>NC_016462.1:1200000-2400000 GCF_000226115.1 Thermothielavioides terrestris NRRL 8126
AAGGCTCGTCGCGCCCCGCCTTGGCCCTGTCCGCCCACCCCGGAGCTGCCCGCCAAGGTGATCGCCGACACGCTGGTCGAATGCTACTTGACCATCAGCGAGCCCGTCTTCCGCGTCCTGCATATCCCGAGCTTCAGGCGCGATTACGAGGCGGTCTGGGACCCAACAAGCACTCATGACCCTGCCTTTCTAGTCCAGCTCAAGTTGGTCCTGGCAATCGGCGCAACCGCGTATGACTCCGCCTTCTCCTTGCGAGCCTCCGCCATGCGATGGGTGTACGAAGCGCACACCTGGCTCTCGGCGCCGGAATTCAAGTCCCGGCTCGCCATCTCGTCCCTGCAGACCAGCATCCTGCTCCTGTTGGCCCGCGAGACCGTAGGCGTGGGGGAGGACTTGGTCTGGATAACTCTGGGAACAACTCTTCGCATGGCCATCTACATGGGCCTGCACCGCGAACCGACAACCCTCAAACCAAAGGGCATCACCCCGTTCGTGGCCGAGATGCGTCGGCGCTTGTGGAACACCATCCTCGAACTGGTGCTGCAGTCGAGCCTCAGCGCCGGCGGACCGTCGCTAATCAGCCTGAGCGACTTCGACACCGAGCCGCCCCGAAATTTCGACGACGAGCAGCTGACCGGCGAGGACCCCGTCCCGCAGCCGGAAGACCGGTTCACGCAGAGCACCATCGCCGTCGCTCTGCGCAAGATGCTGCCCATCCGCCTAACCATCCTGAAGTACACCAACGACCTCTCTTCCCGCACAAACTACGCCGAGACGCTCGGGCTCGACTTCGAGCTCCGCGAGGCGTACAAGACGCTCACCCGCACGCTGCAAGCGCACCGGACCCCCGCGGGCGGGCCGTCCGACCTCGCGCTGCGGTCCGTCGACATCATCGTGCGCCGGTACTTCCTGGTGCTGCACCTGCCCTTCTTCGGGCCGGCGCTGCGCGAGACCGCGTACGCCTTCTCGCGCCGCGTGGTCGTCGACTCGGCCGTGCGGGTCTGGCGCGCCGCGTTCCCCGCGCCGCTCGTCGCCACGTCGCCCGTCGCCGCGTCGTCGTCGTCGTCGCCCGAGAAGAACAACAACAACAACAACAACAACAACAACAACAACAACAACAACAACAACAACAACAACGACGGGGACCCGCTCGGCCGCGTCGCGCTGTGCGGGCACTTCTTCCGCACCATCGCGATCCAGGCCTTCGTCGTCGTCGCCGTCGAGCTCCGCACGCTCGTCCGCGACGAGCAGAGCCTCGGCCTCGGCCTCGGCATCGGCCCCGGCCCCGTCGACCTGCGCCCGGACCTGCTCGCCGTGCTGCACGACTTCCGCGCCTACACCTGGCGCGCCATGGAGACCGGCGAGATGAACACCAAGGGCTACCTCATTGCCTGCATGGTGGCCACGCAGGTCGATGCGCTCCGCCGGGGGATGAGCGAGCGCGAGGCGGCCGTGCTGTTCGTGAAAACTGCCGAGGACGCCGAGCTGCAGGCTCTTGCCTTGTTTGAGCGCATCGAGGCCGGGTATCGGGCGCAGGCCGGCAACGCCGCTGGCGTGGGCGTTGATGCGGTCGGCGGCATGTTCCAGACTCCGCCCGAGCTCGCCCCGGAGGATTGGGATTATATGGTGAGCGAGCATGTCGCGTCTGGCTTTTGGCAGGGAGCTCGCGCTAACAGATGTGTCCCTGATTAGGTGTCGGATTTCTCGGATTTCTTCTTCAACCAGCCCGGCCCCGAACCTACGACCTGGATGTTTCCGTCAAACATTGGGTAGTCCACTTCCGGTGTATCGGAAACTCATCGTGTATCAAACAATACACTCCCGCTCTCGCGTCTGCCGAGTTGATCCTCGAGCCTCGGCTGTATAGGTATTCATGCTCCAATTTCACTTGACACGTCCCTGTGTGAAATCTTGTCTCTACTTCGAAATCGTTCGTCGGGGTGTCGCACCAAACAGCAGAAGCCACGCGCAAGCAGCGTTAAATACTCCCAAGACCCTCGCCCTTATGGTACTATTTCTTTCGAGCGCGATTCTCAGTTGCGGTTGCGCAAAGCCAAGTCTTCGAGCTGGATATTTGACAATGCAGAGGGACGCAGCGACGTCCTGCAACCCATACAGTCTGCTGTTGGTGGCTGAGTGAAACGCGAACCAACCAACAGGAGCGTGCGGGGAAGAACTTCAAATCGTTCCATCGCTACTGCTGGCGCCAGCACCAAGACTCAACTTCGCCAAGGCTTGCGAGGGGCCGTGTATCAGCACCGATCTCCAGAACACCGAGCCGCGCCTTAAGAATTGTCTTTCCCAGTTTCTCATACAGAGTTATCCGTTTGCTGGAGACGTCCGCTGCCATCCATCATGGCAGTCAAGGAGATCCAGGTCTTCAGATTGGACGTTGGGGAGCATTTTGGACGGCTGACGGAGCAAGAACAACGATATGCGCACCACATGGCTCGGTAGGCTTCGTTTTACCCGTCTTCCTTGAAAGCCTGCTGACCACTCGGAGCGCTGCTTGGCTCGGGGCGAGAATCATCCTAAGCCAGGTCTCCCCGGAGTCGCCGGCGATCTTCGACTTCATCCTCGAGCTGCACCGAGCCTGCGGCGGGAAATGGCAGACTCTCGCGGAAGCAGGCCACATTAGTAGCGAGGATCTCCAACAGTTCCTAACCTATGCCGCCACGTTTCTGTCGAACATTGGCAACTACTTTGTGGGGTGACCCTGAGCTTTTCCGAGGAAACTGACTGATCCTGACCGTCGCAGGGCTCCGGCGATCAAAAGTTCGTCCCCGGTCTCTCTGACGCAGCCCTCCGCAAGCTTGCCTGCATCTCCCCCAAGCTCACCCAGCTCTACGATGAAATCTCGCCCGCCATCAGCGCCATCCCCCCGTTCAGCCTCGGCTTCCCTTCAGCCACAACCCAATCCAGCTACTACCTTGGCGCCCTCACCCCGCAGGAAATCACCTCCGTCGACAGGCTGCTCGAACAGCAGTCCATCTTCCCCGAAAACACCCGCCTCCAAAAGCCCGCCGACACCACCACCGGCGGCACCACCTCAACTCCAACCATCAACATCCTCGTGGCCTCCGCCCAGCCCACCCCTCCTCCCACCCGACTCCCCTCCACCATCCCAACAACCAAAGCCAACATCCACCTCCGTAAAGGCGACCACTCCGGGCCCCTACGCGCAATCTGCACCGAGCTCTCCTTCGCATCCGCCCACGCCGCCACGGAGGCGCAGCGCGCCGTGCTGCGCGGCTACCTCGCCTCCTTCGAGACGGGCGACTTGCATGCCTACCGTGCGGCGCAGCGCGCCTGGGTGCGGGACATCACGCCGCGCGTGGAGAGCGTGCTCGGCTTTGTCGAGCCGTACCGCGATCCGGCGGGGGTTAGGGGGGAGTTTGAGGGGATTGTTGGGTTTGTGGATGCCGAGGGGGAGAAGGGGTTGGCGAGGCTTGCGGTTGGGGATGGGGGGAGGTGGCTTGTGAGGAGGTTGCCTTGGGTTATTGCTTCGGGGGGTGAGGGAGGTGAGGGGGGTGGTGGGATGGGGCCGTTTGAGAAGGATGGGGTGGAGGCTAATGGGTTGGCGAGTGTTCATGGTGAGTTACATGGCTCGTGGTGGTGACGGGATAAGGGGGGTCGCTGCTGACGGTGCGGGTGGGTGAATATCAGCGCTGGCGTACTGCTCCAGCATTATCTTCCCGGGGATCAACTTGCCCAATGTGAGTCGACACGATTTTGGCAGGAGCTTTCTCTGGCTCAGGCATGCCCCATATACTGACCTGCTGCGGCAGTACAACGACATTCGCCAGGAAGTCGGCTTCAAGAACATCATCTTCGCCAATCGCATGCGGGTCGAGAGCCAAGCGAAGCAGTACCCCTTCATCGACCCCGCCGAGGCAGAGACCTTCGCGAAGCACAAGTTTCCCGCGTACTACTGGTGGGTTGTGCTGCATGAGATCCTCGGCCACGGCACGGGGCGCATGCTCGTCGAGAGCGCCGAGGGCAAGTACAACTTTGACATCAACAACCCACCCATCAACCCTCTGACCGGCGAGCCCATAACCTCCTGGTACAAGCCTGGCCAGACGTGGACGGGACAGTTTGGGGACCTGGCGACCACCGTCGACGAGTGCCGAGCCGAGCTGGTGGGCGCGTATCTGATGGATGATCCGGAGGTGCTGGCGCTGCTGGGGTTTACTGAGGACCTGGAGATCCGAGCGGAGGACCGTGAGTAGATTGAATCCTCGACGTTTTAAGGGCGTCTGAACTAACTGCAGAGGTGTCGTGCAGTAACCTACAACCTGTACCAGCAACTTGGCGTTGATGGCCTGCGCGGCCTGGCGAACTTCAATGTCGATAGCGGAGTGAGTTTCGCGCGAACACTCTCTCCTGCCCTGACGTTCGCTTGCTAACTTCCACGGCTTAGAAATGGGGCCAGGCTCACAGCCGAGTAAGTTCCTTTAAGTCAAGACGCCCAGATGGCTCCGGTATGGTGCAATCCTCCAATTTGCTAACAGCCCGAATCGTCAACAGGCCCACTTCGCCATCCTGCAATGCCTCCTCCGCAACGGCGACGGCGTCATAACAGTGACTCACGACAAGGCCGCTCGGTCGCTAACAGTCCGGGTAGACCGGTCCAAGATTCGGACCCACGGAAAGCCCGCCCTCGGCGCCATGCTCTTGCGGCTGCACATGTACCGGTGCACGGCAGACGTGGCGGCGTGTCGCACCTACTACGAGGACCTGTCGCGGGTGGACGAGGAACATCTCGCGTGGCGGGAGGCGGTGCTCGCGAACAAGCCGCCGCCGCTCGTGTTTGTGCAGGCCAATACCTTCTTGGAGGGGGACAGGGTTGTGCTGAAGGAGTATGAGCCGACTGTGGAGGGCGTCATTCAGAGCTGGGCTGAGCGGATGGTTTGATGTCCTTCCAGCCTCCGACCGAACCAGGGCTTCTTGCCGGAGGCTGGTCATGGCCAAGGCCTGTACCAAAAAGGACCTAAACTACGAAACCTGACGAAGGAGCTGGAGAGCATGCTAGACATCCAGTCAGTCTCGGCAATGGCAATCGGAACATCGATTATGAACAGCATGCACAATCGAGTGCCCCTTGTGAGCTTGGCCGTGTCCCGGGCCACAGAAGAGCTCCAATCCTTCCCCAGCCTTCGTTGACCGATGTTGACCGCAAGGCGCCACAGTCGGAAAGATGCAGCTGTCTCCCAACCGAAAGTGTCTGGTGCTAGCTCCACGCGCCGCGCCCTTGACTCGCGCTTGATTATTCAAGTCTTCTTCCCCTTGTACGGTAGCGAAGTACACTAGGATTCGATGCAGCGAAGAAGGATTTGAATGTCCCATGAAAAGTGGACCCTCTTTGCCAGCTATTTGCTGTTATACAGTGACCTATGAATCCTCCTCCGCAACCTCCCCAAAGACCAGCGGCGGCACTGGCGTGTCCGAGGGCAGGACATCCTCCTCGTCGTTTGTCGATTCCACCTCTCCCCTGCCCGGGTGGCCGGACGCACCGTACACGCCGCTCGGCTCGTCCTCGGCCATATCAATCACCTCTTCGAACCCCATCGTGGCAATGTCGAGGGCAACAAGGGTGGCCTGGACCCATTTGGGGGCTGCGCGCACCGTCTGCAGCCGCCCCGTGAGCTCGACATCGTCATCGGTCTCCATCGCTGCCAAAAGCACCGTGCTATCCTCGGCGGTCCGCGCGTCCAGCACGGCGAAGAACCTGTTCTTCGGCTCGCCGAGCCGCTCCGCCACCTGTTCCGCCGACATTCCGATGAAGGGCGAGGGCGGCAGGCCCGCGGCCGTGCCGGCCGCCGTCACGTTCGCCTCCACAGTGTCCATGTTGCTCCCGTCATTGCCGTCGCCCGGGCCCGGGAGAACGGCGAGAAGCTGCCCGATGCCTGCGGAGAGGTGCTCGCTATACTCGTAAGAGGCGGTGAGAATGTTGTCGATTACCTGCGCAGGATGGCGGTACGTGTGAGTAGAAGGCAACGGAGCCAGGGGTCCAAGAGGAGCGTACTTCGGCCGGAACTTCGGCAGTTCGGCACACTGCGAAGATGGTTGTCATATCGTCGGGAGTCGGGTTTGGTTTGGGGCTGGTTCAAATGAGTCTAGACCTTTGCGGAACTGAAATGTAGTTCGTGTGGATGGAGGTCGCCAAATACCGAGAAGCTTGATCGGTAGGTTCCAGGCCCGGGGTTGATACCTTATCCTTTGTGGTTGGGGCGGGGTTCCTGCCGTCGAATTTTATGGATGGTTGTTGGTTGCTCCGTTGAGGGATCGCGTTTCGACTAAAAATACTTTGACGAACAGGATGGCATTCCGCAGCTGAATGCCCACCGAAACAGCTGTGTGGCTGTGTGCCAGGCAAGTACGGATGACAGGTACAGTAGGTCCCAACCTTTTTTGTGCAACAGCAAATCCTTCGGGAGGGGGAATCTAGAACTCTTAGGCTGTTGGGTTGGGGTAAGACCACGTTCTTTCTGCTGCGAGTAAGCGGCTGAACGTTGCGGCCCCTTCCCTCTTCTGTGCGGGTGGGAAGAGAGAAAACGAACAGCGATAATCGCGGCCAAGGTAAGAAAGGCAGGCTGTTGGTGATTCTTGTACAACACCGCTGCCGGCGGCGCTGGCAGGAGGATTGGAATGCTCTTTTGATTCAATAACAAAGTATCAGAGCAATGACGGTCCGAAGGCAGGCCGCGCTTCAGACTTGAGCAACTGAATCAGGGCTGTAACGCCAAGCACGGCACGCAAGATATCGCGTTTGTTCACTTTCTGTAAAAGCCTTCAGGATGCGAAGGATCCGCGGAGAGTTGCAAACAGAGTGTTCGCGAATCACCCCTGTCTCTCATCCTTCATGGACGCTTCGATGCGATGTAGTCAGTCCCGAATCGCTTCGACCTGCTGATTCCATCTCCCTACCTAATAGCATGGATCTAAAATTACTGGAGTTATGCCTAAGGTATCTGAATGTGTTGTAGTTACACCAGTATTCTGCCGTGGCTTGGTTCTCGACATATAGCTGTTACCATTGCCTAAGCCGCAACGCTCTCAAGAAATGACCTAGATATTGTAATACCTCAAAACTCTCCCAATCCGGCCCAGCTTAGGAATCCAGCAATGTGTACGGCATGAACTCGCACATCCTTACGGACGTGTGCCGACCGGCTGAGCAACCAATGGATGCAAGTACGCCTACTTAGCCACTGCCATCAACAACCAACAACTTTTAGCCCCCACAGGTGGCCTTCTGTCAGCTGTGTTGCACGGCCAGCACGTGTGTTGCACGGCCAGCACGCAAGACTCTGACAACGTAAGACTCTGCCGCTGGCCGTGTATCAAGCCAAGGGGGCAGGTTCACCCGAATGCAATAGGGAGCTCCGGAGTTGGGGGCTACGAGGGGTTCAAAAAGGTATATGAACCACGAGAGAGACTGCCCTCAGTGTAATTGTTTGATGTGAAAGCAGAACATACGCAGAGCATATTCATTCCGGCCCTTACACCCTCTCATCACTGTCTCGTTGAACCTCAGGAGGCAGTTTAGCCGCCATGCGACCTCACTCCGCATTCACTCTTGCCTTTGCAGCCATAGCCATCCAAGGCATAGCCGCGATCAACTTCGTCTGGGACTGTGCCAACTCCGTCGATACCTGCAACAATGCTTGCTACGCCATGAACCACAATCTCGCCCCAAGCGTGCTCACCAAAGATACCCGCGAAACCCAGGTAAAACAGCGCCGCAAGGACTCAGGCTGTAGACGGGGCCCATGCGGCAAGAATGCCAAAACAAGCTTCAAGCGGTTCGGGGGTTCATGCGACGAATATCCCTTTGCCACCACCAAGGAGGGTGGTAAAGGTGCCATCCTGCGTTGCGTCGATGGCCTTGAAAATTCAAGTCAGTCTCCCCCATCTCAACGCTGCATAGACCTCGTTAGCAGTTCCCCTCGTTTTCTTCTCATAAACCTATACCATCGCTTCTGCCTCTAACCTTCGACGGGAAGGCGAGGGTGGCCAACTCAGCGCCTTCTACAAGAAGATCCCGGATGGACAAAAATTCGGCATTACCATGACCAACTATCAGAAGGCGTGAGTTACCAACACAGCTCTGTTACAATGCGAAACTGTCTTCGAGCTGATCTTCATTACCTAGCGCCTTTTGCGTCAATTCCAAGAAGGCCAACGACGGCGGCGAGTTCCGGCTCAAGAACAATGCATTCGTCAGCGCCAAGCGCAGTGGTATGTTGTTTTCATATTCATTCCACCCTGGCTTGCGCATATAAGCAAGCCACCGTTGTCTTCGGACAGAGCGCTAACGAACTGCGCTCTCTATGTGGCAGACGATGAGCTCTTCGAAGCCGCACCGGTGGCGCGCAACGTCGTGAACAGGCTGCGCGAGTACGAAGACGAGTTGGGCCGGCGCGTGCTGCATCTGTCGAACGATCCCGCGGTTACGCTGGTCGGCCAAACCATCTCTAACGGCACGGCGACTCTCCTGGTTGTGAGAGAGATCTTCGAAGAGTAGGTTCAGGTTATGTGCGAGAGTAGGGGAGGGATTCAGTGCATTGCCGATGATTGTTGGGACCTAGGGAGTTGGTCCTTTACATGTATAGAAGCCAGGAGATACATTGGATAGCATTTGAGCTACACCTAGGCTGAAGCGTGGTGTGCGGAGCAACTGTGTTCTACTCTCAACTGAGTTGCGCAACAAGGTGGCTCAACCGGCAAATTAACCGTTAGTCCTGCGAGACGTCCCTCTTAAGCGAAGCGACCTATATGGCGCTCTATCTCGCTGCGAACGGAGGCACCGGACGGAGGTACCTAGGTATATATTCAAGCCAATGTAGCTCCACCTTCTCGACAATGCATCTAGCCTTCCTGTATCTCTCACTTCATTGTTCGTAACATCCTAGGCCTTACACTTGCAACTCCCGTTCAACTGCCCTGTTTTGCCTCCAGATATTGCAGGACCTGAAACACCGTCTGAAGCCCCGCCAAAACAACACTGATCGAGCCAAAGATGAGTACGCTCCAGAACGCCAGCCAGGCGGTCGAGTCGCGCCTGTCGCGCCACAGCTGGCCGATTGAACGGGGCTTCTTGCCGGAGGCGTAGCCGTGCAAGCGGGCAAGCCTGCTTCGGAGGTGCGGGAAGTCCGCCGCGAGGTCGTACTCATCCCTCTCCACCACCGCTGCGACGTCGTGGCTGTCAAAGCGCTTTCTGCCGCAGAGCTGCACGAGGAACCGATCGTGGCATTGCGTGGGCATGCGTGCGAACGGCTGCAGGCGCCGGAAAACGGCCCTGGACTTCTTGTTTTGGCCGAATATCAGACGGTAGGAGAGCAGAATCTCCTGGAGCAGGCCTGTGACGTCCTCCTCGGTGGCCCATGGTGCTGGCCCGGGTTTCTCCAGGGCGCAGCGGTGCAGTATGCTCTTGCTGCTGTGGTTACCCTCCTTGCGTGACTCGTGCTGATGGAGACATGAGACGCAGAACGAGGGATACCGGTAGAGGAAGAGCCTGCCAGTTCGTTTGTCCAGCTCGAGGTGGCAGGAGAGAGAGTCGACCCACTCGATGGCGACGCCGCAGACCTTGGTGAGAACGTGGGCGTTGATGTCTTTGACGCTAACCACTCTGACCTGGTTAAAAACGGCCTGGTCGTCGGCATCGTCAAACGTGCAATAATTCTGCGGCGGAAGCATCAAGCCAAAACCAAGGAGGAAATCCGGCAGGCTCTTGCTGCTCGAGGGCGCAAACTGGTTGAGCGAGAGCCGAGCCTCGCCGCGATGGCCGGGCGTCTCGTCCAGAATATTGTATCCTCCGACCGCGTGAGGACTAAAATCAGGCTTGTACAGCATTGTCTGCCACCCTATGATTGAGAACACAAGCTCTTTGGCTGATTGGGCGGCCTCGTAGTTGTGCTCGGTAGAGATCACGCCCTGACTACGAAGCGCGTCGGTGATGGTGTTGATATTCTTGGGCCCTGGCACTAGTGCCAACTCCCGTATCTGGTTCCATACCAAGAAGAATGGGCCGTAATCGGGGTCCTCATCCGGGTTGAAATCTGGCAGGCTCAGCAGCAGGCGTTGCGGCTGGCTGCAGACCTGCTGAAGCACCCAGGCACGATACCAGGGAAGCTCGTCGAAGGTCGGATCGCAACCTGGATGCGAGGTTGTCGCATCCGTATTTGTGAAGGACTTAGTTTGCTCTAATACTCGCGTGATCTACCTATTAGTGCGCTGTCTTTGAGCATAATCGAATGTGATAATCTAGAGCTTTCGACCGTACCCTCGCGAGGCGAAACCTCATTCTTGCCGTAAGGAGGCATCGAGATCTCAATAACCGGGCGAACAGTGCAGTGTATAATTGTCCGGCATATCACGTATCGAGAGGTCCCAAGAGACTGGAAGGGCGGGCGGACCGCTGGTGCTTCGAAGTATTCACGTTTTGTTGGGACGAGGAGAACTGCGCCGTGGTACTTGAATGAAGCGCCTCCACGGATTGCAGCAGCTGATGGCCCAGAAAAACAAAGATTAGAGCTGGTTAACATGGTCAGCTAGGGAGCACGGAGTAAGGTACTGGATTAGAGGGGTAATATTGTAAGAAGCTGGGGCACCATCCGGCGGCTGCGTGGCCGGCAGCCAGACAGTGGCCACACGGTGTGTCTTGCACGAGAACCGGAGGAGGCGGATGCGCCTTCTTGGGCCGCAGCAACTCGCGCGCGGGAAATTCAAACTGCAATTGTAATTGGTCAGTGATAGCCATCCATGGCTCTTTCCTGCTGTGGAACCTCACTGGAAACCAAAGGGAAAGCACGATGCGAGTGCCACCCAAAGGACCTGCTTCCCGATATGGCCCGCTGGGCAGCCTGGGCTGTGAGCCTGTGACCAGCAGGCCAGCTGCTTCCCGCTTCCCCGCTTTCCCATGATTCTCAGCGAAGCTTTCCACTTTCTCAGCTGGCCACGGGCGCCTCAATTTCCGTAACGATGGAGAAGTTGGTGTTGCCCTTCTGTGCCTCACGCCTCTCCCATCAACGACCAACAACATGGATCTGCTAACAGCAAGGACAACAGGGGTACAGGTACCTACAGCCCGCTGTGGCATCAGGCATTGGAGAAGTACCTGGATGAACTGCAGGGCTCTGAAGACTACAAGGCAATTCTCCAAATCCACTCCCTCGATGATTTGCTCTATTCCTTGCAGTCCATCCCGCTCGCCACCCCAGGCAACTATCCGGGACTCAATTCCGTCAACAGGCTTGCGCCGAGGCTCAAATTCGTCGATGATTTTGCCGCCGTGCTTGCCGTGTGTTTCGGGGCCGACGCAGCGCTCACAGCCGCCGTTTGGGGCAGCATCCGGCTCATTCTTTCCCATGCATCCTCGGCCGCCGAGACGTTTCAGGATGTCCTCGACATGCTCGAGGAGCTGAGCCTGACCCTTCCGCGCCTGCAAGTGTACGAGAAGACGCTGCCGTTGAACCAGCCGCTCCAGCAGGCCTTGGTTGATGTCTACTGCGAGATCATCTGCTTCTACGCGCGGACCATCAACTTCCTCCGTCGCACTCCCCACTTGGTACTGCGAAAGAGCGCTTGGCGAGACTTCCGGAATGACTTCTCCCGCACGATTATGCGCATCAAGCGCATGTCCTCGGCCGTTGAGAGCCAGGCCGACATCGTTCGCATGCAAAAGGATGAGGTGCGCTACAAGGAAGTCTTGGAGCTGCTCAATGCCATGCAAATAAGCAAGAGGGACACTGCCCACCGGCTTCGGTACAGCAACATCCCGTTTGCTGCCAACCCCAAGTTCAGCGGACGCGAGGGTATCCTTGAACGCGTGCACCAAGCCTTAAGCCCCGAGACCACCTCCCCGTCACTCAAGTCTATCGCGCTCTTCGGCATGGGCGGGGTCGGCAAGACCCAGATTGCGGTTCAATATGCACACCGGAATATCGACAAGTTCGATGCCATTTTGTGGGTTGCAGCCGACAACACGATTTCCATCGGCCAGAGCTTCCGTGAGATTGCCGAGGGACTCGGGCTGCTCCAAAGCGAGGAAGAGACCAAGGATGCTGCCGCAGCCCTGCTGATGGTGAGAAACTGGCTCAGCTCCTCGAGTATGCCCCTGCTGGATCCCGAATATCCTCTCACCTTACATGCTGACAACGGCAGGGACAAACTGCCTGATGATATTCGACAACGCAGACGATGTGACAGTTCTGAAAGCGGCGTGGCCCGGAACTATCTGCGGCTCAGTGTTGTTAACCACACGCGATCTTGCAGTAGCGACCTCCCTGGCAGCTCAGCACGTGCAGGTTGATGCGCTCAGCGAGGATGATGGCAGCAAGCTGCTTCTCAAGGCCATTGACGTGGATCATGCCTCGCCGGCTGATGCTGAACACGCTCGTGCCATCAGCCGGACTTTGGGCGGATTGCCATTGGCACTGGCTCAGATCGGCGGATTCGTCACTCTGCGGAAACTGTCATTACACGAGGTGCTGCCTCTGTACGAGCGCTATTCCACCAGAATCCATGCCCGCAAGGCACCCGGAAGCGACTACCAGCACACGCTGAGCACAGTGTGGGATGTTTCTTTCGACAAGTTGACCGAGACCTCGACGACCCTTCTCCGCCTGCTGTCTTTCTTCGACCCCGACGGCATCTCCGAAGACATTCTCCTGCAGGGCTCTGACGGGCTCGATGAGAAGTTCGCTTTCTTGTCTGACGAATTGGAGTCAGTGAACGCCCGTAGTTTTCCTTGCTTACGATGCGATCGAGTGAGAACTGACTGCTCGTCATAGCCTGGGCGACGCTTGTGAGGAGCTCATGCGAGCAGCCCTCCTCAACCGAACTGGATCATCTCCCATGCTCACCATCCATCGCCTGGTGCAGGATGCCGCCAGAACGAAGCTGAGCGAGAAGGAACGTACGACGTATTTTGATGCAGTGGTCCACATGCTCTGCTGGGGGTTTCCAGACCACTCAAGCAGCGACATTGGTCACCAAATAGCATCTTGGTCGCGATGCGAAAAGTGCCTCCCTCATGTAAACCATATTGCCGAACTCGCCATACGGCATAAGTACCGAGCAGGGGATAAGCAGAAGTATGCAGACCTCCTGCTCAGGTGCAGTTGGTAAGATCACACACACCAGGAGGAGGTCACCGATGGGTCCTGACAATCCACGCCCCATCTAGGTACCTGTACGAACGCGAGATGTATTTCATTGCCAGGAAAATGGTTACTCAGGCGATCTCCACGTTCGAGGACACCACCACCCTGGCCTACGCAAGCGCCCTCGATCTCGGCGGCCTCATCGACCTGGACCTTGCCCGTCCCGGCGACGCCCTCGAACCATTCAAGCGTGCCCTCGAGATACGCAAAACCTGCCTCGGACCCGAGGATCCCTTCATCGCCTACAGCCTCAACAACATCGCGCTCGCCTACACCGAAATGAACCAACTGGACCTGGCCTACACAGCCCACCTAGAAGCAATCCGCCTCCGCCTGCAGGCCCGCAGCGACCGCATCGGCAACTCGTACAGCAACATGGCCAGCCTGCTGCTGCGCATGGGCCGCGCCGACGAGGCCGAGGCCATGCTGGCTCGCTGCCCCTCTCTCAAGGACTTCACCGACGAGACCTTTCTCGCGACGGGCAACCCGCGCTTCTCGGGCGACATGGTCCTGCTGTCGCGCATCCGCCGCGCACAGGGCCGGCGCGAGGACGCGCTGCGGCTGGCGTCCAAGGCGCTGGCCTTCCGGAGATCCCTGCTAGGCAACCGGCTCAAGACGTGCGATTCGCTGTTTGATGTCGCGTGTTTGTTGTTGGAGGAGGGACATGAGGGATCGGCGGTGTGAGTTCATTTGCTTACTTATTTTCTCTACTTTCTCTCTCCAGCGGGGTGTGCAGAATGCATATTGCGCAGGGCGCTAATGTGTTCAATGTGTTCTCTAGGCTGCTTCTCAAAGAAATAATTGGCATCGCTGGGACGTTGGCCGAGGGTGGGGGCCAGCAAGCGCGAGCGCTGTATAAGCTGTCGCAGATACAGGCAGAGAGGGGCTCACTTGCGGAGAGTGAGGCATGCAAGAAGGAGGCAATTGAGTTGTTGGCCAAGTTGAGGCCGGAACTCAATGACGCGCCATTTGAAGAGGCGACTTTCTCGGAGCTGTGTCTGTGGATGTTGTGGTGACTAGTCATAGGACTGCGAAGGGGAAGAGTCAGTTTCTCGAATCACTGCCTTTCTCACTTCCTCCTGGCTCAAAACGAAGCTACACCAATCTCATACACATTGGATGGCCCGACCATGAACTCAGCAGTAAAGAGACCGCGCAACTTCGCCTGTCAACCTCGAAGCTGTGGTTTAATCCGATGATCCAGCCAACCCGATTTCCAAGGGTTAGGGTTAACCCCTGAACGGGGTCAACAACAGGGTCAACACGCAAGGCAATCAATCCGCCGGGCACGGCCGACATATGAGAGAACTACGAATTCCCACACGATTTTCCAGAAACCCCATGTTGCTGTTGGTATAATATGGAAATATTGGTTTATCATGAAATTTGATGAGAGCGTCATTACACGGTTTGATGGCCATTGTAGCACTGTGTCACCGACAACACCACCGACTATCTCTTAGGGCGTTTTGCGCCTTGCCTTTCGACACCAGAAAACGGAGATCAGAGAGAAAATCAAAACAAAATCACGCAATCTTGGTGAGGAGATAGCTCAAAGATGGCTCTGGGTGGCTGACCGTCTGGACAACCTCTGCGAGGAGTCACCTGCAGGGCTGTTTTTGTGTTGAAGGTTCATCTTAACATCAGATTGGATACTTTCCACACTTCTTCGTGCTTTCTCACTTACACAGAAGAGGATGTGGCCGAATTCCCACGCATTGGCTGATCATGCGGCTGCTGTTGATGGAACGTGGCCGGAAGGTGCCCGATGTCACCCGGGCGAGCGCCGGTGACCCCTCCCGGGCAACGGAGCAGCTCGGCCTGCGGCTCTAGCGGAGGGGCTCGACTCGGCAGGTACAACCAGGCGCACACACCCAGGCACCGCCGACATCTCTGTTAGCTGCTCTTTCCCAAAACCGATTTCTCTTGTTTGGCACCTCGCAACACAAAACGGAGGAGCCGTCGTCGACTTCCTGGAGAAAGACGCTGCTACAATAATGGGTTCGCGATTTCCCGACGTCGGTTTTCCCATTAGGGTCTCTCAAACACAGAAGCAGCACATCTCTCCGGCCGATGACCTCCACCGGTACTGGAGGAGCCAAGCAGAGGAAGGCTACCTTGAGCGCTACTGGCCCGACGACCTCGGCCACGATGCTTGGATCAACACCATTCGCCGGCTCCTTCTCGAACCATTTCCCGAGTTCGCCGACGCCGAGATCAAATACTTTGCCAATGGCACCTTCAACCGCCTCTACAGCATCACCCATGCCGGCTGGAACAAATCGTACCTCTTCCGCGTGTCGATCCCCGTCGAGCCCTTCTTCAAGACTGAGAGCGAGATCGCGACGATGGAATACGTCCGGCGACACACGTCTATGCCCGTCCCCCGGGTGATTGCTTTCTCCTCGAGCGACGACAACGAGCTGGGATACGAATGGATCCTGATGGAGATGATGCCGGGCGAGCCGCTTCGCAAGGTCTGGAATACGATGCCCGAGCCCGCGAGGGTCGAGTTCTTCGCAGAGCTGGCGGGCCACGTCAAGCAGCTGGCTGCCCTGCGCTTCAGCGCGTTCGGCAACATCTATTTCGCAGACGTCGCCGATCAGGTTCTGTCGATCCCACTTCCCCAGCGAGCCCAGCCCGACGCTGGCGTGGACGACGGCGCAGACAAAGACATTGGTCCCGGCGGAGCGTTCGTGCTCGGCCGCATCGTGTCGCAGGATTTCTTCTTCGACAAGCGCGTCTACTACCCCGGCTCCCGCGGGCCCTTCCAGACCACCCGTGAGCTGGTCGACGCTCGCGTCGCCCTCCTCGGCAAACGAATCAGCGACCTCTCGCCCACCGAGGGTCAAGCCTGGTACTGCGAGAACGACCGCGAGCTGGCACGCCACCGGGACCGCGTCTACGAGCTCTTCGACCAGCTGAAGGCCCTGGTGCCGCAGCTCGTCCCGCCGGACAACGGACCTGAGGACGTGGGCATGCTCTGGCACGACGACCTGTCGGAGCACAACCTCCTGGTCGACCCGGCCACATTCAAGCTCACCGCCGTCGTCGACTGGGAATCGGTCAGCGTGGTGCCGGCGTACGAGACGCACGACGCCGTGCCCGCGTTCCTCTCGGACCGCGACTGGCGGCCGACGCCGCTGACGCTGCTCGCGCGCGGCGTGCCGCCCAACGACGAGGCCATCGCGGCCGACAAGCGGCGGCGCGCCGCCGAGCTGGGCCCCGCCCGCCGCGCGTACTTCGGGGCCCTCGGCCCGCTCTACGACGACGCCGCGCCCGAGACAAGGCTGCGCGTCCGCGCCAAGCAGGGCCTGGCCAAGCAGCTGGAGATTGCCAGCTTCCAGCACCGGCCGTGGTGGACGGCTGCGTGGCTTGCCGAGAACGGGTTCGACACCAACAGCTGCGGCAGTTGCAGGGTTGATGGGTGCTTGCGGCAGGGAGAGGAGGACGCTGATGCGGCGGCTGAGCCGGAATGCGCGAGGGCTTAGGTTTTATGAACAAGTTCCCAACGGGGAACTGGCATGAGGCGTTTTGGTTTTTGGACGCGTGGTATTCCCCGGTTGTCTGGCGCACCGGAGGGCGGATTCGGGTCTGGGGAGCCGCGGGCAGTCATAGAGCTCGATGCTGGCAATCGGCAATCTCAATTTCACGTTGCCTTCTCCCTTTGTGATTTTGATCAAGTCTAAGCTCCAACTTTTCTGCTGTTCCCACCCTTTGAAAGGGCCGACTTTCCCCCTTGCCGTATTGATCAGCAAGTCAATCTTAGCAGATTAGAGGGTGACGCAAGGGAGACCAGTCTACAAGAGACGGACCGTAAAAGCTTTCCAAGCCAACCTGGAATCTCAAGCATATCTCCGGTTAGTAAACCTTAACTCAGTTGGTGGAAACCGAGCAAATGAGCAGTTGCGCCTCCATCCCCTTCACTCCCCCAACTCGCGCACTCACTCCGCAGGCAGGGATCTCGCCCACAGGAACAATATCTGGCCGGCACAAATCATTAGATTACCGAGAACATACTATCTAGGTACCCAGGCTATATCCCATCTCCTCCACCACCGCTCGAGTGCAGCGAGTAGCGTAAGTGTGCGCTTTTCATTTTGTTCTGAATGAGCGTGGTTGGTCATTGTCACCCAGGCCTGAGGGAAAGACAAGACCAGAGAGCGAGCGAGAGAGCGCGAGAGCGAGAGCAAGAAAGAAACCGATGAAACGTCATGCGCCACCGCCCCCCAGCCCCATCTCAAGAGTCCCGTCCGTTGAGTCTGCGCCCTCCGCGTCCCAGCGAGACAAGGGATGATCGATCGGTGGGTGGCATAACAGGGTCTCTTGTGCGTGCCCCAACCCCCCAGGCGGGCCCCCTTCGGAGATGTTGTGGGCGCCGCCTTGTTTTCGTCCCCGTTGCCGCCCAGGGAGAAAAGAGGGGGTCGTTGGTGGTGATGCGGGCTGGGTGGCCAGGGTTGGCCGCTTACTGCACCTTGGTGCAGCCGAGGGCCTCGACGTTGACGAGACCGCCCTGGGAGGTGGTGCCGGTGCTTTGGTTAGTCGACAGGTCTTGCGGCGAAGGCGGCAAGAAGGTATGCGCGAAAAGCAAAGCTCACCTGGGGCGCATCGGTCTCGCAGCAGTAGGCGCTGCCGCTGCAGGTCTCGCCGACGAGTTGGAGGACGCAGTTGGCCACGCCGGTGCAGCAGGTGTTGGCCGTCTCGCTGGAGTAGTAGTTGTTGTCGGCCACGCGGGGGGCGACGGTCCCGGCGGAGGGGAGGGCGGCGGCGGTCATGGCGACGGCCAGGACGGTGAAGATGCTGGTGAACTGCATTTTGGTGGTTGGGGGGAGTAATGCTTTGAGAAGCTGAAGGATTGTAGTTCTAGTTTGGTAGAGGGCGTGTTGAACGGGAACTGCTGCTCGATGCTGGAGAAGAGTTGGGGGTTCGACAGAGGGAGAAGGAAGCTCCTTATAAGGATATTTGCGGCTCGTGTGTATGCCCTTCTCAGCGAGAACTGCTCGCCCTTGTCATGGAGATCATCGATCATCGGCCTCAGCCTGTCGCCCTAGCCCGGCTCAGTACGCCGCTCGGTCCTCCGTAGATTTCTTCCTCACGGCGCTGCTGGGCATCACCCTTTCCTTTTCCGGCCCCAGGGCAGTGAGGTTGTGAAACAGCTCAGGACTGTTCCAGAGTCCCTCCGTCCGAGACGTTGCCGAGGAGATTGGCCAGGCCGTGGGCCGTAAATTGGGTGAAACTTCCGGATCACGATCACAACCTCTACAACGCCGGCATCTACAGGCGCCTGTTTCGGGCCATTTACAAAATCAAGACAGAAGAAAAGCCGGACAGGAACGGACCGGTGTGGCAATCCACGAGCAGCGGACATGGTGAGAACTAGCGCATGATTACCGTATCAAACCAAAACTCGAGAAATAGCACCTAGGTTCAAACGATGCCTCCCTTCGGTAGAGACGACTGAATGGCTCTGCTCTGTGCCATTACACGGTGGCGACGTGCGGTCAATGCCGTAGCGAGCGCTGACAGAGCCTTACCTGCAAATCTGCCGTAGACCGCGGGACCTCGCAGGTTAAAGAAACTGGCGCTGTCTCTTTAGGTCGGCGACCAGCCGGCTGCCAAATTCATCCGGTGGCTGGCGCTGTCACACCTCGCACTGCATCTGGTAAGCTGCTGGCTTCCGAGCGGCTGCATGAGACTCTGAATACAGTCGGCCTGTTACCACCACACAGTAACCCTCAACTCTGTCAAGGATTCAGAGTGGTTGTTGACGCACTTCGCTTTCAACCTAAGGCCTGATGTCGTGGAATGCCGGTCTCACTGTGACTCCCCTCGCACGACAGGTGCTGTGCTGTGCAAGTTGCCGCTGTAAAATGCACGTGGAGGAAGTATACGCATTGGTCGTCTCGTTGACGGCCCTCTCTCGAAGGAACAGATGGGGCGAATGTTTCGCGTGTCAGACTCCGTTGTCATCGTTCATGAACATGCTATACCGGGTCTCGTGTAAACACGGAATATCTGCCGCGGCTGGCGGCTGCTTGAACATCTGTCCGAAACTGGCGCCTGCAGTGTCTAAGGACTTACTTGAGCAAGATGACAACCCCGGAGTCTATCAACCCCATCGCAACATCCGAAGCCTCCATGTTGTCACCTCTCAGGGCTGGCACAACGCAGCGACAGGGTCAGCATTCTCCGAAGTCCGCCCGTCAACGCCGCGGCGCCTGGGCCCTCGGACGTGCGCCGATCACTCCAAGGTGGAAGTGGAATGACCACTCGATGTAATCACCTAGACTTGGATCCAACCATGTTTCAGCCAGGAAAAACTCAATCAAGCGAAACCACGATCGATCTGCTGACAACTCGAGACACGGTGTCGGTCGATTCGTGTCAGGGCGAAGAGAGCAACCGAGATCTCGCCGCGCCATCACTCACCCGCGAACATCCCCCCGCCGTGCCAACCCGAAGTGGCGTCTGAGAAAGCCGAACGTGGCCACGAGAACAAACCAGAACCCTCCCGCCCTGGCTAAACATGGCAGTGCCACCAGCCTGCCCGCACGGGAGCCAAGACTCCGTTCCGAGACGGCGGGGCGGGGCGATCCAAACTCAGGTACCCGACCTCGTTACTTCTGGTGAAGCGCCGACTGTCTCACCTCGCCGGGAGAAGCCGCGCTTGCCACTGCCGCTCAACTGGCTGGAAACCGCGACTTGAAGCGCAAACGCGGCGGAGCATGTCCTCCGCTCACCCCGCCTCGCGAACAACAATTCTGTGTCTCTCTCGGGCCATTCTCCCTTTCCTTGCACTTTACAGTACCTTCGGCAGTCCTTTGTTCCGCAGACAGTGAGTGCCTGTGCAGTCATGTAGCGCTGGCGATCGCCGTTCCGGAGTGGAGCAGCCCCACTGAGCGTGGGCACCAGTGGGGTAATCTTAAGGAGAACTCCCGCAATAGCGCAAAAACAAAGAGGTCTAGGGTTCTATAGTGTAGCGGTTATCACTCCGGATTCTGAGTCCATCAGAACATTCCGGCAACCCCGGTTCGAGTCCGGGTAGGACCTTCTCTTTTGAACCAGTTCTGCAACATCACAGGTTGCGCATCCCATTATTTTCGATTGCTTGAGCGACCGAGGGGCAATGTTTTTTGCACGCTTGATCATTTCAATCAGTTTCCCTGGGACATAATGTACTTCACATTCATCTCTGACACCCCCGTCATGACGCGTCCGCCCGTGACTTCGCCGGGCTCACGCCTATCGCCCGGGTACTGGCAAACCATCTCCAACAGGTTCCCTCCCGCATCGGCGGCATCGCCGCCAGATGCATCCTCCCCAGGCTTCATAACAAACAGCTCCTTGTAACCCGTGGGCGTGAAACCAAGTCTCTGGAATGTCCTCCTCCCCGCAGTGGTCGCTGTGAGCGCTGCATCGACGGTCATACCCCCAAGCATTAGCACAGCTCCACTACACTCCGGTTCTGCACCCGTCCCCCGAAAGCACATACCTGACAAGCCAACCACCTTCCACCCGGGCCGGCGCCCTCGCGCCCGCCTCACCACCTCCTCCAGCGCGACCTCCGAAAAGCGCCTTCCCTCTGCTCCCACCCCCGCAAGCCCAGGCTCAACCGGACCCTGCCCGGCGCCAAACCGCTCAATATGATAGACATGCAACCCCACCTCCACCTCCTCCTCCTTCACCTGCTCTTCGTCCTCACCGCACCCCTCCCCCCGGGCACAGGGAAACATCCTGCCGGGATCAATCTCCGACTCCTTGAGCCGCCCGTCCAGCAGAGCCAGCCAGTATGTTCTCCGGAGCGGGAGGGCGATGACCACTCCAACGGCGGCGGTGTCGGCGGTGTCGGCGGCGGCGGCGTCGTCTCGGGACTTGGAGACGAAGCTGATGGACAGGTCCGGCGCCGCGTCGACCCAGGCGCGCAGGCGCGCGTAGGGCAGCGCGGCCGGGTACATGGTCTGGTCGGAGGCGTAGACGGCGCGCAGGAGCGGCTCTGAGATGGGGGCTGGTGAGAGCGCGGCGGGTGGTGGTGGTGGTGATGGCGGTGGCGGTTCCATGGATGGGGGTTTGACAAATTTTATAGTTAGGGGTGCTGGAATGGTATTTGCGAGTTTGTGATGAGGCTGGTGCGATTTTGGATAATCAAGGCCTGCCTGTCCGGGGTAGAGTAGCAGCTGGTGAATGAGACAGCACTGTGATTGAAGTTTGAGCGGTGCAAAGTGGGTTGCGAAAACAGCATAGTCTTGGCGCCCTCCGCTTCAGAGCATCGAAACTCTGAACTCTTGGGTAATCAACTCATCAATCATTAAAAAGTGCGGCATGTTTGCGAAGCGAATGTTAGCAACGATTCAGTAGGTTTCTTTTTGTAGATACCACGTCCCAGCTGTCTGCAGTGTGCGATTTTCTCACCAGAATCCACCAGAATCCGGAATGCTCATTTAGGCATATAGAAGCTGGAATGGAAAACAGGAAAGACAAAAAAAAAAAAAAAAAAAAAAAAAAAAAAAAAAAAAAAAAAAAAAAAAAAAAAAAAAAAAAAAAAAAAAAAAAAAAAAAAAAAAAAAAAAAAAAAAAAAAAAAAAAAAAAAAAAAAAAAAAAAAAAAAAAAAAAAAAAAAAAAAAAAAAAAAAAAAAAAAAAAAAAAAAAAAAAAAAAAAAAAACGAGCCAAGGAGGAAAGAAAGCAAAAAGGAAAAACAAACAATACAAGAACGAAAAGAAAGAAAGAAAAGAGAAAGATAAGACACACAACAAAGACAAGGAAAATGAAAAGCCGTTCGCCAGAGCGAGGCCCCACGACCTCGACCACGGCCGCTCCCCCATTCCCTGTACATGTGCAACTCTACCCCTACTCTTTCCGCGTAAGCTTGAACAGGCCGACCCGAAGATGGCAAGTATGTGAATCGAGCCAACTGCTCTTGCCCGACAAACTGGGCCAAATATGCATGTTTGACTGGGAGGTCCGGATAGCCTCATTCAGGCCGCCCCCTCCTAAGCGAAAGCGATAGCCCCATGGCCACAATCGACCAAATAACAGGCAGAACACACCCCAAGAACATTACAAATCTCTAGATATTATGGACAGGGTCCAGTCTGCGTCCATCTTCTCAGCATTAACTCCCTTCTTCCACCCAATGTTCCATTCACTCATGACCACCCATCATAACTCTCTGGCCATGACCGCCACATCCTCCTCCGTTGCCTCCAAAAATGCTTCCAGCACTATCTACTCTTTCGCCTACCTCCACTACACCATCAGACCGCCAAACTCCAACTTCCACTCCCTTCCAGTCCTACCCACAAGGCCCGAACTCAAACCTCCACCCCTCCATGGCATCCCTCCCGGTCGGCAACTCCCCTTCCCACTGCCGTCCCATCCCCTCACCACCACCTCCTCCTCCATCACCACCAAAAAAATCAACCCACCCCCCGCCCGCGGCCTTATCATCAGCGTCACCGGCGCGGCGACGACGCGCCCCCTCCCGAGCGCGACGACCAGCAGCACGACCATGCGCTCGCCGAACCGGGTGCCGCCGCCGGCCGGACAGCGGTGCGGGCCCGTCGAGAAGGGCACGTAGCACCGCCGCTGCAGGGGCGTGAGCGCGCCGGCGTCGAAGCGCGACGGGCGGAAGGCGAGTGCGTCGTCGTCACCGTGGGTGAACGGGTTGGGGAGGAATAAGGGGGATGGGCTCCAGATCTGCGGGTGCCGGTGCAGGGCTGAGATGTCCGCTGCGAGCGTGCGGGGCGTGTTGGTGGTGGTGAGGCCCGGCGGGGAGGGGGTGGCGGAGGGGAGGGAGGCGGCGCGGTAGAGGTGTTTGTTGGAGGGGAAGAGGCGGAGGCCTTCCTGTGGTTGTTGTTGTGGTAGTGGTTTAGTATGATCATTCGGGGTTCTCCGTAACGGTTTGGGGCGGCGGGAAGTGTGGGTGTTTTTTTACCTTGGCTAGCTTGAGGGCTTCGCCCTCGCGGGCTGGGTCGCCCAGACAGGCGGGCACGTCGGCTGTTCTCTGCACGGCGTCGTGGTACGCCGCGGGCTGGCGGTGGTATGCCGAGACGAAGGTCAGCAGGACCACGCGCCACAGCGTCTCGTACTGCGGCATCAGGATGCTGAGGACTTCGGCGGGTGTCAGGAGGGCGTCCTGATCCTTTTCCGTGAACTCGTCCTTGAACGGAGACCTGATGGACAGGGAAGCGATGGCCGAGTTGAGCCGCTCCGAGGGGACCACCTCGTCGGGGTGACACTGCCCAACAAACGTTAGCTGCTTCTTCTCTGGTAGGGGAACCGTTGGAGCAGAGAAGCAGAAGCTGTCTGCAAGCAATACAAAGAGCCACCTGATGGCGTAGCCGCCGAACAGGAGCCCGGACTTGACCTACTTTAGACTCTAGCCACTGATTATTGATTTCCTCTGTGATGGTGACTAGGGTGGCGCGTGGGACGGCTGCCGGGTCGATGTTAAAGCTGTCCAACAGCACGACTGCGAGGACCATGCATCGGACGGACTCGGCCAGGGGCAGGCTGCTCTGGCCCTTCTCTGCCGCAGTTGCCAGTTCCCTCTGAATGAAAGCTTCGGCGGTGCTGTACAGGGCCAGCCAGCTCCGGTCTTTTCTGTCCACCAGCCTAGACGCCCGCGAGCGAAAGGCCTGGTGTGTCGAGCGGGACTCGGTGGTCAGCGAGTTTTCGATGCCGAACGCCGCCTTGAGCCGGCGGTTCTCCGCGGCCCGCAGACGCAGCCGGTCTTCCATGCTGGTGCTGCCTGCGTAGCGGAAGCTGGCCACGTCTAACTGCTGGCGGACCCATGACTCTAGGCGCCACGCCCGCCATTTCTGGTAGAGAAGGGGGATGGCTGCGATGCACACGGCGATGGCTAACAACAACAGCATTGCGTCGACGAGGACAGGTTGAAATATTCAGGTGGCAGATCGTATCGTGACGACTTGATATTCGAGCGGCCAGATGAAGGCCAGCACCATTGCTGTGACCTGCTTTCATATACCCATCCTGGTGCAGCATCCAGCCTTGTCCTGTGGGCTCTCCATCGGCAGGTCAAGTGAGGCCTACAGCGCTGGCCCGATGCCCCCGGCACCCAACGGCGGCTCTTTGCAGGCCACGTTGCCTCTCGAATTCGCTGGCCGCTCTTGATGGGCGGATAACATTCCGTTTGCGGTTTCGAAGCCTCCCACCCAGCCGGCCAAAGGGGGTCGACGCATTTAGGGGCAGTGCTGCGTAGTTCAGCACCTGCCTGGTCTGCCGTGTCAGTGCTCGGGGGCGTACTCCTGGCGTAGCACAAAAAAACAGGCATCAAGCCACTCCGCGTTGGTGCCCGAGTCCCAAACATGGCAGCGAATCGTGTCCATACGCACCAAACGCAGTAAACGGGCAAAGCAAGGGTTGCCACTGGCTCCTTGAATTGATGCCTTGGGATGCTGCAGCATCGGCCGGGAGGCTGTCCTGCGAGTCTCCCGTCGCGATGTCAACCCCAATCCAACCGGGCAGCACCAGGCATTGCGTCAACAACTGGAGGTACCGGATTGGAAGATGCGGATATTGAACACAACAAACGGCCAGAGTGATGCCAACGATAAGTTCCCGATTATGACAAACAAACGATTCTTCAACAGCGACTCCAGAGTTCCAATAAGGCCCCCGAGGCCGGTCCAAGCACGGTTTGGACACGGGTAAAGACGGTGTGTGGGTAGGTAGCTTAGATAACTATCAGACCCTGTATCCATGCTCCTACAATAACCTCCTAGCCAAACCCTCGTTTTGCGGTTTTATTGTTGCTGATTGAATGGCACAAGCCTGTGGCTCGCCCGTTTGTGCTTGTTTTGAGACCATCATGATAGGATGGAATTAGACTACCAACGCTGTCACGCCGCACACTCTTGCAGTTGGCTATCAAATCGTTGGAACATGCGGACTGGCGCTAGGAGTGAGGTTCATGAATGACGAATCTGCCAGAAGCGGTTCTAGTTAGAGCTGGACTGTTCTTCATATAGCCTGTTCTCCTTCCCTTCTCGCTGGGCCTGCCCCTGGGGGACTACCAACCGTACTACCTGGCTTCCGGCCGCTGTCACCAGTGGCTAGGTAGTCAGCATCGAGTCAAGTTCAGTACAACGGAAGGCTGTGTAAAATGTACGCCTCGCCATCGTGTTATCAAGCCCGTTACGCCTCAGCGCTGACGGGAGACGGTTTGGTGAAGTTTTGACAGCCACAATCTCATCCTCAGTAAATGGTAATCATTGACTTTGAGGCAGTGGAGTAAAATAACTCCGAACACTGGTCATCTGCTTGTAGACTAATGTATCTGGAACTTGGATAAGGTAGCCTATTGTGCAACCGTGACGACATGGTACCTCAGTCTTGGTTCATAACAGCTGTCGCAAGCGTGATGTGGATGCCCTCCCACGTATCATCGAATCTGTAAATTCCCACACTTGCGTGGTCCTTTCTATGCTACACGGGACCATTTGGACCCCAGGGGTGACTACATTATCAGTTGTCATTGTCTGGCTACATTATCAGTTGTCATTGCCATGGCCAACCAGATCCGTCTCGCAATCAGACGAACAGTCAGACGGCTGGCCGACAAGTTCCGTCCTGCAATTCGGAACCGGGCTCGCTTCGATTCGAAAAGCAAAGCTGGCACCAAGAGGAACACCGGTGTTTATCCGTATGAACGCTCCGCAAACGTTGCGCAGGATAACCAGGAAGAGGCGAGCATATACTCACACAGTGACCGTTCCTGCCCAACACCTGACTGACCGGCGAAAACAGGAAGGATACCGGGAATACTGGATTCGCGAGCTTGACGGTGCCGTGGTCACATTCGACGACGGCGCGGTCATCACCAAGGTCTCGCTGCCCGCCGACTTCTCGGCCGTGCGCATCAACGACCTGCCCGCGGACAGCTCCGCGGCAGCTGTGGCTTCTTTGCTGTGCAAACTGAGCTTCGTCGTCTCGCCGGACAATGTGCGAGTCAGAAAATGCGCCGACAGGGACCGGTGCTACGCCGATGTCACGGTGGAGGACCCCATGTTTGCGTCGAAGCTGGCCGACCGCCTACGGCGGACGGCCGGGGCGTCGCGGCTTGAGGCTATCACCGTCTCCGTCCCCATGCCGCGGGCTGCGGACGCCCATCCCATAGACTGCCGGACGGTGCTCTGTTCGTGGCCCGAACCGGCATGCGGAGCACGCCATAGCAACGACGCCGAGCAGGACGCCCGTTGTGCCTATGAGCTGTCGGGTGCCAGCTTCTACAGAGGGCTTGGCTCCAGTACTCCCAGGGCCAATGTGCCGGCTGTGGAACGGGATGCGCGAGATTTCGACCACGGAAGCCAGGATGTGGATGTCAGCACCACCGGGATCGAGGATTTGCGGCTCTACGAGATGGCAAACGAGATCTACGGCTCGGAGCCCCTCGATATTGCCCGCTCGACCAAGGAGATGTTGCGCCGACTTGGGCCGCTCGAGTGGTGGGGAGTGACCTCCACCAACCCCATAAGGAGCCGCGTCAAGGCGTATGCACGCTTCGAGCAGGAGGCCGATGCGAAACAAGCGGCAGTTTTGCTAAACGGGGCGCTATTACCATGGACTGGAGAGATGGAGGTTCGGCTCGTGGCATCGGTGGAATACAGAGTCTTGACCAGGATCTTCGACGTCGTACATGCTCGGATCGCTTCACAGACGCCAGCCTGGGAGGAGAATCAGGTCTGGTGCTTCGCGCGCCCTCTGGACCGACGGTATCATGTCCTCATGCTCGTGGGCGAAGACAACCAGCGAGTGGCTCGAGCCAAGAAAACGCTCGAGAGCATCATGCGTGGAGAGGTGATTATGAAGGACGGAAAGGCTCTCTGGAGTCCGAAGTTCGGGGGGCGCCCGTACGAGCTTCGATGGCTTCGACACATCGAGCGGGACCTAGGCGTCGTCATTCGGCGTGACGCGCAAAGGCCTCAATTCCGGCTGTTCGGACCAGAGGGATGCCATGACCAAGTAGCCGAGGCGATGCACACGCTCATGGCATCTAGGTCCGCGCAAGTCGCGGTCTGTGGACCCGCAGCGCACACCGGCCACCGCGCCCGCGCGCGGCAGGACGAGCCGGACAGCCAGTTGGACGGTTTGACGGCATGTTCAGTCTGCTGGGGCGAGGCGGAAGACCCCATCCGCACCTCCTGCCAGCACGATTACTGTCTCGCCTGCTTCGCCGCCCTCTGCCAGGCCGAGCCGCCGGCGTCCACGGGCTTCCGCATATGCTGCGTCGGCGAGCGAGGCCAGTGCAGCCTGCCTATCCCACTCTCCGATATCCAAGCCTTCCTCCCTCCGGCCACCTTCCAAGCCATCCTCGCGTCCTCCTTCGCAGCCCACCTCCGCCGCCACCCAGCCGACTTCCGCTTCTGCCCCAGCCCGGGCTGCACACAAGTCTACCGGCCGACCACCGCCCCTCCACGCCCAGCCGCAGCGATTACCTTCACCTGCCCGCGCTGCCGCACCGCCACCTGCACGGCGTGCCACTACCACTACCGCAGCCGGCATCACGCCGGCTCTGGCTCCTCGCCCCTGGTGGCCGCCACCCTCCGCAACCACCACCCCACACCAGCCTTCTCCTTGTTCTTTGGGGCCAACACGCCTTGCGGCTCGCACGCCAGCGCCGACGTCGACGCCGCCAACGCCAGCCTCAAGAAGCGCCTTGGCATCAAGGACTGTCCGCGCTGCGACACGGCGCTCGAGAAGGTCGCCGGCTGCGACGTGGTGAGGTGCGGCGGGTGCAGGGCGGTCCTGTGCTGGAGCTGCCTGGCTGTGTTTGAGAGGGAGGGGCTGGCCTACCAGCATTTGAGGTCGGTACAAGGGGGGCTTATATTTGGAGGTCACGCATGACTTGCGGCGGCTGGCCGATGGGGAATGGTCCTGGGATGGGGAGCCGTGGGCTGATGAGGGTTCCGTCCCAGGATGGAGGGTGCGGGTGGTTTATTGTGGCTGTGAGGGCATGGTGGAGTTGCCGGGTGCGCTGGTGAATGGCCGAGCATACCTTAGCAGGAGGTGAGTGTAGACAGGCTCATGTATGGAAAACAGGCTCATGTATGGAAAACATGGTGGTCAAAGACCAATGTCACAAAGAGACCACGCCACGCCGAGCAACGAGTGTTGGGATGGATACCATGACAATCTTGGGACGAAAGCCTAAGCTTAAATTCTAGCAAATCCCACCTTGCGTACCTTGAAAGTTGAATTGTTAGTGGCAGCGGCAAGAACGGACTTCACCATGCGAGCATCAGTCGATGCCCAAGTTGACAACCATATATTCGCAGCATGCCGCTGAGCCTTCCCCGAAGTCTCAACGTTATAGGTATAGAAGCTAGTAGCGAGCGCCAGCGCAGCCACTGGCGCTTTCTTCACGCTTCGCGTCAACTAAGCCCCGTCTTCCGTGCCTGAACACCCGTCCTCCCTCGCCAGGCCCCGGATTATTTCCCCAGGGCATGAGCCTGTAGCATAGCCACAACCCCAAAGCCAACATATCACACACCTTCCATATTGTCTACTGCTCCCCACGCTAGGGCAACCCTCTCAATGCCCCCTCCAACTTCGCCTGTCGGTGCTCCCTTCACATTCAAAATAACCATGGACACGGACTTCGGCCAGCTCGACCCGGGATTTCATAAGCGGCGCCTCAGCGCTCTGGTAGCCAGTTCTAGCACTCTTCGCTAGCAACTCTCCTCCTCCTTCGCCTTGGAATGCCCCTTCCACCTTCGCCTGTCCATGCCTTTTCCTCCTTCGCCTCCGCCTTCGCCTTTCAAGCCCCCGCCGCGGCGTGAGCCCAAACAGTCGCTTTTCCGATGGCACTCCCGGCAAGCTGTCCTCACGAACATGAAGGGCGCTGGAGAACCCCATTTCGAGCACGACTTCCCACCGGGCTCTGATATCATGGGAGCGCCCCTGCGCCCGCCCATATTCCTTTCCTCGCCGCCGTGGCTGGCAGCAACGCAGCGTTAGCGTCCTCTATCCGAGGGAGTAGCTGGAGACTGTCCTCCATTAGCGTCACGCGCTTGGCGTGGAAAGTGAGGTATTGAGCCTCAGTGAGAACCTCGACGACATATGTTTCTGCGGCCTCTTGAAGGCTCCCAGGGCTCCGGACTGTATGCCCATGTCGTAACCCGATGTGCGGCTCCCTCTGCCCCTCGTCGCTGCCGTCTCGGCACCAGATTCCCTCGCAATGGGCCCTCGTAGGTGCTGCTGTCGTATTCGTCGTCGTAGGGACGCCGACGGGGGGAGCGACGGGGGTCGTGCGAGCGGTCGTAGGGAGTAAAGACTTGCAGGACGCGGTTGGAGGTAGGATGAAGTGTGCGGGAAAGAGGAAGGATACGTTCGGGATCCCAGGAGGGAATGGAAGGGAAAGGAAAGGAGAGGCCAAGCGGCAAGCAGTCGCGACGCTGGCGACGGACAGGAGACACTACCTTGCACGAAAAGAAAATGTTGAGCTGGGACAGGGCTCGCTGCTGATACTGGAAGAATGTCACTAGATCAAAGATTGCTGCTCCCTCGACGGGGTGGGACGCAAGATCCGCGGATCCAGACGCTGGACGCATCTCTGAGTCGTGAATCCGAGGGGAAGAGGGGAAAGACAAACCGGTGAACAAACGGGGTGGTCCATCGCAACGAAATAGTAGCTCCGTATCATCAGCAAATCATCACCTACCAAGGCTAGCACTGGGATTGTCCACGCTGGCGTGGACAGATCTTTATCTGGGTTGGTCCACATCGCTCTCTTCTGGTTCAGCTGCAGGGCACTGAAAGACCGACGACTACCTATTATATCCGGGGGAAAACACACGGCTGCTCGTGATCATGTATCCTGCCAGCCAGTGTTCCGAGCAATATCTAGACAACACTTCATACTAGACCAAGCGACACGATATCATCCTGTCCGATGACGCGAGTAGCGAGAGTAAGCCCGCGAGTGCCGGCGCGGAAGACGAGAGATGGTACAAAAACATCCGCCTCATGTTTCCTGAGAAGCAATAAGTAATCGTAAAGTAAGATAGACGTGACAGTGGCGAAAGGAACTCAATAGTGTACAGCCGATCTGGGAATGGGGCCCAACGCAGCCTGGCCAAGGCCCGCTGGTCCACGGAGTACCGCGTCAAATGGCAAGCACTGCTTCTAGCAGTCATCCCATAGGCGATTCGTGATGTGGACATTTGATGGCCTCCAAGGGCCACAGCTCCGCCATTTCAGACATGCTGGTGTTGCATCTCGGGCAGCAGTTGCGCAGCCAACTGCGCAGCGACGAAGCTGCGGGCCCGGTCAGCACGTTTAATCCTTGTAGAGGCTCAGCCGAGTTCACTACTCACTCTGAATCGTCGTCTGCGCCCTGTACGTCCGGGTCCGAGTCCGGGTCCGAGTCCGGTTCTTGCTTAACCAAAGCGAACTGCGACTCGGTCAAGGAGCCGGGCTGGCTTGGAACGCCGGCTTGCTCCGAACTGTTGGCATTCGTCTGGTGCTCGGGGGGAGCAGAGGAACCGTTGTCAGCCGTCTCGCTGGCGGGGATCTCCATCGGTTGCGGCTCCCCTGGGCCGCCTGGGCTGGGCATCATGTCGGCTTCTGGCTGGGCATGCGGAGGTGCTGGCGGCGGCGGCTGTTGCGGATGGTACTCAGACTGCTGCTCGTACCCTTGGGGTACGGCGACTGGCTGCTCGGCAGTCGTCGGGGCAGTTGAGGCGACGGGGCCGTCGGGACCGTCGTTGACATTCGACGGCGGACCAACACCGTCGGCCGGCGGCGGAGGGAGCTGCTCTTTGGCCTTGCGTTTCCGGTTGGGTTTGGGCCCCGTATATAGCGAGCAGCTCGCGGTGTTGTCGAACCACTTGCAGTTAGAGCAGCTGTTGTGGTAGCTGCCGGGCAGGACGCGGCAGGTCACGAAAGGACCGAGGGCGTCCTTGGCGCGCTTCTCGGCGCACTGCACACAGGCCACGGGGGCATCCTGGCCGCGCGAGTGGATCAGCAAGCCGTTGATGTAGCTCGGCCGCTGCGAGGCAATGTGCTTCGGCGTGATCCAGCCCTGCACGAAGTGGATGATCTCACGGCTGGGCAGGCTGAAGACGGCCCGCTGCGTTTCGTGGACGAGCAGCTGCTCGGTGAGGGCGGCGCGTATGTTCACGGCGACCACCGAGACGGCGCGCTCGCTCCTGGCCGCATTCCATGCCTCCACCAGCGGGTTGCCGTAGTAGTCCTCCTCGCGCACGGTCCCGTTGGGGCGCCCTGGCGGCCGGCCGCGGCGCTTTTTGGGGAAGGCAGAGGGCAGCGGAGATGGACCCTCCAGGGAGGCCGGCGTTGGGGCAGCAGGAGCTCCGGACAGCCGGCTTGCCTGGGCCTGTGGGTGCTGGAATGACTGCGCTGACTGCCAAAGGGGGGGTTGTGGCTGCAGCGGCCCTTGTTCTGCCAACTGCTGCTGATCTTGGGGTTGTGTGCCGGCGCCGACGTCGACGGCAGAGCCAGACGCGTCCGGCACGGCTTTGCCAGCGGCTACATCCACTGCCTCCGCCATTCGCTGTCGTCGACACAGCCACTCGTTCTACCGTTCTTTTCGCGACCAGGGAGTGTGAATTGGTCGGCCAACTGCCGTCTACAAGAAAGCAATTGCCGGGACGGTGCGATGGCCGCTTATTTTGTAGTCGCGTCGAGCAATTGATGGATTGGAGGAGGAGCCCGCGAGTCGGTGGATCATGTGCACGGACCACAGCTGGTACCTTGGCTGATCTTGGCTGCAGGCAGTCGACGTAATGCGGCTTTAGCCGAGAGTCACAGCACTGCACTCCAGCGCCCACACTGCCCTGCCTGCCCCCCGAGAACCCGTGCCCCCTGCAAGCCAACTGAAACACCGGATTCCATTTGCCCGCTCACCTCGTCCGCCGCTTCCGGCCAGACCTGCGTTGTGGCACCCTCGAAGTTGCTGCCACCCGCCCTGTTGCATGTCACGTCGTCGCCGTCAATTCTGGTGCCTGTTGCCCTCCACCGCCTCTTCACCATGACGAATCCCAACGCGCTCCTGCTGCTCGCCGACCACATCAAGCTGTCGCTCCTTGAGCAGCAGCGCGCCAGGACGCTGAACCTGCGGCGAGACTCGCAAGATGGCCACATCTCGCGCTCCCTGGATCAGTTCCGGGAAGGCCTCGAAGCCCTCGAGAAGGAGCACCAGCGGCTGCAAGAAGCTGGCGATGAGTCGTGCGTTTCCCCTCGCTTCGCTTCCCCCCCGCCGTCTTCCGCAGACCAGTCTCTAATCACACAGCACAGGAAAGCCGCTAGCCTAAGCGACACCCTCGCCTCCCTGCGCAAGCAATACACCGACCTGTCGTCCCAATTCCACGGCCGCCCCTCCCCGGCGACCACCTCGACGCTCACCCAGCCCAACGACCCTTCCCTGGCAGCCGACTTCGCCCACGCCCAGTCCTCCACCTCCTCCCACCCCGCCCCCCGAGACACCGACACCTCCTCCTCAACCCCAGCCCAAGCCCACGGCGCCCCCTCCAAAAAAGCAGTCCGCTTCTCCTCCCCAACAACCGACCTCGAATCACAAACCCGCTCCACCCTCTTCTCCCAGCCCTACCGCGACGACCCGACCGCCAACCCCGCCGACAGCCTCATCGACGACGACACAGCGGGCTACCGCGCGCACATCGCGGCGGCGAACCTCTCCAACGCGCAGATCCACGCCTACCACCGGCAGATCCTGGACGAGCAGGACGCGCAGCTGGACGCGCTGGGCGCGTCCATCGCGCGCCAGCGCGAGCTCTCCCTGCGCATCGGCGACGAGCTCGACAGCCAGGTCGAGCTGCTCGACGAGAGCGAGCGCGCGGTCGACCGGCAGGCGGGTGCGCTCGGCCGCGCGCGGCGCCAGGTGGGCCGCATCGCGCGCGGCGCGGCACGCAGTGGCGAGGGCCGCCAGCTTGGCGCGATTGTCGCGCTGATTGTCATTCTTGTGGTGTTGATTGTTATTCTGAAGTGAGCGGGCTGGTCGGTTCTGGTGGGGGCACGGGGTGAGGTGGGCAGCTTCGTCGTCAGTCTGGGCTGGGCTTTTCTGGCGGCCGGGCTTTGTGTGTTTTCCTGTCCAGCGGAGTACAAGGTGGTCTTTCTTGGCGGATTGCAGCGGAGGTTAACCGCAACGTCGCCTGAACCAACCGGTTCATGATGCGCGGCTCCTAATGATTTGGCTTGGTCCGCATTTGTACGGCGTTTTGGAAGGGAGCTGGGCGTTCTGGTAGAGGAGCAGCTAGCGGTGGTTCACGTTGTCCTTGGCATATTTACATTTTTCTACTCTCTCACTCTCCCCCATCTAGGGGTGATATCCAACTGGTCGCCTTGCTTCAATGGCCTCGGTGCGAAGAGTTCCTGGGTGTGCAGTCGTGTTCTGTTGAGTCGCGTCGTCTCTTGCCTGACTGAAGAGGCTGACTTGGGTAACTCACCTTCAGCAAAGCCCGGTTGGCTCAGCTGGTTAGAGCGTCGTACTAATACCGGTTCCACCCGTATATGGTATGCGAAGGTCAACAGTTCAATCCTGTTACTGGGCACTTGCGTTTTCTTTTGCTGGCTGCGCGTCCTGGCTGCGCGTCCTGTCTCCAGTTGAGCCGGCTGTCTTTTTGCCTGTTATTCAATACCTCGCTTTCCAAAAATGAGTCGACAGAATGATGGCTCCGGGAAATGGAGTGGCAACCTAAACAGAGATGGCCAAGGACAGCCACCAGGCCTCCCCGCTGACCGCTGACCGCTGAACAGGATATTTCGAGCAACCAACTACGTAAGGAAATACGGTTCAATTATGTTCTCGTACCCAGCCAGTGCACCGCACCACAGCAACCTCCACACGTAGCCCCAAGTTAAGCAACGCTGCGCAGTAGGGATGGCCTCCTCTGGTGCGTTCACCATGAACTCAACACCAGCAACTCTCGAACTCGCCCTTGCAACCCCGTGAATACCTCCACAAACTTAAATGGGGGGTGTCACTGAGCGCCTCTCGTCAGGCTACCGCGGCCCGTGACCGTCGTCCCAAGCCGACTCGTTTCAGAATCTCCTCGACATCACCATTACCGGATCACCGTCTCGTCCCTGTCGATCCCTTCCAGAAACTCGAGAATGACGCTCCCGCCCAGTATGCCGGTCCCGCCGGCGGTAGCCTTCCGGTCCGCCGTCCATACCTCATGGAACTTGACGCTCTTGTCGCTGGATGCAACCATAATGCAGCCTTCCTCGGCGGTGCGACTGCGGCGCCGGGCCGTACGACCACCTCCGCGCCCCGACGAGCGGGTGTTTTCGGGACCGCAGGGGAACGGGATCGCATAGAGCGCGCGGTGCTCGCCGGCCCAGGGTATGGCGGCGACCTGGCGGCATTCCGGCCAGGAGAAGACGGCGATTCGGACGGGGTGGTCGGGTTGGGCGTAGCCGAACGTGGCTGCGATCTCGCGGCGGGACGTGGACCATATCAGGCTGGTGACTTGGGCGGAGACCGATATCGACGCCAGGGCGGCGCCGGACCCCGTGTGGAAGAAATGGATGCACTTGTCGTTGGAGCCTCCGCCGGTCGCCACCAAACTCTCCTGCCAGGGGCAGAATGCGATAGCCTTGACCGCGGCTCCGTGAACCCACCGGTGCTTCTCGTCGCCAGGTCGGATGTGCCGGACAAACGTGGATTGGGTCACTCGGACCTCCGTCTCGGCCTCTGAGACCCCGCTGGGTGCACGAGCATGCGTCGTAGTCGACAGCTCACCCTGCAGCAGCCCTTCGTCGCCATCACGCTTGTCAGGGGGGGCTTCGAGGACCTTGGAAGTCTCGAACAGGCAGCACAGGTTGTCGTTGCCTCCCGTGCCGAAAGCTGCACCAGTCCGCGACCAAGCCAATCCGCAGATCTGCTGAGAATGGACGACAATGCGTGCCAGCAGCGTCATCTGCCCGCCCCAGTTGTGACGCTCCACCTCCCACCTCTCCGGCCACTCGACTGAATAGTAGTAGACCTGGCCAACCTCATCCCCGACTAGGAGGTCCTCCGTCTTGACCGGGATGCCGGGTTGCATGAGGCTCTTGGACGGCCGCACGGTGCAGACGGGCCTCCAGCTGAGACAAGCAACTGGTGCCGGCTGGACAACCTCGAAACGAGGCGTCGGCGCTGAACGCGAAGTCCCAGGATCGGGATCATCGTACAACGACATCAAACTAAGTGTCTTATTGGATCTCCCGAAGGCCAAAATGGCTTTGCACCCTTCGGAGGACGAGAAGGACAGGCTGGTCAAGTGGCAGTCGGCGTCCGACCCAGCATTCAGGAGCTGCACTCCTCTGGCCTCGGACCACCCGTAGAGGAGGTCGCCCAATCCCACTGCTAGCGTCTGCGAGGTCGGACAGTACGCCAGGATTGAGCAATAGAAATCGTCTCGCAAATTCGGGGCGTCGAGAACCCTGTAGGGCGTCAGTGCGGCTAAGGAAGAACGCAAGCCGGAGGCTGCAGGCACTCACTTGAACGGAGCCGTGGGCAATTCTCGGTTGCCGAGCGACCTCTGCGGCTTCGGGATAGGCCCTTCGTTGACCCATTCCGCGCCGTTCCATTGTGTCGGGACATGTCCCGGCTTGTTACAGATTTCGCCCGGCGAAAGAGCTGCGTTGGTCTCGAGTACGCGCTGCGTCCTGTCCAAGCCTAGTGCCGCCGCAAGCCGGGCTTGATGCTTCTCCAACTCTTCGATGTTCTGGGCTTTCACAGTGGGAAATGTGGTCCGGAACAGCGGAGCGTTTGTTCCGCTCCTGACTAACTGGCCTCGGCCGTTGTTAACAGCGGTTCCCCCGAGGCCGACGGTCCAGGCCGTGTTTCCGCTGACCTGTGCGTCACTGCCATCAATACTATTCTGGTCAAGGGGACCAAGAACACTGCCGACTGAGCCAAGTCAGCACGGAGCACTGCCCGAAGCCACTCTCGGCGTTGCGCGACCAACCTCTATTCCGGCTTGCTGCACTTTCGGCACCCGAGGGGGAGCGATATTCGGACGCCAGCGGCGTCACAACTCTCCGGCGATAAATAAAGGCGTCTTCGGCAGCCCCATTGTGCCGGAGAAGCTTCTCCGCAGGCGTCAGATTGTGTGGCAGCTTACTGGTCCTGAACCTTTCGGAGGCGTCTGTGCCCGTAGCCCTCGCAGGAATGAAGCGGTCCAGATGGCGCACGGAGGCAGTCTTAGGACCCTGCGGCTGTGGCGTGGACTTGAAGAAGGGGGAACGCGAAGTGGGCAATGTCAGACGCGAGCGTAGTGGCCGTTTCGGCAATGTGACCGCTTTCTCGTCGGAATTGCGCGGTGGTATGCAGGTCGTCGGGGAGACGGGTGAGGCAGGGACCTCACCCCTGAATGTCTGCTCACTATCACTGTCGATGAATGGGTCGTCCGAGTCCGACTGAATTCCATCACAGGAAACCCAGATGTCAATCGACGACTTCCGATCCCGCTCCGTAGCTTTCTTGGGAGTTGCCGGCGTTGCAGGAGCGGTGCCATAGCCCGAGTCAGCCGGACTGCTGGCAGGGCTGTGGGTTGAACCGAGTTCATGATGCTCTTGACGAGACCGTCGGCGGAGGTGGGCAGCCGGCAGCATGGTTCGTTTGGGACCAGAACCGGTAAGCCGGGGCTGGTGAGGGCAACGCAGTACGCAACTCTGAGCCGGTGGGGGGGGGAGAGACGGCGGTGTTGGACGAGGTGATGGGGAGCAGAGGGGGAATACAGCACGCGATACGACACACGAATGCAGGCCCGGGTTGCAATTTTGTCGGTTGGAGAAGTGACCGGTCAGCGAGTGTCCCCAGAGGCCACCATGGCACGCCAACTCGTCAGGGCCACAGCAGTCAGCTCGGTTGGCATGCGACGGGGCTCAACGTTGTGCGACCGTCTGGGCTGATAACTAAGAGCCCGAGACCAGTGCTGCGATGGGTGTACGGAGAATCGATATGGTACGGTCAGACTAAAGCATAGGTCGGGCAGTAGGGAGCGGACAGGCAACTATGGAATGAATTTGAGACATCGCAGGACAATCGCAGTGGCAGTAGCAGTGTCCGGACAGAAGCAGCCCGAAGAAGCAGTTGCTGCTGAGGCTGAGCTGATGAGGAAGTGGAAGGGCAAGTGCGACCTGGGCACCAGTCCCTAGAAGAAGCCCACTCGGGCGGTGATACCAGACGTTGGAGACCATTCTCGGCAGGAAGGACCCAGTGAAGCCAGCGGTTAGAGGTGATGGAGGTTGTCATCTTGGTCTAAGTCCAGGGTCAGGGGTAAGAGAGATGCGATGAGATGCCTCTTATCGATAAGCGCCTGCCTCTCAGACCCCTGCAGTACCTACTGTTACTGCCGTTACTGCCGTTACTGTCCCGCCGCAACCGTGCTGGTCATTCATCGACTTGCAACTGCCAACCCAGGCACCCACCTGCCCACCGACGCATCATTGCGGGAGAGATAATGGCCGACGTGAGAACCCTTATTTCCTTCCATGCATGCTGCCTTCCCGTGTGTGGCCGGAAAGTTGACTGATAGCAAGGACGCTACTAGCAAGGTGGCTCGCAGCACGGCATAGCCCGGACCTCGCGAGTGCGCTCCGAAGAGCAGAAGCAGCGCGACCTCCAACGCATCCAGAAGTACCGTGAGCTCGAGGACCAGGTGCGCTCACACGTCTCGCGGGCCGACTACTCGCCGCAGCTCTTCCAGCTCACGTCCAAGCTCCTGCGCCTCAACCCGGAGTACTACACACTATGGAACGTCCGCAGACGCTGCCTAATCTCTGGCTTATTCTCAAGACCATCGGCTGGGTCATCATGCTCGACGGCGTGCTCGAGTACTTTTCCTACCGCCACTACAACACAATCTTCCACCAGCTGCTCGTCGTCGTCCTCGGCCACGACCCCGCCCGCCCCCGGCTCCCCGACAGCTGGGAGGAGTGGTACAACAGCTGAGCCGGGCGCCGCGGGTGCGCCGTCCGGAACTTTCGCGAGTGACGACCCCGCCCAAGCTCCCGCCGCGGACTCCACCGACTCCGCCACCGCAGCAGCAGCAGCAGCCGCAGCCGAACAGCAAGACCTGGCCACCATCCAATCCGAGCTCAGCTTCACCATCCCGCTCCTCCTCGAATCGCCCAAGTGCTATTGGATCTGGAGCTACCGGCAGTGGATCCTAGCGCAGGCGATCGCGCGTCTGCGGCCGCACGTGGCGCGGCAGGTGTGGGAGGCCGAGCTCGGGCTCGCGAGCAAGATGCTGGGCAAGGACCGGCGCAACTTCCACGCGTGGGGCTACCGGCGGCACGTGGTGACGCAGCTGGAGAGCGCGGCGCTGCGGGGTGCCAGCATGGTCGAGGCCGAGTTCGAGTACACGTACCGCATGATCCAGACGGACCTGTCCAACTTCTCGGCCTGGCACAGCCGCAGCAAGCTGATCCCGCGCCTGCTGGACGAGCGGGGCGCGGACGACGCGGCGAGGAGGGCGTTCTTGGATAAAGGTACGCCAACCCACGCACACCTCTTGCTTTTCCCCTTCCTCTCCCGCAGTAGTTGTGTCTCTTGGAAAACAAAACCCAAAAAAATGACTGGCTAACACGCCAACGCTAGAGCTGAACCAGATCCGCGAAGCGCTCAACGTCGGGCCCGAGGACCAGTCGCTGTGGTACTACCACCAGTTCCTGATGCTCAACCTGGTCGACCCGGACAAGCACCCCGCCATGACGCGGGGCATCGCGGCCGGGGACCGCGCGGCCTACCTGGCGCGGGAGATCGACGAGATCAAGGAACTGCTGGAGGACTACCCGGATGTGAAGCTCATCTACGAGGCCCTGTTCGAGTACACGCTGTATCTGTGCCAGCTGGAAGACCGCCAGCCCACCGCCGACGAACGCGCGGACCTGGCGGCGTGGCTGGCGAAGCTGAAGGAGCTGGATCCGATGCGCAACGGGCGGTGGGCAGATCTGGAGCGGGAATGTGGGTTGTGAAATGGCGGGGTGTTGTGTAACTCCCCTGAGACATAGCTAGTGATACCGTCTACAAACGCCTCGCATTCCACCCTAAGCTGCGAACTAGTGTAGATGCCCGGCGTCTGCTCACCTCCCTCTATCCAGCATCATGCATGCATGCCCAACACAATCATCTAAACCCTCCCGCTTTCACGGCCCCGCCTCTCCCTCTCCGCACCCCCACCGCCCTCCCCCGCGCAGCCTTCCTCCCCCAGCCAAGCCTCATCCAGCGGTACCAGAAGCGGACGCGGGCGCGCAGCTCGCGGCGGCCGACGCGCCGCCCGCCGCGCCTGCTCAGCCGCAGCACCTCGTCGTCGACCTTGCGGTACCGCACCTCCCAGCGCAGCCAGTCCTCGAGGCCCGGCAGGCCGACGCCGAGCGTCGGCAGCGCCAGCAGCTGCAGCTGCGGCGGGGTGGAGTGGGCGGCGGCGCTCTGCAGGCGGCGCTCCCACTCGAGGCGGCCGGCGTGCAGCGCGCTCAGCTTGCGGGAGCGGATCTGCTGGATCGCCTCGGTCTCGTCGCGCGGCGGCGGCGGCTCGTTCAGCGGTTCCGGTTCCGGGTCCGGTTGGTCGGCTTGTTCGGAATCAGGTTCCGGTTGTTCTTCGGAGTGAGCTGCGGCGGCCCGCTGAGACGGCGGGCCGAGGAGCAGGTGCGGCGGCCACCAGTCGCCGCCGGCGAGCAGGTCGGTCACGTCGAGGGTGGCGTAGATGGCCGGCAGCGTGTAGCGGACCTTGCCCGGGGCGTAGCGGCGGAGCATGGAGGCGAGCTCCTTCCTGGCCTGGTCGTCGGCCAGGGCCTCCCGGAAGGGCTTGTGGTGCTCCATCTCGAAGGGGGCGACGCGGAGCTTGCAGGGCAGCCGGTGCAAGACGCGGATCCAGTACCGGCCGTCGAACATGCGTGGCTCGGTCCAGCCTTGGGTCTTCCAGCCTCGGGGGTGCTTGTCCATGCGCCTGCCGAACGGCAGCTCGTGGAAGGTGACCGACGGTCGGGGCACGTTGGAGACGTGGGGGGCTCTCGCGAGCAGCCAGCGGAGCGGGTAGTCCCCGATCAGGGGGACGAAGTGTACGCCGCAGATCACGTAAGCTTTGGGCTCCGGCGGCGGGGTGCCGTCTGCTAGAGAGGGAAAGAGCATGGAGACGAGATGGCCCAGTTGGCCGGGCTGGCTCAGTTCTCGCTCCGGCGTCACCATGGACAGCAGCCTGCGAACCATCAGCGCGGCGATGTGGCGGTAGTGCTCAGTGCGGCGTCGCCGGCTGGCCGGAGATGCGGAGAGCCGCCGCGGGACAGTCGGAAAATAGAAGCGCGGGAGAGTGACAACAAGGGTGCCGGCATTCTGCCCAAACTCGTGGATCCGAACGCGGCGGAGGAGCCTGCCGGCCTCGGCCTCGGCCGACGCGACCCTCGCTCGGCAGCGCTCGGCCAGCCGGAGGATGGAAGGCTTCTGAAGTGCCTCGGGCAGCTTGTGGTGCTTGATCATGTGCCGAACCGCATTGCGCAGCGTTAGCGTCTGGTCTGCGTTGGTGTGGTCGTCGAACCAGGGGATGCTGTTCTCCAGGCACGTGGCGATCAGCCTGTCTTTGCCGAAGCGGAGGAGTGGACGGTACACCATGATGCCGCCATCCTCGATCTCGAGCGGCACCAGAGGGGGGGCAGGTTTGCCCTTGGCGATGCCATCGTAGTCCTCCAGGTAGGCGGTCCCAATGTCTGATCTCAAGCCCCGTTCAACCTCGCGGGCGATGACAGCAGGATCGATTTCATCCCTCAGGCCCCGCTTCAGCTGCTTCCTCTCTTTCTCGCTCGGACGCAGGTTGTAGAAGGGGTTCTCGCGGCGCTGATCGTCGACGAAGCCGCTCTGGTACACGCCGTGCAGGTCGTAGCACTCCGGGATGTCGGTTGCCGGCCGCATCCCCTGCAAGCCGCGGTACCCGTGGCCGGAAAGCAGCCGCATCAAGACCGTCTCGTACTGGTCGTCCTCGTGGTGGGCAGTCAGCAGCGTGGCGACCTGCCAGACCTTGCAGAAGGTGCCGAGCCGGCGGTAGCGGAGGTAGCGGGCCAGGGTCTCGACGTTGGGCAGGTCACTGGGGTTGACGCCCGGCTCGACCACATCGGCCCAGCGGAGTCTGGTGATGTTCGGCTTCACGCCGATCTTCTTGAGCGCCTGGGACACGTTGGCGGCTTCGGCGGCGCTGCCCTCGCGCAAGCCGTGGTCGACGATAATGCCGATCGGGTTGCTGACAGGGTGGTCGGCAACTTTAAACCACTGGTCGGTGGGCCTGATCTTGGTGCAAAGATAGGCCAGCGCCATCGAGTCCACGCCGCCGCTCACGGCCACGGCTGTGTGTCGTGTGGGGGTCAGCATTCACTGTCCGTCATGGAACAAGCGAGTCAAGTCAGCTAGGCGCCATACCGATGGGCCGGTGAGTGCGCCCGCGCGCGCCGGGAAAGCGCGGGGCACATGTGGCCTGCAGCGCCTCGAGGAACTCATGGGGAGTGATGGCACGCGCGCTGCGGTGTAGTACGGGCGGTATCGTACTCATTCCATCACCGACGCAACGAAGGTCTCCGGGTCAGTCAGCGAGCTGATGGTGGGAAAGAAACCTGGAATGTGGGGTAGGTCTTCCGTTGTCAATTGGACAATCTCAGGTGCCAGGGGCGATGATGGCCCGAGCGTTTAGCGTGAGTGACGAACTGCCAAGCCCGTCTTGCGAACCCTTGCCCATGACCTCACAGCGTTGCCTGCCGGAGCCGGAGCTTACACTAGCTCCAGCAAAAATGATGGCCACAGCAGCAACCACGGAACTTGAGCAGCAGAGCTTCAGCAACCCACCTCAACGGCCAGGCAGTGCCATATCCTGTGTGGACACACGGCCATCCATCCCAATGATCCTTCTTTACGACTGAATCGCCCCTAAGCGAACCCCTTCAGCCCATTGGCCCAGCAGCACCGTCCGCGCTCCGCGGGTCGCCTGTCGCGTGCCTGTCCATATCCAACCCACCAAAGTACTGCTGCAACCTGATAGTGAATCCCAACTCCGAACGCCGAGCCATCCATCCCGCGCCGCCCCGATCCGCAGCAAAACACAATGCCCACCGCCGAACCGCAGCCGCCACCCTTCCAAACGGCGCTCCTGGCCGGCGCGCTGGCCGGCACGACGGTCGACCTCTCGCTCTTCCCGCTCGACACGCTCAAGACGCGGCTGCAGTCCTCGCAGGGCTTCTTCGCCGCCGGCGGCTTCCGCGGCATCTACCGCGGCGTGGGCTCGGCGCTGGTCGGCTCGGCCCCCGGCGCCGCCTTCTTCTTCTGCACCTACGAAGCGACCAAGTCGTTCCTCTCCTCCACCACCTTCCCTTCCTCCTCCTCCGCCGCCGCCGGCACCATCCTCCCGTCCCTCTCCTCCTCCACCCCGCAGTCCCGCGCAGCCGAGCACATGCTCGCCGCGTCGCTGGGCGAGATCGCCGCGTGCGCCGTGCGCGTGCCGACCGAGGTGGTCAAGCAGCGCGCGCAGGCGGGCCAGCACGGGGGCTCGTCGTGGGCCGCGCTGCGGCACATTCTGGAGCAGCGGCGGCAGGCCGGGGTCGGGCTGATAGGTGTGGCCCGCGAGCTGTACCGCGGCTGGGGCATCACGGTGATGCGCGAGGTGCCCTTCACCGTGCTGCAGTTCCCGCTGTGGGAGGCGCTCAAGGCGTGGGGCCGCGAGCGGCGCGCGCGCACCGGCAGGGGCATGTTTGGGGATGTGGCTGGGGCGCATCCGCACCCTGTTGCTGGTACTGGTGTTGGTGGTGGTGGTGGTGGTTTGGCGCAGACACGGGGGAGAGGAGGAGGCGGAGGAGGAAATGCGGAAGGCAGGGAAGGGGTGATTGGGGAGGTGGGCGCCGCCGAGTCGGCGCTGTACGGCAGCATCTCGGGCGGGGTGGCGGCTGCTGTGACAACGCCGCTGGATGTGCTCAAGACCAGGGTCATGCTCAGCGCGCGGCGGGAGAGCATGGCGAGCATCGTGCGGACAATCCTGAAGGAGAACGGGATCCGGCCCTTTTTTGCGGGCATCGGGCCGCGGGTCATGTGGATCAGCGCGGGCGGCGCGATCTTCCTCGGGAGCTACCAGTGGGCGGTCAATGCCCTGGAGAAGCAGAGGATACCAGCATGAGGACTGGAAAGGGAGCGAGTGATCAGAGGATGTCTGCAAATGGCTCAGGCCCACGCCAGCCAACCAAGCCAAACCGCTCCAAATCTTGGAAACCCGATATATGTACAATAGGGAAAGAAACCAGCATATATACCCTATAGACTGGCGCGAGCAGAACGCTAATAAATCAGAGGCCGAAGCCAAGATCATCACAGAAACGCACTGGTCAGCCGGCGTCCACGACTCAGAGAACCGTACACTATGCGGTTTCCCCGGCCGCGTCCGACGCAGCTGCGCCTCCCTCCTCTTCGACCTTAGCAGCGGGCATCGGGATCTCCTTCCTCCCGTTCGCCTTGTAATGGAGAACGATGTCGTTACCGCCCCGCCAGACATGGGTCCGCAGAGTCGCCAGCGTCATCTTGATCGGCAGAAGCTGGAGGCCGTCATCAGCTCGTAAAAACTCCGCCGGATAGTAACATACTTGGAACAGAAGGAGAGGAACTCACCTGGTCATTGCAATACAGCTCCAGATACTCCTCGGGCCGCAGCGCCTCCGGATCGGGCTCCTTGCCCTCGGGCACCGGGTCGATCCGCTCGGCGACGTAGGCCAGGATCTTCTTGACCCGCAGCATGCGGTTAGCATTCAGCCGGTTGTTGCCGTCGGCCGACACGATGGGCGGCAGCGTGTCCCGCCAGGGGTACAGCACGAAGGAGATCTTGACGGGGTCCTTGGGCGGCAGCGTGTTGAGCAGCAGGACCTCGCCGAGCCACTGCGGCGCGCGCTCCTCGATGACGTCGGCGTCCGCGCCGACCGACGCCACCGTGCCGCGGTAGATCTCGGCCGAGCCGCCCGACGTCTCCTCCTGGATGATGACCTTGGTGCCGGCCGGCAGCTTCAGCACCGGCGTGTCGTTGGCCAGGCTGGGCGCCAGCTTGGTCTCGACCGGCCGGCCCGGCGCCTCGGCCTGCTGCTTCTCGTACTCGCTGCGCATCTTCTGGATCACGCCCAGGAAGGAATCGTCGAACTCCTTCTCGTGGCTCGATGAGGACTCGGACTCCTCGGCTTTCTCGTCCAGCACGGCCGGCTTCTCGGCCGCCGCTGCCGACATGGACCGCCCCAGCTTTTTGGTGCCGAAGGACATGCCCATGCGGAGCTTCTTGCCGAAAGTCGTGCCCGGCGACTTTGCGTTCTCTTTGTCCTTGTCCTTCTCCTTATCCTTGTCCTTGTCCTTCTCTTTCGCATCCTTGTCCTTTTCCTTGCCGTTCTCGCCCGGTGCCTTGGCCGCTTTTTCGTCCGTGGGCGGGACCTCAGCAGCTGGGGTCTGAGCTGGTTTGGCGCCCTGGGCTCCGTCTGGGCTCTGGATCGCATCGGAGAAGTAGTCTTCTCTTTCCTGCGACGGCCGGCTGACTTGCGATAGTCGCTTATCTGGCGGGCTCAGAGGGGATGTAAGTGCCTCCGGCGCCGGCGGTGTTGGCGAGCCAGGAGTCCCCATCCCTATCGCCAACCCGGGCGTCATGAGCGGGTGCGCTCCGCCGGGTCGAGGTGTTGCGGAAGACAAGTCTGAGGGGCCCGAGCCCGGTTGCGGCGGAATTGTGATCGCCAATGGCGGTGCCGCTCTTCCTGACGCAACCCTCTTTGCTGTGCCTTCGTTGAGCTTCTGCCTGAAGGCTTCGTCGCGCCGGATTTCCTCGTCGATGAGATTGGCAAAGAGGTATCTGAGAATCCACTTGCCGAGATTGACTTTGAAAAATGGTCAGCATCTTCGGGTCGGATAGATGAACAAGGCAAAGCGTACTTCTCTGGTCTTCTCTAAACTCCACAGGCTCGTCCAGAGCCAGCTCATCGGCGTACATCTCGGCGTCGAAGCAGTTGTACGGCTCCAGCACGACGGTCAGGTTGCCTGAACTGATGTCGATCGAACACCAGGGCGCCACGGCCTCCCGAGTGTTGACTTCGGGTTCCACGTCTTCAAGATGCCGCTTTCCGAAGCTCTTAACAGGCCGGCACTGCAGAGCGGGGCCATCAGCATGACATGGAAAAACAAGACTAACGTTGGTTGGCACGATAGCCACCAGAAAAACGCACCTGAATCAAGTCCCACAGCAAGACGTCTCCAGCAGTGTCCAAGGTCAGGACCCGCCTCCTGTCATTCAGAAGCCTGTGCTTCACAAGCCCAAACTGCCCCTCGATGGTCTCCTCGGGCAATTGGTGGACCGGCTCAACAAGGAGAGCCACAGGCTCCGTGGCCGGCTCCGATCCCTTCCGCGACAGGCCCGGAAACGGCTCGTCGTTGTCCCGGCCAATAACCAGCGGGAAGGACGCGGTGTTGGATATCCGCAGGATGGATCTTGCGGGAATTGTCGGCTTAGCAGGCTCGCTTGCTGCAGCAGGCGGCGACGGAACAGGCTGTGCTGCACTTTCCCTGCTACGGACCGTCACCAACGATGCCCTGTGCTGCTTGTACGCGTCGGGGAGCTGCACGCTGCTGCTAGTGTCCACGTCCTTCCACCGGTTTATGGACGCGCGAGCCGTCGCCGTCCAGATACTGCCGTCCCAGGCCACTAGCTTGCTCACGCCCTCGTTCTCCTTCGCAACCGCCACGGACAAGCCGTTGTCCAGGTCGCCCATGGTGCCGCGAACGTCCGTCTTGACCACCAGGCCCGACAGGTCGCTGCTGTAGAAGACTTCGAGCCTCGGGTCGTCCGAGAACAGGGCCCAGACGCTGTGGTCGTGCATGGTAAGGGTGTGCATGCAGCGGCCGGCGGTGACGCTCCAGACCTTGACGGTCTGGTCGGCGCTCGCCGACAGCACCATGTCGCCCGACTCGCTGATCAGGATGGCGCGGATCATGTCGGTGTGGCCCACAAACTTGGTGATGCGCTGGCCCGACTTCGGATCCCACAGCCGCACGATGCTCTCGGGGCCGCCGTTGGCCAGGATGTCGTGGGTGGCGCCGAGCGCGTACACGCTGCCCTTCTGCGACACCTCCTCGCCCTGGACGTCAATCTCAAGGGTCTTGCCGGCGCCTGACAGGTCCCACAGGTACAGTTTTCGGTCCAGCCCTCCGGAAGCCACCCAGTTGGCGGACTGGCTCGGCGTTGCCACGCACCTGACGTAGTCAGCATGCTGGCCGATGGTGGCGGGCTCGTTCGCGTCGCTGGCCAGCGGCCGCCAGACTTTGACCAGCAAGTCCGAGGATGCCGAGACCAGGGCCGTGTGCTGCTGGGCAAGGGTGATGTCATTGATCCAATGTGTGTGTGCCTGGGTCTGCGCGCGGAACCGGGTGATGGACTTGGTGTCGCCGTTGGCGCGGACGGTGTCGTCCACAACGGCAGAGTGGCCACCTCCATGCACAGCGGCACCAGGACGGTTCAAGTCCCATGCACAAATGACACCGTCTCGGCCACCAGAGTAGCTGCACGTGGATGATCAGCAACCGGCCCAGAATGGGAAGGTCAAGGTGGGCTCACAGGATAGCATTGTCACGATCGATGGCCAGGCCATTGACACCGAGACGATGACCGCCAGGCGAGGAATTGGGGAGCTCGAGGACTGAGACATAACAACCATGCTCATGTTAGCCAACTGTGTGCAGATCCAAGACCTGGGGTAGTGCGGTGAGTGGATGTGGTCTCGACAGTGCGGGCAGACTGTGGCGCTTGTTCCATCCGGGTCGTCGGGTCATCGGTTCATCGACACTCAGCGCCCTGGGCAATGTTCCCCACTTCTCGAAAGCGTCGCAGGGACAAAAATGAAACATCTCACAGACCATAGCTTATCCTCTGGCGCGCCTTCTTGGCCATGGTAATGGCGGACAGGATGGGGGCGCGGCAACCATACAGCAGCAGAGGTCGACGATTGGATGAAATGTTGCTGCTGTGTTTCAACTGCAGCTCAACAGCTGCCGAGAGCTACCAGCGGGTCCGCTTCTGCCTTCACGGATTGGACAAGATATCGGATCGAAGATTGGAACCGCAGCAGGATCAAAGGGTGAGTCTGAGTTCAGAATGCCGTGCGGGAGAAGACCAGGTCTGTCTTCCGCACTTCGTTTGCCTAAAGCGAACCCCATGTGCGCCAAGTGGACGTTGTCTGCACGCGCTCGCACGACCACGACGATGCAGCTGAGGGAGTGTGAACCTGGAATGCACCCCCTGCAGACGGGGTCTTGGCGCGATGGGAACTGAGACCGGGGTCCTTGTCGGATCAAGGCGGGGCGACCAAAACCTCGGGCAACCAAGGCACGCAGCGGGGCGCGGCTTTGCGGGGTAACCCGGTAAACTGCCCGGATTTCCGGGTGCCCCATGCCCCACATGAAATTGCCAAATCGGGAGTCTGGAGATAAACAGCAACTCGCAGATCTCCTGGTCTGTCAACGTGCGGCAACATCATTGCTGTGGCAGGAGGAGTGGCACATGTCTTGAGCCAAATTCTCTTGCATGCATTTGGGTGCTATGGCTAGTTCTAGGGCCAGTTCCGGTGTCCAGTAAGCTTAATTGTCCGGTCAGATCTGTCAGGTTCGTCACCCTGGTATTGACGCCACTCAGGGGTGTAAACACAGCTTGGCCACCCACAGAGCCCCGCGTGTGAATGACTTTAGCGACCCGGATGCCGACACAGAACGCTCCAACTCCAGCTTGAGAAACAACATACAAGCATTATAGCACTTTGTGAACTTTGAACATTAAAAAGAAAAAGAGAAGGAAAAAAGTTTACATGTCCACTACAGGCCAACGAGCCTCCCCCAACTTCGAACAACTCTAAACTCCCCTCCCCCCTTCCAGGTTCCTCCCTCCCCCCTAAATCCACCCCCCCATTCCATCCTCCCACTCCCCACCGTCCTCCCCTCCTCTTCCGTCCCCGCGGTACTGCCCAAAGAGCGCGGCGTCCCGCACCCGCGTGGCAGCCGCCAACGCCGCCGCCGTCGCGGCCGAGACCGGATCGGCGGGGTCGTCGAGCAGCAGGAACGAGCCGCCCGGGGGTCGGACGGTCCACGATCCCGCCCCCACGCCCGGCGCTGGCGCTTTCCAGTACTTCTGGCCGGCGACGCTGGCGGGAGCGGGGCGGGACGGGGCGCCGCTTGGGAAGGCTGCTTCGTCTGTTGTTTCTTTGGCCGGGGAAGGAAGGGCATAAGTCAGTTTTTCGTTGTATTGTTTGTTTATTGTGGAGGATCGTTGTCTGGGAGGCGGCGGCGGCGGTGGAAAATAAGGCGGGTGGGCTTTTAGGACGGGACTTACGCATCCTCAATGATGACTCCGCCTCGTACGGGCTCATCATCGGAAAGTAGGGGTGGCTGGCCGCTGTGATTGCCGCGGGCTCAGCAGTGGGCGGAACGGGCCGGGGGCGCGAGCCGATAGGCGGGCCAGTGTAGCCGGCGCGATGGGCGCCGACGGGGTTCATCGAGCGCACCGCTCTGGCGCGGTTGGGGGTGTCCCTGTGCGACAACGACATGAGTTAGGCTTTTCCTGGCCTGGGCGTCGGAAACAGCTCGGGAGCAACGAAGAACTACCAAAAACGGTAGTCAGCAAAAGGAGCGATCGGATCTGACGGACCAGTTGTGGCCTAGCAGCGGCAGATGCTGTTAGCTCTTGCACTTCTTATGTTGGAGACTCTAGTCGGGGACGCAAGTACTTACGGAAAGGAGGCGGCTGGACATAGCCGTACGGGTTGTTGGGATCGAGGTCATGGAAGTGGACTTTGCGTGCACAATTCTTTGTCAGTGTGTCTGTCCGGCCTGATGGTGATTGTAACATGCCGACAGGAGGGAGGCTCACATCTGCGATGGCCCGGGGTCGGCGGCTGGGCGAGGCGGCGCGACACTTCCCTCCCCCGTTCTTGTACCGGCGGCGGGGCTGTAGAAGGTGCTGGCAGTGTTGGGAGGGCGTCCTGGGCACACTGCTGGTGCTCGGTGAAGACGGGTGGCAACGGCGGAGGGCGCGAGGGTGGCGGCGGCACGAGGCTGGAACCGCTCCGGGATGACCCAGAGCGGCCCCGACATCTGACTAAGGGGAAATCGGCTCCGCCTAGTGCACAGGTCAGTCATAAGAGCCACAATGTCTCAATACGCCAATATCGGTAGACCTACGACCAATGTCACCCAGCTCCTTCTCGATCTCCTCGACCGCCTGGAGCGCCAGCTCGGATCGCTTGTCGCCTGTGAGAGTGTTAGCAAGCAAGGAGCCATGGCGGTGACATTACTTTCCTTTCTCTGGCCACTCCATGTCGCTCTTTATGATGGTTGCTTGGATCTGGCGGCGAGGAAGCGATATAAACGCCTTGTAGGCGAAAGAAGAGGCCGTGCTGCAGAGGAAGAGGTCGAAACTTCGCGGGAAGGTTGGAGGAATGGAAAGAAACTTTTCAAAAAGACCGGAGAAAAAGGAAGAAACTTCGTGGGTAGAGAAGGGGAAACCGGCAAGAGCACGAGTTTCACTGTGCGTTGGAATTATTCTCGTCTGGCAAGTAGAAACTCGCTGAGACGCGTTACCCTACGTTCGGCAAGTTCACAGGCATTTAGCGGCTCATGGACAGGCTATGTTCAGACGAAAGCTGGACGCATTGAGGTGGCAGGAATTCCAGCGGTGACACGCGCTGCCAGCCCTGCCAACTGGATGACAAGAATCTGCAGTGTCAACCATCAAACTATCTACCTGAACTATCTTGACCAAGCACAAGTAGAGTAAGCCACGGCCTGAGACGGTTCAAGTGGCCAAACCAGCGAAAGCCTTCCAGACCATAGCTATAGAAGAGCGGGTTGTTTGTCGAGGTGAATATTCTGACTCCTACGTGCGGCCTATACAACCCAAGCACACCGCCTTGTGATCAAGTCTGATAGATCCCCTTTTCGAGAATCAAAGATGCTTCCATGCAGACCAGCAGTATTCCACCCTTCGCTTGGAGAGCCTGGCAAACGGATCCTCTACATCCATCCGGTGAGTGATGACTTCAACTGTCTCTTGCAACTCGCGGGGGCCCACCCCGATCATCTCACGCGACGCGTCGATGTCCATATAACCTCCGGATCCTCACCCGAGTGCTCCTCGTTGCACTTCACTTCCTTTGAATACGTCTGCCGTGCTGTTCATCCTGCTCCACTGCCTATCATCGGTCCGATTATTGTAGAAGATTCAAAGCAGGAACAAAAACGTGCTTTCCCAGATGGCCAGCCACCAGTCCTGCACTCTCTTTGGTCTAATCAAAGTTTACCGTGCAGCAACAACGGCATTCCTAAACCAACTGTGCCATATTTGCCAACAGCTGGCAGAACAGGTTTTGGTCGACCACGTCCTTGGCTGGCTAGATCCACAACATGACCTTTCTCCATTTCTCTCTTGTTCACTTAGCAGCTGCGAAGGCGATTATTGATATCAATCCCTTCTTCCAGCCCTAGCTCACTTCTTGCTCAAACAACAGCATTAGGTTTCTGGTTCCCGCACTAGCTAGACATGGAGCCCCGAATCCGTGTGCGAGACTCGATCGCGCAATTCGACTCGACCTCGTGGTTCATCGGAAGCAAGCACATCCTCCATCACATCCAAACTCCGCACCAAGAGAACTGCAACTGACGGGTGGGAGAACCAGGTCGATAGCTCGTACTATACCCTCTCTTCGGCACCAATCTCCAGGCCCGCGGAACCGCTCGCACCACAGCCATCGGCCGTGTTCAGCTTTGCCGACTCGCTCATCGTTAAGATCAGGCAGGATCGCCAAGGATGATACTAGGCACGAAATAGTGCGCGACAGCATGCCCCGGTGCCGGCTGAGATTGGCGACCAGTACAGCATCCGGGTTCAGCTGAAGCTGGGAGAGATGGGATTCCCGGAGGTCCCTGCCGCATACAAACACTTGTGTTGGTACCCGCATGAATGAATGGAAGAGGTGCCGGCCCTGGCTTCGGTAAAGAGCTCACGAATGGAGCAGCTGCGGCTGGTGTCCCAGCTTTGGCTGGTCAGTTCAAGGCTTGAAGGCACGACCACACGCACTGCGACTGAGGTATTCAACCACACCGTCAACCTCTCCTGGTCTTGTCAAGCGAGGTCTTCGTCGAGCTGGAAGGCTCGCATGAGGCTGGATTCTACAAGGAAATGTATTGATCTTGGTTGGCAGATAACTCCAGGACAGATCCCAACTGCGGCGGGCACCACTCAGGAGTTCAACCACCGCTGTCACACGCCGCTGTCACATATGCCTGTCTGTATGTTTAAGCAACACCATGGGTTCCATCCCGCCTCCCTGAGTTACAAGCGGCGTGCTACTTGTGCGGGCGGACTTGGTTGCCCCCCCCCCAACCTCAGAGCAACTTCGCAACGCCGTGAGCTATTCGACGCACCAGTATGTTAATCAGTTGCCCCTGTCCTGCCAGTGAAACGATGCCTTCAACTCGCTTATCCGCCACGGATTCTCCCCCGCCTCCTCTTTCTCCTTCACTCTCACCAGTTCCAGCTCATACCCGCCCTGTGAGAGACACACCTGTTAGCTTTGACACTGACAACAAAAATCGAGCGTGAACCGCCTTTTGAGAACCCACCCCTTGCCGCCGGGCCATCACGCTCGGCCTCCCCTCAGCATCAAACTTGTAGAACAACCCATGGGCATAGGCGCGCGCCTTGCAGCTGTTGGGCCGCTGCGTGCCCGGTTTGCCCGGCTGTGGGAGCTCGATCAGGAGGTTACTAGACCAACAAGAACGATACAGCATCAGCCATCTCGACATTCGAAGCCAGAGCAACAGACTAGGATACCCACTGTACAATGTGCTCCGTGGTGTCGAACTCGTCGAGCAGGGGCTCAAGCATCTTCGCCCACTCCTCGCTGGACACCTTCTTCTGGTAGTCGAACAGCAAGCGGGGGTAGTGGACCAGGATCTCGGGCGCGTACACCGAGTCGATCAACGTCGAGGTGGCTCGGTCGTCGAAGGCGAGCATCTGCAACCGATAGTATTAGTACCCCGCTCAGCATACTGTTCTGTATTGTTGCTGCAAGCTCAACTCTTCAGAGGGGCAGCTGACCATGCGAATGACGGTGTCCCGGATGTTCTCTTTGTCCAGCAGGTACGTCTGGACATCGTAAGGCAGCGCCATGGTGATGTGATGGGACAGTTAGTGGAGCCGAGGTCCGTTCGGTATTGCAGGCAGTTTGTATTTGAAGGCCTGGCGATGTTGACTGTCGCGAGATGACTGACCGAGGCGCGGTGCATCAGGTGAATTGGATTTTATTCCTGGTCTTGTATCCTATGGCTCACTGACATCCCCCACATGCCCGATCCCTGGCGATCGGCGACAGCAAGTTAACTCCGTCTAAGTCCACAGCGGCAGACCACCTCCTTGGCACATCAGGGAGTCTATCCCCTGCCTCGGACCGTCTCAGACTATATTGCATGACTTTCTGCAGCCCCACAACAAACTATAACATAGAAACTGTTGTCCATTGATGTAACTGTTTCTCGTGGTGTGGAGGCTCTCGTCCCCCGAGAAGACCTCAGCAAGACTGCCGAAGGAGTTGCTGTATAAGTGCAAAACAAACACCGCACATTCCCCATTCCCTGTGATATTCCATTGCCCATCGACTATTCAGATCATCCTCAGAAACATCCATCCGTACTTACCTCTCATAGACAACAGCAGCCCGGGTTCCCGCCAAAGCCATCCCAAAAACACCTACCAATCCCGAACCGCCAGATCACCCCTTAATAAAAACCCAACAACCAGAGCCGAGCAATAAAATAGTTCGGCTCAGTCCTGCCCAACCCAAACCAGCACATTCCCCGCGGTACTCTTGGCAACCACGGTCTCGCCGGCGCCCTTCTCCCCCTTGCGCGCCAGGATCTGCTTGTTCACGCCGGGCCAGTCAATGCGCGACTTCACGATGCGGACGCCGTCCCCGCCGACCTGCAGCGAGCCCGAGAGCGTGGCCAGGCTGAGGTCGCCCTCCCAGCTGGCCGGGTACCGCAGGCGGATGTCGGCCGACGCCGTGCTGTGCAAGCCCGACAGGCAGCGCAGCGGTGGCGGGGGGCTGTCGTTGCCATTTCCGTTGCTGTCGCCGTCGCCAGCAGCACCAGCGGCGGTGACGGCAGCACCTTCCTGTGGCTGGGCCGTCTTCAACAGCGCATAGCTCGGCTTGCCTCTGCCTTTGCGCTGCCCACCGCCACCGCCGCCCTGCAGGTACGGCGCAGACGACGACGGCGGCGCCTCCGCCTCAGCTGAAGAAGAAGAAGACTCCGCCGCGCGGCCCACCCAGAGCGGCTCCAGCACGTTGACATCCGTCGCACCGCTCGTGCTCGACGTCTTCAGCTCCACGGACCGCCCGCCGGGCTCCGCCTGCTCGGCGCGCAGCACGGGCAGCAAGTCCAGGCTGAGCTTGCCCGAGGTGGACACGAACGTGGAGTCGGCGCTGAAGGCGGCGGCGCCGGTGATTTCGCCGCTGGTGGTATACACATCCACGCGGTAGTCGCGCGGCGGGAGGAGCGCGGCGGCCTGGCGGGCGGCGCGCAGGCGGTCGGCCGGCGCCGGGAGGACCTGGCCGATGCGGAAGGTGCGCTCGGCGGCCAGGATCGGGGCGCGGAAGTCGACGTCACCGGAAAGCGTCTTGATGTAGAGGATGGCCGGCTTGGGCAGGTCCGGGGCGTCCTCCTTGGGGTCCAGGGTGACTTTGATGTTGCCCGAGGTGGATTGCAGGCCGAGGTAGTCGTACAGCGGCCAGGAGCCCGTGATGGGCGCCGCCACGGTCTTGACGTCGATGATGCGGGAATTGAAGTAGAAGGACTCCGGAGCCCCCGTGTCGATGAGCTCGTCGGTGCCGGCGGCAGCGCCCGTAGAGGCTGCTGCCGATATGGCGCCGACGACGCTGGTTAGTTTGGTTCCGTCTGCCACCGACAAGGACAGGTTGTCGAGGAGCTTGATGTCAAGGTGGACAGCATTGGCCTCGAGACTCTTGAGCTTGCTGCCCTCGGGCACCCACACGATGACCTTGATGTTGACGCAAGCCCTTGGCCTGCCGTGACTCCATTCGACTCTATGGGGCACTGACACCTTCAGAGTCCCCGAATCCGCGTCCCAGGTGGAGGAGACGATGAGACGCTCGTCCGTGACGGTGACTTCTACAGTCACCGCGGAATTGGGCGTGTCAGGGCCGGACCGGCGGAGTATGACGGCGCCCTGAACGTGGACCTCATCCCAGGTGCGGCGGCCGTCGTCGTCGACAACCCTTTCCAGCAGGACTAGTTGCTTGTCGGTGCCGAAAGTGGCGTCGTAGGTCTGGATGTGGCGAGGAATCTGGACATCTTTGCAATAGAACTCAGGGTTCCAGCGGAAGCCGTCGTCGACATCGGGGTAGCTCATGTTGGGCTCGCCGGGGTGCGGGCGCTGAGGGTCGTGACGACCAGTCTGTGGCTGTCAGCGAGGGCAGGGCTTAAGGGAAGGGGGGATCACATAACAGCAAAGGTACAGTTATAGCCAACTAAAGACGAAGGGTAGCGTAATCAATGACGCAAGTTATGGTGGGGGAGTCAGGGGCCGTAAATGAACTGACTGAACAGACGCGCAAGACTTACTTGGTCTCTACTACCAGTCAGGAGGCTACTGAGGAAGCCAGCTGTCACCAGGAAGAGAAGCAGAGCAACGAAAGCTATCTTGCAGTTCCCTCGGTTGACATGCTGTCTGGCGCTCCTCAAACGACTGCCCCAAGTGGCATACTCCTCATCAGAGCCACCGGGGTGGTCTCGCATGCTCTCAGGCTGGCGAGCCAGGAGGGCTTGGGTTTCTTCCGGACGGCCCATATTGACGGTAGCGTCCCCAGTCTGTGAGAAAGTGCTGTAGTTCCTTGGGATATCGACTGTGTGTGAGCCCGGTGGGGACGTCGGGGATGGCGTGTAGGCGGGGGGGGCCTCCCTGGGCAGGAATGGAAAGCGTTCGCCGTGGTAGACAGACGTCCGCGTCGAGTAGGTTGTATATGAGCTTGGCGTAGCCGCGTGACGTACGTAACTGGCCGATGACGGGCTGTAGTACGTGGTCCCTGCCGACTGGGAGTCCGAGGCGACGCTTGGGGCGGGTGTTAGGCCGCGCGTGGCAGCGGCACCGTTTCGAGACGCGGAGGCTGTCGTATTGGGCGGGTGGGCAGACATGCCACCATCAACCGTGTCGGAGGAACGCCGTTCGCTGCGCAATCTCTCCTGCTCTGCCTCCCTCGCCTTGCTCTCGGCAGTGTTCCGTTGCAAAGACGGATCCTCGACCAAAACGTTGGGCACATGAGGGACCTGGGCCGACGCGGGCACCCCAGCGCCGGACGGAGTGTCCGGCGCGCTTCCAAAGTAGCCGTCGGTGGGAGACAAAGCATGTGGATCCTCAGTGTCTACAAGCTCTCCCGGGTCCGCCGCGCCGGGATCCGCGTACGTGTCGGCAAAGGCGTGGTGCGTGTCCAGCCCTGCGTGTCGAGCAGCAGTGAGACCTGGGCCATGCTCGCCGCGCTGGCTCGAGTATTCACCGATTGGCTCGTCATCGAACTCGTCGTCCAGCGCGGAGTAGAGGTTGTCCGAGTACGGCATGACTCCCGGCCACGCGGTGGCAGCGGCAACTTCGTCGTCGTCAGAGTAGCCAAGCCGGGGGAAGCAGAGTCCAGAAGCTGATTATTCCAGCCTTGCACTTCGCCGACAGCACCCGTCGCAAAACCAATTGAACACACCAAAAGCCCCGTGTGAGCTTGCGAGTCTTTGGTTTTTCGCAACGAGCATACGACTCAACCACAGGACGTCAAAAAGCTTGACTCGACGAAGAGAACGATGCACAATGGCACTCGACGTCAACCTCCAACAATCGACTCATCGGCTCTCAGCTGCTAGCCTGCAGGAAGGCCGCGGTGAGGGGTAAACCAACTAACCAGCCCCAGTCTTGCGGTCTGCACACCCTACCGTAGGTATGCCATCCCAGGCCGGGCTGCCTCGTCAGCTTGCCGCAGGATGTGACGGGGAAAGGCATGGCAAGGCTCTTCTTGGCTCTGGCCAAGACGAAGGGTTTTGCGCACCAGCGAACGCGGCCCCCAGCCAAGCTGCCGAGTTTAGTTATCACGTCACTGCCGAAAGAGGAAGCTGCGAAGCACACCTGCCTGTGGGAACGATAGGGCAAGAGCGGGGGCGGGGAAGCCAACCATGCCCACTCAACCATGAAACTTAGGCGGTGATTGAGAACCGACCTACTGTGGTAAGCCGCTAGGTCGGATGACGCAGAACCTCACGCATGCCTCAACGGCTCTTGGCCGTTCTGGAGTGGAGAGAAGCCGATGACTGCCGCAAATGGATGGGCTGACGCGCGCTTCATTTGTCCGGCTGACGACGACATGGCGGCGCCGACTGCGTGCAGAAGGCTAACTTATCCCGCTTTCGCCATAAACGATGGGCATGACGAAGCAGGGTCACAACGCGCTGCTGGACCAACACGATAGAAAGATCAAAAAAACGAAAAATTTTGCATATCCGCCTTTACCGGTGTCGTCGTCGTCATCGTCGTAGTCGCCGACGCCGTCTGTCTATCACCTCTGTGGCTATCTGGCAAGATCTTGCTATTGCGTGTGATCCAAGGCTGCGCGCTCGTAGGTTCCCCTCGGATGATCTCTCTAAAGTTTGGTATCTTCGGCTGCCGCCAACCCAAAACGCCGCGGCCAATGTGGCACTCAAAAATGTCAACAAGGTCAGAAATGCAAATGGACCAAGCAATCCCAGTGTTCCCCTGACGCCGGCCATGATGCTGGACGCTCGCTGCTCTTCCTCCACGAGCCGTCCGGTGAGGTTGCGAGGTCGCAGGCGACGGTCTCCTCGTATATACACACCGAAACGCCTGCTGTCCGGTTGCGGCGTCGTTGATTGCCGCTAGTTCAGCTTCAAAAGGCTCTTCATGTTCTCGTAGCACACCCAGGTGATGCTCAACGCGGGGGCGACCTTGAGGAGATTGGGCGTCAAGCCCTTATAGAGGCCGCGCACGCCTTCATTGCGGACCGTCCTGGTCGCCACATCGACGATGCCCGTGTATGTGGGCGGATGCATCGCGGTGCCCTGGGTCTGCAGCCGGGTGCGGAGAACGTTGAGAGGGTAGACAATGGTAGCGCCCAGGGCGCCCGAAGTCGCTCCCAGCACCGCCGTGGCGACGTTGCTAAGCTGAGCGTCGTCCTCGTGGATGCCGTAGTAGCGCGCCACCGCTCGGGTGTACGACTTCTTGAGCAGTTCAAAGGTGCCAATGTCGATGGCGCTGTAGGGGAACATTCCGACAAGTCCCAGTCCGAGACCGCGGTAGGCTGCGCGGAGACCGCCATCCGCCCACATCTTCCTCGCCGTGCGGAGGAGCAGCGCGTTGCCTTGCGGGCCACCCTTAACGGTCTCGCATTGCAGTCGGAACTTGAGGGTATCAATTGGGTAGACGCAAAACTGTGCTGTCATGCCGCCGATGCCGCCAGCGATGAACTTCGAAACGGTGCTGATTTGCGTCGGGTCGTTGTGGCCCTCGTACGCAGCGAGAAATCGCTTGGATGCTTCGTAAGAGCCGAACTAGTCGAGTCGGCTGTCAGCACATTATTACCTCTAAAAGAGCTCAACTGGGACAGCAATTACCCGAATGGCAGACTCCGGCATGATCTTGACCACGTTGAGACCGTTCCCTGCATGGCTGTCAGTGCCGCTCAGCACGCGACTCCAGCCCAGAAGCAGCTTACCCGCAAAGAAGGTGCGCAGTCCACCGGCCTTCCAGAGGCTCACGATGGCGTCGACAATGGGTCCCCCTGCGTTCCGCAGGGCAACGAGTGGGCGGCCCTGCTTTGCAGCAGCGATGGCCACATTGGAGCTGGTCTTGGTGTTTACGAGGAGATAGACTTTAAGGCGGTCCAGCGGCGCGGTTGCAGTTCGCGACACACCACCCGAAACGGCACCGGCGAGGAAGTATCCTGGGTCAGGGAGCAGATCTGTCAGTCTGGTTGCTACGCGCGCTGGATCCTCCCCGACAAGGTCAGAAACGTCTTCGGCGCCAGACTGCTGCGCGCCCCCGTACTGCAGGATAACAGGTCGCTTGACTGCGGCGTCGCTCAGAACTTGCGGTGGGACTGCGACGGGAGAGCCGTAGACGGGAGGGCTGTAGCGGACAGTTGCAGCAGAGGCTGCCATGTCTGCGGGTAGTTCCGGTAATTGGTCAAGGTAGGATGAGGAAGGTGGAGGCGATTGCGATTTTGAAGTCTCGAGGCGATCCGCACCCGCCGAGCGCCGCGGGGAGTAAGTCGGGAGGTCCGGGTTGGCGATTCTGAGGAGCGAACCAAACAGAGCGTGAAGAAGGAAGCCGGCCGTACCTAGACCCTCTAGAGTCTCATCGCTGACCAGCGAATCACCCTCTGGGTTGACCGTGACAATAGATGAATAGAACGAGAATGCGGCCTCTAATGGCGAGCCATTGTGGTTGGTGGGCATGAATAGCAGGAAGTCACTTGAAGTCGGTGAGTTAGCACGCGGTTCAAAACCGACTGGCAAAGTGCGACTCGCTCCTGCCACAGAAACCAGGAAGCTCCCCTCGCTCGATCTTTCGCCCCGAATCCAACTCCCAAGCACTGCTCTTCAACCACGCACAGCAAACAAACAGAAAATCATGAACTCAAAATGCATGAAACGGCACAGGGCGCAATAAATGAAATCAAAAATTGGGAATCCACCCTCGAGTGGGTCACGGCCTCGGCCTCCCAGGAGTTGCACGGGAAAAGGGCAAGGGGCAAACAACAGCACGCAAAGCAGGCAAAACTCTCGACACGTACCGCCACTCGTCAAAGGTGATGAAGCCGTCATGGTTGAGGTCGATCTCGTCGAAAAAGCCCGATAGCCTCCTCTTCGGAACCGACAGGCCAGCGCGCCGGAAAGCAGCCTGGAGCTCCTCCTTGTTCAAGCGGCCGTCCTTGTCGCGGTCGATGGACCGGAACAGTTGGAGCAGCTGCCTCTCGGCGGCCTCGACGAAGACGCGGAATTCTAGGTGTATATAGTCTCAGCTATGAGGCTCGGCGCGGCCGCCCTCCGTCTGTGGCCTTCGCGGCTGGGCAACGCACCTTCGTACTGGATCTTGCCGTCGCCGCTAGTGTCGACGGCGCTGATGATGTCCTTGAGCATCTCGTCGGCGTTCTTCAGAGCTGCAAGCAGAATGCATGAGCACATCGTTCCCATTGATCCGGCGGGGCCCGGAGGAGGGAGGGCACCTTACGGTGGTCGATACGCCTCAACCCCTTCTGCAGCCCCTTGAGGTCGAGCTCCCCATGTCCAGCAGGGTCGAGCTTCTTCCAGAGCTCCTCGACGCGCTTGTCGCGCTGGTTCTGCGGCTCCTCCATCTCCAGCTCCAGCTCTGAGACGACGTCAGAGAGCCTCATTCCCGGCTCCGGCCATTGATGGTCTTCCTCCGTCACTGAAACGACCGCGGCAGCGGCGGCTGCATGCAGAACCCACGAGTGTCGGCGTCGGCGCGGGACCGGGTGCGCACCGCCGAAAAAGCGCGCGTCGAAGCTTATGACGTATGAGGGAAATACCGGGCGCCTGGGGAGCTCGGGACGCGAAGCTCAGCTCTCGGCACAGAAGGGACACGGCTTCGAATCGAGCCTATGGGCACGGCATCCCGGGAAAATCGAGTCGACTGCGGTTCGAGGTTCGAGTTCCTATGTACTATCGCATTGCTTCGGTAGGTGCGGGAGAGAGAGGCCCCTCGGAGGGTGGTGACCAATTGGGCGGGATGTTGGCGATCGCTGTGTCAAGGCTTGCTCCAGCTGGCTTCTGCTCACTGCCAGGATTTCTTGGGACCTGAACGAGCCGAGCCAGGGACCCCGAAACCGAAGCGGACCGAAGCCAAGTACGGAGTAAGTTATCCGCAGCGCCGTACCTCCAGTACCGAGGGGCCACGTCCAGACAACGTCACTGACATTGGGGCCTCTTCGAACAGTGCCAGAACCGTATAATGGATGTCTTATACAAGCATCGCCTCAAGAAATTAAGCATCTCGTTGTCTTGAACCTCCTGGTGCGCCTCGTCCGCAGCCAAGTGTCGGGCAGGTTGTTAGACAATACAAGCTGGCCCCCACATGTCGAAGCACGTTGGTCCCGAAGTGGACATGAGCTGTGTACCGTGCACCACAGGGCACCCCACATCCCACGCCTTATCGCTAACCGGTTATCGCTAGTGTAACTTCCGATAAGATCAAACCGACCGGGGGTTGCGAGCGGCCTTCCGTCTTCCGTCCGTCGCCGACGACTTCCGGACCGGCCGGAGCCCGCATCCTCTCGAGGCAACGGCGCCGCTTCCCGGCGGGCAGAAGCAGCACCAATGGCGGCCAACTACTGGGAGTCGACGCAGAGGAAGCACTGGCAGTTCACGAAAGACGAGCTCGCGGCGCTGCGGCAGCGTCTCGACGATGAGGACCCGGGCCTCGTGCACATGTTCCCCCTGCCCCAGCTGCGCCATCTCAACATCTACTTCAACCAGCGTGTGTTTTTTCTGTCCTCCCGCAGAATCTCGGTCCAGAACAACTAACCCAAGTCTCCAAGAGATCAACCGGCTCGGCAAGCGCCTCGGCGTCCGCCAGCAGGCCATGGCCACCGCCCAGGTCTACCTCAAGCGCTTCTACACGCGCACGCCGATCCGGCAGACCAACCCCTACCTGGTCCTCACGACGGCGCTCTACCTGGCCTGCAAGATGGAGGAGTGCCCGCAGCACATCCGGCTGCTGTCGCAGGAGGCGCGGTCGCTGTGGCCGTCCGACATGCACGGCCACGACGCGTCGCGCGTCGGCGAGTGCGAGTTCTCGCTCATCTCCGAGATGAACTCGCAGCTGATCGTCCACCAGCCCTACCGCACCCTGCTCGCCCTGCAGGACACCTTCGCCCTCACCCACGACGAGACCTCGCTCGCCTGGATGATCATCAACGACCACTACATGACCGACCTGCCGCTGCTGCACCCGCCGCATGTCGTCGCCCTCACCGCCGTGCTGCTGGCCCTGGTGCTCAGGCCGAGCAGCAACCCCTCCGGGGCGGGTGGTGCCGGTGCCGGTGGTGGGGCAGCGACAGCGGCAGCGGCGGCGGGTGCGACGGGTGCGGCAGGCGGCGTGGCGATGGCTGCGACTGCGTTGGCGCAAGCGCAGGCGCAGGCCCAAGCCAGGGCGGCGGCAGCTACGTCGGCAGGTGGCAGCGGCGCAGCCACGCAGCCGGGCTTCAGCTCGCAGGGATCGCAGCAGGCGCAGACGGCCGGGTTCTCGCAGGGCGGTTCTCAGGGAGACGGCCAGCAGGCGGCGGAGCCGAAGAAGGCGACGGACCCTCGGCTGGCGAAGGTCCAGCGGTTTGCCGCCTGGCTGGCCGACAGCAGCATCGACATCGAGGCCATGGTCGACTGCACGCAGGAGCTGATCTCGTTTTACGAGTGCCACGAGCAGTACAACGATAAGCACACGCGCGAGCAGATCAGCCGCTTCATCAAGGCCCGGGGTCTGGATAAGTGAGAGCCGCTAAGCAGGGGCTGCAGAGCACATCTTATATTCTTACAAGCGGTTCCGACCCCGCCAGGCGACAGTCGACGGTCGAGTTGTCACCCAGCATGAGCACTGGACATGCTCGGGCACCGTAGCACCGGGATCGCGGAGTTGTCCTAGCGTGGACGCTATCTCACCCGGCCTGAATGCGGCCAGCTATGCGGAGATCTCCCGCTGCCTGCCGGTACTGCCGCCAATACTCCCACCCAAGCAGCATCAGACAAGACCATCTCGCCGCGCCACGCCATACGGCAGATTAATGGGTGCCACCAAACGATCTCAGAGTTCAACCACCCCACCCCGCCCTTGAGTAGGGCGCTGCCCAGGCGCGAGCAAGGGAAGGCGCGAAGCCGCGAGACCAAGTCACCGTCCGCCCTTCCCATATTACCGCATCGCGAGGACGTAAGGTGCCCTGTGCAACGGTGCGAAGGTTGCGAAGTGGATACGGGCGGGATAACCATCTTGCCTTAAAGGGACGCTCCTTACCCCTGGGAGAGAACCTCCCTCGCCGTCGAGGCTCACCCAACCGGCTCTCGATGCGACGCAGACGAATCAGAGTGGGAAGGGATTGAAATGTCAGACAGGATTGAAGATTCCCAACATGTGGGCGGAGAAAATTCTGGATGATGGACGTCATGGCTCGGGTCCTAGTTCAGACCGCTGCTTCACACAGTGCTGGACATCCACATTAAGCCAGAAGATAACTGGGAGCAGGCCTGTTTCGCTGTGGCTGTTGTATTCCTGACAACTACGCTACTCGTATCGCTGACTGATATGGCTCTTTCCTAGCGGATCCCGTCGCTCGATGGTCACGTCAACCCGTTTCAACAGTGTCCCGACCACACAACGATCCGTCCCGATCATCCCTTAATCCCAGTTCCCTTTTTTGTTTCACTCAGGATCATTGATCCGGTCCGCGCGGACCTTCCTCAGGAACCTTCGCCTTCCCATCATCCGGGCGGGCCGAATCCCCCTCAAACTCAGCTTCTCCTCATCTGAAGAGAACACCATCGCAATATCGCTGGCCGAGTCCTCGCGGCTAGGACTTGTCTGAGGCGATGGTTCCGGATCTTGTGAGGCGGCCCTTGGGAAAGCGCTTTCCGGTTCTTCTCCCACGCACCGCGTCGGCTCTCCCGCGCACCGCATCGGCATAACTGCGCCTCAAGGGCGGTGACCGGTCATCTGAACTTCTGTTGCTGACGAGGGGGCTGCTGTCCGCGGAACTCCCCGTCTCGCGAGGAACGGATGCCTCGGAGCTGACGGATTGCTCGCTATTGTCTGTCAGTCCGCCCAGATCATGCACACGATCTATGCCGGCCCACCTTGACTCGACCCCGTCGGTTTGGTCAACCAACGGTGAATGCTCGTCAAAGCTTGGGCTCGCGGCCGGCAAGTCTTCCTCGTCCTGGGCTCCGGTTCCGGCTCCGCTTGGCGGTACCCCCGGGGGATGTACGCCGGCCGCGGAACCTGCCGAGCTGCTCGACGAGGAGGACTCCCAGATCGGCAAGGGAGGCAAGTTCGCGAAGAGCGATGGAACGCTGCAGCGCGAAGAAGGCGTCGGTCCTGCTCCGCTGCCGGTTCCGGGCGCGTCGTCGACAGCAGGCACGGCCGTATGTAAGGATGCAGCGGGGCCAGATGGCGATTCCGGTGGCGAGAGTGTACCCGAGCAACGGGAACCCCCTTCCTGGTCTGATGACAAGTGTAGGCTGCACAACGCGTTCGGAGCGGATGGTGACAGATTGCAGGGTGCGGTGTCCAGGCTAGGGGATGCCGTCCGAGAGGGCGGGGTGATAGGGTTGCCCGGACGACTGGGAGGGTCAACAGGGGCGAGGACAGGCACGGTACGGAGGACAGTGTCGTCAGGGATGGCTTCACAGGGTGGCACTAGGCCAGGCTCGGGAGCGTGGCGATCGCGTGTGTCCGACATGTTGGCAACTTGGAGGCTGTCGTTCCAGAACTGCTGCCTGTGAGCTGGCGACGGTCGAGGAATTGCAGGAAAGGCGCTTGGCAAGCGGATGTGGCTCAGGACGTGGGAGATGGTCGGCAGAGGTTGAGTGAGGGCATGTTAAGTACTGCGGTCATCGGCCCTTCCTGTGAAAGGTCAAGCGCTCGGCAATTTGTGCCATAACATGAGAGAGCCGGGGAAGTTCGAACTGCCCAGGCGCCTGGGGGAAGCAGCAAGGCGGGAAAGGGAAGAGGGAGAGGGCAACGCCCAATCGACATGGTTGATGTGCCTGGAATAGAACAAAGGGGCGACGTCGCTCTTTCCAGCAGCAAGAACTCCGTCCAAGACGGGCCCCCTCTGGCGAAAGGAAGGAGCCTCCTCGAGCCGCAAACCCAAGGGGGAAACTCGGAAGGCCGTATGAAGATGGTGCGTCGCTTCTGCCTGGACCACTCAAACAGCTCGCAACCCGGCGCTTTCAACTCAAAAACAGGCATGAAAAAAATGGCAGGTCTAAGGATTCATGTTACCTCTGCCTATTTAGCAAAGAGATCAACTAGTAATAAGCACTCTAAACTCCTTTGCGCCAACGCAATCGGAATCGCAAGGCATTCTCCTCGGAAACGGGAAACGAAACCTCCGTCCAGCCGCCACTCCGGCGTGCTTAAGAATATGCTCGGCTGAACCTAGCCTCCGCAAGCAACAGTATAGCGTAAGTCCTTGCGGCCCGTCCACGACGGCGAGCCGCTCGGCCGACGGCCCGCTCCTCAAAGCGTATTGAGCGGGTCGTCGACGGGCTCATCCTTGACGATGGGGACCCTCTCGTGGAAGTCGGCGCGCGGCTTGACGGTCATGCGCGGCGCGTTGCCGCCGATGTACCAGCCCCACTCGGCCAGCATCTGGATGATGGCGAAGCCGATCTCGGCCTCGCTGTTGAGCACCTCGACCCAGTCGCGCGGCAGCGGCTGGGTGACGCGGTCCTTGCTGAACAGGTAGAACAGCGAGTGGGCCGTCAGCAGGCGGCGCATCGGGGCGCCCGGCAGCGTGTTCTCGAAGATGTACTTGACGTCGTGCATGTTGGGCGCCTCGTGGTCGTCGGACGCCTCGCCGTAGTAGGTGTAGAGCACGTCGATGACGGCGTTGCGGACGCCCACGATGCCGAACTTGTAACCCATGACATAGACGCCGAGGCTGAGTGGAGGGTCACAGTTAGTCTGTCGCAGTCGTCACTTTGGAGTCTTCATAAAGAAGCACGTACTAGTCGCGAACCGTAAGCTGGACTCCATCCGGCTGGAGGTAGCGGAAGCTGCGGCCGCCGCCCGAGGGCTGGAAGGCAGTGCCGTACAGCCAGCGCATGAAAAGCGCAAAGAGCTTGGGCTCCTCGTCCGGGAGCGTCATCTCGTCATGGCCCGCCGAGAAGTATGCCTTGAAGAACTCGGACTGGCTAATGAGCAGCTTCTCGTGGACCACCCAACGCTTCTTCTCGGGTCCGACGAAGATCGTGACGATGCGGTCGGTGAGCCAGCTGACCTCAGAACCGATCGATCAGTTAGTATCGGTAGCTTTGGACCGCTCCTCTCTGATAACCAAGGAACAGAGAGGCACGGCGTTCAAAGATGGGTCGAGAAAGTGAGCGCGCACTCACCTGTCGCTGGCCGGGATGCTCGAGGTATCCGTCAGGCGGGTCGACGGGGTGCTCGACTGCGTGCTCCGGTGAACGCCAGACATTTTGGCTGCGGCTTGAGGAAAGGTCAGTTCATGTAGAGCCGGAAGATTGAAATCCAAGGAACGAAAGAGACCACTGACAAGAATGCCGAGGGGTTAAAGGATGTTCCTCGCGTGAAGGGAATGTCATCGAAGCTGGGGCCAGAGAAGTGCGGCTTGCAAGTCGAAGGGAAGTGTTGGAGTGGAAACGGGAAAAGGAAGGGTGCAGGAAAGGCGCCAGAGGAAGAATAAGTAGCAGTAGAAAGCAGGAAGAAGGAGCAGTGGCAGCGGCAGAGGCAACAAACGGGAGAGCCTCGAGTGGGCTTTAACAATGGAAGCTGGAGAGGAAAGCTCCCGCCCGGAAGTCCGGAAACTATTGGAATAGAAGAGCAGAATAAGAGCAGCAGAGGTTAGAATGATGGCATTCATCCTTCAATAGGCCAGAAAACAGCAGTGTGCCATGATTAAAGCAAGGTATGGGACGATGTTCGCGGTCTGGCGGGGGTCAGGAGGCCGGAAGCGGGTCCTGGGGTGTGGTTTGCCATGGGATGAAGACCGGGAAGACACATGACCACCGAGATGATGGCGAATTCACAGCAGAAGAGAAAATGAGCTAGGTATTATCCTCAGAAGGCCAGTTTTGACAGACCGGTTGGCACTTGAAGTCGTGGTGAAGGCTCATCACCTCGCAGTGACGAAGCTTGCTTGTGGCGGTCCATCAGGGGCTGTCAGCAAGGACAGTGATTCATTCCTATTTTTTGCCCCATTGCCTAAACTGTAGCCTACAAAGGCCTGTTCTGTCTTTCACAGAGCTACCCTTGCTCGAATATGCCAGCCATAATCATGTTGTTGATGGTCGCTTCAACCCCTGAGGGTTTGTAAGCAGCGGATGTTATTGAAGACACGAGACAACCACGATGAGAGCATACACATCACAAAGGCCCTCGGTAGGTGTCCTGTGATAAACAGATCTTGTAAAGAACCATATGAACATGACCTCCCTCTTACCATTAGTCACCAGCGAAGGGAATCCGGGAGACCCGCCCGAATGAACAGCACAGTATCTAATATATATACTACAGAACTAGGCGGTTAGTGCGATCCTCTTTTCCGGTATGTAACAGGGGTCCTCCTTAACTAATTGTTACTGCTCTCCACCTCTTTAGCCTTGCAATCCTCCTCTTTAGCCTTAACAAATAACAGATACAGGGTATAGAGCTGTTAGTGATTTTTCTTTCCCCTCCTATTGGCTTACGGCTAAATCGTTATTTCCTTTCCCCGTTGTTTTGTTTTCCTTTTTTCTCCTTTTCTCTACGCGCCTACATCGTAGGCTCCGCGCCTACACCGTAGAACCGGGGGAGCCGTACATAGGAGCCTGGGCAACTGGGCCAGCTGTAGGCAGGTGGGCATCTAGGGGAGCCGTGGCCAGGTGGGCAACCAGGCTAGCCATACGCAGGGCATACTACGGGCGGCACCAGGGCCACAACGCGGGCACCAGGGCCACAACGCGGGCACCGGGGGCATACCGTGGGCACCACAGCCACAACGCGGGCACCGAGGGCATGCCGTGGGCACCATAGCCACAACACGGGCACCGAGGGCATGCCATAGGCACCGGGGGCATGCCGTGGGCACCGGGGCCACAACGCGGGCACCGGGGGCATGCCATGGGCACCGGGGCCACAACGCGGGCACCAGGGGCATGCCGTGGGCACCGGGGCCACAACGTAGGCACCGAGGGCATACCGTGGGCACCGGGGGCATACCGTAGGCACCGAGGGCATGCCGTGGGCACCGGGGCCACAACGCAGGCACCAGGGCCACAACGTGGGCACCGAGGGCATGCCATGGGCACCGGGGCCACAACGCGGGCACCGGGGGCATGCTATAGGCACCACAGCCACAACGTGGGCACCGGGGCTACAACATGGGCACCGGGGGCATGCTATAGGCACCGGGGCCACAACGCGGGCACCGGGGCCACAACGCGAGCACCGGGGGCATACCATAGGCACCAGGGCCACAACGTAGGCACCGGGGCCACAACGCGAGCACCAGGGGCATACCGTAGGCACCAGGGCTACAACGTAGGCACCAGGGGCATGCTATAGGCACCGGGGCCACAACGCAGGCACCAGGGGCATGCCGTAGGCACCACAGCCACAACGTAGGCACCAAGGGCATGCCGTGGGCACCAGGGCCACAACGCAGGCACCGGGGCCACAACGCGGGCACTAGGGCCACAACGTAGGCACTGGGGGTATACCATAGGCACCGAGGCCACAACGCGGGCACCGGGGCCACAACGTAAGCACCGGGGGTATACTATAGGCACCAGGGCCACAACGTGGGCACTGGGGCTACAACGCGAGCACCAGGGGTATACCATAGGCATCGAGGCTACAACGCGGGCACTAGGGGCATGCCGTGGGCACTACAGCTACAACGTAGGCACCGAGGGCATGCCGTGGGCACCGGGGCTACAACGCGGGCACCAGGGCCACAACGTGGGCACTAGGGCCACAACGCGAGCACTAGGGCCACAACGTGGGCACTGGGGCATAACGCGAGCACTAGGGGTATACCGTAGGCACCGAGGCCACAACGTGGGCACCAGGGGCATGCCGTGGGCACCATAGCTACAACGCAGGCACCGAGGGCATGCCGTGGGCACCGGGGCTACAACGCGGGCACCGGGGCCACAACGTGGGCACCAGGGCTACAACGCGAGCACCAGGGGTATACCGTAGGCACCAAGGGTATACCGTAGGCACCGGGGCCACAACGCGAGCACCGGGGGTATACCATGGGCACCAGGGAGACAACGCGGGCACTGGGGCCACAACGCGAGCACCAGGGGCATACCGTAGGCACCGAGGCCATAACGCGGGCACCAGGGGTATGCCGTGGGCACCACAGCCACAACGCGGGCACCGAGGGCATGCTGTGGGCACCGGGGCCACAACGCGGGCACTGGGGCCACAACGCGAGCACCAGGGGCATACCGTAGGCACCGGGGCCATAACGCGGGCACCAGGGCCACAACACAGGCACCGGGGGCATACCGTGGGCACCGAGGGCATGCCGTAGGCACCGGGGGTACAACGAGGGCACCGGGGGCACAGCGCGGGCACCGGGGGTATAACGCAAGTACAACGTAGGTAGGTAGGCAACTGTAGGAGCCGTAGGCCGGGAGGCAAGCTATAGGCCAGCAGTTCGCAAGTAATACAAGTAGCCAGTAGTAACAGTAAGCAAGTCATGTGATGTAAAAATATAGACAAAAAACCTACAAGCCCGCGAAGCGGGCTCCAAACCCCTAGTCAGGCAACTGGATACACAACATCTTCCGGCACAGAACCACCCTACTCTCCTTCTGCTTCAAGCCATCGGATAGACGAATGATGACATTCACACAGGCCGGGACATGCGAGACAGAACAGTTGGGATTGGCGGTACGGGACCTGAGCGGTGCGCCTCGCGCGTCTCGCCGCCAACGTCTTTCCCAAAGGATGAGAAAATGGCGGCGCCGTTCGCCCAGTTGGAAACCTCACCACCACGAGATGAAGCGTAGGTGGCCACGAGATGAAGCAAAGCGGCCGCCATTCATGGGCAACTCACAGCACACTAGGCGCCTACCAAACGACAACAAACCGGAAGATGGTGGACATGATTGCGTCGCTGTCTAGACTACGCCAAGAACCACGGGAAAGGCAAAGACAGACCAAGCAGAGCGAAGAGGCGCGCGTCGCCACGTTTCAATTCCCATAACCACAGTTTTGCTTTGCTTGCTTGCTTGCTCGCTTCATATCTTGGCATACAACAAACGCCGCGTCGCCGCCGGAGCCGGAGCCCAGAGCCGGGAAAGCCAGAGAAAGCAGGGGAGCAACCCAACACCCCACCCACACCACCTGTATCCAGCACACAACACACACACAGATACACACAAGACACCCAACAACCTTTCGACAAGACCGATAACAAGTTGCTGTAGTAACACCTGCCACCTGCCCAGAGCGAACCGAACCGACCTGACCAGACTGACTTTGGACACCCAACAAACCCCAGCAGCGCTTTGCACGCCTGCTCCCGAGTTCCCGAATGCTTTGCCAACCCGAGCCCGCCAGCCCCAAACAACAGAGACGCGGTGACGCATAAGAACCGATGAAGCTTCCCGACACCCCCAAGCAAGCCGAAATGCGCACGTTGCCCCCTTCCGCCGTACACCATATCCGCGATGCTGTGCCCAAGAAATCCAGACAGAGAAATAAGGGAGTAACAAAAAAATAAGGATATAGACGTGGAAGCAAGCCGTAGCCGCCCACCGTCAACCCATGATACAATGAAGCCAAATTGCGATGAAATGGACGAGGAAGCAAAACACCGCATATGAACCAACTCCTCAACCCAACCGCCGCCTGAACCGATCCGGAAATACCAGCTCACCGAGATTTCCCCCCAGCAACAAAAACCACACAATGTCTCCGCCAACCCACCCCCAGCACCAGATGTTTACCCATGTATCCCCCAAGAATATTGAGAATACCGCGGGTTCGCAACGTAAGAAAAAAGACCCCGCCACACCCCGCCAAAGTCGTTCTATATGTCGATATTCTTTTTCTTTGAAGTCGTGACCCCGTAAACCGTTAGGCTTTTGATCGCAATAATGGCCAAGTCGCCGCTTCCGCGATGTTGAGAGAGATGAGCGCAACCGAAACACCAAGATGTATGGTATCGAAAAGGGAAAAGCAAACCCGCAGAACTCCGCCGTGAGACACCGATGCAAAAAAAAGCTGACTTGTTGAGGATGCAAAACCGCCCGTGGAAACGCCCAAGTGGAGAAAAACCGCAGCTTTCATCTTCCGAGATCGAACACCGTGGCCGAAGGCAATTTTTTTTGGGTATCGGAATGAACAACGAAGAGGTATCGATTAGTCTTTCATCGCGCCGTCCGAAAATGTCGAGGATTTGCCGCTTCAAAAGGAGGAGACATTATGTCGATGGAGGGAAATCTTTGTACAGGTGGGTATCGCATGTAGGGGTTGCCAAGTCGAGGATCCAGTCGACCTTGAAACGTGGGTACTCTCGCCCTCGCCTGCCAGACGGAGGAAGAAAAGAAAAATCGATGCCTGCTACTTCGTAGGTGTCGGTGCCCGCCAAGATGAACAGCTGTAATGAGCGAATGTGCACAGGAATTTTACAATCCTGATTGCAACGACGACGGCGGCTTCAGGCTGGCTCAGTCTCGTCTGAACAGCGCAGAAGCGAGACGGGAGCCCCCTTACCACCGCCGGCCGACGGCTTGAGGCTGCATCCTGGAGGGCGACACCGACGGCGGCGGGCTCGACATGGAGACGCCGGTGGCAGGGTTGATGATTGGGATGGCGTTGCGGGCGCGCGTGGCAGAAGGTTGGTGGAGTTTCAAAGGCGACTGCTGGCTTTGGTACGCCGGCGGAATAAAGGACGGCGAGGACGAGTGGAACGAGAAGGTCGAGGCGACCTGAGTGGGCTGCTGGGTCGGCGAACCTTGCGGCGAATTACTAGCCAAGGATGACCGCTCGGACGACGAGCTGTGAATCGACACAAGCTGCAAGCCGACTGTCAGTCCAAATGCCAGCCAATGATAGCGGATCCGGGCTGAAGGCGGAGACTCACGTCGCTCTCGGTCAACAGTCCCGGACAGAACTCCATGTCATCCTCCAGGTCAAACGACCGGACAGCTTCGAACCGCGACCGGTACGCCGCGACGGTTGCCGACTCGGTCAACTCTTTCATGCTCCTGACACCCCGAAACTGCTTCTGCGGGTTCTGCGAGACCGATAACCTCGCCGCCCGGCGATTGCGGCCGCCATGGTGGCTGTGCGAGACAGCCGCAGCTGTCGAAGGTGTTGGGTGCTGCTGGTGAGCATTGAAGTGGTAATATGCCGACATTCTGATTGGTAAACCGAGAAGGCACTGCGTTGCAGATTCAAATTGTCCGTGGTGGAGGGCCGGGTCCGGTCGTTGAGAAGCGTTGGGACCTGCGTCGGTCTGGCGTGGCGCGGTTTTGAGCTCGAGGCGGTAAGCTTGGAAATCAAAACAAATGAAACCGGAGGCGGAATGTCAACGCTCGGCTCGCTGGCGCTGGCTGCCGAGTGGGAGCAAATAACCGTCAAGGTTGTCGTCGTTTGATGGTCGTTGTTTGGCGCCTTTGGGAGTGCGGAGAGCAATTTTGGGTGGTGGGATTTGGTGGGACGTGGGGATGGGCAGGTGAAGGTAAAGTACGGAAGTAACGAAGGGGGCGAGGAAAGGAGGGACAAAGTCGGAGCGGGCGACGGGTCGGACAGGATGAAATGGTGGTGGGGGGCGCGACTGCGCTCCTGTGGTAGGGCCCTGCCGCTAATGCGAGAGAGAGGCAGGACCCTGGCCACCCACCCTCTCTGCCATGCACTGGCCACTCTGCTTGCGGGCTGGGTGGCGAGTCGGCTTCGACGAGTGGAGCCCAAGGTTTCCGTGATTGGAGAGGCGATTCTGAACTAATCCGGAAACGCACTAGCGGTATTGAACCTGCTTGAGTCGTGTGCGCAGTAGTGCAATCTTAGCCTGGGTTCTTCACAGCGAGCTGCGCCGGAAACGGCCTGGAAGGCGCTGTCTCGTGCTGGTTGGAGCTGGAAGCTGCTGAGGCACTGCACTGCTTGCTCCACCCAGCCCCGGCCACAATCGTCACCCAACGTGGCCGGATTTGTTACGGTAGGATGACAAGTTCGCATTGTTGAGACCCAGGTCGGGCCAAACATGGCTGGCCATGAACTTTGGACGGAGTACCTCACGATGCATCTGACTCGAAGCAGCACCTCTTCCTGGCCCCGGTCCCGAATCCCAGGCCTCGGGGTCTTGTCCAGCACTACCACAGGAAGCCTTTGTTTACGTTATCCACAGCGGCGGCGCCCGGTTCCGCGTCCTGAATTCCGGCTTTTGTGCACCAGAGTAGCTAGGTAGCTATAGCATCCACCGTGTTGTGTGGAGGGCGATGGACCTCTGCCCGCGAAGATGAATCGTTGTGTAAACACAGTCAGTAGCGTTCCACGGGCGGCAGCATACATACTGCAAAGTAGTCCAAGCGCCATGGAAGCTTTGAAACCGACGCCCCACGGCCAATCGGATGGGACCAACCCCATGGGTTCACCTGCGGACTTGCTGAACGGCGGTTCGAGACGCACGCTCATGACACCCGAGTGGCTCGCAGAAACCCGATCTATCGGCGCAGTAGTTAACTCTTGCGAAAGGGGCTGCCGTCGGGCATGCTTTCGAGCGGCGGTTCTTTGACGGGAAAGCATCCGCAGTTCCCGAGACCACCGATCCGGACCCAACCGCCCGCCATCAAAGGGAGCCGGATGACGGAACTCGCCACCAGCTATTTGTGTACACGTACGGATTGCCGCCATAGTTTAACAGGTGGCTATCTTGCTTCCTGCCCGAGACAACATATGCACCATCCTGCGATTGGATTTGAGTTCTCTTCCCAAGCAAGGGTGAAATTGGGGTTCCCCTGAACGGCCTGCCTCCTGCTGACCTCGGCATGCAGGTCAGAAGCGTCTCATTAACATGACGCCTGGCTGAGAGGTTCCATTGGCTTGTTCCATCAGCCGCCGATGCGCTTACCAGCCACGCATGATGACGGATAATTCATCTGCACTTGATAAACGCCGTTCGTCGTGTGCAATAACAGCCTGCCAGACGCCGTACTATCGAGTAACCCTCAGATGAGGGGGCCGCCTGGCCCGCCTGCCCGGCCCGCCTTGGTCGTGAGAACTTGTCGTCGTGAAGAGAGCAGCACATAGACATCCACTTGTGTTCCGTACAGCGACATGAATTGAGACAAGCAGTCCCCAAGTTGAGTTTCTGGGCATAGCTGGAGGGATTCGGAGTAACTATCATCTCATCGATTTATTCGTACGCTTGGTACTTCCACCGCCAGGCTGCCAAACCGGCAGAAGAAACGAAGAACGTGGTCCGAGTATCTTCGTTCAACTCGCGCCAAGGTAAGCTCCTCAGCGGTTCAGGAGTTAACTGTCTGAATGTCGTCCAGGCTGCAGTCAAGCAACTGTACCGCATGTATCGGCAAGAAACCCCACTCTCCCGAGACAAATACCTACTGCAGTACCCTCGGCGGATCTCAGTCGCCGTCAGTTCAGCGGTCAGTCCATTTATGGAGTCACATTCTCCCATTTCCCCCCGGCTGCTTCCCCCCCGGCTGCGGCTCAAGCTGTCTCGCCTTGGTGACGCATTCCCAGTCTCCTCTCGACCCGAGTCAGCTATTCTCGCCTATCATGAGTGAACCAGAGCAGGCGAGAGAAGTAAATCAAATGGTTGTTCCAACACAACGGAATCCAAGACCCCTCAGATTCGCTGTCTTCGTGCCTGAAGCGGAGCAGGCAACCTACTGGTCGAACTAATGTACCTTATTTTTAGGTTCTCCTGCAGGCCAGGGGATTGGACCAATTTTGAGGGCGGAAGCCCCCTCCTTTCCCTGGCCCAGTGCTCCAAGGCTGAGAAGAAGAGGGGAGGGGTCTAGACGGCCGGAGAGGGGTTGAAACCCAAACGCCCGCACGCCTTGCCTCAAGCGCTGGTGTTTCGATCGGCGGAGACACCGCCTAGCCTCTCCCACTCTGACCTGCAGCGGTCACTCCCAAGGTATCACCGTAGGTAGGTCCAAAACAATGCGTGCCGTGGGCAGTCTCACGTCAATGCAGCTCTCGACAAAACGAGCAAGACGATCAGAGAGCGGCGCACCACACCTTTGGTTGTCCCAAGGCCGTCATTCGCTGGTTCCCAGCCTGCGGCATCGGGGAGCGAAGGCGGTAGTTACAACCACAATGCATTGTCCAATCCACGGCAGGGCTGCGATCCCCTGCATCCCATCTCCAAGCTCCTGCGCCGCCGCAGCACTTTTCGTGAGCCCTATGTGAGTACTGCGCAGGCCGGGAGAGCACGTGGAAGCCGCCAGCTTCTGCTGTCAAGGACTGCTGGTTGCATGACTCCGGCATTCCCGTGAGAAGGCGAACGCCGAGTCCATGGAGTCATTGAGCGGGTCATCGTGAGTGGTTTTCTCCTCGGCAGTGCGCTCACTAACATCTGCAGTGCGGCGTCAGTCGGCACTGTGCACCAAGCAGATCTCCTGCGGTCACGGACCAGGTTCTGGGTTGAACATCGGGCCAATAACGGGGGGATTTCTGGGAGGGTCACACTGCCACACACCGCTCTTTTCCGGTGTGTCGGGGCCACTCATCTCGGGCAGGCAGCAAACCAGGCTAACATACGGCTGTGTGCCCGGTGGATAAGCTCGTGAGGGGCGCCTGCCTGATCAGCCAGCCGCGCCACTCCGATGCTTTCCAAGATCTTCCCCAGATGGCCGCGCCTGAATGATGCATCACGGACAGGAATCATCAGGTACGGAGGTACTCCGTGCGTCGTGCAGTCATCACGGCAAGCGGGGCAGAAAAAAAGCGACAAGGCGGTGCGGCTTGCAAGCAGCTAAACCAAAGCAGCTAACTTCCTTACCTAAATTGGTTCAGCGCAGCCGTGAACTGCCAGCCGTTGTTCACTGCAACCTCCCTGCCTTGGAATGCATGGAAAGTGGGCTGGCTGTTTCTGCCTCACGTTCTGCCCAATGCAACAAGCTCAACGTCGCCCGGGAATGGAGGAAGTTATAGACGCGCAACCGCAACCGAGGGACGGACCATCATGAGACACTCAGTTCATGACGGCTAGCAAGAGACTCACAGCAGTGGGGCCCGTTAGTTTTCGAACAGCCTTCGGAGCACGATCTGTGGTTATGAACTGCATCCGGTGCTTCAACACCGAGTTGGGAGAGCAACTCAACAGTTTGTCTCTCAAAGGAAACCCCTTCTGAACACCTCTGCGTAGCCTTCTCCCGAGGTCGCCTCTTGCCACCTAATCATACCTACACTCCGATTTCAAAACCACCCCTGAAAGCCCGCCCGTAACGAAACAGCAGCCCCCCCTTGTGCCAAGCTCGACGCCGACCCCTGATCTTCGGCCGAGTCATGGGCATCCGGCATCAGCTGACAGACCTCATCAGGACCCTCGACCGGGTCGCTCGACACGAGCAAACTCGGGCTGGCCTCGGTTTCGGGTCGAGAATCTGTTGGGCCGCAGAGGAGGTATCCGAAGCCACCGGAAACAGGCGGCCGGCCCGCCGGCGGGCGGCGGCGCCTGTCGGCCCACCTTGGCCGTGACCAGCCTGCACCGGACTGGCCCGGCCACGTCGGGGCCCGACGTCTTACGACAACCGGCCCCGGCTTTGTCGCGTCTTCCAAGCTTGGAGGCCGAGCCGGTGTTTTGAGGTTCATTTGTTCCGTTTAGTGATTTGACTACCTCGGCTCGGTTGTTGGAGGTTGGCGTCTCTCGTGCGTATCCGTTCCTTCACTTCTTTCTTCCCTCAAGTGCAGGTCCTCTGGTGAGTGGTGCCCAAAACGGCGACGCTGCGTCGCCATAAACATTGCATGCTCACGGCGACGGGTTTAATTACCCCCTTCTGGTGTACTATGTGCGGAAGAAGAGTCACGGGCAAAGGAGAGCAGGTAAGGTAGGTAGCGATGGCCTGTCTGTCTTAGCCTGCTACCCGGGACCAATGCCCCGCCGTCGGGGTTCATGAGAGCGGTAGGTTGTGTTATTGCACTCAAAACATCCCTCGTTAGGTGCGAACGCCAATTTGCAGCGGGCGTTGAATAAAGACACGACCGCTCAGGTGTAGGTCGAGTTCGGTAGCCCTGTGGCGGGAGAACGCAGATAAGGGATTCGGCGCGGCAACCAGAACAACTTCAAACCAGTGCCACATCAATCTCCTCAAGACAACCGTTAGCGGCGAACGGGCCTCAGGCACTCTTATTCCGTACACTACACAGTAATGACGAGCAGTGGAGCCGACCTTCTCGTGATTCGTGGTTGCAGTGTGCGATGAGAGCCCTCAGAAGGCGGCGGTGGTCTGGAGGTGGTTAATGACATCATCGCTTTCGGGCCATCCACAGCGCCCCTCCAAGACACTCTATAGGAAACCAAAGTTAACTACCGTAACCTACCACTCCGGGCACCAGCTCAACTACAAGCCGTTGCGCGCTGAGTTGAAGTCTTCCTCATTTTGGTTTCTCCCAGCTGAGTCTTGGAAAAGAACCACCACCGGCCCACGACAAATCGAGCCCATCACGCATCACTTACACTCTTCAACTTGACGAGTTCCATCGCCAACAGCCCTCGAACATGTCCGCCCGCGCCCTTCTCACCAGCACCGCCGGCCGGGCTTTGCGTCCCGCCGCTATCACCGCTCCCGCCCGACGAACCCTGAGCCAAACGCGGTTCTTCGGCCTCAAGGAATCCTCACCTCGTGCGTAACCCCCCCTATCCCCCCCAATATATCTTGCACGCAACCATATGCCGCCCTCCCAAACCTCACCCAATCCCATCTTCCTTCAGCCCCCTTATACCTCTCCCCCTTCCCCCGCCATACCTCCCAACCAGCCCAACTCACAAACTCACAACTAACCCCCCCCTTTTTTCTTCCCCGGGCGACAAACAGAGGACCAGGACGCGGAGGATGTCGAGTTCCACAAGCAGGACTCGCTCGCGAAGCAGAAGAAGGGCCAGGGCCACTGGAAGCCCGAGCTGGCGTCGGTCAGCGAGGAGAGCGTCAAGGCGGACCGGCTGGGCGGCCCGCAGGACTCGAGCGCCGAGGCCATGCGGCGGCTGCAGGAGCAGACCAAGGGGCGCGCCGAGGAGACGAGCAAGAACCGGACCAGCATGGGGGACGGTTTGTGAATGGGGATAATAGGGATTAAAAGTGGTGGAGGGGGTGGATGGATGGATAGGACACTCTGGGACGTCAGGAGCGGAGGGATGGGGAAGTGGGAGGGGAGAGTAGCAGAGGGGAGTGTGTGAATAAGGTTGACTGTGTGGGTTGCTGCTGGGCTGCGGGAGGAGTCTAGTTTTGAGTGATGGGGAGAGATGAGGGAAAAGAATCGTACATACATACCTGGTACACATGACATGGGAAGGACATCCAAGGGGCTGAGAAGGCAGGGCGGGGTTGTGTCTTGCGATGCATTGAGAATGGACATCACTAAACTGATGGACGAAGACCTGTCATTTGCTAATCATCGCCGCCTTCTGAAACCTCAAAACTCGTCAATTTAGTTGGCAGCATCAGTCAAGCCGCAACGTCCTTGCATCAAAACTCAACCCCATCCCAGCCGCGTCTCAACAGTGCATTAAGTAGCAAGCCCGTCGACACCGGCCAAAACCAATTTATCTCGCCCACGGCCAATGGTAACTGTTCCCCAACAACAAAACAACAACACCACCATCCATCCATCCATCCATCCGACGTCGGATCGCTCACTCACCCACTTCACACACCCCTTCACCGTCTTCGTCCCCTTCCTCTTCCCCTTCCCCTTCCCCGTCCCCTCGCGCCCCCGCGCGCCCCACCACCCCCTCGAATCGCCGTCGTCCCCCTGCCCCTGCCCGCTGCTGAACTTACCCTCCCGATACGGGCGGGGATGTCCTCATCGTCATCGTCATCATCATCATCCGAGCCAGAACCGCTCGCCTGACCCGCAAACTCGTCGTCCCCCGGCTGCCCCGCCTCACTCTCGCCAGTCTCGTCCGCCCCGTCGTCTTCCGAGCCATAACCCCCGTATTCTTCCTCCTCCTCGTCCGCGTCCAGGAGCCTAACGATGGTCGGACCGGAGGGGACACGCGGCGGCTCGGGCTCGGGCTCGGGCTCGGGCTCCGGCTGGGCAGGCGAGGATGGTTCGGGCAGCGGCGGAGAAGCGGCGGGAGGAGATGGCGAGGCGGGAGGCGCTTCCGCTGCGACGGGAGCAGGCGCCGGCGAAGGACGCAGGGACGGAGACGGCGATGGGCTTGACGCCTCGTCCGAGACGGCCTCTTCCTCCGCGGCGGGGTCGAAGTCCTTGTCTGCGCTGTCCGGAGCGTCGCGAGGAGGGGAAGTGCGTCTTCCGCCCCTGCCCCTGGCCGCGCCCCTGCCTCTGCTGCCGCCGCTGCCGGCGGTTCCCTTATCAGCAGCGGCTGGCTCTCGAGGCGGCGGGGAGACCTCCTCGGAAGGATTAGGGCCAGCTTCGCTCTCTCTTGTACTGTCTCGCACGGGAGTGGCGGACTTTGCTGGGCCGGAACTCTTGCGCTGACCGATCTTGAACTTCTTGCCCTCAAGCTTCATCCTGTCTGCCATGGATAACAAGGACCGTGACGGAAGTTCAACGGCCACCTCCACCCTTTTCCGTTGGGGTTGCGTCCCCAGCGGGGCGCTCTTCGGCGGACGGCTTCGTCTTCTTGGGCTGGCGGGCACAGTGGGCTCCGAGCTGATGAGCTCTCCTTCATCATCGAAGCCCTCCAGCTGCTGGGCGAGCTGAGCGTCAAGTTCTGCAGCAGAAGCGTCGTCTTCATTTTCGGGTCCGGTGCTGAGCGAAGCACGAGCTCGGGCAGGCCGTCCACGCCGCTTCTCCGTCTTCTCCGGCTTCTCAGCCGGTGCAGGATTAGGAGCTGCGCTTTGCGCAGCCAGGACATCCGATTTCCGCGGACGGCCGCGCTTCTTCCCGCTCGCAGCTGGCGTTGCCTGCGCACTGGGTCCTTGGGCGGGTGTGCTTCTGCCGGTTATTGCCATGATGGCAGCCGAAGCCAGATCCAAGGGGTCTTTATTCGCGTCGCCTGGGTTGTACTGCGTAATGCCTTCAGGGGGTCTCAGCGACCGAGGGATCACAATGTCGTTGAACTCTTCCTCGCCGTTATCCTCTTCGAGGTACGAAGCTTTAGGTCGCGCGTGTCGGAGGGCTGGGCGGTTTGGAGAATAAGCGCGAGGCTCCGAAGCAGCGCCGTCCGGCTCCTCCGATTCAGGTGCTGGTTGCTGAATGGCTTCCGCTGGCGACGTGGCCTGACCGGCATCAACCGCGGCGGCATCAACCGCGGGCGCATCAACCATTGTCACGTCCCCTCCAAACAGGGCCGGGTCCATGTTACTCAAGGCCACTTCCTGGGGATCATGTTGAGGCGGCTCGTGGTCGAGCTTGGGTTTCTTCCTGTGGTGAGAGCGCGAGATCCGGAAGTCCGGGTCGTTATCCTCTTCCTGCCGGGCCCGTCTCTTAGCGATCCGAAGCTGCTTTTTGAGGTATTCCGACATCTCGGGCTCGTCGTCAACCGCCGCCGCCATGGTGTCCGCCGAGGGCATCTGGTAGGGGTCGAACAGAATCCTGTCATCGCTGTCATCCTGCTCGTAGTAGCCCATGCCGAGCATACCCTCACGGCCAAGGATTGAAGGGTCTGGATATGGGGACTGATCCTGGCCCATTGTCACGGACATATCAGCTACCTCCGCGACATCTGCATGTTCGCCATTCGGCTGTTGGCCATCAGGAACGCCTGTCGGCGGAGCGCCCTCCGCCATGGGCGCTGTTCCAGGTACGCCGTCCTCAACGTGAGCGGCCTGCTGCATCGCGGCATCCATGCTCTCGGCCAGCGCGCTGTCAGGCAAGGCCGGGACCTGGTTGGCCAGTTCCGCCTGTTTTGCCTTCTCCGCCTCGGCCGCCTGTTGCAAGCGCTGCATGCGTTTGCTGGACAGGCTTCTGCTTGCATCACCAACGCTCCTCAGCCATGACAGGTTGTGGACCCGGAAGTCGACGAGGCTCTCGACGCTTCGGTCATCTGCGATCCGGCGGGTGTCGTGTCCGAGCGTGGTGGTCTTAGGGATGTAGGGGTCGCCGTTCCCGGCCCGACGGCACGCGGCGCAGTTGCAGATCTTGAGGCATTTGGGGCACTGCCAGTTCTCGTTCTGCATCACCGTTTGAGGCATAAGGTCGAACGCCCGGTAGAGCACGCCGTAGCAGTACGCATCCGGGCAGCTGGAGCAGAAGGCCAGCTTGTATACGTACTCTTTGTGCTGGCAAACGTGGCAGCGGTAGACGTCACCCTTCTTCACCCGCCTCTTCTTTTTCTTTTTCACTGGCCGGCCGTTGTCGTCCACCTCAATTTCCGACTCCTCCGGCTCCGAAGGCTCCTTGATTTGGTTTAAGTCCTTCCACGGCCGCTTGCGGAGCTGCTCCTGGCAAACCTGGGCAATTGACTTCTTGCCGGACATCCTCCTGGCCAACTCCAAGGGGAGCGGCGAGCTCTCGAAGCTGATGTAGCCGTCGTTTTTGATGATCAACGCTCGCCAGGCTTCGTAGCGGTCCACCAAATAGGACCAGCGCCACTGCTCGCACCAGCTGAGGTTGGAGACGCAGAAACACGACCGACCCATGGCGTAGCACTCCATACAGATGTCGTAGGTGTCCTCGTCGCCGTTGACCAGCTGGCGTATGCAATGCTTGCAGGTCAAGAAGCGGTTGAAGATGTTCGCCCGGCAGTAGGAGCAGGTAATGTTGGAGTCGAACTCGATGTATTCGACGTCTTTCTCCTTGGTCGCAAACATCTCATCAACGAGCACCTCGGTATACAGGCGGAAGAGCGCCTTGAAATCTGCCGCCATCTGCTTCATCCTCGTGGAGCTCTTGATCAAGTCTTGGCCGAAGCCCAGCAGGCCAATGTCGGCCGTCCTCTCCATGTCCAACATCTCCTTGTAGTACTTTTCGAGCGTGTAGAAGATGATGGCCTTGTTCTTGTACTGCTCGTCACGGCAGACGAGTCGAGCCTTGGGAAGCGCCTCGTGCAGGGCCAGCTGCAAAGTCTCCACGGTAGTTCTGTTCCACGCAACCTTGACGGTTCTGGTTCCGCGATTCCAGACTTGGTGGGGAGCCAGAGGGGGCACGAGAATGAAGTCTCCAACCTTCTGTTCCACGATGTAGACCGGGAAGGTCGCCTTCTTCCATGCGTTGATCTGGGCAAAGTGCTTCTCGATTTCTATGTCGTGGCCCAACATGGACAGAAAGTACTCTCTCACCAAGTGGCGGTCTTTCGTCTCGGTCATGAACCATATCGAGCTCCCCGGCTTTTCCCCGTTTTCGTCGCCAGAAGCGTCGACCATGATATTCTGACCCAAGCTGGCGCACATTTCGCGGTGCGCTGGAGTGTAGGTGCCCTCGTGGCCGATGTAGCACATGAGGTTCTGGGCGCGCATTTCTTCGGGCAGGCTGCTCATCAGATCGCCGGCCGGGGCGACTGATCGGCCTTCCTGGAAGATGTCCACGTCATCACTGCGCCCTTTCCTTGAGCGCTCGTCGACGTTTTCATTCAAGTAGAACAGGTTCGGCGGAATCACTTTGCGCAGGTAGTCGTGCCACTCGGGCGGGCAGTCCATGTCTTTGAGGTAGAGTCGCTGTCGGCGCTCATCGCGAAAGTTGGTCGGGGTCCACTGGTTTGTTAGAGTCTTCATGGAGCGCAGGTAGTGGCCGATCGTCATGGGCATGTCAGTCTGCCCGCCAAGGTCGCGGACGTTTTCCGCTGTGACGTGCCTGGTTAGTGGGCAAGCAGAGGGACAAGCAGAGGAGGCAGAGTGGATGGGGACCAACGCTTCTTGTTGTAGGTAGCCTCGAGCCATTCTACGCCGAAGAGCGACTTGGGCAGCCGATCGTTCCATTTCTCGATGACCAGCGGCTTGCCGCCATGAACGACATGAAGGAACACCAGCTTCTCGAATTCTTGAGGGCCGATGTTGCGGATCTGGGCTGCAGAGATGCGCAAGACCCAGTGGAAGTTCGGGGTCCTCTCGACGAGCGCATGCAAGTCGAGATCGGGCGGGATCGGGTCGAATTTCGCCTGGGGATGCTGAGCAACAGGAGGCATCGCGACGACCAGTGCGAGGCGCGAAAGCCTCGACGAATTTCAATGGCGCAGAAATTCAATGGCGCAGACACACCGAATGACACCTTCTGGATCGGAGGCACCAGCTACATGACACCGGGGTGCGCGCGATGCAACACGTGGCGCGGTCCGGCGATGGCGCAAGATGGAGTTGTCGCGGGAATCGCGATGGATGGCTGCAGAACCGCGTCTGGAGGATGGATACCTTGACTATCGCCGAGTGGGATTGGCGATTGAAAGACAGCCGAGAGCTTGTGCAGTGGTGGGGCATGCCTGACTGACCAATCATAAATGCTGTGGCTGCTAGCTTGTTCCGGACAGCTTCGCTGTGGCGCTCAAATTTATTGAGGCGGCTCAGCCGCAGAACATGCAAGGAATGCGAGACAGATTCAAAGTCTAGATTTGAGCAACTGAGCTTTTCTGAACATTAGAAGATGGGACAAGTATGAGTTGTTGATCGTCTTTTCAGGCCGGAAGACGTTCATTGCTATGAGTCGAAATTTGGAAAAGTGACCCTGGTGACCGAGGTGGGTGGCTGCACCGGTGCAGCCGGTAATTTATCGTACCTTATTGCTTGAAGAAGAACTCGCTGCTAAAGTTCTCAAGTAGTTCAAGAAGCTGAGGGTGCGATGTCCGGCTGCCGAGTGCTCCCCCGGCTGCCGCTTCGGCGCGCCTTTTCCCACACGGCCAAACACAGCAAGCCATGGCTGCCGACTGGAGCATACCAGAGCCTCTCGAGTCCCCGCGGGCGAGCTCTTGAGACTTACACACGCCCCTCAGCCTCCGTCCGCTCCCTCGTTGCCTACCACGCAACCACCAAGCTTCAGCTTCTCTCAACAGCCACCGACCCCAACACCTCCACCTCCGCCTTGCCGGCCCCTGCTCCCTACACCCCTCCGCAGACCGGCCTGCTCTCCCGCCTCCCGCGCTCGTGGGTGCCCTACGCCGAGCTGATCCGCCTCGACAAGCCGGCGGGCTCCTACTACCTCTTCTTCCCGTGCGTCTTCTCGACGCTGCTGGCCGCGCCGCTCGCGAGCCCCGTGGCGGCGCCGGCGGCCGTGCTCGGCACGTCCCTCCTCTTCCTGGCGGGCGCCGTCGTCATGCGCGGCGCCGGCTGCACCATCAACGACCTGTGGGACCGCAACCTGGACCCGCACGTGGCGCGCACGCGGCTGCGGCCGATCGCGCGGGGCGCCGTGACCCCCCGGAACGGCGTCGTCTTCGCCGGCGCCCAGCTGCTCGTCGGCCTGGCCGTGCTGCTGCAGTTCCCGCCCGCCTGCTTCTTCTACGCGACGCCGAGCCTGCTGCTCGTCGCGATCTACCCGCTGGCGAAGCGCGTGACCTACTACCCGCAGTTCGTGCTGGGGCTGACCTTCTCGTGGGGCGCCATCATGGGCTTCCCCGCGCTCGGCGTGGATCTGCTGGCCAACGGAGCGGCGCTGGCGGCGGCCGGGCTGCTGTACTCGTCCAACGTGGCATGGACGGTGCTGTACGATATGATCTATGCGCACATGGACATCAAGGACGATGCCAAGGCGGGCATCAAGAGCATTGCGCTGAAGCACGACAAGGAGACGAAGCAGGTTCTCACGGGGCTGGCGCTCGCACAGGTGGCGCTGCTGGCTGGGGCGGGCATTGCGGCCGGAGCCGGGCCGGCCTTCTTCATCGGCAGTTGCGGAGGCGCCCTCGCCACGCTGGGCATCATGATCAAGAGGGTCAACCTGAAGAGCGTGAAGGACTGTTGGTGGTGGTTTGTCAACGGGTGCTGGATCACAGGAGGCGTCATCAGCCTGGGGCTGGCGGCTGACTACGTCGTACGCTATGTCGAGCGAGACGAGCGAGACGAGCCAGATGGCGAGGCGTCAACGTGATGCATTGGGCTCGTCTGTTGGGGGGCGTGTATGTATGATAGATGCCTGTACCATACTGTGCAAACGCTTCGTATAGACCCAGCTCCAGGGCTCGATGCTGAACGACAACCATCATCACATGACGCCTTTCCCAAACATGAACGGTTTGCTGTTTCGGCTTGATGATCTCGTAATTTTTCAGACCATGTCTACCGCAAGTGCCCAGATTCCCCGACCTGGTGATGGAATGCCGATGTAAAAAAAGCCTCGCAGACTCCGCATGCCAAACCGTGCCATTTTCCGTGCGCCGCGTATTTATGATCTCGGCTTCTCCTTCTTCTCCTTCCAGAGAGCGAGCAAACCGACGCCAGAGACCTTGACAACTGGGCGGAGTCAGCAGCCGTTGGAGCCGGCAGGCACACAAAAGAGACCTACCCTTGAAGCGCACACCCGGAATATCACCCTTCGCCTTGCCCTTGCGACCGAAACCAGCGAGGAGCACCTCGTCGTTCTCGTCGACGAAGTTCAAGCAACCATCGTTGGGAACTGCAACAAATCATCAGCCCCAATTCATATTACATCCAAACGACCCAAGATTTCGATTCCTTGGTCCTCTCGTCGATGGGTAGGGGTTGTCGTACCGAAAGCAGTGACCTTCTTGCCGTTCTTGATGAGCTGAACCCTCACACACTTCCGAATAGCCTGCAGCACCGCCGATTAGCCGCCACGTCGCGCAGAGATTCGAAATGGAGAATCGTCATGGGGTGTAGACGTACGGAGTTGGGCTGCTTGGCTTCGACGCCGACCTTCTCAAGGACGATGCCCTTGGCGTGGGACGAGCCACCGAACGGGCTATCCTCGCGTTAGCTGCCTTCCGTGATCGATTGAAACGTCGTCTCCGGTTGCTGCGCACCTGGACTTGTAAGCAGTGCCGAGGGCACGCTTCTTGTAAGACAAATCGGCCCACCGCTGCTCGCGGCGGTTGTTGCGCAGCTTGCGGGCCGCGTTGAGGCCACGGGGCTTTCCACCAGACATGTTTGCTGCGGGAAGCACACTGTTAGAGAGAATGGCTCCAAAAGGCGTCCACGGAAAATTCAATGGCGATGGTCGCCGGACAGAGGGGTGACATACCGATTTGTCAATGATCGCAGACTCGGGCGTCCAGTTCGTGATGCGGGAACGTCGCTTCGCGGAGACCGATTTTTTTGGCAGTCAGCCGAGTTTCGTTGTAGGGCGAGAAAACCCTAGCCTCTCGATTGGGCAAAACATCCCGCGAAGACCCACCATTGTGGCTGAAAGGGACAAGGGCTTGGTCCGTGCACAACCAGGCTTACGGAGAACAGCATAACGTTATGCAACCCCTTCATTTGCATGTAGCCCTTTCAGTTGCATACCCATTCGTTAAGTACGAGTTAACCCGACTCTCACACCTCACTTCACAAGCGGCACTCGCTCAAACCAACCTCGTCGATCGCAACCCTCAGCTGCACTCCCTCCACTTACCAAAATGTAACCGCCATGTCTCACCTCCTAAAAGGCAAAGCATCATCCCGCGACCCGCCACCGAGCCTACCCCAACGTCCCACCTCACGCTCCGCCTCCCATGCCTCTCTCCCGGGCGCCTTGCCGGGGTCCGCACCCCAACCCTCCACCAGCGCACTCACCTCCCCAACCATGCGCACCACTCCCACGGTAGGCGGAGCAGGAGCAGGAACAGGAGCAGGCGCAGTAGGAGGAGGAGGAGGCGGCGGCAGCCTAACCGTCCCCATGCCGCTGACCATGCCGGCGACGCTGCCCTCCTCCCTTCCGCGGCGGGAATCGACGCGCGCGACGGACCGCACCGACGCGCTGTGGGCCGAGATGCAGGCGACGCTCGAGGCGGTCGAGCTGTCCAGCTCCGAGCGCCCCGGGGGCGCGGCGCGCGTGTTCGGCCCGGACCACGAGCGCAAGCTGGAGCAGCTGCGGGCGGCCCAGATCGCGCTCGCGCAGGCGTGGGCGCGGAGCGAGGCGGATGAGGCGATCGAGACTACCGCTGCTGCTGGCGGTGGGCTGGGAGTTGCCGGTGGGGGGGCTGGGGAGTTGCCGGTGTCGGAAGGGAGGAGCGTGGCGACGGATGCGGGAGGGGCGGGGGCCGGGGCGAGGAGTACGATGGGCACAGGCAGCGCTGCTGCTGCTGCTGCTGCTGCCGCTGCCGCTGCTGCTAGGCCGAGTAGTAGTGGAGTTGGGATGGGCGGTGGGCAGCAGGAGAGGCTGGGGGCAGAAACGGAGGAGGAGACCGAGGTGGATATCTTGCTGGCGAGGAAGCGGCGGGAGGCGAATGACCGGTATTTTCAGCAGGTCAGTCAGGGGGTCCTAGATGTGGTTGCGAAGTTGGAGGACGTGGCCGTCGCCATGCGGGCGGTTGAGCAGGAGAGCAAGGAACTTTGGGGAGAGGAGCATGAGAGTGCTCCTGGGAGCGCAAAGGCGTAGGTCAACTAACGCAGCTCGGTTTTGGAGGTTGCAGAGTACATGGGGGTCTAGCATTGCTATGGCGTTTCGGGAAACAAGGGATGCATAGAAACTTGTTAATCAGACTGCCTCATTCGCAGGAGATCGTCAGGAATATTTCTTTTTGGAAAGATCGAAGAGGAAAGAAGAGGCACTTGAACCACAGCGCTGAGCCCACCAAACTGCTGGGGAGGCATCATGAGCCGGCACGGTCAGCCAGGGACGCGGCTTCTCGGATACCTCACACAATCCCCCCTGGCACAGCCAGTCGCCATCTGTCCTACTGTGGAATCTGTTCTACGGCTGCCATGCGGCGTACCGAGGCTCTCCCGGACACGCCAATTCGAGTCGCCGCTCAAAGCTCTGCACAAGATGGAGCTTGCACACCCCGACGCGCTGTGGGTCGCCCAGGCCAGGGCCCCCGCTTGCAAGGCATTCATCCGGTTTGCCGCTCGGCTATCTTGTGATTCGCAGCATTCCCGATGTCCGGAGTAACTACACTCAACTCCCAAGGAAAGCTGCCTCAACGGCCGGAAGCGCCATGCGTGGGAGGGTTGAGTGGCGCAAGCTCCATTGACGAATTCGGAAGCCGTGATGTGAGGAGGAAGGATGTCACGGGGAAACTTACAACAGTGTGAAGGTTCAGATACATGTGATGGTGGGCTAGTAACATTACTGTGTTCGATTACCCTGTGCGAGATCCAATGATAGCAGACCCAGGAGCCATTGACCTGGAGTTACTGTTAGAAGGAGCAATGCGTTGGATTGCTCCGTAAGCCCGTCGGATGCAACTTCGTGGCAGTTCGTCTAGTGTAAATCCCAACCCATTGCGGGTTGAGCCTGCCAGTTAGGTGGTTAGCGCTGTTCCCTGCAACCCACATCCCCTGTTACAGTGCCTACTCACCCGCGCCGCCACTGCGAACGCGCCAAAAAAATCGCCTGCCGTTGCAGCTCAAGCATCCCATCAAAATTTCGGAAGCCAGCCTCCTGATCCTTTGACGACTCTGCCGCACCCCAGGCGACCTTTGGTCAATTGCGCTTCCGCCCCTTCTCCTAGCTCCGCCCCCGTCTTCCCCGGACCCAGCGTTTGGCCGATTTGCTTCTCCAAAGCCAGAACTCGCAGCCGATACCGGACAAGATGGGCTACCTCGACGACGAAATCAAGCGCCTCCAGGGCATCGTCAGCAACCTCGAGGAGCGGGTCAAAGCCCTGGAGGGCAGGCAATTAGGCGGCGGCCAGAAGAAGACGGCGGAGGAGATTCGCATGATTCTGATCGGCCCTCCCGGCGCTGGTACGTGCAGGCTAGCTGTCCAGAACACCGCGGGCGCATCAAACAGACACAGGGTAACCGGAGGGTAACCGGCGCGCTCACACGGCACAGGCAAGGGAACGCAAGCGCCCAAGATCAAGGAGAAGTTCAACTGCTGCCATCTGGTAAGTCAATTGGCCCGGAAACGAGCAGCAGAAGGCCGTGTTGGTTCACTAACGTGCTGCTTTCTTGCGCCAACCAGGCCACCGGTGACATGCTGCGGTCCCAGGTTGCCAAGAAGACCCCCCTCGGCCGGGAAGCCAAGAAGATCATGGACGCGGGCGGTCTGGTGAGCGACGACATCGTCATCGGCATGATCAAGGAGGAGCTGGACAACAACAAGGAGTGCAAGGGCGGGTACGCTGCTTGGGGTTCCGGTGGCCCGATCCCGTGGCCCGAACAGACCGAAGATATGTGTGCGCTAACTCCGTGTGACCGTTTCTAGCTTCATCCTCGACGGCTTCCCCCGCACCGTCCCGCAAGCCGAGGGCCTGGACAAGATGCTGCGCGAGCGCAACCAGGCGCTGCAGCACGCCGTGGAGCTCCAGATCGACGACGAACTGCTGGTCTCGCGCATCACGGGCCGCCTGATCCACCCGGCCAGCGGGCGCAGCTACCACACCACCTTCAACCCGCCCAAGGTGCCCATGACGGACGACATCACGGGCGAGCCGCTGATCCAGCGCAGCGACGACAACGCCGAGGCCCTCAAGAAGCGCCTGGCCACCTACCACAAGCAAACCGCCCCCGTCGTTGACTACTACAAGAAGACGGGCATCTGGAAGGCCGTCGATGCCGCCCAGGAGCCCGGCCAGGTCTGGAAGAGCCTGCTGGCCATCTTCGACGGCGACAAGGCCAAGGCCAGCAGCGCCGGCAGCGGCATCCTCAGCAAGCTCGCGCCCAGCTCCTAGATGGGCGGCGCAGGCGCGGCCCAGGCTGGGAACAGAAGTTGGTGGTCCGAGGCGGTGAAGACGGACGAGGAGGTGAGGCGGAGGCAACTCGACATGCTGCTCTAGTTCGGCCGCGGTTGAATCGCGCAAACGGTCTGGACTGGCTTCCGGCGAAGTCCTTCTCCTGCCTGCCCCCTCTCGGGGCCCTGGGAATGAAGGAAAGGGGGCGCATCTGGAGTCGAACGGCTTTGCTTTTTGTCGTCCATCAGCATCTGACCAGCGGACTTGCCTGTTGCGTGCCACTGGAGGGAGTTCGAGGGATAATCAACTTATTACGCGGTAACAGTTTGGGCGGCTTCCTGAAAGGGTGGCTTGGATGGCGAGGCTTGTGCGATAGAAGCCCTGTACTTACTACCATGTAGAATTGCCACAACTGCCTACAAGCTGCTACCGCTTATAGAGGTCACTGCTGCATAGTGTGAACTCCCACCATATCCTGGACACCTTAATCCACCCCCAGCGTGTGTATGTTATTCGCTGAGTGCACTCGTCTTTTGATCCCTTCATGCAAACGTACACCCGTCAACCACACACAGGCAATGATCTATTCAAGGGGTATATAGTTAGAAGCAGGATGTATGTTTGAATCGAGCCACACACCACGGCAACCGACAGAACCGAAGACGAACAAATGGAAGTGAACCCCCCTATCCATCACCACCACACCGTCTCCTCGAGGCCATTCGTCGCCGAAGGGGCCGGGTATTTCAGAAAGCGAGAAAAAAAATAAAAAAGAAAAAAAGAAAAAAGGCGAATCACGCCAGGCCCGACAAGGAACCCGCAAACAACAAGCATGCCATCCTCCCCCTTCAATCCCAGTTCACAATATACGAAGGTAAGCCCACCCTGAGAGCAAAGTATGCTCACTCGCGCATACGATATGCTGTACGTGGAGCAACACCCACGTCACGCACAGCAGCACCCAGAACGGCCGCCTTGTTTCGCTGTTGGTGCTGCTGCTGCTGGCGCAACCGCCACCACCACCACCTACCAGCAGCAGCCCGGCCGGCATCCACCCACACCACCACCAAAACGGCAACAACATACAACAGCAGGACGCCGAAAAAAGCCAAAGCCGCCCAGCGGCGGGCCGCGCAGAGCAGCAGCAAGACAGCGGAGGAGGAGGAGCAGCCGGGGAGTGGGGACGGGGGGCTGGCTACCTCCTGGGCGTGGCGTTGACCATCTGGCGCTGCTTGTTGAGCCAGCTGCGGGGCGTGTCGTGGCGGCGCTGCAGCACGACGTGGTTGCTCTGCAGGCGGCTGGTGAGGTCGTACCAGGCGGTGGTGATCATGGCGTTCTCGCGCTGCAGGTTCTTGATGATCTGGTCGCTGGCGGCCTGTACCAGTAGCGAAGGGGGGAAAGAAAAATGGTTAGTTAGGTTTTCATCGAGTATAATCGCCAGCGAATGACGTTTGTATAAGGAGTCGAGGGCAGGTAGTAAGTGGAGATGGGAGAAAGTAAATATTTCATGTCCCTGTGCCTGAGCGAGGCAGTTCACACGCGAATTTCACACGCGAATTTCACCGTACGCTGCGATCATGTACGAGAGGGAAAGGAAGACAGTGTGGGATATGTAGCAAATGGAATTGGGAAGAACTAAAACGTACCTTTTGAGCCGCATACGCACCACCGCTCTCAGCAAGCTTGAGGCGTCGCTGGAGGTCATACTTCTCCTGCTCTGACTTCTCCAGTTGCTGGATGGAAGCAAGAACGAAAATCGTCAGCAGTCCGAACTGAACAAACAGAAAACCAGACAACCCGAATCAAAACTGAAAAGGTCGACTTCAATCTGAGGGCATGGGCCCTGGAAACCAGGGGGAAGAGGAATGACTAGAAGGATTTGCCCAGAAGTCTGGCAAACCACTTCCTTTTCATCGTCGCCAACTTCGCCTGTTCAGGTTTTTGAGACCCAACATGAAGGAGGTTTGTGGCCGCCTCCCTCGGCTTCTCGGCCTCGGCGGGAACGCCCAAAAACGAGGCCATATAAGGGGAATCGATCCTCGGCCCAGGGGCATGACTCACCTCCATCTTCACCCTCAGCGCGGTCTTGAGCTTCTCGATCTTCTCGGCATCTTCCTTCTTGCCCTTGGCCGGTTGCTGTTGCTGTGCCTCCTCCCGGCCCGCCGCGGCCGAAGTCAGCGCGTCGTCCAGCTTCTTCTGGATCTTGTCCTTGGACACGAGCGCGCCCATGAGCTGCTCCTTCATCTGGTCGAGCTCGAACGTGCGCTGCGTGAGCTGCCGCCGCGTGGCCTCGAGCTCGGTGCGCAGCGACTCTGAGATGAGCTCGTCGGACGACTTGAGCGCGGCCAGCGCGGCCGTCTGTTCCTGTCCGATGGCGTCCACTGCAGCATGAACGCCCAGGTCAGCAAGGTCCTCGATGTGGGGGTTTTCGTTGTGACTGGCGTGATCGAGTAACATACGCTCTGTCTTGAGGCGGAGCAGCTCGCGCTCGCGGTCGGCGCCGTCGCGCTCGAGCTCCTGCGCGCGCTTGCGCAGCTTCTCGAGTTCGCGCGTCGCGGCGAGCAGGTCTCGGCGCATGTTGACAAAGGCAGCGTCCCTGAAGTAACCCGGCATTAGCAAACTGAAGTGGTCCACGGCGAGCAAGGCGTCGACAGCGCGGACTAACCCTTCGCCGGTGGCGTTGTTGATGAGCGCGTTGATCTGCTCCTGCGCCACGGCGTGTTTCTCCATGGCTTCGGTGCATTGGAGGCGGTAGTGCTCGACCTTCTGGTTAGCGCTCTCGAGCTCGCTGCGCAGCCTCTCGTTCTCGGATGCCACGGCCATGTTGTTGCGAAGCAGGCCGTTCTCGGCCTTGAGGCGCTGGACTTCAAGGCGCAGGGCAACGGCCGGATCAGCTGTGGTCTCGAGCTCCTGTTCGAGGTTGAACTTGGCAGTGCTCGCACCGGGGCTGTCGGAGCCGGACTGGACGACGTCGCCCAGCTGGAGTTGCTCCTGGAGTTCCCTGATGGTGCTCTCGTCCAGTTGGCGTTTCGACTCGAGGTACTCGACCTTTCTCTTGAGCTCTTCGTTCGCGTCTTGCAGGACATTCTTGGACTGCAGCGTGTAGATGATCTCCTGCTCGTTGGTGGTCAAGAGCTTGACCTTCTCCTCAATCTCCTTCTGCAGCCTCCGGTTCTGCGCCTTGACCTCGTCGAAGGTCTTCAGGTCCTGCTCGAGCTGCTGGATCTGCTCATCCAGGGCCCGGTTGCGCTGCTGTATGATTGTCAGGTCCTGGGCTTTCTTCTTGTAGTTCTCCAAGCCCTTGATCTGCTGCTGCTGCTGCTTCGTCTCGTGTTCGAGCACCGTGACCTTGTCTTCGAGGTCCTTTAGCCGCTGGGCCTTGGCCCGCAGGCTCTCGTTCTCCTTCTCGAGCCTCGTCGAGCGCATGGTTTCCTTCTCCAGTAGGTCCTCCAGCCGGTCAATCTCAGCCATCTTTTCGCGAATCTCGTTGCGCAGGTCCCGGATGGCGGACGTCACGTCAGAGCCCCTAGTCCGCTTGAGGGACGCCAGCTCGTCTTGGGCGGCCTTCAGGTCGTCCGACAGGGCCTGGCGTGACACGGCAAGCTTGTCGAGCCGTGATTGCAGATCAGCATTTTGCCTCTTGAGGATTTCAACCTTGGCCTTCATCTGTTCCAGCTCTTCGGACATCAGCTCCGGATCTCTGACGGCGTGGATGTCGACGCCCAGGTCGGCGTCCCCGTCCTCTGCCAGCCAGGGGTCCCCTGCCGTTTGCTCCTTGTCCTCCTTCAACTGCGTCTTCTGGCTGATGATCTTGGCGACCTCGGTCTGGGTGGACTGGTCGAGCATCATGACCTTGGGCACGTACGTCGTCGAGAGGGATCCCATGCAGGCGGCCGTGACGAAGGCGGTGAGGAACTCGCACAGCGCATTATCGGTCGGGTTCTCGGCAATGGCGCGGAACTCGGAGGGTGAAGGGGCGAGCAGCGGGTTGTCGGTGCGCAGGAACCTGGCCAGGCCTCGGTAGACTGTCTCGAGGTTCTGCCTGCTGTCGTGCTCCGAGGTTGGGTTCTGGACAAGCCGGGATGAGTGGAATTCGGGCGCGAGCATCTGCTCGAGGATCTGGCCCAGGATGATGCCGTCGCGGAGATCCTGCAGCGTCTCGGCCTTGCGCCGAGTCTCGAACGAGTTGACCCATTTCAGGAGGGCCGCCTGAGTGAGCGGGCCGTACTGCGTCATGGTCGCGGGGATCGATCGAGTCTCGTAGAGTACAGTTCAAAGGCTGGTGCAGGAAAAGGCAGAGAGGAACGTCGCCGATCAGGGTCAACGTTATAAGGTTCTCCGAATATCCAGGCCAGAACTCGACAATTTATTGGAAATTGTCCCAAGACACATTGTTGCAAGGACAAAGGAGGGATCAAAGGAACCGTTCTGGAGTCGCTGGCTCAGTCAGGACTCTCGCGTTTCAGCATCGTGCGGGCTGCACATGCCCGCCAGAAAGGCATTGTTCACCAGCTACGGGGACAGAATACGGAATACCTTCCACATCGAGATTGCGGGCTTGGGCTTTGGAGTGGACCCCACCTCATCAAGCAACACTGGGGTCGGGCCTTGGGGGCAGCAGCTCTGGCCCTGCCGATTGGCTGCGGAGACAGGGTGCCTGGGTGTCCTGTCATGCACCACATCGAGCCGCATCCAGCCGGGGGCCCGGGGCCTTGCGAAGCCAGGAGGGGCCGTTGCCGGAAGCTCGCGGCTTGCTTTCTGGTCTCAGTTGTACACTAGTGTAGGCCATGTTCCGTTGGGTGAAGTAGGCGCATCTGGCTGACCCTATGAGACCAGGCTCTCACTGTTGCTTGGTGCGTGGAAGAAATGGATCGTCCTCGACATTCGCGAAATGATCCAGGCATGGGGTTTCACACACTTCCAAGGAGGCAACGCTAGCCAATGCTGGGTGAATGTCCTTATACACTTTCGTGGTGCTGGCCAGGAGCTAAGAGAAAAGGGCGTATAGTGTTGCCTTTCAAGTCATCGCGGCAGCACCATTTGTAGTTATGGTGATCTGTTTGGGAAGCGTTTCGTCGCGTCGCCTTTGTCTCCATCGCTAACCCCACGACACTAGTGTGTAGGGCCTACAAACAGGATCGGTTGCCGGGAACAGCGGCTTCGGCTGTATTTCCTTGCCATGCGATGATACGGCCCAATTCCAAGAAAGTGCATGAAGCAGAAGTGGATGAAAAAGGTCGTGTTGTATTCGTAGGACTGCATAGAATCCAACAAGAACTGCAAAGCGCTATCCTCGGCCCTTCCGAAACATCAAGCCAACTGGCCATGAATCATAGCAACGCGCGGCAGAAACATCATGATCGAATCTCTTGTCGCACGTAAGGTACCTGCGTAAAGTGTCTCATAGATCGTCGTCGCATTGCTCTTCGCCGACGGTGTGTCCCAAGGAGAGCCCCCTGGATCAGACGGCGTGAACCTCCTCGTCCTCTTCAACCAGCACGCGATACTCCTCTCCCCATGCTGAAATCGTCTCGAGCACTTTCTCGCCGACCTTTGCCGCGAAGCCCCTGCTCCAGTCAGCATGCCGAGCGAGGCCACGAACCGGGATCTGTTTGCCGGTCGCGTGCGCGGCGCGCGGCGCATTGCAACAACCTACTTGATCAGGGTGTACTCGTGAGTGATGATTCCATCGGCGGCGATAACCGCCTTCTTGGCCTGCTCCACGATTGAATCCGGGGTCTCGGGCGGGTAGGTGATGAGGACCGACTTTTGGATGTCGACGGCGATGACCCCAGCGATGAGGGTCAGAGCGGCGATAAGGAATGACAGCACTCTCATGGTTGGGCTCGGTTTGATTCCGCGGGTATGCTGATCTCTGCGGCAGAAGAACCGTGGAAATGAAGCGGTGCTTGCTGTCTGTCCGTCTGTCTGTCTGCTATGGAAGTTCCTCGCTGCGTGTCGAGAGTGCGATGATGCTACCAGTAAATTCGCTAATTCAGGTTTCTATGGCATGCAGTGCGGCACAGCTGTTTGGAGATGGCCTGCTGATCAGCCATTCAAGGAGAACCGTGGGCACCTTCCGCTAGCTGGGCTTATGTAACCTGCATCAACGTGAAGGCCTGTTCACGCAGTCCCAAGAGCCACCCAGCCTTGTGGTTTCCGCGCCTTACAACGGAAACGATCTGGACTAACCTCATTAGGCACTCACTTTCAAACTGGCGAGGCAGCGAGCTGTGACGACGACCGATCAAAGCCATCAGCGACGAAACAAACAATCCCAAACCAGCACTTTTCAACCCGCGACCCACGATCCAACCACGCTCCCTTATTGACGTCGCCGCCTAAGTCATTCAGCAAGATCAGTCCCTGCCATGCCAGCCACAACCGCGGAGACGCTGTCGCTCGTGACGCGCAACGTCTCGGTTGCGCCCCTCGTGCTGCTCTCCGTCGTCGACCACTACAACCGCACAGAAGCCTACAAGAGCAAGACCAAGCGTGTGGTTGGTGTGCTATTAGGGCAGAATGACGGCAAGAACGTGCGCGTGTCCAACAGCTTCGCAGGTGCGCGCCATTTGCCGTCCCCGCAGCCGCTCTAGACCCGCCTGCTGAATCTAGGTGCGCAGTCCCCTTCGAGGAGGACGAGAAGGACCCGTCGGTCTGGTTTCTGGACCACAACTACGTTGAGTCGATGAACGACATGTTCAAGAAGGTCAATGCGCGCGAGAAGTTAATAGGCTGGTACCACTCGGGTCCCAAGCTTCGAGCCTCGGATCTCGAGATCAACGAGCTCTTCAAACGCTACACCGCGAACCCATTGCTGGTCATTATCGACGTGCAACCAAAGGAGGCCGGCGTCCCGACTGATGCGTACTTTGCCGTGGAGGAGATCAAGGATGTATGCTTCATCTATGCCCCCTTCTGCTGTGCGTGTCCCTGCCTCGTTGGCATGCTGACTGGTTTTCCGCAGGACGGTACGACGACATCCAAGACATTTGTCCACACACCGTCGATCATCGAGGCCGAGGAAGCGGAAGAGATCGGTGTCGAGCACCTCCTGCGCGACATTCGAGACGTAGCGGTCGGTACCCTGTCGACCCGCCTCACCAACCAGCTACAGTCCCTGCAGGGCCTCCATCTCCGATTGCGGGACATCCAAGCCTACCTACAGAAGGTGCTCGATGGGGAACTCCCCGTCAACCACGCCATCCTCGGCAACCTCCAAGATGTGTTTAACCTGCTGCCGAATCTCTCGACACCCAAGCCTGGCGCCGCCGCAAACGGCAAGGGCGACACGGAACTCAACTACGCCATGAGCGTCAAGACGAACGACCAGCTCATGGCCATATATCTGAGCAGTCTTATCCGGGCGATTACGGCCTTCCACGACCTTATTGAGAATAAGATCCAGAACCGCCAGCAACAGGAGGAGAAGGAGGCGGCCAAGAAGGAGGGGGAGAGCCCCAAGGAGGGGGAGAAGAAGGAGGGCAGCCCGGCTGCAAACGGCGATGCCAAGGAGGGCGGGGGTGACAAGGAAAAGGAGCCGTCTAAGGACAGCAGCAAGAAATGAGCCGGGGAATGGTGCCGGGAGGCAAGGAAATGACTCTGAAGTTTCGTAGACTGCTCGAAGATGGCTCGGGCGAGTTGATATCGGGGAAACTCATTCAACCTGTTGGGACGAGGAAGTGCGCTTGAAGCGGTCCCTGTCCTATGATGAACCAAGGCTCCTTAGATGCCGAGTATCTAAACAGCGAAGCCAAGGAGTCGCTGTCAAAAACCATGAAGCAGCGTATACCGAGCAATTTTTATATATCCGCAACAATGCCAGCCATTTCCTCCTTCCCTACCCTCCGCTCAACCACGTACCTCCCCAGCGCAGCACTCCACCTCTCCGCCAGCACACACGCCAACAGGTGCTTGCACACGGGGACGCCCTCTCCAGCCGCCCACCCATCCAAGCTCAACCCGCCAAAGGACCACCCTGCATCCGCCCCTTCCTCCATCCCCGGAGCCGCGGTCCTCAAGCCTCCCTCATCCCCTTCCCTCTCCCATTTCACTGCCGCTGACCCCTCCTCCCCACGGACGGCAGCAAACGCAAAGGCAGCACAGCTACAGCTCCACGCGCCCAGCCGCACCACATACCCCGCCGCCGGGGCCCGTCCCGCCCCACCATGCCCATCCCCATCTCCGGTACCATCCCACCGCCGCCTCCTCTCCCTGGCACCCGGTTGCTTACCCGCAGCAGCAGCAGCAGATGTCGACCCAACCAGATAGAACGCCGCGCAGTCCCGTCTCCTGTTGTCGTCGGCGGCGGCGGCGTCGTCGTCGTTGGCGTGCTGCCTTTCACCCTGCAGCTGTCTTTCACACTGCTGGCGCTGGTCCTGCTGCTGCTTCTTCTTCTTCTCCTTCTCCAGGTCAGCGGCGGCAGCCAGAACCACGCGCGCGACGAGGCCGCGGTCGAGCAGGTCCAGCGCGGGGAGCACCAGGGCCGGGAAGAGCACGTGCAGGGTGGTGAGCAGGTGGCGGTGGGTGGCGGGCACGCGGCGGAGGGGGTTATCGTTTCGTTCGGTGCTGGTGCTGGTTTCTCGGGGGTATTCGTTGGTGGTGGTGGTGGTGGCTGCGGTGGTGTTATTGTTGTTGGGTAGTGGTGGTCCTGGGTGATGATGTGGGGTGGGGAGGAGGGGGGTGGACGAGATGGCGTTGATGAGCGTGGTTAGGAGGGTTCGTGCGGTGGGGAGGGTGGTGGTCATTTCTGTTGTTGGGTTGTTGGGTTTCCGGAAAAAGGAATGTGATAGAGTTGTACCCGCTTGGTCGGCTTTTGTTTGGTGATGTAGTTTTAAGGTTGTTGGTTAAGTGAGTGATAATGATGGGTAAAATACCGAAAGTCAAGTAAAGCTAGACACCCAGACCACCCGCTGCTGGACCACAATTGCTATCGGAAACTGAATTTGGGGCAGGTACTACGAATCCTTGGACGCAGGTTTGTGTATTCCTAAAAATTTACAGATTTGATATCGCTGGTAGAATACAGATCGCTCACACAGTTCTATACCCACTCCTTGGGATTCTTCAGCACCTCGACGAGCCGTGCCTCGCGGCTCTTGGGCTCTGGCTCATACATATACCTCCAGCTCGCCGTCAGGGGCATGCTCATGAGGATGCTCTCCACCCTCGCCCCGGGCGTGTTCAGGCCGAACGCGGTGCCCCGGTCATGCACCAGGTTGAACTCGACGTACCGCGCCCGCCGGACCTGCTGCCACTCCTTCTCCTTCTCCGTGAACGGCATGTCCTTGCGCCGGTTCACGATGGGGATGTAGGTCGGCAAGAACGACTTGAGCGCGTCCTGGACGAACGCGAACAGGTTCTCCCGGTCGGAAACCGACTCGTCCAGGTCGTCGAAGAAGATACCGCCGACGCCGCGGCCCTCGCCGCGGTGCTTGTTGTAGAAGTAGTCGTCGCACCACTTCTTGAACCTCGGGTAGTACTCCTTGTCGTGCTTGTCACACACGTCCTTGATTGCCTTGTGGAACTGCACCGCGTCTTCGTCGAACAGATAGCACGGCGTCAGGTCGCAGCCGCCGCCGAACCACCAGGCGCCGGGCGAACCGTCTGGGTTGGCCGTCTCGAAGTACCTGTAGTTGAGGTGCACCGTCGGCGCCATCGGGTTCTTGGGATGCACGATCAGGCTGAGCCCCGCGGCAAAGAACTCGAGGCTGTCGGGGATGTTGTCGCCGTCGGCGATGTTCTTGTGGTTCGCGCGCATCTTCAGGATGGCCGGCTTTGGCAAGGTGCCGTAGACGACACTGACGCCGACGCCGGCCTTCTCGAAGACGTTGCCGTCCTGCAGCACGCAGGTGATGCCGCCACCGCCCTCCTTGCGCTGCCACTCGTCTACCCGGAACTTGGTGCCGTCCACCTCCTGCAGCGCCTGCACGATGAGCTTCTGCTGCTCCTTGACAAATTTTTCCATGCGGAGGCGCATGGGCGACACGTCCGATACGCCCTGCTCGGCCTTTAGCTGTTGGTCGCGCTCGGCAAGAGTCGGGCTGTCCATCCTGAGCGGTTCGTCGAGCGCCTGCGCAGCGCATTGTCAGCAGGCCGGCCACGGCGGGCAGCAGTCAATGGGATCGCATTTGCTCTACACATACCATCTTGTAGGCCAGCGGTGAGGCGACCAGGAGACCGAAGGCTGCCCAACCCAAGTATCTCCTGAGCGGCGCAGGGGCCTCACTGGTAGTTGCAGAACTGGGGAGGCTCGATAATGCTCTGCGACAGCGCCAGCCACTCGATTGGCTGCGTGAGCTGCATTGCGCAAGAAGGCGAAGGGCTGGCCGCCGAGAAGCCATCGCGACGGCAGCTATATCATGGGCCGGACACTCGATGGCGGTCGCCAGACAGGTACCAGGCCGGGGCGAGGATCAGGCGATTCCAGCTGCGGGAATAAGGCCACCTTCCAAATATGGCGCGCTACGAATCGGCAAGCGCCGCTGGAATCCTCGCCTGGAGTTGGGGTGAGCCCGGCCGGTACACGTACAGCGCTCAGGTGATATGGCCGTCGAAATCAGATGTTCGCGCGAAATCCAGAGCGCCGGGACTGGAGCCTGTTGGGAATCGGGAATCGGGAATCGGCAGCTCGGCCGACGCCAAGCGGAATTGGGTCTAGTGTACGGAGTACGGATGTAGTGTATGTAGGCGCATGCAGGCGGGTGTGCAGCGGGGCAGCGACGGAGTCAGCTCGAGCCTCACGCTGTCGCTGTCGGTCCAAAAGGGACGAAAAGCGAGCCTAAAGTAACAAAACAATAGAATTGATAGTGCACCACGTAAGGACCCGAAGCTATGGGAAGCTATCTCCTCGGAGACGCTCTGCGTGCGCCAATCGCAACCGCTTCTATCACCGTCACCGAATGAGTTCCGCGGCTCCCAAGAACCAGGGACTCTTCCCCCAGTGGCCTCAAGAGTACTGAACACAACCCATCCGATAACGAGCCAATACGGGGCAGTGGTCCCGTTCTTCACACTCCGTATGGAATACAAGGCGGTAGTCAACCAGCGAAACTTGATTCCCGAGAGGTAACGAGGAGTACATACCGGGAACCTACACAGGAGACCTCCGGCTACCAAGGCGGCAGCCCACCAACCTGGTAGGTCAGGTAGGTACAGGTAGTTCTGCCCTTGCACTATGTCCAGTCATTCGGTGTGACGCCCCAAGGAGCAATTTTCAGATCACGAAAGCTGCCTTGTGCTCCAACTTCGCCCAAGCGGCAGTCCGGCAGAGCCACCAGATGGAAGCTGCTGGTGCCAGCTGAGCGAGCAAAGGAGGAGTGCCTCACACGAATCACCGGCTGGTTCATCAAAGCCCCGACCACGCTAGGCCGTTAACGGAATCAGCAAACTGCTGTGATAGTGAGCTGCCTCCCGATTTAGTCATCTGGTCAGCCCCGCCTCCGCCAACTGGTCCTGTGCACCCAGTCACCCTGCTACGTTTATCAGGCGGCAGCAGCCACACGCAACCCAGAGGCTTGCAACGTCTAACCTCACTCAACCTTCTTCCTACAGCAACCTTCCATCGTCCTCATTCATCAAGGGTACTCATTCATCAAAGGTACGCATCCACGCAACTCGCCGGATCCCGTCGAGGCGCTCTGCTCCCAGTTTTGCGCTCCGCAAAGCACAGTTGCTGAGGTACGGTTGCGTTCATTTCCAGGCATCGATTGCCCTGGGACTAGCCCACCGACACCAGCATCGCCTACACGCCAACTTCCCGTTCTCCCCCGCAAAGCCATCAAAATGCGCAGCAAGTTCAAGGACGAGCACCCCTTCGAGAAGCGCAAGGCCGAGGCCGAGCGGATCCGCCAGAAGTACTCTGACCGCATTCCGGTATGTCGTCCTCGTCCTCCTCTCGCTGTGCGGGGCGGTGAAGCAACTGCTTAGCAGCGCTCGGTGAACCCCGCCCGGGCCCGTTTGCTTCCCCTGACTGCCCGTCAGGCCGCACAGGTGAACCTACGGTGTTGCTAACTCGCTTCCCATCCAGGTCATCTGCGAAAAGGTCGAGCGAAGCGACATCGCCACGATTGACAAGAAGAAGTACCTCGTACCAGCGGACCTCACCGTCGGCCAGTTTGTTTACGTCATCCGGAAACGCATCAAGCTATCTCCCGAGAAGGCCATCTTCATCTTCGTCGACGAGATCCTGCCACCTACTGCGGCGCTCATGAGCAGCATCTACGAGGAGCACAAGGACGAGGATGGGTAAGCCCGCCTGAGTCACCCGGTCACATGGCCTATCTGCCTGCCTGCAACCTGACACTAACCGAATGACTCCGCGCGCACATAGGTTCCTCTACATCACGTACTCAGGCGAGAACACCTTCGGCAACTTTGAGACCGCTTGAATGGGGGTTCTCCAACCTCGTATCTGCTTTGGTCGGAGACGGCTTCTCCCACGCTTTTCCTAAGATGTGTTCACGGAGTTTCGGGTATTGTTTTGGGACGACTGGGACGACGGGTTATGGGAGAATATGAACTGGATATTCCCTTTGAACTGCGCTTTCGCTTGACTCTCACCCGTGATTGGGGCTCAGGAGGATGAAGAAGGGGAAGGGATGGCACTACCCGCGGGCGTAGGCGCAGCTGGCACGGGAGCGACTCCGAACCCTCGACACGGCCTACTGTCGGGACTTGGCAGGAAGTGCCGTTGGCGAGTCCCTGCTACGCGACACGAACCGAGTGCCTCTCCACGCTCGCCACGTTCCCCATTTCCTAGCTGTGTCTTCCATTCAGGACCAACAGTCACAGGAGCTGCGCGAGCTCCACCAGCTCCGGCCTGGCACGATCGGCATGACTACTTGGTTCCTGTCCACCCTACGGCAGGCGTTCAACCAGATGGGCGGCGGTAGTTCCCTGGCGCCGCGAGAGCTATTGTGCTGTGACATAGGAGCTGAGCAATACACCTCATTGCCTTCCTTCATACAGATCTTGTATTGAACTTGAACCGCGTGTCATGGGTAACAGCTAGCTCACTCATTCAAGTATGATTACATGAGCGTTTGTGCATAGTTGGGCAGCTGGGTTTGGTTTCCTCGACTCAGTTTCGGTTTGATCTTTCACTTCGTCCTTCATAAGGCTTTCTTTTCTAACTATTGCCCATCCCATCATTCCTTGACTGCCACAGTTCCCAGAAACCAGGAGCGATGCTCAGTCTTCTTCCTCACGTCCTAGCCACCCCCATCTTCCGGAGTACAGGGGTACCTACCAAATCCACGGAAGTGGGTGACGTGTCGCATCTTGTACCACAGGGTCACACTTGCGACTCGACATTCAGTTGAGATTGTAAAGGAAACTAGTTCATTACTGATCACGTTTAGGAGTAGATGTTTCTCCCAACCACTTCCCCCAGCACTCGCGGCCACACTGTTCCTTTTCGAAACTGTCAACATAACCCAGGGGGCATCAAACCGCCCACTGAAACCCAGTCAAGCAAAACAAGACACTGCAGGGCAAGGAAGAGCACATAAGACGACCTCAACCCTTGCGCCTGAATATAGTGCCAAAGCAAGCCGGAAGACCCCGCAGAACAGCGTTGAAAACGCGTAGAGGGAGAGAGACGACACCGCCTCACCACACAAATCCTCCAGCCGAAGTCCGTATGAAATACCAGTGATCCAGGAACCCCCACAGAAACACCGGGCAAACTGTAATATCCAGCGCAAGCAACTCCTTGAAGTGATCACAGCAGGGTAAGGCAGAGCAAAGCAAGAAAGCAGGCGAGCAGGCAGGCAGGGACAACAACACCTGGAACAACCAGAGAAGTTGAGAAAACGCAGCCAAAAACAGAGAGCCTATTTTTACACAGCAAGCCACACAAGACAAGCCCCACGCCGTCCACCCACCCCTTCCCCCCAAACTCTCCTTCCGCGCAATGACGATGACAACAGTAATGATGATGATGATGATCAGGTAGGCGTGTGAACGTTCCCCTTCCCCTCGCCATTCCACCCAGTGCCAGGGGAAACACCCAAAGACGCAACACTCATTGAGTGTGTGGTTGGTGCATGGCTTGCCGTCTCCTGATTAACCCCCTCCCGCCCATCCACTCGTTCATCCGCCCGACACATCATTAGACTCATCCCCATCCTCCCCATAAGGCGACTAGATAGATAGATACTGCGCATGGAAACAAGCAGAAATTTTTGGCTCCCCTCCCTTTCCCTTGCTTGCCCTTCCCTTGTCTCCAACCGTCTCACCACCCACACCGCCCCCCCTCTCCCACCGTGGATGTACAACCCGAAATCAAAACCGAAACAAGAGAGCAGCGTAAAAATCAACAAGAGAAAAAAAGATCCCGTTTCACACCTTAGAGCGCGACGGGTCTCCGCCAAACTCCCCCAGTCAGTTCCCCGGCCATTGCCTGCTCGCTCTTCCTCGGTAGTGAGGGAAGGGTAAGGCAGGAGGAAGAGCAGGTCAGGGACAACCCCCTTTTGCAAGTAATGACAGGTTGCCGGTGCTGCGTAGCCAGATATCACGCAGCAGACGAGGAGGAGGCAGGCACAGAGGGTCCCGCTGCCTTTCGACAGCGTAGGACCCTAGGGGCCTTCATTATTTAGTCCTCGTTTACCGGCACGCCGTGCCAGGAAGGGGGGAGTGGAAAAGTGCGACCCGGGCAGGCTGGCTTCCAAGAATTCACGGGCGGTGAGGAACCAGGGGACTGTCGGGAGAGAATCTCGGCGGCAGACTCAATCGATAGAGAAAATTGACGACCCAACCTTCGCCAACATGGGGCGTTCTGTGCGTAACCTGGGGGAGGCGGGAGATAGATATGTGAGCGTGATAGGGGAACAGGGTATATGCAGTAGGTCCGATTCCAGAAAATGCATTCCCCGGGCCTCCAAGGCAAAATGAAAACGATGTGAAACGGGGAAATGAACAGTATAAACAACAAAGACAACCGGTTCCGATGCATCAGAGAGAAAAGTAACCATGTAGGGCAAAGGGCAAGGTCTTCCACCATGCCCAAAAGCACATCCCATTCATCCCACAGATACCCGGCCAAGGAACCGTAAAACGTACAACTCAGAAACCTGGACGCCATAGTAAAGACCTTGAGGAGGCCGACGCGGGAGGGAATCGAGGAAGCAATGAGCAGATGGCCACTTCGATCGGGAACCCAGCCTTGACGAAGCGGCGGTATGCCCAGCTGAGCTGACCCCAAGGCAGATGTCTGGCGCCGTTTCGGCCTAATGGGCTGGGCCGAGGGGTGCTTCGCCTAGTCCTGGACATCGCAGAAATCACCCACGGGTGGCCAGGAAAGCGCCTTGTCCGCGGAGACCAAAACTCCCACTCACGACACAGCAAGGAGTGAGCAAACTCGAGCACACCCGTGTTATAGTCCCGGGTTGTTACCCGTCTTGTGCCGCTTTGGCATCCTGGGAGTAGGCGGTTGCTTCCCCTTGATCTGGACCCCGTTCATCTGGGGAGTCCCAACGGGCGCTGGAGTCGGGGCTGATGCCGGCGTCTCCTCCTCCGCCTTTACCGTCGACGGTCGCCTCCTCTTGTTGCTATTTTGGGCAGGCGACGTGTTTGCGCTCGGCCCGCTCGAATTGGTCCCTTGTTGGCTTGCCTGAAGTTGCATCATCGGTGCGCCGACCTGCCCTGGAACGGGGCTGCCGGCGACGTGGGGAGAACCGGGAAGCATCTGGTTGGAAATGGCGGGGCTGGCGCCCATCTGGAACTGGCCAAACCCGGGAGTCCTGGGGCCGCCTTGCGGCATGGGCTGGCCGTTCATGCCCTGAGCAGCGGAGCCATTTATTTGGCTCATGTACTGTTCGAGGGCGGCGTAAGGAGCTAGCCCGGGGTGCGCGTGATAGTAGCCAAACAACGGGTTCATCTGACCCATGATTTCGACCATCTGCAGCGGGTCAGTAACGAGCAGGTCCGGCACGAGAACAGCAAACAAAGACATTGCGGGACGAAGCTACCTCAAGGAATTGGTACACGGCCTCCGTAATCCCCATACCGCTCTTCACAACAGAGTGGGGCAGTTCGAGATCCGGAGGAGGGCGAGCCGGGGCCTTTGCTGGTCTTGGTTTGCTCTTCTTGCTCAGCTCGGGCGATTGCTTCGGGTCCTGCTGGTTAAGGCTGTGCCACTCCTTAACCCAGTTGTGCGCCGGCCTTGCTGCTTGTATTACAAGCCGCCGAGAGATATACTCCTCGTGGCCCGTGGTCTGGAATTCAAAAAGATCAAACCTCGACTCGCTGTCGAACTGGACACGGAGGATGCCAGTCGCCACAAGCTGTGTTCCGGACGGTTAACGACAATGTTCCTCCATCCGGAGCCAGAAACACAACTTACGTGTGAGCCGCCGTCAAACCAGTAGACGAGGCTCGCCTTGGGGTTCTCGATGACGTAACAATCGTTCGGCAGAGCGCGCTCGGTGGTCCCCTTGTCCAGGACTAGTTGCATCTTCTTGACGCCGCTCTCGAAGTGCGTATGAAAATATCTCGCCAGGGCAGGGTAGGCAATTTCATAGTGCTTCTCCTGGGCATGGTCCTCGCCGTCTCTCATGAGGATTGTATGCCGGAATATGCCTTTCTGGGAGAAAAACTGCTGGACAAACCTGTTCCAGTAGTCCAGGTCATCCTTCCCCTCGGATCCCTGAGGCAAATGTTAAGTCAGCCCGGTAACAAGGAGCCGCCCGTGCAGGGGGTCCCGACTTACCGAAAACCCGCTCAAATGCTCGCTGAACTGCACCAGCTTGAGCTGATGCACACCTCTCAGGGTCATAGTCTCACGCCTCTGTTGTATCAGGCTCGCTAACCCTGCGGCGTGTTGCGGTGGTACCTGGCCCTGGGCTTGTGCTTGTGCCTGTGCCTGCGCTTGCGCCTGGGCGTGGGCCTGTGCTTGTGCCTGTGCCTGGGCGTGGGCGTGGGCCTGCGCTTGCGCCTGCTGTGCCTGGGCGACCAGCTGGGCCTGATGTTGGGCTTGCGTTGTCTGGGGAGTTGGCGGCGGCGCCTGGGGTTGCTGTTGTGGATTCGGCTGCGGCGTATGTCCCTGGCCGGCGCCCGGAGCCGACGCCGGGCCGTTGGTTCCCGGGCCAGCGGGCGCCGGTTGCGGACCCTGTTGTTGTTGCGGCTGGCTATGCGGCGGTTGGGGCTGTTGCGGCTGGGCTTGCTGAGGTTGCCCTGGACCTTGTTGCTGAGCTTGAGCGGCCTGGGCGGCCTGCTGTGCAGCCTGCTGCGCAGCCTGGTGCTGGGCTTGCTGAGCTTGTTGGGCCTGAATCGCAGCGATATGGGCTTGTTGCATATTGATGTGTTGCGCGTTAATCTGATGCTGATTCGGGCTCGCGCCCTGCTGGCCCATCTGTAGCTGCTGCTGCTGTTGCAGGGCCAGCATGGCTGGCTGCAGGGATCCGTTAGCACGACGCCCCAAAGCAAAGACCTACAAATCTGGCCGCAAAACCAAGAGATGAACATGCGGATACGAGGTTGCCCTTACGTTTATGGGTTGACCCTGTTGCGCTTGAGCTAGCTGAGCTTGTTGGATGTGAAGGGGGGCAGCTACCGGCATCCTCCTGCTGAGCGCCGCCATGTGCGCCTGAGCAGGGTTCATCTGAGAAAGCGGCATCCCCATCGTGCCCGGGGGCATGGTGTTGTACGCCGCATGCTGCGCCATCAACGCCTGTCTCGCATGTTGTTGCTGCTGCAAGATTTGGAGTCTCTGTTGCTGCAGTTGCTGCTGCGCGGCGGGGTTGTTCGCATCTAGACAAGCCGTTAACGTTCCGATAGGACGGGTTAAGGGGAGCGCTCCGGCAAGCGGTTCGTACACATTTGGTTTAGTTGGGCCTGGTGGTACATCTGGGCCTGAGCCGGATTCAAATGCTGCATAGCATGGGCGCTCGGGTTCCCAGCGCCTGGAGGCATGCCCCCCATGAGGGCGGCGGCGTTGATCTGAGGGCCCGGACCTGAAACTCCCATGTGCCCGAGAAGCTGGTGAGGTATGCCGCCTGGTGTCGCGCCGGGCTGGCTTGGGTTATGGGCCATGCCCGGAGCCATAGGGTGGCCCGGGGGGGCTCCGGGATGCTGCTGCATCCCGGCGGGATGCGGCGAAAAGCCGGGACCCATACTCGCCATCATCTCCGAAGCCGCCAACTATCCACAGAGTGGATATCGACCTGGGGGTGCTCCAAGCTATCGCATGCGAAGCGGGACGTGGGCCGCAGGTGCCGCAGGGGATGCACTGCTCGTCTCGTTCGGGAGCGGGGCGCGTAGATCGCAAGGACGGTCGCGCGGGTGTCAACGAGCGTCGGGCCGCCACAGGGGCCGAGGAGAGAGCGACTGCGAATGTGGCGAGGATTGTCGGGAGTGTCGCGATGGCGGTGATCAACCGACCGCGAGTGGTGGGCGATGCGACGCCGGCCAAGGCGAGACCGTGGGATTAACAATAATGAAATTGTCCGCGGACCGAGCGACAAGGACGGCAAAAGGAGCGACGCGCAACAGATTTCAGGCGCGATGCAGCACCCGAAAGATATTGGGCGGCGAATGTTGGCGTGAGGTTGGTGGCTGCGGCGACGACGTGTCGCGGTAGGGTGCGAGGTGGATTGTGGAGTTTGCGGACGGGGGGTTGGGATTGGCAAAAAGGTTACCTTAAGGTAAGGCGGGTGGGCACCGCCCGCAAGTGAGCGAGTGGGGCCCCCGATTGAAAATTGGCTCGCCCGCAGAACGCCCAAAAGCCGTTCCGCCCGCCAGGGATTAGCACCGAACGAGCCCCCAGAAGGAAATCCGCGCGACTCGGAGTGTCGGGAGAATCGATTGGAAATCAAGACGGAACGAGGATTTTGACTTGGTGACAACTGTGCTGCCCTCTCGTCACGTTCAGGATCATGTCCATGACAGCGTCGAATGTTACCCAAGCATGTGTTGATCAGGGACTGAACGGTTGCGGCGAGGAAGGGTCGCAGAGTTGGCTTGGCGGATCGGGGCAACCTTTTCCACAGGGACCGCAACTGCCACCGATGCTGCAGTGCGTACTCTGTGCTGAGGTAGTCGATACTCAGATTTGCCTATGCAAACTTGCAGCGAATCCCGCACAGCCACTTGAATGCATGACAATCTCGGCCGACCACGAGGGCTCGTTGCCGGGTAATATTTGTATCTAGTATCCTTCACAGATATTGACGTCGTCGGCTCTTCTCCTTTCTCGTCGAGCTCTGGAGGGAGGGAGAGTTTGCGCTGGAGGATGCAGTGTATTCCGTAATTCAGATAGGCAGGTACACAGTACAAAAACATGGCGTTAACGTTGCAGTTACCGCCTGAGCATGAAATGTGGGGCTTTAAGTATCTGATTGGTTTGATCTGCTTCTGGTCAACAGGTTTGATTGGTCTGTTGCCGGCATCAGCACGTGACTTAACTGGAGATTTTTCCAACTTATCTGATTGTTCAAAATATTTAATTGCAGAGCCGCACTCAATCCTCTTCTTCTGTTCCTCACCTCCTCACCTTCTCGACGCTTTCCGGTCTGGTCTTTCTCGCGAGGCGCGCACAAGGACGGCTGTGGCCATTACGCAGAGCCGAGAGTTCATTTTTTCTATTGCACTTTTTTCTTCTGTCTTTGTGCCCCCTCGCGAGCGAGTCAAGGCTGGATCAGCTGACGTGGAAGAAGAGGGTAGCTCAGCTTGTCAGCTCAGCTTGAGACCCAGCTGAGCTGCAGCGGAAGCAACACCACTGCAAAGATGGGGCCGGCCGGTAAGTTGCAGTTCTCTCCTGTTCTTCTCCTTTTGCTTGCATATCTACGCTCGTCCAAGCCTCCCACCGTTCTATGATGACAACGTCAAATCATGTCTTCTTTTCCCACCTGAATCGACCATGAACGAAAGCCAGTCTGTCTCGGGCTTCCGTCCTTCGGGAACGGGCCTGTTACTTGCCAGTATTCTTGTCTGACCCAGCAGAGAACATCCTCGATGTTTTCTGCTCGGTGGAGCTTGGAGCATCGCGTTTGGTCTCCACCGTCAACGATGATCCAGTCGCTGACCCTGCCACAGGTGGAATCTTCGAGAGTCGTGTTCTCCGAGGATAAATATCTGCGAGCCGCGCCGCCCCCATCCGAGCATCCTTTCTTCTTCACCTCGGCGTCTGCTAACCCAACAGTACGCGACCTTTGTGTCGACCAGCGTAAGGTTAGTTTGCTTTTCCGTCTTCTTCCCCAACGCTGCATGATGAAAATTTTCCCACACATTCGCAGTTTCCACTCGAGTCCCACCAGAGCCTTTCTCGGGACAGATGAGGGCAAAACCTTCCTTGGATGTCTGATCGCAGCATTTGTTTCTATCTCGTTTTCACAATTGATCGTGAGAAGCCTGCGGCTAACGCACAAATATAGGTAATCACCGTTGATGGCCTGAAGCTCGCCGTCACCTTGATATTTGTATGTATCAAAATAATAACAATAATACTACACAATGATATGTTCAATCCGTGCCATGATTTCTCTCGGTCTGTGCCAATCACCCTGGCGTCTCCATGAACTAAGAAACGGTGTGACCGTTTTCCCATCACGCGCCGACTTGTAGTATATGCTGCCGCTGCGGTTGTATTTGTCGCCATCGAAGGGCCATGCCCTTCGTGCGCTTTGCCCGTACCTTCTGACACCTTCGATACACCCGTAAATGGACCCTGTGGTGAGTCTCGGGAAGACCTGAATCAAGCATCATCAAGGAGGAGCATTCAGTGCCAAGTGCAATATAATATGGCTGGATACCTACCCACCACACCTTGGCATCACTGGGAGATGTCCCATATTCATCTTGCGCCCGAACAAGCAACGCAAACTGGAGATCATCGGGCCGTTCGTTCGAGAATACTTTAGACAAATATACATTCACTGACCCTAGTTGACCCTCCGTGCGCCTTGGATTCCCCTAACCTGCCTTCAATCGGGCCCAGTTCGCTCTAGCTTGTCCTGCCCGCCCTGTTGAACCCCTATTGACATACATATCCCAGAACAGCAAAGTCTTCCAAAACGCCCCCTTTTGTGTGTGTGTGTATGTGTGTTTGTGTGTGCAGCAGCTGTGGTTAACCGTACCTGGCCCCAACATGATCCCATCAGATCCCAATCCCATCCCCCATCCGATGACCGCCATGTGACATACCCAACATAATCAACCGCACACAGCGTCATCCATCATTGACCACCCTCCAGAGTGGCCGACCGGTCGTGCTGCCTCACACGCCCATGCTCGAAGACGCTGACACGCTCGAAGAAGACTGCGGCGGCGGCGGCGGCTGCGGCACCCGCACCTCGGGACTGGTACCGACAGCACCCGCACCGGCACCCGCAGCCGTATCCCCACCCCCACTCGCGCCGCCCGCGGCTTTCCTCGTGGCCCGCCCGCCGACCATGCCGCGCCTGTTGCGGCCGGTGCGCCCGCGGCCGAGCCAGTTGAGCTTGAGCAGCTTGTTGAGTTCCTCGATGCGGCGGGCGCCCTCGTCCGCGTCTTGGCCGGCGGGGGTGGCGGCGACCGAGACCGGGGCCGCGACGGAGACGGAAGCGAGCACACTCATGCACTGCAGCATGCGGCCGACCATGTCGGTGACCTGCTTCGAGTCCTCGACGATCTGGTCGCGCGGCCGCAGCGGGTGGGCGGGGCCGTCGCTGCCGAAGCTGACGTTGCTGATGGCGCGGCTGCGGTTGCCGCTGCCGGAGCTGTCGCCGAGCAGGGTGCTGCCGGTGCTGTTGTAGCTTGCCACTGCCGGGTCGAGCGAGGCGGCCGGGTTTGAACGGTATCCGAACGCGGTTGGGAGGCTCGTGGAGGCGTGCTGTTCGGATGGGGAGCCGGAGAGCTGTTGGTTTATGCTCTGCTTGTGGTAGCCCGGCGAGGGGATGGGCAGTGGTGGCGAGGCGAGGGCCATGGATGCCAGGGACTGGGGCAGGAACTCAAGAGAGAGGCGGGAGAACATGGCTTTGAGTGTCTCGTAGCGAGGGAGTATGACGATGTCGCGAAAAGCGAGCAGCACAAAGCGGCGCACTTCGAGCACCGAAGAGGCAGGGGAAACGCTGACGCTTTTGGGAGCGGCAGAAGACGGGTCGCTTGTTGAGGTTGTCGCCGGGATGCCGCCCCAGAAGTCACGAGCCTGTTCAGGCGACATCAGGGGCCCGTTTCCCGCAAACTCGAGGTCCAGCGGTAAGAAGACGGCCTGCAGATATGGTAGAATACCGGTAAACGTAAATATCCAGAGCTCGACCAGGGACGGGATCAGCCTATCCTCGGGGGTCTTGCGGAGGGTCTGGTCGAGGCTGGAGAAGCCCGTGGACAACAGCTCCCTCAGATCATCCACAATGATGTTTGGGCTCCGGCGAGCCAGGCAGTACTGGATGTGCATCGTGACGACGCGGTTGAGGTCCTCAACCGGCAGCCGGAGATCTTCAGCCTCGAACACAACAAGCAACTTTGCCTTCAAAAAAGGCCAAGCATCGTCATGGGTCATGTTGTTGAGACCGTATTTGTGGCTGTCAAACGGCTCATTGAGGTAGAGCGCCGGACCGAGGGCGCCTGACCCCGAACCGACAGCGCTCGAACCCGGCCATTCGCTCCCGATGCCGGAGGTCGAGGCATCTTCCAACGCCTTCTCCTCTTTCCTCTTCTCTCGTAAAGCCCGCCCCCCATGGCGCAGGTCCAGGGCTGACTTGAAAGTGGTGCTGCTCGGACCCGGGCTTTGAGGCAGGCTGAAACTGTAGAGGCTGCTCGGCGCATTCGGATCCGTCGGCCTGGAGTTGCTCATAGCGGACGAGAGCGGAAGATGGTAGTCGTCCTTGAGCTTGTGTTTTTGGCGCGACAAGAAGTGATGCTTCTTCTCCTTCTCCTTCCCCTCCTTTTCTGGCGGCATCTCGACTGGCCGTATGGTTGCAGCCGACGAGTTCGGCAGGCTGTAGAACGACTGGGATGTCGAATCGAGGCTAGTGGTGCTGAAGTTCCCCCGTTGCAGGTTCGCGAAGACGTGGCCTACCTTGCCTGGACTGGGTAGCGGCTTGTCCTTCAAATCGCTCTTGCCACCAATCTTCACTTGACGCGAGAAGAGCTTGACCTTGGACTTCTCTGGCTTCACCGGTTTCTCGGAGGCCGGAGGCGGAGGCGGAGGCGGAGGTTGAGGGGCGAGCGACTGCGTGGGTATCCCGGGAGTCGCCTGTGCGGATCGCGGGAAGACGAGATTGGCGGCGGCCGTGGCGGCCAGCGTGTGGTTGCCAGGCAGGCCGTTGTGGTAGGTCTCCCCCCCAAATGCATTATCTCGAGGCACGCTGGCTTCGGTAAGGCTCAGTAGCGGGGGGTTCAAGGGCCCACCACTCCCGCGCTTGGCTGGCTGGTCGTCAGCCCCATGAGGTGGCACCGTCTGGGAGCGCTGGCGCGCTTGCTGCGCTTGCTGCGCCTGCTGTTGCTGATTCTGATGCTGCATCACGGCAGCTTGTGCTGCGATCTGACTCGCGGACATCTCTCGGTGCGGCGCTGGCGCGGCTCTTGGAGACTGCTTGGTAAGCCCGATTTGCGACAGGTTGGATGTGCTCGTCGACGGCAGGGTGGGCTCGAACAAGCCGGCGTTCTGGGAGTGCTTCCGCGAGTGCCCAAGCCGGCCTCCGAAGGTGGGCGTCACGGGAGACGAGGTGGCGGGCGGTAGGGTCAGAGGAGAGGCCCCACTGCGCGGAAGGGCATCGACTGGAGAATGAGTGCCGGCGACGGAGCGGGCGGCCGAGACGGCGGTCGACACGGTGGGGCGCGAGAAGTTCTGGGGGCCGGCGGTGCCGGCGTCGGCCTTGGCGTTGGCGCTGTTCCCGGAGGTGAAGCTGGTGTAGATGGGTGTTGGGGACGGCGCGGTGGGCGGCTGCGGAGTGCGCGTCTTCACCACATTCAAGGGTGCCGGTTCGTCGCTCGACCGCCTCGGGCGCGAGTCGTCGGTCACACTTGCCGAGTTACTCGGTGACAGGGGCGAGAAGCTCCCTGGAGCCCTCGGCGGGGGCCTTGCTGGCTGCATTGGATAGGGCAGGACAAGGGCAAGGGCAAGGGCAAGGTGGTGTTGTTGCTGGGGGAGGGGTGCAGCAGCCTGTTACATCTTGGCTGGTTGCGGCTTGGTGTTTGCGACACAGCGGCAGGCTCTGCGGGTGAGTGTCTCCGTCTCCTAAGCGATACTGGGGATGATAGGAGACAAGCGCGGGGTGTCTGCGGAGGCGAGGAACGTGCAAGATCAAAAGTCGGGCTGGTCGCGGGGCGAAAGTCCTCGGAAGGTGCGGCCGTAAGAGACCGAAGATGGAATGGATGGGCTTGCAAACGGGAGCAACTTTCAGCAGCGCAGGTTGCTTGCGGTACCCCTGCTGCAGGTCGCAGTGGATGGAAACGCCACTGTGACCCATTAACAGCGACGAGCCAAGGAGCCGGGGGGTCGGCAAGCTCCCAACCCAACCCCGCAATGTAATGAAACTTTGGCGGGGCACTTTGTTCCTTGCTCCTTTACCACAAACCAACCTTGGAGCAGGGCGAATATCCGATCCAAGGACAGCCGGACTTTCAAACCACCTAGAGGACACGCATTCAGCAAACTCGATTACCTCCCTGCGTAGGTAGCAAATCCAAAATGGCCTCCACGAAGCCCTCGCTCTCCGCGACCTACACGTCGACCACCAACGCGCCCTTCACCATCTCCCGCCCGCTCCAAGCCCCCGCCGATAGCACGACGGTGGAAAGCAAGACCAAGTACCTCTCAGAGCTCCGCCAATCCGTCGTCGGCCTGCAAGAGCAGGTCAACCGCGAGCTCACGGCCCGGATGGAGGAGGACAAGGCGCGGGAGGCGAGCGCAGGCGGGGCCGCCGGCGCGAAGGCTGTCGACGACGAGAAGGAGGAGGAAAACTACGGGGAGGAGGCGCAAGAGGAGGAGGTTTAAAGATTGCTTGAGCAGGTGGGGTGTGTCGGGTTGGTGCACACCATGCCACGGGACAACGCGCAACGGGGGTATGCATTTTGCCCTGGCGCAACTAGCGGCCTCGACTGCGACAAATCACGATACAACCCCCCTCGGAGCGAACATGGAGTCAGCGCCGACAGTATATTTCACATCCACGCCCGCCCGTCGACGGCCATCTACCCAGCTGTCCTCCCCCAAGATCCCGCGCTCGCGCCCGCGCCCGCGCCTAACCCAACACCCGTCCATGACCTCACACTCGCCGCACCGTCCCTCTCGCCAGACGACATCGGCCTCGGCCCGGTCCCGCCGGCCCTGCCCAAGCACCCATAATGCACCACGGTGTTATCAGGGAGCACGGCCACCACGCTCCCGCCGATCCTCTTATGACACACGCCGCACACCCTCTCCTCACTGATCACGACCCTCCTGTTCCTCCCTCCACCACCACCACCTCCGTGCCCAGCGGCAGCACCAGCACCAGCAGCAGGCGGAACGGGGACGCCGTCATCGCCCAGGAGCAGCCGCGCCTGGCTCTTGAACAGCGCGGTCCGGCGCAGGCCCGCCAGCACGCGGGTCTCGTTGACGGCGCTGTTGGCGCCGCGCATGCGCCCGCGGAAGTACGACTCGAGCTGCGCGACGGGGAGCTCGTCCGGCACGAGCGAGAGCGTCGACGTGGCCGGCAGGCGCGCGCCGTGCTTGGAGAGCAGGTCGAGCGCCGGCCCGAGGTTGGGCGGCCCGTGCTCCGGCGGCGGCGTCAGGTAGAGCGAGAGCAGCGTGTGGTAGATGGACGGCTTCTCGTCCGTGTCCGGTTGGGCTTTGTCTTCTGCTGCTGCGGGCGCTGTTGTGCTGGTGGGTGGTGTCTGAGCGGAGCCGGTGCGGGTGGCCTGCGGCGGTTCTTGGGTTTTGTGGATGCGATTGCAGTATCTAAGCGGGGAGGTTGTTAGAAGAAGACGAAGCAGAGCGGTTAAGGGAATGAAAAAATGGGCCAACTTGCTCTTCTGCTTTAGCATAATCTTTCATCTTAAAGACGTAGATCATCAGCGCCTGTCTGTGCTGTCCCATGTTGCTCAGCACGACGGCTTGTGCTTCGTAAAAAGCCGGGTCTAGAATACGCAGTGTCAGTCACGGAACAAGGACTCAGTATTCAGCTGTCCGCAACCTTACCATCCTTTGGAATCAATGCCCGTGCCTTCCCCAGGCTGTACTGCTTGCTCTCCCGCAGGAAGCGCACCAGCCGCTCCATCAGCGCATCCCAGTCTTCTCCCCGCGGCTTCTCTGTCAGCTGCCGAATGAACAGCTCGACCAGCCGGTTGTGAAAGTCCGGCGTCAGATCGTTCAGCTCGCCGATGATGTGCTCCAGATACCGTATCTCCAGCCCGATGTCGATGCCGCCCAGGAACGCCAGGACCCTGTCGCGCGGCAGCGTCTCGGCATTCTCCGAGTCGGCGAGGAACACCTCCATGCCGAGCTCGGGGTCCTTCCGCAGCGTCCACTCGGAGAACTCGAGGATCACATCGATCATCTCCGGCGGCAGGCCCTGCAGGTACAGCACCGTCCGCCGCGGGCCGTGCAGCGCGGGCGCGGCCTCGTCGGGCTCGTCGGGCGACCCGAACTTGCGCAGCAGGCTCAGCGCCTGCCGGTGCAGCTTCTTGCCGTAGAAGAAGTCGACCAGCTCGTTGAAGCGGTTGTGTTCGACCAGGCGCTCGTTGACGACGTCCGGGTCGCAGAAGTTGGGGATCCGGAAGAGCGAGCTGGCCAGCGCCGGGCGCGAGTACATGAGCGCGCGGAAGAGCGTGGTGTCGACGATCCTGAAGGTGTGTTGGAGGTCCCTCTCGAGCTGCTCGTCGCTTTCGTCTGCCGACGAGAGCAGGAGGGTCTTGAAGGCCTCCTCGGTGGAACCGCTCTGGGATTTGCGCGGCTTTAGTTTGCCCGTGACGGGGTCGATGACGCGCTGCAGCCGTGCTCTGGCACCGGCTAGGTAGCCGTTTAGTTCCGAGACGGCGGCCATCAGGTCCTTTTCCTGTTGGGATTGCTCGTCGTCGGGTTTGCCCTTGATGCTTGCGGCATCATCGTCGGGCCCTTTCTTGGATGAGGCGATAGACGCCGTCTCGGGGTTGGCCTTCCAGCTGCCCATGAGGTACTTGGCGAATCCGCCAACCCTCGGGGGCGAGGACACTTCAGCAAGGTCTGGCTTAGTCTCCTGCTGCTCGCCGTCCGCCTTCCCACTATCACTCCCCTGTTCGGACTCGTCCTGCCTGTCTTCGTCGAGCCCAGATAGATCGCCAGCGATGGACTTCGGAAAGAGCTTCAGCACCCTTTCCGGCGGCGCGTTGACGCTGTCCTCGTTGAAGAGATCCATCGACTCGCGGTACTTCTTTTGGCGAAATAACAGCTCGGCTTTTTGCATCTTGATTTCTCGTAGTGTCTCTGTCTTATTCTTGAGCAGCGCATCTTCGAGCATAGTCAAGATGCTAATAGCCTCGTCGAGCCTACCGCTCTTGACGAGCTCTTCGACCTGGGAGTCGTAGTCGGTAGCGTCCATTTTCCACACCACCCGGTCGCTCAGCACGTGGAAGCCCTTGCCAGCATGGGCCAGGCTGACCGTTGGCGGGGGGAAATGGAGTGCCGCGGCGCCGGGGAGGCTAATAGTCTGCAACAAACTCAGCGTGTCCGGGTTCCGGACCTCGAGGCTTCCTTTCGTCGGCGGCTGCAGGGCCAGGATGTATGGGTAGCTGTACCCGATCGCTTCTGGTGCCGCTTGCCAGGGGATCTGCCTCTTTTCCAGGGCCTTCCCGGCGTCGTTGATAAACAAGGTGTTGATATCTTTGGCCAGCAGCAGCTCACCGTCGGCGAGTTTGGCAGAGAGCGGCTGAGGCATGTAGCCGCCGAGGCCCATGTATCCCATCCCGGCAGCGCTGACGGCTCCGAAGCGCCCTTGCCCGCCGGCGGCGCCCCCAATGGCTCCAGGCCCCACGATATCCTCGATGCTGCCGGTTTCCACATCGACCAGAACGTAGCCGCTATTCATGCCACAGACGACCCTAGTCGCATTCGCCCAGGTGATGGACCGGATGGACTCGGCGAGGACGATCTCGGTGACCTCGGGCGACAGTTCGCTCTCGTGCCACGACCAGAGCAGCAGCCGGCGCTTGACGGAAACCGCTAGGCGGGAGATGATCTCGGGGACGCCGGTGGCCGGGTCCTTGACAATGTTGCTCGTGACAGCAAAGGTCGAGGCATTCTTGGTGCGGGAGAGGGGCGACTCGATGGGCTCGAAAGTCTTGAGGTCGTGCAGCGAAACAGCATAGTTGGAGAGCGACACGAGCGTGTTGGCCTCCTTGATTATGGCGAGCTGCTCAATGGCGCGCGTCGAGAACTTCTCCACCTCCCGGAGGAGGTCGGTCGGCTTAGGCGCCTGCGGCTTGTGCGCGGCGTGGCCATTCTGGGATGACGGCGCCGCAGCGCTCGGGTCCTCAGCGTCGGGCTGGGTGGAGGAGGCGCTGCTGGCGAGGTCGTTGGTTCGGTAGATGCGCAGGGAGCCTGTGTTGAGGCCGACGAGGACGCGGTCGCCTAAGAGCACTGGTCAGTCAGAGGTGGTGCAAATGCGCCACTGGGAGCAAGCATGCCGTAGGCGAGGATGGACTCGATCTTGGACTTGTCGCGCTGCTTGAGCTCGATGATCGGTCGAGCCGTGAACGCGGAAAGCATCGGGTCTCGATGTGCGCCTGGCGCAGTTATCAAGGTATTACATCAGGACTGGTTTGAAGCCGCGGATCGCATGCTAGCCCAGGAAGACTGCACGGTGACTGTGGTTGTATTTGTTGCTGTTGAGGGGCGCTGTCGAAGGAGGGGCGCCGATACAGGCGGTCGAGCTCTTGCCTCGGCGCCGGCAACCGACCATGACGGCATTCGCTGTTGACTGACGTTCCCGTCTCAGAGCCACCAAATGTCAAGGGTTAGGGTTACTGGGCCTGGTTGACGGCACTCGATGCATTTAAGGGCTACGCTACCTAAGGTACCCAGTACGGAGTAAGGTACCTTGAACGCAAGCTTGAGCCGAGTCCGTACTTGAGGCTCCCGGGAACGAGACATGGTCGACTTGCGGGCTCAATCGATCCAGCTCGGTCAGGCTCGTTCTGTACAGTCTTGACGGGGAAAGGAAGCTCCAGCGCAGTCAATGGATACTTGTTGACATACCAAGTCACGTCGTCTTCTGGATCTGTGCTCATCATGATCGGTCCAGGCTCTGAGAAGCCCATCCCGTAGACGCCCTCGCCCAGGTCGTCGATATGCTTTCTCAGCTGCGCCATGCAAATCTCCTCGGTCTCTTCGACGTCTTGAACTGGGATCGGAGGGTTGTAAGTCACTGAGAAATGCCTTCGCTGGTCGAGATCCGTGATGTGCCAAGTGTAGGGCCCACCGTCGAGCAAGTTGCCCGACCCACACCATAGGCGCTCTTCAGGGCGGATCATGTCAACAGCCGCAGGTAAACAGAGACAGGGAAACCAAGAAGGCTGAAGTGTATCGTCTTGGCTATTGCTTTTGGCCAAGTTCTCACCATATGCAGGACAAACCGCAGAAAGGATGGAGGCGAGGCACCGCTCATGCAAGAGCCGTTACCAGACAGGATACTGTGTCAACCACCTGGAGGAGTGAGACCTCACCAGCATGCAGAAGCACGCCAATGTGGGATAGTTGCACAAACATACAGTAGACGATGGTAGCTCTACCACCGTTGAATTGATGAAAGGAAGCCTGTGTTTCGGATAGGTGCAGGTGTACGGACTACAGGAGGTTTTTGGGGAACGAAACCCGCGCTATCCGTAATACCAGGACTTACACTACGTACCCAAAGTGTTCATGTTTACGATACGGAGTAGTATAGAGGAAGTTATCACAACTTTAGTTAACTGAGGTAAGTTATCCCTCCTTTGCTGCGCTTCTCATGGACGGGGACCCGCCAGGATGGACAGTCGTAATTTCACCACGTGTTTGCGACATTGCGCCAATTGGGCAGCTCTCGCTCAGCTGCTGTGGTGTGTCACAGCCAAGCTCAGCCAGCATGTGACTGATGCCTGGGCTGCTTTTTGCGGGCCGAGCCAAGCCGTTCCAGGTCTTCGGTCCATGCCGGGCGTGGGGGCAGGTGGAGCTAGACGCAGCCTTGAACCTCAATAACGTTACCGTCCACTACCTAGTGTAGTGTACCTCAGGTTAGTGTACTTGCGTGATTCTCGTGGCTTCCCATTGGCGTCGATGAGTTGCGAGCGGGAACCTGGCAGCAGCCCGCTCTTCCACCCGCGATCACTTCAAACCAAAACAGTTGCCCTCGCGGCACGAAGTCGTTCAAAATTCCGCCCCCGGCCGCACCCCACGAGCCCTCCTCTAGCCGATCCAACGGTCTTCGAGCGCAGCAGCTGCCTGCATCGACCCCAGCTACACGCGTTCGCTTTCTCGACGGGGGAGGGAGCGCCCAGCGTGCCGCGTCTGACAACCCGCTCGGCCAGATCGAGCTTGTCGAGCTCTCGCGCGCCGCGCAAGAGTACCACGACGCCGTCCGGGCCCGCCAGCAGAGGTACGACATCAAGCGGGCCGAGAAGCGCTGGAGGCTCGAGCAGCTCGACGAGATGAAGTTCTCGCACAGCATCCAGTTCAACGCCGTCCCGGACTGGAGCAACCACTACATCGCCTACAGCAATCTCAAGAAACTGTAGGTGCAGGATCCGAGCCTGCTTCTCTCTTCTTGAACCGTGTTTGGCTGGCTAGGCTGCTGACCAGCCACTCGCGGCCAGCATATACCAGCTCGAGAAGGCAATCCACCTGCCCGCCGGCGACGCCGAGTCCCAGCCGCTAATTCAGAACGATGACCCGGAAGCCGTCTTCAGCCGCGCGCTTGACGTGGAGCTGGAGAAGATAACGTCCTTCTACGTTTTGAAAGAGAAGGAGTTGTTGGACGAGGTGGAACTGCTTCTCAAGGATATTCACGAGTTCCAGGATGAGTCAGGCGCCACGGAAGAAGCGCGGCTGCCCCCCGAGCCCAGCGAGAGAGCCCGTTCCGAGCGGCTGCGGCGCCACAGCATGCGCAGCCAGCTGTCGACCGAGGACGGCCTGGATGAGGACAGCGACGATGAAGGCGACGAGGAGACTGGTCTTACCGCCAGGAGACGGAGGGGCAGTTCCGGGAGGCGCAGGACGATCCAGAATCCCATGATGGCATCGACCGACCTGACGGCGTCGACGGATCTCACCCGGTCGCTTCGCCGGTACAGCATGGCCTACGACGACTACGCCGAGCAGGCTGTCCTGTTCTCGTCGGGGATCATGCTCAAGAAGCGCATGATCAACCTCTACGTGCAGCTATGTGAACTCAAGTCGTTCATCCAGCTTAACCGGACCGGCTTCAGCAAGGTCCTCAAGAAGTTCGACAAGATCATCGATCGCAGGCTGCGGTCCAGGTACATGGATACCTTCGTCGACACGGCCTGCCCCTTCCGTCCCGAGACCATGAAGGGCTTGGAAGACCGGATTGCGGAGATTGTCCGCGCCTATACTGCTGTTGTTACCAACGGCGACGCGGACACGGCAATCCGCGACCTGAGGTCGCATCTGCGAGAGCATGTTGTGTGGGAGCGCAACACCGTCTGGAGAGAGCTGATCGGAATGGAGCGGCGAGCCGAGGCTGCCAGCTTGGGGCACACCCTGCTGGGCCGAGACACGGACCCCAAGAAGACGCGCCTTCAAGGCGACGACGAGATCGTGCTGCCGACCAAGGAGATTTCCACGCCGTTGGGCCGCTTCATCTGCCCCACGTGGCTGGTCACGTCCACAACCTTCACCCTCCTCGTCGTCGTCACCCTCTTCTTCGCGCTCCTCTATATCCCGATCATGCAAAAGCCCGAACAGCAGAACTGCCTCGCCATGCTGGTGCTCGTCAGCTTGCTCTGGGCCACCGAGGCGCTCCCCTTATTCGTGACGTCGCTCATCATCCCCTTCTTGTGCGTGGTCTTGCAGGTGTTCCGTGACAAGGACAAACCGCATCAGAGGCTAGGCTCTAAAGAGGCTACTGCCGCCGTCTTTGCCGCCATGTGGACGCCCGTCATCATGCTGCTTCTCGGCGGTTTCACCATCGCCGCGGCCCTCTCCAAGTGCTACATCGACAAGCGCATCGCCACCTTTGTTCTCAGCAAGGCCGGCACCCGGCCCAAGACGGTCCTCATCGCCAACATGGCCGTCGCCGCGGTGGCCAGCATGCTCATCAGCAACGTGGCCGCCCCGGTCCTCTGCTTCGGTCTCATCGAGCCCATGCTGCGCAACCTGCCCTCCGGCTCGCCCATGTCCAAGGCCGTCATCATCGGGATTGCGCTCGCCTCTAACATCGGCGGCATGCTCTCGCCCATCGCGTCCCCGCAAAACGTCGTCGCCATCGGCATCATGGAGCCCGAGCCCACGTGGGGCCAGTGGTTCTTCATCGTCATTCCCGTCGGCATCATCTCCATCCTGCTCATCTGGGTCCTCCTGCTGCTGGCGTTCCAGCCCGGCCGCGGCACCACCATCGTCCCCGTGCGCGCCGTGCGCGACCCCTTCACGGGCGTCCAGTGGTTCGTGTCGGCCGTCACCATCGTCACCATCAGCCTGTGGTGCGCCTCGCACACCCTCGAGGGCGTCTTCGGCGACATGGGCGTCATCGCCATCATCCCCATCGTGCTCTTCTTCGGCGTCGGCATCCTCACCAAGGAAGACTTCAACAACTTCCCCTGGACCATCATCATGCTCGCCGCCGGCGGGCTCTCCCTCGGCAAGGCCGTCAACTCGTCCGGCCTGCTGCACACCGTCACCGAGGCCATCACGGAGCGCGTGCAGGACTTCAGCCTCTACGGCGTCCTCGTCGTCTTCTCCAGCCTGATCCTCGTCATCGCCACCTTCATCAGCCACACCGTCGCCGCCCTGATCATCCTGCCGCTCGTCTACAACGTCGGCAAGGACCTCGACGAGCCCCACCCCAACCTGCTGGTCATGGCCGGCGTGCTGATGTGCAGCGCCGCGATGGCCCTGCCCACTAGCGGGTTTCCTAACATGAGTGAGTCAACCCGGCCCCAACCCCCCCCCCCCCCTTCCTCCCAAAAATATCCTCCCTCTCCTCTCAATCAGCGACCCATTCCCCCGGCTAAGCTAGCTAACCACCGATGCTCGCGCGAACGCGCTCTTCATCATCAATTCCAGCCGCCATCATGAAGGAAGACCCCGCCGGCCGGCGCTACCTGCAGGTCAAGCACTTCATCGCCGTCGGCGTGCCCAGCAGCGTGCTCACGCTCGGCGTCGTCATCACGGTCGGCTACGCCGCCATGCGCGTGACCGGCTTGTGAGCACGGGGCGGGGCAGGGCGCAACTCGGTCTCGGGATTTACCATGGAGCCATGGAGGGAAATATGTGAAACCGTGGTTTCTCATTCCTCTTGTTTCTTGGTTGTGGTTTCGGTTTTGGGTTTTGCAAGGGCGTTCCTCTCTGTCGGAGTAACACCTGGAGCGTGGTTTTGTCGTTGCAGACAGCTCAGGCGTGGTCTCGAAGCCCGGTGCTTGGGCCATGATTTGGATATGTTCATGCGATGTCTTGGTTTGCTGATGGATGGGTAGGTTAGATGTGGCGGCTACCACAGTTAGGGGAGAGGAGAGCGATCAGCTAGAGATACCTAGAGGTTAATGACCCTGCGAGAGGCGCTGTTTTGGCCGGCATTACTTGCACGTCCGATAGCCTCAGCTTGCTCACTGTGTATAACGCGAATGGCTCTTCCGGCTGCCATGTAAGTTGAGTGGGACGTCCGATTGACCAGAAGAGGAAGATCCAGCGCCATATATTTCACTCCAGGTTCACTGGCAGACTTTGCTGCGGAGTTGATCGCAGTTCACACATATCATCCCCGGAGTCCTTCCTTGTGTGCCTATACTTGCTCCCTTTTTTATCATCCTTCCCATATCCCCAACCCCCGCCATATCCCCGCCTGGTATCATCAAATTGTTCACAAATAAACCGGGGTATCAAGTGATATGGTAAGAAAGCAAGGCAATACCGTGCAAGCAAACTTGTACGAGTCCATAGCCGTCAACTTCGAGCCGATCTCACCCGCCACCGGGGATCTTTACTGCGAGCCGTTGTCCAGTGCAACGCCAAAACGCCCTCCCGTTCAACTTCATTGCTCCTCAACCGGCAGCAGTAACCTCCTTGGTCGTGGGGCTGGTCGGGCTGAGGGGCGCGCCCGCATTGGCGTTCCCATTCGCGCTAGGACCGGAATGGGCATGGCCGTGCTGGCCCAGCGAGAACACCTTCTGCAGACTCCTCCGGAATTTGCCCGAGCCGGCACCCTCGTCTGAGTGCGACTGAGAATGGCCCAGCGCATTGTCCTTCTCCTTCTCCTCCTGTGGCGCTGTGGGCTTATTGCTGCTCCCGTGGAAAAAGCCCACAAAACTCAGTCTCCTCGAGCCGGACCCGTTCCCCGGCGTCGAAGGGTTGGCATTTGCGGCGGAGCTTTTGCGCCGCTGTTGCTCGGCCTTCCGCTGACGCGCGGCAATTACGTCCGCCGAGGGTGTCTGAACTGCGGGCGCGGGATAGCTCGACTTTGGCGGCCACTCGCCGTCGCGTTTCCAGCCAACAACGCAAGCGCGTAGCATGTCGGCGAGATTGATCGGACATGATGGTTGGAGACTCTGAACGACGACCTTGTCGTAGAGGGAGCCGTACATGGAAGGCTGGATGGAGGCGCGCATTGGGTTTTGCGGTGGCAAGAGCGGCGCAGGGATGGGAAGGACGGTTTGCACAGGGTAGAGTGCAGATGAGGTCGAATCTCGCGAGCTTGTTCTTTGCACGCATGTCCCGCTCTTGCCCGAGTCGGACTCGGTGGCCGTTGCTGTGGACGTGCGGGTCTCTGTGGGTTGGAGAGGCGAGGTCGGACCGGCCGGCGTTTTGGGGCTTACCACGCCGCCATGCGATGCAGTTGATTGCGTTCGGTGGTGGCGCCAAAACAGCCGGCGTGGAGAGGATGGCGATACAGGGCATCGTGGTTTCGGCTTCACCCGTACCGTTTTTGCGCCTGTCCAGGCATTGCGGCGCGCCTCAAAGCATGCGAGCCCGGGGTTCCATTTCGCCTCGTCACGCACGGCTCTCCTTCGTCGCGCGCGCTTCATCTCGATCGAATCGCACACAGCCGCGCCTACAGCTTCCGGGCTATCAAACCGGAATGGGGAGGCAGGAACATGAAAGTCGTCATCGTCGGACAGGTCCGACGTCCAGTCGGCGCGGGGCCGGAAGTGCTCAGGGTCCTCGGAGATGGTACTGTAGACAGATTCTGCGTCTGACTCGGCGTCTGCCTCCTCCCCGGGATCTCTCACAGCATCTTCATTTGCCGTTGCTAGCGCGGGCGTCGTCTCCGCGACTCTGCCGCCTGACGCCGGGATGGGCTCCGCCTGCGCAGGGGTTGTAGGTCCTGCAGGAACAGGCGTCGAGGCTCCCACAGGAGGCCACGTAAACTCCCAGTCATTGCGGATTTTCTCCGCCAGATACTTCTTCACGGCTTCCTTCTGCTTGGCCTTGTCCCTGCTGACAAGGTCGGCCTCGATATCTGGCGGCGGCGGAACGCCGTGCGGGAAGGGGTTTCGAAGTTTGTTGAAAGTCGACCGGGGCGACTTGTACAGGTCTGAGAAGATCATGGTTGTCGTTGGCTGGTCGACGATGTCGCCGCTGGCGGGCGTGTGCGATGGTGCCGAGAAGAACGCTGCCTTTATGGACGCCGCTAGCCCGTGAGGTTGATGAGGGTGCTCAGAGTGCGGGGCGGCAGGAACTGAGAGTGGTATGATGTCCTCGCCAAGCAGGCCGGGCTTGCCTAGATCTTGGTAGCGGCGGCGGCAAGCGTTAACGTTAGTGATCTGCGCATTGATGTCGATGCCGCCGTCACATGCCTGCCTCCTGCCTGGTGGGTGTGTGTCCGGAAACTTTAAGGTAGGTGGAGGATGGATTCAAAGGTGGAAGCTGAAGAGAGGGGGCCGACTTAATGGAGCTGTAACATGCGGGGGGGAAAGGGAAACCACAAGTGGAAGCCAGACACGGAAGGGAATGGTCGCATGACACATAGCTCCAAGTTAACCTGGAGAGGAAGGGACGACCATGACCTACCTTGGCTTGTGGCAAGCTTATCCTGGCCCGGGGCTGCGGCAGCCTGCGGGCTCTTGCCGCTCGATGGCTGGGAGCGGTCATGACCGTGCCCTTGCCCGCTCAGAAGGCCAGGGGTCAGCTCTTTGTTGGATGAGATCAGCACGACGTCCTGCCGATCTTGCTGCATCCTGCTGCTCCTGCTCAGCTTTAAACGTTATTAGGTAGTTAACCGACTTAACGCTTTTTCTGCTGCTTCCGGATTGGCCTATCCAAGTCTGGGGGAGAGCGGCAGGATCCGACGCCACTGTGTGCCAACTGCAAGCCCCGATTTGAAAGGTACTGTCCGTAAGGTCGCCCTCGGCTTCTGATTCCAACTACGCTCAGTTGGCGCTTCCGTTTCTGTCTGGCCAGATCACCTCACCGTTGCGTAACTACGGCGAAAGGGAGCTGGGGTTTGCAAAAAGAGGCAGCGTCGTGCCTTGCGCAGTGTGCGAGTGTTTTTCGCTGAAAAAAATGAACACTGACAGGGAACGCAGACACCTGAAGGTGGGGATGCCAAGTTTCCTGCAGTGCGGGGCCGCCCGTTTTCAGCGATCGTGTGACCAGGATCCAGGTTCAAGTTCGGGTCCCTTGCAATGGACATCTGCGCCAATCTCCTCAGCTCTGCAGCCAATGGCCTGGTCCGCAAGTCTGCTGATGCTGTTGCCCCATCTCTCAGAGTGCTAACTCTACCATATTCAACCAACTACCGGCTAGCGGATGCCATTAGGGCGGGGAGGGCCTTGGTAAGTTAGCCGATCAGGTGCAACTCGAGGGAGCTGCTTCAAAGGTACCTCTCGCCCCCAGACCGAATCGAGGGCGCCGCCTCGGAAAGGTCTAGCCCTTGCGGGGGATCTGCAACCCCAAGCAGGCCGGTTTCCGGTCTCCACTTCCCAGCAGTCCTCAATCGACAATGCCCGGCATTGGGCGGTGAGCGGGGAAGTCGAGCATCTCCGGGCGTTACATCGCTTGGACAGTCAAACCGCAGGTGCTGCAGACCTCTGCAATAACGTCGTGTAGCATGGCAGGTTACAGCGGAGCTGCTGTGGTATTGGAGGTATTTACCGCAGAGCGAGTACAGTATGCTCGTCCCCAGTCAGCTCGACTCGACACCTGTCGGCTCATCCAGCAAACCGTTGCACTTGTGCGCCCTGCCCCGGAGCTTTACGTGCGGCCACTTCATCTCCGTTGTCCCAGCAAGCCAGCTCGACCACCAATCGCCCCACACGCCTCACGCCACCAACACCATCGTGACTGTGCAGGAGTTAGCGCGTCTGCGAGTGTGGTCTGCCCGCAGCGACTCGGCCAATGGATTCCCCCAGTTGCTGCTGGATGACCCCAACCCCCCAAACCGCCAAGCCGAAGTCGCGCAAGTCGATCCCATGGCAAGATGGAACCATGCTTTGCATGGCGACTGTGTCCTACACACATTGTGTACAATGCCTGCAACATCTACCCCGACCCCCAGAGACAGCTTCGTGCAGCCCACCCCAACAGCCCTTGCAAGCGCCCCCCTCCCCAACCGCGCGATCCCCAACTCAGCGCAGCTCACCTGCTCCCCGGGAAACTCCTCGTGCTCAGCAGCACGCCCTTCACCCGCCGGATGTTCTCCTTGGCCCGCTTGATCTCGTCGTCGGGCTCGTTCCGCCCCGCCGCGCCGTACAGCGAGAAGCCGCCGCCGACGAAGTCGGTCGAGACCGCCGCCGCTTCCAGCTGGGCTACGTCCTGCTTCACCAGGCCCAGCACCGTCTGCACGTCGCCCAGCGCCTCGGTCTGGTCGACTAGGTCCTCGCTGAGCGACTTGAGCGTCGCGGTGAGGCTCGCCACGTGCTGGGTTTGGGCGGCTGTTGTTGTGGTGGCGGTGGCGGTTGTCCCTTGTTGTCCGGTGGGTTGAGGGGCTTGGTGTTGGAGGACGGGTGAGGCCGGCAGCGAGGTCTGCACGCCGATGTCGCGGTGAAAAAGCTCCGTCGGGTCGTCGTAGCTGCTAGCTGTCTCGTTGTCATCGTCGGCAGCTGGGTTCGTCTTGACAATTGCGGTAGGTTTGAGGGGCGGGATCTTGGAGACGGTGCTCTCCAGCTTCGCGACCAGCTTGGCGAGGTCTTGGTTCGCAGTGTCGTGCAGCGAGATGCGCGCTTCGGTGAGTGCGTCGACCATCGGTTCGACGACATATTTGCTTGCGCCGTATACCAGGGTAGACAGGCCGCCGAAGGCGTAGAGCGTGTTGAGGAAGCCCTTGACGGTCACGAGGGGTGGTGGACGCGCCGGCTTTGTAAGGAACTCGGGGTATGTGACGATGGGCGGTCGATCTTCCTTCTTTGCCAGCGGCGGTTCTATTCTCTCCTCCTTGACCGGGTTCTTGATGCGCTGTGTGAGTCGACGTCTGCAATTGCAGCCGGCAAACGGGTGGGCAACGTACCGAGGCTTGTGCTTCAGGCCGCCCATCTTGAGAGACCTCCTTCAGCAGACCTTCGATGTCGCTCTCTGAAAGGCCCTTGCTCTTGAGAAACTCGACTTTGCGCTCTGGCGTTGTGTTCTGCACTTGGGCATCCTGGAGGAATCTCCTGGCCTGCAGGAGTGTCTCTTCCCGGGATGCGCTCTGCTGCCTCGGTTTGGTCGTTGGCTCGGCGCCAGGGAGAAGAGGGGCCGTGGCCTGCGGCTCCGACTTGTTCTCCTTTTCACCGTCGCCCATCTCTGCAACCAACCGTAATGATCAAATGCGCAATATCGAACGCTTGCTTTAGGTCGGGTGAAAGAGACTAGTCTGGAGAGCCGGGTGTCGCTGTTGGACTCGGGACTAGGTTGTTTGATGTGATAACCAAGACGATGCCGAGGCTGAACTACAGGCGCTCGGCTGCACCCACGAATCAGCCAATCTGGGCAGTTGGGGCCCTGGGATTGGGGTGTCTGGTCCGAGCGCGTTCCACTCAGCGGGCGGATTCGGGCCCCACCAAGCACTGTAACCTTGGCCGCCTGAAACGGTGGGCCTCCATTCCACTCCGAGTCTGGCTTGGCGGGACTGAGTGGGACAACCCGTGAAGCAGAACTCCAGAATCCGGTGCCGTGCTGTATCCTGGCGGGACCAGAATTGCTAGATTACCGGTTCCGGGATTCTGCAAACATATATCTCCATCGTTGATACAAACGATATTCTATCTTCTTTACTACGGTGGCAAGATCCACACAAATATTTGGCTTGTGGTCTGCGATTTCTTCCTCCGGTGATTCGCCGCCAATCCAATCTTCATCCAGCACTTCGCAAGCTGGAAGAAAACCGTCAACTGGACACAGTACGTACAACCCCGGTGTGCGTATGAAATCCCACCGCCACATCCAGAAGCTTATTGTTTCATTTGAATACCGACAGCACGCTGGCCGACAGCCCAGACGCAGCAGCCAAGAAACTGAGAAGCGCCGAGGGGCCACAGCGGCCGAGTGTGACAACTGAGAGATTTCCTTGGCCACCCAGCCACAATCGAGTCCACGCATCCAAATGTGAGTAACTTCATACAGCTGTAAGACAGTTGTTGCCAGCACTATGAGATGGCGACGGGGCTGCGCGGTGGTCAATCGGCTGTGCTTGTGCGGTTGTGAGATGAGTGGTCGTGGCTCTGCAGCAGCCGAGCGGACGATGCGAGAGTGTTGGGCCGGGGCCGAAGACACGCAGCGGTTTAAAAATCCAGTTGTGCGTGTGTCGCTGCAGTGTCAGGGCACGCCTTGATTGCCTGTGAAACCTGCCGACTGATCCGGGAGCTTGTTGGCTGTTGGTGGCCACGAACCGACATCATCTTGGAGAGACGCAGACACAGATGCATCACAAAAACTGGAGCGGGCGGCAAAAAGATCCGAGCCGGGGGGCCAGCTGCTCAACGCCATCGACGCCGGGGTTGCGAAGCCCGCAGGATCCGCGTAGCGAATGACAAGTGACGGACCGGGCATGCGCAGTGGGCACGCCGATGCGGATGCGCGCTTGATCCCCCTGCGGCTTCTCCATTGGCACGCCAGCCTTTGATTGAGCCTTCTCGCCACGGCAAGCTTATGGCAAGCTTGTTCCGACGACATGTCTGACGCCCAGAGCCCATCACTGAACCGGAGCCCCCGCCTTATCTGAACCCAGGCAAACGCACAGCGCCATCTTGCACGCCGCACCTCCAACTTCTGCCGCCGCCACTCATCTCAACCGTCCAGGCGCTGCCCAACATCATCGCCAACTTCAACACTGCATCGCATATACCATCTTCTCATCTCCCTTCCGCACCACGCGACCACCGCCGCACCGCCGCAGCCCCTTCCCCAGGCCTCTCACAACAATGTCTACCCGGCCGCGGCGCTCGGCCGCCCAGCGTGCCACCATGGCGATCACTGACATGGCCGACAGAGACAGAGACCAAGACCGAGACCAAGACGCCAGCGAGCACCGCACCATGTCGTCGCGCGGCTCCCGTCGCTCGGGGAGCGGCATCGCGTCGGTCACCAGAGGTCCGCCGTCGTCGTCCCCGGCCAGCAGCGCCGGTGACGGCAACCAGCACATCCACCTGACCGTCAAGCTACCCTCGAGCAAGCTGCGCCAAGCCACCAGCAGCAGCAATGGCGGCGGCGCCAAACGCAAGGCCTCCGCCAGCGTGGCTCCTGCTGGTAGCGGCGGAATGAAGAGTAGAGCAGGTGGCAGTTTCACCAGCAAACGGCCGAGGCCGGGAAAGAAGAATTACGTCATTGAGAGTAGCGAGGACGAAGACGAGGAGGAGGAGGAGCAAGTAGAGGAGGAGGAGGAGGAGGAGGAGGAGGAGGATCAAGAGGAAGAAGGGGAGGAGGAGGAAGAAGGTGAGGAAGAGGAAGTAGAAGAGGACGAGATCGAGGTCGGGACACGGGCAGGTTTCGCGAAGGCCGAGGAGGAGGAAGATGAGGATGAGGATGAGAACGAGGACGAAGTGATGGAGGACATGGGCGACGAGGATGCCGAAGGGGAGGATGATGGTAACGATATGGACGTTGATGCCGAGGCTGACGCTGATGCTGACGCTGACGCTGACGGCGACATCGACATGGACGTTACCCCGGCTCCGCCGCCTCCTACGATCAAGGTCACCAAGCCGTCCAAAACCGCACCCGCTCCTGCCGTCAAGGGCAAGTCCTCGCCCGCAAAGCCTAGCGGCAAGGGCACGGCCGTGGCCAAGGCCCCTGTAAGAGTCGACGAAGAGGAGGAAAACGAGGAGGACGAGGAGCTGAGCGAGCTCCAAAGCGAGCCCGAAGAAGTCACTGTTGAGGTTGCCAACGGCGAGGAGGACGCCGAAGGCGAAGAAGACGAGGTAGATGCCGAGGGCGAAGAAGAAATCGAGGTTGCCGACGAGGACGCCGAGGGCGAGGAGGACGAAGAGCTCGACAGCGACGCGGAGGGCCTCAGCCGCACCGATATGCCCGACCTGTCCAAGCTCACCGCCCGGCAACGGGCCAAACTCGGCGATGTCTCGCACGAGTACATGAAGCTCTCCGATGGTAAGCCCTTCAGCTTCCACACCCGCCCACCTTCCTTTCCGCGGCGTATCGCGTGCTGACCCAGTTTTCCAGAGGTCCAAGCAAAGAAGCACTTCACCGCCGAGGAGCTCTCGATGCGGCGCGCCGAAATGGCCCGCCGTAGACGCAATCTCAGCGAGAAGCGCAACGAGGAGGTCAAGGTACGCACGCCCTTCACTCTCTCCGCTCCCCCCAGTCTCGCAAAATATATCTCGACTCACGTTGGCCTGCCTCTTGCTAACTCCCACCCACAGATGGAAACAATCAACAAGCTGCTCAAGAAGCAAGCGCCCAAGACCACGCGCAAGAACGCGGCGCTCCTGGCCGCCGGCGACGAGACTCCCGACGTCGAGCCCCAGCGCCCCGACCCCATGCTCATCCGCTGGGTCCACAACAAGAACGGCAGCCGCGTCGCCGTGCCGGACGAGCTGCTGGCTGGGCCGGTGGGGCGGGTGTTTATCGGTGGCGGGGCCACCGGTGGTGGGGGAGCGCTTGCCGGGGGTAAGATGGTCGAGGAGGTCTCCTAGTTCTTTCTCTTCTGCTTCTCCCCTTTCTGGTTACTCACAGAGTGAGCGCCTTGATGATTGTGTTCAGTGGTTTTGTTTCGGAAAAAGGCAGGTGATGGGAGGGTATGATACACTTGAAATGGAGACCGACCTGGCGTTTCTGGGACGGCAATGGAAGAGATGGTGTGGTTACCTTGGGTTAGGACCAGCTATAGTAGAAATCAGTCTGGGAATTGGTTATGTCATGCTCCCCTCAAACTCGGTGGTTGTACGGCTCCGGCTCCAGTACCGGAGTGGATGCGATGGATGTATTGCACAAAGGTCACTCTAAGACATTGTTGTGGTTTCTAGCTGAGTGATTTCGACATATGGACATAGACTAAGCCTTCCTTGAGGCAGAGCACGTTCTGTTCGTCTCATGTCATGTCAGCCATGCGTGAGGGCATAAAAGCTGCTCGACTTCGTGCCACCCCTTATTCACATTACTGCATAGGATGCAAAGAGGCTTGCCGCTGTTCAGCATGAGACTTGGTGACTGATATCACGAGCTTTCTTGGAGTTGTATGTTTGATACTGGCCAGGGGCGCCGGGATGTCGATTCGGCTCGCCTGAGTGGCCGCTCAAGAGCCTTCTCAACATTTCAACATGCCTCCTGACGAGGGTCTTACCCCGACGAACTCCCACGCAGTGATTTTCAAAATTTCGAAAACTCTTCACCTTCCCAGCCACCTCAACCAGCGTTTCGCGGGGTAGGCTGGCAAAATTTCTACAGCCCTCCGCCTTGGAGTTTCGAAACCGACCTTCTGTTCCCTCCCAACCTCAACAACAACTTCCATCTTCCAAACTTCAACGCCAGTTTCCATCTTCCACAAACGATTCCACGCTTCTCAACCACACAACCGCTGCTTCTCGACGTCGTGGATATTGTTCCACTTCGAGTCGAGCGTAGCTGTATCATTGATCGATCGCTTCTCCCAGTCTTGTTCGCTTCGCGGACTCGTCAGATCGAGTTCGAGAAATTCGAATTCTCGCAACTCAACCGCGTCAGCTTCGCGGTTCCAAACTACAACCCAACCTCTCCATTTCTTCCAGTTCCATTCGCCGCTCTTCCACTTCTAAACCTCCCCCCTCTCTCTTCCTTATACCTCGCAACCTCCCACCGTCACACGCAGCCCCTCGGCATGCGGCTTCGTTGACATTATCGACGCTCGTCACATTGTAAGAAGTCTGCCGATTCGATAATCATGTCTTCCGTCGCCAGCCAGGCCTCTGGCGGCGGTTCTGCCGGCCCTGAGCAGTCGGGCACTGCTGCTGCTGTAACCGATTTCTACCCGACTCACACTCTTCAGCACATCCCCGACTCTGAGGTAAGCGATGTCTGAACACGCAAATCTAGTCTGTCAGTCAGCTAATCCGAATCAGTACCTCACTTCTTCCGCCTCGGTCGATCCTGTTGATCACGCGGGCGGCTCCGAGGGCGTCAACAACGACGACTCGGACTTTGACTCGGTGTTTGGCGACCTTAGCGAGCTCAACGAGATCCTCGCGGGCAGTGTTGAGGATGAGAACAACGAGAACTCTACGTCCAAGGAAGACATTGACAACAACGGCCATCTCAATGACAAGGAGAAGCCTTCCGCTGATCTGAGCTTTCCCATTTCGAACCCCAAGTCTGGAAACAGCCCTCAGACCCCAGTCAAGAATGCCGGCAATGTAGTCGCTTCTGGCGCGCACTCGTATGGCGACCGGCCTGGATCAGGCCGTCGGACTTGTAAGGCGACGGTTGATCAGTTGACCTTCCCGACAGTCAATACGGACACGGCCACCCATGAGGAATCCCCGAATATTCGCACCAGCGGTACCACTACCATCGCGTCCACCCAGACTGCCAGCAACGGTGTGGCCTTGACCGACAATATCCTTTCTGCCGACGATTCGGCCATTGATCCCCTCTTGACCTCATCGCCCAACGCGGCCAGCCCCCCTCCCGAGACGCCGACAAGCAAGTTGGCCATTCCTCCTTCGGCTTCACCCGGAGACTTCATCAGCCTTCCGAACGGATCAGTTCCCAAAGCAGACTTCGGCTGCAGCGTCATCTTCGGACCCGAGCTGCAGAAGGCGCTCTTCAGTGATGGCGAGGCCACAGCTGATCCCAAGCTTCCCGGCTCGGAGGCGACGAGCACCCCAATGCCCGCCGGACAGCAACCCATCCCGGCTGCTCGCGTCATCGCCGAAGAGGAGATCACCGCGCCGGCCACTCCAGAGCGCCCGCCCACCACTCCTCCTCGCTTGGTCAACATCCCCATGTCGGGACCTCCCACCACACCCCCCCACCTCCGCTCTGGCCCAGCTAGTCACAACGCCATGCCCGCTAAGCCAGACACGCCCCTGGCCGACCAGCTTCGGTCCGAGTTTTGGGAGTGGCATCGCAAGGACACGCAGCTTCTGTACGAGTACAAGGTGGCGTATAGGGCCTGGAAGATGTACATCGCCAGCGAAGACAACAAGGCGAGCCCCGACTACGAAGCCAAGTCGAAGGAGCTCATGACGACCGGCATCAACACCCAGGTCGCCTGGGCTAAGCATCACCGCTCCTTCGAGAACTGGAAGGCCGCCAACCCCGCGGTCGAGTTCATCATCAACAACATTCACAACGACCTGAAAGCCTTCAACGCTGCCGAGAACGAAAAGACGCAGCGCGCCGAATTCATAAGGGAGCTCAAGGGCAAGGACGAAGAAGTCCAGAAGACCGAGCTCTCGGAATACGACAATTGGCTGAACCTCATCAAACAGGCCCGGCTGAGGGAGATCTGGCGGGACCGAGTCGAGGCTCAGACCAAGGCCGAGGCAATGATCAAGGCCCAGCGCCAAGCCGTCATCGATGAGCAGAACCGGATCGCCGCCGAAGAGGCACGCAAGAAAGCCGAGGCGGAGGCCGAGGAGCGCCGCAAGCAGGCCGAGGCCGAGGCCGAAGAGGAGCGCAAGAAAGCGGCGGCCAAGGCTGAAGAGGAGCGCCAGGCGGCGGCGGCAAAGGCTGCGGAGGAGGACAGGGCCTTCTTCGAGGCGATGAGCGCTGCCCTGGCCGCGGAAGGCATTGGCATGCAAAACAGCGGTGGCGAGGACTGGGGAGCCCAACTTTCTGCCCCAGAGGTAGCGCCCACTGGCAGTGACCAGGCCAGCAACCAGAACAACCAAGCCATCCAGACCGGCCCCGGCGATGTTCAAGATTTCCAGTTCTAGGGCAACTCGGACAACTTTGAGCAGCAGTTCCAGGAAGCCTTCCAATTCCAAGATGGTTCCAACCTGCTATTCGACGAGCCGTTCGATTTCGAGCGCATCTTCGCTGCGCAGGAGGCACAGCCGCAGACCGCCGAACAGTCCAACGTCGAACCCTCAGTGCTGGGTGGTACGGACCTGAATGGGTCTGTCCCGTTCCCAGAATTTCCGTTCTTTGATGGCCAGGCCGACGGTGCCATGGACCAGGACTTCTTCTCGGCCGACGTGCAGGCGCAGTTTCCAGCCATCTCCGAGGCCATCTCGGCCAATGCCAACACCTCCGTTGCTCAGGCTGAGGAGACGAACGATCTGGTGCCGGCCAAAAATCCTAGTGGCAAGAATAATAAGCCTCGAGACCGTAAGGGAAAGGCTGCCGCCAACGCTCAACCCAGCAACGAGCTCACTTTGGGTTTCCCGTCGACCGCCCCCGGCCCGATTCAGCATCAGCAGGCGCCTCAGACAGCCGATGCTTCCTTCGGCCTCGATCAAGTTAGGGCCTCGGACCCGTTCGTCTTAGATGGTGTCCAGTTCAGTTCCCTCAACGATGGCCAAGGCATGGCCAGCACCAGCATTCCCAGCACGGCACAGGCACCTTACGGACCTGTTGGTGGTACCGTCCAGCAGCCGGAGCAAGCGCCCGCAAAGACACAGGCGTCCTCCGCAGCTGGCAGCCCGGCGGCGCAGCAGAACACGCAGGTCCTCGCGGACTACTCCATCTTCATGGCGCAGCCGTCTCAGTCGGCGCGCCGGTCTCCTGCTGTGAGCAGCCTCCCGGGCCGTTCCTCGGGGACTCCGGAAAACAAGCGCAAGGCGTCTCATGGCATGGAGACACCGACCAAGCGCCGCCAGAGCGTGAATCAACAGGGCGCCATCGTTCCGATTGCCCAGCCGCCTCCTCTGCCGGCGGCCACCCAGGGCGTGCCGACACCCGCCCAAGGCGTCCACACTCCGGCTCGCAGCGTGCAGGTTGCTGCCCAGACCTACAGCACTCCTCAGCAGATTCCGATCGACCCGGCGCTCCACTTCGGTGTCTCGCCGCCCAGCCGCTATACGACTTTCGGCACCGCGATCAAGGCCGGCGTGTGCGCTGTCGTCAAAGCCATCTTGACGGAGGCCAGAACCCACGGCACGGTCCTCACACAGGTCTTACTGGACGGTCCTGACGCCGACTTTGGCACTCCCGAGACCAAGGGTCGCATCAAACAGGCCACCAGAACTTACCTCGACGAGGTCAACGCATCAAACCCCGAGAGTGACCGGCAAGCGTTCAACAGCGGCGCCTACAAAGCCTTCCACGGTATCGTCCGGGAGATCGAGCAGCACGGCACCGTCTTCGGAAAGGAGTTGCTCGTGGGCCAGCCCACCGGTCACGAGCTCCTGGCGGTCAAGCGGTCCATGGCAACCAGGTACAGGGAGGTCATCGCGTCGTACACGTCGCCCCCCAGAGTCGACAATGCCTCTGCCTCGTCGGCCCAGATCCAGCAGACTCCGACCCGCGGCTCGCGCGCCGCCTCGCAGCAGAACGACATGGTCAACTCACCGGCCTTGACTGGCAGTCCCGTCCAGGCCCCCGCCAGCTCTCCGCCGCAGAACGGCCACGCCAGCTCGCCGGCTACCGAGCACCCCTATCCGCTCCTGCCGCTGGAGAACGGCTCTTCGCCTCAGGTGCCGGGCTACGGCGCTTCGACCTCGCAGATAATCGGATACGACACGCCTTCCTACCAGCAGCAAGGTGTCCCGGCCATGCCCGCAGGGGCGGCCTCCGCCTCGGCCGCGGCGACAGTCTCAGTCAACGAGATCCTCGATCGAATCGCCAGCCGCACTCCTTCTGCCCAGCAGCAGCAGGAGGCCAAGAAGAAGAAGACGCCGGCCCCGCGCAAGCCCCGCGCGCGCAAGTCCTCCTCCACGGCCGCCGCCACCGCGGCCAGCAGTGCCAACCCCGGCGACAACACCTACATGCCTACCAACGCCCCGATCCCGACCCCCGGCTCCGCCTCCGGCAGCAAGAGCAACAACAACAAGAGCGCCGGCAGCAAGAAAACCGGCCACTGCATCCCCAAGATCTACTACCGCTTCTCAGACCAGGCGTTCTACATGGTACTGCAGCACTCGCAGACGGAGGAGCAGGCGCAGGACGCCGCGACCACCGCAGCGGCGACTGGCGCAGCGCCGCCGCCGCCGTCGCACCACCGGGTGGGCCGCGGCACGGCGGCGACCGAGGCGGCGCTGGGGCGGTTCCTGGCGGCGGCGCGCGAGCGGCTGGGCGTCGAGCAGTGCCCGGCCTGGTTCGTGTACCGCGACTGGCTGGGGCTGGAGCGGAACCTGGAGGACCTGCATGCGGCCGTCTACGGCGGGGCGGCGGCGGCCGCGCAGGTTGAGCAGCGGCTGCGCTGGGAGGTGGCGGGTTTGGTTTGATTTGATTGATGGCGGTCCGGGGGTGTGGGAAGTTGGGCTGGATTGGGTTGTAGGCGGGGAGCAACAGAAAAAAAAAAATAAAAAAAAAAGGAAAAAATAAAAGAAAACAAGAAAAAAATGGGAGGAGGAGTAATGCACCTGGAGCTCTCAGCAACCCAAGGAATAAGTCCGTGAGGGATCGAGATGTTGGTCATCAGTGGAGTGGGTCGAAGGCAGGAGGACGAGATATAGTGGTTGACGAGGACACGGTCCGTCGGACAAGTAGTTAACGCCAGTACTCCGTAGTTAAAGCATATGATACTCGATGTTTGAGCCTCGCCTGTACCACCTGAAATCGTGAAAACTGAATACTTCGACGATATCATCACGTCTTGGGCCCCTGAGGGAGTCAATATTTGGGTCCACTGAAGTTTGGTCGTTGAGCTCCGGCGAGTCGTCTTGACAGGGATGCTCAACTGAAAGAATGACGTCGATGGCGACCTGTTAAATAATTTCACTATAACGTGAGGGGCATGACTGAGCACCCAACCCGAACCAAAAAGTGTACGCTAGGCATCTCGATCGGTTCCTTACCGGATTGTTAGTCATACCTCCAATTTTAGTGTAAACCGCTCGTCGAGAAGTCGTCATCCATCATGCCAATCATCAAGTATGATCAGGTTGTCACGGAATGCTGCGTTGAATCCGGATTCCATGGAGGGGTGTCCGCCCAGCAGCTGAGTGAATCATCGAGGCTTGGCAGACATGGTGCGTTTAATTACGGATACGGACACCTCCGACCTCGCCTGTCGCCAGACTCCGAGTCTTGGCCCGGTCCAATTCACTGTTACACAGTCACAGCCCTCCCAACCGGTTAACCACTCGGCGCGCCCGTCCAACACGTGCTTCGGAGTCCGTGTTTGGTTCGAGATGACTTGATATCAGATGGGTGGCGCGACCGCCGGAACGTTGGCGCGGTCCGACTTGGCGGATCTCACGGAACGCTGCGCTTCGTGCGGACCGACGTCGCCCCAAGCACGCCGACATCATGCGAAGAAAAATGCAGGCACGGGAAGTTGACGCGAGACGTGGTGTGGAAGCTTGGGCTGTGGGCTGAGATTCCCGTCCCTTCGTATTCTGCTGGATGTTTTACTGTAAGTTTCGTAGCACAATCGCGGGCTCCGAAGCAGAGTCAAGTCCGAAGCTAGCAGAGTCGAGTTCCGACGTCAAACGGCTCGTTTCCTGCGCCGCAGCGAGGTTCGGAGCGGTGGCGATTGCATGGTCAGGGCCGGTCACCTCAAGGGCGCGGGTTGCGCGATTTCAAATACGCTGGCCAGAGCAGGCCAAAGACGAGACAAATTCGGTTTTGTAAACGGACCGGCACGCCGGACTGGAGCTTTTGTCGCTCCCACCCTTACTCGGCCGATCGTCTCGCTTGCGCGGCACGACCGGCCCAGAGAGTCGCCCGGTGACGGAGGAGCAAGGATCGTGGCGAATACGCCGCTGCAAGTTCCAAGCCTTGCGGATACCTGGTATGCTATTGGCTGTTTTTCCACTATGCAGTAGGCCTGTTTCCATGGTAGAGGGGCACTGAAAGCTCCCTGGTTACGGCGATGCTGTGGCCCCACCAAACAGGCCGCAATCTGTGATGCAACTGCAAGAGCACCCCACCACAGCGAGGGGCTCAACCATTTTTATTCTCGCTCATGCCACCAACCTCCCCCTCCCTTTCCAACAATCCACACTGACAAGAAACCCACTTCGCAAAGTTTTTTTTCTCCCATTGAAGAACTGTCATTTCCAGACAGTCCAGCTCAGCTTTCAGTCACCGACAACCACTTCCAGAAAGGTTTCCTGAGGTAAGCAAATCGCGAGCGCCCCCCACGAAACCCCGCACCTCCATCTTCCGCCCCGTATTGGACCTGCGCCGCGCAAAAGAAAACCCAATCGCTTTGCCCATCGCTGCCGCTGCCCGGTTACGGACACCGCTTTTGACCAGGCGATATACACTATAAAACCTTTTTCCCAGACCCATTCCCAAGCGGATCCCATTCTCTCTGTCCTCTCCATTGTCCGCTTTGCAGCATCACATCCTCGCTGCATACCCCGCGCCCAAGCTACCCCTCCATTCGCGTGCCAAGCTCACTCGCCCGAGCCGCAGAAAAGAATGGCTATCAAGGTCGGCATCAACGGCTTCGGCCGCATCGGCCGCATCGTTTTCCGCAATGCCCAGGAGCTCCCGGAGGTTGAGGTCGTTGCTGTCAACGACCCCTTCATTGAGCCCAAGTACGCTGTAAGTCTCTCCCCAGCCGAGCGCACTCTGTCGTCCGAAGTCGGTCCGGAGCTGACGACCATGGTCCTGCAGGAGTACATGCTCAAGTACGACTCGACTCACGGTCCCTTCAAGGGCACCGTTGCGGTCGAGGGCAACGACCTCATCGTCAACGGCAAGAAGGTCCGGTTTTACAGCGAGCGCGACCCTGCGGCCATCCCCTGGAGGGAGACCGGCGCCGAATACATCGTCGAGTCGACCGGTGTGTTCACCACGACCGAGAAGGCCAAGGCCCACCTCCAGGGCGGTGCCAAGCGCGTCATCATCTCGGCCCCCTCGGCCGACGCCCCCATGTACGTGATGGGCGTCAACGAGAAGACGTACGACGGCAGCGCCCAGGTCATCTCCAACGCCTCGTGCACCACCAACTGCCTGGCCCCGCTGGCCAAGGTTGTCCACGACAAGTTCGGCATCGTGGAGGGCCTGATGACCACGGTGCACTCGTACACCGCCACCCAGAAGACGGTCGACGGCCCTTCGGCCAAGGACTGGCGCGGCGGCCGTGGCGCTGCCCAGAATATCATCCCCAGCAGCACCGGTGCCGCCAAGGCTGTCGGCAAGGTCATTCCCGACCTGAACGGCAAGCTCACCGGCATGTCTTTCCGTGTCCCCACCTCCAACGTCTCCGTTGTCGACCTCACCTGCCGTCTCGAGAAGGAGGCCAGCTACGAGGACATCAAGAACGCCATCAAGGAGGCCGCCGACGGTCCTCTCAAGGGTGAGTGGTGCTTTGCATGCCTTTTTGCGGCTCAACGCCCCGCTAACGAATCCCCAGGCATCCTCAGCTACACCGAGGACGACGTCGTCTCGACCGACCTGAACGGCAGCCCGTACTCCTCCATCTTTGATGCCAAGGCTGGCATCTCGCTCAACAAGAACTTCGTCAAGCTCGTCAGCTGGTACGACAACGAGTGGGGCTACTCCCGCCGTGTGCTGGACCTCCTGGCCTACGTCGCCAAGGTCGATGCCGGCAAATAGATTGGCTGCGCTGCGCGGCTGTAGTTGACGGTTGATCGCTCTCGCCTGCTTTCCCCGTAAAAGGGTGCACATGTTTTCGGGCAAGAACGTATTCGATTAGGTAGCGAGGCAGCAAAAATGCAGAAAAAGCCCCAGGCAATTCCAAGTCCCTTGCGGTTGTGTGTATGATGTGATGTAGTTGTGGGTGGACAAGCCAGGCCGCTAGTCTTAGCCAAGTCCATGCTCGCTGCCTGGACAGAGCTGAGTGCACTGCAGGCTTCACAGACATCTGTCGTCAGTTTGAGGGGTAGGTACGCAGCAACTACGCAGCCTCACTGACGTCTGTATTCTCCCTTCGGGTGATGCTGTCGATAGAGGCAGAAGGTGGTCCACACAGACTGGCCCACCAACCACATGAAGCTTGATGATTATCACGTAGTAGACATGACATCTTTGAATGCATCCATCCACCTCGCAGTTCCGAGGTCCGCTCCTTTCCGTTCCGGTTTCCGCCTCCCGTTCAGTTCCGCATCGCATCACCGTTTTCTCCGTCACTGCGGTTGGTGCTAAGATAGCTTACCTACTCATTTCTCAGACCAACCGTTGAATGCATGGCTGGCCTGACTCGCTCGACCGAGTTAGCTGGCGTGGCTGACTGACTGACCTGACAGACCTAGGTATTGACCTGACTGGCCTGACTGGCCTGACTGATTGACCGACCGACCTACTGACCTGACCTACCTGATTGACCTAACCTACCTGGCTGGCCTGACTAACTGGACTAACCTGACCGACCTGGCCAGCCTGACTGACCTGCTCGACTAATTTCAGCTGGACAGATCTCAGCTGAACCGCCATGAACCACACATACATACCCGCACTATGCACATGTTAACCACGACCTTTCCAGAAAGCAAAGATGGACGCCAAAAGCTCTCTCGCATTCCCCCGTTTCTCTATCTCCGGCGCCAGAACCGCCGAGACTACCCAGTAGTAGTAGTAGTAGTAGTAGTAGTAGTACCTAGGGCGAGATGGGAAACAAACATAACAGCAGACATACTACCTAGCTACCTGGCTTAGGTGAACAGAAAAAAGCAGCCTTCTGGCTAACAAACTCTCCCATCGATCGATGCATGGAAAATACCGGCCCAGGCTCCCTACAGACACCCAGGGAGAAAGACATTCCCCTCCTTCGTCGTAGTTATCTCGCACCGCCGAGCCCACTGCTGTTTCAATATTAGTTCGCCCCCCCTTTCCAAGATCACCCTTTCAAAACGCGGCGCCCCCCGAGCCCTCGCCAGCAATATTCTTCAGGCTCCGCTCGCTCAGCTCGCTCTTGAGCTCGAACGCCCTGCTCTCGCGCTCGAGCTTGTCCCAGAGGCGCAGGCTCTTGCGCAGCCTGTCCTGCTTGGCGCGCAGCTCCTCGCGCAGGCGCTCCTCCTCCTCGCGCAGCTTGCGGTGGTGCGGCTCCAGCTCGGTCGGCAGCGCCGTCGGGTCGATCTTGCCGCCGGGGATGATGGGCGGCATGGTGTTGAGCAGGCTCTGCGCCAGCGTCGGACGCGGGTGCGCCGCGTTGTGCGCCGCCGGGCCCGTGGGCGGGTTGAACGGTTTGGCGCCCAGGGACGGGGACATGGCTGCGACGCCGCCGGTGGATTGGGCTCGCGGGCCGGTGGGGATGCCGCCGGCGCTGGGTCCGGTGGGGGTTACGGTGGGCGACGAGGCGGACGAGCCGCTCCCGGAAATGGAATGATGCCGGCCCGGGCCAGCAGGCCAGTTCCCTCGGCCGCCGCGGCCCGCGAAGCCGGCTCCTCTCGGAGGAACGTAGCCACGTGGCCCTGCGGGGGGAACGGTGGGACTGGGAGTGTCGATGCGTGATGGGCCGGCCGGGGCCTGTGGCGGATGGCGGGGTGATGGGGCAGACGGAGCGGCCGCCGGCGATGTGAAGTTTCGGGCTGCGGCGGGCCCTGTTGGCGGTGCTCTTAGCGCAGCGGGGCCTCGCGGAGGCGACTTCACCGGAGCCGCATTAGCATCGGTTACCGGCGGCTTCGCGGCAGGCGGCGGAGCCTGTGTCTGTTGCACAGGCTGAGGAGGGGCCGGCGCGGATGGCTTGGGGCTCTCGCGAGCCGGCGGAACTGAAGTTGTGGGGGTGGGCGCATTTGAGACTTGAGACCGTGCTGGAGACTGGGGTCCGGATCGGTCGTCCCGGCGAACTGAGGGCGGCCGCGGCGAAGACCTTCTCGACGCAGACCGTGAATTGATCGCTGAAGAGTTGACAGAATCCCGAACAGGCGGTGGCGACGGGCGCCGATAGGCCGGACCCGTGTAGCGATCGTCGCGATCGCGCCGGTCTGGACTCCTAGAGCGGGGGCGATATGAACCCCCCCCACGCGGTGCAGGCGGCGGGGAGCGTCTAGGCGGCGACCTCTCCCGTCGTAGGGGAAGCCTCTCCCTGTCAAAGGGAGAGCGAGATCTTCGCCTCGCATCCCGAATGTCATGATCCCGACGAGGGGGCGGGGAACGCGGCCGATCATCTCGATCGTCCCTGCGGTCGTCCCTGCGGTCGTCTCGCCTGTCGTCCCTCCTGTCGTCCCTCCTGTCGTCCCTCCTATCATCTCTCCTATCATCCCTCCTGTCATCCCTCCTATCATCTCTCCTATCATCTCTCCTATCGTCTCTCCTGTCATCCCTCCTATCGTCCCTTCGGTCGAGCCCTCGATCATCTCTACGCGGAGAGACGAAACGAGGCGGCGTCCGCCGCACCGGGCTCCGTCTCGGCGGCGACGGGCGTCGAATGGGGCTCCTAGCTCGGCTACGGCTGCGTCGCCACCGCTCACCGCCGTCTCGCTCTCTCGATCTGTCTCGTCGAAACCGGTCGGCACTTCGGGACCGTCGGCGCGGAGACCGGCTCGGCACGTAGCTATCACTGCCCACGGGGGGGCTCCGGGCTCGGTCCCTCGGCGGGCTTCGGATGCTGCGAGGGGATCTGTCCCGATTGAAGGGTCTGTAGGACTCGCCGGCGCCGTAACGCCGGACTTCTCCATCCTCATATCTAGGGGGCGAGAGGTTAGTCAAAGTGTCAAAGCCAGGCTGAAAACGCGCAATATCCGTGTCAAAAAGCGGTTCAACGGTCTCGCGAAGAGCTATGCGCTGGAATGGAAGTGCAATCGAATTGGCTCCTGAAAGTCGAGGCCTTGGTGGGGACGGTCGCGGCGGAGAGGGCATTAGCTGTCCAGCCACGGCCGGCTCGATAGTGGACTCTCTGATGCGTAATGCGAGAGGCTGGAAGCTGCGCTCGCTCGAAGAATGTTCCCGCCTGCGCTTCTAGCGCCGTCGGTCTTCTCCGCGAGGCGGCAGCTCGGAAGGGCCGTCTGTTTGCGCGAAGGACACACTAGAAGAGCTGGCCTCATTCGTCGGATCCTCATGCCCGAGCCCCAGTCGAGGTCTCCGGGTGGGTGGAAGCTCACTCTCTTCTAGCTCCCTTTTGAGGGTTGCCATCAGAGCCTTCGCTTCCTGATACCCGGAATCGTCATAAACCCCAGTCACCAATGCGTTGCGGCGGCGGGAGAATAAGCCGCTGATGTCGGATTCCGGAGGGGCAAGGCCGCCACGACACCGTAGATGAGTTCCAGTTGAGTCCATGGCTTTGGGATCCCCATCGTTTGAGACTTGACACAAGGTCGAAGCGGCAAGCACTCGGGCTTTCACCCTCAGCCGGCGGAGCTCGTGGAACAGAGATCCCTCACCGCCTGGTTTGGGGCGAAGAGGAGGCAGCCGGAGGAGTCGCCCATCGGTGAAGGGATCATAGGAATCGAGGCCTCCCAAATCACTGTTGGGACTTCCTGCGGTCTCGGACACCATTGGAGCGGTTGGCGCGCGCATAGACCAAACTGGGTGGGCCATATCGACGCCGAGCGTACTAGAAGCATGGTGCAATAGCATCTCGAGCCCGTCCGGCCCAGAGCGGCTCGGGGGATCACCATGGCAGTTGACAACCAGGCTGAGCGAGTCCAACAGATCCCCGACTTCGGACATTTCCGAATCCGAGCCGAATCCGAGGCTGCCAGCCGGGGTCTCTGGTGACCACAGGGGACCGTTGTTTGCTGTAGTGAGTTCCATGCTTTCAGAGTCGCTGGCTGCGTATACAGGAACTACCAGCTGGGCAATCCTTCTCCTGTGCTCCAGATGTGCCTGAGCTGGGTTGCGACAAGCAAGTATCAAACGTTCGAGGTTGCCCCGGGGCAGGCGATTGATGGGCACGCCCAGAAAAGCGGCGAGTTGAGAATCTGACAAAACAGCGAGGCCCTGAATGCCGTACGAGTCCAACCACTGCTTCATCCATTGGGGGTTGGAGCGCTGCTGGCCGCGTATGATTTCCGTCCAGACGTCGACGAGCTCGAGGCGCGACGCCTCATCCATTTTGGCCTCATCGATCCGATATGTCAGGGCCAGGTAAAGGCGCATCAGAACATTCCAGGGCAAGTCGGGGTTCGGGGGTTGGTCGGCTCGAAGCGGCAGGTTGAAGGGGGAGCTGAAAAGGGCTTCTCCCTCTCCGATCAGCTGCAGTGTCGAACCAGGCACCGGCATGGTTCCACTATCTCCTCCAATCATGGTTATAGCGGCGGGAGGAAGGCCGGTAAGGCCTGCAGGGCTGTAGGCACCATCGAGTGTGCCCTGGGTTGTCCAGTGCTCCCTCGAGTCCAGTTCGAAATTTGCTGCCTCGTCGAGAAAACGAGCTATGAGCCAGTCACGCTCGCCGGTGTTGGGAGCGGGATTGGCCATGCTGGGCTTAGGATTCGGGGTACGGGCGAGAATTGGGTGACCTGCGAGAACCAGACCGAATCTTTGAAGCGAAGCCGACTTTGTCTCACAAATGGACGAGGGAAAGCGACGATATCCCCAGCAGCGGATTCCGCAGAACCGGTCATGTGAAAAATTGCATTGTATGGAAAGGCCCGAAGCGATGGCAGAAGAATCGAGGAACTGGGAGGAAGTCGAGGCACGCGTTGGGGCTCGAGTGGAAGCAGTCGGTCGCAGCTGGGAACCGGAGAAGGCAAGCCCAGGAAATTCTCGGCCAGTTGGTTGACGCAAGTGAAAGAAGGATTTTTGTTGCAGCTCGGTGCTCGAATGCCGTCATAAACAGGTCTGCCGCTGGTGCAGTTGCACTCATGCGCGGTTTCGTCTTTGCACGGTGCTGGGCCTCTACCCTATCCAACATCCTCCCTCCACCGACGCAGCCCTCTCGAGCGGCAGCACAAGACGTCACAAGCAAAAAGCTGGATAGAAGGCGCATGGGGAACAAACGACACAGCGTCACTGGAAGCAAAGAAATATTTCACTAACCTTCTACTTCGATCCATGATGCCAAACTTGTGGGAAGAATGACGTGCAATGTGGGCGAACAGGAAAGGATCAAGATGATGGAGATGGACAGACGTTGCTGGGTCGGGACGAGGCTGAGGCTGAAGATTCCGATTTCCAAGAAAATTGGGCTTCCACCCCCTGGACGCGTTGCAGACGCGCTGGGTGGCGCTAGCTCACGTGAGTGAGTGTTCATGAGTGGCTTAGGTAAGATCCAAACTAATTGTGTCACGTGCCAGTCAGTTAACAGACGCTAATCAAGCTTCTGCATGATAACCACAGACGGAACACCGCATACCCACTGAGCCACGCTGCAAAGGTAACAACGAAGGTTACTCGAGCCGGGCTCAAAGGTGAACACCGATTCACAAAAACGTGCAGAGCATAAACCGTGACGGGCTCGAGTTTATCACAGCCAGCAGCGAGCCAAGGCCATTAGCAGTGTATACAACTCGCTGCCTCTACGTCAACCACTCCTCATCTCCTCTCCCCTCCGTCACGACCCAGGAAACAACCAGCCGAGAAACAAAACTGGCTCCTATACTCCGTGCCACCCGCCCTGGTCAGCACAGCCCAGGCAGGCTCGCCCAGGCTAGCCACCGCAGGTCCTTAGGTACTTACCCGATCCGCATCCCCCCCTCTACCTTTCCCCCCACGTCCTCCCCCTCCCCTTCCCCCTCGCCCTCGCCCTCGCCCTCACCGTCACCGAGCGCGCGATCCGCAAAGAACTGCTGCACGTCGGCAAAGTGCTCCGTCATCATGGGCGTGAGGCCGTTGGCGGGGCTGCGGATGACGTTGCCGAAGCGGCGCTTCATGACCTTGCGGGTGAGGTCCGGGTCGGCCCAGCAGGCGTGGTCGTTGGCGACGTAGACCTGCGAGTTGTCCTTGTACCACGACGACAGGTCGGCGTCGGCGTCCGACTTGACCGGCCGCAGGCTGCCGTTGACGAAGTTGACTACGCCCGCGACACGGGACTTGACGTCGACTGGTTTTTGTTGTTGAAGCGTTAGTTGGGTGTCCCTGGCTGGAGAGAGAGGAGGGAGGGGAGGGGAGGGGAGAGGAAGAGGAGAGGAGAAGAGAGAAGACAGTCGCAGGCGGCTGCGACGGAACGTACGTCTGTTAATCAGCAACATCTTGATCCCGAGGTAGGCGTTGCCGACGCCCATGAGGAAGATATCGTCGGCGCTTTCGGAGAGCTGCAGGTAGTTATCCCAGATGTAGCACATCAGCTCTTGAATCTGCGCCTGCAGCGTGCGCTCGTCTGCGCCGGGGATGTAGGGCTCAGTGTCCTGGTTAATTCTTGGTCAGCTCGAAGCCTCCCAGATAGCGCTCTGGGAGCGGCCGGCCTGTACATACCCCTGGATGCGTGATATAGTGCGGGACGTTGACGTCGATAACGCCGAAGCCCTTGCTGATGGCCCAGTCAATGTACCGAGTGACGCCGTCCGTCTACACTCTCCGGTCAGTTGCCGAATCATCAGCTTCAAGGAGAAAGGCAAACAGGGTCGCTTTCGCTTACCACCCAAGCGTTATGCGGCTCGACCGTGTTGTCTAGCGGGTCAGGCTGAGCATGCAGCTCAGGTCTGGGGACACGACCAGGTCAGCCAGACCGCAAAAATTAGGACAGTTACTAATGGAGACGCCGTCCGGCTACTTACGGGTCGTGCACAATGACCAGAATCTTGCGCGCTGCGTGAATATCCCTGGTCACCAGCACCTGGTTCTCGAACGACTTGAACAGCACATCACGCTGGATGTACAGCGGCAGCATGCCATGCTTCTGCGACAGGACCTGGCGCTGCGCCGAGCGGACGACGTCGTGCAGACGCGACGAGTCCTGCGCCTGCAGCTCCTGGACGTCGACGATGCCGGGCCGCATGCACTCCCAGTAGGGCGCCTGGTAGGCCTGCACCTTGGCCAGCACCTTGGCCGCCTCCCGGCTGATGCGGGGGATCTCCATCTTCGGCGGCGGCTCGCCCATGAGCGTCTGCGCCACGGCCAGGGCCGACTTGGAGATGGCCTCGAGGTCGTACCCGCCCTCCAGACAGACGGCCACCTTGCCGCCGGCGAGCGACATGAGCATGTGCGTCATGTGGGCGTAGCAGCCGGGCGTGACGAAGCAGGCGCCGAGCTCGTCTCCGGCGGCCGCATCGAAGCCCGCCGAGATGATGACCAGGTCCGGGTTGAACTCGTGCGCGATCGGCATGACGATCTTCTGGAAGGCGGCCATGTACTCGCCGTCGCCCATGCCCTGGTCGTGCCAGCCGATGTTGACGTTCTTGCCCAGGCCCGGCCCGGCGCCGCAGTGCTCGAGACCGCCGTCCGGCGTCATCGGATTGTCCGGCTGGCCGGGGTAGAACTCGCCGTTGCGATAGACATGGAGCGAGATGTAGAGGATATTCGGGTCGTCGTAGAAGAGGTTCTGGATGCCGTTGCCGTGGTGCACGTCCCAGTCGAGGATGAGGATCTTGCGGCACAAGTCCGGGTAGTCGGCCTGGCAGATCTTGGCAGCGATGGGCACGTTGTTGAACAGGCAGAACCCCATTGGCGTATCGAACTCGGCATGGTGTCCCGGCGGCCGAATAACGGCGAAAGCGTTCTTGACGATGCCGGCAACCACGCTCTTGCAGGTTTCGATGGCGCCGCCGGCCGAGATCAGCGAAGCCTCGTATGTCATGCTGCCGACATACAGCGAGTCCCGCCCCTGGTCCTTTTCCTTGGAGAGCTTGCGGAGCTCGTGTGTAGACATCCGAGACAGCTCTTCAACCCACATGTAGTGAGCCGGATGGTGGACGGTGCAGATCTCCTCCTTCGTCGCCGCTCGCGCAGGAATGCGCCACATGTACTTCGTGGGCTCCGTCTGGATGATACGGATAAGCTCGGCATCGGAGCCGGTGAACACCAGGCCGGCCTGCTTGAACGTCTTCATGATGCATTCGATCCGAGAAGGATCCTCTGGGTGATGGGGATTTGGCCCAAAGTCAGCGTTGGCATGCAGCTTCATGCGGTCATCATAGCAGCACCCCGTCGGAAGCAGGCCGCGCCGGCGCAGGCGTTCGGGATATGCTGTCGGGTCGGCATCCTGATCTTCATCCTGCATGGTGCCATCTGCGCTGTTGCCGTTGGTTGTCTGCAGCGAGCTCTCCCCTGTCGTGGTATCTAGAAAGCCGTTGGCGGTGGACGGGCCCTCTGCCATGTGGTGGTCCTCACCATCCATGACAACATCGTTGTCAAGATCCTCCATCCTGGGCAGTCCGGGCCCAGGAAGCGTGCCTCTCACCGATTGCGCAAAGAGCTACAGCCTGCAATGTATTCAGCGACAAGTTCGGGGCGAGAAAGGCAGGGCCCGAGCTGCAGTAGCATGTCGGTCAGCCTCATCCAGAGAACGCCCATAACTTACTCCCGCTTGGCACCGTAGATGGTTTTTTGTCGTGTGCCAAGGCTAGCAGAATGATCGGTCGAAGATTTTTTAGAGCCCGGACTTTGACGAACCCAGGGCCGAGAGGGGGACGTGGGATGCAGTGCAAATGGTTGGCGGAGGGTTGGCGAGGGGCTAAGGTTCAAGACTACGTGGTTATTCCCAGTTAGAAGGAGCCCTGATAAAACACAGGGTTAGTCCGTGAGAGGGGAAACCGGCAGATGCGAGGCGTGGCTGGCAATATATGGTATAACATGCCTTGCTGAAGTGAAAGGGAAACAGGCTGTTGTGCCAACACGTTAGAATCGTGGATGCATTGAGGACATTCACACCCAATTCGAAATGTAGCTTCATCTCACCTCGCAAGCTGCAGCGATCGTCGCGCACGACACAGAAAGTGGTTTTGCAAGTCTCGTTCCAAAGGTATGATGGGTATGTCACAAAAGATGGCTTTAGATGTGGCGTAACGACTTTGCGGGCTTGTAAGTGGGCAACTTGTTGGTCCATGGACTGCTGTCTAGGTTGATCGGGGGTTGATGTTTAGGTTAGCCAGTGAGTGGCTGGGTGAAAGGGAGTTTGCGCAGAAACGACCGCTGGGTCTCGCCGCCACCCCGCTACAAAATACTCGATAACATGGCCCCTGCTTCACAGCTAGCCCAGCTGTAGAACTACCAGAGGAAACAAAACGCCAGGTCCTTTGCAACAATCAGGTTTTAAATGTATGTTTGTTGGCTAATGCTAACTATGAGATTTTTTTCTTTGTGTGGACATCCAACGCTGCGCTACTGCTGCCGCCGCTAACCCTCGAGCTGTGGCTGCTGCAAAGCCAGGGCTGCCTACATTTCCAGGGGTAAAAAATACAACAGCTGCCTTGCACTCCGCGCTCAATGAATACTCAGAGGAAAAAGCTTCCAGATTATAATATAAATCCAACAAGTTCTACAAGCAACAGGTGCTTGATGTTCTAGCTGTCTAGTCTACAGGTCCGGGAACGCCAGAGTATCGTTGGAAACCCCAAACCCTGAACATTTCACTTCTCCGTCTCCTCCACCTTGCGGGTCATCATGGCAGACGAGAAGGCATCCTATGAATTCGAATCCAACCGACCACCTCGGACAGTCATCGACAAGTCACGATCCTGCAGCCATTGCGGATAGTCATGAACGCCCGAACCCGCATCCGTATTGTAGACATCACGCAGGGCTTCGAGCTCCGGCGTCTTGTGGTCGAGGATGCCGCCATGGTTAAGGGGAAATGAAAGCTTAAACGGGAAGGGCGGGAAGGGTGAGCTCTGACGCTCTTCAACGACGTCCAGAATCGCTGCGGTCAACGTTTGCGGGCCCTCCTCAATCCTGGCCAACCAGGCAGGTCAGCAACGCTCATGCTCCGCCGAGTCGCCAGTTATTCGAGTCACATACCGCGGGTGTCGTAGCCTGACGAACTGTATCACGCTCGCCTTTGTTGCATAGCGGTGCCGATACACCAGCAGATGGAGGAGATCTTCGGGCCGAAGCTTGACCATAGTTTGGACAATCTCGATGTGGACGGCGTAAGTACCCCAGCCAATGCGAGCCGCCTCCTCCATGGTCATCATCTTCCACGGTGCTCCCGGATTCTGCCTCCACCGTCAGTACATGGTAGTCCTCGGCAGGGGCGAAGACCGCGCCCCCGGGGCTAGCACTTACCCCCATCGCTATCACCGCGCTGGTGCTCGGACACACTCTCGTCCCGACTGCGGCATCGATAGTCGACCAGAGATCGTAGAGCTCATGGAGCTGCGCGGTGGAGAATTGTCGGATAAAGCTGCGCCGGCCCTCCGGGCTGTTGTCCAAGCCAGGAGGGCATGGTGCGGGCCCGTGAAAGGCGTGCGCAAACCTCCACCAAGCGTACAGTGCTGATCGTAACCGGCGAAGCTCGTGTGGCTCCAAGCTCCTGCTATGCTGGGGGAGGTAACAGAAGCGAAGGCTCGGGAACTCGGCCTCCCAGCGCTTGACGGCGCGGCAAAAGTTCATGACAGCATAAAATCCGCCGGCCGAGGACGGCAGCTTCAGCTGAGATGAGCCGTTGAGGATACCGGAGTCCGCCGAGTGGACACCCGAGCCTGGCAAAATCACATCGCGGAGGACGGCAAGGAAGCCTTCGGCCGGGGAGAAGTCCTGCTCGACAACAGCTGAAAGGATCGTAGCCCAGTGCGACTCGATTATCCGTTTCAGCCGCCTACTAACCAGCAGCATCTTATCGAGCGTCGCGAAATCGAGATGGGAGAGGATCTCGATCGTGGTCTCGACAGGGAGATCCTCGAGCTGGACGGTCAAGGCAGCAGCAGCCGCAGGCCGCAGCTGACCGACAGCTTGCTGCATTCCGCCAAAAGACGGCATGGTGGCGTTTGTGTTGTCTGGCAACGAGTCAGCAAACTGAAGTACAAAATACAGACGCTCTGTTTCAACCAAAAGGGGGGAAAAAATGACAGAATGAAAGACAGAAGAAAGACAGAAGAGAGAGGAGAGAGAAAAGAACCCCAAACCAGGAACTCACCAATCTCAAAGCTCGAAGCACACTCCCTAATCCAGCAGGCAACGCCTGGACCTCCTCAGCCACACCCGCACCTCAGACAGACCGAACAGCAACCCCAGAAACAATACACACACCCCCCAAACAAGGGCCTCAAATCACCCTTCCACTGCCTGCCCAAGCGCGTCGCAAACACACACTCGCGCACGCACACACACAAAACAAGCAGAAACAGAACGAGGCGACCCCAGCAGGCGCCCGCGTTCACTAGGTAGCCCGGGGCGTATTACTCCGCGTCCACCCCGGCGTTGGGGCTATCAGAAGAAGACGACGAAGCAGAAGAAGAGGCGCGGCAGCGGGAGCGAAAGCTGGCGGTGGAGGAGGAGGGGGAGACGGAGGACGCGCGCGGCGCGACAGGCCGGGTGGAACGATCCGTGGGTCTGCTGGTCATTGTTGTTGTTGGTGGCGTTCGTGTTGTTGTTGCTGTGCTATTTCGCATGCGCGGGATGTGTTGAGCGGGGAGGAAGGTCATTTTCGACTCGGCTCGATGGCGGGCGGGCGGGATGGATGAGGAGAGGGAAAAGGGAAGAGCAGGAGGAGGGGGGGAAGAAGGAGGAAGCGGATGAGGAGGAGGAGGATGAGGAGGAGGAAGGGAAGGAGGTGGAAGAGGTGGAAGAGGATGAACTGAAGTTGACGCGCGATGAGAGGGCTGGGAGGTGAGATTAAGGTACGCTACCAGAGTACACTTGGCGTGTCACCCCGGTCGGTTTCAATGTGGACGGGCCGCGCTTCCCCAGCCGGTATCCCGGTGACGCCGGGTCCGTGCAGGTCGACAGGGGTCTGGCGGAGGGAAGTTCAGCCTGACTCGGGGTAAATTCTGCAGCCTCTGTCTGCTGTGCATGGAACTTGACAGTTTACTGAATAGTACTTCCGTACAGGAGTGTGTCCTCTTTGTTCTGAGAGCGTCAGCAATGAAATTCGAGAGCGTGGAGCAACGTGCATTCAGTGCCCCGTACTCCGCACACTACAAGCATGCCAAGCCAAAGCCGACACTGTGTAACTGGCAAAGTTGACCCAGAAACGCCCGTCGCAATCTGTATTCGCACATTCCCATAACCTAAGCAAACAGCTCTCGGGTATCTAATCCACTGCTGTCCTTCTTCGCGCCGCCCTCCAGCCCAAGGTTTCTCCTCCGGGCCAGCTTGTCCCGCTGCTGCTCCATGCGCGCAACATGGCGGCCCGCCTTCGCCCTCCGCAGCTCGGCCCGGACCTTGTTCGGCGAGATGAACCGCTTGTTCTCGTAGATAATCGGGCCGCCGAACGAGCCCTCCTGGATCACGATCGGCGTGAGGACAAACCGCGGCCCGATCTCGACCAGGCTGATGTCGGTGTCCTTGTCTCCGCCGCCGCCGCCGCCGCCGCCCTTGCCCTTGCGCCCCTTGTTCTTGTCGCCGCCGTCCTCCTTGTTTTCGTCCTCGCCCTCGCCCTTGACCTTCTCGACTTCCCGGATTTCGTAGTTGCGCACCCAGATCTTGCCGTCCGCCACGCTGAAGCCCATGACGTGGTCGATAAAGGGCTTGGATTTCCGCGCGCCTTGCGGCACGCCGAAGATTTGCAGGAAGATCTCCTTGATGACGCGCAGGTACGGTTCCGTCTCGAAGGCGCCGTCAAACGAGAGGATCGGTCGCGAGCCCTTCAGGCAGTTTCCTGTGAAGTGGAGTTCTTCCATCGTATGCACTGTAGAACGTAAGTTAGATCGGCTGGTCTTTCATCGGCCAGGTCCGTTGAAGCTTCGGCCAGGTGGGTGCGACTCACGGTTCTGCGCGTAGAACTTGACTGTTGGGCCATTGGGCACCTTGCTGAACCACATGTACAGGTCCTTGCCTTTCCTCGCTTCGAAGAACAGCACGTTGTTGCAGTTGTATAGTTCCGCGAGCTCGTTGAGCTGGTAAAGCTTGGACTTGGAGTCAAACTTGGCGTCTTTCCGCCCATGTGGGAGCATCGCTGCTAGGTCGTTGAGAAGATGGCGATGTCTGCCGCCGGCCAAAGTCAGTTCTGCAGCTCTTGCGGCGATGCAGTTCACTGATTCCAGCTCGTACCTGTAGGTGACGCCTCGTGATGAGAGGATGAGCACCCTCTGCTTGTTTTTCCTCTCCACGGCTCCATTGCTGCTATCTGTGTCCTTGTCGGCTTTTGCGCCGCTTGATTTCGACAGGGCTTTGTAAACTGCGGCCATCTTGCTTCGGTGTCAGATATGCTGAAGCGCGGTGTTCTTTCTTAGCGGGGCCTGTGATAGACGGCCCATCGCGATGCACTGATTGACCGAAAAAAAGTTCAATCAGCGCTGGCGAGACCCACCCTCAGATAAGCCTTATCTCCCCATTAGCCGTATCCGGCGAAGCGGTCAGCAGCTTGAATCCCCCCTGTTCCAGGCTGAAACTTGAAACAATGGCAGTGCCTCGGAACGGAAAAGTTCGAAATTCAAGTTGGCCGCACCTCCAGGCCCGAGCTGGCTGGCCATGAGAAGACCATGTTTAGGGTAGACCGCCGAACAAAGCGTCCTCGCTATCGGCATCCGATAGGATTGAGAAGGAACCGGGCTTTTAAACCCGCAGCGCATTGTATTCAATATATCCGTAGATCGATTCGTTGTGCCCGGACAGACATCTGGAGGTGGGTGGCTTTGAGTCTCCTGAACTCCAGTTCTGATCGTCAGCTCGCACAGGCGGTATCTGTGCAGCTTCGATGTGCATCAAGCAGACATAAACCACCAATCAAGTTTATTCAGCGAAATGCTTCGGACTCCATGCATCAAGTATCATCATCAACCACTGCGGAGAAACCACCCGCCAACACAAGGGAAGCAGCAGGACAAGAGAAGGAAACAAGAACAAACCCCTCCAGAGTTTCACCCCAACGTCCCAAGGTTTAGCAGACCCGTATCCCCCCATGGTCATAAGTATTTCCCCAGTTCGTATCAGACATAAAGTGACGCCATGTAATCGTGCCACCCAACCCCGCTCTTAACAGCAGGTCTTCGACTCCTCCTTCCTCCCCTCCTGGCTGAGCGTGATGTTGTTGCCTTCCCTTGGGTCGAACTTCTTGCCGACGTCCGCCCCTTCCTCCGCCAGGCTCTTGCTCGACACGATCTGGTAGATGGCTGCGACGCGCTGAGTCAGCTCCACAAATGGCGAGGTGAGGTGGAGAAGAGTGCGAGCGGGGATGAACATACAGGTCAGGATGTTTTGGAAGGCGAGGTCAACGTTGGTAGCCTCGAGCGCCGATGTCTCGATAAACGAGAGGCCGTTCTCGCCTAGTGCCCGTCAGCCCTGTTCGCTCTCTTCGATCCACAGCATCGCCGCGCTCCTCGGCGACCTGTCCCGACGTACTCGCAAAGTTCTTGCCGTCTTCGGTGGGCACGGCTCTCAGGTGCCGCTGATCGGTCTTGTTGCCCACGAGCATGATGACGATGTTGCTGTCCGCGTGGTCCCGCAGCTCCTTCAGCCACCGGGTCACGTTCTCAAAGGAGAGGCTCTTGCTGATGTCGTAGACGAGCAGCGCGCCGACAGCGCCCCGGTAGTAGGCAGAGGTAATGGCGCGATACCGTTCCTGGCCCGCCGTGTCCCAAATCTGCGCCTTGATGGTCTTGTTGTCGATCTGGATCGACCTCGTGGCGAACTCGACGCCGATGGTCGACTTGGAGTCAAGGTTGAACTCGTTGCGCGTGAACCGGCTGAGCAGGTTGGACTTGCCGACGCCTGAGTCTCCAATGAGGACCACTAGGAGGACAAACAACAAGGGGTCAGCTGGGTGCTCGCGCGACGGTGAGGGAGCGGGCGCCGCATCGGTGTTGGGTCAGGTAGGCACCTTTGAATAGGAACTATCAAACCAGCTCGGGTTAGCGCAACGGCAGCGCATACGAAAACACGAAGGGCCAGCAAAGCGAAAGAGCGGCTTACATCGTACTCGTCGTTCGCCATGGCTATGGTGGGAAATTATGCGCGAAATGAGACCGGAGAGTGCCGCAAAGTTTCTCGATAGAGTTGGCGCTGTGTGCAGGGAGGTTGATGTCCAGGAGAGTCAGGAGAACGGTCGGTGCGGCTCGAGGGGTGGATCGTTGGTTCGGGTGCAGCTGACGGCGAGTGGCAGTGCCAAGGGTCTGTAAACTCCCGTTAGTCAGGGGTCCCGATGTGGGCCTGATCCGGCAGAGAGCCTGTTTTGGTTCTGCAGTTCAAATCTTAATCCTCGCGGACAGGTTGCCAGAACACGCCAGACGGCGGCAGGTGTTGCATTTATATGGCCGGAGGAATGGGCTTCATGGCTCATACCTGTAAATAGGTAGCAGGACAGTTTTCTGCGGGGCCAAAGCTGCTTCGAGAGTGGAAATTCTGGCTGCCTAATAGCCACCTGCGCAGGTACCTTTGTCGTGTTCTGTACAGGGACTCGTCACGTGCCTTTTCTACGCACATAAGCTTATCCAACAAACAGGCCGACATGTTTGAAACAAAGCCCTATCCAGTCAAAGACGCCAATCACTGCCGCCAGGCCGCGGTCACTGGCCTTGGACGTGTATCTGGTAAGACAAACAAGCTGTTCCATCTGGAGTCCTGCTTGCCTCTCGTGATCAAATGTACTTGTACCGAGTGCTATATCCGCACACAATATGAGAGTTGCCGGTCGGAAGGCGCTATTGAAGCGAGCGTTGGGATTGCCTGATTGGCTGCAACTCGTGGCCCAGGTAACCTCATCTCGCTCCTCTCTCCTCTTCAGATTTCAAAATTCAAAGCTATCCTCATTCATTGCGTCAGCGCCTATCCTAACCAAACTTGAATCCCACACACGTTTCTCTCGGATGACAGTTCTACCGACCGAGAGGTTGCGAACAAAAGTAAGGACTACATTTATCGCTTTTCCGACTCAGTTCTTCTTGTTCTCAAAAACGCAGTTGGTTGATCAATCAATTAGTCGCCTGGCACTTCACCCAAACAGTGTGGGACAATTCCCGACTTTGACTGCCTGACCAAGGTGTCGACCTGGTCTGTGCAACCTGATTACAGGAATCAACCGCAGCTGTCCGTCGGGAAGAGCGATTAAGAGCAGCCGGTATCGCCGTATCCGTCAGTGTTTCAACCCTGTCCCAGCACACGCTGACCTCCTGTCGAACGCCAACCGATCTGGAAGAATACATGCTGCATTGGCCAAGTCCAAATCAAACGAAATAATTTGTACCATCGGATGGAGGATTCTAAGTTGTCTACCAGCTCGAAGAGAAAGGCCTCCTTTCCCTACGACTTCATACTCCTGCTTCCGAGGCCGACGTTGGGGTTCGCTATGTCGGCTTTACAATGCCCCAATCTCTAACTAGGAAGGCAATCCTCATCCACCATGTCGAAGCTTAATCACGCGGCTTCGGCCGACACCGTCTCTCCGGATGGAGAAGAGAGCGACGACAGCATCTCGTTGACGTCAACTGTATCGGGTCATGACCCCGAACAGGAGTTCGAGGTTGAAAATATCTTGGCCGAGCGGCGGTTCGAAGATGGCAACATGTACTATCTCGTAGAGTGGACCGGTTTCGCGCTCCATGAGAGCACCTGGGAGCCCGAATCAAATCTCGGCAGCGAGCTCAAAGCAATGTGGGAAGAGGACAAAGCTAAACATGCCACGGGCGAGCTCGAGCCATTTGATATTCAAAAGTTCACCGACGCCCTGAATAAGGCAATGGAGGAAAAAGCAGACCGCCATCGCCGCCGAAACGCAAAACGGGAAAAGTTGGGTCTTCCATTGACCGCCCCTTTTCCAGACCAGACTTCGGATTCAAGCAACGTTAAAGCCGTCGAGCAACCCACCGTTAGCGAATCCGCCCCCGAACCTGCATCAAGGTTGGGCCAAAATCAGCCCAATATCTCCGAGGACGTCCCGAGTCCGGGTCCTCAGCGTCCATCGAGCTCGTCACCAACAGCGGCTGCGGACGGCTCGGGACCGCGAGATGGGACCAGCAAACGGCCAGCCGCCGAAAACCATGGCTCGGGAACAGGCGCGTCCTCCTCAGCCAACAGGCGGAAGCCGATAGTCGCCCCGCCAATCACTGGCTACCAAGGGACGGCCAAAAGAGCGAGTAAAACATCGACGGATGCGCTGCCCATGCTCAAGACAAGGCTTGCAGGTTCCCTGCCAAAGCCAAGCCCGACTTCAGTGCGACCGACGCCAGCGGCCCGAAAGCCGCTCATGGCGAAGAAGAGCACGTCACAGCCAGCCGGGAATATCTTCACCAGCGGTAAAACACGGAAAGCACGGCCCGGGCTGAAGGACGTGATGTCTGATCCAACAAAGGCGGCAAAGCTTTTCGACAAGCATCGCCACCGCAGGCTGGCCGAGAAACTCAGCCGAGACAAAGAAGACATTGCTCCTGACATCTCAAAGGTGCAGCTCTTCGACTTCAGGAAGGGACCGACGGCTGGCCGACGAAGCTCCGGGGCTTTGTCTACGAGTCCCTCTACACCAGTAACTCCGCAGCAGGAAACACCCGTCCTAGTCGAGTCTGAGCAGCCACCGGCTCTCAATAATGGCCCGGCGCCGGCCGCCACAAACTCGGATGCAGCAACTACAAAGAAGAAGCGCAAAGCTGTCCGGTTCAATGTCGAAGACCAGTCCGTCCTTGTCCAAGAGCCCGAGCAAATGGATCTTGATGATACCGCCGTCCAAGAACCGCCGCCGATCCTCCATCCTCTGCCTGCTCGAAAGCGACCCAGCTTGGACCGGGATTGCGGGGAGCCGCCTGTCCAGGCTACACAGAGCTCGGCCAAGAAGCTGATACTCGGCCAATCCGTTGTCGAAGTTACTTTCAATGGCATTCCCCAAGAGTCGTCATCGAGCCCGCCCGCGTGGCTTGCTGACTTCCTGGCCAAGGAGGCGTTGGAATTCCGCCATACCTGCTTCGCAAAGACCGTGGCTGCCAAGCGCGACGCGCTCATTCCAGCGCCCCTCCTGGCTAGTGGGACTATCGTCGCCCGGGGAGACGAAGCAGCTCTGGCCCGGGTTGGAGAGTACTTGACGGCTGGCTTGCTGGGCCTCTACAGCGGTCAGACACAGTACAATGTCCTGGCGTACCCGACGAAGTGCGATGAATGGAAGTCAATCCCGCTGGGCCAGGAGCCCACAAGTCCGACAGAGGCGCCACTTGGATACCTCATCTTCACCTCACCTCAGGATTTTGGACTCCTGCTGCCGCCGTTGGCTCTTCCATCCGTCGATCCTCAGTTAGGAGCTGAAGTTACAGAGTCCAATACCAGCAGCGGAGTCGTCTCCAACGCGAGAGAGCTGGTGGTGCAGCGGCTCTTTGGGTTTGAATACAACAAACTGCTTCCAGCAATACCAAGGCAGCTGCCGGTGCACAACTTTTTCCTCGCGATTCCCGACTCGAAGAGGGCAACAGCACAGGCGCTGTACCACTGGCTACGCGCAAGTAATCCTTCATGCCAGATATTCACAAGCCACCACGCCGGTGGCTGGGAGGCCTTTCGAGCCCGTGTCGAATCCATACCCGGGGTGGTCATCATCCACGAGCTGCTGGCATGGAGCCTGCGCCGGATTCCACGACTCGCCCGCTACCTCATCACCCGGAACGACGAATATTGGTGTCTCTCGGAGCCTGCCCATGCTTTGCCCCTGTACCCCTCGCTCTCGGTTCCCGAACGCCCGGTCTCACCCGGAGATATGCGCCTTACGCGGCTGTTTCCATACCGCACGGCCATCCTACTTACGCCTAGCTTCCTAGTGTCCGAGCCCCGGCGCACGCTCGAGTTCTTCGAGTGGTTCATGAAGAGGTGGCTCGGGAAGTTTCACTGTCGCCTCGTCACTGCCCACAACATACACGAGTATCTGTCGGAGTTGGCGGATGAGAAATACCAGGCCCGCAAGGAGCTGTGGAGCCAAATAGGCGACGTTCAGCCAGTGATCGAGGAGAACCTCAGCGGGCTGAGCCGGGAGGATTGTAGGTGCCGGTATGCAGCCGCGGAGATGGCTGCCGATCTGCACATGATCCGGACTGCAAAGGCTGGCCCATATGGCCACGATGAGGATAGCAGCTCTCTTGTCTATGCCGACCCGTCCATCGACCAAAATGACGAGCAGAGTCTCGTAAATTGGTTCGGCTGGTGGGCGACGTTGCGAGCTGACCAGTTCCGCAAATTCCACGTCGTCGGATCGAGCAAGGAGACCAAGTTGCCAGGATCGAGGCGGAGTGAGCGGATTGTGCGGATTCCGAAGTACTCCAGCGTCACGCTCAACGACCCCGACGGAGTCCTGGAAGTCGTGCAGGAAAGGAACGACCAGGTTGAGGCGGCAGAGGGTAAAGCGAGCGGCGACGCCATGAGCCTGCAGTCTCCAGATCGCGAAGACACGGAGATCGACTTTACCGAGTTCATCCAGGGCACCTGGTCATTCCGGAGCCATCTTATTCAACGAGAAGACAGTAGCTACTTCTCCTGGTATCTCGACGACCTCTGCCACTTGGAAGGGTTCCGGTTTCAGTGGATGCTGTACAAGTTCCCCGTCTCCTGGCTGGACCTGCAAATGGCGGATCATTTTGGCGACGTTCATTCGAAGGCTTGGAACAGGATCCAAGACTGGTTCCAGTTTACCTTTCCCTTCGGAGCCGGAGGGCGCAACAAGTCTTCATCCGGCTCCCGCCAAGGGTCTAAGACCTCCTCTGGGCCCGCGCCGGGGTACAATACTTACATTGGCTTCTTCTACACCATCGCCGACGACTGGGATCCTGATAACCTCCCCGAGAAGAGCTCGCCACAGCGGTATCCCTGGATCGCGATTTATCGGCCGGTGAACCTCCACAGGCGGCCCTTTGAGCGGTGCGAGGTCATCATCTGGGACCCATTGGTCCGTGTGCGGTATCCCGGCAAGCAAGATCTTGCCGAGAAAGACCTGATCTTCATGCAGCGCCAGCTGATTCAGTACGTCAGAGAGCACGGCCCCGAGAAGAACAGCGGCACTTGGCTTGACCAGGTGTGGCTGGGCGGATGGGACTGGCCGGCGGAGTGTAACTCTCCGTATCCCATCGACGTGACGTTGAAAGTTCTCCGCGCCATGTTGCAAGACATCAGGCACTTCCTGCCAGCACCCGAGCACATCATGGAGAGCAGGGGCTACAAGAAACTCTCCCTCCGCCCTTCTCCCTCCTCCTCCCATTCCCCTGCAGCCCACACCCCCGGGGCTGCGAGCAACACCGATTCATCCCTCTTTGTCGACCAAACCGTCACCACCACAAACGACATGGACTACACCCCCATGGACATCGACCCCCCTTCCCCAACCCAGCGCCGCCCGTCCACCGCCTCCTCCACCTCCTCCGCGTTCCACGAAGACCTCGAAAACACGCGCATCATCTTCCATCCGCCCCGCGCCCCCACCACCACCACAACTACCACAGACAGCAAGCACCCCGCAGGAGTAGTAGCAGCAGCAACGGCACCTCCCCGGACAAAGTCAAAGTGCGTCAACCGGCTCTACGAGGAGGCGCGGCTGGCGCGGGCGCGCGCCGACCCGGCGCTCCCGCCGCCCACGCACATGCTGTACCGGTTCCCGCCGACGCTGGAGTGGTACGCCGAGCAGCGGGCCGAGGGGCGCGGGTACGCGCACATCAACGTCGACTCGTGGGAGGGCGTGTTCAAGCTGCTGAAGATTGGGGAGGGGGCGGCGGCCGGTGCTGCTGCTGCTGCTGCTGCCGGTGGTGGCAGTGGGGGGGAGAGGGAGCGGGGGAAGGGGAAGGAGGGGAAGGAGGGGAAGGAGAGGGAGAGGGAGAAGGAAAAGGGGAGGGAGAAGTAAAGGGGAAGAAGCGTTGGGGGTAGAGAGACAGGTGGCGGTTGTGGGGAGTCAAGAGGGGGACTGGACGGGAAAAGGCAAAGCGGAGGGGCTCAGCTGGGTCCCGGGTAGGAGCTCGGCTAGCGGAAGCTTGTGGGCATGCTGGTGTCAGTGTTGGGTGGGAGACGGGAGTTGAGCCGCCGATGAGGCGGCGGTGGGTTGCCCCTTGCCCCTTGTGGGATGCCTACATTCTCTCTCTTTCTGTGCGGATCTTACTTGACATTGTTTTGTGGGACAGCCTCCGGCAGATGGCAGGCCCGATGCGACGCGAGCACTGGAGCGAGCCGGCGGGCAGTGGCCACTTGTCTACTTCTCCGTTTCCTATTTACCTTTCTCTGGTCATGGGTGTCTGATATTGCTTCGAACCTTAGCAAGCTTTGTAATACTTAGTTGGTAGCGTGACGCTACCGAGAGCACATGGTGTCAATACATAGCAATCCGGTCAAAGGACAGTGAGGCAGCAAATAGCTTATGTAGCTGGTTTTCCCCGACAGTCATTTCATGAAGAAGCTGTGTTTTGCAGTTCCTGCTGGCGCCGGTTGAGAACACTTCGCCTTGATATATCCAAGTTGTCGGCGGTGTGATGTCCAAAACAAGTCACCCTCACCCCTACCTGACTATGTGCAATTCCAGAGATCCAGGAAATACGCCAGACCTAGTTCTGCACCGGTACATGGTACTTGGCCCCGAAGCCCTTGTCGTCGCGCCAGTCCATGTCCATGACGTGCTCCATAGTGCCGGCCACGGCCTCGGCGATCGCCGTGCCGTTCTCGTACTTGGCCCTGACGAACGCGAAAGTGAGGTCCAAGCCGGCCGTGACCTATTTCAGCGCCGTTAGCCTTGCACGAGAGTCCACTGGAAAGGGAGGAAGTGTTAGAGCACAGCGACAGCCAGCAAGAACTTACCCCTGAGGACGTCCAAACTTTGCCGTCCTCGACCCAGCGGGCCGGCGAGACCCTAGTCAATTAGCCTCTCGAGCGAGTCCAACTCGTAATAACGGGGCCGGTTCCACGAGCAAAAGAAAAACTCACCACTTCACGTTGGGCCCCATCGGCGTAATGGTCGACCAGGCAGCCTTGTTGGTGGTCGCGCGGTGGCCGTCCAGTACGCCCGACTGGGCGGCGATGCCGGCGCCGGTGCAGATGGTGATCAGGTACTGCAGCTTGGGAAACACCCTGCGGATGTAGACGAGCTCGGGTCCCAGGTCCGGGCTGCGGGCGGCGGCGCCGCCGGGGACGATCAGCACGTCGAGCGGCGGGTCGTCGTCGTAGGTGTGCGTGGGCACGATGGTCGGGAAGAAGGACGAGTTGAAGCGGTTCATGGCCGCGCTGACCGGCGCCGTGCTCACGGGCTCGCGCGTGCGTCCTAGCATGGCCAGCTCGAGGTGCGTCTGCCGGGAAAGGGCCTGCAGGATGTCGAGCGGCGCGAAGACGTCCATGACGTCGAAGGCTCGCGGGAGGAGGAAGCCATAGCGGACGGGGCCTTGTTTGGGCGGAGTGGCAGTGCCGTTGTCTAGTTGGTGTTAGTGATTGTATTCAGGGGGGAAGTTCAGGGGTTGGAGGGAAGGGGGTTTGCATGCCACAGCTGTTGGACTCCGACTTCTGGGTGACAACTCCTCCCATGACAGGAGCGAGAAGCGAGAGTGAGAAGAGCAAGGTGCTGGCAAGAGTGGGCAACATCATGTTGACTATGAGATGGAGGGAGGCCGAAGCGGGTTCCGAAGCGATATATCAGACTAGTTCAGGGGCTATAAACAAAAGCTCTGACTCCTCTTAAGGCGAGCCTCAGGGTCTGACAAGGGGTAAGGTGAAGTGAGGAGCACATGTCGATGTGCCACGGCGGACTTGGTCCGCCTTTTCTATTCCATCGCCAACTGCATCAACACATACACCTGGCCGCAGCAAGTGAAGCTTCTGCCCACGGCGATGCCATCAAGTGGAATGTCCGCAAAGAGCCACGGAAGCAACAAGCCCGCGATGTTGGACGTCCAGCAGCGGCCGCCACATCCCTAATCCCCGAGACCCATTGAAAAGGAGCGATTGCCATGTCCAGCACATGCAGGAGACTGGGAAATGAGAAGGCAGGAATGGCGGAGGTCGGATCTTGACATCGGATGAACAGATGAACGGGGCATCCACGAAGCAGGACGAAATGTGGCCATTCAGCTGCCCTGTTCCGATCCGAAGGGCGGGACGAACGGCGCTCAAAGATGGCCTTGCTCTCAGACAAATCTTATGGTTTCGTCGAGAATGGGAAGGAGGGAGAAAGCATATGCAGGCGAGCAATTGCACCTGCTCGCTTTTCGAGCAGATATGCGCATGTTTCTGTCGGTCGCTCACAGGTCCAGGTTGCACCTGACATCTCTGCCAAGACGGGACGGCCCTGCAGAAGGTATGAGCACGTTGAATCCTGCCGGAGCGGCGATATGGTGTCCACTCTTTCCAGCTGCCTGTTTGGATGTTGAGAAGGGGGAAGTCCGGGAGCAGGTCCGAGGGAGCTCTGGCGGAGGGTTAGGGCTGGTATCAAAGGTCCGCCAAACTTGACCCCCGATACGCAGCGTGCCTGCCCCGCATCGGGGAAGCTAGGATAGAGCTGCAGTGATAGCAGTGCCCCTCCTTGGTGGGGGATATCATCAAGAGGTGCCGGCTTCGTCAGGCGACTTACAACGGTGCAACACGGCTGAAGTTAACAAATCCCAACCTCGTCGCTACAACACAGCTCGGATTTTGCAAACGCTTTCCATTTCGCTGATTCCGAGCACTACACCAAGCAATTGACACAGCATGGCCGGCATCACCCACTCGCACGACGGCGTCCACTCGCACTCACACTCACACGCGCACGACACCTTCAATCCCGCTGAGCACGGCCACAGCCACGAGATCCTCGACGGGCCCGGCAGCTATCTCAATCGGGAGATGCCCCTGACCGAAGGGCGCGACTGGGCCAACCGGGCCTTCACAATCGGCATTGGCGGGTGAGAACCTTGCTTCCTCCCCGGTCCGCCGTCGCCGGCCCCTACCTACCTCCCTACCTCCCTACCTCCCTACCTCTTTCATCCCTGCCCGCCCAGACTCCCCATTCAAACCTTGTAGTTAACGCTCCCCACACCAGCCCGGTCGGATCCGGCAAGACGGCGCTGATGCTGGCGCTCGCGCGGGCGCTGCGGGCGCGGTACTCGCTGGCGGCGGTGACGAACGACATCTTCACGCGGGAGGACGCGGAGTTCCTGACGCGGCACCGGGCGCTGCCGGCGGGGCGGATCCGGGCGATCGAGACGGGCGGGTGCCCGCACGCGGCGGTGCGCGAGGACATCTCGGCGAACCTGGCCGCGCTGGAGGACCTGCACGCGCGCTTCGCCACCGACCTGCTGCTGATCGAGTCCGGCGGCGACAACCTGGCCGCCAACTACTCGCGCGAGCTGGCCGACTACATCATCTACGTCATCGACGTCTCGGGCGGCGACAAGGTGCCCCGCAAGGGCGGGCCCGGCATCACCCAGAGCGACCTGCTCGTGGTCAACAAGACGGACCTGGCCGACGCCGTCGGCGCCGACCTGGCCGTCATGGAGCGGGACGCGCGCAAGATGCGGGAGGGCGGGCCGACCGTGTTCGCGCAGGTTAAGAAGGGCGTCGGGGTCGACCATATCGTCAATCTGATCTTGAGTGCGTGGCGGGCGAGCGGGGCCGAGGAGGCGACTAAGGCGGCGGGCGGGCCGAGGCCAACGGAGGGGTTGGAGGAGCTTGGCAGCGAAGATGCTTGAGGGTGGGGACGGAGCTAAGTGAAAAGGAACGGCGGAAAGCAAGCATTTGTCGTGTGTATGCGTATGTGGGGAACAATGTCATGATATCCTGTAGTCACGGAGAGGGAACGCTCCGGGCCCGAAACTCAGAAAGCATCCGGCAGCCGTAATATCTCTTTATTCCAATAACGCCGTCATAAAACCCCTTTCAGGACAGTGTATATGTGAAAGCTCATCATTCACTCGACATCTGCATCCATCGCATCCGCCTCGGCTGCCTGCACCAGCGTAGGGTCCAGAAGCGGCCCTTCCAGCGGCCGGGCATTGCGCGGCCACACCCGCTTGTACAAGCTGACACCGATTGTGTCCTGCGGGTTGATCCGCCCGTCGAACGTGGCCTTGAAGTACCCGTGGGTGCCGAGCGGCTCCTTGATGTACCCGCTGCGGCCGCGCTTGGTCCACAGCGGCAGCGCCTTGAACCACTCGACGTCCTCACGGTTGAAGAACATGTACCGGATGGTGACGATCTTCTTGTGGATGTGGTAGGGATGCCCGGTGAGGATGGCCCGCTTGGCGATGACACGGGACGTCGACGGTGGCAGCGTGGTTCCCGTGGCAACGAGGGTCAGGGGAAGAGTGGGTCCCTGTCCTTCCTCCTCGTCTTCCATTTCCGCTCCAGCACTCGGAACGGTCCGCTTGAAGAAGAGCGCCGGCACAGAGCCCCATGTGACTGGGCCCATGAACGTCGCTACGGCGGACTGCCCCGGATGCAAGTAGCGGCAGTACTTGTGGACATTGTTGGGCGTGGTGCCACCTTGCGAAAACAAGGGGTTGATGACGAACCGGCGGGGGCCGTACTGAACGATCAGCTCCTCCTTCGCCTTGATCGACGACGGGAAATCGGAGCTGAGGTTGATTAGGACGTTGACCGCTGTTCGCTTCTGCTCGTGCCTCAGGAGCGAGAAAAGGGTAACCGGCCTGCTCGGGTTGTACGACTTTTGGATCGCTACAGGCACGCCTTTGACGTAGACGTGGACGCGCGTCCCGGGAGCCACGCCGCCGACCAAGGCCTCGCGCGCAGCTCGGATCCGCGATGCTTTGTAGTCCGGGATGCGCAACAGCCGCTGCCACTCCTCCGGCTCAAACGCGCGATCCTCGTCCTCCAGCCACGGGCTTGTCCTCAGGCTCTTGAGACCCCTGTATTTGGCCAGCCTTTCGCGGGCCAGCACCTTCGGGTGAAGCTCGATCTCGTCGGGGAATTCCAAGTCATCTTCGGCCTCCGTTCTCTTGCTCTTCCGGTACGCCTCCAGCGCCCTGGCGTCTTCGTCCTCATCGGGCTCGATGAAGGCTACGGACTGAGGGTACTCGGACGGCCCAGCCTCCGTCATGGCGTCCCCAGCGAGACCCTCCATTCCGTCTTCCGGCCGCGCTTCTTCCTCTCCCTCGGCGTCTTGCATGTCGTAATCTTCCAAATCGGAGCCCGAGTCCGACACGTCCTCGTCGGCCAAGAACCATGCGGCTTGGTACTTGGATGTACCTTTGGGAAGTTTCTTCGGCATGGGAAGTTCCTCGACCCGGTCGTCGTCCGAGAAGTAGTGATGGTCATCCAGCAACACACCCTTCCTGGATGTTGTCACGGTTGTAGCAGCATCCATGTCCTCGTCACCATCCCCCATGGCCGCCTCCTCCGGCGCAAGGTCGTCGAGGGTATCCCGCTCTTCGGTCGGGAGCTCGAGCGTCTCCTCCTCGGCGCCGTCCTCCACATTCATCGTGTCCTCGCCTTTCCTTTTCCGCGTCGCAAGCGGCGCCGCCGTAATTTTTTCGATCTGGAAAGTTCCCCAATCGCCCACTTGCACCAACCTGTCCGCCTTCAAGCCCCTGCCCCTGACGACACCGGTCAGGATGGTGGGCGCCAAGCCCGAGGTCGCCCACTGGATGTCCTCGACCAGCATCCAGCTTCGCTCATCCCTCCAGCGGACGCCCTTGGGCGTAGTGCTGCACAGAGACCGCATCAAGTTCGCGCATTCTTGACGGTTGTCGAGACTGTAGATCTTCTCTTGTTCGGGGTGAAAGTGTGTGATGTATGACTTGAGGGACGAGACCACCGACAGCCGCTGCTTGGCCGGCTCGATCTTGTTCAGCCCCTGGACAACCGTGAAGAGGGTCGACATGCCTTGGCCTTCGACGCTCCGCAAAATCAGCTCGCCAAGGTCATCGACCTCCACCTCGGCCGAGAGCACGAGGACGATAAAGTCGGCGACCCGCGCAGCATCCAGACACGCAGTAAGGTCCCTGCTGAGCGGGACATACTGCAGCTTCTGCTTGAACCTGTCCACGGGCACTCGGAAGCACCCATCGTGCACCTCGGCTTCAATGTCGACACTCCCGTTCAGGCTCCGGATAGCGGCGGCGGCGTCCGAGTCGGCGCAGAGCGGGATGACGGCGACGTTTCGGGGGGCTCCGTCCTTTCCAGCAAAGATGGACGCCTCCTTCTGGTGTTCGCGGGCCTTCTCCAGCTGCCTCTGCTTGGCCTGGTTTCGCCGGTCGAGCTTCGACATGACTTGCTGGTGCGGCGTCTTGCGCTGTCCCTTTTCGCCTGAGATCCGGCCTGAACGAGTCGAAGAAGGTCAGCACCGACCGAGACTTGTTTGGTTTGTTTGTTGGACCGCATTTGCAATCAACGGTCTGCGTGAGCCATACCCTTGGCCGCATTTCGCAGCTGGCCCTTGGTTGCCTTCCGTGACTTGAACGGCTTGTGCGTTGTCTTGGTCGTGGGCCTGTGCGAGTGCCCGCTGCCAACGGCGCCCGGCATCTTTCCGTCGCCGCCGGCTTTAAATCGGTAGGGAAGGGACGCCACTTTGGTCAGGATCCAGACGGCAACCGGTGGAGGTACACAAGATCCCAGGTTGAGATTTACAGGCAAACTTGAAGGGGGAACAGCGAGGGGCGGTGATGGCGGGGCAGTGGTTCTTGGGCCCTTTTTTTCCACCTGTGTGCATATCTTATCGCGTCTTGTGCGACCAATCAGCAACCAGGACTGGAACTTTTTAGTGGGCCCATCCTAAAAATGTCGGACGCCAGTGCTCTTGACTTGCGATCGGCTGCTTGCTATGCTACCAGTGCCGGCCGTTCCCCCCAATTGTACCATTAACGCTCGACACCATGGACACAACAGACACCAACGACGCGCCCCTGGCTAGGGTCGAACAGCCCAACGGGGCTCTGGCCGTCAACAATGCGCGCACCGAGTTCCGGTCCAGAGCCGAGATTGATCGCATCCGCCGCCTCAAGCAGGCGCAGCTAGCCTACGGCCGCGGCCGCCGCATCGACGTCAAGAGCGTCAAGGACAAGAAATTGCGGCGCAATCTCAACAACCTCGAGAACAAGTACAAGACGGCGGCCTTGAAGGCCAAGGAGGCCGAGATCCTGCTCGAGAACTCGTCCGGCTTCCTAGAGCCCGAGACAGAACTCGAGCGGACCTACAGGGTGCGCCAGGATGACATCCAGAAGGAGGTCGCCATCGAGGTGGCGCAGAAGAAGTTCGAGCTGAAGCTCGATGCGCTTGGCCCCTATGTGTGCGAGTACAGCAGGAACGGGCGGGATCTGATCTTGGCGGGGCGGAAAGGCCATGTCGCGACCATGGACTGGCGGGAGGGCAAGCTTGGCTGCGAGCTGCAGCTGGGTGAGACGGTCCGGGATGCCCGCTTCCTGCACAACAACCAATTCTTCGCGGTGGCTCAGAAGAAGTACGTTTACATATACGATGCCAACGGCGTCGAGATCCACTGCTTGAGAAAGCACGTCGAGGTCTCGCACATGGAGTTTCTTCCCTACCACTTCCTCCTAGCGACTTTGGTAAGTGCCACAAAGGGATATTGGAAAACGGCCATAATTGACGTCCCCGCAGAGCATAAGCGGTCAGTTAAAGTACCAAGACACATCCACCGGTCAAATCGTCGCCGAGATCCCGACCAAACTTGGAACGCCCGTCTCCCTAACGCAGAACCCGTATAACGCCATCCTACACATCGGCCAGCAGAATGGCACGGTCACATTGTGGTCACCGAACTCGTCACAGCCGTTGGTTAAACTTCTCGCCCACAGAGGGCCTGTGCGGTCACTTGCAGTCGACCGGGAGGGACGATACATGGTGTCGGCAGGGCAGGACAACCGGATGGCCATCTGGGACATCCGAAACTTCAAGGAGGCCGTCTCCAGCTACTTCACCAGATCACCCGCGTCGTCCGTCGCAATATCAGACACGGGCCTCACGGCGGTCGGGTGGGGGACCAAGACGACCGTCTGGAAGGGCCTCTTCTCGAAGGAGAAACCGGTGCAAGAAAAGGTCCAGAGCCCCTACATGACGTGGGGCGGCGATGGCCAGTCGATCGAGCGCGTACGGTGGTGCCCGTTCGAGGACGTGCTCGGCATCGGGCACTCCCAGGGCTTCTCGTCCATCATCATCCCCGGCGCTGGCGAGGCCAACTACGACGCGCTCGAAGTCAACCCGTTCGAGACCAAGAAGCAGCGGCAGGAGGGCGAGGTCAAGGCCCTGCTGAACAAGCTGCAGCCCGAGATGATCGCGCTCGACCCCAACTTCATCGGCAACCTGGACCTGCGGTCCGAGAAGCAGCGGCAGGCCGAGAGGGACCTGGACGCCCCGGCGGTGGACATCGCCGAGGAGATCCGGAACCGGGCGCGGGGGAAGAACAGCGCGCTGAAGAAGTACCTGCGCAAGCAGCGCAAGAAGAACATCATCGACGAGAAGCGACTCAAGGTCGAGGAGATGTACAAGGAGATGCAGGAGAAGAAGGACGAGCGGCACAAGGAGCGGCAGGCCCAGCTGGGGCCGACGCTGTCGAGATTCGTGCGGAAGGAGTAGGAAGTAATGATACCCGGATGACCTGGCCATGCATGCTATTCCGTGATGGCAAGGTGCTGTGTGGGAGGCTTACTCCTCTGTCGTAGCACTCACTCCGTGCGGTATTGGGGTATCAACCAAGACCCAGCGCCGGTCCGTCGTAGTGGCGTCGCGTCTCGCACTACCTTGCGATTCCTTCCCATCTTTGCCACCACATAATAACAACGCCGACCTGTTGCCAACAATGAGTCGCCGTGACCCAGAACCCGGACCGTTATGCGCCTGCCCATCCATTCTATCAAACTCCATACTCTTTTGCTTTTTTTCCCCAGTCTAGGACTTTCCATATTCCCTGTAATCTCTCACAAGAGCTTCAAATGCCCCGTCACCGCATCGACTATGCTCTTCGGCGCCGGCCCGACGCCGAGCACGGTCCTGCTCCCGGACGCGATCTGCGTCCTGCCGGCGTCGGTGATCACCTCGGCCGTCACCCCGAGGCTCCGGGCCCGGCCCATCAGCTCCAGCAGCTCGTCCTCGCTCTTAACCTGCACGGCGATCTTGGCCTGCCCGAGCCGCTCCCACTGGCGCAGGATCTTGGCGTCGGCCGACTGCGGGCGTGCCTGCGCGGCGCGCAGCAGCGACTTGTAGCACGCGAGCGTGGCATGCGAGCATTGCGCGGCGATCTTGCCTGCGAGCCGCAAAGTGAAACGTTTAGCCAGGGTCAATTAAAGCGACGGAGACGAAAAAGAAGGGAAAGAAAATGAACCTACCCTTCGTCATCCCCAAATCCGTCCTGACCACCAACACCAATTTACACTCCTCATTCGGATTAAACCGCCTCCCCGCCGCCGCGGCCACCGCCCCTTCCCCGGGACCCGCACTCGCCCGCAAGCCCTGGCGGCGGTCGGCGTCCTCGCCGTTGGCCCAGTTGGGCGCGTGGTCCAGCAGCGACTCGTCCTCGTCGACATCCGACTCTTCGCTCTCGACCGGGTCCTGCAGGTTGGCGGCGCGCTCGGCCGCCAGCGCCGGCGACACCAGCCAGCCGCGCACCGCGTACACGCCGAGCCCGAAGCCCGTCAGCAGGGCGATGATGCTGGTCGTCACCACCACCGCGGAGGATACCTCGGACATGGCGTGTGTCTTTTGTCTTTCTTTTGTTTTCTTTTCCTCCTTTGTCCTTGAGGGTGGATGGGCGGTTTGGGCGGGAGGTAAGGAGGGACGCGGCGGGAAACAAATCGGGGTCGTGGCTAGCGGGCAGTTCCGGTCCGCTCTGCTAGGTCGGTCGGGTCTTGAATCGGGTGCAAACACTGGTCGTGTGCCAATGTATTCCGTACACTGAGTGAATGTTTAAGTTGCGGGTCCTGCCTCGAGAATGCAAGCTTGCCGGGACCCACCGTCCGGAGACCCACAGACGGAGGTTCACGGTCCACCTCCGGCCGGGGGGTCGGATGCCGGTGAGAGACATCTTCGCAGCCCAATCTCGTCTATGCGGTATTGTCGATTGCATGCCAAACTTCCAGCTAATAGTCATATAGGAAGGAGTAAAAGATCAATCCATCTTCCTGAGGGCAGGATAAAATCCAATGTTTTAGACGGCAGAGGATAATACAGTGCATGCGCCGGAGTACACTGTCCCAGCTTATCGGAGCAGCTACTTTGTTCAGTGCAGGCACAATAAAAGTACAGTTGCGCACACTGTGTGCTCAATGCTCGCATCACCCCACCTTCTCACTTACTCTGGGTGCCGCTCAAAGATAGCGTACCCCTCTCGCTCACTGAACCTCTTTGAAGTGGCCGAAACAGAACTTAGACAACAGTGCTCCCGTGATGGGCTCATGACACTGGCTTGAGGGCGTTGCTCAGTGCACCACATCAAACCCTGAAAGACATGGCCCAGCCCCGCACCGTCATCATTGGCATCAGCGGCTGCTCCTCCAGCGGCAAGACCACGCTGGCCCGGCTACTACGCGACATCTTCCCCGAGACCTTCATTCTCCATGAAGACGACTTCTACAAGCCCGAGTCAGAGTACATCCCCCCATACCCCTTTCTCCCTTTGTCCACTCCTGCTGACTCCGCCGAACCCCCCCTCCCCCAACAAGACTCCCTCACAAAGATGGATTCCTCGACTGGGACTGTCTTGAAGCAATCTCCATCCCCGACCTCGAGGCTGCCCTGCGCCACATCCGCGAAACGGGCTCAGTACCAGTCAGTCCCAACGTGTCCCCCTCCGCAACCACCGCCATCTCTTCTTGCCCCCCCAGATCCGCCTCGCTCTCCCACCGCAGCAACCACGGCTGTCCCCCTTCCCCTCCCCTCCTGCCTCCCTCGCCGCCCCGTACCCCCCTGGACTCCTCCTCCTCTTCGTCATCCTTGTCCTCGCCGTCGTCGTCGACTAGCTCACTCACCACAACCCCGACCCCACGGGTCCGCCTCCCGCCGACACAGCCCACGCTCCTCTCCATACAAGACCTGAACTCCGTCGGCCCCTGCCCGGCCACGCCCTCGCAGATCGCCGACTGCGCCGCCAGAGTCCGCGCCTGGCTATCCCCAGGCCAGCCGGGCTCGCTCATCTTCCCAGGGGCGGCGTCCCATCCCCCTTCCGAGCCCGCAACCGGCCCCAACCCCAACAACCCCAACCCCAACTCCGACCAACCACAACCCCCAGCAAAACGACCAGCCCCGCCAACCCGCCTCTGCATCCTCGAGGGCTTCCTGCTCTACGCGCCCCGGCCCCACCCGCTGGCGGAGCACGTCACCTCGCTGCTCGACATCAAGCTCTTCCTGCGCGCGAGCCGGGAGGCCGCGCTGCGCCGCCGCGCCGCCCGCGACGGCTACGTCACGCTCGAGGGCTTCTGGAAGGACCCGCCGGGCTACGTCGAGCGGGTGGTCTGGCCCAACTACGTCGACGCGCACCGCTGGCTGTTCGAGGGCGGCGTGGTCGAGGGCGGCCGGGTGGACGCGGCGGTTCTGGCCAGGGAGGGGATTCGGGTCGTTGATCGCGTGGTTCGTCGTTCTGGGGAGGGGGGAAGGGAAAAGGAAGGGGAAGGGGAGGTGGTGGAGGTGGAGCAGGAGGAGGATGTGGAGTTTGGGAAGGTGTTGGAGTGGGCTGTGAGGGTGGTCATGGAGGAGTTGGAGCGGATCTGCTTGCCGCGGAATGAAGTAGGGAAGTGAAAGGGAGGGAGGAGCAGGGGTGTGCGACTTTTATGAATTATAGAGGAGAGGGGAGGCGAGAGTGGGAAGACGGCGTATAAGGGCCGGTAGACATGATGGATTTGTCCCGTGATAATAGACTTGGCGACAAATGCTGGAGCCTGCTGTTTAGATTGGGTTCCTGAATTAGGCATGCAACGAGTATGGAACGGCGGGACGGAGACTCGAATTTCCTGGTGACCACTGCTCATGCTGGTCGGATTCATGTCGATGAACCAAATGCTCGGTGGAGCGTGTCGTGTAATGATGCTGTCTACGGACCTAAAAGCCGGATAATTATCGTCAACCGGCTTCCCTTCTTATCCCCCTTCCGGCCGGTCACCCCTCCGATCCGTCATCATCACCCACTAACTCACCCCCTATCACCCACGAAACTCCAAATGGCGGGTTCTCCCCTCCTACCGCCAAGTACCATTCACCGTCTGCGCCGGGCACGGCACTACCTCCCCACTTCCTTCTTTCCCACCACACGACGACCCCGTCCCCGTCCCCGTTGCCGTCCCCGTCCCGCCCGCCGCACCAACAGCCAGAACCAACCTGCGATCCGGATCCGACTCCCACACCACGCTCCCATCCGGCTGCACCTTGACATACTTATACAGCACCGTCCGGCCCGCCGCGTCTGCGCCCGCTGATATCGGCACGGTGATGCTCCACAGCGGATCCGCGGCCGAGTACGCGGACGCAGACAGCGGCACTGCGCGCACCGGGTCCCACGCGCCGAGCTCCGGCGCGCTGCCGACCACCCTCACCGCCTCGCCCCAGCGGGTCGCCACGCGCGCGTGGAACGCGACGTAGACGGTCGCCGCGTCCGCGGCGGCGCAGCAGCCCGAGGGTAAAGGTGCGGGAGCAGCCGGGGGGGTCGCGGTCGGGTTGGGGGTCTGGCTGGGCGGGAAGGGGGAGGCGGAGGACGCCGCGGCGGTGGCGGGGGCGTAGCTGCCCGCGACTTGGACGCGGGCGCAGGTGCTCGGGAGGGTTGGGCCGTGGGCGGCCGCGGCCGACCAGCCTGGCGTGGGGACGATGCCCGCGCGGCGGTCGGCGGCGGAGAGGAAGGCCGCGTACGACCAGGTCAGGTCGGCGGCGGAGGTGGGCGCGCCGGTGGCGCGGTCGTATTGCTCGGCTAGAGAGCCGTCCGCGGGGGTGTACTTGGCTGCGACGGCCATGAAGTCGTCGGCGTAGGCGGAGACGGCGGAGAGGATGGCTTGGTAGGTCTGGGAGGACGAGGGGTAGGTGCCGGCTGCGAGCGAGGGGACGAGGTCTTGGAAGAAGGTCAGCGAGAGCGGGGTCACGGTGATGGAGCCTTGTTTCTTCCAGACGTAGATGGCGTCGTAGAGCTGCTCGGCCGTCGCGAAATTGGCGAGGTACCACGGGTTGCCGTTGAAGTAGACGTCTTCGGCGTATCGGCCCACGGCGACGGCCCTGCCTTGGGGGATGCCCGCATTGATGGGATAGAGGGAGCGGAACGAGTCGACGTAGGCCTTGTGGTTCGACAGGGCCTTGTCGCTGCATGGCTGGAACGTCGTGGCGTCGCAGCCCACGGCCGGATCAAAGGTGTGGATCGATGCCAGGACAGAGTTGACGTCCTTGCCAGTCCGAGCCGTGCCGGTGTTGACTACCCGGTTGTCAGACGAGCGCGGCTACCCAGTCGGTGTGTTGCTGACCGAAACTTACTGTTGGAGACAACGTAGCCGCCATCAGCCTTCCAAAAGGTCTGCTGAAAGCATAGGATGTGTGGGGCAGCAGTGATGCAGGCGCGGCATTCGGTGCCCAGCTGGGCGGCAAGAGCAGCGCCCTCGACGAGAGCTGTTGTTCCGTGTCAGTTTGTGGTTCGAGCGCGAACCTCAGAACAAAAACTGACCCCTGTGGTTGCTGGCAATGGTGAAGAACGAGCTGCAGGGAACCTCTTCCCAGAGATCGAAGCCTGTCTCGTTCCTGAACAGCGTTAGTGTCCCGAAGACTGCCAAGTGGTTGGAACCTCGGGACGACCTACCAGTACTGGGCAATGTAAGCCAGATCGTTCTTGATCACGGGCCAGACTACGTCCTTGGCCGTTGAGGCGTAGCCGTTGCCAATCAGCCACTTGGCATACCGGGCGAGCGCGATAGCCCGCAGAGCAGGGCCGTCCCTTTGGGGCCGGCCCCACTGGCCGGAGAACGGCGTCAGGTCGACCATGAATTTGGGCTCGCCGAGACCAGCGCCGTCGGCGAGGCTGCCCGAGGGGTTTGAGACCTCCTGGAGCTTGGCCTGGGCGACAACGTAGTTCTGAATGGCGCTCTGCAAGGTGGCCGAGTAGTTGCGGGCGAGCGAGTCCACGACGCCCGTGAGAACGAGGGCAGCGTCTCTGGTCCACGTGTACCAGTCTACTGCGTCTCAGCATGCTTGCGCCGTCGAAGTTCAGACTTCAGGGCGCTCACTTACAGTCCGGGTTGGACTTGGAGGGGCTCGCAACCACGACGCCCGACGCAGCACCGGCCGCCGCGCAGCCGTCGGGGCCGACATTGCAGAGCAGCTTGCTCCAAGCGACGGACGTCTCGCTGCTGATGAACGAGTCGACGAACCGCTGGAGCAGGGCGCCCTCCCGCCTAGCGCGGGGATCGGCTTCGGGGCGTCCGAGGACGGCCTGGACGGCGCACGCACCCAGAACGAGCAGGGACGAGAAGGCGTGCATGGCGGGCAGGAGGAATCCAGATGCGTTGGAATAGTTGGAGGGGACGAGGCTTTGAGCATAGACTGCTAGGCCGTCCATGACTAGCCCGTCTTATGCTCGTGGAGCACCAGTCCCCTTCTCATCTGCATTGGGGTCAGCCAACGGGCTGGTCCTGATGTAAGTCGTGTTAAGTCGCACTGCGCTGGTTCCACGATGTTGCGCTGGATGTTGCGCATGCAGGCAAAGGGTCGACATCCATTCGGCAGTGGCTAAGGGCCGGTGCTTGGCCGGTGCTTCTTGCCGCGATTCCACGCTCCGTGACCGTCAAGTCGGTCGCGTCTGCCGCAGTGCAATGCAGAGAGGGCTCAGCTCGGCGGTTGCCGGTCTTGACCTGACAGATAGGGCCTCTTCTCGGCTCGCCAAGGTCCGTGATGTTGGGAAAAAGGCATCGGAGAGGCGCCGATATGGTTGTTGTTGCCGGTCGGCCCGGGGTACTATGCTCTCTAGTCTCTACGGAATACGTCACAGCGGAGGCTACCTAACTACCTCCTAGTGTACCCCGGATCCGCCAAGGGAATGACTTGCAGCGGGGTGGGGAGGCTGGGGGAGCAGAGCGTACCTGAACGATTGCAGATGAACTGAGTGTTTCCACACTGGCCTGCCTAACCAACAAAAATACGATGTAGTCAAACACATGGAAGACATACCGATCAATGGCAATGGGCTGGGAGACGATATCATCTTCTCTGCCTGAAGGGAAACAAACAGCTCCTGCTCGCTGTAAATCCGTACTTTCGTACAATGGGTTGGCACAGGTTCATGACAGTTGCTCCCCCGGGCCCCTTTTTATGCAAGCCAAAAGCTCCCATCCGTACCGAAGGCTTCGAGACGGACATTCGTGCCTGCCAAGCAACACTGACGACCTGCTACCGTGGTAGTTCCGTGGTAGTTCCGGCTCCACGAATGCATCGAATCGGGCCGTCGAGCGCTCGACTGAACGCTCGACTGAACTTTAAGTAACCCTATGCGTACCTTCCACAGATTACGGATGACACAGCGGGAGTGACGGGACTGTGATGACCCTCCTCCGCATCCGAAGCCTGGGCAAGCAATTGTTAAAGTGGGGCATCGCATGGCGGCTTCTACCAAAACGGAAACTTGCGCCGAACCGAGTACAGGAGACGCGATCAGCGCCAGAAAAAGTTAGTCCATCACATGCTCGAGACGACTGCCACAACCACAGCAATGTCTCCTGCCTGTGCGAGACAACAGGTCAGAGAATTTACTGTTTCCGCAACATTGGGGGCTCCAGGGTGATGCGCGTTGGCTTGCGATGCAGCAAAGCCGAGTTTCTTGTTGACTCTTACCCCTGGGGGATGCCGCAGCTGCGCTGAGTCGAACACGGGACCAGCAGGGACCAGCGGGGCGTGGCTCGGGCACCCTGTCGGCCTTCTTCACATGCCAACCACTACTGTGTGCGCAACGTATGCAACTTCCTGAAACTACACTGTATATCTGCCATTTCCCTGGGGAGCTCGCGCTTCAAGCGCACGTGGTCACCCCGCATCGGCCAAATGCACACTGTGTACACAGTACTTATTCTTTCTCCTACCTGGCATGGGCCATCTGGGGTTTATCCCGTCATCCTTGGACACCCTTGGACGGCCATGGACGACCCTTCTCTGCAACGCCCCCACCCAGAACTTGCTCGCGACAGCCAGCAACACCACACAAACCAGATGGCAAGCTCCTCTCAGTGAGCAACAAAGCTGTCAGCCACTGGGCTTGCCTACGACGGTTAGGCGACATCCCTCCTAATCATTACGTTTCCCGCGCGCCTGGTTGGCGCCTGTTATGCCCCTTGGTTCAGTCTTATGCCGTCGAACAGCCCTCGCTGCGACGTCTCGGTTCGAACTTCACTACACCATGGCCAACCCGTTGGCCTGGGCAGCCACAATGCCTTTTGGGGGTGAGCTTTGAGATTGCCGTCCTTATTGCGCAGGAAATAGGAGCCTAGCCACGCTCACACTCTTCTCACCAGCTGATGTCCCCACGCCGCACCCCCGGGGTGAGGCCGGCCCGCCGCCAGCCGATTCGGAATTGCTCGACCACCAAGCCAGCGAGTTTATGGGCACTTTCTTCGACCATCTCAACGCAGACAACAATATGCGCGCTTGGTTTGACGAAGGGTTGGGCGGTATCTTTACGAACCAGTGGCTCATGGCGCCCCCGCCCGAGGTTGTCGCGCATCAGGTCACACTCGGCTTCCTCGACAGCCTACAACCGGTCAGCAACGGTCTCGCTGGTCTTTCAGACGCTGCGGTTCGGTCGTCGTTGCCTCCAGTCCCGCCGTCGAACACAAAAGCACGGCCCCTAGCCGAGGAGGTGCAGTTTGGCTCGGATCCGAATTTCAACCGGGAGAAGTTCGTCCCGCCGTCCGAAAGCGAGACATCCCAGGCGATGTCGGCACAGCAAATAGCCACACTAGGATGCCTGCAAAGGATATCGGAGGGAGGAAGCGTGGCAGAGAACTCGGAGCAGACAGTCCCATCACCAATAGGCCCCCGCGGCGGCGAGAGTGTCGCGACATCACCACATCCGGCGCCAGCGGCACCCCCAAGTAAACCGGCGCCCCCGCCGCGGAAGAGGAAGAAACCCGGCGCCGAAGCGGAAGCGGCAGCCACCGGCGCCGGCGACGGCACTAAGAAACGTCGCCAGTCCCCTCGCCAAACGCTTACCGGCGAGCAGAGACGGCAGAACCACGTTAGGAGCGAGCAGAACCGGCGCGACCTCGCCAAGGACTACTACACCGAACTGTTGGAAATAGTACCCGGCCTCAAGGACCGCGGCTATACGAGAGCGGTCGCGCTGTCCAAGGTGGCCCAATTCCTGATCGAATTTACTGCTGAAAACCGGATGTTAAAGGAGCGGCTGAGCAGGACGACGGCGGCGAACGGGACACGTCCGTTTCTTGCATCATGATACATACCTAAGGAGGACATTAAAAGTAGTGTAAGCCGTTGCCAACCGCGCGGTGACCATAGTCATAGATGAAAGCGTAACGAAATTTAGCCGCATAGCAGCCGGCAATGATAATAATCGTCACCCTCAGGTAGTACCTCGTCAAATTCCCTGGCTCAGTTGAATCGAGTAGTTATAGTTTCTAAACCTGCAACGGCACCGTTTCCGTGCACTAGAGCAAGCAAACATGGAAGACGAACTGGCTGAGCGGATTCAATAGTCACTGAGATTACGTTTGAGTGCGGGAAAACATTCGGCTGCCTCAGTCCTGGGTACGACAAAAGAACCGAGCAAAGTCACCTCACTGCAGAGTCAAGATGGCGGCGCTTGTCTTGTCTGCCTCTACACAGGAATCGCTTCATGTCACACCAGGGCGCAGCAGAAAGCTGTCCGCTGATCGAGTCGCAGACATCACGCTCGGCACATCATGCAAAGAATGTAGCACAGCCATGGTTTTCCCCAGCCTCATAGACCGACGGTCTCGGCGAACGGCTCGGAATATGGCGTCTCCTAAATCATCCGGTTCACAACGCTCAAGCCTGTTACAGCGAACGGAGCTCCCCGGAGTTCGGTCGATCTTGGACCTGTCGGGAGGAAATTGACATCATGGAAGGGCGAGATGGCTCCTTGGTTACCGAACTGCCGCAGCAATCGACCCTGACCACCGTGGTGGCAGAGGATCGCTGGGCACAGATCCGTGGAGAGAAAGGGAAGAGAAGAAGAGGAAGCTTCCCAGAAAAAAAGTGGTTGCTAAATACTGGCGGAAAATTTGGGAAAGTGGGGCCAGCCTCGCGTGCGCTGCCTGGGGCTTCTGCAGGTTTCGCTCACTAACTCGTTAGTTATCTTATCGCTGCTTGGCACTGGCAGCAGCCTTGCCGGCCTGCCCTGCCAAACTTCCACCCATTCTCCAGCTTCGCGACGGCCTGCGCAGCATCGCCCAATTCCTTAATTCGCGCGACTCCAACCGCACATTTGATCAAAATGGACGCGGCGTCGATTGTGGAGATCAACAAGGTCCGGCTGGCGATGGGCATGAAACCCCTGCCAGTCCCGGGAGCCGCGCCGCCACCCAAAGAGCCGACCCCGGAAAAGGAGACGGGCGACGACGGCCGGCCAGTGAGCACCCTCGAGACTCGCGAGGCCGCCGGCGTCGAGAACTTTCGAAAAGTACAAGAAGCCGCGGCGGCAAAGAGGAAGCGAGAAGAGAAAGCCGCCGCCATCAAGAAGGCACGCGAGCTGGCGCAGCGCTCTGCCGTGGTCGCGGGCAAGGGTCTGGCCGACGACGACGACGACGAGGACTTGGACGTCAAGTCATGGCTCAAGAATCAGAAGAAGCGGCAAAAGAAGATCGAGGCTGCTCGGAAGGCCGAGGAGGAGAAGGCCGCCGCCGAAGCCGCCAAGGCTGCCGCGGCCGAGCACACCGCGGCGGACTTGGCTGGTGTCAAGGTCGCGCACGACATGGCTAGCTTCCTGGGCGGCGACGATCAGATCCTCACGTTGAAGGACGCAGGTGTGCTCGAGAACGAGGAGGAAGGCGACGAGCTCGAGAACCTGGAGCTGCGGGAGCAGGAGAAACTCCAGGAGAGGCTGGATCTCAAGAAGAAGCGACCCGTCTACGATCCCAACGACGTCGACGAGACGGGCGAGATTGGTCTGTTGTCCAAGTATGATGAGGAGATCTATGGCAAGAAGAAGAAGGCTTTTACTCTAGACTCGGTTGCGACGAAGACGGAGCTCGCGGATATCCTCGAGGCGCCAGCAGCCCAAAGGAGGAAGCACCAGGTGGCGGACCTTGATGCTCTCGGTAGGGATCTTTGCAATACGCACAGTGGCCGGCCAGGATCAGTGCTAACCGACGGCGGAACAGAAGACGCGCCTGCGCCGACTTCGGACTATCTAGATCCGTCAGAAGTGAAGGTCAAGAAACCCAAGAAGAAGAAGTCCAAATCGACGCGACGGCGACGAGAGGACGACGACGACGTCTTGTTTGCCGGTGACGCAGCCAATGGCGAGGAGGAAGCGCAGGAAATGGAGGTCGACTCTGGCGCTCCTGCCCCCGCGAAGAAGAGGAAAGTGGTCGACGACGGTTTTGTCGATGACGAAGACCTACAATCATCCCTGGCGCTCCAGAGGAGGGAGGCGTTAAAGAAGAGGAAGAAGACGCGGCCGGAGGACATCGCGAAGCAGCTGCGAGAAGCAGAGAACGCAGACGGAGAGGTTGAAGAGGACAAGGGCGCCGTGATGGACGAGATCAGCAGGTTCGTCGACGGGCTGCGCGCCGAGGCCGAAGAAGAGCGCAAGCCGCGCAGGCTCAAGAGTGAAGAAGCAGTCACCAAGATGAAGGAGGAGTCCTCCGAAGACGAAGAAATGCGCGACGTGGACCACCCCTCGGCTTCCCGCGAGGCGACGCCCCTAGGCGAAGTCCCCGTCACGGGCGTGGAAGAGGAAAAGACGGTCGACCAAGGCCTGGGCGCCACGCTCGCGCTGCTCCGCGACCGGCACCTCATCGAGGAGGGCAGGGGCGCCGAGCTCAACGAGAAGTTCCGGCAGCGGCAGCGCTTCCTCAACGAGCTGCGCCGGCGCATGGACCTGTTCGACCAGGAGACGCGGGCGCAGCGCGAGCGCGACCGGGCCAGCGGGCGGCTGGACCGCATGTCGGCGCGCGAGCGCGAGGAGTGGCAGCGGCAGCAGAACACGATCCGCGACCAGCACCAGTCGCGCGTCATCGACCAGCTCTTCCGCGAGGGGTACCGGCCGGACGTGGAGCTCAAGTACGTCGACGGCGACGGGCGCCGGCTGGACGCCAAGGAGGCCTTCAAGGAGCTGTCGCACCAGTTCCACGGCAAGGGCAGCGGCAAGGGCAAGACGGACAAGCGGCTCAAGAAGCTGGCCGAGGAGAAGAGGCGGATGGCGCAGAGCATGCTGGACGCGAGCCAGAACGTGGGCATGAGCTCGGCCGCGTCGCATCAGATCAAGAAGCGGCGCGAGGCGGGCGTGCGGTTGGCGTAGGCCCCGCGGTATTTACGACTGACTGATGCGCGCGGTTGATTTGGGTCTGTTCTGGGATACCGAGAGTCCAAGAAAGGTGCATCAACCCCTTTTTTATTTTATTTCTGAATACATGGATCTTGCTCTGTACTGACGCCGAGTGAGCATAGTCGTTGACAGCGAGGTAGGTTGTAGAGGGAGAGGTCTGACCCTGGCCAGGCTTCGAACTGTGTGGTTCCAGTGACATGCTGTGGCGTCTTCCCGTCAATGCCATCGTGACATGATACCCCTGGGTGATTGAGCGTATTGTAGGTCCCTACGTTGCGACCAACGTTGCAAAGCCCCCGTAGTTAAGTGAATTGAGCTGAGAGATGCCTTGGCACCGACAAGAGCGGTTGTCTATGAGGTGCCGGGGCAGCGGGCCACGAGCGTCTCCGACTCTTCTGGTTCAATTACAATCCTGGTGCAAGTCGTACTGGTGCATTGAATTCCTCGTCCAACGATGTTGCTCCCGGTTTCATCCCATATCGATTCCCGCCGTTACAGTCCCACACCACGAAGCCGCTTTTCTCGTGCAACTGTGTCAGGTGCGATCTCTGTAGGCCCGTTCCGCGTACACCTGCACACAAACGCATCTCCCGGTTGCACCGCTCGTCCCACGGCTCAACTTGACCCGCAACAGCCAGAGTCGAGAACCGCCCAGGGCACTCGAAGTTGATCCGAAGCCGCTTGCCCCGTTTCCCACACCCATCACGTCCATAGAGGCCGAGAAAAGAGGGTGATGCTCCATCAACCGCCCGTCTCCGTCCCAGATCTTCTCCCCCTCTCGATAGATCCCTCTTCACTTTCCAACAACATCCGCGCCCCCCCTCCAGCCCGGAAAAAAGCCTCGCCCTCACACTGACCCCTCCCCAGCTCCACCACCCTCCAACCCCCGCCCTTCCCCCCGAGCCTCCTTCGCCGCCCCGACACCTCGCCTGGCGGCGCCGCCGCCGGGGTGGAGAAACTCGTCGACGTAGGGCGCCGCGCGCTCGCGGTGGCGCGTCGACACGTACCAGGTCAGCCACAGCACCAGGGCGAAGGTGGTGAGCCAGAGGATGACGAGGCGCGGGGAGCGAGGGCGGCGCGGGGCGTAGGGGGAGAAATATTTGTTTGACATCTTTCTTTTCTTCTTTTCTTCTGTTTTTGGGTTGGAGCAAGGTTATTTGACTACTTTGGTATTGGGGTTGAGTTGGTTGTTAAGGGTTTGTCTTGTCCCGGCGTGGTTGTGCTTGTTGTTGTTGTTGTGGTGTGTGGTTGTCCACCTCTAGGGGTGTGCGCCGAATTGAGGGGCCAGGGCCCCTTGATCGGGATCAAAATGAATATCGAATTGAAATTGGAAGTTCAATTTCTCGGGGTGGCCGTGGGACGGATTTGTGTTGTTGATTTTTCAAGCTTCACGGCAGCTCCAGTGAGAGAAAGGAGCTGTGACGTCGGCTTGAGCTCCACAGTACGTTCGGGACGGAGTATCGCGGCAGGCAGAAGTGGATCCTTCTGGTCATCTCGCTCCTCCCTGGCACTTTCTCTCCTCCAACATCAACAAATGGACCGACCCCCGTTCAACTCGCTGGGGTCACCCGGACTGTAACTGACAGCGTCTGCTCTGTCACTTCAAGCGCTCGGTTTGAATATTGAAATTTCAGGCCGCTCAATCTCAGAATACTCGGCCCTCCTTACACGCAATTGTACTTTCTCTTCATCGCTCGTCCTTTCTCCCGGCAACCAAAGCTCCACTCCAGACCGAACCCAGAACAAACGAAACGCTCATCTCCATCCGATTATGCGTACACGTCTCACACCTCGGTCTCCACATCGGGCGTGCGCCCGCTGAGGCTGCCCACCTTCATGAGCCTGCGGGCGGCGAACAGCGCCTCGTCCTTGGCGAACTGCGCACTGCGCATGGGTTTCCTGCTCGGGTCAGCCATCCGTTTTGCAAGACTCGCCGACGGGAACGCAGCCGGACCAACCTACCACTGCATCAGCCCGCGGTGCTTCCGGTGCAGGTCCCTGCTCCGGCTGCGGTACTCGCGGTACTGCTTGATGGGGTTCCTGCTGCTGCTCGTCTTGCCGGTCGTGCCCGTGGCCCCCGTGGCCGCGCTGTCCACGGACCCGCGCGCGCCGTTGGTGCTCTCGCTGCCGTGTCGCTTCCACGTGTAGTTGCCCTCGTCGCCTTCGTCGCTCCCTTCGATAGTTTGCCGCTCCTTGCCCTTGGCGCTCGTGGCATCGTTGATGCCCAGGTCCACCTCCTCGGCCTCGTCCTCGTCCTCGCCGCTACTGCTCTCTACCTCCTCCTCGTGTACAGGGCCATCAACTTTCCCGTCGACCCCATCGGCACCTTCATCCTGTCGCTCGCTCCGCCCCTCACCCAACAAGGCCGCCGGATCCCCGCCGAACGCGCCGCTCCAATCGGTGCCGTCCTTGGCCAGCCACTTCCTCTTGTCCTCCTCGGGCGCCATGGCCAGCACGTCGCGACCGTGCGTCAGGCTCTCCTCGTGCAGCCGCTGCACGGTGGGCGGCACCTCCGGGCGGACGTGCTCGGCCCGCACGCCCTCGGCGAAGCAGGCCTCCCACGTCTCGATGGTCTCGCGCGAGTCGTTGTCGCTGACGAACCGCAGGTGGTCGCGGTCCGTGCCGGGCTTGAACCGCCCGCGGAAGCGCAGCCGGCCGATCTCGGCGATCTGCAGGTCCGGCACCGTCCCCACGTTGTCCGGCGTGATGTAGTTCTGCGACAGCCGCGTGCCGTTGTTGCACCGCCAGATCGGGATGTCGAAGTCCCGCTCCTCCGCGTCCGGCACATCCTGCAGCCAGACCGACGCGAACGTGTCGGGCTTGCGCCGCCTGCCCGCCGGGCGGAACTCGAAGAAGACGGGCGAGCGGTAGCGGTAGCGAACCGGCAGCCGGATGCGGGTCGACTTGTGCTTGCTCGATGGCTCCGAGGAGGAGGCGGAGGCGCCGCTGATGTCCCACGTCAGGCCGGTGCCGTCGTCGGTCTTGCGGCAGACGTCGGACTTGACCGTGGCCGAGCTGCCGCCCGTGCGCAGGCGCAGCTTGGTCCGCTGGGTCGGGCAGTAGCCGGACGCGGTGATGGCGTCCGAGAGGAACTCGAACGTGCCGATCTCGCCGAAGCCGAGCTGGGTCGGCGGCAGGCGCAGCTCGACGGACCGGAAGAGCAGGCTGAGCCGGATGCGCCCGAAGCCGATGCCGCCGTCGAGCGGGTACCAGCGCGTGCTCTGGCTGCTGGTCTGCAGCACGTCGCTGAGCCGCAGCGGGACCACGCCGATGATGGGGTCGTGCTGCCGGTGGCGCGAGTCGCGCACCGTGACCGTGACGATGCACGAGCGCCAGTCGCGCACGAACCGCTCCGTGCCGGCCTCGAAGATGGGCCGCGACGAGACCACCTTGGTGCGCGTCTTGTACACGAGCTCGTCGTTGATCAGCACAGTGCAGTACGCGCTCGGCAGCCTCTTGCCCTGCTCCTCCTTGATCTCGCCCGCCTCGGGCCGCGCCGGCTCGTACTCCCTGCCGCCCGTGCGCTTGCCGCCCCGCGAGCCCTTGACGTTCTCGAGCTCGAGGTTGACGATCTGGTGCACCACGACGCTGAGGATGCCGCTCGGCCACAGCGGGTCCGGCGGCGTGTGCACGACCGCGTCCTCCTCGGCCGTGTCGAGGCTGCCCCGCTCGTCCTGCAGCTCCTTCCTGTCGCGCAGCTCCGCCGGCAGCTTGGGGTCGAGGCCGTCGGTGCGCAGCGCGCGCCGGAACTGCGTCTTGCCGAAGAAGCCGACCTCCCAGTGCAGCTCGCCCGGCATGGCGCTGCCGGCCTTGACCCCGCGGAGGCGCGACACCTGCGGGAACATCCTGCCCGGGTGCTGGATCAGCTTCTGGATGCTCAGCTCGACCTTGCCGACCACGTCGTCGGCCGACGACCGGTCGCTGTCCCACAGCTCGAGCGACAGCTGCTCGTCGACCCGGATCACGTCCGCCGTCAGCGGCAGCGCGCAGCACTCGGAGAAGATGGGGTTGAGGTCGTCCTGGATCACGCGCGTGCAGTACTGCGGCTTGCCGAACTTGGAGAAGGACACGCAGATGTAGGGGTCCGACCCGCCGCCCTCGCTGCCGCGCCGGTCCTGCTTGCTGAGCCCCGTCGCCCGGTGGATCCGGATGAACAGCACGCCCAGCGCGATGGTGTCCTTCTTGATATTGTCGCCCTGCAGCATCTTGCCAACGTCGAGCGTCATCGACTTGGGCGCCACGTACATGTTAGCCACCGTCGCGATGGCCCAGTTGACAAAGTTGAAGATGACGGGCAGGTTGAGGATGTTGGCGCCCTTCTCGACAAGCGGGATGCAGCTCGCCTCCACCTTGGGCAGGCCCATCAGCGTGAAGCTGAGCGTCTTGACGAACGGCGGGTTCGGCGCCAGCGCGACGCGCAGCCTGGCCGTGGCGACCAGCCGGTTGAGCTCGACCCAGATCGGGAATGGCACGCCGAAGAGGCCCTTGACGCCGAGGTAGAATATCAGCTGCATGCCCATGTTCCTCGCCTTGGAGGACACGTCAGCCGACGAGGGCTGCGCGTGGTACGCGATGGTCGCCTCGAGGTTGTAGAACTCGCCCCCTTCCTCCTCGGCTGCCAGCTCCTGCGGGTCCTTCCCCTTCGCTTCCCGCTTGTGGATCTCCTCCTTCAGGTCCTGCATGTACGAGTCCGGCAGCGCCCGCAGGCTCAAGATGCGCAGCGGATTGCTGCCCTGCGAGATGCCGTTCACCTTGACGTTCTCCACCACGCCGGGCACGCTCGCCTGCATGACATCCTCGAGCGTGTCGGCCACGGCGGCGAACATGTCCGGGTTCACCAGCCCCCAGATCAGCCCCAGCGCCGTGTTCAGCCACTCGACCGACTCGGGGATGAGGTTCACGACCGCCGTCTCGCCGCGCCTCTGCTCGGCGCTCCACTCCGTCGCCCGCCCCCGCCGAATCAGGTCCTTGGCCCACAGGAACACGGCCGAGGCCACGCCGGCGCCGAGCGGCACCAGCGCCCACAGGCTGCCGCCGCCCAGCGCGCGGCCCAGCAAGACCACGGCCAGGAAGAGGCCCGCGCAGAGCACGTTGGCGCGCGCCTCGAGCGCCGCGAACATGGGCTCGTAGCTGACCGCCGGCGTCGGGTGGAACAGCACGTTGGTCTTCTCCCCGTGGATCGGCACGTCCGTGGTCGCGCCCGCGGCCACCGGCTCCGGCGGCGCCGTCTCGTCCTGCGCGGCGCGGTATTCCTCGCCCGACTGCGTCGGAAGCGTCTGCCTCGTCGTCGGCTTGCCGAGGTTGGCGTTGGGGATGGTAATCTGTGATCCAGGGGCAGGAGGAAGGGTGTCAGTTTTTGTTGCTCTGCAGTCGGCCCTTTGTTTTTACGAGGGCCCAGCCGCACGCAAGGGGAAAGGTCCCTTGGAGGGAAGGGGGGGTTTTTCCTACCATGGGCTGGTCGGCCGCCTTCATGTGGTGCGTGTCGATGTCCTCGATCTCGACGTCCCTGCCCGTGACCGGGTCGCGCACCGTGCGCCGGTTCTTGCCCGCCGGGCTCTTCTGCTGCTGCTGCTGCGTGGCTGATACGTGGTCCTGCGCCTCGCCATGGCCGCTGCCGGCCCGCAGCTGGGCGTCGACCTGGGCGTCGCGCTGCTTCTTCTGCCGGTCCAGGCTCTCGACGAACTGCTTGATGTTGGGGATCCGGTTGGTCCCCGAGTAGTGCTGCCCGGACGGGTAGACCTTCTCGTCGGCGTTCATGGCGGCGGTGGTGCTTGGGGTGAGATGCGTGGGTCGGCGAGGATTGACTGATCTGTCTGTCCCTGACGACGGGGGGTGAGGTAAGTTGCTGATGATACGTAGAAGTAGGACTGTTCAGTTGCTGGTAGGATTCAGAGCCGATGGGCCAGGGCCACCCAAGGTAAGGTAGGTATGGGAAAGGAAGGCAAGCACTACTGGTAGGGGGGTCTAACACGAGCAGGCGAGTTATATCATCTATAGGTAGGTAGCTAGCCCACGGCACAGCAGCTCGCTGAGAGACTCAAACAGAGTTCGCGGCTTGTGTTAATACGTAGCTTACCGTGTGGGTAACTGCTCTCTGAGCGTGTAAGCCATCCACAACCAAATTTCCGGAAAGACCAAGCACCAGCACCAAGCAGCCTACACTACACGAGCGTAAATTACTGTAAATTGCCAATGGCAAAAAGCCAACCGAGACGATCCGTCATCAGCGTTTGCTTGCGCTCTGCGCTGGCCTTGCCCTTCTTTTTTTGAGCGACCCAGATGACGTCGGTGGTCGACGGCGCCCCACCGTCCGAGAAAAGGGATGACGTCCGTCATGGAAGCCAACTCCATACCACCTAAATAGGTATTCTATCAGTGAAAGCAAGTGAATAACGGATGACATATTCCGTAAAATATTCTGTAGTTAGTGGTCTATAGTGCAGCTAATTGATGATTTGCTGACGAAGGCGAGTGGCATTCTTGGCCCCGCGAAGGATCTTGTAAGTTGAACATCACAAGACAGGGCTCGCGCTCGAAGTAGCCACTCCAGCTTCCATCTGCAGGTCTTCGAATCATGCCGCGGTAGCTTCCAGGAGACGAAACACGCAAGCTACCTATATCCGATGGAAGCTACTGTAAATCACCACTTTTCTAGCGGGTTCAAGACCAGGCCGTGTCCTCGGGATAGAGTATGTATCAAAGGAAGAGATGTGTGATTTGGGGAAAATGGATGATTTGGCGGGTCAGGTCAGCTACCCAGCCCCCTGCCGGTCAGGTCAACATGGGAGGGTCCGGTCAGGTCAGCATGGGAGGGTGTCGGTCAGGTCAACACTGGATGGGGTCCGGTCAGGTCAACTACTACTCCCTCGGTCGGATCGACTCAGCTTCCCCTGTGCCAGTCTGCTCAACCACGGACTGGACAGGAGCATATACCTATGTACTGGGCAGCACAGCACGCTCTCCATTTGAGGTACACAATCCGCAAATGCAGGGAATCATTTGCTCCTTTTGCCATCAATTGCTAGCTAGCTGCATATACACACATGGTCCGTCGCATCCATCGTAACTCATTCCAGTCATCATCAAGCCAGTGTACAGGAACGGATATAAACAAAAAACCGAGGTATCAAATGCCCTTGCCCAACTCCGTTTTCCCCTCGCGCGCTATGCTCCCCTTTGTGCTGCATGCAAAATCCCCCAAAACACATCATTAACCTCCCCAATATCCTTCCCTCCCTTCCCTCTCCATACAATTCACCACCGCCCTCTCATCCAGTGGACCAGACAAAACAAGACCTTCCGCAGGCGACATCACAACACAGCGCCGCCATCCCGCCATGGCACCCACCCGCGCCCGCCGAACCCATCGCCCACCGGCCTTGCCGTCATGGTCGGCGTGCCCTCGTCCATCTCCACATCCCCATCCCCATCCCCGTCCCCGTCCCTAGCTCCCTCGCCGTCCCTCTCCCAACCAGCCTCCCCCCGCAAGGCATTCCGCACATACAACCCTTTCCCCGCTCCCCGGGACTCTTTGCTCAGAGTATACCCCTTCCCCTTCCCCTGCCCCTCACAACCCTCGCCCTCGTCCTCAGACGCGGACACCACGACGCTACTTGCGTCCGACATCTCCACGTCACCGCCGCCGCCGCTGCCGAAGCCGCCGACAGCGTCCGCAGACCGCGGGCGGTGCTCGTCAAAGACCGAGTCGCGGCCGGCGGTGCTGGCGCAACAGCAGCTGCTGCTACACACGCTGGCGGCGGTGGAGGACTCGATGCTCGGGGTGGGGGCCTCCTCGTCGTCCTCCCCATTCCGGTCGGCCGCCGAGGCGGCGGCGGCGGCGGTGGCGCCGCCGCGGCCGAACATGTCCTCCATTGTCATGGAGGGCAGCCGGTTGTTCATAGACATGGACATGGAGGACATGGAGTAGGGCTCGGGCGTGAGGTGGCGCACGCTGTGGCTGCAGGAGGAGTCTGGGGTGGAGTGCCGCGTGGGGAGCAGGGAGGAGGGGATCGGGGTCAGGTCGCCGGCCTGTCGCGGTCGCAGATGGGGTTGGTGAGGCGGGGACGGCGGCGGCGCGGGTGCTGGTGTGGCTTCTCGCGGCGGCGCGGGGGCGGGAGGAGGAGAGCGCGGAACGGCAGGGGCAGGCGCAGGGGCAGTGGTTTTTGGTGGTGGTGATGGTGGTGTTGTTGTTGCTGTTTTTGCAGATGTTGCTGGAGCAGCGGCGGCGCGGGCGGGCGGCACGGGCACCGCGAGGACCGGCACTTGGGTCTGCGTTGCGGCCGCGACGGCCTTCGCCAGCTGCGCCTGGGCGAGGGCTTGCTGGTTCCTCGTGCGCGGCCGCGGCGCCGGGACGGCAAGCACAGGTACTGACACCGCGGGATCTTTCTTGGCCGGCACGGCGGCTGCCCCGGTGACCGCGCTCTCCCCCTCTCCCTCTTCGTCCTGTCCGATCGTCCAGACCCAGCGCCGCTTCTTCTCCCGCCGCTTGCTGCTCCGCTTGCGGATGCCGCTGCCCGTCGGCGACCGCGCCACGGGGGTCGACGCGTGCATGTTGGCCATGCGCCGGCGCATCTCCTCGAACGGGCCGGGGGTCTGGCCGCCGTCGCGGGTGCTGTCGCTGCCGGGGGCGTCGGCCATGGCCTGGTCGAGGCTGTTGTCGCCGTCGTCCGAGGACGAGGTCTCGGGCGAGATGGACGTGGGCGTGCTGTCCTCGGCGAGGAGGTCAATGTGCGACTTGGTGTACTTGCTCGTGGTGATCTCCTGCGTCAGGGGGCTGTTGTAGGCCACCCGCCGGGCGGCCTTCTCTTGCAGCCGCAGGGACTGCCGCCGGGGAGACTCGGGAGACTTGGAGCTGAGCGGCGGCAGCGGCGAGTTGCGCAGAATGCTGCGCAGGCTGCGCGGGTGGGTGTAGGGCAGCTTTGTCGACCCGGCGGGCATCGTCGTGCGCCGCTTGGTGTTCTGGCTCGCCGGAGGCAGCGGCCGCGGCGCGTCCAACACGGCGGTCGCCGGCGTCGAGGCCTCGAAGGTGAACACCTGGGTGCCGTTCTTCTCGGGCGGCTGGGCCGACAGGGGAGGCGTCGCCGTCATGGCAGCGCTCGGGAAGCAGATCTCCCCGGCGACGGCGGGCGATATTGGCTGGGCGGTGATGGGCGTGTCGAGGTAAGGCCCCCGATAGGAGGCGGGGGTCGCGCGGTCTTTCGCGTTCCCGGCCACATCCTGCGTCTGCAGACGGAGCACTGGGCGGCCGCCCAAGATCGCCGTGGGCGGGTTCTCCTGCACCGGCGTCGACCGGTCGACGGCTGTGGCGTACACATTGGAGAGCGTGTTGAAAGCTGTCGGCGACTTGACATCGACGGCCGCGGCGAGGCATCTCGATGTCCGCCCACTCGGCCCGTTGGCAAGGGCCTTGATCTGGAGAGACAGTCTCGGCCTCTTGGGCGGACTCGTGGGCGACGTGCTCGACATGGTGCGAGGGGTGTTGGCACTGTGGGCGGCAACTGGGAGGAGGAGCGTGTCGATCAGTCAAGGCCGGGCGGGCTAATCTAAATTAAAATCTAGTATCGAGTAGGCCACCTGCGGAAGTTCCCTAAGCCAGCTAGGAAAGAAGGCAGGTGAGCGGGCCAGCGACCTCACTCTCTCTCTGTTGGCCCAACAGACGAAATGGCGAAGGACTGAGCGTGAGCGCCAGGAGGGGGAGATCGCAAAGGGAGGGCGGCTATATGAGGACAGAGAGGAACAGTGTGCGCCCGCCGGCGGCTAACGAACTACACTAACTGGTGTCCCATGTTGTGGCAGACATGGAACGTCGAGGTCAGGTCAGCGCAGCGAGCGGGGCCCCATGTTCGGAGGAGCGCCATGAGCATGGCCTGTCAGACTGTTCGGGTTTGTCTGGCCTGTCTGGCCGTCTGCAAGCCCCCGCACCGTCCGTTCGACCGCTAGTTAGTGCGTGCGGAATAGACGCGAATGGCGCCCGTCGCCCATCGCACCCCTCATTCCTTTGTCGGACGAACAGGGAGTGGGATCCTGCAACGCCCCGAGGTTGGTTGTTGGTCGAAGGAAGCGGGGCCTTTGCGCGTCCAGCACACTTCTCTGCAGCTTGCAGGCGCCAGCGCTCCCTCGTCCAATCACAGCTTCAGCGACCCGGCTGGACCCACACGCAACCAGATCACATCGCGCCTATTTTGCGCCAAGCCCATTTTTGCTCCGCTGATTTGGCGGGCGGCTTGGGAACGGATCCGGGGGACAACCGCGGCCCTTGCTTCTCGAACTCGCCGGCTTCAAGCGGCTGGCGCTAGCACTCAATATCATCGCTGTTCGGTCGTGCAAAATGACCGACTGAAGGATTCGGTGGCGTCGTAAAGATCTTCACTACTGCGGTAAATGCTCCGTATGCCGGAGGGACTTTGGCCACCCGACGAGCGCACCTTCCCTGGACAAGAAACGGCCGGATCCCATTGAAGAAGAGGGGGGGGCGTCAGCCCCCGGGCACTTCACCGTACTCATAAATTAGCGAGGAATCATGGAGTACCTGTGGTACAATAGGGCTCTCCAAAGAGCCCAACTCCGCTGCCGGCTCATCCCGGGGGTCTGGGCCTCCCCTGGAGCTTGCTTCTTGTGAGCGGCTGACGGCACAGACGTAGCGAGCAAATCCGACAGACTGGGAATTGGGGGCCAACGCTGTGGGTTGGCCAGTGCTGACAACCCGAACATGCAACATTCGCTGCAGCTTTGTGTGCTCTCGTTGGTACTCAAAGAAGCGCAAACAGAGAAAGAAGAAAAGAAAAGCAAACAAAAGAGAATGAAAAGAAAACGACCCGAACGGCAGGAAACACACATTCTCCGGCACCGCGAGTTCCCGTCGGCTCCGTAGTGTAGAGTAGGAAGAAGCGAGACCAGGCCCGACCGTGCCGCCGGGCGGCAAAGTCCGCGCTCCTCCACTGTCAAGTGACCGGGTCCGTGGTGTTCCGTACAGTGTCGCTGCAGGGAAGCGCACACCGAAGCTTTCATTAATGGTCTTGCCTCGATGTCGACAAGATTGCTCGGTGAGAAGGAAGCCGCAAGAGGAGCCGGGCCAGCGAGAGCTTGGGGGGGAACACAGGTCGGGGACAGTCGTGAGTTGACCGACTGATGTAGTTACGCATCACTCGCTCAGCGCTCAGCGCATAAATGATTCGTGACGCAAATAAAGGTGAGGTATGGTAGCCAGAAAACCACGCAGGCTGGACACTGATCCCTGTGCTTGCGAACTCCCTACCCCATTGTACAGTTGGACCGGAGGTACGGAGTGCTCCGTAAGATATCTGACTTCGCTGGTTGGCCCCGTTGGCATATCCGTTGTCCGACAGCGTGTCGAGACACCACTCTGTAAGACAGTGAGGGACGTGTAGAACAATCTTGCACCAGCTTCCCTTCGCTCAGTCAGTGTACATTCATGTACATAATATGCTACCCGCTGAATTTATCCCCCCCTCCCAGTCCGTTGTCGAGGCTGTGGTCCCGCGTACGAACACGCGCAGAAACACGGACAATGCTATCGCACCGTCCAGCAACATTACGTAGATTTAACTCTCACACTATCGGTACAAACAAGTGATACAGACAGACAGACACACCATCACTTATCACAGCGCGGCCCCAGCACGACACCGAGCAGCGCGCCGATCAACCCGCGGACGCGGCGGGGGTTCTCGAGCGCGCAGGCGAAGACGACAGCGGTGCTGGCGGCGAAGGCGAGCGTCTCGCGCCACTGCATGTCGGCGTTGTAGCGGCGGGGCAGCAGGGCGGCGAGCGCGCGGGGAGCGACGAACAGCGCGACGTCGCCGCGGCGGCGGGCGCTCTCGAGCAGGATGCTCCAGCCGCAGAGCGCGCAGCCGGCCGCGACGCACGCGCCGCCGTCGATGCGCTGGCGCGCGCCCGGGTGGGAGCCCAGCACGCGCGGCCCGAGCCGCGTGCGCGCCAGGCACACGCCGTAGTAGAACAGCGCGATGAAGGCGCCGAGGAAGGTGGAGGAGCGGGCGGCCGAGAGCAGCGCGTGGCGCAGCGCGCGGAGGCTGTTGCTGGTTCTGCTGCTGGTTCTGCTGGTGCTACTGCTGCTGCTGCGCGACGCGGCGAGCACGAGCGCGATGGGCAGGTAGCTGGTCAGGGCCCAGCGGAAGGAGCGGAGGAAGCGCGAGGCGGCGTGGCGCTCGCACGACGGGCCGCAGCCCATGTGCACCATCTCGCAGGGGAAGGGGATCGACCGGGCCGGATCTCCCCACTCGCGCGGCCAGCCGTAGTCGGCGCACATGGCGCCGAGCAGCGGGGCCTGGCCGGTGTCGCGGCCATAGACCAGCTCGCCGGCGCGGCACCGGCGGAGCGCCTCGAGCAGTCGCTCGTCGACGGCGGCGGCGGAGCGGATCCACTTGTCGTAGGCGCGCGGCAGGCGCGACGGCTGGTAGATCCACGTCCACATGACGATGCCGCTGGAGAGGGCGAAGACGGCCGGGTCGGTGAGCCGGGAGATGGCGGCCTCGACGGGCGTCCACTGGCCGGCGGCCTGCCGGCGGAGCCTGCGGCGGTGCCACAGCTCGCCGGCGATGACATCGAGCGCGCGCGTGACGGCGAAGAGCGTCAGATCGAGGGTCCGTCCGGCGTACCGGACGGGCTTGGAAGCCAGGTGGCCTGGGAGCTCATCGGACCCGGGCTCGGCCGCGGTGCTGGTAAAGCTCGGGCTCTGCTTCGACTGGAGCAGCCGGAGGCTTAGCCAGGCGGCGATGAAGCAGGCGAGCCACCTTGAGAGCCTGGGACGGGCTGTCAGCAGCGGTGCAAAACAAAGAGGGCTGTGGCAGGGAAACGCGAGGAGGGAGGGTGCTTCACCTCTTCCGAGACTTCTCGGAGAGATCCTTGGCAAGGCGGTCGAGGATGTCTCGGAGCGGAAGCTGGACGCAAACGCCGGCCGCGTTAGCGACGCGCAGGCGTGGTGTGACCTAATAGGGGGACGGTTGTGGCGGCCTTGCCTCGAGCAGCGTGCTGCCTCCGACCAGAGCGGCGCAGAAAGCGGGAAACCCGTGCAAATCAAGCGCGCGCGCGAGGATGCGCCGCAGGGCGGCCAGAAACGGCTCGTCATGCTGTGTGCGGTGTGTGTCGCGTGTCGCGTTCGCCGGTTTGCGTTGGCTGGTGAGCCGCGGGCCGTATTGGAGCAGCAGGCCCAGCAGCCTCGGTCCGATGCTGGTGGCGCATCCCAGCAGGTACGCTCGCACCAGCGGGCGCAGCGACGGCGGGATGCTGCTTTCGCATTTTGCCAGTGTGCTGGATGACGAGTTGGCCATCGGGGGCAGCCATTCCACGCTGATCACTGCGTATAAATGAGGGTAGTAGTGAGCGAGTCTGGTTGAGAAACCGAAAATGGAAGCAGGGCCATAACCCCTGGCATGTGATGAACGTTTCAGGTACGGGTACGGATTCGGAATAACTTCTGGTAGTTAAGCCAAAGTTCTTGTTAAATAAATACCTGACTTCAAGTTGGGTCGATCACTGCGCAAATCATGGGAGAGGGAAGTAGCGTTAACAAAGGTAAGGTACCTATTCAATCGAAGCTCCTCCCAGGTATGCTTGGCTTGGCGGTGGAGACTTCGGATGACAGCCAAACACCCTCGTTGCATCCATCCGTTCAACCAATAACGAGCGTTTGTTAAAAGCAGTGTACCGAGCCACCAGGCTTCGTTTCCAATTTCCAACTTCGGTAACTCAACGTCGAGTTACCCTCACGACAAGTTACCCTCTACTGCTGTTGTTGATCTTGACCGCGAGACACGTTGCTCATCGACTGCTCCAGCGCCACTTGCAGCACCATATCCTCCAACTCGTCGTTTTCCCTGACAATCTGACCGAGCCAATCGGCGATGTGGCCCATCAGGATCGCCCTCTTCTCCGTCGAGCCTTTGTAGCCCGACAGCTCCTTGAGTTCGGCTTCGAGTTCCAGGGTGGCGTCGCGTCGGCTCTGTTCGCTGGCCGAGTGGTTCTCGAGCTTTTGCTCGCGCGTCAGTTTTGCGCGTTTCGCCATGGTGATCCGGAGAGACGTTGTTCGGGAAGAGGGTGATTTTTGTGTGTTGAGAGGTTGCTTGCGGATTTGCTTGCTTGGTTGCTGTTCCCGAGATGCTGGGAACTGGGCACGTGTGCTCCGAGATGGTAGAGACGGGACGGGACTGGAGATAGGAGACAGGAGGCAGGTGACGGGGGAGGAGGCAGCAATATATACACCAACGGTTCTCCGCTGCATCAGCCTGCTGGAACGCCGCCTGGCGCTCCCAATTTTTGCAAATTCGAAAACAATTCGGTCATGCATGGCATGGCAAGCAGAAAAAAAACTGCAAGCGCTGGTCCTTTTGCGTCTGCGGACGAGGAGCCAAGCCACAGTAACCTGCTCCCATGACTTCACATGTTCGATCAAAATTTCTTGCCTGCATAAATCAGTCCGCTGGCCAGACGATCAAGAACCTTGCAAAAAGATACAGAGCCTAGCGTCATATCTACGCACTCGGGTGATGCCCGGTTACAATTCAGCTTCAGGCCTCAGCCACGCGGACTGATCTGTCCTTGACATCGAACCGCTCCAACCCGGTATGGTACCTTCATATATATGTACCTGTGAGTTGATACAAAGGCAAGGAACATGGCGACAACAATTTTCTCCTATCAATATGCTGGAAAACAGACCGCAAGCACCTAGGTAGTACAGCTAAAAACGCCGCGGACGCCTTTATGCACTTTCCATGACAGGCCAGTGTCCCGTGTATCATACAATCCACCGTCCGGCAAGCAGCATGGCAAAGAAGGCCTGCCTCCCCCCTTCCCAACCCCCAAAAAATCTACAACTTCGCTCCGCCTTGCTTCTTCAAAGCCTCCGGCTCCCTCCTGCCAAACCCCTGGCTCAGACCAATCCTCTCCCACCAGAACCGACACGCCTCCTTCTCCAGTTCAGTCATCTCGCGCACCTGCGCCGGCACGCCCCTGTGGCGGCCCCCGCTGCGCTCGTCATTCCCCTCGCCAAACACCATGATCTTGCCGGCCCCGGCGCCACTCCCAGCGGTGGCGGCGGTGGTGAAAGGCGACACAAACGCGGGCCAGGGCAGGCCCTTCTCGCCGCCGGCGTTGCCCTCGTTAGGGCTGCCGCTGCCGGCGACGCCGGCGACGAAGCGGGCGAACGCGCCGTGCATCTCGCGCGCGACGGCCTCGAGGCCCGGCACGCCGCCGCCGAGGTCGGCCAGGTCGTGCGCCGCGACGGGCGCCTCGTCGGCGTGGTTGGCCGTGCCGTGCGCCGCCGTCGCGGCGTACTGGTACACGTACACGTTGCTACTGGCGCCGCCGGAGGCGAGCGACATAAAGTGCGCCGTCTGCAGCACGGGGCAGATGTACGCGTAGTGCGCGTAGGCGGCGTCGAGCCGCGCCCACTGCTTGCCCATGCCCCGGGGAACTTTGGTGTATGGGCTCGCGGACGGGTTGGTGACCGGGTCCGGGTAGAGCGCTTCGAGCTTGTCGAGGTCGGCCGAGGTCAGGGAGGGGATGAGGGTCTGGAAGAAGGCGCGGAACTCGGCGGCCGTGTTGGCCTTGGGCGGGATGAAGACGGTGCCTTCGTTCGTGTTGAAGCCGGTGATGATGGGGATCCGGAGATGCTGGCCGGAGCGCCAGGAGTTGATGGGAAGATCGGGGATCAGGGGCGGGAGCGCGGGCGCGTCGGGGATGCTGGAGTTGGCGAGGGGGTTCGGTCCGTCGATGACCGGTTGGAAGGGCCAGGTAACGTTGGCCGAGTACTTGTCCCAGACAACCTTGCCCGCACGGACGATGGTTTTGAGCGGAAGCGTACGGAGGTAGGGGAAGATCTCGGATTCCGGGACGCCCCCCGCGCCGGCGGCGATGAGGAACTCGCGGAACTGTACGAGATGGCGGGGGTGGGTTGGGTAGAAAACGGCGCGGGCGGTGGTGGCGCCGGACTCGAGTATGGCTCTGGCGAAGGGTGCCGGTTTGGAGGAGCGCGAGTAGTGCATGATGTGATGGCCGATCGAGTGCGCGCCCGCGCTGAGCCCCATGAGGGTGACGTTCCCAGGGTCACCGCCAAACGCCTCGATGTTGTCGCGCACCCACTCGAGCAGCATTTGCTGGTCCCGCAGCCCCAAGTTCAGCAGCCCTTCCCGCGCAGTCACATCGGACGGCAGAAACCCCAGCGGGCCGACCCGGTAGTTGAAGTTAACAGCCACCATGGGCGCCTCGGCAAAGGCGATGAAGGTTGCCATATTGCGCTCGGCCCCGTGGCCGGTGTTGAAGCCGCCGCCATGCACGTACACGACGACGGGCAGCCGTGGCCTCTTCCGCGCCGCCCCCTGGTCGCCGGTCCGCTCGTACCCGTCCTTGTCAACCAACCCAGCAGGCCGGTAGATGTTTGCATTTAAGCAGTCCTCGCTCATGTTGCGACGCACCACCCCGTCGGCCGGACATATCTTGCCCCAGGCCACTGCGTCAAACGTCTCGGTGGATTCGGGGAGCGGCTGTGGCGGCCGGAAGCGGTTCTGGCCGCCAGTGTCCTGGGCGTAGGGCACGCCGCGGAAGGCCTCGATCGACTTGGGGAGCCGTGGCGAGGCAAGAAGGGTGGTGCCGATGTAGGTGCCCTGGCGGAGTTTGACGGCGGGCTCCGTCGCGGTCGGACGGGGCCTCTCCTTGGTCGTCATGGCCGGCGGCGTGGCGGCGGTGGTTGTCGGCTTCGCTCGGTCGGCGTTATCCGGATGGTCCAGCCCCGGCTTCCCGTCGTTGGCCACGAACTGAATCGCAGCAGGCAACTCGCGCTGGTCGGACCCGTAGTCGAAGGTGTAGAGATAGAACCACAGCAGCACCAGGACGGCGAGCACGGAGAGCCACGACGAGGCGAGCACCGTTCGGCGGCGCCGGCACTTAAACGGGGGGATGCAGCTCATCGAGCGGGCGGAGGTCAGGACCCCGTCGAAGCCGTCAAATGGGGCGCCGGCATTGGCAATTGACCGCCCGTTTGTCTTGGGCCCGAGCTCCACCCAAGCAACTGCGAGAGGTGCGGGGAGTCCTTGGCGCGCCTCAAACTTAGGTAGTGTACTGTACCCCGTAGTTGATCCGGTTATAATCTACCGACCGTCGCCATTTGAGCCGTTGCAGAGTTGCAGGGTCCCAGTTGATGTCCGAAAAGCCGGCAGCTAGCTAGCTGGCTAACGGTATCCGGCAGGGTGAAGGGCGAACGGGCAGTCGGGAAACCGGGCGAAACATACCACCAGGTCGTGGCTGGGCACAGCATACATCAGGGGCCAGCCAGTGAATGCACGTTTAACGTTAACTGGAGCAGTTTTTGCCTTGACGCACGAATGGAACCCCGCCAGGTCTGAGGAGATTGTTGTACGGCAGTCTGGAAGCTTGTTTGGAAAGAGCGAGTGCTGCGGGGGACACCGGACGGGCTTGGCATCCACAGCGCAGCGCAGCTACGGCAGTGTCGCACGTGTGTCGCGTCTGATGGGCATATGACAACACTTGGTACCACAGCCATAAGCCCCTGTGGACCGCGGACGAAGTGAAGGCTAAGGTGAAGATAAATTGAGCGAGATTGCCAGTGTGACGCCAACCGCAAGCTGGTTCCTTTCTGGACAGGGCCTGCGTAACTCGATACTGTGCGAAGTGGCTTACATCTCCGGCGGAGCCGCTGTGGAGCGCACGGACTACATGCCAGATACCTGAAGACGCCGCCATGGTTCGTCAGAAGCTGATCTGCTTCAGGCATCATCAACACGGCATAGCAATGCAGGACACCAACCATCAACAGCAGGACACCTAGTGAATACGCAACGTATTTTATGTTTTCCGGAATGGAGCAATAACCCCTGGGCAATCCAGAGAAGCTGCCAAAAACACGAAGTGATAACCGCAAGTCGACCCCGACAAGCAGAGACAGGTACAGATATCGGTGCCCTACCAGCCAGGGGGATAAGTGCCTAGCATGCATAAACAATAAACTCCAGCCAAACCTCGGCTCTCCTCGAAGAGCAAACAGCCCCGTCACGCCTTGAGCGCCCGGGATGCGACCGCCCCTCTGTCCAGATAACTAACGCTAAACAAACAAGCCGCCAAAGACACGACTGGTATAAGCCTGATGATAATCAACCAACCAACCGACAACTCCCCCTAAAAGCACCGACGCAACGTGATATTCCACACCCCTTGAGGCCTCCTTGACACCAAACCAACCATCAACACCCCCCCTCCCCCTAGAAAAAGAAAACACCGGCAGCACACACTCCACCGCACCGCCCGGGAACGAGCGACCGACCCAAACACACAAAACCGCGCAGCGCAAAAGTTTAGGTCAAGCCGCCTCCGCAACCTGCGTCTGCACCTGGGCCTGCTCCTTCGCCTTCCCAGCATCCCTCTCCCTCTCCCGCGCCCGCTTCTCCTTCTCCCTCTCAGCCCGCAGGCGCTGCTTCTCAGCCCACTCGCGGCTCAGCATCCTAGACCGCTCCGCGGCCTCGCGGCGCGCGAGCACGGCGGCCTCCTCGCGCGCGCGCCGCTCGCGCTCCCGCGCCGCCGCGTACGCCCCGTCCGCCGCGAACACCTCGCGCCCGCGCTGCCGCTGCGCCGCCGCCTCCTCCGCGCTGACCACGCTGCGCTTGCTGCCGCTAACGCCGCCGCTGCCGGCGCTGCCGCTGCGCCGGATGCTGCCGCTGCCCGTCGACGTCGATGTCGCGCGGCTTGAGAGGTCGCGGGTGCGCGGGCCTGCCGGGTCGGTGGTGTCCTGGGCGGGGCCGCGGCCGCGGGTGGGGAGAGTGGTAGTGGTGGTGGCCGCGGCGGGCGCGTTCGTGGAAGGACGCGCAGCGGAGCTGGATGATGGGTAGGCGGCGACCGAGTGGCGCTTCTTGGAGGCCGGCGTGATGGTCGTCGCGGCCGAGTCGGACGAGCCTTCGGTCTGTCGCTGCCGCTGGCGGGCCAGGCTGGTCAGCGTCTCGCGGGGCACGGTGCTCGGCGCGAGGTTGGCGGGGAGCGGTCGGGCCTTGAACTCGCGCCGCTTGCGCTCCTCTTCCTCTTGCGCGCGCAGCTTGGCCTCGCGCTCCTCGCGCTTCTTCCTCGAGATGGCCTCGCCGGGGAGCTCAAATGTCGGACGCGTCGGCGGCTTGGACGACTTGAAGTGCGGCCTGGACGGCGAGTAGGCAGCTGCCACGGCCGCCATTTGCTCGGCCGACAGCTGCTGGGACCGGCGTTGCTCGCGCTGCTCCTTCAAACGACGAGCCACCGCCTCGCCTGGCAGCTCGAATGCCGGCACCGTGGGAGGCTTGCTCGACTTGGCCAGCGGCTTGGGCGGCAGAAGGCTGGCAGGCCTCGGCACTTTTCGTGCGCCTGAACCTGAACTTCCGCCGACTGCTTTGTCGTCCTCTTGAGCTGACGAACTGGAGGCCGCTTTGCGTACCGAAGCGCTACGCTCCACTGTCTTGGGCCTCGCCGCCGGGCTTGCAGTAGCTCTGACTGAAGTCGCTCGCCTCAGCGGCGACGCCTTCGCACCTGCTCCATTGGTGTTTTGCGTGCTAGCTCTGTCATTCTCGGGAGAGAACACCCGCTCGAGCTGAGTGACTTGGGCAACCGCTTCTATCTCCTCTTCAAGTTTATCGAGGGCCTCAACGGAATCCTCGATGCGGGAGACTGGCCGGGAGTGCTCCTTGACCTCCACTGCCAGCTGCGGGCTCTTGGGCAGTGTGGCCGGTCCCTCCTCGTGGCGCCCGGTCACGGCGCTGTCCTGTGCCGCGGCCTCCGTCCGCTCCCGCTCAGCGGCCGCGTCCATCGTGAAATCCTCGTCGCCCTCAATGCGGGTGGCTAAGATGGTGTACACGTCAGTGGACTCGCCGTCGTTCCCGAGCGCCCCGCCGAACAGCGATCTACGGCGAACAAGGTTGCATCCGAAATAGAGCGTCTTTTCGCCCCGGCGCAGCTCCGCGTCGCCATGGGAGTCGTCGCGCGGCCTGCGCCCGCTGGCGGAAGTCTTGACCGGAATCGAAAGCAGCCACTCGAACTGACCTTCTTGGTGCTTTGACAGTTGCTCCTGTACGCTGGGAAGCCGCTGGCTGGCCAGGAAAAGGGGGTCCAAGTGTTCAGGGTCTACGCGAACTACCGTTAACTCACATCACTACATAGGTAGTGCTTGCCGTGAGCGTTAGCACCAAAACTTTACCTTCGGAGCCCTGTGTGATGCAGTCTGTGCCGGCGCCGGAGTGTGCGTGGGAGCTGCCCCGGATGCAGTGGTTAGTTTCACAGGCTGTGGTTCGGCCTTGGCCAGAGCCGAGTTCAAGCGCGCAGCCTGGCTTGTTCTCCTTGTCGTTGCAGTTGATGTGGAAATCGTCTAGCTGGCGGGCCAGGGAGTCAATGGTGTTGGGCTTAATGTTCTGAATATTGCCGAGCGGGAGTTCGCCAAGGACCGTCGATTGGGCGTCGAGCTCGATGCGCGGTCGGGGTCGCGCGGTCGTCGCCATCCTTTAATAAATCCCCACGGGAGCGCCCGAAACAAGAAGCCAAGACGCTCGAAGGCTTCGGAAGCAGAGGCCCGGCAACGTGGGAGACTGGGGGGTTGCAATGCAATTTCGCTGATATTCAGAACGCGATTGGCTGGCGCCAACAAGGAGGGGAGTTTGATCCTCGGGCCGGACGGCTGCTGCAAACTTTGGGATATCGGTGCAAGCTGAGAAGAGGGGGGAAAAAAGCAGATGGTCCGGTATGTCAGTCAATCAATGATGCTTGTTAGCAGTTGGATGCCGTGGTGAAGCAGATACATGTGAGGAGGCAGCACCGGACGTGGCAGGGGGCGGGATTTAATGAGGGCGTTGCATTGTTTACTTCCCCGTCTCCACGGCCGAGAAGGCATCGATTGCCGGCTCACACGCAACTTCCCGTCATGCGGGGACTGATTGTTTGCTCTCGGTTCTTGCGACTTGTGTAGTGTACAGGAACCCAACTCTCAGCTTCCTTCAGTCTCACCTCGAATGGAACCCCGCCTTTAATGTTTGTCTGAGGCAAGCGCTCTCCCGGACTGTTCATTTCAACCCTTCTCTCCGAACGCGTTAGGCCGAGAGCCAATCCGTGGCGCTCGGGTGCTGACTAAGGAGCGCGACGCGATCGCTGCGGCGGTCATCAACGTTGCTCGACGCACTCCGTACTGTACCCCGCATTCGCGCATTCGAGGGGAGGTACAGCAAGGTCCTCTGAGGAGGCTTTGCCAAATTGATTACCACAGTGTAGGTAACGTAGGTAACCTTCACTTGTAAGGTGGGTGGCGCTTCGTTGGGGGGGATATTTGGTGCAACCTCCGCCGTCCTTTCTCTCCACAGCGTGGCTGCTTTCGGGGGACCAGGCACCGTGGAGGGGCTTCCGACCTCTGCTCACCCCGATTCTCCCTCGGCCGCCCCGTCTGTGTGCGCATGCAGCGTAGGAGCATGTTCTGTGGGAATCCGAACAAGAGTCTGGGGAAGAGGCACCTCATCTCCCTCATCTTCATGGGCCGGCTCGTCCGTAGGTTTGGGGATTTTCGCTGCCGCGCCGTCTCAGCTGGTTTTCGTAAGGAAAAGGAGTACGAGGAAAGGGACAGGCATACCCGATGCCATGTTGATTGCCCTCAGCACATTATGCCAGTTGCTTAGCACCAAGGCAATGGCTGCGATCAACCGGTCAGCAAGCCACAGAGCGAACCACGCCCGCAGTCCCAAACACACCTTCCGTCCCGTCCGAGAGAGTGGCCAGCTTCTGTTCGAGAGCCTCCATCTGCGATGCGACTGCCGCGCTGAGATCGCGAAGCTCTTTGAGATTCTCCAGCTCGGCCTTCTTCTCATTCACCCGCGCCACCAGGGCGGGAGATTGGCCCCCGCCATGAGCAGAGAGAGAGGGCTGTCGCACGTGCGATGGGAGCGACCTGGATGGAAATGCAGACATTGCTGCTTAGTGGCGTTGCAGCAAATTCGTGTCAGTCAGATTGCTGGATGCGGTTATTGATCACGACTGTGATTTCAAAGGTCTCTCTCTCTCGTATTTCTCGTGTATGCCGCACTCCGTACACTGTGCTATGGTAACGGTTTAGTCGTTATTTCCAGTCAAACCATAGCACGGCAGATGGAGAAGGAAAGGAAAGGAGCGAGGGGCCGGAATCTTGGCGAAAATTACGTTAGTTACGTTAGCCGTTGCTGGTGCCAACACAGACCGCGACACAGGTCACTAAAGCGCGCTAAGCCGTTTTAGGAAGCAAAGTAAACACTGTCCGATGCGCCGAGCAAATTCCAAGCGGTGTGCCCTGAACTCGCCCAATTCGGTTTGTCCTGCCCTGCATCAACGACGAATTCGCGCGACACGCCGCCCTGGTGCCCTAGAGAAACTTTATCGCATACCGCGCCGTCCATCCGTGATCCATCCATCGCTGGGCTGTTTCTCTCTCTCTGCAATCATGAGCCATGGCGAGACTCAACGAACAACCTGCCCCGGCTGAGAGCCACCTCGAGATACGTATGTGTGCCCGGTGCCCGCTGCTTCGCGTGCTGGAAGCGCCTGTTGTTGACTGTTGAGCTGCAGTTCGGAGGAAGTTTTTGCGCCAGAATCGAGACATCGCGAAGATCAACTCGGACCAGTCGCAGAAGATCCGACGCCTCGAGAACGATTGCGCCCGCCTGCTGTCCGAGAATCTCGAACTCCGCGGCCAGATCTTACGATTGGAGAAGCAACTTGAGGATAATAGCGCGCGAAGGATAGCCGACCATGCGCTTGAGGTCAAGGCGAAGCTGGAACTGCAGCTCTCCGAGTTCGCCGCACTGCTGGGCACCCTAGGGGTTGAACCGCCTTCTAAGAGACGGTCATCAGGCGAGCGGACTCTCGCAAAGCCCCGACCGAGTGTAGCCACCAGCCCGCCAAGGAGGAGAAGACGCGACACAACAGTGGATGCAGAGACTCTGGCGGAGCAGGAGGGAAGGTTGCCGCCTATCTACGAGAACAAAACGTACCCGAGGGCCACGATGAAGTATGTTCCGTCCCCGTTGCCGCGGCGAAGAGATGCTGATGGTTGTCCAGCAGCGAAGAAATCCTGGCTTTGTGCGCGGCCGCTGCCGACACGAGTGATTCGCCCGATCTGGGCCCGCCGCCTGTATCACGCTTTGTCGACGAAGACGCAGTCCAACACGACTCGCCCGCACAGGCGGATGTGCCCGACAGCCCGAAGCCCTCTCTGCCGCTTCCGCCGCTGTCCCCACTTAACTACGACAGAGTCCCGTCCAGAAGCCCGGAGCCGAGTGGGGAGTTGGAAGGCATAGTAGCCAAACAAGCTACGCCGAGCAAAGAGACAAGTTCTGCTACGCCAAGCAAGGAGACAAGTTCTGCGAGACAGGCCGTGCCAGAACCCGTGGTGCAGCCAATTAGGGCGGGTGCGAAGAGGAAGTACGGCGACGACAATGAACCTATTCAGCGTGTTATGGTACACCCCGGAAAGGAAAATGACGTCGCCCCGGGGAAGACATTCCCGGCGCGCGGAGGTCAAAAGAGAAGGAGCATCAAAGACCTTTCCAGCAGCAGGCGGGAGAAAGGAGGCGCAAGAGTACCGCTTGCCACGAAGAGCACCAATGCAGACTTGTCATCGCCGCTGAAATCCGGGGAGGTTGCACCTCTCAAGGAGGTGAAGAAGGAACAAGAGCAGGATGCAAAGCGTTCCATTCCAAAGGGCGAGGCGAATGTGCCGAAATCACTGCCCCGGGTTGAAATTCCTGCACCCGAGACCCCAGCAATTGCTGAGGTTTTACTCGAAGCTGAGACCGCTCTGCCACTGGAGATACCGACCTCACCATCCACCCCAGATCATGCGAGGAAGAAGGAGGTGCCGCACGATACCCCTCCGCCGGCCGACATATCCTCCACCGGCGAAACGTCTCGCCCCAGCCGTCGCGCGAGGGCTCCCATAAGCTACGCCGAACCCAATCTGCGAGACAAGATGAGACGGCCCACTAAGCAGCTTTTCGATGCTGTTACTGGGGAGGGCAAGTTTGTTCACCGGGTCATGGCCGCCAAGCTGGATGACCGTCACACAGCCCCGACCTCTGTCGGCAAGGTGAAAGCGGAACCAGGGAGCGCCGCCAGCAGAAGCAGTAAGACCTCCTCTGCCGCGGACCCGACCGTCGAGGCTCAACAACGCGCCCTTGTGAGCCCGCTGGCCCAAAAAGACGGCTTTTCGGAGACTTTGCCGAGCACAGTAGTAACGGAGCGCCGGAAACGGCCATCAGCTGTTGGCAGCAGTCGGGAGTCCCTCGTCGCTCTAAACAGATCAGATGGTACGACTGTTACTTCGCCTACCACGAATGCGCAACCGGGCAACTGCCAGCAAAGCGCCGGCAGCTCCATGACGGAAGCGAGCCTCGGCCACGACAGGAAACAGCAGTCTGCTCCGGGCCCATCAGCAGAAGTGGACATCTACGACTTCTCCGCCTCCTCCCCGGCTCCCTCAACTACCAAGGAGCCATCTCAAGCCGGCAGCGAGCCCGCCAAGCCCGCCGCAGCAGCCCACAGCAGCAGCAGCAGCAGCGTCCAACCGTCGAGGACGAGGACAGCAAGGAAATCCTCCATGGCGGCCGCCGCGGCGCTGCGCACGCTGCTCGACGAGGAGGCCGAGGACGCCAAGTCCAGCTCGCCGCCTCCGCGGCCGCGGTCTGCTGCTGCGCACGCGCGGAAGCGGGCGTCGATGCTCGCGCCCAAGAAGAGCTCCATGCTGGATGCCCTGGAGGACGCCGCCGAGGACGTGGCGAACACCAGCGGCTCTAGCGCAGCTTCCCACGAGGGCGACGCCGTCGCGAAGGACAGGATCTCCCGCCGGCGGAGCATGATGCTATGATTTTTCTCTTCTCTCTCTGCCCTGCTTTCCGCTTTCCGCTTTCCTGCTCCGTTCTTCTGCCTGTTGGCTATGAGCATGATGATACATACACCTATACAGACTCACACTCACAGCGTTTGGCGTTTTTGTTTTGTGTGAATGAGGAGGGTTGGGTTCTCAATGGAGGTTGCTGCTTGCTGGTTCAGGACAAGACCGCAGGGAGAACGCTTGGCTTGCTTCCGGATAGCCCAGATGGATACGGGGGTGTCGGGCTCGCGATGGCCTCTTTGTGAATGCTATTGTGTATAATCGTTGCCCTGCCCTCGTGCTCCACCTAATTCTTCTTAGGGTGAAGCTCGCATGAAAGGATGCCGCGTTGTTAGCCATACCGATCGATATCCTGGACTCGAGTGGGATTCGCAGTAACATCAGCGAGTTGTTGTGCGTTTGCCCATTGCCATCAGATTTCTTGAGAAGCGGGCGGATATGCTACAACAGCATGGCACGAATGAACATTTTCAACCGCAGTCCATGAACCAGGTTGAAAAGGGTAAGCTTGACAAGACATTTGTGTTAGGACTCTCTTGTTATCATTCGTCGATGCCGTGCCACCCGTTTGGAGCACGGCAGTGGCGTCCTGGCGTCCTAATCGCCGAACTATCCACATACAGGAGCATAGGGCTGGTTCATCCTCCCTGCGTTCCACCATCTCCATCGCCTCAACCCACACGTCGGCCTGCGCTATAGCCGTTGCCCGCCTTATCCATGCCCATCCGCTTCCTTGTGAGCTCTTCCCCTTCCTGTTCGAAATTGAAGGTCTGGCGCGTTCGGTATTATGCGTCGACCACCCCTTGGGCATGTCGGTACCGTGCCTCCCGAGCTTATTCGTTTAAGTACGTACTCCTGTGGCTGGGTCTTCCCAAGTCACCTCACAACCGCCGTCACCTGTCCCCGAGAGCATATATCATGAGGCCCCCGTCGGCTCGACCGGCTTGGTGTAGGTGACCTTCTCGACAGCCACGTTCTCCGTCCCGTTCTCTCCTTTCCTTAGCTGGTAGACATATAACGTCAAAGAGATTCCTTGTACCTGTAACCCAGCCCGGCTGGTTAGCAATCAGCTCCCAAGGCAACAAATTTATATAAGTCCAGTCACCCAGCATACTCCCCCCCAAAATCACTTACATCCATCAAGCAGAAGCTCGGCACCACCTCCCCGCGCTCGTCCTGCCCCCTCCCTGAGCCGGCATCACCCACCCAGTCAGCCGCGGTGAACGCGCCGGTGGCGCTGCCGGGATTGACGAAGAACTTGTCCATGTACTCGAAGCACTCGAAGCGGTGGGTGCCGCCGCTCCAGCACAGCACGTCGACGTCGAGGCGGTTGGCCTCGGCCAGCAGCACGTCGGGCTCGTCGCTGACGAGGGTGAAGCCCTCGAGGAAGCCGACGCGCACGGCGCCGTGCGTGACCACCTGCGTCAGCGGCAGGGCCGTCGCCTCGACGTCCATGCGCCCGCGCACCAGCTTCAGGTCCGGCGCGATGCCGCGCAGGTACTCGTACGTCGCGCGGTCCGTCAGGTTGCCCAGGCACAGCGTCTGCGCGATCTTGCCCGGCGACAGCAGCTTCTTGAACTTGGCGGGGATGTCGGGCGCCCGGTCGGGTATGTGCAGGTCGCCGATCACGAGGATTAGGAAGGCCATCGTGTGGGCGGTGGTGGTGGGCTGGGCGGGGGGATTTGTTTCGCGGGGAGGATGCGGCGGGCGACCACCCGACTGTATATACGGGGATTGGGCGGGAGAACCAAGGAGATTCGTGAAGAAGCCCTGCGATTGCGCTGCTGATTGGGGCAGACAGCCGAGGCAGCGAATGTGGCTGCTACCGCAATGAGCTATAAGTTGGCTGTTACGGTGAGCTGCTGTCTGGAGACGCCGAGCTGGGGTTCACCATGACGAACGGTGCCAGTGTCAGGATGGAGCTCTTGGCTCACCGAGGGCAGCTGCCACTCTCCCCACCGAGAGTTCCAGTACGGGGTTAGGGTTATTAGTGCCCCTGCCGACCATGCCCGGGAGTTGGCCGGGGAGTTGGCCGCCTGAGTACGGCGCACTTAACTGCTGGCAGTTAATATTCGCAAGACATACCTATGCATCATGGCCGGAGCAAGGCTTTGTACTCTAGGCTGTCAAGCACACAAGCAAGATGACCGCCTACGCATTCCATATGTCGCGTTACCGCAGACCTCAGGACTCCTTCGTACCAGCTTGCGTAAACCAGGAGGTCTGCTGAAAGGGTACCATGTAATTTACATCCCGGCACCCTCCACTCGGGCCTACATCGGCATCTTGTCAGCATGGTTGCGATGGGGCCTGGGCACTGGAAGTCAAGGAGGGCATCTTCTCCGTCGTGTACACTAGTTCGCCTGATTCAGGTCTTTGCTGGCGCTGGCTGCTCTCTACGTCCACGGAATACAGTGTAAGATTTAATGCAGAGTTCCGCAATCGTGACCGTGTCACTTCCAGTCTCGTCAGGACTGTACATACAAATTGGTTTCTTCAGCGGAGCGAGCAGCAAGCTTTCGAGCTGAGGCCGGGGTCGCTGCGGGGCATTCAGCGACCCCCGCCTCCGACTGGCTGGGTCCGGCGACGGGTTCCGCTGCTTCAGCCGGGCCGGCCAGCCCGACTCGGCTTCGCCTACAAGAAATATGTTCCTGGGGTCCGGTTAATTGAGAACTGCCGTCGTGTAAAAGCCATCTTAACTCCGCTGGATTCAGTCAGCAACGGGCCCGCCGCAATTGGGGTCCGTTTTTCGGACCTTCCCATCTTGTTGACCCCACTGCCGGCCGCCTGCTAGTTACTTAACTCCGCTCCGACTCCGATACCGTAGCCAGCCAACCTGCTGGTTCAATTCCCGGTCCTTGGTGTTCGACGTTGTTGTTGGATTGATTTGACAGCTGCAATTGCTTCGCACAAGTAAACCAGCTGCCTCAGATTTGGTGGCTTACCGCTTGTATTTGCTGGAGGAAAGTGCTACTGCCGTCTGCAGCCGAAGGCCGCCTACACGTGGAGTGCGGGGCCGAATTGCTCCTCCATGGTGCTACCCGAGGTACAGGTCTCCAGGACGGCGTTCAGACGATTACCATTACTGGGACCGGCCTCGATGCCCCGCCAGAACCCGCCGGACACTCACCCCGCCCGGCTCTCGCTCATTTCTAGGCACCTCGCTCCAGTGTATCCGATCAACACGCCGTACACCGTCGAGCGCCTCCCGGACACCATTGACACGTCGCTTCTCCCGAAAACGCAGTCGCGCAGCTTCTCCGCGTCGCCCAGCAAGATGACGTCGCAACCCCCGCACCCGACGCTCCTGATCCCGGGGCCCATCGAGTTTGACGATGCGGTGCTGCAGTCCATGTCTCACTACAGGTGCGGCCCACGCTCCCCGACGGCCACTGTGGCGCTTTCAAGCTTGCGCCAACCTCGGGAGCTAACGTCAACATCGCCGCCATCTACAGTGAGAGCCATGTTGGCGCCGGCTTCGTCGCAACCTTCGGCGAGACGCTGTTCATGCTGCGCAAGCTGTTCCAGACCTCCGACCCCGCGGCCCAGCCCTTCGTTCTCTCCGGTTCGGGCACCCTCGGCTGGGATCTCGTGGCGGCCAACTTGATCGAGCCCGGCGAGGACGTGCTGGTCCTCGGCACCGGCTACTTCAGCGACGGCTTTGCCGACTGCCTGCGCGTCTACGGCGCCAACGTGACGGAGCTCAAGGCACCCGTCGGCACCAAGCCGCAGCTCCCCGAGATCGAGAAGGCGCTGTCCGAGAAGCGATACAAGGCCATCACCGTCACCCACGTCGACACGTCTACCGGAGTCCTGAGCGAGCTCCAGCACCTGTCTGCCCTCGTCCACAGGGTCTCGCCCGACACCCTCATCATTGTCGACGGTGTGTGCAGCGTGGCGTGCGAGGAGATCGCCTTTGATGCCTGGGGTCTGGACGGCGTCGTTACGGCCAGCCAGAAGGCCATCGGCTGCCCTGCCGGCCTCTCCATCTCCATGTTCAGCGGCCGGGCCATGGAGGCGGTGAAGAACCGGAAGACGCCTCCTGCGGCCTACTTCGCTTCCATGAGGAACTGGACACCAAGTAAGCTTCCTTCCGGGCTGCGCTTCGACCTCCACGGCGCTGACCCAGAGAGATAGTCATGCAAAACTACGAGGCCAAGAAGCCGTCGTACTTCGCCACCCCCTCGCCTCAGCTCATCCATGCGCTGCACACCGCGCTGAGCCAGATCCTGTCGAAGCCCCTGGCTGACCGGTTTGCCGGCCACAAGGCAACGTCGGACAAGGTCAAGAAGGCAATCGCCGATCTCGGCCTGAAGCAGGTTGCCGCCAATCCCGACGAGCAGGCCCACGGGATGACAGCCATATATCTCCCCGAGGGTGTCAAGGGCGCCGACCTCCTGCCCATCCTCGCCAAGAAGGGCGTCGTGTTCGCCGGCGGCATCCACAAGGAGATTGCCACCAAGTACATCCGGTTTGGCCACATGGGCGTCAGTGCGGTAGGCACTCTCCGCTACTCGGTTTGTTTGTATTGGGAACTTGCACTAACATGTGTGCAGCTCGACCCGAAGAGGACGGATATTGACCACGCCATAAAGGCACTGGAGGAGGGCTTAGCCGAGTGCGGATACAAGAAGGAGTAGTACATAGAGTGTACAATAAGCTGAGGAGAGGCCTACACTGGCGTGCATACCTAGAGGTAGTATAGTATACCTAGACAAGGGTAGCCGATCTCCGGGAGGAGGTCAAGGGCGAGCCCGCCTCCACCGGCCTTCAGGTCCTCCTCGTCGCCACGCTCGGCATCGTCCCCGAGGGCCTGAACAACGAGTTGTGCGCCAGCTACACGGTCATCATCGACCCCGCCTGGGCCGAGACGGCGCACAACCAGCGTCGACCGGGACGGCCAGCTCTTCTCATCCCGCGCCTCTACATGCGAGTTGGGCTCTGAAGTCCCCCGCCCAGCGCTCCCTCCTCCTTCTTCCCAAGCGAATCACACAGTCGAGGGCGAGACCGCAATGAAAGAAATCCACCCTCGCCATTTTCGACCTTCCTGCCCGAGTTCTGTCCATCCATTCCTGCGCCTTCTCTCCACCGCCATACGAGCCAGCTGCTGCTATCGGGCTCGTGTATGTGCATGCGTACAAAGAGCGCTCGCGCCTGTTCCTGTGTTGCCTTGGTGAAAGCTAGTCGGCCTCCCGGCGGTCTTTATTATCAACAGTCGGCCTCGTGGTCAAGCATCCAGTACAGGACGGCGATGGTTCTCTGCTTTGCAGAAGCTGAGGGGTGCGCTGTGCTCGATTTATCCCCAGATTGATTGATTGGTGCTCTGCCCCGTGGTCTATATGTTCTGTCTGGTTTCCGAGGACGTTCTTATGGGCTGGTTTGCACGACCAAAGCACAAATGCTCTCTGGTTCGACACCCTCCGGCGAGTGATGCCCGATTGACAGCGACCGGCCACCTACAGTGTAGGTAATGTAACTCTGTAAGGCATTGCAGTCCTCAACACCACTCTTTAACCAAACTTCTTTACTAGAGAGTGCGTTTATTGTTCCGCTGGGACCGCGCATGCCTCTCTAACCGTGTACGATACTTCCTTCGCTGCCAACGCCGATCTCAACAACCACGCCCATCCCATCATCCGGCCCGTCCATAGTAGACGTATCTTGATATACCACAAACACCCTCAAGAAGAACAAAAAAAAAAAAAAAATAAAAACCTTACTTCAGCCCAAACCCCTCACTCTCCTCCACAGCCCGCCAGAGCATCGCCTCGAACCGCTCCCTGTCCTTACACCGCCACAGGCCGAGCGAGTTGAAACACGTGCGCGCGGTGGGGAAGCGGCCGCAGTCGTCGCCGAGGCAGACGAGGCGGACGCGCAGCGAGGCGGCGCCCATGGCCGGCACGCGGTCGCTGCCCGTGACGAAGGCGAGCAGGCGGCGCTGGGCGGGCGGCGGGGCGCGCGCGAGCGCGTCCCAGAACCAGCGCACCGTCGGCTCGTCCTCGGCCGGGTCGCGCGGGGCAGCGCGGTCTGCTCGGCTCTGGTTTGCGTTGCTACTCCCGCCGCCGCCGATCGCGCTGCTACTGCTGCTGCTGCTGCTGCTGTTATTGTGGTGGTGGTTGCTGCTGTTATTGCAGTCCCACCCGTCGTACTGCGCGCCGGCCCGCAGCGCATCGACGTCGAGCGGCTGGTCCGCGTAGCCGGACGAGCCGCGCACGAGCAGGTCGATCTCCTCCGGGCGGAAGAGCGACAGCGCGCCGCCGCCGCAGACGGTGAAGAAGCCGCGCTTGAAGGGCTCGAACTGGCGCGCGACGGACGTGTCGAGCGCGTGGCGCACGTAGGCGTCGACGTACTCGCGGCGGTTGGCGTTGGTGACGGGCCGGTTCTCGCCGCCCGGGCAGAGGGCGACGCGCTCGACGACGCCATAGCGCTGCGTGTCGATGGCGAAGTCGAGCGCGAAGGTCGACTCGACGTCGCCCTCGAAGGCGAGCAGCTGGCGGAGCCCGTGGGCGAGGCGCGGCCGGTACTCGGCGAGGTCGTCGAGCGTGTACGTCATCTGCTGGCGGGGCTGGGGGCTCGGCGTCGAGGGGGCCGGGGCGGCAAGTAGGAGCTTGCGGAAGGCGAAGGGCGGGAGGGCGATGTCCAGGATGGTGGAGTTGTAGATGGCGAGGCCGAGCACGACGCCGACGAGGAAGAATTGCTCCGACGGCTCGAGCGAGTTGGGATTGAAGTAGCAGTAATGCGAGTCTTCGTCGTAAAGGAACATGCCTGGGGACAGAGGTCAGCAACCGCTCGTCCGACAACGATGGCCCAAGGGAAGGGGAGGGGAGAGGAACGTACCGTGATCAGGGTTGAACACCTCCCTGACGAGAAGGAGGAACCACTCCTTCCTGAGCCCCCCGGCATCGACCCCCTCTTCGCCCTGGAAATTGATCTTGAGCCCCTTCTTGATTTCCTCCCCTCCGCTCCCAATCACCTCGCTGACAGCCTTCAGGCTATCCTCAACCAGACACTCGCGGCGGATGTTCAGGACCAGAAACTGCTGGACGGCCCGGTTCGTCATGATGCTGTCAAAGAAGGCGTCGCGGGCCTTGTGCTCCATCTGCCGCCTCGCATCGTGCTCTAATATCCGGATCTTGGCTCCGATGCTCAGAAGGAACGGGTGCTGGCAGAACGAGAACCTGCCTTGGCCCCGCTCCCAGGTCTCGAAATCGGCGACAAGATCCGACTCGTCCAGGAGCGTCATGTAGAAGTCGCTCGTTGCAAGGATCTGGCCCGGTGCCCGCACGAAATCTCGGTCCTTGTTGCCGGCGGCGTTTGGACGGTTGGTGAGTCCCCGGCGTGCGTGGCCCATGTTGTTCGCTGCGAACAAGAACCCGAGAACTTGGGCTGCAGCCTTGATCTGCCAGTCCTCCTGGTAGACGACCGGCTTCTTCTCCTGCTGTTGCTTCTTGCTTGAGCGTTGTGTGTGGCCTAATGCGGCGTGGAGCGACGCCGAAGACTGGCCGTCCGCCATGCTCGGGACCAGGCCAGCCATGTAATCGATTCGGGCCTCGTACTTTTTCTCGTTCTGGCGGAGGAGACGGTAGGCCAGGAATCCAGCCACCAAGTCCTTTGTCTGCACGAACCGGGACTCGGGATACCTGGCGAACCAGGCAACGAGGTGGTTGTGACACTCGGGAGGGGCGTTTGACAGGAGTCCTATGATGCGTTTGATGATGGCCGAATGTCGCCCTGATGCAGGCCCTGAGCTTTGAGGGGAGACACCGTTCGGTGTCGGAAGAGCGCTGTGTGGGCGTGGAAACCTGCCTGCGTACGGCTTGTATGAGGCGTGTAAAAGGGGGTTCGCGGCAATGAGAAGCAGGAACCGGAGTTCCTGGGGTTCGGTGATGCGGCGTCCTGGCCGTTTGAGAATGGTCTCGCAAGCCTTCAGCAGTGCTTTCTGGACGTGTTCCTGCCCGATGAGAATTTGGGCCTCGATATCCTGCAACACAGAAGGAGAGACCGCGAGACCAGGATCTTCAGCTATCAAACTGTCGTACATATCGGACCATGGCCGACCTGCCTCGATGGCGGTCGAGTACCACTCCTCCAGAGCCGCCCAGTCAATATGTGGACTCCTGGAACTGACAGTCGACGGGCCGTTCTGGCTCCTGTTGGATGCCGTTTTGGCAGGGGCCGCTTCCTCCCAGCCCGCCCACCAGCTGCCGTTTTCGGCAACGTCTCCAAGGAGCAGAAGTTTCGGATCGAGATCGGGAACCAAGTAGCTTGCGGGCTGGGGCTCTCTTCGGGGCTCCCCAGGCCCGGAAGGGCGGCGTGGCCTGGTTTCCGCGCCGAGTCTGGCAGGAGGATGACCTCGAGGGGTCAAAAAGGAGGAATTGAGACAGTGAAACGAAGTGAAACACGCGACAATATAATCTTCCAGCGGCCTGAATATCTGCTTTGGCTCGACTTGCGGGCTCAGTGACGGGGGGTAGTCCGGTGGCCTGCCGAGTGGATGTGGGGAGACGTCAAGATGCCTTGGCTGCCTCTCAGGAGACGCAGCGAAGTGCGGCGTCGTAGTAGTAGAGCCGGCCCAGCTTGGAGCGCGGCGATGTTGTGCCGCGCCCCTGTGTCCGCCAGGGGCCAGCCATGGCTCGGAAGTCGGGGAAATCCTCGGTCGCAGCCTCAGAGGTGTAGTTGCGGACGGCGCTGAGGGGCTGGTTTGGATGCGCGGGCGGTGAGAATAGGCGACGGGAGGCGCCTTCTCGATCGGCAGACCATCGGAGGTTGGTCTCTTCAGAACGGAAACCAGGAAAGAACGCAGACACCGCTCGGCTAAAGACTTGGTGTAGGTGAGGGAGATGGCTTTGTCTGCCACGTCGGTCAGCCGTGCGTAACATGGAAAGAAGGGCTTCAGCCTCCCGGACGATGTCCGTACCCTTTGACGTTGCCCGTTCTTCGGCCACCCCCGCAGCATCAGGAGCGTTCCCGGGCCTGTCAAGGCGATCGACGGGCTGCAGGTCATTGATGGTCACGCAAATGGTGCACTTGAACACCAGCAAGTCCCGCGGCCAGCGCAACAGCGACCCACACGTCATGCAGCGCCCCGTCGCGAAATCCCTGCTCCCGGCCGAGGAGCCGTTGCGATGGCCGCGCATCGGCGACGACGGCTTGGCCCCTAGGCTGGGCCGCTCGCCGGCGGACTCGGAGGTGGACTCGTCGTCGGCGGCGACCTTTGGGCTGGATCGCTTCTTCTTGCTGGAGAAGAGCGAGGGAAACGGATGGCTCACGGAGCGGGTGTGGCGGGGCCGCGGGCGGCTCCGGGGGTGGAGACCTTCGTCGGACGAACTGGAGTCGACCTGGATCTGGTGGTTCTGCATGGTGTCCCAGACATCGACCTCGGAAACCCGCGAGGTGCTTCGATACCGTTCTGCTGCGGAGCCGGCGCGTACATGTCGCGGGGTCGACAAGTGCTGGCTCTGCGGTGGAGGCGGAGGCGGTAGCTGCGGCGGCGGCGGCATCGGCGGCGGGACCGGCGAGGCCAGACGGGAAGGGGCCCCTCTCTCGGGCCACGGAGCCATGGTCGAGCGAGCGCTTCCAGGTTCCGGGTTGTTGTGGCTTACACTATCCGGCTTGAAGAAGGAGCAGCCTCATCTGTTCATTTCTCGACTGTCCATCGTCCACTGCCCACCATCGACCGCCCAGGCAGTGTTGGCTCCTTCCAGGTCGCTCGAGGTCATGCGGCCCTGCCGAAGCTGGCTCAACCTTTCAAGGCCAGACCACAAGAGACACTCCCTCCGGTGCGACTTGCAACTCGGGAGGCAGGTGGAGTCTCAACACCTGCCCCGTGTGCTGCTGCTGAGGAGAGGAAGGAAGGCAGACCCGGTCGAAGACCACTCACGTCCTGTCGCCAAGTTCCCGGCCTTTACTAAGCATCGCCCGTGACGATGACGTCGAAGACGACACAAGACCAGACAATGGGCGGCCGTAAGTAGTGAACGAATAAGAGAAAAGCTGCGAAACACGACTCTCGCCATCGGGCCAAGCCCGTCCGACGGTTCAGGGTTCAGGCACCGTGCTTGGGCGCGTGCGCTTGGCCTCCAGTCGGGCCCGGGCCTGGGTGCCCTGGGCTGAACGCAACCCCGGTTGAGAGTTAGCGAATGTTGCGAATGTTTGGTAGGCCAGGTCTGAGGGCTGGGGCTAGCTGATTGACGGGAAAGCCGAGACCCTCAATGTCACAGCAGCGAGTTAGTGGAACACCAGCGACTCGGGTCCCGACGCAGCGGCGCCCGACTGGGCGCAAGCCGAAAGCAGTCAAGCAATCAAAAATACCTGGCCCGGTACCTTAGGGAGAAGACCGCATTCGGCACGCGACAGTTTTTGCGTCCAGAAATGATTGCAGCCACGCAACAACAACGCAGCAACAGTCCCAACGACCCGGTTAGTAGCCGACTTGATCGGCAACAGTAAATACCTAGGCGGGTAACGTTAATTAACACTGCTTCTCATGATACCGTACTCATACACTACACGGAATACAGAACACCGTGCCATGCGGGGGGCGGCAATACGAGTTTTCTCGTGACATGGGGCCGCCGAATACAATGCGGCAGCAGTTGCGCCTGGATGGGCAGAAAGGATGCGGGGGCAAGACACGACACAAGTCCCCTGCGGCAGGTTGTAAGGCACTGTGCTATGTATCCATACTTCGCTGCGGAATCCGCACGCTAGTACCCCTTTACAAGGACGAGGCACACTGTGCCCGTCAGCCCTCTCTGCCTTCTTGTTTCTAGCTTGGCTTGGCGCTGAAGCCAGCCAGCACTGGACGAGAGACAGCACTGAGAGAGACAGCAGCCGGGCTACAACTACAAAGATCCAGGTTACCAGTGACTGTGAAAAGCATCTCTCTGAAAGAATGCCAGGCCGTTTGGAGATGTCAGCGGTTGACGACAATGCCGGACCCAATGTCTAGATTGGCGGTGCCGGACCAAATGTCTAGATTGGCGGTAAACTCGAGGCCTGTCCCGGTCGCCGACATCAGACATATGTACAGAGACAGACACCCCCACCGCGGACAAGAGATCAAGTATCCCTCTTCTATTGGTTGGTATCACTACATACAGAGAGGTCCGTCCGCAATGTAAAGCATGGAGGGACAAAAAAGGATAAAAAGCGGGGGAAAAGAAGGGGGAAAGAAGGGGAAAAAAGGAGATCGAACAACAGCAACAGCACATTGTTCCTCCCGTACAGCCCAGGCGACCAGGCCAAGCAAGCAAGACTTGCCCCAAAGCACCGCTCTTGATGTCGCCGGCCGAATGTCAAAACCAGACGGGAACCTTTTGCTTTTTTTTCCTTGACCAACAAAAAAGAGAGGGAGGGAGGAGAGGAGGCAACTGACTGGCCGCCGCCCTTTTCACGGTCACAGTCATGATCATCACAGGCCATACAACTCCCACCCATCCCCACTGCCATAGTCGACCCCTTTTACCCCTTCCCCGGTCGCCGTTTCCTCGCCAAGCCCATGGTGCGCCGGCGCGAACTCGCTCCTCAACTCGACCCCGGTCAGTCACAGCTCGTCGTTGTCGTCGAGCTCCGACGGCTTGAGCAGCCCGCTGACTTTGGAGCGGCGCTCGTGCTCGGCCGCCCGTGCGTCGCGCTCCTGCTGCTCCTTCTCGACCAGGTACAGCTCGGCATTGTCGCCCGCGAACTCGCGCAGCGAGATCAGGAAGTCGCGCAGCGCCAGCCGGAACCTGTCGTACTGCGTGTTGAGCGTGAAGAGACCCTCGACGAAGGCCGTGATTTGGACTCTGTTGAGAATAGGCATGTCAGTAGCTGGACTGCGGATGACGTATCATGGCTTGTGACTTACGGGGTCAGGTTGCTGAAGGCGTTCTGCAGCAGGGTGCTGACAAAGTTGCCCAGGAACTCGCGATTGCTCGTGCCCGGCTGCGCCTGGTCGGGCTGGTAGACGGGGCCCTGGATCTTTGGCTGCGTGCCGTCGGCCGGGTGCACGAAGTAGAACAGGCGCATGAGCAGCATCGACTGCGTCTTGAAGCCGGCCTTGTGGTCCTGGTCCGTCAGGACGAAGAAGACGTCCTGCAGGATGGTGATGAAGAACTGGTTGAAGAAGGCGTTCGATGTCTGCAAGTCCGTCTTCTCGGCGATGTTGTTGATCAACTCCAGGCACATGTTCAGCCCGGCCGTCTCGACATCGCGGTTGTCGTGCTTGCTGGCCCACAGGCAGGAATCGATCACAAACTTGAATTGCCGGTTGTCGAGCTTCAAAAGGGCTGTAGAGCGTCAGCATTAGTCCAACAGCAGGCTGCCTGGCATGAGACGTACCCGGGAAGCAGTGCAGGTTGATGGCCCGGAGGAGGTTGAAGAACTCAACGCGGTGCTCCGGGTACTCCGAGAAATCCTTGTTAATCATGTCCAGCGTGCATTCGAACACGTTCTCCATGATCACGGGAACCTGGTCCTCCATAAGGCCCTGGAGACGAGGCATTAGCCCGACAGAAACCCACTGAACGCTTTCCAAACAACCTGGACATACCGAGAGCTTGGTGATCATGGCCGTCATAGCCTTCAGAACCTCTGCATCGCGGGCGCCGGGGACATTGCGGTTGTAGTCAACCAGCACCGAGTCGAGGAGCTGTGGGACCATTTGCGCCCTGACAGCCTGCAAATCTTCCGTCTTGTCGACAAATGTCTCGACGAGCTTCAGGATCTCCTTCTTGATGGTTCGTAGGCCGCGGACCTTGGGCATCTTGGTCGCAATCTCGCCTGGGCAGGACAGTGAGCACACGTACGACCGAGGGGGCAAGCGAACAGCTACCAACCTTCACGAGCGACCGCCTCAGAGATGAGCTGACTCGTGGCGGCATACATCTGCAGCATGTCGTTGTACAGGCGGCCGATCTGGGGGAAGAAGTAGGGCCCGATTGACGAGCAAGCGGAGACGTTGGTTTTCATGATGTTGCCAATGATCTTGATGGTATCGGCGTCCTGCAGAATCGCAGGGTTCATGGTCGCCTGCTTGATAATCTCGTCCCAGGCGGCGTTGGGGATGGCCATCAGCTCGGCCAAGAGCCGTTCCTGCTGGTTCTTGTTCCCTTGCGCGGCCACCATGTAGCCGCAGGCCTCGTAGAACGTGTGCACCTGTTGCGGAGTCAAGTCACAGGTGATCTTGCCGAGGTTCCGAATGATCTCCTCGATGAAGGGCTCATTCTCGCTCGGCTGGAGCGCTACGAAGTGGCGCCTGCACTGCTTGGCGATCTTGATGAAGGTATCGCACGCCATGTCTTGGACGCCTAGAGGGAAGTTAGCGCGATCCACGGACCTTTGCTGCCTCCTAAGCCCGGGGGGGTGGGGGTAAGTAAGGGCTTGCCTTCGTGAGACTCGTGCATGAACTCGAACAGCTTATTGACGACCGTCTTCAGGAACTTCCAATGCGCCTTCAGGAAACGCGGATACTGCCCCACAATGTACATGATATTGCTGGCAACGACCGCCTTGTTGTCTTTCCCACGCTTCATCTCGGTGAGACCAAGCAGGTCCTTGATCACCGTCACGAGGAAGCGCTTTTCGGTCTCCTCGTTCATGGCCAGCGAGATGGAGCCGATGGCCCAGCAGAGCACGTTGCAGTTGTGCCATGACCATTCGGACCCGTCTACTTGCCGTGCGAGCTTTTCCGTCATGATCTGCTCGGTATCGACGACGTCTAGATGGGTCAGGTAGACCAGGCACTCCCGAATCGTCTTATATAACTGCACGGTGTCGGTCTCCTTGACGAATTCACGGACGATCTCGCCCTCGTCGTTCTCGACAATCAGAACTTCTTCGGGCCGGACCATCTTCTCGATCATCACCACCCGCAGGTTGGAGAGCACTTCATTGTACTTGTGTTTGCGGAGGGGGTAGTTGGCGAGCAGGGCCGGGTTCGGCGCGCCACCACCGCCCATCATACCCAGAGACATCGAGGTCAAGTCGGAGATCGGCAGCGACTGCATCTCCTCATAGAGCTCCTGCACGAGCTTCAGCCAGTAATCGAGGCAGATCTTGAATATCTCGCGGTCGTCGATCTGGGAGATGCGGATCAGGTAGAAGTGACCGTGGGTAAGGAAGTCTCGATTCGGGAGGTTTTCGATGAGCTGGAAATCGTGGAGTCAGTGCTGGCCAGGGCTTGATCCGATTAGCAGAGGGACTCACCGGCAGGTGCATGCTGAAGAAGTTGCAAAGAAAGAGGGCCAAGTTCTGGATGAACTCTTGGTCGCGCGAGTTGCTTTGCGGATATGTCGTCTTCAGGTCCATGTCCAGAGGGACGATGTTGGAGATGGACGTCAGAACCTCGGTGAACATCTTGACAAGCTGCTCGTCGTATGTGTTGATCTGACCGGGGCCTCCTGTCTGCAGACCGCCAATTTCCGTCAGGCACTGCAGCGTGACGTTCCGGAACTCTGGCACCTCAAGGAATCGTGTCCGGAGCGTCTCGATCAGGGGGGTCTCGAAGATGTATCCCAGGGGAATCCAGTTGCAGAAGCGCAGGAGGGTCTCCAAAGTGGCCTTGATGAGGCTCGGTTGGTTTGCGCTGTTGAGGATCTCCTGGCAGAGCTGGAAGATCTGGGAAAACTCGGCACACATGGTCGTCTTAAGGTTGCGGGTCTTGGTGGATGTCATCTGCTCGGCGGAGTAATCGAAGACCTCCTCGGACAAGAGCCGCAGGATGATCATGTTGTTTTCGCACACGGACAGGCTCGAATGGCAGGCGGAGATGATTTCGTTGATGAACGTGGGCCAGTTGTGGGGCCATTCTTGCTTCAGGACGGAGACGAGGACGAGGTTCAGCTTGTTGAGAAGGGTCCGGTGAGTCTTGAGCGCCTCCTCGGAACTGGAGCATTGCAGGATATACTGCACGACGAAGTTGCGGATTCCTGGGGTTGGTCAGCTACACTCCTGCCACAACATCAGGCGCGAGGAGACGGTAACTTGCCCTGGCACTGCTCCCGCGGTAGGACTTTCCACCTTGTCATGATCACATTATCGAGGACCTGCAAACCCAAGACTGCCTGTGTGTGAGCTCATGTACTGGCGGCCCAATCGGGATCACGGAGGACGCACATTTGGTCTGCTCGTATGTTGCCCTCGAAAGGATCTCGTCGACCATTAGCCAGGCATCAGGGTCTTCCTTGAACTGGACATGCGGTTAGCGAAAGTCGCGAGGATGTGCGGTGGGTTAGCTGAAAGCGGAGGATGTACCTGATTGAGGGCGGCCTGAGCAGCTTTTTGCTATATCCAAGAGCACATCCGTGAGCATCACAATTCGCACTCGAGGCAGATCCCAGACGGGTTTACCTGCTCGCCGCGGCCCTCGTAGAAGGCGCGGACAGTCGCGTCCAGCTCTTCGATGGAGACGGGCATGGTCGCACGCCTTCGTTACGTCGGTTGGTAAGTCTCCAGGCGGGCCGTGCCAACAAGCGCCGAGCGATGCGCAGGAGGGGTTTCTCGATGACCAAGGGAAAGAAAGGGCACGGCGCAGCTCAACCGCGAATCTGCTGCGGGGAGGAGGGCTGGAAAGACGAGGAAAGTGCGGGAATGCCGTCGGGTTCGAGAGGGCGGTTTGGTCTGGGGGAGCGATAACTGAGGGTTGGAATGACGGAAGCATGGAACAGAGATTGAGGGTCGGGTCGAAAGCTCCAAAGGCCGAACCCCACCAGCCTCTCGATTGTTCCTGCAACCCCGCCTTCCGCGAAGACTGCCTGCCGTGCTGCGCTGTCACTGGAAAGCTCCAGAGCGGCCCCACAATGAGCTTGAATCCTGGGATTGGAGCGCCGTGTCCGCTCCAAAAGGTGACCGTTCACAGTGATACCTACCCAATCTGCCGAGTGTTTGGGATTCTAGAAAGGGGGACGATCCAAAAAGTCGGATGCGGCTCATGCACTAACTCCCTGGATTTCTTCACTTTTTCAGTCTCCTGTGGGTGTTGAGTCGGAGCTGCCAGGAGTATCAGTCTCGGGCAACCTCAGTAAATCCACCAACCCCCTTCTCGGGCCTGTGCATTTCGACAGAGTTTTTCGAGGAGCACTTAGTCGAGAGACCCAAATCAAATGACTTAACGCGGTTTGCACAGTGTTGGTTTCTCTGTACATTCATGCGCGGCTTCGCTTCAGACTCACGGAGGCAGATAGTCGCCGTAGGGTATTCTACAGTAGGTGGTAAAGCAACCCAAGAGGGCCAAGAGATATGAGAAGGATAAGCGCAAACCAAAAAAGATAAAGGGCAAAAGAGCGAGAAGGGAAGAGCAGGAAGAGCAAGTAAAGGGAAAGGACAAAAAAGGATCAGGAGAACGAAAAGAGGAGAGAAAAGGGGATCCGCGAGAGAGGACGGGCGAGCGCCAGGAACCTAGGGGAAAGAGGGAGGAGGGAGGGGAGCAGAGGCGCGCAAGAGCAGATGCTCTCCCCGTTCATGCGTTCATGCGGAGAAGTCATCAGCGAGCAGAGCAACTCACCTCCCGGCCGGGGCCCCTCTCGGTCCGTGGCCCACGGCAGGGGGTGAGGCTTCCGAGAAGACCGGCGCCCGTCTCCATCTTCTTTCAGGGTAACAGAGCGGCCAAGAAAAGCGGCTGCCAACAACACCGGCTTCGCTTTCTGGATCCACCAGGCCGGGTCGGAGAGACTCCCGTTCATTTGTGTGCCAAGCGCAAAAGAGGGTTAGGGTTATATATTGCCCACAACAGCCCTATAAATGTGCTCTGGGACCACGAACTTTCTACTGTCTATAGGCTGGATCTTGTGGCGGCTGAGCTCTTAAAGAAGCCTTTGTCGAATGATGCTGAAAAACAAGGGACTGCGAACATTGGATCCAAGCCAAATGCTACCTACACTGAATCCTGTTCATGGGAGCATATCCCACCACCAATTAGCTCGGTACAACTCATCTGCTTCCCCGGGCCAGACAGCTTTTCACCCCCTACCGAGTCACAGCCAGCTAAAAACAACACATTGTCTAGACATTGTCGGCTCTGAGGGCTCGCCTTCTCTTGGGCAGTAGTTAATCGACGTGCGTTCAGCCCACGGCAATGTTCAGCCAGCAAGGACAACAATTGGTCAAATAGCGTTGCCCTTACGGGCAGTGCATGTAGGCATGGACGGCGAGCGCTGTGGGGGGCTGGCCCAATTGCGATGTCGTGCAGTGTAATGCAAGTTCTTCGGTCATCCTTACCTTCTGTGATGTAACTCGACGGCATGGTGGGAATGCAGCCTCAAGTTATTTTTGTCACCCGTCGTTCTTGAGCGGGATGAGGAGCTGCCAATCCACTGTGTGTAGCTCAAGATGTGTTCGCGGTGTACTTTGTAATTCTGTGCAGGCAAAGCTGAGCATGTGTGGCAATGCGTTGCGGGGGTAGCGGGCACAGCCTCGAGTTGCTCCTGGTTCGCCGAATCGACGATCGCCACCACTTGTCCGCTGACCCGTCTTCAACACGAGTTTTCCATTCGGATGGTACAGAGGGATTCCGACGGCTCGGGTGCACAAGAAGCAGCGAGGGAGTATCCCTGCAGCTGAGCGGCGGTTTGCCCCGCGCTTCACCGATCCGGATGCGCGGCTCACTCGAGTTCCAGCGGTTAGATCAGAAGAGGTCGCGGAGTACCAACCTCAAGCAGTGTATGTGAGTACGCAGCATGACGCTGCACGCCATTACTCAGATGAAAGTCATGCTACGTTACTCGGGGCTGCTTGCAGCCTTGATTCTGTGCGCATTAGGGTTCTGTGTTCCCTCTGTCAGGCCTCCATCAGGTTATGGATTGTTACCGAACCGTCCCGGACTCGGGCGCAACGGCCGGGGACGGGAGCATCTGAGAGAGGGCAAGCTTCAATGGCTGGCTTGGGCCTTTGGCTAGTGTAGACCCCAAATCGCAGTTGTAGGTGCTCATCATCAGGCTCATCAAAAGCAAAACGATTTTTTGAACCTCAGCAGAGACGCTTGCACTCCGAAACCTGGGCAACGGTCGTTTTCGATGAAGTGAACCTGGCTCACCTTCTTTGGAAGGCGGAGCTGCAAGCCCCACCACGGCCCAAATTGGGTCAGGAACCGTCCGCCCACGTCCCCTCGCCATTTGTCATCCGAACCGGTGTGCTTTTGCAACCTGCTTCTACCGTGTATATTCAAAATGCCGTCCGCATAGGACACACCAGGACCGATGACATGACTGGCGAGACGCGGGAAAATCGGCAAAGCAAGCAAAAGGCGGGTGCAGAGTCGTGGTCTCTGTCTTGGGCCGGCGCACTGCTTAGGTCGCCAATTCGGGCACTGACCCTAGCACAGCCTGCGCTAAGGGTTATTCTTAAAGAGGTCCCGCCAAGACTAATTTCGGAACCTACCGCTTACAAGTATTTACAAATCGCCGTGAGGGGAGTAGGGTCACCACGACTTTGAGTAACATCAACAACGAAGACTTGCAAAGACTCGTAGCAACAACTTCGTAAAACCTCAACCAAATCGAAAAAAAAGAAAACGAAGTTAACCCGTACCCTAACCTTGACCCGTACCCTAACTATAACCCGAGCCCTAACTAGAGGGGGGCTGGTGCCGCCCCCCGCACCCCTGGCGAACTAACCCTTGGCGATAGTGCAAACCCCGTGGCGGTCTTGGCGGGGTACTGACGTTGTAAAAACATTGCCGACAATTGGCCGAAATTAGTCTTGGCGGGACCTCTTTAAGATCCAGCGCGCTAAGCACGACTCACCCTGGACACCCTGTCCCGAAGCTCAGCAGACCCGCCTCGCTACAACCCAGTTTGTCCAAGCGGGAACACGGATAACGTCGCCCACTACCTTCCCGAACACACTAGGATCTCGAACACCGGCCCAAAACGGTCTGCAAAATTTTGCCAAGAGAACTTCGCCAGCTGAGAGCGGCTGGAACCGGTCCGGTGTTTGAGATCCTGGTGTGTTCGGGAAGGTAGTGGGCGACGTTAACGTTATGGACGGAGCACTGAAGAAATCAGCCCGGCGCTCAATTTCCTGCAACTCCGGTGTCAGCATTTTGCTCTTTCGCTTCCCGGTTCATTCCCCTCTTCCCTTCTCATGACGCGGCGAGGCCTCGGTATGCCGGCTCTCGATCGCGCATGTCAGTCTCTCCCCCAAGCCTCTGTGTCTTAGTCTCTTTCCAGCGCCTCGAGCGTTATTCTGTCCCTCCACGGGTCGACGATTCGCTACACCGTACGGCACCTGGGGCCGCGCCGACGCCAGCGGCCACAGCCCAAACGCCAAGCCGAGCCAGTCGCGTTGAGCTTGCTCGCCCAGCCAATCCATTTCGTCTCACGAACTTGCACGTCAAACGCCTCCTTTTTCCTCTCAGCTGCGCCTGTATTCCGTTCTTGCATCCAGTCTTCCAGCCTCGTGCTCTCGCCGGCTTCCTGCCCGCAGGTGGCCCGTTGCTTGGCCCGTTGCTAGGCCTCGTCGCTACGCCCTGATACCTGAAGGTTCGTCGTCCGACACGCCTGGTTTCCGTCTGAATCATCCTGCAACTGCACAGCGCAGCGCATCTCCTCTCCGTCCGCCTCCTTGCGCTGCAGCTCGAAGTGGGTTGATCTGCGCTTGGGGGTTACGGAATACCGTGTGGCATAGAATTCGCTAGTGATGCTTTCCCTTCCTCGCCCAATGCCTTCATGACGCTCTGCAGCCCTCTCCATGATACCGTCCCATCCTCGCCGAGATTAACATGGCTATTCCGCACAGGAGCTTGCTGTGTCTGGAGCAGCGCCAGGCCTTCGTCATGTCCAATACCACAAACACGCCTGGCGGCGCAGACACGTCATCGCCGACAGCTCCTTCGCCGGGCCAGAGTACGACCACGTCATCCTCCAGCTCGTCCCCGCCGCCTTCTCAGACGACAACGACGACCACCACAAGCTCGCAGTCACCACCACCGACCAGCACAACACCCACAAGCAGCTCCTCCCCGCCACCGCAAACCACTTCGAGTTCGACCACTCCGTCTTCTTCTAGTTCAGCACCAGTGAGCTCGTCCAGCACTTCAAGCACGACTACGCCGAGCCCTTCTAGCAGCACCCAAACCGTCGTAGAGACGGTTACTTCAACAGCCGTAGGGCAACCTGCGTCGTCATCGTCGGCGCCCTCGTCGACGACTTCAGGTTCTGCTATCAGCCCTAGCGACAATGCGAGCGGAGGACTAAGCAACGGCGGCAAGATCGCTGTTGCCGTCGTGGTCCCCATTGCAGCCGTCGCGCTCTTGGTCCTGGCCGGCATTTACCTCTGGCGCAAGAGGAAGCAGCGAAAGGATGCCGAGGAGCAGAGACGGAAGGAGGTCGAGGACTACGGCTACAACCCGAACGCTGACCCGACCATCCCCGCCGTGGCCGGGGCCGGGAACGCTTACGAGATGAGGGAGGATGACTCAGCGGGATACCGGGGCTGGGGTTCCACCACGGTCGCCGGGTCGACGGGCCGGAAGGCATCGACGACCATGTCGGGCGGCGCGGCCGCCTCGTACTCGGACCCTGCCTCCCCCACTCGCGGTGCTGTTTCGGATAGCCGCTCGGGCGAGCCGCTGATGGGCGAGTCGCCGCCCTCGCCCGAGGGCGAGATCCTGGGCGCCATGGGGCCGTCCGCTGCCAACAACCGAGCCGATGTGCGGCGCGGCCCTTCGAACGCCTCCTCGTCGTACAGCGCTGCCGGCCGGTCGGACGGCTCTGGCGAGGGCCCAATCGGCGTGGCCCACGGCGGAGGCAACCAATACTATGACCAGTACGGCGGGGGGAACCCGTATGTCGACAACGGGTATGGATATTCTGCGGCCGAGGGCGGCGTTGGCGGCGGCGGCGGCGGCCAAGCCATCATCCGCGACGTGGCGGCCAGGAGGAACACACGCATTGAAAACACGGCGCATTACCCGCAGCAAACCGCGGGCATTGCCCAGAACTTCTGATATCCCACGCCTTTACGACAGGCAGAGGGTGCGTGTACCTCGTTGGAGGGCGGCAGTCCTTGACACGCTTGCGCTGAGACGAGGCTCGACCAACCTTTGCTTCTCCCGTACATACGCTGAAGCTCTTGTCGCAAAAACGGCCGTTCGTTTATTTTTCTCTTGTTCTTACTTCCCGGCGTTGGTGGAAAGGGCCATACAGCAGCAGTCTTTTCCTTCACACCTAATTGTCCCGGTTCACAAAAAAAAAAAAAAAAAGCTACATACGCATTGCCGTGGCGAAGCCTCTCTTGACGCCCGTTGTTGATATACTTTTTAGTATATCTTTTATTGTTCAATCTTTTTTCTATTTTTTGTTTCTATATAGGTATTGGGATTGACAAGGCGCCGCAGCCAGCAGTGTTTGATGGGCGGGAAGCAGCGCGTGGGCCCGGCTGGGTTCAGGAGAGGAGGAGGACGGGATATGAGATGGGTGGGTTTGGCAGCCACGGGGCAGAGTGGGAGCTGAGTGCGAGCTGGCCGGGAGTGTTGCTGTCCAAAATAAGGGAGTGTGTGAGAGGGCCTGTCGGTCACTCACTGGCTCTAGCAGCGTGTCGAGTAATTGACGGCTGTGTAAAACAACATTCTGTCGGGATGAGACAAGCGTGTCAAAAGGCGAGTGAAACTGCAAACTTACACCTCTTGTCTATGTCAACTTGGGCGTGAAGTGCTTTCCTCGATGACGGCTTCCAAGTCCTCCGCATTCGCAGCCAGTGCTGAGTGCGGAAGTTGTGTTGATCCGGCTGCCCCGCCAAGCTCCCTTCGGAGGCTGCCCGCCTGGTGCTCGGGTGGGTCCGATTTCTGAACTTTTCGGGGCATCCCACCTTGCCAATATCGAGCTGCCTGACCATCGACATCGAGACAGCAACCTGATAGCCCGCCAAGTCCAGGCCGTGATCTCAGGCCTCCTCAACAACCCACGAGCCATCGGTCTTTTCCACCTCGCGCCGTTCCCAAAGACATTCTTCTCTTCACACAAGACACAAACAACGACAGTTAGGCAGAGAGGCGGGATCCAACGACAGGCAAGATGCAGGCCCCTGTCCTGGTGATGAGTACGTCGTCTTCTTCAAGCGTCTTTCCCCGCTCCTTGCTCCCGGACCGCCCTTGTTGACAACGCCCTCGGGCTCGCAGACACCCAAAGCGGTGAGAGGCACACTGGGCGGAAAGCCCAGCTGTCCAACATCGCCGCCGCCAAAACGTAGGTTTGCCTAATCCCAGGCCCCTGTGTCTCGTTGATGCCGTGCTCGAACCCCGCTGCTGATACTTGCGCTTCCCCGCACTGCCACCACAAGTGTCGCCGATATTATCCGGTCATGCCTCGGTCCCAAGGCCATGCTCAAGATGCTGCTGGACCCCATGGGCGGCATCGTGCTGACCAACGACGGCCACGCCATCCTCCGCGAGATCGAGGTGTCGCACCCCGCCGCCAAGAGCATGATCGAGCTGAGCCGGACCCAGGACGAGGAGGTCGGCGATGGGACAACGACTGTCATCATTCTGGGTGAGCCTACTCCCACGATGCTGCGCCATCTCTGTGAACGGGCTCTAACCGCAGTCGCGGGGCGTTGACAGCTGGCGAGATCCTGGCGCAGGCGCTGCCCCAGCTCGAGCGCAACATCCACCCGGTTGTCATTATCTCTGCCTTTAAGCGAGCGCTCAAGGACGCGCTCCAGATTATCGACGACATCTCGATCCCGATCGACGTCAACGACGACAAGGCTATGTACCAGCTCATCTCGTCGTCCATCGGCACCAAGTTCGTTTCGCGGTGGTCCGAGCTCATGTGCAGCCTGGCGCTCAAGGCGGTGCGCACCGTGACGTGGGAGGTGGGCAACGGCAAGCGCGAGGTCGACATCAAGCGGTACGCGCGCGTCGAGAAGGTGCCCGGCGGCGAGATCGAGGACAGCCGGGTGTTGGATGGCGTCATGCTCAACAAGGACATCACCCACCCCAAGATGCGCCGCCGGATCGAGAACCCGCGCATCGTGCTGCTCGACTGCTCGCTCGAGTACAAGAAGGGCGAGTCGCAGACGAACATTGAGATTACGAAGGAGGAGGACTGGAACCGCATCCTGCAGATCGAGGAGGAGGCGGTCAAGGCGATGTGCGAGCACATCTTGGCGGTCAACCCGGATTTGGTTATCACAGAGAAGGGCGTTTCAGGTATGCCGCGTGCTCGCCTTTCTCTTCTGCCTTTTTCCCCCCTCATTTCGGGGAAGCCCTACGTTGTGCTACTGACCTCAGCATGTCGGCAGACCTGGCGCAACACTACCTCATGAAGGCCAACGTGACGGCGCTGCGGCGGGTGCGCAAGACCGACAACAACCGGATAGCGCGGGCGACGGGCGCGACCATCGTCAACCGAGTAGAGGACCTGCAAGAATCGGACGTCGGCACGCAGTGCGGGCTGTTCGAGATCGAGAAGATCGGCGACGAGTACTTCACCTTCCTGACCAAGTGCCGGTCGCCCAAGGCGTGCACGGTGCTGCTGCGCGGGCCGTCCAAGGACGTGCTCAACGAGATCGAGCGCAACCTGCAGGACGCCATGGGCGTCGCGCGCAACGTCATGTTCCACCCGCGGCTGTCGCCCGGCGGCGGCGCCACCGAGATGGCGGTGTCGGTGCGGCTGGCCCAGATGGCCAAGAGCATCGAGGGCGTCCAGCAGTGGCCGTACAAGGCCGTCGCCGAGGCCCTCGAGGTCATCCCGCGCACGCTGATCCAGAACGCCGGCAAGAGCCCCGTCCGCGTGCTGACGGACCTGCGGGCGAAGCACGCCGAGGGCAAGAGCTCGTGGGGCGTCAACGGCGACACGGGCGCGCTCGTCGATATGAAGGAGTACGGCGTGTGGGAGCCCGAGGCGATCAAGGTGCAGAGCATGAAGACGGCGATTGAGGTGGGTCCTTTTTTTCTTCCATCTACTATTTGATTTGGCTATCTCAGGCTTGCGATGCTGACGGTTGTTTTTGGCAGGCCGCGTGTCTCTTGTTGAGGGTAGACGATATCTGCAGCGCCAGAAAGGCGCAGCCCGGAGTGGGTACCGGTGCCGGCGGGATGGATGAGTAAAGAGGTAAAAAAGGTCGTATCTATGGCCGCCTGGCGCACGGTATCCGCCTCATCTCGGGGTCTAGTGGTGGCCGGCACTGGCTGGAAGATAATACCCTGTAAAGTAAAGGATGGGCCGCGCCGTGATAGACAAAAGGTGCCGATGAAGGTGCACTGGCTCCCCCGGTCTGCTGTCTGCCGTGTGTCAATCTGCCGTCTTCTGGCGTGGACTTGTTTTGCCCTGCGACGCATCCCCTCAGTCATCCTCATGAATAACCAACCCCGGCCCGTCTGCCGCTGCTGCTGCCGCTGTTGCATCCGCCGCAGACCCCTCCTCCCGTTTCCCACGCCCGTCGGCCACCCTCTTCTCCCCATCCTCCATTACCCCATTCTCCCCCGCCTCTTTATCACTCCCCTCCCCCTTCCCCCCATCCTGGTCCATATCCTTACTCACCCCCTTCCCATTCACATTCACATTCCCATTCCCATCCCCCTTCCCCTTCCCCTTCGCCTTCTTCTTCTTCTCCCTCTTCTCCCGATTCCTCCTCGTCCGCTCCTCGTCCTCCCGCGCCCTGGCCGCCCGCCGCGCCTCGAACTCGGCCTGCGCCCGCTCCGCCGCGACCTCCTCGTCCATGCGCCGCAGCCGCTCGTACTCGCGCCGCCGCGCCGCCTTGTACACGTGGAACTCGCCCGACCCGGCCCCCGCCGACGACCCCTGCACGTTCGACACGATCTCCGGCGGCGGCGGCAGCGGCTTGCGCCCCGACGCCGCCAGCGAGCCCGCCGGCGGCGGCAGCTTGATCTCCGTCTCTGGGTGCGCGAAGAGCGTTTGCAGTTGGGCTGCTTGCGCGGAGGTCGGGGAGAGCGCGCGGCGCGTCCGCTTGAGCGGTCGCGTGCTGAGCGGGTCGGTCTTGGTTGGCTGCGAGGCCATTGTTTGCGAGATGCTGGGTGGGGGGTCTTCTTCTTTGGAGGGGATGGCCGGTTAGAGAGGTTGTCTGTGGGATTGCGTGGCGGTGCTGATGTAGAGTGGTGTTGGGACGCTGGCGATGCGTACGCGGTGCGGTGCGATGCGATGTGATGTGGAGGCTTGGTGATGGTAATGGACGCGATCAAGGCTCGGGTGAGGTGTAAGTTCGATCGCTAAATTTAAGTGGGGCTGTTTTCAATTGGCTGGCTCAAAGTGGGTCGAAGGGAAGTCGATCTGCCATTCAGCCACTCGGGTGGCCGCGTTTTGTCATTCAGTCAACGGGACCTTCGCCTGCGTGGATTCAACGCTGAACTGATCATCAAGCAATGTGGCTCTCGGCTCCTCATCTGGTGACGCCGAGGAAGGCTCCTTGCAAAATCACCTGCGGTCCGACCGCCTACTGCCGCTCACCAATGCCTCCCGTCGGGATCCCAAATCGACGCGATTCCGTGCTCCAGCCACTACGGTGGTGTCGTCTCAGACTACTTGTCCTGTACCACTCCCAATGGCGTGCTCTGCCCGGCCAGCTGGGCCATCGCCGGCGTGACTGCCAGAAACATGGACGGCAGCCCTGGCGAGCTCGGCCGGCATCTTCAACTAGTTCCTTTCCATTTTCACCTAAGAAAGAGCAGAGTGCAGAAGACCCACGATGAATTGGCTTGGGAGACAAGAAGGAAGTTCACTTTCGCGCGCCACGCCTGTGCGACATCAGAGTGTGCAGAGATTGCCATTCTCTCAGTGCACCCGTTCATTAGATGATGATGCATCGTGTTTCCTGTGAAAAGGGCCGCTGTGCGGAACTGAACAGATGAGCTGTTCCGACTGCGGAGCAGAAGACCGCGCCGCTAACCGCAAGTCGTTGCTTAGCTAGCTTCTTGAGAAGAGTACCCAAAAGGAATCAGGAACCCAGAGTCCAGTAGGTAGAGAACAGTGGGTAAGAACGGCAGAATACTAGGTACATTGAGAACGGGCCTCTATACCGCTGGTATAGATCCGGTTCTGATTCAGGGCCACGGGTTGTCCACAGAGTTGAAGAAAGCTCCTTATGCTGTCTACCACACCGGTGAACAGGCCGATAGACCAACAGCGCCATACTAGCAGCCCGGATATGGGGCGGATGCTCTTCTGTCCCCGCCTCCTGAAGTTTGTCAACCTGTGCCCGAGCTTGAACTCCAGCCGGGCCACAACTGCTCAGAATCCCTCATTGGCTACGGTGGGCGGCGTTAGTTAAGCTTCTCCTCATGCTTACGGGTTTTCCCGAGGGTCGTGGCACAGTCTCATGGTATTTGAATACAAACTTGCCGAGGGGTAAGTGTAAGTCTCTTTGTATGACCAGAATCACCGTTGTGCATGCTTGGGAGACCCTTCAAGCGGGCGCTTGGCTAGCCGCCGTTGCGACGGCCGAACTCAACCGCAGCCAATCCGGAGTCAGGGCGCTTGTTTGAGGCCCCTGTTGCCCCGGCTGGGACTCGGCAAGGAATCTGATTCGGCATTGGCCAGGTACCCGACCAGGATCCTGCCGAAAATGTCTCCAGGGCGAGGCGGGGTGGCACCAGAAATGGCGCCAATCGTGCAGCGAGCGTGGAAAGATCATCCCATCGCACCAACATCTCACGCAGTTGCAAGAGATACTGTCCCCGTCCTGCACAGTGCAGTGCACCAACGAGCCAGTGGCAAAGGTGTTTTGGTCGCAGCAACTGTGCAGGGTTCAGAGGCAGCCTGAACCAAACCCCAGGCGACACGAGAGAAATGGCTGTAGGTGGGTCAGCGTCTCTATGCCCAACTTCCCAAGCCTCTCCGGCCACCGGCATGTGCATGAACCTTATTGGTAATCCCTTCTGCAGACACTTGAAAAGCGAGAACAGGGCACCGGACGAGACATCTGGATGAGTCAATGAAAAGACCTTCTCCCCTCTGCGAGCTGCCTTTTTCTCCGCTGAACTTCCACGCTCGCTGCTTCTGGCTTTGACTGCGCCGTGAGCCCCGCTATCGGCGCGCCTTTTGCTGTTTGAAACCCGAGCAACCTACCTCCTACCCCGTGTTCTCGTGGTTGACACACCACCACCTCCAACACCGCACTTGCAGTGGGAAGCTCAAGCTTGAACATTCACGGCCGTTACGCCCATTCACAATGGGGAAACCAAGACTTATTATAGTAATACGACACGCCCAGTCCGAGGGCAACAGTACGTCCCCTCCTTCTCAGACCAGCAGCAGTCTGAACCTGTCCAGAAAAGCAAGCTCGAACTGACCAAGCTACTCCTCCGTTTACCAGAGAATCGCGACATCCACCAGACTGTCCCCGACCACCGCGTCAAGCTGACGCCGGAAGGATGGCAGCAGGCCTACGAGGCCGGCCGCCGGCTGCGGGCGCTGCTGCGCGCCGACGACACCCTGCATTTCTTCACGAGTCCGTACCGGCGCGCGCGAGAGACCACCGAAGGCATCCTGGCCACCCTGACCAGCGACGACCCCGATCCGAGCCCGTTCAAGCGGAGCAACATCAAGGTCTACGAGGAGCCGCGCCTGCGCGAGCAGGACTTTGGCAACTTCCAGCCGTGCAGCGCCGAGATGGAGCGCATGTGGCAGGAGCGCGCCGACTACGGCCACTTCTTCTACCGGATTCCCAACGGCGAGAGCGCTGCCGATGCCTATGATCGGATCAGCGGCTTCAACGAGAGTCTGTGGCGCCAGTTTGGCGAGGATGACTTTGCGAGCGTTTGCGTACTTGGTAGGTTTTTGCCTGTCCAAGCAACGACCAAAAACTACGGACCTGAGCTGCTGACATGACATACAATGGTGCAGTCACCCACGGGCTCATGTCCCGCGTCTTCCTCATGAAGTGGTACCACTTCAGCGTCGAGTACTTTGAAGACCTGCGCAACATCAACCACTGCGAGTTCCTCATCATGCGGCGCAACGACGAAAACGGCAAATACATACTCGAGAACAAGCTGCGGACATGGTCGGAGCTCAAGCGCGAGAACGCCGAGAAGCTGGCCAAGGAGAAGCGCGAGGGCGGCAAGGAGAACGGAAACAGTAAGGACGTCTCCACGCTCGCGCGCGTCGGCACCGGCGAGGTCCGGCGTCGCTGGGGAGGCTGTCCCAACGGCTGCAACCACGACAAGAGCTTCAAGATCCGCCAGACGCTGGCTGACCTCGTCAAGCGCGACAGCATCATCTCTAGCCACGCGCTCGGCCCGGGCGTGAGCGAGAACGGCAGCAGTAGTGTCTTGGGCGGTAGCACGAGTACCACCGAACAGAACAACGGCGCCAACGTCACCGCCGCCGACACCACAACTCACGGCGTTGTCAACCCGTCGTTCAACGGCACGGCCAACAGCCAAACCCTCGTCAGTCGCCGGCCGGCAGCCAAGCGGTTCCAGTCCCAAGCCAGCGACGACTTCCTCGCCTCGCCGGAGTTGGCAGACGCAGGCCCCCAGATCGACGTGGCCAAGGCTCGCGACGAGATCGTCTCCAGCCCTGACGGCACGCCCTCCTTCATCTCCGTCGACGACCGGCTCCGATCGCGCCTCAAGAGCCCCAACATGCCGCCGCCGCGGCCGCTGGGAGCCGCCCACCTGCACGTCGGCCGCGACTTTGGCGGCAGCTACAGCGGACACAACAGCGCCGCTAGTGACGACGCTGATTCGTACTCCTCCGAGGAAGACGAGCACCGCCACGGCGCCGCCGCCACCCCCTCCTCTTCCTCGATCGCCAGCGGCAGCGTGATCGGACAACAACACCAAGAAGAAGAACCGCAGAAACTCACCGGCCCGCCCGGCGTCCCGCATCGCCACCTCGCGCATCACCCGCCCCACCACCGCGAGCGGTCCCGCATGCGCCGCGGCGCGCGCGCCCACCGGCTCGGCGACCATCCCAGCAGCGACGGCGAGCACGAGGCCGACGGCGAGCACGAGTCGTTCGACGGCGACGACGGTGACGAGGACGATGACGATCAAGGGGAGGAGGAGGCGGCCGCCGCGAATAGGCAGTGCGAATGTGAGGTCCGCGACGCGCAGAGCGGGTCCGTGCTGGTGGCTACGATGACCTCGTCGGCGACGGGGCAGGAGCAGGACGCGGACGGCGAGGCGCTGCGCCGGGCTGAGGAGGAGGATAGGAGTATCCGCGGCAGTGTCTACTAGTGGTACTCGACGCTGGGACTTGTCCTGGGCAATTGCTGATGATGGGATGATGGAGTTTTGCTCTGGTTTGGTTTGGCTTGGCTTGTTGAGTTTTGGAGTTGGGTGAGCAGGTGATTGTTGCTTGGATGGTTGGCACTTGGCACCCGAATCTTGGGAGAGTTTGGATTGGAAAGGAAGGGAAAAGGATGGCCATGAGGCATCCGATCGGGACTCTGTTTTCTGTCGCTGATGCCACCTGTTTGTTGGTGGTGCAGTTGGACACCCCCAACCAGCCTTCGGCACATGGAGATGGCTGGTATGAATCACGGTCGAGGACATTTGTGGTTGATCGCATTGTGTTTGCATGGTTAACGAGGACGAGGAGGATATACCACACCCAGATTGTTGTTCTAAGCTTTACTTTGCTTTCTGTATGCCCGGGATCCGCGAATATTTGGAATTGTCGGTCTAGGAACCTTGACCATGCTTGCGGACAAGCGATATGAGTCTGAGCTCTCTCTACCTATTACACCCCAGCCATCGCGGACAAACAATTGTCTGCGGTGACGCGTAACCATGAGCGGCCCGAACTTCTTTCTGGTAGTTTGTGCTTCCAGGTTTCATATGTTGACATTCGGCCGAAATGGGACGTCCTCGACTCTCCGCCTTTTTCGAGTTGCGGCCGACGAGGCCATTGGACCCAGCCAAGAGCAAGAAGCAAAGCTCGTCGGCTAACTGGCCGGAAAGCCGTCGGAGGCTTGACTCGTGGCCTGGTAAGCCGAGCGGATCATGAACTCGACTATGGGCATGTGATTATCTGTACAAATTGGACCATAGCATGAGCGAGCTTGTCCGCGGTTCGCTAGTTTCTGTTTCGTCGACCGGTCTTCCAGTGAAAACGACAATCAGTGTCGCTCAGTTGGCATGAATGGGACTCGCAGGAGCATATGGAGAGCCAGCGCCGGGAGGCGGAGCGTGCAGCCTCGCGGACTGCAGGGGCACCAATATGGGAGCAGTAGTTTGATTTCTGACTCGTGAGTTCAGGACTGTGAGAACGGATATTCGTAGGCCCATTTTCCACCAGTATGTAGTATGTCATTTCGTCAAGATCGGGCACCAGATGTGGCACATGGCTTGAACTCCGTACCGCTCGCAATGTGATCACTCAACACCCAGAGCTCCTCCCAACAATATCGCCATAAGGAAGGCTATATCTCGTGAAGGACGGGCGGTTGAAGACCTTGAAGCAAAAGTAACGGACTGAGAAAAGTGGCGGTATGGATCTCCCTTCCACTAGCACACCAGGCACTCGTGTTCCATAGAGGGGCTGACTGCGCGGTGTTGTGGCCGTAAGGGCATTGTGACCAGCTGCAATGAATGCACCAGGGAATGTGATACAACACATTGATCGGTATCTGTCGCCCGGAAACGACAGACTAAAAGAGAACTCACTACTTGGACGAGTTCGAGGTTTGCTTCCATCGAACGACGTGTCCTTGAAAGTCGAACTGAGGATACCCACGGACTCGACACACATATTCTCAAATCAGCTGCCATCAGTGTGACACGTAAGGCGACGGAGCACCGCATCGCCCCAACGGCCGCTGCCCTCCTGAAATGGTGTCCACGCTCAATCTTCCTCATGTCCACCCCCGTCACATGTCTGTCTCGACCATAATCCCTCGTTCTCTCTGCATGTCTCAGAGATATTGCCACCCGGCAATCGGAAGTGTAATCCTGGTGTGGAATGCCATTCTGGTTGCCTCTCGTATCGCACCGGAAGGGGTGTGAGCAGCTCCAGCGCCGGAGACCAAGCGAAGAGAGACAAACGCCTGCTATCAGGTTTAACCCGGACAAGCCCGAAGCAGGTCCGAAGTACGAACCCAAACGACGGGTGGCCACATGCGTCTTCACCGATATGCCGCCGCCCGTCTCACGAGCCGCCAAATCCGGCCGGCCGCAGCCAACATGCGCACGATCCGGTAGGCTCCCGAGCCCCCGAGCGGCCAGCCGCATGGCTAAGGCAGGCTACAGTAGATGACGCCACCGAGTTCCCGGCGACGGATACGACCACTTGCTGCTCCTCTCAGCCGCTGTCACCGTCCACGACGGTCCGCGTCGCCGATTGCCGCTGGCAAGTGACATCTGATGATGTTGGTATCCGGCTCCACGTCCGGCCACTGGAAAGGCACCTGTTTGACGGGCCGCTTCTCAGCAGGCGCGTCCTGATGTCAACAAGCCGAAGCAAGAGAGCAAAGGCAGACGGGCTGTGTCGTTCGTCGTTTACCCCTTTTCGTAAAGGAGGGTGCCCGGCGGCGGCAAGACCCAGAGCACCACAGCCAGATATGGAAGGGGAAGTCTCAGCTTTGAGGCACCTGACCATCGAGGCGCCCTAGGATGGTGGTAATTACACGAAGGGAGACGTTGGGAGAGTGGCAACTCCAGGGAGAACCGGTCTCGCACAAGTAAGGACTAGGTAGGCTTGAATACCCCTATCCATCCAGGCCCAAGCAATGAAGGGATTCCACCACAAACCAACACCATCACACACATCTCGGTGTGGAGGTACATTTGAGGCCAGTCACCCAAGTGGCGACAAACACACCCAGCTGAGCCTGACCACAGCCGCATGACCTGAGGAGGCCGAGGCGAGGCCAAGCAGCCCTAGCGGGGGCCCTTCGTACGAACTATTGAAGCCCAGTGCGGGCACCACAAGAAGGCCGCGGCCACATCCGGCCCGTTGGGAGATGTTGCCGGTCCAGCTGCCAAGGAGAACGGAAGCCGGCCAGAAACAGGCCACTTGCAGCAGGCCATTCTTTGCGCATCCATGGCACGGGACCACTCTTCGAGGGAGGGCAGAAACAAGGTAGAGACCTCGCTAGCACAGCAGAGCAAATATTGTCTCAATCTATCTGGGCGGGCACATGAACGAAGCAGAGTACTGGCAAACCAAGGAAAGTAACAACACAACAAGGTGATTGCGTCCATTCGCACCACCACGGGTTTGGGCGCTTATTCACGCCGGCTCATCCAGGCCATCATGAGCGCTCGAAGGAAAACAGGGCCTAATAAGCGGCAATACGGTCAGTAGTAGCATACCAAACCAGTTCTCATCTTCCCTGAGTGAGAACGTGATCACAAGGCCTGACCAGACACGAAAACACCACCACCACCTCCTTCACGACCACCACCAGCACCGCCAGTTCCCTACTACTACCACAGCATCGTCTCGTGGGGTAGCCATCTCCATGTTATGAGATATGCTATGACTGACTGAGTGTAGTCCCAGGAAACCCCGGAGCCAATGGGAGGCATCACACATAGTCATCCCCCCTCGCCTTCATCTCCGGTCTCCGGACTTCCCACTCTCCACCCACACACATCCGGTCTTCTGTCTGTGGGAGCTCAGTACATAACTAACGGTACGGCGGGACACCGTAGCAGCGGGGGGCCACACACCAAGCTACCATAGGTATGGAGAGGGCGAGCCAATCAGCCACTTCCCTTCTCAGCTTCTCTCCATCCGCCGTGAGCCCCATCCCTCCCTTGGCTGGCCCCAACTCGCGCTCTCGCTGGCCAGAATTTTTCCGGCTGGAAACAAGAGCGCGGGCGGGCGGGCGTGTGTGTGTGTGAGTGCTCAGAGGAAGGAAGGGTGGCGGTGTTGTGGTGGGTGAATGGTAACCCAGGGGAAGGGCCCGGTTTGCGCAGAGAGGAGAGCGTACTAACTACTCCGTGGGAGGAGGTGGTGTTGTGGCGCGGTGGCGGATATGCACGTCAGTTGACGTGCATGGCCGTGCCGCTCAGGTTTTTCTGTGGGCTTCCCCTGCCAGCTTCCCACGAGGAATGGATGGAAGAGGTGGGTGGTGGGGGGAGGGGGGGAGCGTTGGGTGTTGGCTAGCAACGTAATGTAGTAGTGCTGTGATATTACTACGATATAGCACTGGTCATATGCCGCGAGGGCGGGAAGGGCATAGGAAAAGGGGCATGAGTGGGGAAAAGCCCAGTCCATTAGTTGAGTGGCGGGAGGTTGCTGCGAAGAGAAGCAGCCATCAACCTTGTGTCCTTTCTCGTTGCGGACGATCAGCTGTGCCTTCTGCAGCAGATTGTCACCCAGCGCGGCGCATCTCGAGAGGCAGACAAGCCGCAGACGGTTTGCCGTTGCGGCAGCAACTAACGCAGACGCTGCAGCAGTACACTACCAAGCAAGTGGTTTCAGCACGCCAGCCCGCGGACCATCCAGAGGCCCTCGGCCCCCTCGTCTTACGACAAGGCGCCGCCAGCTTGCAGCAACCGGAAGATCTCGAGGGCTGGACGCGCCACCCCGTGGCGCGGAGTCGGACGGTGGGTGTCAGCCAGCGGATCGTGCTGTGTGGGGGTGGCAGCCTCTGGGCGACGGGGGCTGACACCTCGCAACGACTCTTAAAAGCCCCAAACCTGCTCAAGACCTGAAGGGAGGCATACATGACGCCACTGCGTCGCACTGGCGCCCCCGTTCAGGTAACCCGTAGTGTCACCGTCGTCGTCAATTGACGCTGCCCAAAAGAAGGAAGCCGGGAAACATGTAAATTATCGAGTGCACCCGTTTGCGTGCCATCCACACTCCACACACTGGCTGCACGCGGCCCTGCACTTCACTTGAACACGGGGTTATCTCGTCAAGCGGGAAGAAGCGATGTGAGTGTGTGTGGGCAGCGACGCAAAAGTGAAGGAGCAATGGAAAGCTCTGGACTGGCCGCGGATGTGGCAGGCAGGCTGCGATTGCCGATGGCTGCACAACGGACTGATCGGAAGAGGGCAGGCTGCAGGCAGGAAGGGCCCTTCCTCCCCAAAGGGTAAAATGCCAGTTACGGCGATGCTGCCTGCGAGTCCCTGCAGATCCGATCCCTCCAGACGAGCGCAAGAATCCAAAGGCAGTATTGTCTGAAGTTGCGAGCCCAGATAAGCCGTCTGTTGATGGAGCGAAGGTATGATTCGTGACCTGAGAACCCGAAGTCATAGACAGGTGTAACTCGGCAGACTTGGGTTTGTCGATCCAAAGCCATCTATCATCACATCGCCCCAAATCGGACCCGGTTTCGCTTTCTCGTCGGCAGGTTTCAACCTTCCGTGCACTCTTGAGCGTTGCTGCAGGGCTTCAGGCATGGCTTGCGTGCCTGCGATTGGGGATGATGCCTGCCAGGAACCGATGGCCTGCCGAGATTCGTTAGTGTCAGCGTCGCGATGCATGAACTTTGGCGAGTGATAACCATCAACGCTAGTGCCACAGAGCGTGTGTCATGTGGCAGAACCAACTGGGGCTTGAGGCTTCTTGGGGTGCAGACTGTCTCGTGCACAGCGAGGACGCAAACTAAACTTAGCGCACGCAAGAATCCTGGGAAGGAACATGCACGGCGTGCTCTTCTCCAAAACTTCTGTGAATGGGTCGCTTGCAGGATGGAGGCCCGAAGTCTTGGATTCTCTCCATTTGACGCTACCTGGTACGCATTATGTGGTGCACTAGTTGTGATCCATCCAGTGAGCATTCACATTTGACGCCCGCCACCCAGTGTTTGCATCGCCGGTCTATCCGATCGCAGTAGACGGGGCAAGCGTGGACGGGGACGTTAATGTTCAGAGATGGTGCGGCACTTCAACGTTGGCAACCGATGGTCATCAGGCGCATGCCCTGTGTTTTATTACGGTAGGCGAATACAGACCGCTCTTGCAGGAATTACCTAGTTCTCACCTTTTGCCTGCCGGCTGCCCAGCGACGAACAGCTTCGATAACTGGTGAAAACGAAGAGGGGTACGTGACAGGACTGAGGAAAGTCGCCAAGAACCCTCCCTGCAAATTGTGGCGCAACCCGACAGGGATGGGGCAGAAGCTCGACTCCATTCTTCAATTTCCCCAGATTTTGGCTCCCCAGGCGACTCCAGTCCTCCCAAACTGAAAAGCGTTAGTGAGGAGTGCACACCAGAATGATCATCAGGCGTTGGTGTCTTTTTTTCTTAGCGCAGCCAGACGAGTGCCGACGATGGGTGTTCGCAACCCCGCGTTTCTTGTGTTGTTCCTGCCAATCTCCATTCTCAGACTCTCCACCGAACCCTGCGGGCCGTTCGCGAGCTAGAATAGTGTACGGATTACTTCAATGTACAGATAGTGTAGGGGAAACCTGTCCACAAGGTTCGGATGCAAGGGACCTGACACAGTTCGTTGGCCTGGCATGACGAGGGACACCCGTCCCTTGAATCACTCGCTGTCTGGGCCGTTACGGTAGCGCCGTGTGTCCGCGAGTGAGCTGTGATGCAGTGGCGTCGGGAAGAAATTTCCCAGCTGAGCGGTAACTACCTGAGTTATCGGGTCTGAACTGAGACACGGGCTCTTTTGGCTCCCGGTGCCCGGTACCATGACCATGGGACACCGAATCCAACCAACGGGAGCTCCCTATCACATATCACACCGAGGAACTGGCCGGCGGGCGGCAGCGAGCCAACTTCGCGTCCGGTCACTGCCCCCGCCGACACAGCAATGAAAGCCTTCTCTGCTTGGTTGACATCCTCTTGCTCACTCTTGGCCCTCATTCTTTCCAAACGATTCTCTCGGTATCTTTGCCGACCATTGTGAAAGCCCCACTGTGCTGGAGTAACCAACCATTCCCTTTTCAGTTGGGTCTGCATTGCGGGGAATGCTCCACAACCTGAGCCCCTGCAAGGGGCTTGGCAACCACGGTTCGAGCTAAGCCCTTTTCTTCTTAGCCGTCTTTCGATCTTTCCCCACAGCGAGCAACAAAAGCAAAGTGGTTCAGGGCACTCAGAAGGTTGAGGAAGAGAAGATTGAGATCACCCTTGCGAGCGTTGAGGCTTTGCGGCTTGGCATTGATGGAAAAGGAAACAACTCGCTAAGAGCCGTGATTAGTGAAGTGTGGTGGAGTGTATTCCGTAGTGTATACTACTCCGTATCTGGCAACGTCAACATTGTGGACGGGATAAGGGCAGGGGCTTCGGCTTTTCATTGTGTCCCCTGTTGCTCTTTTGGTCTGCCGTCGAGCCTCACCACACATCCGCCGCCATTGTGTGTGTGTGTGTTTCCTACTGCTCTCTTTGTGTTGTCGGTGCCTCCGCCTCGATACCCCTGCCAGTTGAGCGCCCGAGACACACAAAGACCGGAGGCTCGAGCCCGAGACTCACGGGTGGCTGAATCCGGTCTCTGACACGAAGCAACTGAAACGCCGAAATCGTAAACCATATTCCGCACACAAGGAGCAATGATCGGGGCGTAACGCCCAGGCTGGCATCCGGGCACGGTGACAGCGGAGATCTCCGTCGTCGCCAAAAAAACAGCCGCTGCAGGTTGCCCCTTTGGGAACGGTTCCAATCTCACCACCATTTCGCTTCTGTATGCTGCTGGGGTAGCCGAGGTGACGAGCGCAGATGCACCAAAAAAATGGAAAAGAAAAGAAAAAGGGGGCCGCCCGCCCTTGCTGGCCCCATCGCCTCTCATATCTGAATTGCCCACTTGCTTCTGCACAAAGGCATGGCGGGGCGTGAGCGGAAACTATCAGCCCCCTGTCAATGGCACATCTTTGGCTGCCGCTTGGCGCCCAGCCAATGAGCGCCTTTCGGGGTTTGGCAACTTCAGTTTGAGCCAACCAGATAGTCGCAAGGCGCTTGCGTCTTGAGAGAAAGACTTTCAAGCGAATGCAAGATGGATGCTACGCTGGCGTTGGAGCCGAGTATGGATTCAGGGGTAAACACAGATTGACGAAGGAAGATCTGACTTTGCTGCCGTCAGAAGAAAACAAAACAAAAAGAAAACGAATGGTAGTGTAGAACGGCTTGTTCGAAGTTGAGAAACGTGCCTCGGGAACCTCGGGAGGCGTTCGAACCGCGTGGCAGCGGCAGCCATCACCGCACCCCCTTGTGTTGGTGATCTATCTGTTTTTCTTCTCAGTTTCTCAAAGCAGCGGCTGCCGAGGTAAACAACTGCCCTGGTGCGTTTCAACCGGTTGCAGACGGGCGGGTCAGGCCAGGCCGGGGCCGCATGCAGCATGGCCAACAGTATGCACAGTGGTGTCCATATCACTGACAACGCTGACGCCCGCCTCTGCCGCCGTCTCATTCAGCCGGGCTCCTGCTGCAGGTCCTACATACCTTAATAAAACGGGACTTGAGGTTGGAAGAACTGAATTGTCCGTCTTCGCCACAGCAGATTCTTGCGCGGACGAGCGAACTGAAGCGAATTGAAGCGAATTGATGAGCAGAGCCCGCAGACCCTCCCGGAATGCCCGGTTAGGAATGGTCCTCGACGGATGCTGACTGAACCGGGGCGCAATTCAGCTTGCTACACCCACCCTACGAGGACTGAGGTGGTGTGCAGAGTAACATTCATGTTAAAACTTTGTCGGGGCAATTCGCCAGGCGGCCAATGGCCTGTCTCGCGTCCCTGGTCAGCGGCCAACAGCCACGGCCACGGGCGAACGATCATCAAATTTCGACAGCGTTCACCTTGGACCTTGTGCTGAGCCTTGGCGCCAGGCGGCCGCGAACCACTGCAGCAGAAACAGTTCCTCCGAGTGTGCCTGGCGGCTGAGACAACAACGGGGAAGGCTCTGGGGGAAGGCTCTGGATTGTTATGGAAGAGGCGCCGGCTTCGCGAGAGCGAGGCTGCGGCGCAATCTTAACCGGCATGCCCAAAAGTCCTGCGAGATGGGAGGGCCAGCTGATGAAGTCTGCTTGTTCACTTCATCTCAGCGAAGCGCCATTCCGCGTTCAGTCAGGCCTCTCTGCCCAGCCCTGATTATCGTTGTCGGTGGCTGACTGATTGAAGCTGACGAGCTTCTTCACATCAGGAAATCCTCCTCGCCGGAGGTGCCTGGATCCGGTGAGATGATTGGCCGCTCACCGAGGGTTCAGCTGATTCGACGAGCACACCATCGTTTTGCCAAGCCACCCACCAGTGACGACGCCTGCTGCTCGGTCGCCAGCTGGACGGGACACACTGTCCAGCTCGCAACCCAAGGAAGAAGAAGATGGAAGAAAATTTCCGAGCAATCATCAATCAGCAAGGATTTCCACGTTCCCATGACGGCGCCTTCCTTCCGTCTGTATCTTTTGTCTTCCTCGCGGTCTCGCAACGCGAGCATGATGAGGGCAGTGGCGCACGCTAAAGCACCTTGGCCTCGAAAGGGAGAAGTGATCAACGCAAGAGCACCGGCCAGGTGACGGCGGCGGCGCAACCCAGTTGCAGGGTCAACACGAAATTCTCTGCGTGATCTGCCCTTTGCCAGTTTCCCAGCGCAGTGCCAACTGGAGGGGAAAAAAAAGTTGTGTAGATGGCATGGAGTTGCTACGATAACGAAAAGCCAAGTTCGTCAGCCCCTCTTGGCGGCCATCCCAAAGCTGGTGAACCACGCCGAGCACATTGTCTCAGATGAGGCCATGATGACATTTTTTGTCTCAGACGCTGGCCCTTGTCCTTCTTGCTGTTGGCGCTCGTTTGGGAGACGGAGCCTCGTTACTGGAGCCTATGTACTGTGTATTCCGTAGTGTTCGCTAGGCTGGCCGGGTCGGCAATTGGCTTCACACAGCTCCGAGACGGTTCCGTCATCATCGCTGATGATTTCCGCATCGCTGCCTGGGTCGTGTTTCTCCCTTCGTCGATGTGGGGGTTATGGCCGGTAGTTACCTATCTCGGTACCTCAGTTAGTGCCTGCCTTCCAATGGAACCAGGGTCGGAAGTCTCTGCTGACGACGACAATCTGCGTGGTTCGCGATGCGGGGCGCAGCCATCATCACAACACAAAGGGAAAAATCCTGAGCCGCCCGAGATCTCAGCTTTGCTCTTGGCTACGGGCAGCACTCTTCGAAGATCGGGGAGGTCGATCAACTCCGAGCGGTCCGCTCGATCGCGACAAAAAGGCGAGCGGATGCCGACAGCTGCTCGGCAGTGCGGCCGATCCGGGGCGCCATCCCCCACAGAAATCGCGACATGGGGGACGGACCGAACGGAGAACAGGGACAAGGGCTCGTCGAGGACAGGCGAATCGCCAGGATTGCCGCAAGGTCATGCTCCCGAAGATGCCCACAACTGCTGCAACAGAACGAGAACGTGAATGCTCGCGTTGCATTCAAAGTGGGCTGACTTGGGGTCTTGCTTTTCCGCACGCTTCCTCCCCAGAGCAAGCTGCTGTTCCTGTCCGGGTGGGACTCGGGACCTGCCGCTGCTGCTATACACTACTATGTCGACCCTGAACCAACGATTGTTGGCCCATACGGATACACCAATCCGTGGTGTACTGTGGGCAAAGGACGGTACACTCCAGTACTCCGTCCACTACACCATGCTTGCAGCATGTGTAGTGTATCCGGAGCGTATCCGTATCGAGCGATGGCGCTTCGCTGGACAAATGACCTGACCAGTCGTACGGCAACCCCACATTGCAGGGCAAGGATGAGGTGCCGAGTGCCGTCGTGCATCAACCAGGACCTACACTACCCGAAGAAGTCACAGTGTGCATCCGATGCTGTGTGAGGGACAGTCTTGGGATAATCGGGGACGCTCCTACGCGGAGCCCGCTGAGGATGCCAGCGACAACCAGGTTGGTCTGGGTTGACGGCACAGAGAAGACGTTGAGCAACCCGAGCGAACCACGTCCTGCAACAGCGCAACTGGCGAGTGGACGAGCTGCCGCGAGCGCCCGTTCCGCTGGGCGCTGGAGGTCTCAAGACGACACAGCAGGCCCCATTCGTCATGGTTGAAACGGGTTGCCTCTTTTCGCACTTCATGCAATTGACGAAACGTGGGCTGCCGTTGATTCGTTGGGCCCTGCCTGCAGAAGTGGATGCTGCAAGTGAAATCGAAAGCGGCTAGCGTAGGCAAGGTCCCCACGGCCGATGGCACGGGGTGGGACATCAGAGGGGTTGCTGTTGCTGGCGAGCGATCCGGGGGGTGGTGCAAAGTGCAAGATCTTCAGGCCCCCAAAATGGTGCTGTGAGTTATCAATGCCTTCTGAGTTGCTCAGCCATGGGATCTGCCTGTGAAGCTGGTCCACAGAAACTGTTGTATACATGCGGATACAGGCGTCGGGTTGAGCTTGGTCTTTTCTCGTTGATCACTGGAACGGAGGTCTTAGATACAGATACCTCATTGAACAGGGCACACAGGGGCGGATGGGTTGAGGAAGCAACTCGCCCTATCGCGAGCACTCGTGAACAAGTCGAAAATGGTATCCCGGACTTGCAAGCTGCTGTGGTATTGGACAATGGCACCAAGGCCACTCGCGCCCCAAGGTGGCATGTTGCTCTCTCGGGCCTGCAGTGCTCCTGCCAGCGCTGATTCGCATTGGTCCGACGGGAATCGAGGGCCTCCTGCTGCAGGAGGAGGCTAGCGCCCCGGCCGCATAGTTACTGCACACACATACATACACCATGAACTGCAGGCCCAGAGACAGTTAGTCCCAGTCCTCCGTCGAAATGATGATCCCATTGACCAGTCTTGGACAAGCAGCCAATAACTAACTAACATTAAGTTAGTTCAGGCTATCCGTGACCAGCATCCAATGTGCTGTCTGCCTTTCGACGCGAGTCCTGCAGAAGGTCGCGGGAAAGCTCTCTGGGAAGAAGGGGCGAGCTTTTGGGGGGCAACCGACATCGCCTGGTCGCACTGCAGCCTGCACAGCTTCAACAGCAGCCTATCTCCGCTCGATAACAGTGTCGTTTCGATGTCGGCGCCAGCCCTCTTGTGTGCCTCACAACCCGAGAAAATGCTGCGCTGTAACGCAATTTGAGGGTCGAACGATAATACTGCGAGACCCCCACGCAGATATCTTGTTAATTCTGCTTTATCCTGAGCTCTGGCCAGCGGTAATGCAACAGAGAACACGCCATGAGTGGATGTTATGGGCGCCATGAGTGGGATGCTACGGGAGTCGAAGTCAATTGACACTTTCCGACGACACCACGACCGCAGCCGCTCGGTTTCAGCGTGTTGGTTTCGGGGTTCCAGTCATCGCGGCTGGGGAAAGCCATCATTGGACAGCCCTGCGGAGAAGAAGAAAAACTGCTGCTCTCGTGGGCGAAGGCAAGAAACACAGAATTTGCAAAACGCCTGATCGCCGAGGCCGGGCGAGCCTGAAGCCACCATGCCTGCACCCCCCGCAGTGTCCTGTGGCCCAAGGTGGTGCGAGGTCGGGCGCACAGCAGGCGATGGCGCACGGCCTGGGCTGTTGTCGCCTTCTCGACAGCCCACACTGACGGATGGAACCAGAAAGGTGAAGAGGGTCAGCAGAACAGCAGAGAACGCCAGCAGGACCTCAATCGTGGAGCTGTCCTGATTCGCCATGGCAGTTGAAAATCATGAACGTTCCCACTTCCCAGTGTGCCTTCCCACACATGGCACCAAGGAGGATACGACCAGTAGATTGCGCACGCAGCACACCTTCTCGCGCACTTCTCGTCTGCACGAACAGCAGCAGCAGCCAAGGTGTGGCCAAGCCTGCAGGCACGCCCCCCTCGTGGGAGCCAGTGAATGACCACCTGGTCTGCCAAGATGGCGTCAAGCAGCGAGACCCCACCCAATTCGCTCACAAATGACCACGGTGGTGTCACTGCAAGGCCATGTTAGAGTCACGCCTTGGGAGAAGAAATTTTTCTTTGCCCCTAAGACAGCTAACCCCTGCTCTCCGGCTATGACGAAACAGGGCTAGCGCAGATTGCAAGCCTCCGACCCTTGGCGGGACCTTCCCCACTCCTCCATCTGCCCTGGTCGAAGTGAGCAGGGTACATTTGCCCTGAGTACTTCAAACGGCGGATTGCGGCGTTGGGATACATGGCAGACCCCCTCGATCCTTGTCACTCGGCGGCGCTCCATGTTCTGAGTCTGGGTGGGTCCTTTGTGGTCATGGGCCTTGCCTCGCTCGTCCCCTCGCACACCAGGGCAGGCGACGCCAGGATACATAATCCAGGCTGCCCCAGCTTCCCTCGACCTCATTCCCACTTTTGGCAACAGGATATCTTCGTTCGTCGATTTCCCACTCTCTCTCTCCTTCTCGGTCTCCACCACGCCGTTGCCTTGGATTGACATCCTTTGCTATGAGTCAACAAGCCTCCGTCTTCTTATAGCCACTCTTCTTCCTTGGGAAGCACCTCACGGTTCCGGGCCCTCTCTCTCTACCATAGCAACTTGAACAACATCATCAGCGCAAAGTCTCGACCAGCAGGCGTTGTCGAGCTCCCGTCCCTACCTCGCCCACGCTCAGCTCGCTTCCTCCGACGAGCTCAGCCGACAACTTCCGCTCCCCGGCTCTCGCACCCTTCTGCGTCCCAACTACCGTCACCATGTCTTTCGACTGGACACACCAATTCTGCCTCGGTTGCGACAAGCAAACCGACGGCGCCACCTACTGCTCCGAATCCTGCCGGCTGGCCGATTATGAGAAGACATCACCATCCACACCCAGCTCTGCCGCGAGCTCTCCGGCACTGAGCAGCCCTCCGCTCGACTGGACCCTGTCCAGGCCAACAAGCACAACATCAACAACCACAACGAACGCCAAGTTCTACTTGTCGCCGGCATACGACTTCGGGCTCATCCAACCGAGCTCCCGAAGGGATTCGACCGGGACTCAATCGCTCTCGCCGTCGCCGTCCCACACCAGCCTGTGCTCGATGCGGAGCAACTCATCTGCGGGACTCGATGCAGCCCAGCTGTCTGAGAACGCGGCGAGGGAGCTCCGCGCATACGCCCGCTCGTTCGAATCCGTCCGCCTCCAACGCAGACGCTCGTACTAAGACGACGAAGCGCGGTCTCGAGCCCACACTCTCCTACTCTTTCGAGCCACCATCTCCCAACGACTATACCCCACCTCACTCGATTTGCCGACCGCTCTGCTTAGAGAACCACCACACACGACTCAACCTTTCGATATTTCTTTTGTCTTTTGGTCCTCGGGTCTTGTAACAAAAAAAAGAATCCTTGCATACATCGGAGCACAGCATCATAAAAAAAGTTCTCGGGTCACAAAGGGGTTGGGTTTTCTGCGCTTTTGTCTTGGATATCTCTTAGTTCTTTTTTTCTCTTGGATCTGGGAACAGGCGTATTTGGCCGGGTTCGCAGCTTGGCTTGGGGCGAGCGATACCGTGTATTACCCAGCAATACACCTCCGGGGCGGGTTTTGTTATCCCATGCTCCGGGTACTTTGCATACGGACGGATATGGACGGGAATCAGGACATCGGTGTTGGGCAGGGCAAGTGGCAAGCTCAGATTGCTGGATCCGGGTTTTGGCCTGGGAACTACTGGAATTGGCGTTGAACACAGCTATGAGGGAGCTTGTGCTTTTCGGATTGGGACTTTGATGATTGGGACTTTGATGATCATGTCATGATAGGAAATTTTGTGTTGTTTGAACGGAGTTGCAGTGGGAGCGGGGAACCGGCTAAGCTGTCGTCTGTCGACTTGCTCGGGTTCGCTGCGCACATGGTGGGCAGCTCTGCCAAAGATTGGCAATCATCAATTGAACCGTTTCCAATCCACCAACCGCATCACCCTCGCCCGCAGCGTGCCATATTTCCATTTCAGGTTCTCCACGCTCCTGTGTCTCAGGGTCGCAGCGTGCTCCATTACACGTAACCCAGAATCCACTCTGGCCAGTCACCAGTCAGCGAGCCGTCTCGCTGCACATGCGCTCTCGGAGGGTCCCGCCAGAACAACACAGCGGAGTTGCAGTCCGTCTCCCGCTTCATTGGACCACTTTGCCCAACATCATTCGACTGCGAGGAAGCTCAGGCAAGATGGCGGACTGCCAGTGCCAGAGTAGCATGTCAATGGGCCTGACAGCTGCCCAATTGGCAGGGGTTCGATCAATTTTCCTCTCTCATCTCGTGTTTTGGTGGCTCAGGCAGCTCAACGCCGCATGGCGCAACGCTTCCTGTGGGATGTTGAAGCAGAGTTTTCTCCGAACAAACGAGATCCTCGTCGCAGCGACGGCCAACCAAGGAAAGTGGGCACCTGATGTTCCAGCTTTGGCATCGAAAAAATCCAACTCAAGGGCAAGAGCTGCGCTGCGCCGTGCGCCGCCGTTACACTTCTCTCTCCTCGGGCTTACAACTGCCTGCCTGCGGCACACTGCTAACTGAGAGGAGGCAAGATGTGCTCTCTCTCCCGGAGGTGGCCGGATTTGCATCCCATTATCGTGTTGAATTCGGTTGAATCCACTGGCCACTGGCCTGACACAAACAACTCAATGGACGCCCACAGACACTCCCGTGGCGTGTGAGACCTTTCCTTTCCCGCCAGAAAAAAATTTTCTGAAGTCATTGGCATTGACACATTTTGCACCTCATCTCAAGTGCAATCTGCGCCTTGACGCCTGGGCCAGAACGGCGTGTGGAGCCGACCACAACAACGTCATCGCAGAGCATTGACTCCCTTTGCCTCCCATCCCAACTGTGCGCAAGGGAAAATCGAGCTGGACTATTGGGGAAGGGAGGGTCATGGTCGTCCGGTTGCGGAGTCCTGAGCAGCCTTGCAACATGCTACCCTCGAGAAGACGCCAGCTGTGTCCGAGTCAACAACTCCGAGAGTGGGCTCCGAGACTTTCCCACCACAACGACAAAGAACGCCAGTGCACGGCAGTCGGGAAACGAAACCGTGATCGGCCTTGCCCTCTCCCCAGCTCCCCGCTTTTTCTTTACTTTGGTTTTCTTTCATTCTCGTCCCCAGCCAGCTGCAAGCCCCTACTAGCTCCAACGGCCCGAGGAAACAGCATCCAAGAGTCTGGGGAAGCGGGATACTTCGCCATCGCCAACTGTACCCGACTAAGCTGGCACCTACCTGCCTCACCCTGGACGACCCGTGTCTGCTAGGAACTGCGTAATAGCTAACTACTGCGTTGGCAAGCTTATCAGCGCTGGGGCCGCCAGTCTGGACTGTGGAGTCCAACAGCATAATGCAAGAAAGAAGGCCAGGCGAAAGTAGGCTACTTTAGGAGAGCGAGAGCGTGAACGGACTGTCAGAGCTTCCTTTCCCCTCGCGAGTTCTTTGTTTCCTCGGCCGCTCCTCTTCTTCCCGAGAACATGACTGGTGGATTAGATTCCGGAGCCAAACTGCCAGGGTAGACTGTCCCCCCCGGCAGACAAAGGGAAGTTGAGCTCACGACTCCACTTACGACATGCTGATCCACCTGGCGGAGGATGGCGAACTTCTCCCTAAAGTCCCGCGAATTCGAAAAGGAACGCCAAAATCGCGGATCTCCAAACCCTCGCATGACCACCACAGCTTTGTCACTCCCGCGACAGGGTGGGCGGACAGATGGCAGGGACAGGATGGATCATGGAAGCACTACCACAACACAGCAGACATGAACCGGATCGAGCTTCCAGGCTGCAACAACCCGACACATCGACCGATCTGTGGGCCTGCTTGCGCGGTACCCACCCACCGGTCTTTGTTGATGCAGGTCCTGCAGCCGCGAACTGGCGCCAACTGTAACGTCCAGAAAGGCACCGCCGCGCTGCCACAGCGCGATGGCCTTTTTTTCCCCTGTCCAAAGTTCACTTAACCACGAAACTATCAACATGCAGACCTACGGTGCAGTGCACAACCTACCGTAGTATATACACAGTAGCTTTTTTCCATTCCACCATGGTCGGTCGGTCTGTCCGTCTGGTCTGGCGCGAGAAGAAGCTCGGGCTCAGGCATCGCCACCTCATCCAATTAAGGTTATCCATCCAAGCAAGGGCCCCCTGTCGGGCCCGCGGCACGCAACATGCAAGCGCGGCTCGCGGCTCGCGGCTTCGGAGCCGGTCGCTTGCCTGGCCCTGCCTGGCGCCTGCCTCGTCCATTCACAGCGGCCGATGGGAACTGCGTTAACGGAATTGTACACAGTAACGCAGTTGGGCGCTTTTTTGCTGCGTGTGAATAAAGCCGAGCCGCATGCGACGGTAACTACTGGCACAATGCGAGATGAAAATACTTTTTATCGTTCGTCAACGCAACGCCGTCCGCGGTCAGTCGAAGTTGCGCAGCAGTTGCCGTTCGTTCCCCCCCTCGTCAGTTCTGGCAAGAGGTAGCTAGGTTGAGGCTGCGGTGCTCTTGCCAGCTCCCTCTGTTCCCGTCCTTCTTTCAGATACGTTAGGTAATGTACGAGCTGCTCCAAGTTGCTCGGCGTTGAGCTGGGTATGCCGGTATCTAAATCACAATACTTGTATGTATGGACATGGATTCCTGACGCCCCCTCTCGCTGAAACACTCTGCTGGGCTGTAATCCAGGTTTGGTCGCTGTCCTTTCATTTCGGAGCGAGTGCACGTAACTAATTAACAGACAGACGACACGGCAACAGGCGGGCCGTCTCTTGAGAACTGCCGAGGTGTCAATCTCAACAGACACAGTGATGGGCCCGACATCAGCCCATGGGCTTGATTGACGGGCCTGCACATCCCTTTTTGCCTCAACTGCCTACGGTGGTGTAGATGCCATAAGCATTGCTTGCACCAAGAGGGCTGTGGTACAGCCGCTGCAGGACCTCGAGCCGGAACGGGATGGCGTGCTTTGGAATCTCTTATGTTTCAACCTTCCACAGCCCTCCACCATCCCAACCGCCCCGAGATCGGCCGCTCCGGCTGGCGCCAGTGGCTGGCTGGACTGGTGATGATCAAACAATGCGCGGTGCGGCTCTGACGTTACTAAAAGTGGATATTGTTCTGAGGCGTCCTTTGTCTGGCGGAACCAGCGATGATGGCATCAAATTCCAGAGGAAAAAAAACACAATGTGGCTTGATCGTGTTGGGCGTCTCGTATGTCTTGGTTGTGTCCGGGACAAGTCGGATCAGGGGTTCAAAAAAAGTGGGAGAGGACGTTGAGTTGCCGGTATCTTCCGTTGGCCCTGGCTTATCTGCAAGCTTTTTCTCTCTCGCGGCTATGCAAGCTGATCTGGTCATCCCGAAATTACGGAGGAGTTACGACCCAGCTCTGTTCCAAAGGTGCTCATCAAGGTCCCCAATTCCACACATTGCCTCACAGTTGGTGTTGACTCACCCTTCTGCCAGCTGCTTCCGGGCAAGTTGCAAGGGAACGCCGCCGAGTTAGCGGATTAACTATCGAACTTGCAAGGGTTTGACGGCGATCCCGCGGAAGGGTGGGACCCGTTCTGAAAGGCCCCACCGTATTCCGCAGTGTATGGCATCATCAAACCGCCAAAAGTGGGCTCATCAAGTCAAGGAGCTTCCCGTGATCCACGCTCGTCGGCTGGCCAGAACTGGATATTGGGGCATAACACAATCTTGGGCCGTTCCAAGCAATTGGCAGATGCTTAGTCGGCAGTGCGACGGCCATAATGGAACCTAATTGGGATTGTTGCCGTCTTCATGCGAGATGCTTTCATTTACAATGCCCCCCTGGTTTGTTTGTTAGTTTGGTACTTACGGTGGGTCACAACAAGGGTTTGAAAGCCAATCAACAGTGGATTACAAAAACTGTACAGTACTTAATCTTCCATAGAAAAACAGAAGCCCAACAGGTCAATCTCAGTACCCCGTGTACCCCCCCCCCCCCCCGATTCTCAATCACCTGCGCTAGCCGACTTGGCATGGAATGAACCAACCGCAACAGATCGACCCCATTAGAAAAACAACCCTTTTCATTAGAAAAACAACCCCTTCTAGGCGGTCTGTGCGTCCCCCACCAAAATCTTGCAACGCGCATCGCTACTGGTCAACTAGCTGAATGTCCCTACAGCATAATCTACAGCGCCTCTTATCGATAAAAAAATCCACGTGACCAGCAACCCACTCTTGACAGGGAAGGCGGTCAAGGCAGGCAATATTCCAGTGCTTCCGACAATTTTTCTTTCAGCTTTGCACCCAATTCTATACCCTCTCGTAGAGCAGCACTCCTAGCAGTCATCCTTGGAGTTACAGTTTCCTATCAAATCTGCATTTCCAGTTCCGAACATTAGCAGTATCGTCGATTTTCAGTGATTCCTATAGCGACATTGAGCTTAGCTGCAAGGTGATGCGCGTTGTAAGATTTTGGTGGATAATGCACGTTGCGAGATTTTGGTGGGTGACGCACAGACCGCCCAGAGGGGTTGTTTTTCTAATGAAAAGGGTTGTTTTTCTAATGGGGTCGGCAACAGATAGTCAGAGGGCACTGCATTCCACGCCTACAAAATAGCTTCGAATCTACAGAATGGGGCCTGTTTATAGCTGAACTGCCCACCTGGCTGATTTGGCTGATTTCGCTGATTTGGCTGCCCTGGCCGATCTTGAAGGATTTAATGGTTTTGATGGTGGTGATGCTTTTCTTGATGGTTTGGTGGAATGCAGTGCCAGAGCCAGGAACCGAACAGGTGGGTAAAAACCTGGAAGGCCGATTTTTGGTTGGCTGCAGGGCCCTGTCAAAAAGTGGGGCGAAGAACCAAACTAACAAACAAACCAGGGTTGTACTGTATCTCAGAACCAATGAGCTGCCAGTTCCGAGCGTGTGTCATCGCTGGCAGCGGGGCGTTTCGAGAACCCTGTGGCTTGGAATGTTATGTAAGCAGATATATGCCGCTGATTGGGCCACCGGGGTGTTCCTTCCCGTGCCGTGGCTTTGTGTAACTATCGGATGATTGTTGGCGTGATTTCCGTCAGATCAGATTCAGCCCTGCCAGTGGCCAGGCTATCGCCAGCTAACAATATCCCGCCAGAAACTCGGCGTGGCAGCAATAACATTGTTTGCTGCGAAGGTTCTATCCCCTTTGACACTACAGTCCGGCTCTGCCCAGCATGATGCCGGCCTGCCCGGTTGTTTGGGAGATGGGCGCAAAACCCACAAAACCGAACCAATTGATTGAGAGCGGCGCAGCCACGCGATCAAAATAAAAAAAATTTTTCCCCTCGAACGTTTCGTCAGCGTCCTCACTCGCCCAAAACAGATTGCGTTGCAGATATCTGGGATTGGCTCCTCACCCGGCCAGTCCCCGTTCAGCTGCCGAAGCTGCCGTCACCGTGATGGGACGGGTGTGTTTATGCCGGTGGCCGGTGCTGGGCCGCGCACGCCAGGCTTGGCGGGTGTCGCTTCCGGGTTCCTGATCGACGTGGATCCGAGATCCGCCGGGCATCGCCGCCTTCTGGAAAACTGTGACAGTGATGCGACCCAAGGATCCACCCCAGCTCCCAAACAGCTGTGGCGCTCTGCCCAAGCTGCAAGCTTCTCGGCTGTTGATGCTGTTTGCTGACTCTTAGTGGAGGCGCAGCTCTGGCAAGCTTGCAAGCTGGCAAGCTGGAGCTCATACCGGGCGAAGATGGATGGGTCTGAGCATGTTTTGGTGCGCGGCCGCTCCACTTGCACACCTGGATCGAAACATGGCATTGGCTGGTTGAAACGAGTTCCGGTTTATTTATGCTGGCCAACGTGTCAGCCGCTCAACCACTGCGCTGCGTCGCCCAGTGAATTTTCTCACACGGCCGCTCCTGCGCAGTGCGACTTGGCGAAGCTGCAGAGAAGCCCGAAGAACTCCACGGGCGGGCAGCGGGCCGGCACCTTGTTGGTCAGCCGATCCGGTCGGTTCCACCCTGACCGGCCAGTCGTCGGGGAAGCAGGCGGGGACAGGTCCTGTAGCACTCGGACGACCTCTCAATGACCTCCTCTTTGGTACCCACCGACAGCCGTTCCGCCCGTCCTCCGCCGTATTTGGGAGCCTCCGACCTGGGACCGGGCTGCCTGAGCCGGTGAGCTTGTGGAGGCTGCAGGAGGCTTCGGGCTCAGGCAGCTATAGCTGGTCCAGAAGGGTTGCTCTCCAGCCGATCGGGCAAAAATGCACTCCACCTCTTTTACACTTGCCCGTCTGGTCGATTCTCACGTATTGAATTCCCGGCAATGCCCGAACAGGGAGGTTTGCCATCTGGGACGCGCCCCGAGCAGCCTTTCGGAAGCGGCCCGAGTGGCAACCCGACTTCGTCCGTTGCCGCTCCCGGACCCGGCAAACGCAGCAGAGTGGAGGCTCGTCTCACCAAGGCTTGTGTCTCTCTACCGCGCGATCGATTCCTACAATAACCGGTTCTCCACCTTGTGTGCCCAAGGTGAAGCCAATGTTTTGGATGCATTCGGCTTCAACCAGGAATGGACAGCCCGAATCAGGCAAGCTCCGAGCTGCCTTAATGCAGTTTGGGGGTGTGAGCGGACGAAACTAGACAGTGCAGAGCACTCATGTGCACTGCGTATGTGAGGCAGTTGCGAGAGGCACCCATATCCACTCCGTTCGGGATCAAGAATTGGTCGATGCCTGTCCGTGGAAGATGAAACAGCTTGCTTACCTAGTATAGACACTTGCACAGTACACTGCGCAATACTGTGGTAGAGACTTGCTCCCTTGCGTCCGCTATCGTTTCTGCCGCTTCAAGGAGGACCCTTGTCGCTATCAAATTCCTCTGCCTTGTCAGACGTGCACTCGCATTCCTCGCGTCCGCCAGGATTGTCATTCGACCGGTCAATCGACCGTGATGTCTGACTTGCTCACCTTCCAAACCCTCTTTTCAGGGTCAACCCGGCGAGGCCAGCAGGAATGCCGGACCCTTTAATTTCCTTAATCGAGGACTCTCACTCCCTCTCTCCACCGCTGCTTGCCAGCTATCACGGGACCATGGGCTGCTGTGGCTCTGTCCGTTGCCGTCGCCAGCCGTTTCCTGTGCAACGGAACGCCGGCTTGCGGGTGGTTCGGAGAGCCTTGTCTTGCCGTGTACATACATAACTAACGTCGTCGTGTAACATACAATGCGAGGCCGAGGGCGATCCCAACTCTGGCGAAGAGGGTATCAGCATTCCCCGTTGACGCCCCGCCACCCAGCAAAAACTTAACACAGTACAGTTACACGCAGGAGGCAGATGATCGTTTGTTCATTGGTTCGTTCCTAAGTGCGTGAGAGGGCGAGCCGACCCGGAAAATAAATAAATAAATAAATAAATAAATAAACATTAGTGCCGCGGCGCATAACCAGTTAGACAAGATTCCGTGAAACAAACAAACAACCCCTCTTCTTCCCGGAGTTGTGGATTGTGGGGTCCCGACGGGCGAGCTCGTGAACCTGTTCTCGGACTGGCTGGCTGGCTAGCTTGGATGGCTGGTAGGCAGCGGGCGGCGGTGGACGTGTGCGACGCCCCAATATCCAGCGCAATGCGAATGAACGGTGGGCCGGCGTTTTCCGACTGGCTGGGACATGGGCGGCAGCTGGCTGGGCCGCTGGGAATGTTTTGGACCTTCGGATGGGGTACGTGTCGTTGCGCCTTTGCAACGGTGGAGGGGTCTGTGATTGGAGCGGAGAGAAGAGACCAGTGTCGGGTTCTTCTCTCTGGTGTGGGTTGTTTGGGCGGTGCGCGGCCGGTCCGCTCCGAGTGGGCGAGGCATGCGGTGTTTGGTATGTTCACGAATGTGGCGTTGTCATAACGTTAGGGCGTGGTAAAAGAGGATCGAAGCCGTTCTTGCTTCACCTCGGGGGTGTCGACGCGGTGGCTAGAAGGACGCCCTTTCTTTGGGCGGGTCTTTTGCGTTATGCAGCTTCTTCCGACTAAACTGCGGTCTGTTTGATTGTTATTGAAAACCCTTGGCAGTCAAAGGATCTACAGGGACAGTCGGGCGAACACAGGCTCGGCTGCCACAGGGACGCAACTGGGGCGTCCCTCGAAGTCAACAGGTGAAGGAATCAGAGTCCGCGATTGGATGGTCCTGGGATTTCTTGACTGTGCCATACTAGACACTAGTAATCAGGCTCGAGTGGCGTCTGTCTCTGGCATCCTGCCGTTGTCGATGGACGGATTGGTTGCCGCCGCCAATGCCGCCAGGGGTGCACTCCGCGATGAGCTTCCGGACGGCCACGTCTTCGTCTCGCCGGTTGCAGCGTCGGCGGAAGTGGAGTACCAGCGGGATTGGACCTGGCAACGGAAGTGTTGTCCACCAGCGCCGCCTGTCGTTTCAGCTTTATCCACCAGTCCCCACGTAGGCTTATGCATCGAGGACTTTGGGGTCCCATCGTCATACACTAGATACGCATGACAAGGATGAGTGAGGTGGATTCCATACCAAGTACGAGACAGACACACAGAGGTCCTTCCGTTCAAAATATCAGCTAGCGTGATACATAGGCTCAACAATAAACATGGCGCAATCCGCTGGCAAGAGCGGAGCGGGACAGATCCCGGTTCGTCCGTGGTCGGGCCAATCGTTGCAGCGGGCCGGTGCTGGACCTCTGAGCTGGTGACTTGTCAGCTGATGGAATGCTTCGAGGTCGAGGTCGTGGCTTGCCCAAGTCGGGCAAGCTGACGACAGTGCAGCCCAGCGTGTGTGGGACCGGGTTGTCGGGCACAGATCCGCTGGCGTCAGAGGTGCTCGAGGAGTATTCCACCCCTCTTCCTGGCTTTCGTTGCTTCGGTGCGGCACATTCACTCAGTGCTGGGCTGCGCTGCGGAAGCTAGGCCTTGGGGGGAAGTGGTGGGCTTGTCTTCTGGCCCCGAATGATCGTTGGATGTAGGAGTAAGTTCTTGAGGATAGGAGCCCCTGTAGCAGCAGAGGAATTCAAGTGGCCTCGAGCAGCTGATGTTGAGCACGTCGAGTGTTGCTGTGCACGGTGCAGCGTGCAGCGCAACTAAGACATCAATGGTGGGATCGACTCGGTGACGGAAGGATAAGGGCATTTCAACTGTGACGGTGAAGCATGTCCCATTCGTCTGGACTCGGAGCAATGGGGATGGGGTACAATTCGGTGCTCAAGAACGCTGTTGGTTTTTCTTTCCCGCCCAGACTCCCTTGCTGTCAGCCTGTCAATTGAACTGAATTCTCAGTTGCTTGATGGAAAACTGCCTGCTGTTTGCGCATCTCTGTGTTGGGGGTGGCGCATGTGCTCTGGATTGATCTTACAGTTGAATGTAGGAGGGACTGCCATATCCCGGAACTGTTCTGAATGGGACTTGCCCTCACGCTTCTTGCTTCCTACTTGTGATCATGTAAATATAGGGATAGAGTAAACAACCATTTGTCCCCGACAGTCATCCCAATCTCCCTCCATAAGCCCCCGAGCCATTTGACAAGTCCGTGCGACTGTGCGGGAACGGTTCTGGTACTGAAAGACCCCAGCGATTGTATGACAGCACTCTAGATTGGTCTGGCGTTGACGAACGTCCAGGCAGTCAGTCTATTTTCCCTCTGTTCACCCATGATTCTCCACTTCCGCTCAAATGCCGATGACGCGAGGGATTAGACTCGACCAGAGCGTTTTGCTGCTCTGGCAGGAGCTGATAGATCTGGTACATCACATCCTGGCGGTCCGTGAAAAGCAAGTGGCGTCTAGGTCAACACTAAGTTTGGCGGCGGCGTCCGGTCTGCGCCGATCAACAGCACGACGCCGCCTAAGATGCGCTCCCCGGCTCAGTAATCGCCCACCATGTCGGCGACGTGTCGAAGATACCGGTCGTGGTCTACGTACCGTTTGTGGTGGAAGAGGGTGGGAAGCAGGACGTCCGGATGCAACTTTTCAGAGTTGGACTCGGGCGGCGCCCAGTCGGTGACGCCCGTCGTCGTTGTGCTCGCTGGTGTCGAGCTGAATTAGAATGGCAGCAACCTGATGAACCACAGTGGCAACCATGAAAACCAGGCGGGTCTTGTATCCTCTGGAATCGCGGGCCGCAAGATCGGCACTCATTGGGCAGCTAGTGTCGGAATTAGATCGACAGAAAAAGTAGACGAGACGGCTTTATGGATTTGCTCGCTTCTTCTCCCCTTGGAGTCAAATGACAGAATTTTTGACCTGAATCCATCACGCAACCCCCTCACACCTGTCCAGCATGCCTGGGCATAGCTCCTCGTGGGCATGGTCCATGGGATTGCCGCTGTAAGGCGGGACGCGTGAGTAGTATGCAACGTTGGAAATCGGAAGGCCTTGGGTAATCTGTCTGTACGTGATTTCTGCAAGTTTGGTGGAGAGGATCCCGGTAATGGTGCGGACTAGCAGCTCGCGATGCTCTCTATCAAGGTCGATGAACAGCAGAACCATCCTTCTCGGCAGACTACATTGCAGTCAATGAAGCTGTAAACTGCCCCGACATGATTGCCAACTCTGATTTCTCAATGATCTCAACGCGACTTAGTTACGCGGCGAAGTCAAATACCGGTACGAGATCCGAACAAAGGTCAGGAATTAACTAGAAAGCCCGAACTCACCAAGGTAATCAACGGGGCGACTGAAGAGTTATACACCTCTAGCCACTGGTCTTGCTCTGTCAATGAAGTCGATCAAACGAATGAAGTGTAAACAGACCTCGAGGCCGCCAGTCCACTTCCAAGACCTTGGACTGAGCAGGTCATCCACGACGCCCTCGCCGCTCGTGAGCCACCAAGCCGCTACACCAAGTCCTGACGAACCATAATGAAAATTATCACTAGTTGGGTCTACCTAGAGAATTGTTGAGGCTGGATCGGCATCCAGATTATGGATTCCTTTAAACATAGCCTCTATTTACTTCTAATTCTGGCTACGCTATTGACTGCTAGGTGTCAGCAACCATACAGTTAGACAACCTGGACTGATGAGATCGAATCAGGCCAGTCACTTCCTGAGATTTTTCAACTTCCTTTTCCCCTTCTTCTCCTGTGTTTCTTTCATATCTTTTTTTTTTTTTTTTTTTTTTTTTTTTTTTTTTTTTTTTTTTTTTATTTTTTCTTCTTTTCTCGTAATCAAATCAGTCTTCCTACATCTCACGACTTTCATGTTCACTTCTCGAACATTTGACTTCCACCACCAGCATCTACCATGATCCGCGTCCACAATTCTCAACTGCCTAGCCACGTGGCCAATGGGCTCCATCCGCTTATTGTCCGGCAACTCACGTCGCTTGTTAGAATGCATCCCACTCGCGATTGTCTCCATTCCAGCATCCACCGGAACCTTGCCAACCGTGCTTGGAATCTTATTCTGACCGTCAGCCTAGGATTACATGTTTCGATTCTTCAGACACTTAACCCGGCAGAAGACGGCGAATCCAAGATCAAAGATCCAAATGTTTCCCGCAATCCACACCTGGAGGCGCGGGGAGCCGGCCCGGCAGGAGTACTTCACCTTCAAGGATGGGCTCTGGCACCCGGTTGAGGTGCAGGGCTCAACCATCCCGCCCGGCTCTGAGACGCCCGCGTCGTTCCAGTTCTCCGTCTTGTCCTGGAACATCGACTTCATGCGCCCGCACGGCGATGCCCGCATGACGGGCGCGCTGCAGCATCTCCATTCACTCACCAGCAGACACGCCCAGCCGAGCGTCATCATGCTGAACGAGATGACTGAGGGCGATCTGAAGCTGATCAAATCGGCCGACTGGGTGCGCGAGCACTACAACATCACCGACGCGTCGCCCGGCCACTGGGAGTCCCCGGGTTACGGTTAGGCCTACGCGTCCCCAACCTCCCTCACGCAACAACCCGGGCAATCTTCAATTTTGCTGACCAGTCTCCCGCGCAGGCACCACGATGCTGGTCCCCCGCGCGCTTCCCATCAAGGACGTCTTCCGCATGCACTACGAGCGCACCGCGATGCAGCGCGACGCGCTGTGCGTCGACGTGCCGCTGCCGCGCGGGCGCACCCTGCGCCTGTGCACCACGCACCTCGAGTCGCTGAAGGCGCGGCCGCCGCTGCGCCCCGCCCAGCTGGCCGCCGCCGCGAGGCTGCTGCGCGAGGCGCACGCCGGCGTCCTCGGCGGCGACCTCAACGCCATCGAGCCGTTTGACCGCACGCTGCATGCCGAGAACGGGCTGAGGGACGCATACCTGGACAGCGGCGGGGTGGAAGGCGCCGAGGAGGGGATGACCTGGGGTCAGATGGCGGGGAGGAGGGAGAGGGACCGGTTTGGGCTGAGCAGGATGGATAAGATCCTGTTTTGCGGCGGGGTGCGGCTGTTGGGGTTTGAGCGGTTTGGCATGGATGTGCTGATGGAGGGCACCGAGGAGGAGCGGCAGGAGCTGATGGACCAGTGGGCGATGGAGAAGCCTTGGGTGACGGACCACTTGGGCGTCAAGGCAGAATTTCACATCGAGTTGGCCGATAAAGACGAGCCTGCAGAGGAAGATGGTGTCGGGCAGGAGCCTGGCCAGCCCGAGGCGGGCAGTTAGGTAGTGACAGGGAGTGAGCGGCGTGTTCGTGTAGGTAGACCTGCGTCCTTGGGGGTTTGAGAAGGAAAAGCAAGAGTGAGGAGTGAGGGCAAACAGGGGGCCCTTCACCGGTTCTACGATGGAATTTGGCAGCAGAAAGCGTGTCCGTTGCGCATTAGCACCAGCAGATCTCCCTTCACATCTAGGTTTAGCAACGCTGGCCGGTCCTTACCTAAATACCTTACAAGTAATGCCATCCATGGATGTTCAGGTACCTCAGGTATGGAATACGTTCAACATGAGTGGCCCGGAGGATGGGCGGCCCAAACTCATGGGGCGGCGCTGAAGGGCGGCGCTGAAAAATTGGTGGGGGTGTTGGTGTGCCGGCAGGGCTGGCGGGGCACCTCCAGGCACCCACAGGCAATTCGGAAAGCCCAGCCCATCCTCGCTAGCCTGCTGGGCAGGCGTCCAATGGCAGCCCGGGGGCCCTCGCTGGCACAGCGAGGTGGCCTGCTCTGCCCTGCTCGCCTCCTCCCATGTTCCGTCCGCCGCGTCCCAGATAACAACCCAACGCGCGCCCATCGCGAACCGCAGCCGATGCTTTGCGATGGCCCATTTCGTCTCTGAGTTCGTAATTACGCCCGTGCTCCGACAGGCCCGCCGTTTCTCGGCGGGATTTGCCGCCAACGAAGACGAAGACGCCGCGAACAGACCACCCGCTGTCGGACGCCGGAGGACGAGGTCGACGGGGGCCGCCGGCCCTGCTGGGAGCGCAATCTTGGAACAGGACGAGCATACGAGGCTGCCAACCGAGCATGCGGCGGTGTTGGACTTTTCAGATACCGCCGAAGCGCCCGCGACGGGCCCCGCCCAAGAGGCGTCTTCTCAGGTCGCAGGGTCGTTGCGAAGAAGTTCGGACGGCGTCCGCAGCGAAGCCGAGAACCTCAACATAGCTGGATCACACTCCGACGCCCCTCCATCCGCGAATACAGTGACAGACGCTACCGGCACATCTCCGCGATGGCCGCCGTTCGACGCGGCCAGGAGCTCTCCGCTCCCCGAAGATGACGGCATGGGGGAACTCCGCCGGAAGATACAGGCCATTCAGTTGATGGATGTCCCGCAGACCAGCAAGGCCCGGATGATGCACCAGCTGTTGACGGAGAAGTACACCAGGTCGCAGCAGTCCCCGCGGCGTGCCCAGGCTGCCGTAAGACCGGTATCGCCCGCAAGCTCGAGCACCCTCGACGCGCCCGAGCCGTCGGAACCGTTCGGACCCCTGCAGGCCTTCCGGAAGTGGAACCCGCTCGGAGACGGATCGGGGCCCGTAAATCTGCCGCTGACGGAAGAGGATCTCCGGCCGACGTATGCGCCGAACAGGCGGCCCTCTGACGATACCGAGTGGTATCTCGAGGAGGACCCCGAGGAAGAGCGGGAGAGGCGCCTGGGCTGCGAGCACTACCGCCGCAATGTCAAGATGCAGTGCGCCTCGTGCGAGAGGTGGTACACTTGCCGGCTCTGTCACGATGCCGTCGAGGACCACGTCCTCCCGCGCCAGCAGACCAAACACATGCTGTGCATGCTGTGCGGGTGCGCCCAGAAGGTGGCGGATACATGCACCAAATGCGGCCGGTCGGCGGCCTACTATTACTGCGGCATCTGCAAGCTCTGGAACGACGACCCGAACAAGCCCATCTACCACTGCCCCGACTGCGATCTGTGCCGGGTTGGCCAGGGGCTGGGAAAGGACTTCTTCCACTGCAAAGTAAGGTCCCCTCTTCTCCCCCCACCCACTCGTCAGAACACCCACAGGACATTCCGCTGATCTCGATCACCCCCCCAGAAATGCATGGCCTGCATCGCCATTTCCGGCACGGGCAAACACAAGTGCATCGAGCGGTCGACCGACTGCGACTGCCCGATCTGCAACGAGTACATGTTCAACTCGCCCAAGCCCGTCATCTTCATGCAGTGCGGCCACAGCATCCACCGGCACTGCTTCGAGGAGCATATGAAGACGTCGTACAAGTGCCCGCTGTGCAACAAGAGCTGCATCAATATGGAGTACCAGTTCCGCAACTTCGACATAGCCATCCTCAACCAGCCCATGCCGCCCGAGTACGCCGACGCGCGCGCCGTCATCTCGTGCAACGACTGCTCCGCCAAGAGCCAGACCGCCTTCCACTGGCTGGGCCTCAAGTGCGCCGTCTGCCGTTCCTACAACACCGTTCAGCTGCAGCTGCTGAACATGCCGGGTGACCAATCGTCCCAGCCCCAATCTCAGCCCCAACCGCAACCGCAACCGCTCCAACAGCACCCTGAACAACAACAACAGCAACTCCAACAGCAACAGCAGCCCACCGCCCTCAACCCGGACCTCCCCCCAGACCAACCAGACCAACAACAACCACCCCGTCGCACCCATCGCGGCCCGGAGCTGGACCGCGAGGACATCACCGACCCCGCCCCCGCCCCCGCCCTGCCCTCCACGTCCCCCTCCTCCTCCTACTCGCCCGCCTTCCTCTTCCGCCTGCTCTACCGCACCGCCGCGCCATCGTCCGCCGCCCCTGCCCCTTCACCCCGCACCCGAGGTGGGGAAGGGGATGGCGGTGACTGGGCTGCGGCTGCGCCGATTTCGCCTCGCGGTGGGGTCCGGGGTGGTGGTCGCGGCCGCGGCAGTGGTAGTGGTGGTTCTGTGTGCTCCGATGAGGAAGAAGCGGAAGCGCATTGGGAGGAGGAGGAGGATGGGGATGAGGATATGCTGGACTTGTTTGGAGGGAGGGATCGGACTTTCGAGTGGATGACGGGGTTCATGTCGTCGACGGAGAGCGCGGTGGGGGGTGATGATGATGAGGATGAGGAGGAGGAAGAGGAGGATGACGAAGCGGAGGGTAGTGAAGGGGAGGAAGGGGACGATGAGGATGAGGATGAGGAGGATGATATCTTGCTTCTGGGCCACCGGTAGTTGGTTGTTGAGTGGTGGTTTGCTCGGGTGGAAGAGGGAGTGCTGGGTTGGCTGGCCCCGGCAAGAGGTTGGTATGGAGGCGTTGGGAAAATAACATGTGTGTTATTGCAATAGGCTTCATGGATCAGCGGGCGGTATCTGGGATAGGGAGCTTGGGAATCTGGACGGTCCGGTCTGGCTAGGTAGGCGTTTGGGTGGAGGAAAGAAAGGGCGGAAACTTGGATGGCTGCAAGATGGAACGGGTTTGTTATGGACGGGAAGCTGGCGGCATGGCATCTGATTTGGGGTTTCAGCGAATCTGCATCATTATCATCATCATTATCATTGTCATCATCAACAACAGCGGCAGCAGCAGCAGCATGGGCTATATCAGCAGAGCACTTGGGCTTGTATTTATCTGCGATCGAGCGAAATGGGTAGAATTGAAGTATCCGTCTCACCTCGACCGGCCTTCCCTTGGGCTACCTTCATGGAACCCAGCGTTTGTCCTCCGTTTGGCGGAAGACACTTCCTCACGCTTTGCTCCGGAGGCTGATACAAATCCTGCCTAAAAAGCGAGGGTCCGTGAATTGGACGGAACCGAGTCTTGTTTCTCTGCGTGGTGGTTGCGTACTCCACCCCATCGAAAAGGCTTCGGCGAAACAGTCAGCTGCTGATTGCGGATTGCAGTGGCGATTGGTCGATGGCCACCTCGAGACGAGGAACCGTTTCCCTCCCGTGCGGACCGCGTTGGCGGACAGCCTCCGTTGAAGCAATGACCCCCCTCCTACTACCGCGGGGGAAGACACGGTGATCAATCAGGATGCACCGGCCTGGCCGTCATCTCCGTCGCGCAGACGCCGCGGCAGCCTCGAGCTGTGCTTCCTGGCCTTGCTTGCGGAGCTCTTTGATGACGTTCTTGCTGGAGTTGTCAGTGCTGCCCCGGAATCGTGGAATGTGTGCGACAAGCTACGAGCAACATACCGCCAGCGCCTCCGGGTTCACCCCGTTCTCGATCATGGAGATGCAGATGGACAGCGTGCGGCGGTCGAGATGGCAGTTCTGTGTGGCTGGTCAGTGGGCTGGAACGAGGGGCGAGGGCGAGGCCTGTGAGGATTATGAAATGCTGGTTGTCACTGACCAGGATGGTCGCAATCTCGTGCAGGATATCAACGGCCTGCTGGGCAGCAGCCTGTTTTTCGGCCCGCTCGTTGGGCGGCATCTTGGAGCGCACGGGATGCCTCTGTGATGCCTGGGCGGGAGGGTATAAAGATGCGAAGTTGAAGCTGCCCCGCTGCGAGTGTTTGTTGATGAGTGTTTGGTTGAGTGGTGTTTAATTGGCGGGGTTTCACACAGCCGGCGAACTACGCGTCTGGGCGCGACTGGGCGTGGGCACAGAACATCTCAACTGAGTGCCAGACAGAGCACCGGCAGAGCAGATAATGACCGTGTATCCCTGGGTGCTTAATTCAGTCACCGTGTCCCAAATCAAGCTCATCGGAACATTTTGGCCGCAAGAACCACCCGTGAGAACGTGCTGACATGTTGCGCCTAACTACCTGCCTCCCAACACCAATGCCCAGACCCAAGCCTCCATGACATCCTGGTATCATAACACTTTCGTATCGTATACAAACGACGCCTTTCGTAAAACACCATCAAGACCGCATCGCCTCAACAAACAACTCCCTCATGCCCTTCAGCAGGGTCACCAGTTCCCTCGTCTCGTTGACCCTCTCGAGCACCTTCTCCACCTTGTCCCTCTCCAGCTTCGGCCGGCAGTGCCGCACGTCGTAGTCCCTGCTGCCCGTGCACAGCTCGAACCAGGCCTCGCGCTCCCAGTTCTTCTCGTCCAGGTGCGTGTAGACGAACTTGAGCCGGTCCTCGGCGCCGGCGCCCTCGATGCGCAGGCACAGGTTGGTCACCCAGAAGTCCAGCTCGGGCACGTTGTAGCGCGCCTGCGCCTCAAGCTGCGCCTGGTGCGCGCGCTGCGCCGCCAGCCGCGCGTCGATGTCCCTCTGCGTCGCCGCGATCTGCTCCTTGAGCACGTCCCGCGCCGCCGCCTGCCGGTCGCGCTGCGCCGTGAGCTCCGCGATCGCCGCCTGCATCTCCCGCGTCTCGGCCGCCTCCTTGGCTATCGTCTGCTGGTATGTGTTGGTCTTGAGCTGCAGGATCTCGATGTCCTTTTTCTTCATGCGTTGATCCTCTGCGGGGCCCGGTGTGGGGAGCAGTTAGAGAACGTAGCTGAGAGGGGGAGTATACGAAGGGAGAGAGTGGGTGGCTTTCCGTACCTTGCAGCTCGGCCACGTTCATGTGGAATTGGTTCCTTTCCTCCAGCACGCGCTTGCGCCCCTGCTCGATGAAGGCGTCGAACTTGGCCGTAAACTTGGCCATGCGGTCGCGCAGCTCGTCGAAGCCGAAGTTGATGCTGGGGAGCGTGTCGGCGAGCGACGGGCCGCCTATGGGTGGGCGACTGGTCGACATCGACAGCGAAGGCTCGAATGCTGAGGCCATCGCGGGTGGCATCTGGTTTCGTCAAAAAATGACTCTCTTTTCTGTTTGATTTCCGGTGTTACGCTCCCTTCGAGCTCGGCAGGGTAACTGGAGTATCGGAGTGTTGGTCTGCGATCGTGAATTGCAAGTGCAGGACGGATTCCATCGGTGTTCCAAACCTTGTTTATCTGCTTGCCATCTTCAGCAGGTTTCCAGGGCGCTTCGGCCCAGACCCGGATGTCAGGACCCGCTCACTGGGCTGTCATTGGTGCATCCGAGGGCCTGCCCCACTAAAAAGTTGCCTTAGTTATCCTCTAACCACTGGGAAGCTCTTAGTTCATCCGTAGATGCAACTTCCAACTCGAAGACAACTCGGATTACTTTTACTTTGGAATTCCCCACCCCCAGAAGTTCTCACTTGCACTGCGCTGTATTCTGAGCTTTATTCCTTGATCTTGCAGACCTTATCACGGTCAGGGATACACCGCTTTCAATGCTGCGAGCGCCATTGGTGCCAAAGAATTTCATCGCCTGCTGCAACATCGCGTCCGCTTGAGAAGGGCTGAAAGAACTGCTCCCCACGTCTCTCAAACTCGATATAATGATCCCGAGGTCATTATTCATTGGTTCTTCTGTCACGATAAGTCCAAATGGATGACCAGAAGCATGCCGTCCAGGCGCCCGGCCGGCTCAAGACTCGCCGGGTGGCCGCGGACGGCATTGTTGGACGCTTGACCTATACCCCAGCCCTGGGCGATGAAGTTATCGGGCAGATGCGGAGGAACCGGGTCAAGGATGATGGTAAGATTTGCTTGCTGCCAAGCTGGGCATGGATCTGGATGTCGCATGTGTTCCTAGCGTTGACCGTTCTCCAGCGCCCCGGTTCAAGCAAGTAATGCCCTTCACACGATGGTGTCCGCCCGCCAAAGGCGCCACCTCCCAGTCCAGCGAGCTGCGTCCTTCCCAGGCAGCGAGGTCCCAAAAGAATTTTCTCCTGGAGTACCTCCCGGAGGCTTCCATCCCTGATCACGAAACCGAGAGTCTACTCCTGGAGGAACTCGCCGCGTCACATGCCAACCTCAGATCAGAACCCTCCAGCCCGGCACCGCTGTTCTCCGTTGGGGAGGCAGCCGACATGAGAGAGAGCGACACGGCCAAGGCCCACCCTGTGTTAGCCCTTGCTTCCGGCATCTCGGGCAATGTCCTGCGGCTGATAGGTCTTGCCCGCGAGGAATGCGTGTGGGCCGAGGCTGACATCCGCGTCCGCCTCCATGTCGCGAACCCTCAGCTCGAGGGCGAGTGGTGCCAAGACGCAGTACCTATCTCACTTGTCAGGTTTGCGGTCGACTCCCAAAGGTACGACCCGATCCGATGGCTCCTGGTACAGAATGGTGTCTCGACCACCGTTTATGAGCCTGAGCTGCGGAGTATACCCATGCCTTCGGTGGGGACCTCAGCCCGGCTCTCAGGGCGGTCTGTCGCCAGCCAAATCTTCGCCAACCCCTTGGCCTCGATACCCTGCCACCGCACGGGAGGGAGCTTGCAAACGGACGTTGCCTTCGCCCGATGTCGCGAAACAAATATGCCTCAACTGGCCATCATTGACCAGGCCGGTTATTGGAGTCTCTGGGATATTACAGGTCGGCGGAATACACGACCAAAGAACTTGACGCCGGTCATGAGGATGTGCGGGAACGCGGTTTCGGGATTCATTCCAAAGTTACCTTCCATCTCGACGGCCGACCCTCTCCTACACACAATCTTATGGTTGTCACTGGAGCAAAAGGCTTCGAAACTACCCAGCCGCTCAGTGAGCCGTACGACGTACCCTTCCAAGCGCACTCGCGAATCCGTTGAGCCTGAACAGCAACCATCACGCGGCGCACTGCTCCTGTGCAACCCATTAGCCCTGCATCTGTTTGATCTTGCTGGCCGGAAGCTGCACTCGGTTTCTCATCTGGTGCTTTCGAGGGATAGCCATCGGATCTTAGGTGCCTCGCCCTCGCGGCTGGACCCTGCTCATGCGTTCATCTTGACCGACACAAACGTATTATGGGTAGCTGTCAACGAGAGCGAAGACGAAACGCTAACCCTTGACATTCTCGCCTCGTGTCCACACCAGAAGGACGCAAACGATCCCACGCTCCGGCTGGATGTCTCGCCGGCCGCATACATCAACGATCTCTTGGCTTGCTTCGTCTGCGTGCGGTCCACCAGGGACACCGAGATGGCAGTGTTCTGGTTCTTCAAACCGGCCCCAGGTACACCTGCCAGGTATCATCGCGACTTCGTCTCGCTGAAAGACGTACCCAATTTCATCGGATTGAGCTTCATCCCCGCCGGCCGCCGCGTTGGAAAAGAGCCGACCTCAGCCGCGGGTCGCACAATGAGGAAGGCTCAGCTGAGGTTCTTTCAACTGCTAACGCTTGGCCAGGACTTGGATGTCCACTGCGCGTTGTGTGCCTGGTCTGACGGGCCCAATGCATCTGTTCCTCCTCCTGACGCGAGCGAGCCGCTCGAGGAGAGCAGCAATCGCCGGCTCAAGCTGCTGCAAAATCTGACCGACGCGTTTGCGGTGCCGGACGAGTTCGATGAGCGTGCGGTCTTTCGAAGAAAGGAGCTTGCGTCGACGTCTCTGGAGAGTTTGGGTGGCGGGATCCAGCAGCGTATTGATTTTGGATTGGTTGCCCAGCGCCTGTCTGGCTCAGCAGAGCCGGGCGCAGGAGATGAGGCCGGTCGGATGTCTCCTGTAGACCACGTTGACTTCGACTTCATCGCCAAAGCGGTTGAACGGGAGAAGGAAGACGGCTACATGCCGAGGCATTCATTGTGCGTCTTGCCTCTTGGAAGCTTATGACTGAAGTGGCTAACTGTTCTATTAGGCTCGATTTGGCAGCGCCTTACCGGACAGAGCACCACCTTCTTCGACTGGCCCGCGAATGGGATGCCCAGCAGGAGATGCTGCATCGCCGCGCTAGCGATTGGCTTTTCGTGCCTGAAGCCCGCCGTCCTCTTGCTGACTTCGGCCCTGACGACCTGGTCGAGCGCCTGAGAGATATTTTTCCGAATCCTCAGTCGGCCCGCGACACGCGTTCACTTGAGAAACGGGAACAAGTACTGCAGATCATGGCTGCGGAGATGTTCCTCAGCAACGTTGGTGTGTCCGCGGTGCCACAGGCTTGGGCCTCCATGAATGAACCTCCCTCGAGCTCCCTCCCGTTCCCCAGCTCGCCGACGCTCATGCCATCATCCCAGCTGTCGCTACCCCGCTCCAGCAAAGACAAGGGGAAAAGAAAAATTAAGGAAGAAGATCCGGCGGAGCCGGAGGAGCGAGGAGACGCAGTGGCCCTCCGCCTTCGAAAGTACGCCACGCTCAACCCGTCTCCAACCATTCACGGCGAACCTGCCCTTGCCCTCTCCCGCTGGGACCTGGGCGCCGATCCAGACGACATCACCTGGAAGCCCGGCCAGGACCTCGAAGCCGAAGACGCCCTCAACCGACGACGGCGAAAGCTCGAGGCGCGACGAAGAAAAGCCGAGCGGCTGTCGCAGCGCATCCTGGGAGAGGACTCGCTGCTCATGGAGCAGTCGTCCCAGTCGCTGGGCGGCTTGTCTTCGCAACCGCTTCCGACGATCCTGCCGACGAGCAGCAGCCAGCGGCAGAGCCAGAGCCAGAGCCAGCCGCAGCAGGCGGGATCGCCGTGGGCCTTCTCGTCGCAGCAGGCGATGGGCGTCGGAACGCCGGGGGTGCGGCCTGGCTCGCCGTTGCGGCGCGAGTATCGGAGGGATTCGGGGATGGGGGTGTTTTCGTCTCAATTGTCTCAGCAGCAGCAGCAGCAGTCTCAGGGCACGCCGTCACAGCCCGTGTCGCAGGTGTTGCCGGGCTTGTTCGGTGGGCGGCCGTCGTTCTCGCCGTTTAAGAGGAGCCCGCTGAAGAAGGGAAAGAGGAAGAGCGAGTTGAGGATGAGCGGGTTTCGGTGAGGTTCTGGTGAGAGGGGATTCATGTTGCGTGGACTATTTAAGCCGGCCGAGATATGGGCCGTCGTATGCAGCATATCGTTGGGATGTATCAAGAAGACATGCAATTGGGCAACATGCCTGTCGGTTGACATCTAGTTTGCATTTAATGTAACCATTCGAAGTTGAGAATCGGGCAGTAGAGGCGCATATTGATGTGAGGCTCGCTTTGTCTCTGGCTCTGTCGGTTCCCCCATACCAGTAATTGTTAGTGCTCTAAGTCACTCAGGGCAGCAAAACACCGCGACTATCCGCTTGTAAATCGCAAGTTGCATCTCAACCAGACACCCAACGGATTGCTCACAAATCTCACCCATCAAAACCCCGAGAAACGGCACGACCGGCCCATTTCAGGCAGACGCAAAGCCAATAACATAAACCGAGGTGGCAAAAAGAAGGACAAATAGAGGGAGAGAGAGACGGGAAAATGTCACATCACTGCCACGACGAACATACTCACGCCCACGGCGGCGGCGACGACCCGCACGACCACTCGGACGACATCACGCCGGCCCTGCAGCACTCGCTGTACCAGCACATCTGCTTCGACGAGATCACGACCATGAACGAGGCGCGGTACGGCTCCGGCAGGGAGGTCGTCCGCAAGACGTGGCAGGAGCGCATGAGCCCTGAGCCGGAGGTGGCGAGTGATGTTGATGAGCAGTTGTTGATTAATATTCCGTATGTCTTTTCTCTTTTTTTTCTTTTTTCTTTCTTTCTTTTTTTTTCTTCAGATTTTTTTTATTTTTATTTTGTTTGCCGGTTTATGGTCACTTGGTTCGGGTTGAATGGTTGGGATGGACTGGATTGGGGGGGTTACAGATGGCTCTGTGGGAGAGAGAGGGTTGGTTGGGTGAGCAGGCAGCTGATACACGACGGGGGCAAAAACAGGTTCACGGGGCAGGTGAAGCTGCACTCGATCCTGCTGCGCACGTCCGACTCGGACTCGGCGCCCAAGACGCTCAAGGTCATCATCAACCGCGAGGATGTCGACTTCGGCGTCGCCGAGGAGACGGACGGCACGCAGACGTTCGAGCTGAGCCGCACGGCCGAGGTGCAGGAGCTACCCGTGGTAAGTACTCCCTCGGCTCTTGCTCACTCAGGGAAGGGGGAAGTAGACAGACGGTGGTGTGCGTGTGTGTGCTGACGGGATGGCAACGCAAAACACAAAGCGCCGGGCGCGTTTCAACGCCGTTCGCCGGCTGACCCTGTTCTTCCCGGACAACTTCGGCGACGGCGAGGAGGACGTCACGCGGATTTCCTACATCGGCTTCAAGGGCGAGTGGATGCAGCTGGGGCGGGCGCCGGCGAACATCCTCTACGAGGCGGCGGCCAACCCGGCGGATCACAAGCTCAAGGGGACCAGCGTCAACCAGATGGGCAGCGGGATTGGAGGGCGGGGGCCGGGGATTTAGCCGATGATGAGGCTTCGCAGGCAGCAGATCAAGAACGGCATGGAACTACATGAAGTCCTCCTCCCAGTTCTCGTCCCGGTCCTGGTTGCTCGCCGCCGCCATGTTCTCCTCGGTGAAGAGGTCGTCGTAGGCATGCTCCTTCTGCCACTTCTTCTCCTGGCGCTCCTTGGCCAGGCGGGCCTCCTCCTTTTTCTGCAGGACGGCATTCACAAGTCATCAGTCAGCGCTGCACATACCGTGAAGGGGGGGTCAGAGACATACCCTCGCCTGCTGCGCGGCCTGGTCCTTCTTGCGCAACTCCCGCAGGTGGTCGTCCTTCTCCTGCTTCAGGTCCGGGTACTTCTCGACCTTGGTCTTGTTCAGACGGTTGACGATGGGGTTTTCCCGCTGCGGGACGAGGATGCGCTTGACCTTCTTCTGGTCCTTGAAGCTGACCTGGCCGACCGCCATGCTGCCGTCCTTCTTCAGGTTGGACCACGGCGTGTAGATGACCGTCACATTGTCCTTCTTGTTGCCTGCAGGGCCTCGTCTTTCAGCATTTGACAGAGCCGCAACTGCAACTCACTGTCTCGGGGCCTACCCTCGATGGAGTTGGCCTTGGTCAGTTGGGCCAGGTCGGTCAGTAGGTCTGCCGGGATGTTGTCCCACGTCTCGCCCTCGCGCAGCCGCAGGTAGATGTGGGCGCTGGATAGCTTGTCGACGTGGAACTGTGCGGCCGGGCGGGTGAGCTTCAAGCGGCCAGCAGGGAGGTATGATCTCGTGGCCTCCATACCCTGCCAAGCAAGGGTGAGTGGTGAGTGACTGTCTGGAGTCCGTGCTGAGAGGCAAGGCCGCAAGGGGGCTCGCAACAGCACTTACCACACGTCTTCTTCCCAGCCATATTTTATCAGATCCTCATCTAGTGGAGTTTATATTTTTGTCTCGTGTTAGAACAGAGCCTCAACTCAACAGAGGAAAAAGACAGCTGTGACCTCATCTCACGCACTTTCGAACTTGTCCTTTCCCACATAGATGAACGCCGGAGGGTCGACGACATTGGAGGTGAAGTAGTAGACCATGTTGTAGAAGAGGGTTTATTATGGTATGCTGAGAGTCGCTAAGTACCGGGCAATAGTTTTTATGTTAATCTGTTCTCTTGTGAAATGTAGGAGTATGGCTGCTGCGAGTCCCGTGAGTGCTGCTGAGTGTTACAAGTACCTTTCCCAATGGAGGGAGTCGACGTCGACCGAGGATTGCGGTAAAGAAAGGGTTAGGGTTCTGCGTGCCCGTCCGTCTTGCTGCCAGTGTGGTTGCAAGGGCCCACTTCTTTTTCGGGCGGAGCTCTCAATTTTCTGCCCCGTGCCTTCTCGAACTCAACGTTGAATCGCGACGTCGACCGTCGTCGAGGCCGTCTCTATCGGCCCGCCTACAACGTCCGCAACCAGCCAATGCCATAAACGCCCTTTCCATTTTTCCTTCCCACTCCAAAGTCGATTAGGCACGACACACAACAGATAGCACACACGATGGCGCCACGGCTGCCCGCCCGCTGCTGGCGGCAGCTGCTGCGACCCTCGCCGTCATCGGCAACCACAACCACAACTCCGACCACCCCAACCGCCGCCGCCCGCCCGCGCGTCTCGCTGCTCCTCCCCGCCTCCGCCCCGCCTTCGACACAAGCCCACCTCCTCCCGTTTACGCAATCCCGCACCGTCAAGTCCGGTTGGTCGACGCTGCCGCCGCGCGCCAAGCCGCACCGCTTCAACCAGACGACGTCGGGCCTGCCGGCGCCGACGACGGGCCCGGCGGCGGCGCTCAAGCGCAAGGAGCGCACGACGCCGGTGCGCACGGGCGTGCTGGCCATCAAGAAGGGCATGACGGTGTTCATGGGCCGCACGGGCGCGCGCATCCCCTGCACGGTGCTGCAGCTGGACCGCGTGCAGGTGGTGCTCAACAAGACGCGCCGCAAGCACGGCTACTGGGCCGTGCAGGTCGGCATGGGCGAGCGCGCGCCCGGCAACCTGACCGCGCCGCTGCTGGGCTACTACGAGGCCAAGGGCATCCCGCCCAAGGAGGTGCTGGCCGAGTTCCGCGTCCGCGACGAGCGCGGCCTGCTGCCCGTCGGCGTGCAGCTCATGCCCGACTGGTTCCAGGTCGGCCAGCGCGTGGACGTGCGGAGCAACTGCCGCGGCATGGGGTTCGCCGGCGGCATGAAGAGGCACGGCTTTGCCGGCCAGGAGGCGAGCCACGGCAACTCGCTGAACCATCGAACGATCGGGTCGGCCGGCCCGAGCCAGGGCGCCGGGTCGAGAGTGCTGCCGGGGAAGAAGATGCCCGGGCGGATGGGGGGCCACCGGGTGACGGTCCAGAACCTGCCGGTGCTGATGGTGGATAACGACTTGGGGATTGTGGTGGTGAAGGGGTGCGTGGCCGGGCCGAAGGGTGCCGTGGTCAAGATTCAGGATGCGTGCAAGAAGCCGCCGCCGAGCGACGAGTTCATCGAGAAGACGCGCAAGCAGCTCGAGGAGCGGTTCCCGGACGCCGAGGCGCACTTGCAGGCCGCGCGGGTGCGGCACCTGGAGCTGAAGGAGGCGAGACGGCAGAAGAGGATAGCGGAGCTCATGGAGCAGGGCATGAAGCCGACCGAGGAGCAGGCGGATGCGATTGAGCAGATCATTGCGGCCAGCGCGCGGAAGGAGAGCGCGGAGCAGACGCCTGCGAACTTCTGATAGGAGTTTTTGTGGAGGAGCCTTTGTTGTTCGTCGTCGACTCTTGTATCATACAATATACAGTACATGTAACAGTAACGCGGTATAAGAGTTCAGTTCCTTTTTTTATTTTCCTCGCGTCCCAGGCCAAAACCAAAAGCAGGAACACAAGTCAGTCACACACGGCTTAATTACTTCCTGAACCCCCTCGTCGCCGCCATCGGCTCAACCTCGTCCTCATCCAGCTCGGCCCCGCCCACGATGCCCCTGAACGGATCGCCATCCTCCAGCAGGTCGATGACGGTCCCGTCGTCCGTCACGAGGCTCCACTCGGTGGTCTCGAACAGGCCGCGCGGGCTGGGCCGGCGGCTGGCGAAGCGCATGACGCCGGCGGCGCGCGTGCCGCGGACGCGGAAGTGGATGTCGATGCGCCCGCGCACCTGGTTCAGCTCGCCGCCGATCCAGGGGATCCGGCGCGCGAAGTAGATCTCGTCGCCCAGGTGCGCGCGCGCCCGCTCCGACGTCCGCAGCGCGTACAGCGTCGCGCTCACCACGGGGCTCGACAGCTTCTGGTAGTTGAAGATGGCCACCGAGGCCAGCGCGATCACGCCCGCGAAGAGCGGCAGCGTGCGCGACCACCGGAACGTGATTCTCTCGAGGCCTGAGCGGGGGGGCCAAGGTTGGTGGGGGGTGTGTGTTAGTTGATGGTCGGTTGGCTCTGGGGATCTAAAGGACGGGAGAGGACGGACTGGGCAGTTCGCGGTCGGGTCGGCGCTCCATCAGCGGGCCGCTGCCGGGCTTGGGCGCCGAGACGAGGGTGCGTCGTTGGTGCTGTCGCGGGATCTGAGGTTGTCGTAGTTGCCCTGCCGCTGGCGTTTCCGCCGTGGCCCGCGCTGCGGATCCTATCCTCCGCCGCAGCAGGGCAGCCTGGGCTTGCGCTCTCTGCTGGACTAGCCTCGACAGCATCGCTCGGTGTGTGGTGTGGTGTGGTTGCGATGCCGTGCGCTGGAGTTCAGCCCACCCTAGCTGAGAAGCAGTTGATCATGATTGATTGGCTGGGAAAATCAAGCTGATAAGGACTGATAACAATATGCAGCTACGGAGGACACACGGTGACAAGATCAGTGGGCAATCCGCGGCTTGGCAAGGCTTCCGGGGTCCTCTTTTCTGCACCACCCGAGTTACCGACTCACTTGACTAAAGTCGGGTACGGATATCGGATCACTGTGCCCTTCCTTCTCCGTCTTTGGTTCTTTGTTGCAGGTTCCTTTTGCTGTTGCCTGGAAGTCCACGTGCCCCACTCCGGTCTCGCTCTGCTTTGATTCGCCATGCTCCAGAAGGATGTCCACCGAGGCGGTCTTGCTGGCCAGCGGGATCTTCGTTTCTCCTGCCATGCTGCCGGCCAACGTTTTCGCCCCCAGCATCACCGCCAGAACAAGTCGACAGACATGGGTCAGCCCGACGGGAACTAACTAGCTTTGGTACCTCGGCCGGTAGTTAGTCAATTGCCCGGTTTCTCCGGGTAAGTTGGCAGCTACATGCTGCGCCGCTCGCCTATGGCGGCACATCTTCAGCTCTCAGGGGGGCATCCCGGAGCCTTGCGCTAGTGAACTGACCGCGATCCCATCAATCCTTTGGATTCCAACAAATTCTTGGCAGGTGGACTGAATTTTCAAAGCCATGGCGTCTCCCTCCTTTGTCTTTCCCGTCCCCGGACCGCAGAAAACATGAGATTCGGCCAGCTCTTCTGCCGTCCTCTATGCCACTCCCGCCGCGCCTTTGTTTGACTCCGGTCCATATACTTGACGCCCCGTCCCTCACGCGCGTGTGGATTCAAGGGACCTCAGCAGCTTCGTGGTTAATAACTGAGCAGTACCCCATCTGAGCGGTATTGTCCATCCGCCAAGCCGACGAAAGCCGACGAAGATGGCCTCCTCTCGCTCCTTGCTGCTGCCCATCGGGCTCGTGCTCTCTCTGCTGTTCATCGATGCCGCCATCTCCCTCAGTCTGGTGTCGTCCATGGTCGCTTTTCTTCATACCTACGGCGGCGGTCCCTTTCCGATCGAAGGCCCGTTCGAGTCGACCTTCCTGCTTGCTGGAGAGCCAGCGCACCTGGTTGTCAACCAGGGCCACACAACCAACGGTGCTAATGGGACAGTCCTCGTCCTCGTCGGATTTGGGGGCTGTATTGCGCTCTGGCTAGAGAGGCGGTCGCGCAGGAAGGTAGCCGCCCATTGATTCGTCTCCCGAATTTTTTTTCCACTAGTATGCGCTGACAGTATGGACGATATAGTACGATAGATCATCCCCGGCCTTCTACGTCTGGGCCCTGATCGTCTTTCTCAGCTGCCTGCTCACCCTGACGGCCCTCATCTACACCTTCGTCGAGACGTCCAAGACGGGCTCCCAGGAGATCGACTACAGTGTGGCTCGCGCGACTCCCGCGCCGGCGCATTATCCCAACGACCGGTGGACGCCAGAGAACTGGTATGCCGCAGTCTTGGAACTGCCGCTGGTCAGCGACGACGACCGGCGGGTCATCCAGCACAATCTGACCCTCATGAGAGGCTGGCGGTGGAATCTGATTCCCATGTTCCTGCTCGGCTTTGCATTGCTAAGTCTAGTCGTGCTGGAACTGCTGCGGCTGCGGAGGAGGAGCACGCAGAAGGTGCCGATGGAGGAAGTGCTCGCCTGAATGCACAAGTAAGCATTGTTTGCCGGTGTACGACAGCACTGCTGCGCATGGATATGCACGCAAGGTTGGGACGGCCAGGTGTCTGCACAGAGCATTGGTGGTTTCGGCAGCTTCCTCAGCCTTGAAGGGTACAAATTACAAGGTCGCCAACACTGAGTCAGGGCTTGCAAATACGACTCCTGCACATGATTGGACTCCACGCGATCCGTCCTGGGAACTGTCATTGCCTGCTGCTGTCCCGCGCAGCTGCAACCTGGGCGATTCGATTGTTGCATACAGTTCAACAAACCCCAGCTTGACGGGGTAGTTTCAGTATTCCGTAGTTACCTAGTCAATGCATAAATTTATAAATAAGCATAACGGCCCCACCAAACCCACCCATGCAACGTCATCGGGCTGTCGCCCAGCCTCGCCGGCAGCTTCCCGTCCTCAGCCTTGTCTCGGTGCATTTATTCCGTACATCCATACATCCATCCGTACCTTTTGCACAGCCAAGAACCGTCATGGCAAAATCCACCCCCGGTGCTCGGCTCCGTCGAGCATTCCACTATCCCTCCGACGATGACGATGCATCACCTTCGTCCACTCCCGAAGTGCTCGATGAGCAAGGTCCGCCCCGCTTCCCTTCTTTCCTCCCATCTACCTCCTCTTCCCTCCCTCCAACCGCCCATGTCCCCCTCAACCCTGAAAGTGTCCCTAACCCAACCTGCCTCCAACACAGAACAAGAAACCCTCATAGCGACCCTCGCCCAGCAAAACACCCACCGCAACGCCGCCTTCCACCGCCTGCTCTACGCCCTACCCGCCCTCTCGACCATCCCATTCCTGCTCGCCCTCTTTCTCCCCCAACACTCCCGACCTTCCGCCGGCACCACGACCACACCCCCATCCCCATCCCCATCGCACCTCCTCTCCCTCCTCGGCCTGTCCTCCCTTCTTGCCACCGCCCTGACCCTCCACCGACTGGGCGTGACAGAGACGGGCTTCGCCTTTCTCGACCACCAGCAGCAGCAGCAGCACCACCACCACCACCACCACCACTACCGCCATACCGCCACCGCGGCGATGACACAACCGCGCCGGCGGCGCGCAGCCGGCAGCAGCAGTGCGGGCCTCCTCGGCTCCGCCGCCGACTACCCCGGCGCCAAGTCACCTCTCGCGCGGCACCTGCCGTGGCTGAACGTGGCGCTGGCGGCGCTGGCGCTGCTGACCGGCCTGTTGGAGGAGCGGGCGCGGACTGGGCAGGCCGTTGGCGGCGGTGGTGGTAATGGCAGTGGTGGTGGTGGTGGTAGTAGTGCGGGGGTCAGTCCGGGGCTGCTGGGGGCGCTGCCCGGGGTGGTGTACGCGGTGGTCGTTGGGGCGAAGGTGGTCATGGCTGGGGTAGATCCTGAGAGGGAGTTGGGTGGGCTCAAGTATGGGTATAAGGGAGCGTAGAGGGGTGGTCAGATCGGTTCGTTGCTAGTCGGTCAAGCGTGGGTTGGGTTAGGTTTGGTCGGGGAAAATGCGGCGCATTACATGGCGTTGGGGGGGGTTGGACGGCAGGAGGATAAACAACGGCTGGGATATACTGAATTTGATACATAGCCCGTACACGACGCCTGTGGTGTCATGAATGCTTTCAGATCGATTTGCTTCCTGTTCCGGTACCCGACAGACTAAACCTCCTTTTATGCACCTCCATGTAGAGAACATACAGAACGTATCCCAACACCGCCGTAGCCCCTCTACACATCTATCGACTCGTTGAACCGCAGCACGCCATTCCCCTTGAGCACCCCGTCGATCCCCTTCGGCAGCCGCGGGAACGGATCCGCCAGCGGGCTGCTAACCTCGGGCGCCTTCAGGCAGGACCCGGACTTGTCGACCACGAGCGCCAGCCCGTGCGACTTGATCGCGTCCACCAGAGCGGGTACCATGTCCTGCTGCGGTTAGCATCGGCAAGGGATAGATAGATTCATGACCAAGCCAAACTCACCAGTAGTCGCTCACAGCAGATGAGCCCCATGAAGTTATTGCTCTGCGCTGTCCGGACCGCATCCTTGATCGAGCTCGCGCGGTGCTGTAGCTCCCCTCCCTGCCCTTCCTGCGGTTGCGCCCCCAGGTTGTTGCACAAGAACACGGGGAAGTTGGGCTGCTTCCAGTTCAGCGCCGTGCACACGCTCTCGTTGTACGAGCTGAAAACGACCGACCGCACCGCCTCTGGCCCCTGGCCCTGGGCTCGCTGCGCGCGTGCGTGGTCGAACACGACGCCGAGAACGGCGTCCACGTAGGCGTTGAGGTCGGCGCTCAGGCCAAACCCCTTCAGAGCCAGCCTCGCCCGCTCCTCGGCCGAAGGGTAGAGCACCTGGATGTTAACGTGCATGCCCCGGGGGAGGAGAGTGAGGGCGTCATGGAGCGTGACGCCGCCGGATGTGGCGAGGATGCGGTGCACCGCAGCGATATCGTCGACTGGGAGCGGGGAGTGTGGCCCGCTGCCGGTGGCAGTACGGAATTGGGCTAGAGTCAGGCGCGATACGGGGATGTCGATGCCGCCGCAGCTTACCGTCCACTGCGGCCATAGGACCGGAACGCCATCGCTCGTGTGCTGAACGTAAATACGGACAAAATCGCCCGACAAACTGGAGCCGGTCACAAAGGTGCTGCTTCTCATGGCAGGCGTCATTGTGGCGGCGTCGACTTGGCTTGTCGCCTTCCAGTATGTCTCAAAGTCGGTTATCTCCAGCGGCTTGCCCTGGAAAGGCTTGATGATCTGCGCGTGGAAGGTGAGCTGCCCGATGGCGCGCAACCGTGCGTCAAATAGCGGCAGACAGCAGCTGCCAGTGTTGCTGTTGAGCAAGGCTCGGAACGTGTTGGGCAGCGCCACGGTCTTCGCAATCACCTTGGCACCATACGCCGGGAAGACGTCAAAATCGAGTGTAAAAGAATCGAAGCTGTCGATCTGGAACGACACAAGCCGGGTATCTTCGTGGAAGGGAAGCATGATATTCTTGGGGATGACGTCGAAACCTTTGGACGAGATGGTAAGCCGCGCGGCAGGATATTTGCTGTCGTGGAGGAAGACCAGCGGCTCTTCCCCGTCGGCTCCGAAACTGAGCTGCACGACAGTCTTCGTATCCAGGAAGTTGTGGCCATAGCGTCGCAGCGGGATGATGGGGGGCGGTAGTTCGAGCTCTGGGATGGCGTCCGTATCAAGCGACATCGGCATAGGAGCGCTGCTGCCGAGCATCAAGCTCAGAGGTCCCGGGTTGTGCGGCTCCGGCGGGCTGGGTTTCCTGCCCTTGTTGAACGGTGTAAGAAGCTTCATGCACTCGAGGTGCCCTTCCCAGGCTGCGTAGTACATAGCCGGAAGCTCCTTCTCGTCCAGGATGTTGGGATCTGCGCCGACATCGAGGAGAGCCTGGAGGCAGGGGACATTTCCTTCGCTTGCCGCGTGCACAAGCGGAGTCCATCCGTAGAGCTTATCTATCTGGTCCAGATTCGCCCCGTAGTTCTTGAGAAGGAGCAGAAGCTCGGGCGTCTGCCCCGACCTCGCTACCAGGTGTTGCGGGTAGAGCCCCTCGGCATCAGGCAGGATCTTTGCTCCGTGCTTCAGGAGCAGCTCGGCAATCGCCAGCGACCCGTGCTCGCATGCCAGATTCAGAGGAACGTGGTCGGTATCCGAGACAGGATCGAGGCGGGCGGAGCGTTGCAGCAGTCTCTCCACGCACTCGAGGTGCTTGTGAACGATGCAGTGGATGAGGGGCGTGTAGTTGTCATGGTCAATCAGGTTGATCGTCTGGGGTGCGGCTGGGGTTGATAGGTCAGCATCCCGCTGGACTACACAACTGGTGGGATCCCAACTCCATACCTGACAGTAGAGTCTCGATCATGTCGAGCCGGCCATGCATACTAGCGTAGTGCAGAGGCACTCGTCCGTAAACGTCGGTCCTATCGACGGCGACGCCCTTTGCCAGCCCATACTGGAGCACGAACGAGCTACCGTAAATGGCGGCCTGGTGCAGGCAATTCCGCTCGTTGATGTCATCCTCGGACTGGATATCCACCAAGCCGGTTTCAAGGAGTAATTGCAGCGCCTCACTGGGCGCTCCGTTAATGGCAGCCAGAAACGTTCTGGTGAGCCGCTCCATCAGGAGACTGTCGACGGGAGTATTCGGTTCCGCCGTGGCCCGCATGCGTCCCAACAGGTCCCTCAGGGATTCCAGATTTCCAGAAAGCACCGTATCTAGGAGCAGCGTGTCGGCGTCCCCCTCGTCAGTGCCCAACAGGTGTTGGCTGCTGACGACGTGCTCCGGGCGGGACTCGAAAGTGACATTATCACCATCAGCCCAGGCGCCAAGCTCCTGGAGACTTGTGGTGGCCTGGTCGGACAACTCGCTGATGACGGTGGCGTTGAAGAACGGCTGGACCTCGACGGCTCTGGAGAGGTACAGCTCCTTCGTCTTGGACTTCGATGTCTTGTCCCACTTCTTGAGAATCTTGGAGAATGCGGTACCGTTGATCTCAACAAACTGCTGCAGCTTGTTCAGGTCATTGGCAAACTGCTGGAAGCCCTCTTGGAGGGTAGTGAACTTGGCGGACCGCCTCGAGATGCCATGACGGGACTCAAGGACCTTCTTCTTATCGAGGAGAGTCTTGAGACGGACTTTGAGCTATCTAGAGTTAATACGAGTGTAAACTATCGGGGCGGAACGGATGAGAATCGTACGCACCTCGGCCTCCTTCTGCAGGTAAAAGGCGTTGACCTTCTCGAGTTCCCTTTCCTGTCCCCGCGTTAGGACACCGAAGTCATCTCACGATCCCACAGCTGAACCTTACTAGTTGAAAGAAGAAGGTCGCCTTATTCGCCTGAAGAGCAGCCTGCGAGTCGGTAGGCCTCCCGGCAGCCCCCTCCGCAGCATCATTCTGGGCAGGAAGAACAGGGGTTGCCGAGAGCTTCTTGATGAGCTGTGGCAGCGGTGTCAGTCCTGTACAGACCCGGGGCGTCTCTTATCCCTGCTGGGTCTTTCAATCAGCCCTAGGGCAGACCGACACCAGGCATGATCGGGGGTAGCGCGAGAGAGGGGGAGCGCACCTTTTTCAGGCCCTTGTAGTTGACAAAGCTCGCCGCATACTCGGGCACCTCGAGTTGGCGCTTTTGGATGTGCTTGCCGAACTTCCTATTCGGGGCGGGTTAGCATGGCGGTGGTATTCGAGAGCAATGAGAGACTCACATGGTTAGGGCTGACAGCCAGTGAGGCTTCAACCAAGTAAGGTCACAGACTCAACAGCAGCGGCCGCATGTAGGTTGGGGGTTTTCGCAGCACTGATTGGCCGAGTCAACCAATGGCGGCGGCGGTATCTGTGTTCCAGAAATGATGTGACTGAGGCCTCTTCCGTTCAGAACGTTGAGAGCCGATAACCGCAGGCGGCGTTTTCGGCGTCGTATTGAAAATGAACGTGCCTGGTTGCGCGCGGGTTGCGAGCGTGGAGGGGGTTGCTGCAGGTTGGTTGGGGTTGAGGGGGTTGAGAGGGGGGGGGGATGGTGTCCACTCGCTGCAAAGCAGAATTCAGGTGTGAATGAGTGGGCAGTTAACCCTCAATGAAAGAAGAGAAGGAGCAGAAAAAGCTTGTTGGTCGTCGCTCAGAGATTCTTCAAGTGCCTTCAACGATTTCCGGGATAACGTTGGGCATCCGGCCGGCCAGCTGATATCCATTTCAGTGCTCCCTTCCCGATAGTTTTACACCTAGTTCAGTCAAGGCAACCTTACCTTAACACATCTCGTACTGGGTGCTGAACTACCACAGTAACAGCGCGAGCAGACTGTCCGCTTCGAGTAAGGTAGGTCGGCAGGTAGGCGAGGTCCTACACAGCATGTTAAACATTCGTGTGGTCAGGTCTCGGCCGTTGACGGTCGGAAGTGTAATGTAATGTGTAAAATCGGGCGCCAAGAATCTGGCAGCGATGATCCTGGCGCGACCTCCGCATAGCCGGATCTGATACCAATAAGTTACCTTAGGTAGTTATCTCTTCTGCATTTAGGAAGAGCAAGCGGGTCGGCAGGCAGGCAGGCAGCCGAACCTTGAACAACAGAAGAAGTACGGGAAGGAGCACCTGGCAGTTTTCCGCACAACGGGAACGGCACATCAACCTTGTGAATCCACCTGTCATACGGAATATGCCCACCCCTCAACAGTGACTCTTCACTTCACAGTACGTCGATCCACCCACGAGCCATAACGAGAACCCCGCAAAGAGGCTGCAGCCTCCGTACTCCGTACCTACTGCTGTACGTGTTAACCACGGATACTGTGTAACGTAAAGACAGCCTGGTATCGTCATGGCTGCGCGGCCCAGGCAGTTTAATTCGGAACTGCGGGATGCCCAACTCAGGTTTCCAGGCCTGTCTCGTGAGCTCAGCGGCCACCTTCACAAGACCCTGTGCGCAGGAATGCAAGATCCGCCCTGCCGGGAAGAGCGACTACTGCGCGCCGTGCAGTAGGCGCGCAAACTCTCCTAGTGCAACGGCATCTGCTCTTTTGACGACAGCCAATCGGAGTCCTAGATTAAGCCATGTGGCCTCGATGCGCAGTCCTGAACTGACCAGGAAGCGCAGTGATGGAGTTTCATTGCGGGGCAGGGAACTCATGGTAAGGGCCAACAGTGAGGGGCAAAACAGGAAGTGGGGGGTAAAGTAATCCAAGTATCGGTGTCGTGAAACTCTTACTGTGTATGTTCCGCTCGACGGCGATGGCCGGAACACTTGGCAAGGCTTGTTAGCTCACTGGTCTCTCGACTGTCAAGGACCGCTTTTGAAGGGACGGGATGGTTGTCGGTCGGCAGCGGGATGTGGAAAACACCAACCGAGCAGCATCTACCAAGCACTGCTCCGTAATTTACAATACAGCAAAGCTCGGAGCTGTTTTTGGCTCCAAGCACAAGAGAGCGAACGCGAACTATGGACAACTGCGCTATACCGGTAGTCAACATCCAGCTCTGGAAGGGAAGTGTCGCCGAGGTTCAAGACTCGTTAGCAGCTTTGTTCGCCGCAAAAGTATATGGTCAGGTTTAAGTTAGGCTCTTCCGAGGTAAGCTTACAACTCAGCGGAAGTCAAACTGTCACCGTGGTTGCCACCAGAACATCCACTCTCAGGAAAGGCAGAGAAAGCAGTGTGAACCACCGAAACCCACGCGCTGGCATTCGGAATATCGCGTGCCCGCAAGATACAGCCCATCCTCCTCTTGACAAGACCAAGGTAGCAGTTGTGCGCAGCCAGCGAGGCACCCCTTATTCGCAGCAAAGACCGGCCACCTCACACGCCCCCTACTTCGCAGCATTGCCAGTACCGCTCCCAGTCGCCGGCTTGCTCTTATCAACATCCACCAAACTATCCGCCATCGCGTCCGCCGTAGCTTGCCGCAACCGCTCGGTATCTTCCATCCTGATCTCCCTGCTCCCGGCCGTCCTGTCCTTGACCTCCCTCTCGTCATCACTGTCACCGAGACTGAAGGGATCGTTCTCAGCGATCGGGCTCGGCTCGACGGCGGAGAGCGGCTGCCACTTGCTCGTCTTGGCTGCGCCGCCGGGCCCTGGGGCGCCAGCGTCCTTGGGCGGGATCTTCGGCGAGGCATTGTAGGCGTCAATATCCTCGACCGTGTCGCGGAACGAGACTTTCCTGCCGTCACTCGGCTTGGGCGACTTGGACGGCGGGGGCGGCCTGAAGAAGTTGGGGTTGCTGCCTCCTGGCCGCTGGTTCTGGATGGGGGCTGCCATGCCGAAGTCAGTCTTGCGATGAATTCCGAGTCGGGGCCTGACCTTGAACTTACTTCCGTCACTGTGGAACTTCATGCCAGCAAAATCATCGCTCAAGAGCTCGGGATCTGCATCGTAGCGGTCGTAGTCGGCACTCCGCCGAGCCTGGTTTCGCGTCGGTCTCCCCATAAACGAACTGCGCCCCTGATCAGGGCGCTCATCCTCATCGTCAAATTGCTCGTCAATTTTCTTCTTCAGATTTGTGAACCACGTGTTGACCTTCGCCTGCGTCTCCATGAAGCCCTTGCGCAGGCTCTCCTTGATGACGGGCAAGTCGTCGTCGATGAAGCTGTGCTCGCGCTCGCCGTCATCTGCGGGGCTCAGACCCGTCTGCTGCCGGCCACGCGGCACTCGTCCGCCGCCTCGGTAGTCCCGGTTTGCGGTCCTCGCCTCGTACGCACCAACGCTCTCGTAATGCTCTGCCAACTGGCGCGCGTACCGCTCGTCGGCCTCCAGCTGCAAGGGGTCCGTCGACGTCGGCCCCACGGGGTCGGCGACAGGCCTCGGCGGCGGGGGAGGAGGCCGGTCCCGCTCGGCCGCCTCCGGGTCCGTCATTTCGAGAAGCGCGTTGAAGGCGGCCTCAATGCGTCCACCGCTGGCGGTCAGCACCGCCTTGATGACGGCGTCGTCAACGGACGGGAACGCTTCCTTCAGCATCTGTTGGTTCTTTTGCGCTTCGGTCAGCGGCCGGGGCGGTTTTGGCGGAGGCACATCGCTGGACCCAGTCGCGGGCGCGGTGGCCGTGTTGGGCGTTGTTGGGCTGGACTTCGCAGCGGCAGCGGAAGCGGCAGCATCATCGGCCCCGAACGTGCCGGGCTCCAAAACATCGTCGTCATCCATCTCGAGCGGACGTGCAGTGGTAGGCGATTCGGGAACTAAAGCGGCTTTGGTCTGGAGACGCATGCTTTTTTAGCTGACACACTTCGCAGATCAGGAGCCTCGTGTTGGCTGCGGTTGGATAATAATGTTAGGGGGTTTCGGCGCCGTACTCACCGCCTCGGCAGACATCCTCGCAGGAAGCCAAACTGAGTAACGTGCAAAATACAGTGGGTGTGCTGGGATGAAATATCAGAAACTGTGTCTTGCCTGAATCTTATAGCACTCTGGAACATAGGAGGGTTTCCTGTTCAACCCAGGTCATGGAATGTCGCAGCTGCATGGCGCATGCTCCATTACGTAGCCCCGCCTTCGATCCCTCCAAGCCACAAACGGCTGACGACTATCGATAAGGCAGGCAGCCGAGACACTAGTGGTACACAAAACCATTGCACACATTGATCCATAATGCACGGCTTGCCAGAAGATGAAAAACGGGAAGCAAAGAAGAAGATTTTTAAACTCTTACCCGAACTGCAGCATACCTGATGCAAGGTTAATGCGATGAGAAATGGAATCTCTTCCTGTATTTTAAGGGTATTTAGATCCGAATGTAGTCCGAAACGCTCTGTAATGTGCCTTCATCTCGGCATGCAGGTACCTCAAAGAGTGGGATATTTTGTACCCACCTATGTTCGCACCCCTGCTTGTGACATCTCGCATTTTCCAGATCGCAACCGCTCCGTTCCCAACATCTGCTATCAGTAGAGGGCTGCGATCCAGCCCTTCTCGGCACAACCCTCGCCAACGCCGCCGCCTGCAGCACGAGGATATACCGCCACCCATGACACGATGGGCAATAGCTCAAGCCGTATAACGGCGCAAGACCAGTTCGTCTTCCCCTCCCACGGAGTCTGTCCGTCTCCACCCGCGCCTGGCTCTAGAAGAGGCCGAGGGCATATCTCCCCCTCCCCTGTCCCCCCAGAACCGACAAATCCCGCTGACCCTCCCTCCCCGTCACTCCACGCCAGAGCAATCCTCGACCTCAAGACCCAACGCGACAAGCTGCAGCGGTACCAGCGGCGGATCACGCACCTGACGGACCGCGAGACGGAGGCGGCGCGGCAGCTGCTGGCGCGGGGCGACCGCGCGCGCGCGCTGCTGGCGCTGCGGCGCAAGAAGTACCAGGAGTCGCTGCTGGCCAAGACGGACGCGCAGCTGGCGCAGCTCGAGCAGCTGACCGCGTCGGTCGAGTTCGCGCTGATCCAGAAGGACGTGCTGTTCGGCCTGCGCCAGGGCACGCAGGTGCTGCGCGAGATCCAGGCCGAGATGGGCGGCATTGAGAACGTCGAGAAGCTGATGGGCGAGACTGCCGAGGCGATCGCTTACCAGCGGGTTCGTCTTTCTTTTCCTCTCTTCCCTTTCCCCCTTTTCTCCCGGGAAGTTTTGTCCCGTTCCTCCGTTCCCAGTGTCTGGTGCACGGGAGGGTCGGGTGTGTTTTTGGTGTTTTTCAATGCTGACGCGACCAACAGGAGGTTAGCGAAATCCTCGGGGGGAGGATGTCCGCCCAAGACGAGGAAGAGGTCGAGGACGAGCTGGCGGCGCTCCAGGCCGAGGTAGCAGGCACCGCCGGCCCGCAGAGTTTACCCAGTGTTCCTGATACCCAGTTGCCGGCACAAGAAGTAGCGGAGGAGGGCGCGCCCGAACCGGCGGAACGCCAGGCGCAGAGGGAGAGGCAGGCGATGCTGGCTTCATAGACTGGCGTGGGAGTTGAACGGTGATGACGTTATGCATGGGCGGCGCTAGGCGGTTACAGCAATGGTTGGTTAATGATTAAGCTGCTTGGATGTACCAGGCATATTTTCCTTCATCGTGCGGTGCTGCGTAATGATACGGAGTGGCAAGAAAATAAGTCATCTGCGAGGGCAATGACAGGAAGAATCTCCTTACCAACTACTTGGGCAGTTGAATCATACATGATAGCATGCCCCTTCTAACCAATGCGCCGTGGACAACCGCCCAATGCTCAGTGACGCCTTCCATGCCGACAGATGCCAACCAACAAGCGTAAGTCAAATGCAGACCCCATCGCTTCCCAGGTATCAACAATGCTATACCGATGCAAAGCCAGAACGACCTCCTTGCTTCTCTCGAATCCCCCAATAGCGTGATCGACGATCGGCCCAGCTGATGAACCTCGGGGGTATGTATGTACCCTAAAATATGTACAAATATGTACAGAACTTGTCTGACACGGAAGAGTGCAAGGGGCTAGCCCGTGAGCACCACGTGTCATTCTGCTCGGACCAAAAATGACACGGGCTCGGTCAGTCGAGCGTAATCACATCGTCCCTCCGAGAGACGGACTGAGCAGCGTGTGGCTGGTACGGGAGACCCGGGAGGTGCACAGGCACCGTGGAAGTTGACCGGGAACGGTAAAGGGGGTCCTCCGTACCATAAGGCGGCCAACGGTCCGAGTGCGTACGGCCATCGAAGCTATCCACATGCGTGAGCACAGATCGGTGTTCTCGGAAAGCTGGAGCCACTTACTGAGGACGGGGATGGACATATTCGATGCCAACCACGCGTTCTTGCCGCTGGTATCCTTCTCGTGGTTCCGTAGCAAAGGGCGCATTTTCGTCTACGAACGCGCGTTGCTGGACCGTCGCCACGACTCGTTCGACCGGCTGATTTTGCATGGGAGGACGCCCAATCTCGTACCGTACTACGCCGTCGTGTGGTTGCGGTGTCACGCCCGGCCGTGAGGCCGTAGACCGCAAATTGTACCTTCCCGGACTTGCAGGAGCTGGACGAGGCTCATGCTGCCTGGGGAACTTGTTGGAGACTCGAACAATCTCCACGAAGTCGCTCTGCAAAGTCTCGATACGTTGATCGATCCTGGAATCGGCGGGCCTCATGTTGCGCTCATCCGCCCAACCGAGGCCAGCCTCAGTAGTCTGTCCGGCACGGCTGGTCCACCGGGTCGGAGAGGCACGACGGACCTCCGAAGACACGTGCGCGAAATCCGTGCGCGGTTGCCTGGGCGGCGAGGGATAGTCCTGGATAAGAATGGGGCGGGATTCCGACCTAAGGGTGGCCCCGTCACGCCGGATCCAGATCGGCTGATTGCCCGACCTGACGATCGGCTCGCCAGCACGGGCCGCTTCATCATCCTGCCAAGTCGACAAATGCCGTGTGCTGGATGCATCAGAAACAGCGGCCCCGACGCCACTGCTTCTAATCGTGTTGACGGGCTGCGGATGTAGCACAACGAAAGGTTCTGAGCGTTGGTCAGGGGCAGGGGCCGCCCAGCTTCTATCAGCACGTGGAGGGAGCCTGATGAAACCTTCTTCGGTGTCAACACGTGGAGGGAGCCTGATGAAGCCATCTTCGGTGTCAACACGTGGAGGGAGCCTGATGAAACCATCTTCGGCATAGGCTGGACGATGTGTCTGGGCTGCTGTGGCTTCTTGGCCAATGAAACCTCCATAAGTCGCCGAGCGCACCGCGCCGTCGACGCCATGCGCAAGACCAGGCTCAGGCTGGCGATACGGAAGAGGCAGCCGGGTGGCGAAGCTGGAGGATTCCGGCGAGGCAGGCTCGATAGACTGCACGGGATAATCCTTGAGATCCAAGTCACGATAGCCTACCCGCTCAACATCAGGGGCGCCGTACGGAACGGCTCGTGACCCGACTATAGGTCTGGGTCCAAACCCGGGCTGATCCTGCTGCGCTCGGGCCTGTTGCGGCGGGCGGTAGGCGGTATCGGGCACGGCCTGCTGCAGCTCATCAATCCGGCTTGCTCGCTCACGGGGCAGATCTACGGGAGGCAGGGAAGCGTCAAGGGGGCGGTGCTCATTGTAGCGCAGCTCGACTGCGCTGCACACCACCCCGTCGGCGCCACGGACCTCCCGCATCAGCGGCTGCGGTTCATGGCAGGCCGAGCTACCCATAGCGCCAAGGCCAGCGGATTGCACTGGTGCTGGTGCTGCGTTAGTCTCAAGCCGTTGCCGCTCCACGGCTTGATGCCAAGCCTGGTCGCGAGCCGCCTGATAGCGGTGGAAGCCCCGTTGCGCCCACTTGGCTTCCCTCCGCGCTTTGGCAGAGATCTTCTTGACCTTTTGGGGTGCATGGGCTGCTCGGGGGAGCGTTTGACCCCGAGAATTGTTCCTAGTCGGTGCGGCTAAGGGCGCATCAATGGGAGACACCATCGCCCTGTTTGTCCCGACCGCTCTCCCGGCCTGCTCCCGCGGGCTCTCCTCTGCCGACGAAGTAACGGAGGACTCATCCTCCTCTTCGTCCTCGTCGGACTCGTCGCTTTCAGAGTCTGAAATGACGACGACCTCGCAGAGGATCTCGTCAAGCTGGTCCCGGCCCGTCTCCTCGTCTCCTCGCCACTTGACGAGGATGTCGAGACAAAGGGATTCAACAGCCTTCCTCGCATTGACATAGGTCGTTTCCCGGAGTAGCTGATCATATCTGGTGTGGTTGTGGCGGATGTGAGCAAGCACTGCCAGCTGTACACGGCGCGACAGCGTGAGATCCGGTGCGAGACCAACTGGCGGGTCCCCCTTGCCGTCCAGCCTCGACTGTAGCCACGGGATGAGTTTTGCGTTACTCGGGCGCATCTCGAGGGGATCCCCCCGAGTGCCAGGATAAGTTGGGGGTGAACCTACCTTGTTGAAGGCGTGCTCAATGATCATTTGCCGATCAGTGTTTGGAATGCGAGGAAACAAATCCCTTATGGCCGCATCTGCCTGTTTGTTAATGTCCTCCTGCTTCTCTGGAATAGGCTCGGGCAGGCCAGATGCTACGCCGGCGGCGCCAGGCTCCGGATCCCCTAGGGATGCGCGTGCTTGCTCCACGATGCCCTGGCGGATGTGGTGGCCAACGCGATTCAGATGACGGGTGAGTCTGTTCGAGAACCCAGGGGCCGGTGACTAGGAAGAAAAGTCAGAGCCGGAGGCATTGAAAGCTCGCATTGCCGACAGACCGTGACAATAAATATCATAGCATCCTGCTCTCGAGACAGCTCTTTGCAAGCCGTCGTCAACGCTGGGTTCCCAATGGGAACAAACTCGAACCCTGGCGGCGGCTCCCGCTGGTCGGTGAACTGCATCAGTCAGTGTCTGGGCTCACTCAAAACGGTCCTTGGACCGGCACAAATCCCATTACCTCGAACTCGAGCTTCTTTTTCTTGTCCTTGTTCTCGATGAATTCGAACCACGACTTGTGCTTGGAGCTAATGCGCGGTTTCTCAGGGCGGGCGACCAGGCCCGGCGGTAAGGGGGCGGACCAATCCAGCAAGTTGCCCCTGCGGTCTCTCTTATGCCGTTCCTTGGCATGATTACCGCTGCCCACGCCCGGGGCAGTCCTCTGTTCTCTTCCCATTCTGACTGGTACTTGTCAGTTGACCACGGTGAGACATGGACGCACAAGGACTCAAGGCGTCAGGGTCGGGGTCAGTCAGGAAGGCGGCCTTGGCCGGGGTCAGTTCCCGACGAACACGGCGTAACCCGACAACGTTGGGCACGCGACGATGCCTTCTGCGACGACGCCCTCTGCGGCGATGCCCTCCGCCTGAGACGCAGACAAGGGCGGCCCTCTGAGGAATCAAGCTGCAAAACCCAGAATAAAGATTACGCGCAGCGACAGAGATCACTGAAAGGAGAATGAAACGGAAAAAAACACCAGCGATGGTCCGCTGTCGGCAACCTGCAAGAAAAGAGGCTGCGAGAACGTAGGAAACACGCCCAGTTGCCCGATTTTCCGCGGTCGCCGGCACACGCAGGTAGCGGTGAACCTGAGATTTTTTTAGCGGCACTGCGGGAGCAGGGTCGGGGCGTTCCTCGTTTTTTCTTCTGCGGGGGAATTCGCCAGAAACTGTGTTTTGCACTCTGGCCGGGCGCAATCAACCAAGGTCAGATGCGCATCCCACGGTGTGGTGCTGTCGGGCCTGGATGTGGAGGAAGTCATTCGTTCTCGGCGAGGCCCAACCCCAAGGCTCAACCCGAAAGGGAACGCCTTCTGGCCCCAGTCTGGCCTGAGGCAGCAACGGGGCTGGCCGCCTCTGAACTGCACTGTATGCACAAAATACACTACATTCGGAGCATTCAGTTAACGTTTGAACGTTATGGTAACATTACATTATTCGGATTCGGTACGGAATATACAAACAACATACCTTACTTACCCTGACCGCAGCACGAGTCAACAGATCAACGAGTTGCACTGTACAACCTGGAATGACTGGAGTCCGTTCGATGCCCGGTATCCGTGCCAGTTAGGTGTGCTTGTCAAGTGCCAGTCGCCGGCAAACCTGGAAGCTCCTCAGCGGCCAGGTACGGCTTCGATCTTACAACTTGGAAGGCAGCCAACAGTGGGGTGCACAGGACGTGCCTGCGTCTCTTCTGGGTCGCCTGAATAGGAGCCGAGGTACCTTACCTCAGCTTGCCTACGATCTGAATCCCCAAGGTCACTGTCGGGTTGTGGATGCATGAATTAGACTCCCGCTCTCACATGAAAAATGTCTGACTTCGACCTCGGGGCGACGTTCATCCCGGCTCTGCACAAACCCGCTGCGCTGCTGCCAGTTGCCAAGCATCGCGCGTCTCTTCTCTACCTCATCGAGACATATCCGGTCACCATCGTGGTGGGCCAGACCGGCTCCGGCAAGAGTACGCAGATCCCCCAGTTCCTCGAGCAGGCTGGTTGGTGTGCTGATGGCAAGGTCATCGCCGTCACTCAGGTGCGTCTCTGATCTCCGAAATGGGTAGCGAAGTCTCGATGTCAAGCGTTAACGCCAGCTGCTCCCCTCTAGCCTCGCCGTGTTGCCGCCACGACGGTAGCCATCAGAGTTGCTGAGGAGTTTGGGTGCGAGGTCGGCAAGGAGGTCGGCTATTCGATCCGCTTTGAGGATGTCACCTCGGAGAGCACCCGCATCAAATTCCTCACTGATGGCCTGCTCATCCGTGAGGCCCTCGTGGACCCCCTGCTCTCGCGCTATTCTGTAATCATGGTCGACGAGGCCCATGAGCGGTCCATTAGCTCCGACATCCTGCTTGGCTTGCTCAAGAAGATTCGCAAGAAGAGGCCAGACCTGAGAATCATTATCAGTAGCGCAACGCTTCAAGCTGAAGACTTCCGCGCCTTCTTCTCGAGGTCCCAGGAAGTGACTGGGACAGAGACCAACCAGAGCGGGGACGTGGTGTCCATCATCAGCCTGGAGGGCAGGACGTATCCGATAGACATCCTCTACCTCGAGTCGCCGGCCGAGGATTATCTCGAGAAGGCGATCTCCACCGTCATGGATATCCACACCAACGAGCCCAAGGGCGATATTCTAGTCTTTCTGACCGGGCGGGAGGAGATTGATCAAGCTGTCCAGGCCATTTCCGAACGTTCTTCCCAGCTTCCTCCGGGGTCGCAGTCCATCCTCCCGCTTCCATTGTACGCCGGCCTACCGGCCGACCAGCAGATGTACGTGTTTGAGGAAGCGCCCGAGAACCACAGGAAAGTCATCTTCTCCACAAACATTGCCGAGGCGTCGGTGACAATAGACGGCATTGTCTATGTGGTCGACTCTGGCTTTGTCAAGCTCCGGGCGTACAACCCGAAAACCGGGATCGAAACCCTAACGGCTACGCCAGTCTCCAAAGCATCTGCCGCGCAGCGTGCTGGCCGCGCTGGCCGCACAAAACCCGGCAAGTGCTTCCGGCTCTACACCGAAGAGGCTTACCAATCCCTCCCTGACGCCAATGCTCCCGAAATACAGCGCTCGAATCTTGCCCCTTTTGTTCTCCAGCTCAAAGCCCTCGGCATAGACAACGTCCTGAGGTTCGACTTCCTCAGCCCCCCTCCGGCGGAGCTGATGACCAGGGCCCTGGAACTGCTCTATTCCCTCGGGGCGCTGGACGAGTATGCCAAACTCACGAAGCCCCTGGGGCTGAGGATGGCCGAGCTGGCAGTAGAGCCGATGATGGCGAAAACGCTTCTTTCGGCTCCGTCCTTTGGTTGTCTTAGCGAAATGTTGACGATAGCAGCCATGACCAGCCTGGGCGGCAACATCTGGATTCAGCACGAAGGCGAGAAGAAAAAGACAGAGAGCGCGAAGAGAAGGTTCGCCGCCGAGGAAGGCGACCATATCACTCTCCTGAACGCCTACCAAGCCTTCGTGACCAAGGGCCGCAAGGAGTCCCGATTCTGCCACGACAACCTCCTCAACTTCAAGGCGTTGGCACGGGCGGTCAGCATCCGGGCCCAGCTGAAGCGGTACCTCGAGCGCTTCGGCATCCCGGTCGACGAGTCCCTGGCGGCGCAGTCAACCTCGACGGCGAATAAGGCAGAGCAGATCCAGCGGTGTCTGACCGCGGGCTACTTCGCACACGCCGCGAGGATGCAGCCCGACGGCACGTTCCGGAACGTCTCCGGGACGACGGTGCTCCACGCCCATCCGAGCTCCGTCATGTTCAACCGCAAGGCGGACTGGGTCATCTTCCACGAGGTGATGGAGACGGGGGACAAGACGTTCATCAGGGACATCACGCGGATCAAGAAGGATTGGTTGTTGGAGTATGCCCCGGAATTCTACAAGGTCGGCTGATCATGGCGAAAGAGAGGCCCGGAGTGTGTCTTCTGTTTACAATCGGGCTGGGGGGTGAAACAAAATGCGGAGGCTGCCTCTTGGGTTCGGGAAGCTTGTTGCCGCCCGGAATGCGAGCGTCAAAATCACTTTGAAGTTACCAGGAAGCTGTCACTCTGTACAAATGCTGCAGGCTCAGCGGCCTTGCCCCTGTCTGTCGGACGATGGAGTTCACAGCTGGCTCGATTTAAGACCGTCAGGTCGCACCCGCACTGCAGACACGTGGGGATGAATACTCTGCACGGGAGCACAATATGGTCAACCTAGGCACAGTCCCGTAATCCGATGTTCCGTGAGGCTCAAGATAAAGTTCTGCCCATAGGATTACCTTTGGCAGAGTGCTGTGTTCATTAACGGCGTTTCAATCGCCTATCACACCCGCATTTGTTGCGGTCTACGCAGGACATGGCAAACCACTCACGGCTGGCCGCTGTTTCAAAATTCCACTAGTTAAAACGCCGGGAGAGAAAACAAAACGGAGACTAAATGGAAAACATCAGACGAACGAGCCGATTGTTTGCACACATCGTCTCTCGGTGTCGTCGTCTGCAACTGGAAGTTCAACCGAGTCATGCCCCCTGCCATCCGTGAGAGTGACACATGGTTACTGGCTCATCTCGCCAAATGTATTCCGTACTTGGCCCCCTGATTTTATGAGGCCCGGTACTCGAAGGCGAGTTGTCATGCATCTTCCGCTTCTTTCCTGACTGTCTTTATCTCCTGCTCTGCCTTCTCCCTCCAGACGCTCCAGCAGGCGAGATTAGCGCCATCTGGACCAGTGTCTCGAGTCCCTGTTCCCTGGCGGTGTCTGGCCCTGGATGCTGAGCGCTGCTTGGCAGGGGCAGCAGCCTTAGTGGCTGACCGGTGCAACGGTTGGAATTCCGAGTGCGCGAATGGCTTGCAAGAAAAATTGGGCCGCAGCGCTGTGATTGGATGGCCATAGCTTCAACACCTTCCTGGACCCTGGCCGGGCTCCACCCAATGGTTAGCGCGGCTGCCCCTTTTGATTAAGACGAAATTAGCAATTTCTATTCGACCACCGGTGCCCCCAGAGTCAACGAGGCAAGAGCCTCCCTGGCGAGGCTCCTGGTGCCTGGCAATCCCTTTCTCCTTCCAGCGGAGATTTGGCGACGGTCAAGCGAGCGAGGCAAGGGGCTAACGCTATTTGCCTCAGGGCCGAGCCGAGCGGGCGGAACTTGACCGCTTGCTTCCGTCCTCCGTTCTCTCTGCGCCATGGCAAAACCTAATCCCTAATCACTACACTACGCTCTTTCACATTGGCACCCCTTCCGCTCTTTCACACCCGAGTCTCGGCATCACCACGAGGCCAGACGGCTACCAACTTCGCAGCGTCGTGAGACGTGTGAATCCTCACTCCTTCACTCCCCGTCTTGCCTGCCGCCCAGCAGGCGTCCATTCCTTTCAATTGTCACGACAAGCGACGACGACGACGGCCTGCCTCGTCACAACATTCTTTTAGCTCGCGACTTCGGGTTCCCGGTGGCCAGATCTCGAAACATTCGTTCTTTTCCACCGCAACTGGTTGTGTGATTTTCCAAGTGGATTGACCCGTCGCGCTATCCTGGGGATTTAGCTTGTCGAGGCTACTACTCGGTCCTTGGCAACACTTTCGCGGCCCATCTAGGATCGGAGGCATCCCAGTATTTCTTGCGTCACGATTGCTATGACGGCGTTCGGCACTCGCTGAAGTCTGCATCTTTTACCATTCGTTCCTCCATTCACGCCAAACGAAGCATACTCTGACTGGACCCCGACTTCTCCTGTGCTTGATCCGCCATCTTACCGCGAGGACGCGTGTTGTGGAGGAAACAAGAGGCGCCAAGGATGGAGAATGGATTCGTCAAGGGCGTCTACGCCATGGGCCCGAGGGTGCCACCTGTCAGGCCGCGCAACGCCGCAAGAACGATGACCTCGACGTTGGGATTCAAGGTTCCCTCTCCAGTTCTCGCCGCCCGGGGCGAGACGACAACCGCGTGCACTAACCCTCAGCTGTGCGAAAAGCCTGTGGGATCCTCCATGACCCTGCCTATCGTTCTGGGAGTCTGGTAAGTGCGCCACTCGCTTTCTCCGGTACGTCACGCTGACTTGGCCCACAGCATCCCCGTGGTTGTGGCCATTGGTATCCTCGTTTTCCTCCACCGAAGAAATGTCAAGAAGCAGCGGAGGGAAGACCTCAATGATCCCCACAAGTCACTGGATTTTGGCCTGGAAATAGGTGGCGGTGGCAAGGGATCGCGCGGGAGTCTTATCAGCAAGGAAAAGGATGGCCACTCGCGCTTCAAGCGGCAGCAGATGTCGATGGACATGAACCTGTCCAGCCCGTACCTTCTGCCTCCAGAAGCTCACAATTCCCGCGAGTCCCTCCACTCCCTGGCTAAAACGCTGAAGCAAGCCGAAGACCCCTACCGCCCAGTTGCGCAATACGCTGCCAGCGACGTTGGTTCGATTCGCTCACTCCCACGGGGCCACGACGGCGCCTCTCTGTACACTCGGCGGTCTAGCAGCCGCATGGAGACGGCCCCGCCTCTCGCCTCTCCCGGGCCGCATGGACCTCCTCCGAGAGCAGACTCTGTTCCGAAACCGCCTCTACTGCCGCCCGAGCCAAGTCACATGAAACCGGAGAAGCCGCTGGCGGAGGAAATCGCGGACGGTATGGCGAAGGAGCATCTGCCCAGCATCGCCACAGCCTCCTCGGTTTCTCAAGAACACCACGAGGAGGCCATCGGGGTTGCCATCCCGGAGCCACCCACTGTGGCGCGGAAGTCGGTCGCAAAGACAACGCCGTCGCCGTCGCAGTCGAGCCCAGCCGATTCCGGGATAGCCGTCGAATACGGGGATCTTGGCAACCCCTTTGAGGAAAAACACGCCCAAGAACCGGGAACCCCCACCGAACCTACCAGCATGGGCCTCGGGCTTTCTGTGGCCACTGAGCCTGCGCAAGACTCGTTCCGCGCCTCTGCCTCATCTTCCCATAGCCAACCTGCGAGCTCGGCACCGCACAACGGTCCCCATGTTTCAATGACGGCCCCGATCATTGAGGAGCCCATTGAATACTACGACTACGACTATGCGGATATGCCAGATATGCCGCAGGAACGTCGCTCGCCTTCGCCGTTGAACCACGGAAGCCAGCTCGGCGCGGAGGAGCCGCGGGGCCGGAATATGCAGCGGACCTCGCAGCTGTTTGAGGAGCAAAACGCGGCCGACCAGAGTGGCTTGCGTGTTCCGCAACGAGAAGGCCGCCGTGTCTCGGTTGGCTTCCGTCCTCTGCCGCCTGACGAGATCATGGAGTCCGAGGACCCCGAGTACAGGGCCAACCGTATTCGGTCCTTCTACAAAGAGTACTTCGACGAGACCAAGCCTGAAGATAGACCGCCCGTCCCCCCAATGCCTTCGATGTCACAGCAGCAGCATCATCAGCACCACCAAAGTAACACCAGTTACTACGAGGATTACGATGCGAATTACGCCCAGGATGCCCCGTATTTCGATCCCTCCAGCAACTCGTTTGTCATGCCCTACGCGCAGCCCGTGTCTCGCCGCGCCATGACGCCGCCACCCTCTGGCCAGAGGTTCCCAGGTCCGAGAGGCCCGCCGCGTGCGTTCCACGGATCGCAATCGAGCATGAGGTTCCCGCCGAACATGCGCGGCCCTCCCCGGCCGGGCTCTTCCGTATCAAACCAACTGGGCGGTCCCTCACGCCCCGGATCCTCGGCATCAGGCCCCTACGGCCGCCCGCGCGCTGGTTCCGCAATGTCCGGTAGCCGTGCTGGTAGCCGACCTGGGGGACCCCGGAAGCCCATGCCTCCGCCTATGGATCTCAACACGCTCCCTACCCCCTCCAAGCTCAAGGACGATAGCTTTGCCATCTTGAACGCCATCGATTTCGCGCCACCTGACACGTTCGCAGAGCGCGCCCGCGGCCGCTCTCAAAGTCCTATTGGGGAGCGCCGTCCTTACAGGATGAACGTACCTGCGCACTCGCCACTGGCCAACGCCTACGAAGAGCTCCCTACGCTGCCCAGCCCGTAAGTTGACGACACATTGTTGGTTTAGAGACCGAGCCCTGCTAACGCGTCCAAACAGGCATCTCCTCCGCAAGTCGGGCACGTTTACGGCCCTCGACTTTGCGCCGCCCCGCAAGTTCGTTGACCCGGACAACCGCAGCGAGACAGGCTCGATCCGGAGTAACCGTAGCGGCCTCTCGGCAGCGCATGCCATGGCCATCCGCAGCGGTGCTGGGCGTGTGAGCCGGCTGCCCGGCGATCAGGTCTTCACCCAGGCGGCCATGGCCAAGACGCTCAAACCACAATGGGGCATGCGTGATTGAAACGGCGCTCTCGCTCTCTTCGCGTCTTAATCACGATCGTTCCGGCTGGCTGGCCGCCGAAAAGTCCAACCCCCGGTGAAGCCAGCGCCGGCATCTTTTTTTCCTTTGGCATTCACCGGTGGCGCGTCACGTCAATTTCCCACAGCATGCATCAGGCGTCATCATCACAAAATCTCGGTTCTATCGCTTCTGGTCTCTTGGTTTCATGGGCAAAAAGGAAAATGGAGCGGACAACTCGGCAAGCAGATTCTTCCTCCGTTCTGGCCTAACGGTGGCGCATACGCGACCTACCTAGATAGGCGTGATGACCTCTCTTTCAAGCATACTGCATCCCTCCATCCACATGAACATGTACCTCTGTGGTTGTCATGTACATATCAGGGCCTTTTCTTTCCACCAGCATGACATGTTCTGTCGCCGGTTATATTTGTTGTCGATTGCATTTACACACAGAGCTATAGCTATACATAGACAGGAGAGGATACTTCCGGGATACTGCTTTGGTTTAATGCAATTGCTTTTCAGCTCAAGGCTCTGCCTGGCGGGTTAAGTTGGTCTATTCATTTGACTGGTATTGGGACGGTGTCTGGTGAAATGAGGCCGGCGCAGATGACTCTGCTCCTCTTTCAAAAAATAACATCTCTGGTCTAGAGATATTTTGGGCCCTGATCCAGGACAAACGGCGTGCACAGGTGGGACGGCTCTCAGAACCTCACTCACTCACTCACTCACAGTGCTCTCTCACTCGCCTGTCGTCATCAAACACAATCACCGCCTTGATGGCCGTCTTGTTCCGATGCTCTCGAGTCCCTCGCTGAAGCGCTCTCGGCCGGAACACCATGTTTACAATGCCCTGGCACTTGATCTTGCCCGAATCGAGGTAGTCGATGGTTTGTGCTGTTTCAGGGCGCAAAGGGTATAGTCGCCCGTAAACTCCCTACGCGCCTAGATCAGAGCGGGACAGCTCAGTGTATGTGTCTGCCGCGTCGAGCTGCTTAGCCACGTCCGTTTTGGACCCGCTGGGCACCGCGATGGTGACCTGGCTGCAGCCGCTGTGGGGGAGGAGTTGGGCGAGCATCTAACGGGCTTGTTAAGATACTCTTGCTTATTACGATGAGTCGAAGAAGGGAGTGACCTTGCCACACCGGTCGGCCCTGCGCCAAATACCAACACGCTGGATTTGAGGAGCGGGCAGATCTTGTCAAGTCCGTGGCGGGAGCCGGAATATAAGCGGTCCATTTCAGGGTCAGGTTCCCATACCTGTTTCACACACACCGCGGGCTTTCACCTTGGCGAGAATATCGTTCACGAAGCTCAGGTAGCGGCACCTTAACAATCTCGAAGTCCTCAGGCTTGTTGTACCTCTTGGCGGGACGTCACGGTTAACTACCCTGAGGGAACACGGGCTACATCCTGAAACCAGAAGCCCAACAAGTCAGAGAGGTCCTTGGTGGGTAAACAACTGCTGTATACACCAACGGACCAACGGATGGATAAACACCTCAATGCCTTCATCTCCTTGGGAAGGTTTATGCTGGAACCCACTTTGTTTTGGTGTCGATGTTGATGTTGAGGGGAGTGGCAAGCACGGACAATGGGTGACCTTGGCTACAAGTTCAACAGAGCAGAGGAGTAGACTAATGTTACTCGGAAACCTGGGGTGTGGGATGTGAGGAGAGACAGAAATAAGCAGAACTCGGAGTCGTCATCAAGTACGGTTTGAAAATCCGACGAGGTCTTCGCCTCGTTGATCGGCTTATACAGCGGACAATCCCGAGGCCGGTTGCCGGAGGTAGCAGTGGTCGCAAAAGGAAGACCGGCTTCCATTCTGGCCCGAATTCCACATCCTCACTTGGACTCCGAAGCTCCATCAGCACTGTCCCGTGCCGTCATGCCCGTTGTTAGAGGATTTGGATGTACCATCTTGCCAAGTCTTGCCCTGGACGGAACCGCGGCCGTGCTTTGGAACGGCCGTGCTTTGGAAATGCTCGAAGACTGGGGGAGGAGTCCCAGGGGTCTGCCCATCTTGAACCCGGTGAAAAGGGTTGACTGATAGACAGCATTCAGCCTACTCATCCTTTGCAAACCATGGCCACAGTGCGCTAGTCTGAACGATAAAAAGCCCCCCGTCTCGTATTGTTCGTTAACCCATCAATTCCGGCGACTGACCCGTCGCCCTGCAGCACCACGAGCAACCGAGTGAGAGCAAAAAATCGTATTGACCACCAATGATGACCCCGAATGCAGCAGTTTTCCGAATGTCTAACCACCAACTCCACGCGCAAACCACTCACGGTCCTGGCGAGTAGGTGCATTGCCGGTCGACCCTTTTACTCTGTGACGTAGAGTACATGTCGTGCCATGTCGTTATGCCATTGCTGGCAACCCAAGAGATAGAGAGATTATCCGCCATCCGCTTTAGGAGGGAGGGGCATCACCACGGCCGCCACGGCCACGACCGAAACCACCACGGCTGCACGGGGGAAAACATAGGGTCAGCGTAACCGATCTCAGAACAAGGCACTCGCCGGACAACGGAATGCGGGGAAGCGACTTACAACTGAGGAGCAAAGTCGCTCGGCGCACCGCCCTCCTTGCCCTCGCCAGCCTCCCGGCGCCTGTAGCCGCCCTCCCGGTCACCACGGTCGCCACGGCCACGGCCGCCGAATCTCCGCTCACCGCGGTCATCGCCGCCCATCATGCCACGGGGCGGGGCGTGCGACCGCTGCTGCTTGATGTGCGTAGCCGGGACAATCTCGGCGGGGATGTGCAGCCACTCCCGGAGGTAGTCGAGACCCTCGGGGGTCAGGGTGTAGTAGTAGTACTGCCACGAGAACTGGGTCTTGACGTAGCCGCGCGAGGTCAGGGACTGGCAGGCCTTGATGACGTAGAGGTTGCGAATGCCGGTCTCGTGGGTCGACTCATAGCTACAGCAGCACGAATTAGCATCCGCGGGTCTCTTTCGAGAACGAATGTCCGGGGGTCGGTGGTGGTGCATCGTCGTTGCATTGTTGTGTTGGGAATCGCTCGAGGAGGAAATCGGGACGCAATGACTGGGAGGAATTCGGTAGACCTACTCCTTAGCAGCGACCATGACGCCCTCCCGGAAGAGGTACTGTCCCGGATGTTAGCTACCATCTCCAGTCGCGGTTTAGGATCACGAGTGTCGCCGAGAATTTCCCCCTTCTGGCTCCCGAGTACCGGAAAAAAAATCCTAGAGTTGGCATACCTCATGGATCGCCTTGCGATCAGCCTTGGGAATAAGCATCTTGGCGGCTGGATCTGTGTCGACACAATTGGGGACCTTGATCTGGCGAATGTGTCGGCGTTGGCGAGGCGAGCTCTTCAAAATTCGGGACCACAGTGATTTGTGGGCTCGCGGCGCCGAAATTCCAATCTTGCAGGTAGGGCTCGGGATTAGCGGGGTGCAAAGCCACGCCGGGTCTTGGCAGGTGGACACTGTAGTGGCTGAGAGCGGGTCTGTGTGGCGGGGTAGCCCCACTTTTGAGGTGCAGGGATCAAGCGGCTGCAGTCGCTTGTGAGCCTGCATGACCGCAAACCGACAACCTCCGCTGAGCATTCGGCATCGAAGCCAAGGCCGAATCAACCACGTCTTTTCGCTGAATCAATAAGCTGGCCACAGCTTTCGGCATCTGTTGCCTGGGCCATTCCTTATCTCAGCCCGATAACTCTCTAATCTTGAAACAAGAGGGCGCATCTTGAACCTGGCCCAGCGCCGTTCGCCGCTCAATCCAAGTAACCTCAACACTGGCTGACACGCCCGCCCGACGGCACCAAGCAAACACCATGGCCGAAGGCAAGATCAACGTTCTTATCACAAGCTTCGCCGGCGCAGGTCTCCCGCCAACACTATCTCTCGCGCTCCCCCCAACTACACCAATCTCCACTCTCCTCGACGAGCTAGACAGCCGGCTCCCAGAACCATGCTCCTTATCGTCGAGCCGCCTCCTCCTCTCAACGCTCTCCAGCCGGCCCATACCCCTCGACTCGCCGCTCCCCATCTCCCACTTCCTCCCAACGCCCAGCACCACGCCGGACGAGGACGACGGCAACACCTTCCGGCATGACTTCCTTTCGCTGCGCCTGTCGGCCGCGCTGTGCGGCGGCAAGGGCGGCTTCGGCTCGCAGCTGCGGGCGGCAGGCGGGCGCATGTCGAAGCGCAAGAAGGGCAGCGGCAACGCGGCGGAGGAGCAGGGGTCGTCGCGCAACCTGGACGGGCGGCGGCTGCGCACGGTGACCGAGGCCAAGGCGCTGGCCGAGTACCTGGCGATCAAGCCGGAGATGGAGCGCAAGGAGAAGGAGCGGCGGCGCAAGCGGTGGGAGCAGATCGTCGAGATGGCGGAGCGCCGGCAGGAGGAGATCAAGCACGGCAGCAAGCGCGTCGGGCTGGACGGCAAGTGGGTGGAGGAGAAGGAGGTCACCGGGGAAAGGACACGCGAGGCGGTCTTGGAGGCCATGAAGCGGGGTGGATATAGGGATAACCTGGCTGCGCTCGGTGGTGGGGAGCAGGCGGGCAGTAGCAGCTCGGCGGACGAGGAGGTGGATGAGGTGATGGACGATGAAGAAGAGGACGAGGAGGAGAGTGGCACGTCGAAGGTGAGCACACCACCTTCAGAGCCGGAGCCCGAACCGGCGTCTAAAGGCAAGGGGAAAGAGAAGGAGACGGGGCTCGGAAATGGGACTGGCAATGGCGCGGTGAGAAAGTTCATTGGGTTCGATGAGGATGAAGAGTTTATGAGTTCTGACGATGAAGAGGACGGGGGGAAGGTGTGACAGCGTAACAGGGACAGCCAGGCTGGCTCGATGTAGACTGTCAAGCGGATTCTTTGCTGTTTACGGAGAAACCTGGCGTTTATGTACTCCAGTTGGGCCGGCGTTCAGGGGATTCCAGGGCAAATCGGCAAATCGACAGTGAGCACCCACATTTTCGCAGATAATCCGCTTCGAAACAACTCAGTCTCTCACCTGCCTCACCTGGTGTCACTGCGCGAGTGGACAAAAGCTAGCACCCAACTCTATGTACGTGCATTCCCCTAACTGCCGCCACGCTAGTGTAACAAGGTCCAGGCTGGGTTATGTCCCCGCGCTCACAGCTCCGCCATGACTGCATCCCATCCCCTTACTGGTCCAGGCGAGCGGGGAAGTTGCCAGCCTCTGTTGGTTCGCCGCATCAGCACAACCACTCTTTGGAAGAAGAAAAGTGGAAGCTAGCATCCTTACCTCTCTGCTCATCCCACCGCTGGTACCATCCGCTAGGGCACAGCGACCGGTACGCAAGCCAGAACTAGTGGAGACATCCCGCTGCTTAGCAACTCGCACTTGCACAGCATATCCTCCTCCCCTCCCACATCGCCATTCGTCACCGGTCGCAACCGATGGCTCCAATGGCTCGTCCACAGCAGCGCAGGGCGCAGGGGGCAACAGGGTCAACTAACCTGGCGGCACGGGGGGAAGTCCTCGCCCTTGGCGAGAATGCACTTGTGGTAGTCGACGTAGTTCTGCCAGCAGTGCTTGGTCTGGTTGGTGTTCGGGAAGCGGGCGTCGACACCTAGAGTCTTGTCAGATCCGATGCGTTCGCCATCCGGCGGCCATTTTCGCTCCTGTATATCCTTTTCTCCATTGCGAAGGCCGGTCCCCTCCGGCAACGCCTGTCTCGTTTTGCTGCTCCCTGCCTCCTCAGTTCATTCGCGAAACGGGGCCAATTCGATGTTTCCAACACGGGAGGGATCCTGAAAAATGGAAGCGGTGGTGTGGGGTGAGTGCATACCGGCTGCCGACCGTGTTAGCGACCAAAATCTCAGAGACCCGCATCAGGCGATGTGTTTCCGGCCCGAGGGAATTTAAGAAAACTGGAAGCTAGCTGTCGGGGGATTCAGTCGTACCTGTGACGAACTTGAAGGGCTTGGTAACGCGCTCGTCGTCGGACATGATGGGCGAATCTGCGATCTCAGGGGAGGTTTGGACAGCTTCAATGGGGTGGCAAGGCGGATTGGTGTTGACAGTCGTCGTCGGCGGCGAAGGTCAGAGCTTCGGAAGAGGTGAGGTCGGGCAGTTTCGGTTCGTCCATGCTCGGCATTCCTGATTGGTTTAACTAAACCCTGAGGCCGCGAATCAGCGCCTCGTTGCCTCATTGTGCAGGCAGCCATTGGCTGGTGGACTGATTTCACTGGCAGAATCGTGCTACTCTGTGGGGCAAGGACGCTTCCATGGAACCGAGCTCCTCTTGGCCGCCTCAAGTGCTGCCCTGGGTTTGCCAATTCGTGACCTCAACTCCGCGGAAGCTCTCCAGAATCACCGAACACAACGCAACGAAAGCAAACGCTCTCCGCTCAATTCGCACACCATGTTTGCGACGCGGTCTCTGCGGATGTTCCGTCCCACGGTTCGCATGATGCGGCCGGTACCGGTAAGTGGCAGCTGGATGCGCCAGTTTTTATTCCGCTGGCGTCAGGACTGACCCGGACATCCAACGGAACAGAAGGAGGAGCAGGCTGGTACGTGGAACCACCGAGCGACGACAACCCCGACGACAGCGTCGTGCCGAGTTGAATCTGCGGTGGGATATTGAAGGAATCCGGAGGCTGACATGGGCTCGGTCCGGTTTCACAGCGCACACAGTCTCGCAGCGTCTGCGGCGCCTGAGGCATATCCCGCCCGAGTTGATTCCGCTTGGTGAGCCGCCGCGATGCGCACTTTCTTGCCTCGCCACGGCTTTATACTCATGATGGAAACCACAGGCGTCGTCGTCACGTTTGGCGTCTCCGCTGCCATCTACTCGAGCAGCCGCCACCTGATGGTCGACAAGAACCTCCGCCTCAAGAGGCAAAACCGCGCGGCGGATGCCCACCAGGATCATCAGTCCTCGGAGGAGCACCACTAGAGGAGGGGAGGCGCATGTGAAGGGTGGTTGAAGTGTGTGCTTTGAACTTAGATCGTCGGACACTTGTACATTGAAGGGCAGCTCGAGCTGGTTGGAAGGAATGTCGGCATGGTTACCTGCAAGGTGGTTGCAGCGCTTGCCTCGGACGTGTCAATCAAACGTGCATTTCCTTGCTAATTTAGAAAAAAACTGTGCCAGAAGCTGCCCCAACGCCGTAGCTATGCATTTCCCTGGTATCAACTCAACCACCCTTTTCAGGCCCGCAGCATGCTGTATGCCGTAGCGAGATGGCGACCCAGAACAACTTTTCTCCCTTGAGAATAATTCCAACTGACGTTTTCACTCCGGTTTAGGCCCCGCAACATCCAGCCCCTCAAGCCCCTGCATTGGGTCCTCCGGCCTTGCGTTCTGCGCCTGCTCGGCGGCCAACCTGTCCTCCTCACTGACCGCATGCTCAGCAAGCCACCCTTCCTGCAACCGAATCCTGTCAGTAAAGCAACGACAGCAACCCCAATTATAGCCAAAAGGGACAAAAACACACCTGCTCCCAAACGGCCGTCTTCGCGCCGAGTCCGGCGCCGGCGGTGCTCTTGGGCGCCTTGGCCGCCGACACCTTGATGACGCGGCCGAACAGCTCGGCCTGGTCCATGTTGTCGACGGCCTCGCGCGCGTCCTCGGGGTCCTCGAACTCGACGTAGGCGAACCCGCGGTGCGGCTCCGCCGCCGCCGTGTGCGGGTTCTCGTTGCGCGGCAGCGACACGTCGGCGATCTCGCCGAACGGCAGGAACGCCTCTTGCAGCGTCGTCACGGTCACCTGCGGCGCGAGCCCGCCCACGTAGACGGTCGCTTTCCAGCGGGCCGAGTCGGTCATGTTTCTTGGGCCGGGGAGGTTTCCCGGGTGCGGGAGCGAGTGAGTGGGTGAGTGAGGGACGCGGGAGTGAGCAGTGACAGCATCAAGTGGTTTGCGACGGTTGGATATCGCAGGTTCGCCTCGCTAGGAGGCCTGAGGCCTGCGACCTGCCGTGCGTCAGAGGAGATAATAGCCGTGTGATTGTAAGATCCAGCCTCGACCGTCGGTAGAGATAACGCGTGCCGTTGCAGGCTGAAAACCACTTAGATGTCGATGGATGTTACTTGAAGCTACAAGTTGCTGATGTTGCCGCCCCACCTTGAAGCTTTGTTACATGTCAGCATACCAGCGGATAGGTAGCACGGAGTATGGAGAACGGAAACACAGGTAGGATACGGCTTACCCATCAACTGCGGCCGCTTATCAAACTTACCTTTGGATGTTCAACACCATCCCCCGAGTTCATCAACAGCTGGTAGTTAGACCTGGAGGACCAAATCATATGATTTAAAATTCGGGTTTTACGTGCCTCTTCCCCCAGAACTGCGACCAACAGGGCGAAAGTTACACAGTGGGTGATAATTACCATACGCCGTACACTGTAAGTAACCTCTGATAGGCTGCCAAATTACCGGGGTGCTGCCCCCTGCACTCCTGCAGGCGCATGTCAGGAGCAGCCGAGTCAAGGCAATCTGGCAACAGCCGCACCAATTTCAACGTTTCGACCGCGAATCGCACCAGTAACCCTTCGCCCCTACGGTTGGATTCCCTGGCGCCGTAGGGCTTCTGGTGCTTGATTGTTTCTCGACAACATTGTATATCCTCCCATCTTCGATCCGGCGACAAGCTCCTCGACTTGACGTCGCCATCCGCCGTCGTTTCCCCCCCACGTCTCAATCCACATCCACACATTCTCCGCCATGGTCCGGCTGCGAGAGGTCCCCAGGACTGCGGCCTTTGCCTGGTCGCCAGGCCCCAATCCCGTCCTTGTTACGGGCACCAGGTCCGGCGCAGTCGATGCCGACTTTTCAGACGAGACCAAGCTGGAGCTATGGGACCTCAACCTCGACACCGTTGACCAGGGGCTGGAGCTGCAGCCCATAGCCAGCATCACCACCGAGAGCAGGTATGCGCATTCGCGCGCTTTCGGCCGTGGTCCCAATTGCTGACGACTCGGCGCCAGATTCTACGACATAGCATGGGGTGTCGCGAGTGACGAGCACCCGCGAGGTGTCGTTGCTGGCGCCATGGAGGATGGCTCGCTGCAGCTGTGGGATGCCGCGAAGCTCCTCGCCGGCGAAGACGCTCTCATGTCGCGCGATACCAAGCACACCGGACCGATCAAGGCGCTGCAGTTCAACCCGCTGAGACCCCAAGTGCTTGCCACCGCCGGCGTCAAGGGCGAGCTCTTCATCTGGGACGTCAACGACACCTCGACCGCTTTCCGCCTCGGCACCGCCGCGGCCCACGACATCGACTGTGTCGCCTGGAACCGAAAGGTGTCAAACATCCTGGCGACGGGCAGCGCCGGCGGCTTTGTTACCGTTTGGGATCTGAAGACCAAGAAGGCCTCGTTGACCCTGAACAACAACCGCAAGCCCGTCAGCGCGATTGCTTGGGATCCGCAGAACTCCACAAACCTCTTGACGGCCACCTCAGACGACAACACTCCCGTGATTCTCCTATGGAATCTCCGGAATTCGCAGGCCCCCGAGAGGACGCTGCAAGGCCACGACCAGGGCGTCCTGTCGCTGTCGTGGTGCCAACAAGATCCCGGCTTGCTGATCTCTTGTGGCAAGGACAACAGAACCCTGGCCTGGAACCCGCAGACTGGCGAGCGTTACGGCGAGTTCCCCGAGGCCACCAACTGGACTTTCCTGACGCGCTTCAACCCTGTAAATCCGAACCTGACTGCGACCGCCTCGTTCGACGGCAAGATTACAATCCAGACCTTACAGAACACAAACCCTTCCGCTGTCCCGGCGGCGCAGACGAGCCTAGATGACGATGACTTCTTCTCCAAGGCCCCCACGCAAATACAGGGCGCGTCGTTCTCTCTGCCTCGGGCGCCCGTCTGGTTCGAGCGGCCAGTCGGCGTCTCCTTCGGCTACGGCGGCAAGCTTGTCATCTTCAAGAAGAACGACACGCCGGCCGGCCAGCCCCGATCTTCCAAGATCCAAATCTCTAGCTTCTCCGTCGACTCGGATATCGGCTCGGCTACCGAGAAGTTCGAGGAGGCTTTCAGGAATGGAGATATCGCTGCCATTTGCGACTCCCACGTGGCCGACGCCAAGACGGAGGAGGAGAAGGCCGACTGGCAGGTGCTGAAGACGCTGAGCGAATCGGACGGGCGCACCAAGATACTTGAGTATCTGGGCTTCTCTAAGGACGAGGATGTCCCCGATGCCGCCGAGCAGGAGAAGTCAGCAACGTCAGATTCGAAGGAGGTGTCAAAGGAGGGCGGGCTGGCCCCGCCACAGGCCAACGGCGACGACGCAGCTAAGAAGAAGCATAAGCGTGTGACCAGCATGTGGGGCGACGCCGACGATGCCGACGACTTCCTCTCTGGCATCGCGGCCGCCAAGGGCGCCAAGACCGACAACCCCTTCCAGCTCATGGGTGACGGAGCCTCTGCCGAGGACCAGATCACCAAGGCCGTCATTACGGGAAACTTTGAAAAGGCGGTCAATATCTGCATGAAGGAAGACCGGATCGCGGACGCCTTCATTCTTGCGAACTGCGGCGGCAAGGATCTCGTCGAGAAGGTGCAGACGGCCTATCTCGCGCAACAGAAGGGCGCGCCGAGCTACCTGCGCCTGATCAGCTCGGTGATCGGCAAGAACCTCTGGGACGTCGTGTACAACGCAGACCTCGGCAACTGGAGGGAAACCATGGTCACGCTCTGCACCTTCGCCGAGCCGGCCGAGTTTCCCGACCTCTGCGAGGCGCTGGGCGACCGCATCTACGAAGCGGGGTCGAGGAAAGACGCTTCTTTCTGCTATCTCGTGGGCTCGAAGCTCGAAAAGGTGGTGGATATCTGGATCGCCGAGCTTCAGGAAGCGGAACAGGCCGGGCTCCAGGAGGCCAGCAACGACTCCAACTTCTCCATCCACGCGCGGTTGCTGCAGCACTTCATCGAGAAGGTGACGGTCTTCCGTCACGTCACCAAGTTCACAGACAACGAGAAGGGCCTCACCGAGGGCTGGAAGCTCGCGTCTCTGTACGACAAGTACACCGAGTACGCGGACATTGTCGCCGCCCACGGCCAGCTGGCTGTCGCGCAGAAATACCTTGACCTGCTCCCGACCAACTTCCCTGCTGCTGAAGTGGCCAGGAACCGCGTCAGACTTGCTACGCAGAAGGCGGCTCCGCAGGCCGCCGCGCGACAGGCAGCTCCCTCTTCGCGCACAGCTTCCCGCGCCGCCGCATCTGTGGGCTATCAGCAGCCAGCATCCACCCCGGCCGTCGGGCCGAGTCCGCCGCACCCTTATGCGCCGCCCCTTCAGGCGCAAGCGCCGGCCCCGGCGCCGAACCCCTACGCTCCGCCGGCTACGTCCCAATATACGCCCGCCGGGGCGTCCCCGTACGCCCCGGCGGCGGGGTACACACCTTCTCCCTCGGCGGTCGGAGGATATGGACCTCCGCAGCCGACTTTCGGTCAGCCAGGATCGCAGGTGCCGCCGCCTCCACGGAGCACCGGTCCTCCTCCCAAGATCAACAAGGATGTCGGTTCGTGGAATGACGTGCCCATGGTCACCAAGCCTCCGGTCCGCAGAACCACCCCAAGCGTCCCACCCATTACGTCTCCCTTCCCCGGCCAGACAGGCTTGCAGTCGCCTCCGCCAGTCGGGCCTTATCAGCGCAGCGTACCTACACCGCCGCCGCCGCCCAAGGGATCTGCGCCTCCCCGGAATGTGGCGTCGCCGCCTGTTGGGCCTCCGCCGCCCGCTGGGCAGAACCCACTGCGGCCGGCTTCGGTGGCGTCGAACGCGTCGACCAACCCGTATGCGCCTCCGCCGCCCTCGGCAGCAGGCGGGCTGCCGGCTCCGATGGTACCTCCGCCGGCTCCTCGGACGGCGTCGCCTTATAACCCTCCACCTGCAGGCCCTCCCCCGTCCAACAGATACGCACCGGCACCCTCCGCCCAACCGTATGGCCAAGGACCTACCTCAGCACCGGCAGCACCTCCCCCGTCGAACCCATACGCACCGCCGCCGGGTGGCCAGCCTCTCGCGCCGCCTCCTCAGCAGCAGTATTCAGCGCCACCGCCGTCAGCCGGTCGTCCTCCTGTTGGCCCTCCGCCAACTTCGAGCGGGCCTCCCCGTGCCGCCGCGGGTGGCCCTCCGCGGGCGGCCGCAGCACCGCCCACGCAGACACCCCCGCCGCCGAAGGCCGCCGCTGCAGCGTCGCCGCCGGCGCAACAGCAGCAGCAGCAGCAGCAGCAGCAGCAGCAAGCCGAGAGGCGGCCGCCGGGCGACCGGTCCCACATACCGCCCAACGCGCAGCGCATGGTGGAGCTGCTCAGCCAGGACATGCAGCGGGTGGCGGCCAAGGCGCCGGCGACGTTCGCGCCGCAGGTCAAGGACACGCAGAAGCGGCTCGGCCTGCTGTTCGACCACCTCAACAACGGCGAGCTCGTCCGGCCGGACACGATCGAGATGCTGAATAAGATCGCCGAGGCGATCGCCGCGCGCGACTACGAGGTTGCTTCCAGACTGCAGGTGGAGATCCTGCGGGAGAAGACGGAGGAGTGTGGACAGTGGATGGTAAGCCTTTTCTTGTCTTTTGTCGTTCTTGTGCAGTATCTGGGACTTGCGACGGCTAACGCAGCGGTGTATGCAGACCGGACTGAAGAGGCTGATCAGTATGAGCAAGGCGACGCCTTGAATGAATGGGGGGTTGGTGCTTTGGCAGGTGGAAAAGGAGGGGGGAAAAGGGGGTGGGCGAGGCGGGGGGCGTGTGAGTAGTCAAGGGAATTGGGTGGTTCGTGTTAGAATGTTAAGCTCGCGAAGAGAAAATGCGGTATCGTTAGAATGTGCCTCTTTACTCTCTTCGGAGCGAGATTGTAAAACTGTGAATCCTTTGCCCGTGTCAAGCTGTGGTCTTGTTCCCTGCCTGGAGTGCTGCTTCGTCCTATGTGACGTTTCCTTCCATGGTTAAGGCTCTTGCTTGGCTGCACAGTTACAGCACCGTATTTCGTACAGCACCGAGTATGTGGTACCGTAAAAAGGGGGACAAGTGTCAAAGGGGTGGAGTTGGCCATCGTAGCTACCTTCCGATAAGATAAGGGATTCCTAGCTGAGGGCAGCCTCCACGCCCACGCCGTCTTGTCGATTTAACCTGAGCTCGACGTCACCGCCGCCCTACCCAGCTCTCCCGCCCTTCCCGTTCACAATTTCGCCAAATTCACACCTGGAGAACTCGGCCTGCAGATAGAGGGCGAGCATGACACCAGAGGAAGAAGCTGCGTCGGCGCGTGCCGAAGAGCAGGCGCGGCTGCGCAAGGCCCGTCGGGAGGCCAAGATCCGCGCCGGCGCCGAGTCGAGGCTGAAGACCATCACCGGCCTCGCAAGCGGCGTCCCGCGAGGTGCGTCTTGGTGGTTCTTGCGTTGAAACAACAATGCAATCTGCTCAGCTGGCAGCTAACATGGCCCGCCCTCTTCTTGCTTTAGACTCTCCGCCAGCAGCGACGGGAGCGCCTGCCGCTTCCTCGACAGCAGAGAGCGCCCCCGCCCGCACCACGCCCGTGGCGGGCCAACCCAAGCACGCCGACCCCGAAGAAGTCGACATCTCGCAACACTTCTACCAGCCGCGCACCACTGCCCGCTTGGGCCCGTCCTCCTCCTCCTCCTCCGCCTCCAACAGCGCCGGCAACATCTCCGACGCCCAGCTCCGCCAGATGATGCTCGGCCTCGACCAACCCACCCCCACCTCCGGCACGCCAGCCCCCGACACCGCCGACGAGCAGATGCTGCGCATGATGATGAAGATGCTCGGCGCCGACCCCAACTCCGCATCCACCACCACCACCACCAGCCCCGCCCCAGGCACCACCAACGCCCCCGTGCTCCCCGCCCGCTCGACCGCCCTCTACCGCCTCCTCCACACCCTCGTCGCCCTCTCGCTCGGCCTCTACATCGCGCTGTACACGCCCTTCACAGGGACCAAGCTCTCGCGCGACCGCGCGGCCGCCGCGGCCGCCGGCTCGGCCGAGGAGCGCGAGCGCCTGTACGGCGACGCCGACACCGCCGCGGCGACGCGCAATTTCTTCTGGGTCTTCGCCACCGCCGAGGCGCTGCTGCTGACCACGCGGCACCTGCTGGACCGCGGGCGCAGCAGGCTGGACGCGGCCGTCGCGGGTGGCGGGCCAAATGGCGGCGGTAGCCTGTTGGGACTGGTGGTCGGGTTCCTGCCCGACGGGGTGCGGGGCAAGGTCGAGTTGGCGATGCGCTATGGCGAGGTGCTCGGCGCGGTGCGGCGGGATGTGCTTATTTGTGTGTTTGTGCTGGGCGTGGCGGCTTGGTGGCGGGGGTAGTAAAATACATACATGCCCGGTGGGTTGGTTAGAGGGGCGGGTGGGATATGGTGAGTGGCGCTCAAATAAGTAGGTTTAGCACACTTGTTATTGCTCAATGACTTCGATGTTGTGGATGTGGTTGTGATTGTGCAAGTGAAGGATAGGGTGGCTGGCTTCGGTCCGAGTGCTCCCTTCATGCGATGCTGACAAGAACCGACTTAGAGGGCAGCAGGCAGCATACGAAGGGTAGCCACCCCCTTAGGCTCCTAGGAGACATTAGACAGAGCACCTAAATGCCCATTCCGGAACAGACACCCGTCGGCCTGGGAGGGTAGGAACACGACGCTGGCCTGCTGTCAGACTTCGGATGATTGTTGCTTCTCGTCTTGCGCCATCTGCAAGGTGATAGGGCACATAAAGGGGTAGCCACTCCTTAGCCTCCTTGGAGACATCAGAATCAGCTCCTGAGTGCCAAATCCAGAACAGACTCTCGTCGGCCTGGGAAGTAGGGACACGACACTACCCTGCTGCCAGACATTTGAATGATCATTACTTCCGTACTTCTCGTCTCGCTCCATCTGCAAGGAGCTAGGCTAGTCCTGCCAGTGAGCAAGTCTCAGGTTTCTATAGCAACCTCCCGGACCGGACTGGACGACATCCATGGATGTGCTCTATTTCCCCTTCCATATCTCTATCAGAGTGTGTCATGCCTACCACCCGTCGCCCACAAAAAGCCCAGTCTTTTAACACAGTGCCCTTCCACGTTCCCGTCCTATTCCAGCCTCAGATTCCGATGCGATCAATCTCTCCGACCTCCATTCGCACCCGTTCCTACATCGCTGTCTAGTTAGTAGTAAGTACAACTTCACTAGCCGCACAAGCGCCCGCCCTGCTCGCTGGTCCCGACACCCCTGAATCCCCAATAATATCGGTACTGGCGGGTATATTCGACCTCCTCACCCCTTACCACCCCCCAGCCCAAACAGGCCAGAGGCCTACCACCTCTTCTAGCGCAATGCTTGAATGAGCCGCGATGATGTTCTACACAAGCGCACAGAAACAGGAAAAGCCCATAGAAAAACCCCCGTAAACAGCAGACGAACGCCCGTGCGATGCAAGCAAAGACCCAGAGAGGAGAAGAGAAGAAATAAAAAGCCAAGAGGAAAAGGGATCTTCAGCCCAAGCCGTGCCATACCATCCAGACCAAGCAAAAAGAGAACCCCAAATCTCCAAAGACAAGCCACTCACTCGATTGCTCCGATGACACTCCAGCCAGACTCCCCAGTCCATGAAGAAATGATTTATGTCCTTAGAACAAGTCAAAGCCGACGCCACCTGCCACAGCCCCCATCGATTCCCAGCATCAAGCACGTCGGGCCTTGTACGGAGGAGACCAGCGCCAACCAAGCACAACAACAACCAACCCACCTTCTAAGTCTCATCCACGACTCCGTCTCTGACCCAACTCAACTCAGCTCCCCTCCCACAACCCCAGCACGCCACTCACCCACTCACCCACTCACGCACACCCACCTCCCAAAAAGGGGAGAAAAAAAAAGTTACATCAACATCCCCCGTCTGCCCGACGCCTAACTACCTCTCAAAAGAACTTCGCCAACGCCCGATTGAGGCTGATGAAGTCGACCGGCTTGGTGACGTAGTCATTGAAGCCGGCGTCGACACACTTCTCGTGCACGTCCGACATGACGTTGGCCGAGAGGGCGATGATGGGCAGCGGGGGGCCGCCGAAGCGGCCCTGGGCCTCCCAGGCGCGCACCTCGCGGCAGGCCTGGTAGCCGTCCTTGCGGGGCATGTGGAGGTCGCACTGGTTCCATGTCGCCGCGGACGCGAGGGAGGCGGTGTGTTAGCATGTATGTGTATGCATGTATGTATGTATATAACATGGTGTGTGTGTGTATGTGGGTTATGTCACTGTTGTTACGGGCCGTGTTTCGGGATAAGGGGTGAATTGAGGAGGGAGGGAGCGAACAAGGAAAAGGAGCAGGGGAAAAACTGAAAAAGAAAAAAAAGAAAGGAACAAAGAAGAGAAAAAAACGCACCAGAATCAGCGAATAGTACCCCCACCCGCGCGCAAACACCATCTCGGTGCACTCGACGCCGTCGGCGGCCAGCTCGACCGCCACGCCGACCCGCTTCAGGTACTTCTGCAGCACCTTCTGGTTGACCGGGTTGTCCTCGACCAGCAGTACCTTGTAGCCCTTGCCAGCCATGCGGCGCTCCATGTCGACGTAGCTCTGCCGCTGGTCCTCGACCAGCCGCTGCGCCGTCGACCGGTTGTGGTCGATGCTCAGGTCGCGCTCCTTGGCCGGGTCGAAGATGACGGCGAACCGCGACGGCTTGACCGGCTTGTAGATGTACGTGACCCTGCCGTCCGACAGGATGTCCGCGTACTTGGTGCCCGCGACCAGCTTCGACACGGCCTGCCGCTGGACCGAATCCGAGAGGATCAGGATGGTCGTCTTGCCTGGCATGGTCGAGTCCGAGTGCATGACCTTGTCCATGAGCGAGATGATTTCTTCGGGGGACGGCAGGTTGACGACGATGTGCGTGAACCGGACCGAGTCTTCGCCCTGGATGAACGAGGTTGCCTCCTCGACCGAGGCGACGGCCGTCAGCTGGTGCGGGATGCTTTTGGGAAGCGTCATCTCTATGTGCTTCGTCGTGGCTTCGCGGCTGTGTGTCTGCGTGCAGATGATCAGGATGGAGTACATGGGCGGCGGCGGCGAGATGATCTTGTTGACGGTGGCCCCTTCCCGACTCGGCGTCGGTGTGGCCCCGGGGCTGCCCCTGCGCGACGGCACCTCCAGCTTCATCTGCGAGAGATCTTGTCCGCTGGCGCGAGCCGCCTGGCTGAAGCGCACCAGGCCGGTATTCAGCGACGACACGGACGAACGGTCCGTCAACCGCGTACGGCTGGACGACGTCGATAGCTCGGAGCTACCGCTCGAAACGGCTGCCGGGGAGCCAGAACCACGGTCCACGGTAGACGGACTGTCCGAAGCCGCCGCGACCCCGTGGAGCGCACTCACAGAAGGCGACGAGGCGGGAGGAGCGAGAGGCGTGTCCTGCGACGGGCCTGGCGTCGGCGTCAGCCGAGGCACTGTAGCCGCGTCTGGGTGGTCGTTCTCCGTTGGCAGCCCGAACCTTGCGGTGAACGTGAAGGTGGACCCCTCGCCCGGTACGGCAGTGCCTACCATCTTGCCGCCGTGCAGCTCGACCAGCTGACGTGAGATGACCAGGCCCAGACCACTCCCGCCATGCTGCCGGGTGCTGCTGCCGTCGATCTGGCTGAACGGCTTGAAGATCAGCTCGGCCTCCGCCTCGGTGAAGCCCCTGCCCGTATCGATGATGGAGAACTCGAGCATGATCTCATCGGGCCGCAGTTCCACTCCGTCGGGCGCGACGACCTTGCATCTGCTGAACACCTCGCCCTGGCTGGTGAACTTGATTGCGTTCCCGATGACGTTGAGCAGCACCTGGCGAATGCGCACCCTGTCTCCCTTGACCCAAGCCGGAACGTCTTCCTCGACCACGTAGTTGAGCTCGAGCCGTTTGGCGATCGCCATGGTCGACACGAGTTCGTTCACGTCCTCGATCAAGGAGCGTGTGTGGAACCACTCATAGCTCAGCTTCATCATGCCCGCGTCGACTTTGGAGAGGTCGAGGATGTCATTGATGATCATGAGCAGGCTGTTGGCGCTGGTCTGAATCGTGTTGGTGTAGTCCCGCTGCTCCTCGTTGAGCGTGGTGTCCTGCAAGAAGCTGACCATGCCCGAGATGCCGATGAGCGGCGTCCGGATTTCGTGCGACATGTTGCTGAGGAAGCGGCCTTTGGAGTCCATCGCCTCCTTCAGCTTGGCCTCTAAGAGCTTGAGGTCGTTGATGTCCGTGGCCGAGCCAAAGTACGAACTCGCACCGTTGCCAAAGTCGACACTGTCAATCTCCACGCAGCGGATGAGGTGCCATCGGTACTCGCCGCTCTTGGAGCGCAGCCGAATCTCGGTCGTGTACGACAGCCGCCCGCTGCTATCCGTCGACACCTTGATTACGCCCTGCCGGGCGAGCTCCGCAAGTTTCGTAAGATTCGTAGTCGGATGATCGTACGTGGGGCCGTCGTTGTTGCTGCTGCCGCTGCTGCCGGAGCTGTCGTTCCTTGAGAGCGTGTGCGGATGATCTTTGATATTGGCATCGCGGGACATCGGCGCTTTTGAGGCCCGCCGGGCAGCCGTGTAGTCAGCCGAGAACGAGCGGCCGTGGGTCCTCAGATCGGCCTCCGAAGCCAGGCCCGGCTGTTTTCCAAGGGGGATCCGGCATTTGGCCAGGTCGTCCGGATGCACGTAATTCATAAATCCGAGCCCGAGAGCGCCGTGGAAGTCCTGGCCCGTGTAAGACAGCCATTGTTCGTTCGCAAACGTGATGCCCTCGTCCTCGGTCGCTGTGAAAATAATCTGTGGTATCAGGTTGGCAAGCAGGCGATGCTTCGCCTCGGACGTCTCGATTTCTTCTTGCCGCGCTGCCCTCAGCTCCGCAATGCGCTGATCGTGGATGTCCATGTAAGACCCGAGGAACTGCAGGATCACGCCCCTCTTGTCCTTCGACGCAACGGCACGCGCGTAGAACCATCGATAAGCACCGTCGAACCGCCGAATGCGCACCGATCTGGAAAACTGCTCACCGGTCCGGACGCACTGGCTCCATGCCCGGAGGTATTCCTCTCTGTCGTCGGGGTGGATGCTTCCCCACGGGTCGGCGGCCAGGTCGCTCGAGGTCTGTCCGCGGTAAGTAAGGAAACGGCTGTTGACCCAGACGATTTCTCCTGTATGAGGAAGCGCCACGAATACGTGCGCCGGTAACGAATCCAGAATAAGTCCCTTCAGCCTGTCAGACGGCGGCGTCATGTCCGTTTGCGCAATCGACCCTGCTCTAGAGGGCGCTGCTGGATGTGTCATGCCTCTGCTGATTGTCGAGCTCGGCGGCAGGGATTGGAACGTCGAGGCAAAATCGGCTCCGTATGAGTGTAGCTGGGTATGGCGGTGAGGTGTCGAGACCGGCATGCCACCTTGCTTCTTGTGAGTCTCGGTCTGGGTTGCATGGTCTCTCCCCTCTCGCGACGGCGGTCGTCTCTGCTGGGCACTAGACGGCAGGCATTCTTCGGAGTTTTGACGAATAGATTCGTTACTCCTTCGGGACTCTGCCGCCGCCGCATGGCCGGGCGAGGCAGGGTCGTGCAGCTGTCCCTTGCCGCTCGATAGGCGCAGGGACGACCGCTTCTCGGCAGCTGAGGCATCCCGCGAGTCCCTTCTCGCCCGGTGCGCGGTCGCCGGAGCCTTTGGCACGGAGCTGAAATAGCTGTCCGCATTTACCGGCGCCGGGCTCGACGTGGGCGCTCGCTTGCTGTCCATGACGAACCCGAGGGATGTCGGATCCCCACCCGGTGTGCCACTGGGAGAGCCGGTGGCGCTGCGGGAAGGGGCCGAATAATCGCTCGGGCTCGTCATGCTGCCGGCAATCGAGTCTCGAGAGGCGGTTTCTTCGGCCGGGGAACAAGCCAGCGATGCCAAAGCCGTGGGGTCCGCCAGCGGTCGTCCATCGGGTCCGAGGGCGCCGAAGCCGGCAGTGTGCGGTCTGCGTTTTTGTAATCCATTCAACTCCGTTTCCAGGTTGCTGTAGTGACGAGCGAGAGAGAAGGAATTGGCCAGATGCGGGGCGAGGTACTCGAGAGACTGGCGTAGATTAGAAGGATACGGGATAACGGGGCTTAGGATGGACAGAATGGCGATGGGTGCATGCTTCTCCTTGACGGCACGCTCAGGGGAGGGATTCAAAGCCGGCGACGGGTCTCCGTTCTTGCGTGCCGTGATCTTTTGCTCCATAAGCGAGGGATCCAGCTTAAAAGTCGGATTGGGCTTTGAGAGCAGCACATGCGTGAGGGGGATATGCAGCACGGTCCACGAATTGTCGACGCCGATGGCCTTTGGCGGCAGCATGGCGGAATAATCAGCAGGCGGAGGTGAAGGGTTGAACGAGTCCTCATTGACCATGGCGTCGGTGAAAAAAGGGTTCTCGGCCGGGTCGGCCCTCACGGCGGGCGAAGGCGCCGGCGATTGCGACCACGGCGACGGCGGAGCCTGCTCGTATTCCTCATACTTGGGGACGGCCGGCTTCGGTGTGCCGTCCTCAATCCCGGATGCCAGACTGGGTTTCTTATCAGACGGCTGCGCCTCGGAGGCCTGGCCGGAGACCGAAGAGGAGGCCGCACTCCCGAGGAGCGAAGACAGCTTGGACAGGGAATCTGATCGCGGCTTCCGGATCTTCTTCCGGTGCCGCTCGGGCGACTTAGCCACAGATGCGGCGCGCGAATCCAACGGGTCGGTTGGGGTCGATTCCTGATGGAGATAGGGGTAGGTTCTAGTCAGCGCCACAACGCGGCCGCACTCTAATATACGCAGGATACCGTTGTGGTCGATCAAGGGGTCTGCTTCGTAGTCGAGCGCCTGCAGCACATTCAGCACCTTTCCGTGTCCCCCCCTCGGGGCGGTGAAGGGCGCCTCCCAACTGGGGGTCTCTTCTTGTGGCTCCAGCGCATCGTGCTCCTCCAGCGCTTGTTGATTGAGGCTGGGCAGGTTGACGCTGGTCTCGTGATCGAGGGTGGTGGCTGGGTGATGGGACTTGCTCCGGGACAAAAGTTGCGGCCGCTGCGAAGCAGGGTGTGACCGGTCGCCTGATGCGGCGGTCTGCCGGTTCTGCTCGTATGACGTGAATGAATGTCTGTTCCGCAAGCCCGGGCGCGCAGGTTCTGGTATGGTAGGTGGCTCTCCAGCCTGGAAGAGCGCATCGGCGGGGTCGTCATTGCTGCTCGGGATCAGACTTGAGCCCCTGGCCAGATACCTTAGGCTGAGGTCGTCTTCGCGATGGGCACTGTACGTGGCCTTCTGACCCCACGGCACGTTTTCGATATCGGTTGGGTCGGCTGGAACGGCGAGCGTGACCCTCTCGGCCTTGTACAGATCCACCATGATCTGCACAACGGCGTGCCACCAAGCGTCGAGGCCCGGCTCGGCCGAGAGCAAAAGCGACAACTCGTAGAGATTCGGGGTCGGGAAATCAGGGTGGCCTGTGTGGCCTGTCATGGCCTGCGATACCCCGGGAGGCAGGAAAGTCGTATTGGAGGCAGGGGTCGAGGGACTTGACACGAGCGTGTCCTGGCCTTTGAGAAGGTCGGAGGCCGGCCGGGTCCCGTCGGGCGGAACGGTAGGCGAGGGCGTGGTGAAGGGACGTTGCACCGCAGGGGAGACCAAGCCGGAAGACGCCATGCGAGGAAACGGGTAGGAAGGCGTCCGAGCTACCGGGCTAGGCGTGACGGAGCCGCGAACGGTATTGCCAGACCCGGTCGAGGTGGCGGCCGGATCCGACTCGGACGACCGCGGCTGTGAGGTTGGCGAGCTCTCCTCCTGGATCGTGGAAACCCTCTTGGGGCCGGGCACGGCCGCATTTTGTCGTCTTGGCTGTAGTTCTCTGCGCTCCATCTCGCGGGCCAAGTTCTCGCGGTACTCGTTCAACTGCCGCTGCGAGACCCTGGGTTCCGGTCCCACAGTATTCCCAGCCGTTCCCTGGCCATCCTTTCTCGCCGGTGTAGGCCCGGTCTCCCTCCGGACGATCTCGTCGTCGTCCAACAGCTCTGGCGCAACGGCAGACAAGGCAGACTCGCGGCTATGGCCTCGCTCGGGGTCATTCTGGGGCGAAATCGGCTTCTTGCCAGACGCCCGAGGCTCCGGGTTGGGGAACTCGGACGACAGAGACCCTTCGCCCCTGCTCGCCAAACCTTCCGTCATTGTTCTGCTGCAGTCACCTGGGATGATCGGATCGCAGTCACTGCATCGTCAGAGGCGGGCGGCCTCGACTGCGGATGCGCGCGGTGTGGTTCAACCCCGGCTAGGTCGGTTCGCTGTTTTGGTTGTTCTGTTCTGGCCTGGGGTAGATCTTCGCTGCTGATGGTGGTCGGTGGTCCGCAACCTCGTGCCGGCATCCCTCATTGAGCGTGGTCTTCCCAGTGACGTCGATGGAAGGCAGCCGCAAAGGCTCGGGTCTGGGGTCGGGCAGGCATCCAACACAAAGGCGGGAAGGAGAGGGGGAAGAGGCAAAATCAGAGGCAGGAAAAGAAGGCTATTGCGACTGCCACTTCCGCCTCAGACTGAGACCAGAGTGCGCGCGCAACGACGGCGAGTCAACCGACAATAGGCAAGCTTGCGGCAGGAGAAACAAGCTGCAAGCGCTGTTTGGGTGGCTTGGGTGTGGGTTGTGCGTGTGTCTCCCGGCAATTGGCAGCCGTGGGGAAAGGCAGCACAGGAAACTTTGAACTTGGAAGGGAACTTGGGAGGTTCGAGGGGCAGAGTTGGCAAGGCCCCAGTGACTAAAAAGGGGGACTATGACGTTATGCGATGGACTGGCGGACATGAGACGGGGAGCAAACTGCCGAATGCACGAGTCCGACCCAAAGCACCCGGTAGCATTTTTGCTGGTACCACTGCAGCAGAGAAGGGAAAATGAAAAGAAGACGAAATAAAATACAAGCAGTCGAGCCCTCAATCTCGGGCCAGGTCAATCGTCCCCCGTGCCCTACAGACATGCGCAGGAGAGGGTCGTGGAGCTGGGAAAATGCAGGAGCCCCAGCAGGGTGGATGGAGCATGGGGGATGTGCGTGAGTGGTCAAGCTTGTGCACGGAGTGCATTCCGTGCAGATCCGTCCACTACCTACCAGGTAGTTAGGTAGGTACCAGTTTCAATTTTCTGGTATATTTCCTGCTTCAACTATTACTTCAAAAGGGTCATCCGCCGGCGACGCCGTAGCCATTTTGAGCCCTTAACTATGACAGTTCACTCTCTACAAGCCGTAATTTTCCCGCATCTTGGTGACGAACGATTTACAGCAACAAATGAGAGCTCACGAAGACCTTGCTGAGGTACGGTAGTTGAGTGCTTGGGACCTACAGGTAGTTCCGTACCAGGCTGCGGTTCACAACGTTAGATGGATCCGTATGTGTAGGTAAGTGAAATATGATGCATTGTAGTGTAGTGTACGGAGTACAGTTTCTGGCCGAACCCTGCAACGCCCTGGTCGAAGCAGCAAAACAAGGACCCCAGTTCGGTGCTACCGTCCTGGCCGGTGTCCGGCTCGTGGCATGGAATGTCTGAGAACACGGACGGGCGGATGCCTGGCTCGGGCAAAATGTCTCGCCTGCTGGCAGCTCGCATCCCATGACGAAGATGAAGAAGTTCATCCGCGAGTCAGGAGCCCTCCACGGGACAAAGGGCGGCCACGCGGCGGGAGAAGCCTAGGTGGGCGGCCCGAAGGTAAACTTGCAACGTGCAAGGCCAAGCTGGGCAGGCTCGGTGCATATCAGTCGCCTTGGGCACTACGTCATCGGCGTCAAACATAACCGATGAGAAAGCCGGCATGTCCCTGCAGCAAACCGCCGCACTGATTGGCTGTGTTATGTACACTACAGCGTATTATACACTGTATGCACTGTACCGCGACCGATGTGTTCGGGGCTGCGACCCACGGACGGAAAGACCGTGCAGCTGCTTTCACATTACAGAATACGGGATACACTGCTTTGATACGCTGCCAAGTCGGCCGGCTCGTAGCTACAGTAGTGTGTAGTGTATTCCGTACTGTAAAGCTGAAGTTCTGTTCATTGTGCAAACAAAAAGGTGCTTGCAGATGCCCCGCTGTTCCCAAAATACGGAGCCCGGCCTGGGGATGTCTTATGGAGTCCACCCATTCCTGCTGAATCCAATCAAGTTCGCCTTGGTCGTCTGATTCCGGCTGATTCGTGTGTATCAGCACTATGTAGCGGAAGATCTTGTCGCAAGATATAGCTCGTCTGCCGGCCCAATGCGACTTGCATTTCGCAATTGAAACGGACTGCCGCCCGTCAGTAGAATACATATCTCGGAAGTCGGCCGAGAAACTGGGTCACAGCTCGGAGATGGGTGTATGGAACTCCGTACCTCACTAGGATCGAGGGAGAAGTCAAGAATAACCCAGCTCATGTTAGTGTAAAAGTGATCAGTAACAAGAGCGTTTATGCCAAAAGGTACCTAGGTAAGTTAGGCTGCTAACAGTGGCCAAGCAATTGAGAGCCTCCCCAGCATCCAGCGCGCTCGGCTCAGGTAAATTCCATGTACCTGTAGCCTTTTGCCTTACCAGTGAACGCTGGTGTTGGCAAAAAGTTCAGCTGAGAGCGAGTTGGTGAACAGAGTGCGTTTCTGGACGAGGGTAGCGTCCATGGCAGCTACCTAACTGGATAGCGATCCGGTAGTTACAGTTCCAAGGTTGCCGGCATGCTCAAGAGCTGGCGCACCCGCTGCAGTCTTGAGTGTAGTCCGCCAACCATTACAATTGATTGGTCAAACGGCCGCGCCCACCAGCGAGGCTGTCGCACCCTCCAACTCTCTAGCTTGCTACCCCAAAGCAGCCTTGCGTTCGCTTCTTTCTCCCCGACAAATACGGATACAGGCAGGCTCTTACTTGCCGCAGCCCTCTCGCCGACACGCCCTCGTCAGGCGCCGCAGGGCGCGACCCTCCGATTTTACATACATCGAGAATCGATGACCAAATTCCAATAGCAATCGTGCATCCCGCATCTCGCCGACCGAACCGAACCATCGACAGCCCCGCCTCCAAAATGGCCGACTCGGACGGCGAGTATGTCGAGGACCTGTCGGATGACGATCTCCACGACCACCGCGTGGCCGCCGATGGCACTGGGGCGTCTTATGGCACACGCTCCAAAGCCGCCCGCGGTACAGGGACGCAGGGCGGCCGCAGGAAAGCCAGAGGTGGCGGCCGCTCCAAGGCTGCTTGGGAGGACATCAAGAGATCATGGGAGAACGTCGTGGAGGCGGAGGATGGCAGCATCACGATCGAGGCGCTCCTTGAAGCCGAGAAGCGGCGGCGGCTGATGCGCGACACGACGCCGCTGCAGCGCGGTATCATCCGGCACCTGATGCTGGTGCTCGACATGAGCTTCGCTATGGCCGAGAAGGACCTGCTGCCGACGAGGTACCTCTTGACACTCAACTACGCCGTGGATTTCGTACGCGAGTATTTTGAGCAGAACCCCATCAGCCAGATGGGAATCATCGCCATGCGCGACGGCGTCGCCGTGAGGATAAGCGACATGGGCGGGAACCCGGCCGAGCACATCGAGAAGCTGCGGACGTGGGCAGCGCAAGGGGAGCCACAGGGAAACCCGAGCCTGCAAAACGCCCTCGAGATGTGTCGCGGTGCATTATTGTCCGTAGCTTCCGCATCCCCGCGACCGAATCCTCCCGAACCACAGGCGTTTACTGACAAAAACGTCCCAGTCACACGCCGTCCCACGGCACCCGCGAAGTCCTCATCATCTACGGCGCCCTGCTCTCCAGCGACCCGGGCGACATCCACGACACCATCGCCAACCTCATAACCGACCGCATCCGGGTCTCCATCGTGGGGCTGTCGGCCCAGGTGGCCATCTGCGCCGAGCTCTGCACCCGCACCAACGGCGGCGACCCGTCCAGCTACGCGGTCGCCCTGCACGAGCAGCACTTCCGCGAGCTCTTCCTGGCCGCCACCACCCCGCCCGTCACGCACGCCGCGCCGGCGGACCAGCCCGGCACCGGCCCCAGCAACCACGCGGCGCTGCTGATGATGGGCTTCCCCTCGCGCGCGCTCGCCTCCAAGGACCACGTCAGCCTCTGCGCCTGCCACCACCGCCCCACGCGCGAGGGCTACGCCTGCACCCGCTGCCGCGCCAAGGTCTGCCGCCTGCCCGCCGAGTGCCCCGTCTGCGGCCTGACCCTCGTGCTGAGCACCCACCTGGCCCGCTCCTACCACCACCTGTTCCCGCTCCGCGGCTGGGTCGAGGTGTCCTGGGCCGAGGCGGCGCGCTCGCGCTCCAGCGCGTGCTTCGCCTGCCTGGCGCCGTTCCCGCCGGTGCCGTCGGCGAAGGGGAAGCTCGCTGGCAAGGGGAAAGGGGAGAGAGGAGGAGGAGGAGGAGGAGGAGAAGGAGAAGGCGGGATTGGAAGTGGGAGTGGGAGTGGAAATCGGAGCGGGGGCGTGGTGGGGCTTGCCGCGTCGGCGGCCATGCCCGAGGTCAAGGCCGTCGGGGTGAGCGAGAGCGGGCGGTATGCGTGCCAGGTGTGCGGCAACCACTTCTGCATCGACTGCGATGTGTATGCGCACGAGGTTATCCATAATTGTCCCGGCTGTCAGAGCGACACGCGCGGGACCACGGCAGATGGGGCCGTAGGCGACGGGGAGGAGGTGACGAACGGTCATGGCCCAGGCGAGCAGAACGGAGCAAATGAGGCTATGGTCATAGATTCATGAAATCTGGGGTGGTTAAAAGTTCGTCTTTGGTTGCGGCGCTGTGTTGGTTTAACGCGTGTGTTCGAATACTTGGGGCGCATGGGACAGGGCGATGCATTGGCTTTCTTGCCGGCGTTGGATGGTAAGTATCATGGATTCTCGGCGCATCATTTATGGACATAGAACAGCTCAAGAGATGCTGAAATTGGCGTCAACGCTATCATACCCATACACCCAAGCCAAAGAAGACCAAATCGCTAAATTACAGATTCCCGCGCTCCGCCTGCTCCCGCTCGATCGCCTCGAACAGGCTCTTGAAGTTGCCCGCGCCGAACCCATCAAAGTGGTTCCGCTGGATGATTTCGATAAATACGGTCGGCCGGTCCATCAGCGGCTTGGTGAACAGCTGCAGTAGGTAGCCCTGCTCGTCGTAGTCGATGAGGATGTTCAGCCGCTCCACGACGTCCAGGTCCTCCTTCAGCTCCCAGTTCCGCTTCTCCGTCTTGAGCCGCACGCGCATCGTGTCGTAGTACGTCTTGGGCACGTCGATGAACTGCACGCCGCGGGCGCGCAGGGCGCTCACCGAGGCGATGATGTCGGGCGTGAGCAGCGCGATGTGCTGCACGCCCGGCCCGGCGTTGAACAGCACGTACTCCTCGATCTGCGACTTCTTCTTGCCGGGCGCCGGCTCGTTGATGGGCATCTTGACGACGTCGTTGGGGCTCGCCATGACGATGCTGCGGAGCGCGCTGAACTCGGTGCAGATCTGGCTGTCGTCGACCGACCAGAAGCGGTGGAACGACAGGCACTGCTCGTAGAACGCGCAGGCCGACACCATCTCGTTCCAGTCCTGGTTGCCGACGCAGTGGTCGATGCGCGCGAGCGGCACCTCCGGGAGTGTGACCGTGGCCGAGCTGGCAGGCACGGCGCGGAAGCCTGGGAGAAAGGCGCCGCGGAAGCCCTGGCGCGAGATGAGCGTGTGGGTGGTGTCGCCGTAGGTGCGGATCACAGCCGTGCGGACGTGGCCGTGCTCCTTGTCGCCCGTGGTCATGGGCGGCTGAACGGCCTCGGCGCCCCCGGCAACCGCCTTCTCGTACACGCCATCGACGTTGTCGACCTCGAAAGCCACGTCCTTGACGGCGTCGCCGTGCCGCTCCAGGTGCTCGTGCATCTCCTGGAGCAGGTGCCTGTCCTCCGGAGAGATGGGCTCATCGTTGGGCAGGTACTTGGCCGAGCGGAGCGGCGATGTGAACACGAACCGGATATCGTTGTTGGCGACCACGTACGAGGCAAAGTAGCGACTGCCAGTCTCGAGGCCGCGGTAGGCGACCGTCTTGAATCCGAAGAAGGTGTTGTAGAAGCCGGCGGCCTGCTTCGCGTTGCCCACCCACCAGGTGACATGGTCATAGCCGCTGAAGTTGGGCGAGGAGCTCTGGACTGCGTAGTCCGATGCCCGAGAGAAAGTTTCGTTGTCTGAGACGGCAGACGGTGACATGCTCACACAGCAGGTTTATGCGTGCAACCGTTGTTGGTTCAACGAGGTCTTGGGTGAGAGGCAACAAGAGGAATGTAGATCGATAATGGCACTATGAACAGAGGGTCAAGGCTTGCCGGCTGTTTGAATGATCTGTTGCTATCCAGAGATGCACACCGGTAAAAGCAGGGAGAGAAAGGGACGGGGAGGGGACTTATAGACAGGATCTAATGGGGGGAGGAGATCTCGGCTTAACAATGGCCCTGTTTTCACGGTTTCCAATGGGATGGGGATACCGGATGGAAGCCTAGGATACAGAGCGCCTGCCCGCCACCGTCATGCACCTTGGATGTCCTAGCTCTAGGCGCTGATTCCTGCGCCAAAAGGCATGTGTACTGCACGGCAGAGGCAGGGCCTGTCCGATGGCAAGGCGAGTCCCGCATTCTCGAAAATGCGGCATGCGCTCCCCTCTAGATGGCGGCTTCTAAGTGGCTGCTTCCCATTGCGCATGCCAATTGATGATCTGCCATTGGGTTGCTGCTTCCTCCAAGGGAACGTAATCGCCAGGCCTGCCCGCACTGTCCGCAGCACAATGACGACGATTAAGCCGAGTTCATGAGGCGCGATGTTCGCCTTGTGGTTGGTGGGGACGCGGAATCGCACCGATGGAGCGTGGGGCCGCCGCTAAAGCCGCACAATGCCGCCGCTTGCCGAGAGCCGCTCCCGCGGGGAGCTCCGCGGCCTGGCGCCGGGGCCGCGGTCAGCAACGGCGACGCACTTATTCGCTCTTGATCGTTGCCGGTCGCATGGGAGGGAGGCACGAGACCGGTGCATTCCCGGATTCGGCTGCCACGGATGGGGCGTAGAAGATCGGCTCCAGTTGACTAAAGGCCAATAACAGACCCATTTATCTCCAAGTCCGAACACTCCGAATCAACGGGAACATCCCACAGAGAAGCATCGAGTGCTGGGAAAGGTTTCGGTTGTCGATTTGCTCCCTCAAATCAGTCAGGCGGGGGCTTTTGCTTGCAATACGGACAAGCGGTTGCTGACGACTGGCACGGCGGATTGAGAAGGGACCGTTGCAAAACACCGAGCCCTGTTGAGCGACTCGACACCATGGCCTATCTCGAACTGAGCCGCCGCGACATCAATGTCCTTGAAAAGATCAAGGACCCAGAATCCGATCCGTCCCTTATGATCCAGGTTGATCCCACACTTCCCAAGGACCCCCACATCACGGATGCCGATGAATACCAGAAGATCTCCCAATTGGAGCGCGACATCATCTTGTCTTTCCAAGACCTTGAGGTCCAACAGGCAAAGCAGCGATCCACGGGGACGACGGATATCGACGTTGCCGAGAAATACCGCGATGGCGTATCGAGACTCGACCAGCTCATCCAGGACCACCCTCAATACGCCAGTGCCCGCAACAACAGGGCGCAGGCGCTGAGGCGCTTGTACGGCGACTCGATGCTAGTTGCCGGCGCTCCAAGGAGTCCGCAAGCATTACTCCAGGAGGTCGATGATGCCGAGCGGTCAGAGATCGCAAAGACCGTATTGGGTGACCTCGACTGCGCCATATCCCTTCTCACCCCGAAAGCGGCGCGCTCAAGAGTGTCTCCGCAGGTTGCCAGAACACTAGCCAATGCTCACACCCAGCGAGCTGCCGTCTACCTCATGACGTCCAAGCTGATGGGCCCCAAGACGGCCTCCGTGGACGTCGAGAGGCCAGAGGCGAGCTGGTCGAAGCTGGAATTCGAGGAGCGGGCGTCGCGAGATTTCGCTCTGGGCGGCAGATACGGGAACGAGATTGCCAAGGGCCTGGCGGTGAGCACAAACCCAACGGCCAAGCTATGCGGGCAAATGGTTCGAGAGGCGATGAAGAAGGAGTATGGACCGGGTTTTGCTTCATAGATCGGGCCTTAAGGGCGGCGGTGCCGGGTTTGAGTATCCATGTCGAGCATGAAAAGGCGTTCGAGTTTCCGCGTTGTCGACATTGCGGCGGGTTGTCGGGATTCAGGTAGATATCCACAGCGTGTACATGTTACGAGCTCTTTGGGAAGCCGAGGCGACTATCCAAGTACCAGTTGGTTGAGCAATAGGTACGCCAGAAATTGTCCGTAGGTTGTTGACAACGTACCGACGAGCAGTCTCGATTATCTCCCCCGTTGTCCTGCCCTTCTCCTTCTCCTCACGGTTGATCCTCAGCACAGCTGCCGAAACACCAATGAACACGGCGAAAATCGGGTCCGCCACGCGGGAGATTATGTATGCTGGAGCCGCCATTTTTCGAAATCTGGTAATCTCGTGGTAACGTTTGGCGTAGAACGTCAGGGCGGCGAAGGCAAGATTTGTCGCAAGCTGAGCAGGCACTCAAGATGATGGTGCTTTGGAGTTGAGATTGGCGCGCTCCACTCCAGCTCACCACCTCAGATGGCCCGTGCTCCCAAGAACCGCCGCACGAGCCAACCATTAGTCATCCAATCCAACCAACCAATGCGCATGGTTTCCCACTCGAATTTTGGCAGCCCACAAACTGGAAATTATTTCGAGAACGACCTCCAAGTGAACGGCTCTGTCTTCGCTCTCCGTGCCCGCTGTTGACTTCAGGAAAGGCCCGAGGACACAACAGGTGAGTCGCAATTGCACGCCGCGTCTCCATTCTAAGGAGGAAGTAATTTTCTCTCTCGGTTTGTCTAATACGTTTGTCCACCTACAGAACCGACAAAATGAAGTTCTTGAAGACGTCGAGGGTCTGCCTCGTTACCCGGGGTCGTTATGCCGGCAAGAAGGTACGCGATACGCAACGAAGCTCTGCTACATCTTTCCGCCGCCATTGTCGAAAGTTGGGACCGGGGCTTGAGTAGAGCATGAAGACGGACTGCTTGGGAGCGGGGATGTTGGCAGGAGGGGCAACAATCGGCCAGCGGGAGGAGCACGGAGGGGAACCCACGAAGGCAGCGAATGGGCCAACAAATATGCTGACTCGGCGCGCCGTTCAGGTTGTCATCATCCAGCCGGTCGACAACGGCAGCAAGACACACCCCTACGGCCACGCCCTGGTAGCGGGCATCGAGCGGTACCCGAACAAGATCACGCGCCGCATGTCCAAGTCGAGGCAGGAGAAGCGCTCCAAGGTCAAGCCCTTCATCAAGATCATCAACTACAACCACCTGATGCCCACCCGCTACACGCTCGAGCTCGAGGGCCTCAAGTCCGTGATCACCCCCGACACCTTCAAGGAGGTCAGCCAGCGCGAGGAGGCCAAGAAGACGGTCAAGAAGGTGCTGGAGGAGCGCTACATGAGCGGCAAGAACCGGTGGTTTTTCACTCCTCTGCGTACGTCTTTCCCCCCAGTCCCTCTCCCAACAGAGAACTGGTGTGGGACAACCGTAACTGACTGCGACGCAGGGTTTTGATTGGGTTTTTCCTCAACTGGCTGGGCGGGGCGAACGGTTTTTTTTCGGGCTGTAAACAGCATTCATGGAATAAAAATCTGAGGCTCACTGGCTGAATTTTACGGCAATGTTCTGACGACACAACCCGTCTGGCGTTGACGCCGTTCCTCATTAGATGCGTGTCCCCCTGATGCCGCGCCGCAACCATGGAAAGCCGGTGGTGAACAGGGCAGGAAGAATCGGAGCAGGCGGGAAAGGCGGCCCTCGGTTGACCGATCATGTTCCCTGGCCTAATGATATCCACCAGAGTAGGACAGCCAACGCAGAGGGAGTCTTTGGTGTTGTTCTGAGGACTTAAGCCTGTTTGCTCGTTCGTGCCATGTCACAAGAGACAGCCGGGAAAACGGTTGCGTCTCGTGTAGCACCCGGCAGCAACAGGTACCCGTGTTCCACCGGTTGGCTCCCCTGAGGGTACTCATCCTTCTCGACCCGTTCCCGGGTGCTACGCTCCTCGTTACGGCTTTTCCATTTGATCCCAACAATCAGTGTGAGTGCTTCGCTTGAGAGGGGAAATCTGCGATCTTCCTGTTACCAGGAATCTTCCTGTTTCCAGGACAAGCCGCGCCCACACTCGCTCCAGGTTTGCTGTACTTTCGTATACATATACACAAATCTATTCTCTAACTTCTTGCCCCTAACCTCGCCTACAGTCTTTACACGAACAGGAATCCTCCGGCCCGCCGAAACAAAAGGACAGGAGCCCCATGATGATTTGCTATGCCATGCTTTGCAGACCCGTGATTTCGCGAAGCCACCACGACCCCTCCCTCTTTCGCTCCGGTACCTTCCCCCTCCGTCTATGATGTTGCACAGAGCTCCTTTCTCCCTGCCGCTGGCCTTGCAACTGCAAACGAAAATAAGGGAGGTCGGTTGTGGAAAAGTAATAGCCAGGGGAAGAGCAGAAAAAAAAAGTTGAAGCCAGACCAAAAGGAGAAGAAGGCGGAAAGAGAAGTGAAGAAAAGGTGATGGGAAGAGAAAAATGGTGCAATTATGTACTCGCCAAAAATCCCGTCCCTGCCACTGCCATGTCGTGTCATCCGTTCGAAAAGAGTTCCCGTACCTAAGCCCTCTAGAGGTCTTTTGCCGCCCCGTGTGGCTGGGTAACCGCCCGTCCCGGAGCCTTTCCCAGAGAAAGCCCAAAACTCCCCTCGTTTTGTGCTTGGACTCGCATTAAATCGTTCGTATGGCGGAGAAAAGGGGGAATTAAACAAATATGCCCAGGGGATTCCCCCGCACCATCGTCCTCGCCTTGCTTCTTGACACTTGCCCCATCCTGTCTCATAGCTTCGAGATACCCATCTTGGTCTTGGCCTCGTTCAGGTACTGGGTCGCGTCTAGATCGTCGGGGGCGAGACCGCCCAGGAGGACAAAGACAGTCAAGAGGACGAGCAGGATGGACGCGAGGCGGCGCAGGACGGGGCGGCGGTTGCCGAAGTCGGCCCACTGCCGGCTGGCCTCGCCCGCGTAGCCCTTGATGGCGTCGTAGCCGAGCTTGTAGTAGATCATGCCGGCGAGCGCGATGCTGTAACCGAAGAACTGCAGGCCCGTCACCTGGGTGCCCCAGATGATCATCGAGGCAACGACGAGGAGGACGTCCTTGAGGACGCCGCAGAGCGTCAGGACGAGGGACGAGGTCTTGCCGATCTGTGGGCGATATAGTTAGTGAACGTTGTTGAGGGAAGTGAATGGTTTGCAGTCACGGCGGGCGACTTACCAAGAATACAACGGAGACGTTCAGCATGAAGGCGCAGAGGCCGTTCAGGAAAAACATGAAGAAGCCGACGTGGTAGACCTCCTCCATGCTGAGCTTGGGAACCTCCCAGAACAGCGCAACCACAAAGTTCATGGCAGCGCAAACGGGGGCAAAGTAGTACAGAGAGACCAGGGGATCCATCTTGAACTCAGCGGAGCTCAGCAGCCGCTGGACCATGGTGAGACGGAGAGCCTCAAAGATGATACCGCCGAGCTGGTAAATGAAGCCGATCCAGACGAACTTGATCTCCCCGACCGAGGCGATGATGACACCCACCACGATGGCCGAGACGTTGAGGAAGACCTTGAGGCTCGGCTGGGAGACGCCGAGCGCCCAGCTGGCGATGAGGACGGCAACGGGGGTGGTGGCCTGGGGGACGGGCCACGGTCAGTACGGGCTTCTGGCAAACGAGGCATTCAATGTTTCGAGACCGCAACAGACCTTGATCATCTGGATGAAGGCGACGCTGAGGTAGAGGTAGGTCAGGTTACCGCAAATCAGGCTCAAGCTGAAGAAGAAGCCGATCGGGACGATGGCGCGCAGATAGACGCGTCCCGTCATCTTGACCGTCTTGCGGCCATCGAGCAGCGTCGTGTATCGAGCGAGCAGCTGGGTCATGAGCGTCGCAAAGGTCAAATGGTAGGTGGTCAAGATGACCGGGTAGTCTGCCGAGTCTCAGCGTCTTGTCTTCTCGCGACTAGCCTCTCGAATCCGGGCATCCTTACGGAACTGGAGCGTCGAGAGAATCCATTTGTTGAAGAGAATAACGGAGGAGCTGAGAGCGATCCAGACGCTGGGAGCGGCGTGTTAGTTCGTCCGCGAGGCGGTCTGACCCGATTCCTGCTGGTTATGGTCTCCAGGCTGCGCTACTCACCTCACGTAGAAGGCGGGATGCAGCGACGGCGGAGCCGGCTGCGACTTCTCGGCCTCGGGATTTACAGTCGGGAGGATGGCGCCCTTCTGCTCCCGGGGCTGGTCCCCGGACGCGCGTGTCTTCTCCTCGATTCCCATCTTTATCTGTCTTTCGCTCGGGAATCCAAATACCGGACGCCGAGGATGGATGGATTCAATTGGGTGTGCTGGAGCCGGCAGCGATCTCTCGAACTAAACAGCGTACGAAGCAGGTTTCGGACAGCAGAAGATAACTAGGCAGCGCGAAAGGGTTGGCGGCGCACATGCGGCGGCGTCAGACGGGTGAAAGAAAAAAATGACTTAAGGTAACGAGTGGATGGCCAAGCCAGCTGCGACCGACCGGTTGTCGAGAGAAATCGGCGACGGGTGACGAGAGAGGAAGCGTGGGGAGGGAGGCACGGATTATGCTCGCAATTAATCGGGAGTCGTTGTCCTCTCAGTGTCCGAGTACAAGCCGCAGTGGGCAGGCTGTTTGCGGACGGGATGGAAGGCTGGAACTCGACTTTTCTCAGGGGGTCTGCTCTCGCTGCAGGGTGCTGGCCGGAAAGGAACCTGGAAAGCGTGCAAGGGCCCGGTAACTGGGGTGGGCCACGGTGGCGAAGGTTACGTGCTCTTCCCGCCAACCAATCAGATGGCTGTCTGGGAGATTGGTACTGGATACGATCAAGATTGCCGCGCTCGCGAACAGAGCCAGCCAGCCACTCCTTGATGTGGGAGTGCTTCTCTGCAACACCCAACAGGGGGCTTAAAGAGCCATCGCGTTGATCAACAGCTATGAAATATTCATTGGCGCGCGTGTATGGGAAGGGGCTTCAAACCTGCAAGGCTACGCCCACACCTCGACCATGGCTGGGTACGGAATAATTATTGTGCATCGTGGATAATTTCATTGAGCGTTAGTTCCAGAACGAGATGCAATTCCAATCATGCTCGGGTCTAACCCAGGCGGGCAGGCTTGCTTCCATGTGCTGGAATCTGCAAGACTTCCAAGCTTCCGGGTTCAAGAGGGGTTCCACGCTTGATGGAATACGAACGTATCCATACTTTCGTACCGCCACAACATTGCCACGATATCCTTCACGGCGTTGGACATTGAGCACGAGCGATCAGCAAGCAGAGGGTTGCGTGAAGCGAGCGTGGAGAGGAAATTGCACCACTGCCGTGACGCACGCTAGATCTTGTGGAAAACAAGATTGGCTTTTATTAACTAGGTAATGTTACAGAATACCGTTTGGCTGCTGTACGTACTCGCGAAACTCGTAAATTTAACCTGGAACTTACAAGATACACTACAGCGCGGCTGTCGTGCATCAAATCAGCAACCTCCCGCCGGCCACATGCTGTGGCTGCGGACTTTCAAACGCCAAGGCTCTCAGGCCTTCTCTCCGCCGTCACTGATGTTTCTGTGCACCTTCTCGTAGGCTGCTGGAAACAAGGGCATTGGCCACTGGAAGAGGCTCTCGTCGCCTAGCTAGGTACCTTACCCATATATTCCACCCCATGACATCTGCCACTGCCTGTCGTCTTTGTGTTCTGGGTCACGTATGGACACATAAGGTTGTCTCAGCCCGGACACTCCTAGTTGCTGTGATGCGCACTGCATCAGAGAGGCCTTACATGGTAGTATACTTGTATATTAGTGTAGTAGTCGACAATGATTTGGGTATGCACGGATCCCGAGTCCTCCATTGTCCGCTTCGAGGTTGTGCATCCCGGGGATCTGCACTCCGTCTCCCTCATATTTCGGGACGGGCGGCAGCAGCCGGGGAACCAGAAAGCTGAAGCTTGACGGCATGCAAGCATGGCGATCTCCCATCCCATAAATACCTGACCGACTATTCTGGTGTGATCCGTACACGTCTTTGTATGTATGTAACTACTGGCGCTTCGGTCCAGCTTGCATCATCTTACCTCCTCAGCAGTGTAGGTCCTGTGGAAAAGCCAACCTTACAACAGAAAGTAAGTTGCCTACCTCGGTGACTGTCTCCGCCAGGCCGTCACACCTGGCAAAAATCGCAGAGCCGCACAGCATCTGTGTGGTTTCAATCTGGGTGAGACCTACCTCCGCCTCGGGGACATCCCCGGTGTTAGCTTGACGCCTTCCGGCCGCTCCCCGCGTTGCCGGTTGGACTGGGCAGTTCGGCGCATCACCCCCGGTCTTCTGAGTTGGGCACGCCCGGGCATCCTGAATCGTAGTGTAGTGTACACGCGTTCTGCGACCGCCGAGCCAGATTGCGTTGGGGGGAGGGTGGGGGAGGGGAAGGGGGAAGCGTACAAGATCGTCTGCTGAGTTTCCCTTCTGACTGGCACTCTTAGTCTGACAAGTGGCATGAACAGGTAACTAGGTACGCAAATCTCTTCGGGAGCACCATACTCCGTACCTACTGTGGTTGGTAACTAGTGTACGGAATACTGGACATCCGTACACAAGGACATGACTACCATGTACGTTAACTACCTACGGATTACTTTGACTCGTGGTACGTAAGTTCTGCTGTGCTGCTGTGACCGGGAACCTGCGAGGCTGTGGAACCTCGCCTGGGATCCGAGGTCTTACTTGGTGTCGTTATGGACGCAGGAGCGTGGGCGTACGTCATCTCTGCGTTCTGTCCTCTCTTCGTTCTTCCCCTGAGACATATCAAGTCTTCTGGGTGCGCTGTTTCAGATGATCCGCTTCTCTCGCAACCGGCAGCGCCTACTGTGGTAGTTATTTGCACTGAGCCAAGGCCGATCGACTCGGCGCTCTGGCGGCTATTTTCTGTTTCTGGCGATCGTCCAACACTGCCGGCGTGCTGCCCTGGCGATCGCAACGTTGAAACAAGCGCAGCCAAGCAATGTGGAGTTGATGCGCGGCTCGCCCCAACTCGAAACAGGGCTCAGTCGATGCCGCCCCTGCCATCCCGGTCTCGGGCCCAGGGACTGGAACCGTAACTGGGGCATGTGGACGGCAATCGCCATAAAATCGAGGCATTCCTGTAAAATCGAGACGTTCCTGCTTCCTCCTGGCTTGCTCACTAGTGTAAAGCCCTGGTTTCTCCGTTTGTTGCCTCCTCGGCCCCATGTCCGACTCATGGGGGCAGGCTGTGTGCTTTGTCCGCTGAATAACTGCCTTACCGTTACTCAGTAACGAACGAACTATGTAGCGTCGTAAGTCGTCTCCACGGGCGACCGTGGTCCGAGATGGCAAGTGCTGGAGTTGTGGACTTTGGCGTTGCAACCGTCAGTTGAATACGGTAAGGTATCCGTACATACATGGCTAGTGCCGCGGCACCCTGCATCCGAGATGCAGACAGACAATGTGATGGGTTCTGTGCGCCCAAAAGCGGCAAGCGAGGTGAAGCAATCCATTTCCATCATCCCACGATGCGGGACGACATCGAAATGCCCTCGAAGAGATTCGAGACGAGCAGGGGTCCAGATGTGTGTGATCACAGAAAGCATGTGGCCAATAAGTAGCCGGATCGTTCAATTACGATACCCACCGACCCAACCATTCTGGGGGATGGAAATGCGCTAATCTTAACCCCTCCATATTGAACCCCTGAAGGCCCACAGTCCGAAGTTCGAGGACAACAGTGCGTCGCCGCCATCCATCCTAAGTTGATCTCACTTCACTAGCTGGACCGCGTTCTTGCCGCGTGTTTATTTTCCTCTCTCTCCCCTTGTCCTCCGGCATCGCAACTCTTTTGTGGATCGCGTTGTCGCTCGCTTGCTGGATCTTGTGTCTTCGCAGCCGACACTCGTTGTTCCTTCCCTCACCGCGATTTCTGCCCAGTACCCCGCAACGCCTTGGACATTCGCTTCCTCGTCATGGCGGATATGTAAGCTCTCCTGCAATTATGCGGTGATGGCTCGCACAAGTGAAGCCCCGGGTTCATGAGCGCTAACTTGTCTTCTCAAGCAACGTGGATGTTCTCGTCATTGGCGCCGGCCCGACTGGCTTGGGTGCGGCCAAGCGCCTGAACCACATTGTACGCTCACCGCTCACCGCTCCCTCTCCCGCTCCCATCTCCAGCGCCGCTGTCGACACTTGCTAACTCGCGTGAACCAGAATGGCCCGTCGTGGCTGATTGTTGATGCCAACGAGAAGCCCGGTGGCCTTGCTTCCACCGATGTCACTCCCGAAGGCTTCGTAGGTTTTTAACCCCCTGCCGCCCGGTCCGGCCTGCCACTGACGCATTGAGGCTGCAGCTCTACGATGTCGGCGGTCACGTCATTTTTTCGCACTACAAGTACTTTGACGACTGCCTCGACGAGGCCCTGCCCAAGGAGGACGACTGGTACCACCACCAACGCATCTCGTATGTCCGCTACAAGGGCCTGTGGGTGCCCTACCCGTTTCAGAACAACATTTCGATGCTGCCCAAGGAGGACCAGGTGAAGTGCATCGACGGTCTCATCGACGCTGCCTTGGCCGCACGCGTCGCCACGACCAAGCCCCAGGACTTTGATGAGTGGATCCTACGAACCTGCGGCGAGGGCCTGGCCGACGCCTTCATGCGCCCGTACAACTTCAAGGTCTGGGCGGTGCCTACCACCAAGGTACGGGATATACCGCCTCGCCTCGGCGGATCACATGCTCACCGCAGGTCCAGATGCAATGCCAGTGGCTTGGCGAGCGTGTTGCCGCCCCCGACGTCAAGTCGGTGACCAGGAACGTCATCCTTAACAAGGTTGCCGGCGGCTGGGGTCCCAACGCCACCTTCAGGTTTCCCGCCAGGGACGGAACGGGCGGTATCTGGACCGCCGTGTCGGACACCCTTCCCAAGGAAAAGAAGCGGTACGGCGAGAAGGGCGAGGTCACCAAGATTGACGCCGAGAAGAAGATTGTGACTCTGAAGGACGGCACCACCGTCGGCTATGACAAGCTCATCAACACGATGGCCGTGAATCATCTTGTTGAAAAGATGGGCAACCAGGAGCTGGTCAAGCTGGCCAAGGGCCTCTTCTACTCGTCGACCCACGTTATTGGCATCGGAATTCGGGGAGCGCGCCCCGAGCGCATCGGAGACAAGTGCTGGGTAAGTCATGACAAGGAGAAGGGGCTCCTCGGGCTTGGATTTGCGATGAACAGCAGGTTAACGCTTGGGCCAGCTCTACTTCCCCGAGGATAACTGCCCCTTCTACCGCGCCACCATCTTCTCCAACTACTCGCCGTACAATCAGCCGCAGGCCGACGTCAAACTGCCGACCCTGTATCACGCGGATGGCAGCAAGGCCGAGAGTGGCGAGCCGAAGGAAGGCCCGTACTGGTCGATCATGCTCGAGGTCTCACAGTCGAGCTTCAAGCCGGTCGACGAGGCGAACATCCTGAAGGACTGCATCCAGGGGCTTATCAATACCGAGATGCTCAAGCCCGAGGATGAGATCGTCTCGACCTACCACCGCAAATTTGATCAGGGCTACCCGACGCCGACGCTAGAGAGAGAGAGCGTCCTGAAGGTGCTGTTGCCCAAGCTCCAGGACATGGATATCTGGACGCGCGGCCGCTTCGGCAGCTGGCGGTACGAGGTCGGCAACCAGGATCACTCGTTCATGCTGGGCGTGGAGGCCGTCGACAACATTGTCAACGGCGCTGTCGAGCTGACGCTCAACTACCCCGACTTCGTCAACACGCGCCAGAACACGGAGCGCCGTCTGGCTCAGAAGTTCTACAATGCCGGTACCGGTTCGAGCAACGGCATCCCCGTCAGACCTGCGCCACGGGCTTAAAAGAACCAGGGGCTCAATGCTCCGACTTCGACGAGCGCAGAGCCTACTAAGCAACAACTTTTGGGACGCTTAGCAGGCCGGGACCGGCAGCGGCCATTCGATTCGGTGCACTTTTGCGCCTTTTTTTTCTTTTTCCGTTCTTTCTAATCGATTCCTTGGCAAAGCACCCGGGCTTTGATTTGAGAAAGGTGAAAAGGAGCAAATGGGATATGAGGGACGGTTCATGGGACGCCGCCTGCCAACTGCGGTGCATACATGGACGGTCAGGAACACCCACACAGGGGCATATTAGAAGAATTTGCTGCAGTCGGTTCGTTATAGACCGTGGATGTTGGGCGACAAAATATAATACAGCGGGTATGGAAGAAAAGCTGGCGCTCTCTCGATTGTGCAGACCTATCTCATCCAGTGAAGCCCAGCCATGCTGCTGCGTGTTTGGGTGTTTGTTCGCTCGTGTCAATAAGACAATAGGTTGCAACGGACCAATCACAATTGCAATGGATGACGTATGATAAGATTGGATCTTCGACGTGGCAAGGTGGCGCACCGAAGCTCGCTGTTTGGCGTACTGTGTACTCCGTAATTCAAGTCGGGCGGCGTGTAACCAGAATGACGTAAATGGCGCAAGTCTGGGAAATGACGGCAACTCGTCGAGAACGGCTGTTGACATGGAAGAAAGCAGAGACAACCTGTAGAGCTTCCAGTGTCTGGAATGGCAAACGTCTGCCATGCCAATTGCATCATTGGGCTCGCAAGTTCCGTCTCCGTATTTCCACCGATACATGCCCGAGTAGGCCGGATCCGTATGTCGTGTATTGTGCAAGTTCATTGCCGACAAAAAGAGATCGCGAAGAGAGGAGGGGCAGCCTGGTGCATCCTCGGAGTTGAGACAGCAAGGCAGGAATTCGGTCAACCAGTTTCAAAGCCGGGAATTTTGAATGGGGAAAACTGGGAAGTCCCACCGCCGTTTTATCAGTTGAACCCACCCAGTATCCGAAATTGCAGTCCCGCAACCATCTTAAGTAAGGTAGTGTATTCGAGCTGCACGCACCCTATTTGCATATTTTTATACTTCACTGTCTTGATTGCAAATGGAATCAAGCTCGAGAATTTCAAAACTCGTAGCGTAGGTATCTTGACAGTTGCACCGTCCAGATCTGTCTATGGTTCTCTCGGGCTCTTGTGTATTGTCTACACAATGAGTACCTGACTCTGTACACCAGAGTGGGGCAGCATCCCCACTCAACCCCACGCGCTGGTTGCCGCCCGCCGGAATGGTTCTTCTTCCATCCCACTTCAGTGGTTTTGGCAGGCTCTTCCTCCTGACCATAGTGAACGGAACGCACTGTAAGTAGCGTGTATGTACATACCTCACCTAGCACCGGCCGCCACCAGCCCCAATCTGTCCCCACGGGCTCTCTGCGCTTACCCTAAGCCGGCCTTTAATGCCACACAATTGTTGAATGCGGTTGTTGAACCGCATTGATGGCCCTGTTAGCCCACTTTGGGAAGGCTACTTGCTGTGTAAGCCTTGCCAGCTCCCCCGGGAGTTGATAACTGTTCGGTTACCAGGAAGGAAGACCTGAGTCGTGACTGCCTGGTTGTCCGAGTTATCAACTGGCCAGCGCCGCGCCATGATTGGATGGATGCTGTTCCTGCTGTGCACCTAGGTACCTAGGTACTTCCGGATGTCTTGGCTACTGCGATGAAGTCAGTCACGTTCACCCACCGAACGTACAGCACGCACTCATCCCACCGCTTGGCGCACCGCAACAACCGGAAACACCACAAATCACCGTCAGCACCGTACTTAACGGCCGTTCCAGCTGTCTTCGCCCACAAATAACCGTCCGGACGCGGCGCCCGCCCGCAAAATCCGAGAAAAACATCTTCGTGGGACCCGCTCCGCCCACTGCTCACCCACGTCCCCGCTTTGCCTTGCCGAAACTCCGTTCTGCCTTCTGCGTCCTGCACTTGCAGCGTTGCGGCCCAGGATCACCTTCGTCATCCAACGCAGAACATGACCGTCTCGGCTTCGACCCCCGTCCGGCTATCCTTCGATACTTGAGTCCCCCCGCGGATCCCTCCCCCAGGCGTCCGGCCGGGCGCACTTCACGACCATGGACTCTGCCGCTTGGCCGCCCAACGACCAGCTCCTCGAGTCCCCGGCTCACATCCTCGAGCGCCTGCACCACATCGCCGGATACACCTGGGACGAGTCCCTCCCCCCTTTCCACTCGACCTACGACAACTGGCACGTTTTTGGGGCGCGCTTTGTTTCGCCCTACTCGACGCCTCCCCCCGGCGCGAACGTGCTTGCGGCGCCCTCACCGCATCACTCCGGAAGCCCACCCGCTGTGTCCAGCCGACCCTCGTCCAGCCGACCCTCCTCATCCGCGGACCACCGTTCGCATGCGTCCTCGTCGGACAGCGAGTCCGTCACGGACCGCTCCGCCCCCTCGCTTCCGCCCTCGTCCTCCACTGCCGCCACAGAGTCGCCGGTCGTGGAGCAGCGCGTGGTCGCCAGGGTGTCGTACCACGTGCTTCGCGAGGAGAGGGCCTTTCAGATCTCCAAGAGTTTGGTCTCGAGCGTCGACCCCAAGGGGGAGCGCATCGTGAAGCCGCTGGATGTCATGCGCCTGCCGCAGATGCCCGGTGACCGGGCTCCCATCATCGTCACTATCTATGAGGATCCCGGCCCGAACTATCTATTTAAGGTCCTGGACTTTGGCCCCGCGTTCTACTTTGCGAGAAAACAGAACGACCGTTGGGAGCCGTGTCGGAGCGAGCCACCAACACTAGACCCTCCTCTCAGTCTGCAACACTTCTTGGACTTCGCCATCGGCGCCGCGCAGTGCCTGGAGATTGTCCACCATGGACAGGGCATAATACACGGCGAACTACGAGGTGACGCCTTCCACTACAACATCGAGACGAACCGCGTCAAATTGGTCTCGTTCGGGTCCGGGCTCCGATCCTTCGAGCACGGCCTGACAAGCACAGGGTGGTCGGCGCTGTCCAAGGCACTGGGTGCCAAGCACAAACTGCAGTACATCAGTCCCGAGCAGACGGGGCGTATGCCCTCCGAACCAGACACACGGACCGATATCTACTCGCTCGGCGTTCTGTTCTGGGCTCTCCTGACGCAACAGCCCGTCTTCCAGGGGGAAACCCCGCTCGACGTCGTCCAGGCCGTGCTGGGCCGGAGGATACCAAACGTCTCGGCGATACGCATGGATGTTCCCGAAGTCATTGCACGGATCATTCAAAAATGCACCGCAAAGAACGTCAGTGACAGATACTATTCGGCTGGGGGTCTCCGCTACGATCTAGTTTCGGTCCAAAAGATGCTCGGCGACGGAAATTCTGCAGCATTGCGAGACTGGCCAATAGCTTCCAGGGACGTTTCCTCTTCCTTCAGACTACCGACGGCAATGATAGGCCGGGACCGCGAACGGGCCGAGCTCGTGAAAATAATCGAGAGGGCCGCCAAAGCCCATTCTGTGACCCACAACGGGAACATCAGCAGACACTCTGACGGATCGAGCCTGGGCACGGAGGCCGGCGACGCCGGCGACGCCTCGAGCGATTGTGCGAGCTCGACCGGCGGATCGAACCGTCAGGGCGGGTCGGCCACACAGGCTGCCACCGACGCCAAACCGAGGGCCGAATCGCACCAGTCACCCCAAGCAGTCGATTCGACAACGGCCTCCATCTCAACTATCTCGTCAGCCGGCTCTGTCGGCTCTCTCTTGTCCGGTCCTTTCCGCCCTCCCCGTGCCTGGGATAGGAGTTCATATCTCGACAGCGGCTCCGGTGTCGATGGCCAAAATTCTGAGCCCTCTCGCCATGGTGCCACAATGGCCGCTGACTCTTCATCCACGTGTCTGCCCCGGCACCTCAGCTCGGCCAAGTTCAGGAGACAAGGCCATTGCGAGATTGTTTTGATCGAGGGGGCGGGTGGGCTCGGCAAGAGCTGTCTTGTCCAGTCCGTCCTCGCCGATGCGCGCAGGAGGGGCTACTGTGCGACGGCCAAGTTTGACCGTGCGAGGAAGACGCCGTTCGGGCCCTTGCTAAAACTGCTGTCTTCTCTCTTCCGCCAGGTGCAGGGCGAGAGGAACACGGACACGCCCTTCCACCAAGCTCTGAGGCAATACGTCCGGCCGGTCTGGCCCATGTTGCACAAGGTTCTCGGTCTCCCGGAGTTTCTCCTCCCGCCTGCCGACTCTCAGCTCACATGGTCCTCGTCCGATCCTCAGGCTGCTAGACCCAACCTGAGGCGACGCGGTTCTTCCCCGGGGTTGTCTACCCCGTCTGCCCTGCGAGCGTCCTCGGGCTCCTCCGTCCAGAGCTCGCGGGATTTTCTCCGTGCTGGCACTTCCACCAAGACCAACCGGTTGCTGAACACATTTGTTGATGTGCTGAGAATGTTCACCCAACAGAAGTTCATTTGCTTCTGCCTGGATGACTTGCAGTATGCCGATGACGAGTCGCTGGAGCTCATCAGCCAGATCGTCAGTACGAGGCTAAATCTGATGCTCATTATCACCTACCGCCCGGACGAAATGGCGCCCGAGACGGTGCAGAAGATACTGAACCCACCCAAGTCTGAAGATTATCCCAGGACCGGCGGCCTAACTACGACGAAGATCACGCTCGAGCCACTAGGCGAAGAGGACATCGTTGAGTATGTCTCGGGGACCCTCTCATTGCCCAAAGAGGAAGTGCTTCCCCTGGCTCTAGTCATCCAATCCAAGACGGCAGGAAATCCGTTCTACATGCGGGAGATGCTCAGCGCGGGCCACCGAAAGAAGTGCATCTGGTACGACTACATCGCCGGTCACTGGAAGTACGACCTGGACAAGCTCTTTGATCAGTTCCAGGGGGAGCAGGACTACGATGTCCTCGACACGGCCTTCATCACTCGCCGCCTGAGCGAGCTCCCGGCCGCTTCGCGGTCTATTCTTGCCTGGGCTGCCTTGCTGGGTCAAACTTTCTCTTTCGAACTGATCTGCAAGCTGATGGACGGACAACGGTATGCCGACGATTGCCTGGGGAATGCCGATGAGCTGCCAGTCACGGCATCGTCACAGGAAGATGTCGTCGCGGGGCTTGAGGCTGCCATCCAAGCCTTCATCATCGTGCCTTGCGATCGAGACGACCGCTTCCGCTTCGCGCACGACCGCTATATCCAAGCCGCGTCGGCACTCAAGGAGTGCAACGCCCGAGCGATGCACTTCGTCATCGCGCAAGTCCTCCTCAAGCACTACTCACACGATCCAACCCTGAGAGACAACGCTGCATCTCACATCTGCGAATCCGTAGACATCATCAAGAAACGGGTATCACATCGGCAACCCTTCAGGAAGCTGCTCTTCGAGCACGCACAGGAGGCTACCGAGAGCGGCGCACGACCCACCGCGGCCAAGTACTACAGCAACGCTGTCGCCTTGCTGCAGTCGAATCCTTGGGACGAGGGTGCCGAGGACGTGTCGTATGACGAGACGCTTCAGCTCTATCTACAAGCAGCCGAGTGCTACCTGTTCATGGGCCATCAGAGCGCCGCCAGTGTATTACTCCAGACAATATTCAACCACGCTAGGACAGCGCTCGACAAAGCGCCTGCATGGGTGCTCCAGTCTCGGATCTACGCGCAAAGCGGCGACTCTGTGCAAGCGGTTGACTCGCTGAAGCATTGTCTGAGGGCTCTCGATGTCGAACTGGACGACTGCCCGACGATGGAGAAGTGCGACGAGCAGTATGGGCGGCTGGCGGAGAAGATTCGAGCGTCGGAACGCCCGGCCGTGTTGAGCCCGTCTTGCTCAAAAGACCAGATGCTGGCATCTGTTGGTGCAGTGTTGGCCGAGACGACGAGCACGGCGTGGTGGACCGACTGCCTCGCCTACTACCAGCTGGCTCTCCGGATGATGGAGACGCACTTCAGCCGAGGGGCGTACCCCCAGTCAGGATTGGCCTTCCTGTACATGTCCATCATTGCCCTGTCCCGCTTCAACGACACCAAGTTTGCGGAGGAGTTGTCAGGCATCTCTGTTGAATTGATGGACAAGTTCCACGATCCGTTCTCCCTCGCCCGTGGTTACATGGTCCACGCAAACCTCATGGGGCACGTTCCCGATCCTATCGGCATCTCGGCTAGCCGGCTGGAGGGGATGGTCGACTACGCTGCGGCCGCTGGGGATAGGATATCGACCATTCTCAACTTCGGCCTCGCGGCGCTGCTGAGGTTCTTCGCGAGCGAGAACTGTGCTGATCTGGAGGCTTTCTGCCAATACGGATGCGAAGAGATCCCGAGCTGGCATCTCGACACGCGAGGCGGCACGCTACTCATCGCTGTCAGACAAGTCTGCCGCGCCCTGCAGGGCAAGACCCGAACGTCAAAGCCGCTCGAGGTCATGAGCGATGAGCACCACGACGCTGAAACCTATAAGAAATGGCTCGCGGCCCACACCAACAACGGTGGTCGGTCACTGCTGGTCTACGAAACGATGGAGATAGTGCCCTTGTTTCTCTACGGACATTACGAGAGGGCGATCGAGATCGGCAAGGCCTGCCAAGAGCGCGCCAATCTGCTGTGGTCGGCCCGCAATACGAGACTTGCTATGCTCTTCTACGGCCTGGCTTTGGCCGGCACCGTCATTCGCCGGCAGCAGGACCCCCGGTCGCCAGGGGACGAGATGCCAAAGAGCCGTATCGAAGAGACGGCCCGGGAGATCAACGAAGTCAACCGGAAGATTAAGGATTGGCAGGGTCTCGATAATCTCAACTACTTGGCCTGGTCGAAGCTGCTCGACGCTGCCGTCTGTGAAATGGTCGGCGATCACGGCGCGGCCATCCGGCAGTTCGAGGAGGCGTTGGATCATGCCTCGGAGCACAATTTCACTTTTGAGGAAGCGCTCGGGAATTATCTGATGGCCAGCATCTTCGTCAGGAACAAGGCGAGGCGCTCCGCCCGCTCCGCCCTCCGCGATGCCGTCGCTCTGTATCGCCAGTTTGGCGCTACAGGCATTGCCGACCGCATCGAGAGCGACCACAGCATCCTGCTCCAACGGGCGATGCGGAATCCTAGGACCCTTGATCAAGCGGTGCAGACGGACTTCGCCGGCGACGCTGCGTCTGTCCAGTATCGCGTCGTGGATGGCGAGGCAGGCGAGGACTCGCAGCAAGCCACCCAAGCTGCGGTCGCCGCCCTGAAGGGAGAACGCATGACGGCCTGGCGAGGCTCGATGCAGCCGGAGGCGGGGGCCGGCTTGCCTGCACTCGATATGATCGATTTGCACGCCATCCTGGTCTCCTCGCAGGTCATCTCCTCGGTGCTGAGGGTCGACGAGCTGCTCAAGACCATGTGCGACGTGATCCTCCAGACGTGCTCCGGGTCTGCCACGCTTGCCGCCATCGTCGTGCAGGACGAAGGGAGTTCCGACTGGTGTGTCGCCGCGAGCGGCGATCCCGAGAGGGGGGCAGAAGCACACATCCCCGGCATCCCGCTCAGTGTGACCGATCTCGTCGCGGAGAACGTCGTGCTCTACTGCACCCGCGTCCGCGAGGTCGTCTTCCTCCGGGATCTCCTCACAGACGAGAGGTTTGGGAACGTGAGCGAGCAGTGGCTGCGGAGGAATCCCGGCAGCAAGGCTGTCATCGCCATTCCCATCTGCCATGGGTCGGACTCGCTGCTAGGCGTGCTCTACCTAGAAGGTGCGCCGGGGTCCTTCACGGACCGCAACGTGAGCGTCCTGCAGCTGCTCGTCAACCAGATCGGCATCAGCTATTCCAACGCTCTCGCCATGAAGGCAGTCGAGAAGGTCTCGGCCGAGAACATCAGCATGGTGGAGCTCCAGAAGCGCGCTTTGGCGAAGGCGATCGAGGCCGAGACCAAGGCCAAGAACGCCGAGGCCGAGGCGATCCGGAACGTCAAGCTGGCCGAGGAGGCGACGAAGGCCAAGTCCATCTTCCTGGCCAATGTCTCACACGAGCTGCGCACGCCGCTGAACGGCGTGATTGGCAACTCCGAGCTGCTGAGGGACAGCAACCTCAACAAGGAGCAGCTCGAGATGGCAGAGTCGATCCGAGTCTCGGCAGACCTGCTCTTGACGGTCATCAACGACATCCTGGATTTCTCGAGGATGGAAGCGGACAAGATGAAGCTCTACATCATCGCCTTCAACCCGGAGGAGATGGTGCGAGAGGTCGTCCGGGCCGTGTCCTATAGCAACAGGGAGAAGACGTCCAAGAAGAACGTCAAGATCAGCCAGGACATCAACCTGCCGCCCATGCTCATCTACGGAGACCCGATTCGCCTGCACCAGGTCCTCGGCAATCTTATCAGCAACAGCCTCAAGTTTACCGAGGACGGTTCCATCACAATCGGCGCCCGGGTCGAGTCGGAGACCGAAGACAACGCGACGCTGACGTTCTGGGTCAAAGACACGGGCATCGGCATCTCGCCACAGCAGCTCGAGAACCTCTTCCAGCCGTTCAGCCAAGCGGACGCGAGCACGGCACGGAAGTACGGCGGCAGCGGCCTCGGGTTGAGCATTTGCAAGTCCCTGATCGAGACGATGATGAAGGGAAAAATCCACCTCGAAAGCCAAGAGAACGTCGGCACCACAGCGTGGTTCACCGTCACCTTCGACAAGGCCAGGCCCGAGGTAGCCGCCGGCGACGAGCAGACGACCCCGCGCGGCACTCTCCCGGAACCCGTCAGGCCGTATCCGACCAGGCAACCGTCAACCGTGGCGACCGGCAAGGAGCCCTCCGCACCGGCCTTACTCCCCGCGCCCGTCTCCATCGCCCCAGAGCTCTCCCGCATTCCCAAAGACCAGCTCCGCATCTGCATCGCCGAAGACAACGCCATCAACGCCCGCATCGCGCTGCAGTATCTGCAGCGGCTGGGGTACCCGCACGTCGACACGTACGACAACGGCCTCAAGGCGGTCGAGGGCCTGCGCGAGAAGGCGCGGCAGGGCGCGCCGTACCACATCATCCTGATGGACGTGCAGATGCCGGTGCTCGACGGCTACGAGGCGACCAAGCTGCTGCGCCACGACGAGCTCGAGTCGGTCCGCAAGGTCCTCGTCATCGCCATGACCGCCTCGGCCATCCAGGGCGACAGGGAGAAGTGCCTCGCCGCCGGCATGGACGATTACCTGGCCAAGCCGGTGCGGTCCGAGGTGCTCAAGAAGAAGCTGGATGCGTACACCTCGGGCGGGGCCGCCGGGCCTGGCCCTGGCGCGGCGCTGCCGGCGAGAACCGCGGGGCAGGTGCAGAATGCGCAGAATGGATTGATCAGGGCGCCGGCGAATGGGCAGGCGCAGGGTGTGTCGTCCCGATGAGATGGATGGGACGGTACAAGATGATGATTTGTATGGAAGAACGAAGAATGAGCTGGGGCACGGTTGGGACGGATTTTCGGGGCTGTTGATGGATGCCGTTACCATGTATGTCTGTATGTCTGGCTCACTGGCTCACTGGCGGGTGGTATACATCATGGATACACGGATTGCATGGATTGCATGGACTGCATGGATTGCAATGGATTGCATGGATGGATGGATGGACGGATTGGGTGAACAGCAGGTTCTAGACGCGAACTGCTCTTTGCATTTTCCTCAGGTGTATTCTTGAGCTCTGTTGGGTCGACCTACCAACCGGTCTGGTTCTGCGTAGATACCTAGGTCCCTTTACGCATGGGCTTTTTGGGGGGTAATGACTATACCATTTTCCTTCCGCCAACTGAAGTTTCCTTCTTCATGTATCATATATACACATGGCTGCAAGGGGTCCACTGGCATTGCGGTGATATGGTCTTGCGACGGTCCAGGGGGAGGTGGACGGGGGAGAGGAGAGTATGTGTGCGGGAGCACATGGTCTACTGGCTGCTATACCAGCTTCTTTTTCATCCCGCGGGTTGGGAGTTACTTGGATGGGCTGTGAAGATGCACAGTGCTTCCCCTCGCCGGCAGCGACGGACACGATTGCTAGGCGTGCTAGAGCATGAGACAGGTTGCGATCCATACAGCCGGCCGTCTTGCACCAGAACTCAGCCCAAGTTGATAGCTAATAGTAGGGACGTTTGAGGGCAGCTTGTCTGTCTGTCTGGGAACTGTGAAGCAACTGGGTAGGCCTCCTGGTGCTCTGGTGGTGCTTCCCCCCCTTTCTCCCCCTCTCTCCAGAATACGCAAGGACACACGCACTGGTGCAGAATAGAGGTGGAAGATCCCTAGGTACGCATCCATTGTGCGGGTCCCACGACTCTAACTCGTGCCAGCACTGGTAGATGGCGTTCGTCAGCACCGGGATGACTCGACGCTGGTCCCGAAGACTCCCCATCAGAAACACAGAGCGCCCATATGGCACGGGATGCCGTTATTCCTTCCATGGCGGATAACTCTCACTGGTGAGCACCGGTGAGCCAGCAAGCATGCATGTCGCTCACCGGCTCCGGCGCCCCCTAGCTTGGTCGAATGCTGTTCCACATACACGACCGTCCTCAATGCCATACTCGGTCCACTGTGTTTCTTGCCGGTGGTTGCACGACGTATGGGCATCAGCGGTTTTAAGACAGGCTTCGTGTTTCTGCAAGGATCGAAGAGCTGTGTTCCGGCTCCTGTCAAGCCGGCTTTCTCGAGAGGTCTCGGGAGAGCAGCGCAGAATGCAGGCCGCATCAACTACTCTCTCTGCGAAGCCCCAATGAGGAGGCGACATGCTGCCGAGTCCTCCCCGGTTGTCGTCAAGCTCAGCCCGTATATACTCCCGATCGGCGCGTCCCGCATGACCGCGTGCGACATGGCAAACCCGAATTCTCACTCTCCCCTTACCCTCATGTCTCGGGAGTGACGGGCAGGCACCGCCCCAGCCACGCGTATACGCGCGGCAAACAGAGTCACCGCCAATGTGGCGCCCAAGCCCCGTGTGATGCCCCCCGAAGGTGGACGTTGTTCGGGAACTCGAACGTACGGCCTTTTGCGGAGCCAGCTCCTGCACCTTTGAGACAGAATTGCCCAATCCGGAGATGCGCGAGAGCGAGTGACGGGCAAAGCAGACCAACAGAACGCCGCAAGCCATCTAGGTACCTACCTAGCTAGGTACGCGCGACATTCGATGAGCGATCTCTTCTCCCGCCGTCCCGCCGACTGCCGGCCGCCACGCTGCAGAGAGGACGCGCGGACTGCCGTGCACTCCGTACAGACATGCCGTAACCACGGGCATGTGCTCGCCCACCCGTTGCGACGTGACTGGGCTCGGTATCCCGCAGTTCTCGTGCCGGCGGCTGTGATAGATAGATCGGACGCCACGCCTCAGTTTGACGACGACGGGAGCGGGATGCTGTCGACAAGAACTTAGCGCAGCCAGCCACTCACGCCGGCGGCTTTCCAGCTCATCATTTCACCGCTGCCCTCCCATAATCGCGGCGTTGCATATTCCCCTGCACGCCGCCGTGTTGCTCCCAGCCCAGCAGGTTTCAGACAGATTCCGCAGCTGACTTGCGGTGGGTTATGTGCAGTTATGGCGGGCGGCGAGAGACACGAGAAACAGACGCACGATATTCATCGGCCAGCCACAGTAAGGCAGCGAACAAGCCAGCAAGCCGTTGATCGGGACATCGCCTTCAGTTGTCCGTCGTCGGGTACCGCTTTCGCTCGGGAGCCGTCTTGGCATGTGGCGCGCCCTGCCTCGGTCCGTTACTCTGGGCTGCCAATGAGCGCTCCGATGTCACAGCCCCTGTCGTCGTTGTCCGGTCCGGGAAGTTCATTCGGTTCCAGATTTCGCAAATCTATGGTATCGGGAACAGACGTCTCGTCTTGCCCCTGGACGGTGTGGCGAGAGCGTCCGTGGAACCGAGCCACGCCGATGTAACCCAAAAGCCTCCCTCGGGGGAGAAAGCGGGCGTTTTCGATGCTGCGAGTACGCGGCGGGAGATGGTTAAGGAACTCGGAATTGGGGGAAAGAAGCCGACTCCGTTCTTCTGCTCTCGCGTCCTTGAATCCAGTTTGATCCCTGTACCGAACAGCGTGAGTTTCGACGATATCTCGTGTGCCACGAACGCAGCCGGATTCGGCCTGATCTTCAATCATGCTGTGTAGCGAATGATCCCTTGAACCTTGCTTGTCAATTGTCAAGCCACCTTTCCAGAAGATATCCCCCCACCACCTTCACCCCTCACGTTTAAACTCCTTGTTTCCAGAAAAGGGTCCTGCGAACGGAGGATGCGAGTGCCGCATCCCGCAAGGCAAGCAAACAATCAAGCAAGCAAACACGGACGAGGCTGGATCCTTCGGGGCCCGCGATTGTGGCTTCTTGCACAATCGCCTTCCTTTGCGCCACCTCCTAGGAACTCCTCAAACCTGTCGTTAACCCGTTCCCACGTGCATGTGATTGTGTGACATCACGGAAGTCCGGTGAGCCTGTGGCTTGGCTGATCCTGATCCTTCTCGAAGCTCGGCAGACGCTGCGGGTGGTTGCTGACGAAGTGCAGCCTGCAGGGAGCCAATGGCCGTCGGTAGGCTGAGCTGAGCAATACCGCGTGGTGAATTGTCTGCTGCCGACTCCCGCTGCCAGACACTGCTCGCAGTTGGGGCAGTCCCAAGAGAAGCGTTGCCTCGTCCTGCGCGCATCCAAGGCCGCCCGGCGGCGACGCGTGCGTGGCAACACGAACCACAATGATTCATCGCTCTCCGCGAGCCTCGTCGGTGTTTGCGTATCTATGCCCGGAAAGCAAGAGGAGGTTGATGCCTTCTTCGGCGGGCGGATGCTTCGCATATGGCGCGGCCTTCCGTCACCCTTGATTTCACGTTTTCTTGTCTCTTACCCGCCGGAAAGGCATCCTCGAGAGTGTCAGTGAACGCGTCAGCATCGGAGCCAGCTCTGTCCAATCGAGCGGCGGCGGCGGGTTGGGCGACGAGTCGCATGGGCTCCGTTAAGCATGGCTTCGGGGTCAACAATGGCGCACCCAGACGGCCATGACGAAAACTTATCGCGCCATGTCATGCCAGGCCTGCTCTTCTCCCGTGCTGTGTATCACGGTGACGTTGGGCGGTTTCGCCGAAATCTAAGAGCAGTCGCTGGATGGGGAGACACCGAGGACAAAGAGCCGTGGCCCCAGCCGGTTCACATACCCATTTTCACAGGCCGACTACCGTCGCATCCATGACCGGAGCTGTGTTCTCGCTCCGGAGCTGCTCTCTCCGAATGGGAGGAAAGAAGGCGACGGAAGCAAGCTTCTCTCGGCCCTGACAGATCTCTCAACTCCAAAATTGCCAAGCCCCGGGCCCGAGGGAAAGTAGACGCATGCAGTGTGACATCGGCTCGGACGGCCGGGGCTTCTCGCAAGAATTACTGCAGTGAGAAGTGGTTTTGTTTCAGGTTTTCATGCAACCGAGCCACCCAGGTCTAGCGCAAGACAAGGGTCCAGTGGGCCGCCGCTGGGCAATGGCCGAGGGGAAAGAGACACGTACATGAGCGCAAAGTCGCTGGCGGCGCCACGGCTATACAGAATATCTGTCGAGCCCTCACCGGGGAATCCATTGCATAAGATATCGTCAGTTAGTGCGCAAGATCGATATGGGCGGTGCCAGCGAACTGCGGCAGGCTGCCGATGCAAGCCCTGAGGACGGTGTCGCTGACCGGCGGTGACTGAGGTCTGCTCCTGCGGCAACGGTGTGAAACTGCTTTCCAGTGGCCATCACGGAGGCCAGAGCATAGCCATGGGCCGAGAACTCGAACTCGCGGTCAGGGATCGTCTGACGAGGACGGGTCAATGTGTGAATCGCTGGAACAAACCACTCGCGACCTCATTGATCAGGCAAACGGCAACCACGGTGGTTGAGGTGATTCTCGAGAGGGGAGAATACACTTTGCGTCGTGCTGGCCTGCGCCAGTCTCGGGGCGTTCCATTTTCATCCCTCGGCTACCTTTTGAGGGTGGCCTGTTTCGCAATTTCTCCGGGCCTGTTTGCTACCGTCACATCATCAAAGACGACATCCATAGCGCAGGCAAAACCGAGAATCGCTACACAACTTTTGAACTGGGTGAGATTTCAACTGCGTGGGTTTGCCAAACGAGCAAAGCCCGGGTGGTTCCTCCTGTTTCCGTTTCAGAGAAGTGGCACCAAAACGTGTCATTGACCCTGGCCAAGCTTTCTCTCAAGCCAATGTGGTCGGCGTTGCTCGGGTGGTTGCGAAATAGCCCGTCGGTCAGCAGTTGCTGGTCGGACGTTGACCGCAAGGTGGGATACTGTGTCTGCACATGGTTCGCCGTGCCACACGCACGCACGAGAACGGGGCAGCATTGAGTGCTCCGACATGCGCTTCTAGTTTACACAGTAGGTAGGAGCAAGTCTCGGGTAGGCTGATATCCAGGGGCTTTCGCTGCAACAAGTCAGCATGCATTCTGCAGCATCTGAGGGGCAATGAACCTCAACCCTGACATTCGGCCGCGGTTGCAGGCAGCTGAGACTCTTTCGTTCCCCTCGACGCTGCCGAGTCTGCGAGGAAGAGCCGGGTGAAACACGCCGGAGCTCATCAATCATTACGTCGAAATTCAGGCATCGAGGTTATCCGCCAGGAGCATACAGCGCCGCCATGATCCTATGACGCGCGCACTGTCGCGAGCTGCAAGAATAGAAAAAGCAAGAGGGCAGTCGTCGCCACAACGAAACGAACACATCCCGTCCTTTCCAAGTCGGACTCGGTGGGGTGGCCATCCCCCGACATTGCTGCTTGGCGAGGCTGCAGGTCTGTCTGGAGGTCTGCAGGGCCGCGGGTCCGCGGGTCCGCCGCGCGCCGCGAGCAAGCCTCCAGCCCAAACAAACGTCGACTTGCAGTCGAGTTAGCGCTCAACGTTACCCAGGAAGGCCTCTGCGTACTTTGAGACGAAGATCATGGGATCGCCCGACATGGCCAAGGTTTCACACACCTCGATGCCGGTCCCATCTGCTCTCTCTGCAGTGCCGCAAGCGAGTCACGCTGGAAACCCTGAAAACGCGGAGAAGAGGAAACAGCAGGCGGTTGAGGGTACCGTCGGCCTGGGAACAAGCACGCTCAGGAACCATGGTCCAGCATCTGTGGGAGCCGAAGTAAGGCTCAACGCAGATCGTGTGTCCTGGTAACACCGCGGCGGGCCCAAGCCAGAAGATGTCGAGATTGATGTTTGTTTGGACCAACCGTGCCCATGGCATTGGAATCGAAGGGAAATCTCCCGGCTCGCATGGCCACAGCCGAAGGCAATCGCGGTGCCGAGTCCATACTGTCAGGAAGGGAAGGTGTATTGTATGTACCTGCTGTGTGCTAACACAGAAGGAGGTTCCAACTGTCCCAGGCAGGCAGGCAGGCAGGCAGGGAAAGCAGGCAGCAACCTGGAACTAAACCAAGATTGGGGGACAAAAAAAAAACCTGCTCAGTTCCTGACAATCCCGGGGAAGAGGTGCCAAGGTGAATTTTCGAGTTTTGATCGCTCCTTGAATGACCCTAAGGACAGGTACCTTGATAATCTGTAGCTGGGTCCGCTCCTGTCTTTGTGGGGCGCCTCGTGGGAAGGCGTCTCCCTCTCTTCGCTCGGTCCCGAGACCTCGAACATTGGTCGCAAGCAAATAAACAAAAGTTTGGGGTGTTCTACATGGTAGAGGCATCAGGTGGGGAAGCTCAGGTGTAAGACACAGAACACTCACGCTAGGACTACACAAGCACGATCGTCGTTGAGCTAAAAACTCTCCCCTCACAGCTTGCAGGAGAAACCGACTTGAGGCGACTGGTGAAGCACGTTGTGTTAGGCATGGCGCTCGGACCACTATATTTGGCCGCCGATGTCAGCCTACTTGGAGCGCTTGATGCCATCCCATTGGCCAATGCACTGCGAGTTGTGGTACTTCCGCGGCTCTCTCCGCACACCCTGTCCCCATGTGCACGGTCGCCCTTCCGAAAATAGGGTAGATTCACGCGCTGGTGACTTGGTTCAATTGCAACACACCTCCCGAACTTCAGTTCGTCCCAGGCTGGATCTTAAAGAGGTCCCGCCAAGACTAATTTCGGCCAATTGTCGGCAATGTTTTTACAGCGTCAATACCCTGCTAAGACCGCCAAGGGGGTTTGCACTATCGCCACGGGTTAGCCACGGGTTAGTTCGCCGGGGGTACGGGGGGCGGCGTCAGCCCCCCGCTAGTTAGGGTTCGGGTTAATGGTTAGGATTCGGGTTAAGGTTAGGGTACGGGTTAACTTCGTTTTCTTTTTTTTCGATTTGGTTGAGGTTTCGCGAAGTTGTTGCTACGAGTCTTTGCAATTCTTCGTTGTTGATGTTGCTCGAAGTCGTGGCGACCCCGCTCACCCCGTGGCGATTTGTAAATACTTGTAAGCGGTAGGTTCCGAAATTAGTCTTGGCGGGACCTCTTTAAGGATAACCCGTCCCAGACTTTTTTTGCTGCCTTAAGTCGCCGTGCTATAGCCAAATGCCGGCGTCTCCCGCCAGGCACCGACGACCCGGCCATTTGCACGAATTCCACGCACTGTGATCTGTGTGGGCCGCTCCTGCCTTACCCTGAAGTGGTGTTGCTCATGGCAGAGTCCCGAAAACATGGCGACGTCTCCTGCAAAATTGCTCCTGCCGCCAGCTTCAAAGTCCTGCTCACCGCTAGAGGTTGCGGGTAAGGACAGGGAAGGGGTTACCTGACCGCGGTCGAATTTCGTACATTTTATTCCATTCGACTCTCCTGCCGTCGTTGCCATCCACACAATCTCGGAGCTCATTCCCCCCACCTCCCACCTCTGCGCTCTGCCGCCTTCGGTTGCCGCCCCGCCGGATCTGTCCATCCATGCCATCCCACCCAGTGCCGCCATACTGCGCACACCTTTGTGTACAGCGGCAAGAAACGCGGTTCCGGCAGAAGCCATCCTCCCTTGGGGCCTAGTTTCCGCCGATGTCGTACTGTTGATGCATGAGCACATGCGCATGCGGCTACACGCGTGAGATCGGCCGTGCTCCCCCATTTGCCCCCTGTTCTGGCCGTCGCTGGCACCACCAACCTTCAGCTTAGCAGCTATTCTGAGAAGTCAGGCCCGCTCTCGTCCAGTCTGATGCATTATACGCGCCGTCAAAGCGTGCTACGCTCCAGATGCATCGCCAATGGCCATTGCAACCGGGAACTGTGTCGTTGCCGAGCCAGTGCAAGACGGGAAGCCTTGTCCAGTCTCAAGGGCATGAAGAGGTCCTGGCCCACCGGCGCAATGCGAACGAAGCGAGTACACATTCCGCGCCATGCGCGCCACCGGTATCTTCCAAAACGGCTGCAATCATGGTCTCGACTACGATATTGCAGGCAGGCAAAAGGGACGAATAACCTTGTCAAAAAGTCCAGAGGCCTTTCCAAGTGTCTGAAAGTATTGTGACAGTCGTGTAGAGCAGATGTTCTCTCTACGAAGAACAATGCAAACTGGGGAGGATCTTGAAGCAAGAAGAGCATCTTCTCATCTCTGAAATAGCACCCAGCGCGCTATGGGGGGTACCTAAGGGAGGTATGTTTGCATCTTCCATGACGCCGGCTGGGCGGCATTTGGGATTACAGCACAGCTACCAGGTAGGTGTTCCGGCACGCTTGGGTTCCAACTGACTGGTGCAGATGTATCACCAACGCCACATGTCCTCGTTCGCAACCCTCCCTGGCACTTCAATTTGGGCTGGTCCCTTGAATCAATAACCGTTATAACCGTTGCTCCGTTGCTTCGATCGACGGGGGTTACACCAACTGCCCCACGATAATGCGCGCCTCGCTCGCCCGCAGCTGCACCTGAACCCAAACGGCTGTGCCTTCCTGACGAAGACTCGAGATGCGCTCTCGTCAACATACTTGGCAGATAGTTAAGGAACATTGAGCTTGCGGCCGGCCATCCTGCAGTTGGATCGGGTCTCAATGTGGCCTCGGGGGAGGAGGCGGGGTCCTGCACTCCCCTTCTCCGCTGGAATCATTAACGTTATTCCCACCCCTCTGCCTCGGACGCTGATTCGCCCTTCCGTCTTCGTCATCACGACGGCTGGTGCGGATCTGTCCTGCATCTCCCAAAGCAACCCCCTGGTCCGCGCCCCATGCTGCTCACGGGCCAAGGTCCGCTCCCTGGGACGAGCAGCGGCCCACCAGGGTCCGGAACGGCGTGCTAAAAACAGCTGGCTCAACAAGCCGCTAGCCATCTGCACCTCTCCCATCTGAGCAAAAGCGCCAGCCAGCCAGTCCTAGCGTAACAAGTCCTGTCATTTCTGGAATCCGGTGGTGTGGGCGAGGCAGGCATTCCACCAACAAGCGCAGCGCAGTCTCCCAGGGGCGACGGGGCATGATCAGGAACGACTAACTACACAATGACAAGACCGCATTTGGCGCGTCCCCCCACCCACTTGCCTGCTCTTTGCTCCCGGATTCCTGGTAGTGTATGATCTTGGCAGACACCGCCGGGTCTATGCATCAGGACGTCCTGCTGGTCAATGCTCCTCCCGACCGGGCTGCTTCCCGCGGTCGTTCTCCTCATTGATCGACTATCCCTGAGGCCATCCCTGGGCGGTCTGTTTACTCCCCCCGGCTTGCGCTTCTCAAGTCTCCGGGGACTCTCTCCGGCTGCTCGTTGTCCCCAGACCCTTGCGCCAATCCGTCCTGATACGCGCTGCTCCTAAATGAAATATACTAGCTCAGGGTACGGAGTACCTCTGGAGCCGTTTCGCTCCACATTGTTTCCGCTCGCTTGCTTGCCTAAACGGTAAACCATCAAACTGGCCTACAAATTGGGACTCTTCCCTTCCGTCAGCCCTGCTTGTCTCGACTCGTCCCATTCCCGGCGCGGTCCTGCCTCTTCCTATCTCCTCTTGTGGCAAGCATGAAGCTTGCACCGCCCTCTGAACTGCCGCAGCTTCCCTACGACAACGCGCAGTACACACCAGCACGGCGGGAGAGAAGGGGAGAATCGAGACGGGGCAGAGAGGCACGGAGCCAGGGTCATCCTGTTCGCCTCTCCCGCTTGTCCCTACCTTAGCTCCACCTCGAGGGTAGTGTAGTGTACTGCACTGCACCGTACACAGTAGCTAGCTGCTTCTCTACCCTGGCTGCTTCTTCTGGTCGTCCCCGCCTTTTTTTCTGCTTTGTTAGCGAGTACCTTATATTTCTATGCGGCACCAATAGCCAAATCAGGGTGTGCTCTGTCATAGTACTTCGACGTTTTCACCACCACACGCCCCCGCCCGTTACCGGCTCTGCTACCTACCATTAAATTTACTCGGCTGGCCGCCACATCCAGCTTTGTCTGTTCAAAAGGTTATTTCCACCTCACCTTTCTCTCCCTCCGCCGCTAGCCTCTCCACAACCCCCCCCCGCCTCTCCCCTGGGCCACTGCCCACTTCCTGTTGTCTCTTAAACATCCCTACCTCCCTCCCACTGCTCCTCTTCCTATTCTTCTGTTCTCTCTCTCCTCGGCCTGTTTTGCTCACTTATATGAGGATGCTTACCATCAACAAGCCAGTGCAGTACGGCGACAAGGCCGTCCATGACCTGCCCACCCCGCCGAGCACATCCCGCACTTCCCCCCCCTTGACACATCTGGAACTGGGTCAGAGGCCGCCGCTCAGCGCTCCCGGAGGCAGCGGCAGTCCGTCCGACCAGCTCATGTCGGCGCCTCACCGTGGCTTGCCTCCACCGGCGGCCCTGCCTCCAGTCCCAGCGCCCCCGGGATCCGGACCTTCGCAGCCCCCGCCCAGCCTGTCGATAGGCCAGTCTGTTCCTCCACCCCCGCACCTGCAGGGCCAAACGCTGGGTCAGCTTCCTCCGGCCCCGCCATGGCACGAGGAATCAATGAGAGCTTGGCTCGTTGCCAAGGCGGAAGAAGACAAGAGGAGGCAAGAGGAGGAAAGGACGCGGCAAGAGAGCTACCGGCTGGAGCAGAGGAAGACGGAGCACGAGATTTTGAGGACGTCACTGCAGGGCGGGATACCGCCACCGCTGGTCCCCGTCGTCTTCGCCGGACTGGGTGGCGGCGCGTTGTCGCCAGCGGCTTTGGAGTGGGCGCAGCAGTTCATGATGCCCCAATCCCCGCAACCGCACCCGCCCGCGCTGATGCCGTCGGGAGCCGCCTCGTCGGAGCAGCAGAGGCGAGATTCGCATGCTCAGTCGTTCGGACAGTACCCACTCTCGGTGGGGGTTCCATCCACACCAGGATCAGCGCAGGGGCCGCCCGCTGCGTATATGTCGGGCTACCCGGGTTCCCCGACGAGGCCGAGAGGCCAGAGCATGCCAGGGGCGATGGCGGGACGGTCGCATCCTGGGAGTGGTTCAAACTTGCCCAACCTGAACATCAACGTTCAGGGCGGGCCAGGCGGCACTTCAGGGGTGGTCGGTCACCAGCCGGGGATGGCCCAGCCGCAGCAGCAACAACAAGAGCAACAAGCGTCGCCGTCCATCTACTTCCACCATTGGCAACCGCCAACGACGCAGGCTGGAGGACGCGGCGGCACCGACCAACCCGCCACGCCCTCAGGTTCGTCTAAAAAGACCACATCGCGCGCGCGAGAGGCTGTGGCGCGGGGCTAACTGGTTTGTGTTTTTTTATTTCTGCGCGCAGTAGGGGAATCGCCTCGAAAACGCAAGGCACCAGGGCCCCAGCAGCCAGCGCCACCGCCGACGACGACGCTGACAGGCCAACGGCACCGCTCGCCGCCCTTTTCCCACAGTACGGGCTTGTCAAACCCGCCACCGGGCCGCAGGCGAGGACATGCCCGACAGCGGAGCGATCTGGAATCATACCGGGCCGGCGGTCGGGGACGTGGGGACAGCACCGGGCCAGGGAGGGAGATGTCGCCGATGCACACGTCAGGGGCAAGCTCGGCGCGAGATAGCGGCGAGCCGTCCTCCTCGGCTCCGCCCCAGCAGCCGCAGGTCCCACCACCCGCGCCTCCGGCTGCACAGGCTCCGTCGGCCCGGACAGGGGCGCACTCCGTCTCGTCGCTCCTGTCAGACACACCGCAGTCCCCGCGGGCGACAACAACGCGCTTCGCACCACCCGGGACGACACCGGCGGAACCAACGGTCCACCATCAACACCATCACCACCACCACCAACACCAACACCACCAGCAACAACCGCAGGAGCAATATGGCAAAACCGTGCGAAGAAGCTCACCGCTTTCGTCGGAAGAATAACGGCAAAACGGGTGGTGGTGGTAGTGGTGCAGGAAGTCAGGGGTCGGCAGCCACGCGGCCGGGAGATAACGTGAACGACTGAACCTTAATTTCAGCGATGTTTCAGCCCCGGACCAAAAAACCCGTTGCAACTTGGGTACCGGTTCCCCAGCCGTTTCCTTTTGCGGCAACTTGCACGAGCGGACCCCAACAAAGTGAACCGTTGCCCAGGGGGGTGGTGGTGGTGGCCTGGGCGGCGGCGGGAGCAAGGGGGTCGGTCAGGTTGGTCCCAGCCAAGGGAGGAAAAAGGAAGTCCATATCCTGGAAAGGGGAACAGAATCACCATGTCTCCCGACGAAGCGGACGCGTCGCTCTCACTCCCCCCCGATGCAGCCCGCTACTTAGCAGGGGACGAGATCGTCTCACGCAAGAATAAGAATTGGCGTGCGTCCTGAGACTCGAGAGCCCGTCACATACGACGCGCGGCGGCGCCAGGGAGCCACCTCCCAATCTGGCACACCACTGCCAAGGCGTGGAATCCAGGGGAAAATCGATTTGGGGACTCTTTTTGGTTCGTTTCTTGGTTTTTTCTCTTCTTTTCCCCGTTCTGGACATGTTTTGTCCATGTATATTTCACGTGTATTTCAACAGCTCGCCATGTTTTTGTACTATCACGGGTATATGTTTGTTCATACTGCTTTCAGGGGGTCTCAGGGGAAACGAGGATGGGGCGGACGGCAGGCTCGGATATAACCAGGGTTGGTTGAGACATCACTATGTACATGTATAGGGTTGCTTATCGCATCAAAAGGAGTATGAAAATTGAAGAGGGTGGACGAAGTGTACATATCGAACCAAGCGGTTTTCGGGCACTGTTTTTTGCTTTTCCCTCCTTTTCTTGTTTGTTGGTCAACGCGAACCACCGTCGCACATGGAATTGTCACTCGGTTTGGGTTGACAAAGTGGGGGGTTGGTCCCAAGCATCAGTTTGACTTGATTGAGGCAGGGCTTCCCGAACCGTCAGGACTGGGCCGGGAAAAGCACGGACGTTGCGGCAGCGTCTTGTTGCACCACACTACACTACACTTAGTTAGCTTCAGTCTTAGCGGTTTATACTACGGTAATGCCCCGCAATGGGAAGAAAGCGCGTGGCTGCTCGATTCGGGCAAGATCACCGCTGAGCTGGAACGTCCTGAAATGGAAAGAAGTGTCACAATCACGCGTGAAAAAAAGTAACAAGGCGGCGGGTCTCGGAGACGCGGCCTCCTGTTGACGGAAGTGTTGAGCTCCCAGCTATGGAAGGAAGGAGTGAGCCGATTCCAACGGAGAGGTGTCAGTATCGGAACTTCGCTCAATCCAGACTCGGCCGAGGGCCCACCAGAGCCTCCTGCAATTCAAGGACCCCGCTTCGAGCGTAGTGTAGCACCTCAGAAGGCGGGATATTCCATGATGTGATTGCCTTTTCATCACATAAAAAAAGGGTGATAGTGAAGATCAAGGATCGAAACAAGCGGCCAGCTCGAAGTACTCCATCCTCTTCAAACAGGCCAATGCCTCCCACCCCCATGTTCGGGTTAGCAGACGTACACAAGCAAGAACCGGGCATAAAGAACTGTCGAGCGTCTGCAAAGGTACTAAACTAGTGTAAGTTGGTGTATTGACAAGCGCTTGTCAGCCGCCGCAGCGTGTGATGGGCAGATCGATCCGTTACCGAGAAGGGTAATTGATGGACTTACCACGGCCACCCGGAGCGAAAGGCTAGCCCAGGAGGCACAATGCCCCGGCTCTCTCCTTGGGGGTTATGGCTAAAGAGGTCCCGCCAAGACTAATTTCGGAGACTGCCGCTTACAAGTATTTACAATCGCCACGGGGTGAGCGGGGCCGCAACGACTTCGAGCAACATCAACAACGAGCAATCGCAAAGACTCGTCGCAACAACTTTACACAACTTTACGAAACCTTAACCAAATCGAAAAAAAAGAAAAGGAGGATAACCCGTACCCTAACCTTAACCCGTATCCTAACTTTAACCCGAATCCTAATTAGCGGGGGACTAGCGCCGCCCCCTGTACCCCCGGCGAACTAACCGCTTAAACGCCTTGTCGATAGTGCAAACGCCTTGGCGATCGGGGTTGCGTAAAAACGTTGTAAAAACATTGCCGACAATTGGCCGAAATTAGTCTTGGCGGGACCTCTTTAGCCATCAGCCTCCTTGGGACCGGCGGCAAGGGCCTGATCTCCCGGTAGCCATCCGTGATCCGGACTGCGGTAGTGTATTCCATAATTAGTGGACACTTGCAAACTCGAGGGGGTGGTGCGACCTGGCGACGTTTGGTAGCGCTTGTTGATCGATGGCTTCCCAGCCACGGGATGCACGGGGTGTCTAGGTGATGTTTACGCAGTACATTACGGATTACATACACTCCGGAATATTCCGTACACTGGACACTACTTTGCACAACGTGACCGAGTCCTGACGCCCAGGGCCCAGCATTCAGCTTGCCGAAAGTGGCTTTTCTCTCTGCTGTTTGCTGCCAATAACCGGATAACCCGGGCAGGCACGGCATACTCCGTATACGCGAACTTAACCCCAACCGGCCATTCAAAACACTGAGCACGCCTCACCCACGACCCGGGGCTTCTCAAAAGGGACATCGGACAATTTCTCATTCGCTGCGTCGCAGCCTCGCGCCTGCATACACAGTAAAAGGGCAGGAGGCATTCGCAAGCTTCTCCACGTTGCAGCACTCCCCCAATGCCAGCCAAGGCAGCTCCAGCAGGCCGTCTTCCGAAGTGGGCGCTGCGTGGTGAAGCGTCACGACCTTAGTCCGTACACTACACTACTGTAGTGTACTGTGGTACTGCGTATAAAAGCTCGCGCCTTACTCGTCGGAGACATGTCGTTACTTAATATAGGGCTGCGGAGATAGACCCCTGTCCTCAAACCTAACCGGGACCGGGCTGCTGGTACCCAGACCAGGGGGCGCACTGCGAATATCAGCAACCGAAAGCGGTTTGGTGCCATCGGAGGGAGACCCGGGTGGGTAGGAGGGGGTGTGTTAGTGTATGGAGTGCACCTAGTGTACACGTACACACAGGAGTGTAGTGTAGTGTAGGTGTAGTGTAACTTCCATCATAGGTACACTACACAACGGAATACTACTATAGGTACGCAACTGTGATAGTAGTGTACACTACGGAAGACATATGCGGCTTGTTGGCTACCCCACGACCCCTTCCCACCCGCTTTCCCCCACCCTCATTCGAATCTCCGCTTCCCCTTTGGGCCCTCTCATACACCCCCCTCACCTGCGCTTGCGCCTTGACGGAATTCCCGCACTGAGATGCCGCAGCTCGCTGATCAACCTTTTTTTGCGCGGACAAGCGCCGATACCAGTTAGTTAACTTGCTCGTTGCTCGGCAATGCGTCTCCCATCCTGAACGCGATTCGCCAATGGCACCTGCACGCCGCCTGCGCAGCCAACCAACATCCCGTCCTGTGTTACCAGGTACGTGTATGCACTACTACTGTGTACACGAGGCCTTGCGCTGCGTTCAATACAATCCTGCGTTCGAAGATCCTGCTGGTCCTGTCGGACACCAGCCAGAAAAGGCGGCACGGCTTACTGTGTATTCCTGGCCCTTGGATGACAGGATCGTCCGCGAAAGATCAAACCAGCTGTCTCAACGCGGTAGCAAGCCAGTTGCGGCAAAATCGCCAATGCTACGCTGCAAGTGCAGTGTCAGCGCTGAAGGATCCTTCTTTGGAACGCCGGACACTCACATCAGCCAAGATGCTCGAAAATTGAAAGTCGCCCGGTCCGGGCACTGCCGCGGATTGGCTCGATATGCAAGGCTGCACCTTGCGGGCAGATCAGGGGACAAGTGACGCTTCTTCTGCTCCCGATGATGCCAGTGTACTGTACGACGCTCGAAGATCGAGTAGCATACACACAACGGCCAAACTTTCAGCAACGAAGAGAGGACAAGCGCAGCAGAGATCAGTTACTCCAGATCTGGGTTGGCGAGACGCGACCCCGGGGCTGAGACGAGAAACCGATAACACCACGTGGGCTGCACCTGCGAACATCCGAACACGGTCCAGCTGGTTTCAGCAGGCGAAACTCGGCGCCGTGCTTCTGGGGACGGGACACAACAACACGGCACGGCACGGTAGCTGGGAGCTTTCTTCCGCCGGAGCCTTGACCTTGGCGTAACCGACGAACTCCCGTCCCAGCACAGCAAGAAGTGCGCGCCTTCCCTCACCTCCCTTTCCACGTCGTCAATCATTCTCGAAATCCTCCGCAATATAGTTCCCGGGGCAATACCGCTTCGCAGCCTCGCCCGCCTCTACTATATACGATCTGAGGAAGACCTGCGAAAACCCCCTGCCGAGCCGGTGTGCCTCCTGTATGTACATCCACCCAGCAGCTCTCGGTTCAGCCGCTGATTCCTCGGTTCCGAATCTTCGCCTCCGTCGATTGCCAGCCTCGAGGTTGGGTGTGTCTCGGCAAAATGCAGGGGCATCCGGGGATCGCGGCCCGCCCTGCTGACGAGCTGACAAAGTTCTCTGTCGATCCATCCCACAGACGGTCGGAGCGCTGGGCTGGGGATGCTTCCAAGATCCCTCGGGCCAGCGCTGCTTCTGGAACACGACCGGCTTCATAAAACCTGCACGCTGCCGCCCGGACACAGAGCCGAAGGACCATCCCGGGCGCTGATCTCATCAATCCTGAATGAGACAGAGCGACACGCCGTCGGGCTGATGGCGGAACACGGCACCATTTCATTTGGCCGAGGCCGGTTTCGGGTTATGGCAGAATGCATCGCTCGATATCATCCAAGATTGCGTGTCGCCGGAAGCTCTGAAAGTTCAGGGGCAAAACGCCAGCGTCGGCCCGCACGGTGTGCCCTCTACCACTCTCGTGCAGGTCTGATGTTTCTAGAAGCCGCCCTCACGACACGTGTTGCATTCCCTTCCCTTCTCGCTCATTAACTAGGCCTTGTTCGTCAAACGGCCGGCATAAGGGAGCCCGGGACGGAATGACGCGCAGCTGGCCGCGCCGGCTCGATATTGGATTGGCATGGTCCGCTTGCCGGAACAGAGAGCTGGAGACGAGCCGCGGGGGAAGCGGCTAGCGGCGTGCTCTCCGTTTGGCCTTGCACCTTCTTACCGCTCTTCTCTCACTTAACAGTGCCATTTTCATACTCCTCCCCTTTTTTTTTTTCCTGTCTAGGTTCACTTTACTTGCCGGGATGACCGCGTTGATGTGGCTTTGTGCTTTCCTGCGTTCGAAGCCGTCCATCGTGTCTCACTCGGAGCATAAGCACCATACCGACGGACAGAATCCCCGTGCCGCCTCTCACCGCTCGGCTTAACTATCCTGTACTGTGCAGCTACGCACACCCATCCCGCATGCGCGCTGGTTGGTCCAGACGGCGGCTGAATGGAAGGTTAGCCGCCGGTCCCGCGCTCCTCTCTCGTCGAGATTGGGCCCGCCGGCGCCTGTGCGCGCGACCTCCGCGGCTATTTTTACATACCTCACTCCTTTCCTTGCCTCCCCGTTCCCCTTCCTCCCCGCATCCCTTGCCGCCCCGGTCGCTCGTTACTTGTTCCCGCCCGTCTCTGTGTTCCCCCAAGATGGGAATGTCGAGTAGGTTCCTCACCTCACCGGATCTGTGGCTTTCCGTTCCATTTCTGGGCAGGCGCCCGGGCGGGCACGGCTTCACGAGGGGCCCCGTGCGCTTTTCTGTGGTATTCCTGATGATGCTCGTCGGGAAGGGGCTGGGGGACGGATTGCCGCGCATGATGCGTGCTGCAGGTAAGGGGCGGGCAGATGGAACAGGCGAATCGACGATGCCATGGACACATTGGCGCGGTATGTATGTGGGTGAGGGGCGCTGGGCGCTTGCCGATCGCTTACGCGTATACGCTGGAGGACTCGTGTTATTGATGGATGGTAGCCGGCGGTTGCCAGACAGGCGGGCTTTTGCAGGAGTGCTGGTGGGATTGGGGAGTTGCACGCCATCTACCCGTGGCCATCTGCAAGTGGAGAGATGCGGCGCCGTCCTCACGCCCTACCCCCTTTTCCTGTCACGTCCGACTTGAGTCTCTAGGTGTCGGCTCTGAAAGTGCAGAAGAGAAAAAAGAGACTCTATTTCCGCTGCAAGGAGCCTACTCGGTTGAGAGCGAGTTTACGACCGCGCTATAGCAGGCGGCTGGCTGGGTGGGTGCCTGACGATACACAGTTGCCATGGCGGGCAAGTAAAGTTGAATTCTGCCCATCAACAGAGTATATGTCACCGTCCACGGTAGTTATACAGCTGCATGTTCGTAACTTGTGTTCTCTCCCTTACACCCCATCCATCCAAAACCATGAGACGACTTCTCACCACCACTTCCCAGTCCCCACTTCCCACTTCCGCCCCGCCGCCCCCTATTCTCCTATCTCGACACAATAAACAAACAAGCCCTTGATAAACCTGTCTGCTGCTAGTTGCAAGTACATACGACCATACCTGTCAGAGAACTCGGGATCCCGTCCGCTCTCCCATCGATAAGCTGACAAGGGCCAGATTAGTAGTTGGGTCGGTGACGACCAGCGAATCCCTGGTGTTGTATGTCTTTTCTTTTGCTTGGTGTGTTTTTGGTCTTTTTCTTGGTTTCTCTTGGCAGTGGTTTTGTTTTGTTTACTTTGGGCCTCTTTTGCTGCTTCTGTCATGTCTCCCATCCCCGTCTTCTGTCTCCTGACCCCCCTTGTCCCTGGTTCTTGTCGACCGAGGTAGGTTTTAAATCTGCGAACTGCTTGGATGTTTGCGAGGCCGAAGAAGAGGATGCGTGGGCGAGATGGTCGCCCTGCTGTCAGTGGGCGGGCTGGGCTGGTTGTACTGGCAAGTTATCTGCTGCTCGTCTCTCAAGCAATCCTTGCTGGTCGGGTCCCTGGGGATGTCCAGTGAATGGGCCCGACTTATTCTGCGGAGGGACATGACCAGACCTCGGTGTGATCTGGTTGTCTGCCGCGTGGGGTCTACGCTGGCATTGCCCTCCCTGGTTCGCCCACCAGGCAGTGGTGAGATCAGGAAGCAAGGCTAGGTGTTGCCAACGACCGTTGGGTTCACGGCAGCGCGTCCAACAAGGGGAACTTCTGTCGCTCAAAGGCTGCCATTCCAGGATAAAAGCTCGATGGCTACCTCCATGAAGGATAACCTGAGGATCAACTCACGACGTAGGGCCGTAGAAAACCATCGCCAAAGCATTACCGAACGGTTCTGATAGTTAGTTGCCTAGGAGTACTCGCCCTGGAGGCAGTGAGTGGGCCTTGTTCGATGTTAATCCACGCGAACATGGCAAATCGGAGTGTGTAGCGTGCAGTAATGACTGTGGTTGAATGGACCAATGTACACAATAAGATGTGGTGGACAACTTGTTGTTCGTCACCAAACAAGCCTCGTGAGGAACAACAAAGCGGTTTGCTTGCTGAGGCTCGCCCGCAGCGCATCCTTGCTCTTCCCACTTGCTTAAGCCGCCTGATCTTCTTCCGGGAAACACGAGTCTCCATCAGGCCCGCTCCGCTTCCTGATTCGGTGCCGGCGGTCGCGCTTCGAGCAGCGGGGCAAGTCCGACGTGGAGCTCATGGCGAAGCTCGCGAAGCGCCAGCATCTGGATCCGGCCAAGCTAGTCCACCTGAGCACCAGCACAAATCCCCGCCGCGTGCACATCGTGGCCGACTACGACAACCCGACCCACGAGCGGTGCGAGATCCGCAGCTTCAAGGGAAACAGCCTGAAGGACATCCGCATCCCGGCGAGCGCTGCCGACTATGTGCACGGTCACGTCGAGCTCTTGAAGCGCATGATGGAGCGCGCCGGCGACGACGGCCGTTTCCCGATTCGGTTGGGCGACCCTGTGCCGAGGCCGCCCGGCTGGAAGAGCCGCGGCGGCGGCGAGGATGCCTTAGACAAGCTGGACGCGTGCGAACAGCTTGGGCATGGCGCCGCCGAAGAGGGCGACGGCGACGGCGACGGCAGCGAGCACGCCTTGAGCGAGCCGGACGAGCTCGAGCTCGAGCAGCCGGATGGCGCTGCCGCCGCCCAAACAAGGGCGCCCTGCCAGATCCAGCCGGATCCGTCTGTAGAATGATGCACGTACGGCCTTCCATCTGTACGACCCGGATAAGTGACGCCGGGCTGGCGGGCTTGATGAGCTTTCCGGCTTCCCTGACCGCCCCGTTACCGCCTCGACAGATGGGACCAGGTCAAGACGATAAAGACACATCAGACCTTGGGCTGGCTAGCCGTCACAGGCCTCCCGGCTTCTTGTCAGCTTCAGGCCGATTGCGGAGTTCGCCGCAGACGAGGTTGGCAATCCCTCGGCTGGATATGACAAAGTTAGTTATATATGACAAAGTTATGAATGTTACACTGAGAACGAGTGAGATGGACGGAGACTTCTCATAGCGATTGCTTTGCGACATGGCAGGCCGACAAGCCTGTCAACATAAGCAGCTCACATGAGGGGGGAAGCCCTATGTCAGGAGTTTGCAGGCCGAATAGCGTTGTAAAATGATGCCTTTATTCAGAACGCATGATAGAACAAGATGCAGACCGCCTAACCGGACCAGACCCTCGCGGACTCCCTCACGTCTCTGTCTGACGCATCATACCTCTACCCCCCAGACCTACCGCTCTGAAGCCCCTACTTGTTGTCCATCAGGGTGAACAGACGAGCACCTGGCCGAAGCGTTACCAGAGACCGTGGCTCTCCCAGCGTCGACTATCCAAGGCTACTCGCGAACCGTCGAGCTGGGGTGGACTTGACAGTTCATGTAGATAGATGCAGTCTGCCAGGTAGCACCGAAACCCCAACAGGCGCGGTGCAATCAAACCTCTCTTGTCCCCATCCACCATCCAGGATGTCCGTAACAGAGAGTGACGGTTTGTCCCCACCACACATGAAGTCATTTGGGCCAGCGGTCGCCCCCATCAAGAGTCTCGGTTGAGACTATTTTCGCCCCGGGCCGACACACCTAGCACCTATACACAGTACGTCGGGAGAAGGGGCCTGAGAAGTTGAGACTGTCAACAACAGTCCTTTAGCGAAGCAGTTTGAATCTCCGCGTGACCACATTGATACAGAGCAAACACACACACACTCTCTCACTCACTCACTCTCAGACACATACATACACACACACACATACAGTGTAAGCTTAGGGTTACTTAGTGGCTAACATGCCAACCATCCTAACAAATTAGATACTAAACAACAATGAAATACACACCGGATATGGATATCAAGGCAAGATAAGAAGCAGAACGAAATAACAGCAAGAGGCCAAACGGCCTAGCCTAGCGCAGGTCAAAGCCGGCCAAACCGGACCGAGCATTCCACCCAAACGAAACGAAAACGTCCACCCATACGAAACGAAACCGGAAACAAAACGACGCAAAAAAAGGGAGAATGGGTATCGAACTCTGTCAAAAAAGGTGAAATGAAGAAATGAGAAGAAAACCAAACCACCGAACTGATTCCGCGGCTCCCCGCCTTCGTGGCCCAGCCTTCGTGCGCCAGCCTTCGTGCGCCACTCAGCCTTCCCAAGCCCCAACTCCGTCGGAAACGAACAAAAAAACAACAAAGGGAAAAGGGGGTTGTCGAAAACGAGTGTAGCCGGTCGGTTCGAACCCTCGCTCCCTCCGTTCCCCCCACTGTCCCGCAACCAGGGGTTCACGGTCACGCAGTCTGTCAGCCGACTTGCCCGGCCCAGAGGCCGAGAAACAACCTCGCCCTGAGCCCGAGAGAGGCCGCCTAAGCCAAACCCTCGGCCTTATCCTTCGCCTTCTCCTTCTCCTTCTCCTTCTCCTTCTCCTTGGGCTGCTGCTGTTGCTGCTGCTGCTGCTGCTGCTGCTGTTGTTGCTGTTTGTCCTTGTCCTTGTCCTTTTCCCTTCCCCACAGCCGCTCCCTCCCCGATTTCCTTTCCCGGTCCGTCTTCTCCTTCTCCTTCTCCTTCTCTTTCTCCTTTTCCTTCCCCTCCTTCTTCTCCTTCTTCTCCTTCTTTTCCCTCTCCCTGCCTTCCCCACCACCCCTACCCCTTTCCCTCTCCCGATCTCGATCTCGATCCCGCTCCCAGATCCTCCCCGCTCCCCTCCCCAGGGGCCCGTGATGCCCCTGATGCCGCCGCCACTCGGCCCGCGCGACCTTCATGAGCAGGTCCTCGTCGCGCACCGGGATCCACGCGGTCAGCGCCTTCATCGCGTTCTCGAAGTCCGAGTCGAGCAAAACGTCGCGCAGCGCGTGGATCAGCGCGGCGCTCGTCGCGTGTAGCACGTCGAGCCCTTTTTGCTGCTGTTGTTGTTGCTGCTGCTGCTGCCGTTTCTCCTTCTCTTCTGCCTCTTTCTGCTCTGGTTGGTGGTGAGGGGGGTGCGAGTCGGGGTCGGGGTCGGGGTCGGTGCTTGTGGCTGTGGCTGTGCCCGAGGAGATGCTGGTGGGTTCGGGCGGGCAGTCACCAAGCAGCATGAAAACGTCCCAGACGCGCAGCTGCGCGGGGAAGGGAATGGACAGGTTGAAGAGCGTCAGGTACCAGCGGGTGCAGTAGGCAGTAGCGTCGATCGACAGTTCTTTCTGTTCGTCGCGTTAGCAATTGTCAAGTGATGCGAGTAATGAAAAAGGGGCAGACAGACAAGCTTTGCCGCGACATCCTTCCCCGCACCCACCAGCCACCTCTTCTCAAAGTCGTCCAGCGCGGCCATCAGGCCGGCGAAGCCGGGCTTGTACAGGCGCTCGAGGCCGCGGTACCGCCACAGGCGCACCAGCATGATGAAGGCACGCTCCTCGTCAAAGTAGCACAGCAGCGTGGCGGCCAGCGAGCCCATGCCCTGCACGTAGCCCGTGTCGGGGAAGTACAGCGAGATGGCGTGCAGCACGCGGAAGAGCAGGCGCTGGCCGCCGCGGTATCGCCGACGGAACATGATGTGGCCGCTGACGGTGCGCGGCACGTCCAGGTCGATCTGCACGTCGTCGGGCGAGGATACGGCCTGCAGGCGCCTGAACTCGGCGATCAGGTGGTCCTCGGTCTCGGTGCTCTTCCACGCCCTGGCGCTCGACGCCAGGAAGGAGTACCACGCGGCCGAGCGCCAGCAGTCCGGGATGCCCTTCCAGGTGCGCTCGATCAGCTTGGCGTTTCTGGTGTCGAACTCGTAGTCCATTCCCTGGCCTTGGGTCTGGCTCGTGGCTGCGGCCGACGCCTGGCCGCCCTTGCTGCTCTTGACGGCAGTGGCCATCTTCCTCCACTTTTCTGACCGTTCAGCCTCCTTGCGCTTCTGGGCCTCGACGGTCTTACCTATCTTCTCGTCGTCCGTGATGCCCGTCAGGCCGGCTTGCAGCGACAGCATCTCGCCGGCCTCGTCCATCCACCGGCGGTCGCGATTGTGTGGTAGGCGGTTCGTGGCGGAGCGGATCGACGACCGCGTGGATCGCCGCGAGGTGGTCGACAGCTCGGACGTGTACGTATTGAGCGACCGTGCCGAGACTTTGCGACTAGGAGGGCGGATGAAACCGCCGGGCAGCGCCAACGAGTGCGACGTGGACGGCCGCTTCGTCAGGACATTGCGCCTCCCGGACGCGAACAGTGATGATGGCTTCGGGTCGGCCGTCTCGGCCCGCGACACGGGTCGCTTCGGGGTGATGAAGCCATAGCGGTCGACGTCGACGCCCTCGAGATCCTCCCAATCCTCGATACCGCCGGCGCGTTGGTACTCCCGCCTGGCTTGGCTATCGCGTAACGGAGATAAGGAATTGGCCGACCGGGGAGTAGGCGTAGTGGGAGTAGCGTGGGGGTGGTCGCTTTGCAGGAGACCGGAAGCTGAGGGAGGATCGGAGGGACGTGACGAACTGGAAGCGTGAAGAGGGCGACGGGTCAGCATCAGAACGATAAAGCGGCTCGCTGCGCGCAGCCGAGAGAGATGCAAGGAAAACCGTACACGACGTTCTCTTCCTCTTCGGATGGGACCTCCGCTGTGGGCTCGAGACGTTCGACGAACGAGACGCGCCCCCCATCTTCCCAATTCAGGTCGTCGCCGGATTCATAGAGCGATCTCACCTTTTGTGATTCCCTCTCTACGTCCATGGACGAGACGCGAATGCTGGGGACGGGCGGTGCGTCCGCTTGGACGGCAGCCGGGGGCTGCTCCGCCGCCGCGTCGGTGCCTTTGGTGGCATTTTCGGGCGCTGGCTCGGCGTTGGCGTGGGCGTCGGCAATCGAAGCGGTCGCGGGCTGTTGCTGCTGCTGCTGTTGCTGATCGTCTTCGGGGGATGGCGACGCGCTAGCAGTGGCTGCGTCGGCGTCGGGGGCAGACATCATGGGCGACTTGAAGGGGTTGCTCTTGCCACCAAACATGAGGCTCCCCCTGTTGGAGAAGGAAAGGCTGCCAAAGTCGTCCCATAGACCGTCGTCGGGGATGGGGGTGGTGATCGGCGCAAAGGATTTGATGGCGACCGTCGCGGAGGAAACAGGGAGTCCGGGTTGACCCCCGCCGTCCGCGTCGTTGGCATTCGCGCTAACGCTAACGTTAACGTTAGCAGGCCCTGGCCCTGTCGGTTGTGGGGCCAACTTCAGCGATTTGGGCGATTTGGGCGATCTTGGCGATTTTGGCGACTTAGGCGAGCCCCGCGTTGGGCCTGTCTCGGGCGCCCCCTGTAAGGTTAATGCAGCAGCAGGCTTGTCGGAGCCGCCAAGCATTTTCTTCCGCAACCGTCTTGATCCGTCGGGCGTGAAGCCGAAGCTCTTGCCTAGCTTCTGAGACAGAGAAATGCGTCGAGAGGAAGAGGGCGACGGAGGCTGTGCCGGCTGGGTCGGCGAGCCGGCCCTGCTGCTGTCAGGGTTCTCGGCGCTGCTGTTGTTGTCCGGAGGAGTCCTGGGACGCTGCTGCTGCGGGATGGAGACCCTCAGTGGCGGCGGTGCAGGCTGGCTGTCGGCCGCCTGCTCGTCCGTCGAGTACACCGAGGGCGTGTCGGCGATGTCTTCCAGGAGCTTCTGGTAGACCGGGTCGGCGGCGCCCTCTTCCCGCAGCGTGACCGAGGATGCAGTTGGGGCGCCCGAGTCCCGCTTCCACTCGTCGGCCTGCGACCGTGGCGACGACCTCTGGCTGCGAAAGAGCGGGTGCTCTTCTGTTGGAGGCGGGACCAGCGGAGGGCTGATGACGACGGGGGATCGGAATGTCGGAGACGTCGGAGAGGTCGGCGCGGTGGACGACGTGGTTGTCGACGGCGACCGGGTCAGTCGACGCGGGTTTCTCGGCGGAGGCAGCGGGATCGGGGGCTCGGCCTGTTTGGTCTGCTCGTAGCGCAGTGCAACCAGGCCGGTGTCGTCTCGGAAGGGGGTGAGACGGGTTGCTGGTGGCCTTGTCTTGTGGCGCACGCTGGCAAATTTCTGAGGTGCCATTGCGGTGAGCCCTGCGAGGTTGCAGCTCCTTCCCGAACCGTCGCAGTGACCGCGGCACAGCTGCTGACTGCGTGCTCAGGTTGTTACTGTGTAAGTGGGTAATGTTCCAGTTATTATCCCTTGCAGCCTCTTCGTGTGCCTGGCGAGGACTGTCTGTGTGCTGTGTAGGGATACCAGTGATGGATGCGGCGAAAATCGTCCCCAGTGCTCGGCCAGAAGAGGAGAGAGAGCGAGAGGTCCTTCAGAGATGTGAAGCCGTTAAACTGATGAGGGCGGACGGCTCTTTTTGATCCGTCAGTGCCGATGACGGCTAGTCCCAACCCTCCAAACAAGAGCCGTGTCGCAGTGGTCCGGTGGCCCGGTTATGCAATGCTCGTCTGGGCGGAAAACCAAAGCTCGTTTCAACGCGGGGCCGAGAATTCCAGGTTAGACGAGAGGGGTAACTGACAGGTTGCCGGCAGACGTCACGAACTCTCTCCAGGTTGTGGGTTGCACTCTGGGATTTAACTTCGGTATGCAATGCCAGAAATAGAGGCGGGGAAGGGTTCTTAATATCCTCTCAACCTGTCCGCCTTCTACCTAAAAGTGGCCGGCTGCTGTGGGCCTTGCTTTTTTTGCGTGGTATTGTCACCAGCTGGAGCCCAAAGGCCGACGGCATCAGAGGGCCTGGGCGCGTCATGAGCTCTTTTTCCTCTCATCAAGCCCAATTGCTGACAATGCGGTGAGCTCATTGAACGTGTTCACGGACAACCACCCACAGACTGCCACCTAGTTCCCCAGTGCTCTCGGCGTTTGTTGCAGCTACCACTCGGGTTGCACGGGCCCTGCAGCGAAAGCACGGGGGCCAGCTGATTGCTACGAAATAAAGCCATCGAATGGCTGCTTCCATTGGTTGTCTCCAGAGGTTGCGGACGGCTCTCGTCGTTTTCTGGCCATCGAAAAAAGGCGCAGCGGGATATTAACCCATGTCACCCGCAAGTCCACACCAAGATCTTGGTCGCGATATGCTACACTGTCAAGCTGCTCAAAAGAAAGGAGAAGACACAGAATCTTGATCAAGGCGGTATCTCCTTTCTTCTGTGCAGATCAAAAAGAGTCTGTGAATGGCTGGGTGACTTGCATGAGGCATGTTTCCGGGATCTATGACACCTGTGTGCCGTGAGCCCTTAACACTTACACAGCCTAGGTGCCGCACGGAGCCCGCACCAAGTCCGTTCTCGCCAACGATGCACAGCAACTTCCTTTCTCTTTTTCGTCTATTCCTCTATGCTTCTTGGATTCAAGATGCTTTCCTCACCCTTTCCATCTTTTGGTGGAAAAAGAAGTGCTTGTTGAGCAGACGCCGGTTTGCGGGTTGAGTCATCGAAGACCTGAGCACCCTCCCCACAACGCCCCCGCCTAGTCTTTCCCCGCCATCCGATGCTGAGCTGCCAACTCACTGAACTCCGAGAGCCTCACTGAAGAGAAGGTTCATCTCCCCGCTCGCCAGTTCAGATACCCCACGCGACGGGCAAGTCCCGGAGGGGAGGGATGACAGAACGGACAGCAAGACAGAATGCCGGGAAGACCTGCGAACTGTGTTTGCACATGACCTTCATCAGCGGAATTCCAGGGTCCGATTCGACGGTTCGACACAGTGATTGGGCCATTTGACGTGGCAGCGGTTTAGCCAGCTCATCTGCCGTCCGCCCTTTTCCACCCACGGAACGGACTGCCCCAAGCCATGGTTGGCTGGGCGGCACTCTTTTGCTTCTGCCTCCGTGTTGCCGTATCAGGCGGCTCGGGCTCAATCATCCCTCGAGTGTGACAAAAACGGGCACTTCTCGACTGGTCGTGATCGAGCCACGGTCCGCGACTCCAAAAAGGAGAGAACTGCGTTTTCCTGCCTGCCATTCAGCCAAGGACATGTGAAGTTGGACAACCACAGACACCAACCGCGACTGACATTACCCCTGAATTCGGCGCCAGGCACAGCAGCCCAACCAACCAACGAATCCAACGCACGATGACCCGCTGCAAGCCAAGTGTTGTCTCGCAACGCCAACAGGAACACCCACGAGGAACAGCCAGGAGGACGCGCCCAAATTCCCAACGCCACGGCGCAACATTTCGAGGCGGCACGTCACGCAAACCGCCCGCGGCCCGCTCTCGTCCGCCCAACCGGTGCCAGCCACCTGGCACCGCCCACCAGCTTCCAATTGAAGAGTCAACTACCGCCAAACGCCGACCGACTCGCCGAATAGCACCATCTCCAGTCATTTGCCTGCTCTCAAAAATTCCTTCAGTAGCACCCCTTCCAACGTCCAACTTTAAGCTAGCCTTAGCTTACCGGCCATCCACAGCCCATCCACCACGTACTCTGGCGCTCTCCCTTAATCTTACCCTACCGACGGAATAACCACCAGTTCAGCCCAACCAGGCGAGACAGAGCCACGCATCCACGACCGCGGGCTGCAAATCTTCCCCCCCCGCTCCCAATTGCCTCCTCTTGGCCCCCGTTCCTGGTCCCGCCCGTGGCTTCTGCAAGCTGCAAGGGACCATCTCTCAAAAACACGCACCTGTCTCGGTTGGTTGGCTGGTTGGCTGGCTGGGCTGGCTGGGCTGGCGAGTTGGGCCAAAAGTTGGTTGGCCACGTCGGGAAGTTGCATCGTTGCCAACGAACCGCTCACACCCTGGTGCCTCAAACACACAGGACGGGTTTTGCGCGTACCCGGGACAACGTCTTTCGTGTGTTTGCCTGTCTGCGTTTGCATTTCGGCTAACCTACCTTGCAAACAGACTAACTGACTAAATACCTGGTAGCTAGCTACGAGTGCGTGCGTTTGTGTGTGTTCTGCTTGTGCATCTGTCCGTGGAGTCGAACATGACGGCTTCCCTGGCACCAGCCCATCAGCTATGTATCTCCCTGCCTGCCCAAGCAAACGAACAACAGTAACTATCCAATCCACGGAGAAGGTGGATGGCGCAGCTAGCTAGCCAAGGAATCAACATTATACAGTACATTCTTTTTCAGCAGGTGATTACAGACGCGGATGGAGACGGAGCATATGCAGGACCACGCCAATCATAATCACCTTGGCTCCTTGAGGCTTTTTTCTTTTCTCTCCACCCTCCTTCTTCCACCCAGCTGTGTACGGGAAGAAAGGAGATAACTGGGGAACCATACAATCTCCGTATGTCTGCCGCGCAGCAGCTGTCCGTCGACGTGGAGATGGCCATGTCGAATGATGTCCGCACGTGAGGATTGGGTGATGCTCACGATGCTGCTGTGTGGCGATGAGGTCAGGGGGTCATTGGCTGACACGATGTCTTGCGCGTGTGTGTGTTACACGACACGAATTCAATAGCAGCGAGCAAGGGGGAACGAACCAGAGACGAAGGGAGGAAAGAAATGAGAACATCCAAAATGCGGGGAATCGAAGCAGTGCAGCGAAGAAAAGCGACCTTCTTCTATCCTGACGATGGTCGTACGATGGTCGATGCTAACTTGCTCTCGTCTGTCATGATAGCACCGATCTCTCCGGCCGTCCACATCATATTATCCCTCCCATCCATCATGTAACGTGCGCAACCTCGTTCGTTTGTCCATTCGTCGGCCTGCTCGCTCGCTCGCTCGCCCATCCATTTACCAGCTCATCCCACCCCACGAGATGCAATTGGCCCAATTCATCACCCCATTGCAGAAATGCGATATGCCGGGCGTATGTGTGTCGCCTTCTGCTCTCCCACGCAGCCTACCCTCCAACCACAATCCGCTTACCCAACCCCATCTATCCCCTCACCCCTATCTCTCCCTTTCTCTGCATCTCACAACCCTGTTTGTCGTTCACTCAGCCACCCGTTAACCCCCCTCCTCCCCTTCCTCATCCTCCGCCTCCCAATCCCGCCCGCCATACAGCGCCGCCGTCGCCGCAGCCGACCTGTTCGCCCCGCCGCCGGTGGCCGCCTCGATCTTCTCGAGGAACTCGGCCGGCACGGTCGGGATGTACTTGCGCTCGCGCTCGCGGTTGACGCCGCCGAACCCGGCGCCGTAGCTGACCAGCATGTCGGTCGCGCTGGGCAGGGTGAACGGCAGCATCAGGGCCGGGTCGAGCAGCAGGTTCGGCGGCGCCTCGTCATCGTCTTGTAGGTCTGAGGCTTGTTGTTGTTGTTGCTGCTGCTGCTCCGCTTTGGGCGTGCTGGGGGCCGACGATGGGCCCGTGGTGCTGCCGTGGCCGTTGGTGGGTTTTGATGATGATGGTGACGAATGGGATGGCTGTTGTTGTTTGCCTGGCGTAGCCGGCGGGGATGATGCCGCCGCAGCCGCCGCCGCGCGGTTTCTTTCGCGTCGGAGGGCGGTCTCCTTCTGAATGGCGACAAGATACTTCATGGCGCTCTTCGGGAGGCCCTTCTCGCCGACTTCGGGCCGGTAGTGCGTTGCCGCGTGGACTAGTTGCTGTGGGTTGAGGGCGCGGAGTTGCTGCAAGGTGCCGACTAGCGCTTCGAGGTCGTCGGCGCCGAGAGAGGAGAAGCATTGTAGCCATTGGAGCAGCTGGATGACGGGCGCGAGGTGGCGCCGGGCCGCCTCGACGGTGGTCTCGCCGCTCGACTTCATCTCGCCCTTCTCGTAGTGTTCGGGCTGGCGGTTGTTCTGGCGCGCCCAGTCTTCGAGCGTCGAGATGTTCATGCGGATCTGCATCGCCTTGGTGCGTGCCAGGTACTTCCGGTTCGACATGATCCGGTTGAAGAGCTCCGCGCCGAGCCAATAGATCAGCTGCGAGATGATCTGAGCGGTGATGACCGAGTGCACGTCGTACAGGTCGAGAACGAAAAGCGTAGAGGAGAGGAGCGAGGTGACGTTGCGTGGGGACGGCTTCGCTCTTTGCTTGGGAGACGGTGGCCGCAACCGCTTCTCTAAGGGCTCTTCCTTGACCTCCTTTTTCCGCTTGAAGATCTTCCACTCGTTTTGAAACGTGATGTCTTCGAAGCCGGGTATTGTCTCGTGGTCCAGCATGGCCACGTCCAGGACCTTGTCCAGGCGCCGCTCGGCATCCCGGACTATTAGTATGAAAATTTCGTTTATTAATTCGGCGAGCTGCGCCTGGAACTCGGTTGTGGCCTCCACGAGACCAGCGTCCTTCTTCAGGTAGTGAAGCAATAGGGTGGCGTTGGACATCCAGAAGGCAAGGATGGTCATGTCCCACTGGTGTTTCTCCACCACGGTGTTGATCTTGTCCATGGCGGTGATGAGGAGCTTCGCCAGCAACTCGGGGCTGGAATGGTAGTGCGCGTATCGGGCGCTTAGGAAGACCATGTTGGCGGGCACCGGTTTTTGAGACGGCGAGCGCTGCGGCGTCATGTTGGTGATGACAATATCCAGAATGCGCTCCAGCTCGTTTTCCTGGAACACAAACATCTGGTCGTGAAGACATCTCGACCAGTCAAACTCTTGCTGCTCTTCTTCGAAGTCTTCTAGGGACTGGGGGAAGTCAGCGTGCAGCCCGTTGCGGATAGTTCGGTGATGGGACCAGATATATATTAAACAGGGGCTCGCACCTCGGGCTGATCGTCCATGCCCACGTTCCCAAGGTCGACCTCCAAGTCGCGCGCACTCTCCATCATCATGCGCCGCCGCATCTCGTTCTCAGCCAGCTCCTCTTCAAACCTGTCCTGGTTGAAGCCGGGGTTGTAGAAGTCGTCGGTGGCCCCCGCATTGCCGAGGCCGTACCCGCTGAGGTAGAACGACATGTCGCTGTCGGGCGCGGCAAAATCGAAGGCTGTTCTCCCGGTTGACGTTTTCGCCTCGGGCGACGCCCCGTTGTCCAGCAGCAGCTTCGCAATGCCCTTGTGCCGGTTCGTCATGGCCCACATGAGGGCGCTCCACTGATTGCGGTCCTGCCTGTTCACATCGACGCCGGCGTCAATGAGGGCTTGCACAACCGCCTCGTGGCCCTACGTCCGCCATTAGTCGCGGATCGTGCGCGTCTCTCGAGCACCGCACTTACAAAGCAGCTGGCATAGATGAGGGCAGGCGTGCCCTCCTCATCTGGCGCGTTGATGTCAACGTACTGCTTCGCCTTGCCGTTCAGAATCTTGTTGACCGACTCGAGGTTGCCATTGCTCGCGGCCATGATGAAGGTCTTCTGCAAGATATCCCTCTTCTCGTCGTCCGACCTCTGCTCGTCGGCAGCGATGGCGTCTTCGTCGTCAAAGGCGGCGCTCGCCGCATGGGCGGCTTGGGCGGCAAGCATCTCCATCAGGCGCGTCTCGCTGTCGGGGCCGCCCTTGGTCAGGTCGTCGCCGTAGTTGTCGTCGAGGGTCAGGTCGCTGAAGGTCAGGGGCTTGGCGAGCATGGGCGACGTCAAGAACTGAGATTGCCCTGGAAGCATCGACCTTAGCCAGCGGCCATAGGTACATGGGGAGCATGGCATCCACGGCTTGACGGGTACATTGGAAAGCCGCGAGGCAAGGCAAGGGGCAGAAAGGAGCAGCAAGGGGCAGGCCGGCGGCACTCACCCTGCCATCCATCGTACAACTCGGTCTCGGGCACCAGCTCGGTCGGTACATGTCTCCTGTCGTCGAGCGAGCGCGGGAGGTCGGCAGGGAGGTCCCTCGGCTTCGGCGGGAGACCGGGGCTCGCATCAAAGCCGCCCTCAGAACCCCCGAGATCCATGGCCGAGGTTGACGATGCTGTGCGTCATGCGACACTTATTCATGGGTTTCTGGGCTTCTTGGCTTTCCTGTGGAGGGGTTTGTCGGTTCAGGGGTCCATGGGTCGGACACGCTCGGGAAGAACAGCGTGCGTTCGAAGACGGCGCAAAACGTACCAGAAGCCCGCTTCTGAAAAACTAACCGGGACACAGCGCCGCTCAGAGGCGCCCAAGGACGGAGATTGGAGGCTGGATGAAGAGCGCCGTGTTCAATGGCCTCCCCTCCCACCTTCAAGGAGCGATGTTAGGCATTTACCAGACTTGGCTTGGCCAAGGGCGAAGCACCCCACATTTTATGGCCCGTGCGCTCCAGAGTATGCAGCATCGCAGATAACTAATCGATAACAAACATGGCTGAATGCGGCCCGCGGTCACGGCCGCCCCTCCAAGATCCCGGAATTTCGAACTTGCTTCAGAGCACGCTTCCGTGTCTGATTTAGAGCTACCCGTACTCTGCGAACACGCTGGGTGGTGCATGGTAGTGTAAGTGTCCAGCTTTCTGGTTTGGGGCAGGCGCTCTTCCACTTCAGATGTTTTGTTTAGCCTCTGGGCCGTCGAAGGGAACGTGATGTGCACAGTACAGAAGTGCGTGAGGTAGGTACTGTGGGAGGAGAGAGTGAATAACGTTGAGGCCAATTTCCCTGTCTCTCGGTAACGTTGTTTTCATGTTTACCTAAGGTATCTGTTCTAAAATTGCAGAGGCTTGCCAGAGCTTGCCATACTTTGATTCGTTCATCCTTCGAACCCGACGGCAGTCTGTCTGGGCTCTTCATCTGCGCCGCCCCCAGCCCATTTTCAGGCCTTCCCAGCAGCTTAGCCGTGTCAGACAACCCGCTTGGCAAAGACCCGCAGTCGCTTGACTCCTCCATCCGGCACCATGATGAGCTTCACATGGGTAAACGCTCTGTTCCTGACCAGGCTCTCAATCTGGTGCTCCATGTCGGGCCCGCACTTGATCGGCTCGGCCATTTTCACCCAACCCTCGGCGCCTGCTGGCGGCTCGGCCTCGTCCTTCCACTCAATCGCCTCAATCTCCACCCGTTGCGGGTAGTTGCCCCGGAAGTGGGCCGTGTCGACGACGAAGTTTTGAATGTACCCGGGCGCCCCTAGCCGGATGATGGCCCAGTCGAAGTGGCCCTTGGTCCGTGACCGGGCGGTCTCCCATCCGTCGCTCATGTCCTTGCCGCGGCCAGGCAAGATTAGGTTGTCCTTACTTCCGAAATGCTGGTCGCTGCACGAGACGGCCACTCCGCCATTCTGCGCAGCAGCGAGGTCGAGAATGGCCTCCTTGTCTTCCGGGAAGACCGGCACGGCGTGCCCAAAGAGCCGGAACCGCGCGATACCGCCGTCGGGATACATGTTCAGCCGGACGTGGGTGTATTGCTTGTCGGTGGGACTGTCGAGTTTCCACCCAAACCTCTGTGACGGCCCGCACTCCTGGATGCCCAGGATGGTCTCCCAGCCGCCACGGCTGCCCTTCCACGAGAGGACCTCGTCATCGCTCTGGCTGAAGCAGCCTTCGACCGAGATGGCAGGGGCGTGATTACCCGAGAAGAATGCTGTGTCCACCTCGACGCCTTCGACAGTGCCCGAGGCGACACCCAGGCGAATTACAACCCAGTCGAACGGCTCCGCATTGTGCCTTCTTGTCTCCCACCCGTCGTACCAGGCACCCGAGTAAACCATCTTCCCTGGCTGGCGGATAGGGGCGGCCGGGTTGATGAGGTTTGCGGCCTCGGCGAACCATTGGTCTGAGAATCCCAAGACCTTGCCGCCGAGGGCCGCGGAAACAAGGTCTGTTCCGGATTCCTCTCGTCAGCCGAACTTACATTGTGCTCTCAGACGCGTGTTGTCCGATGCCGGGGTGCACACACCGATGCAGCTCGAACGGAAGGTCTTATCAATGTCCTCTGCCGGGACTCGAGTGGCCTTGACCGCCTCCAATCGGTAGCCAACGTCTTCCATGGTGTCCGGGATGGGCGGAGTATGCGGAGGAGATCAGTGTTGGGGAAATACCGCCGTTACTCACTTGTCAGTGGCAAACTTGAGGACAGCAAGGAGCCATGACAAGCCCCGGCGAGAATCGGGAATACAGTAAAGGAAGCCAACAAAGGTTAATCTTATCTAGTGCCAGCGCCGCAGTAGTGGAACCGCCCCTTCTTCCATCCGCCGATGCGGTCCGAGGGCTTGTCGGCCGGCTCCGACACGGCACTCGCCCCGTTGGCAACTCGATGGGTCCAGTCCATCTTGAACCTGCCGGCGCCCACTCATCGATCTTGCTGATACGTAAGGTCCGTGGTATCCACGGCTTGGCTTCCAGGTTTCCACTTTGGGCATGTGTGCCCGTGCATGTCCGATACCCGTCACTCACGCTAGCCCCTCAGAACCAGAAGCGTTGAAACTGCCGCGATCCCATTGGCTGGAGCTATGCTTGACTGCCCGGTGCCGTCATCGAGGAGCTTTGATGCGCCATCCGCGGAGGACGAAGAACAGAACACACTACAGTGTAATCAGCCTCGAGCGGGACAGGCCAGAGGCTGGTATGTACAAGATAGCGTCCATGTTACTCTCTAGTGCAAGCGATTGAGGGGCTGGGAGTACCAAGTAACTCAACCAAAACCATTGCGTGACGGCTGCTGCAGCTGCCTTGCTCCGCCAGCCTTTCCATCACCCCCGCCTCCCCGCAACCTCCGTCTTCACCGACGTCTCCCCTCAACACTTCTATTCCAACTGAAACACCAGCAGCGCTGTTTGTCAAGGCTACACCATCGCCCAAAAGCTCACGAATAAGTCTTACATTTGAACTGCCACGGAGTGTGAACCGCAGCAACAATGGCTTCCACCGAACCGCTGCCCCAAACAACCGACAGCAACGCTCCGGCGCCTACCGAAAGTGAACCTCTCCTCGGCCGACCCGGCGATGCCACCCAGCGACCGGACGCGCCTTTGTTCAAGAACCTCTTTCTGGGTAATTCCTCTTCATCGTGCAGTCATCCCCATCTCCAAGGCCCTCCACTAACCATCTTCTTTCCCTTTCCCCCCATTCAACAGGCACAGCCTGGCTGGCCCAAGTCGGCGCCATCCTCCTGCTCGCGATCCTCTGGTCCGCCGTGTTCACGCACCCGACTCTCCCACTAGTCTCGCCGCACCCGCTGCTCCAATCCCTCGGCGTCTTCACCGTCCTGCAGGCCATCCTGATCCTCCAGCCAACGCATACGCCGGCATCCAAGCTGGCGGGGCAGCGCGCGCACGCGCTGCTCCACCTGCTCTCCTTCTCCCTCTTCGCCGCCGGCACGACCATCATCGAGACGAACAAGCAGGTGCACGGGCTGCCGCACTTCCACTCGCCGCACGCGTACCTCGGCACGGCGGCCGCCGCGCTGCTGCTCGCGCAGTACGCCTTCGGCCTGACCATCTGGGCCGCGCCGCGCCTGTACGGCGGCGAGGCCCGCGCCCGCGCGCTGTGGAAGTACCACCGCGCCGTGGGCTACGCGGCGCTGGTGCTGCTGCTGGCGACCGTGGCGGCCGCCGTCGAGACGGACTACGTCCGGGCGGAGCTGCGCCTGCGGCTGTGGGCCGTGCTGCTGGCCGAGGGGCTGATTGTGGTTGGGGTGTTTCCGAGGGTGCATTTGAGGAAGTTGGGGCTGAGGGGGTAACTAATGAGCTGAGTGGGTCGGTGAATGATAGGGGTTTCGTTGCGGGAGGGAGACAAGGAAGGAAGGGCTGATATCAAGGCCCATAATGGTTTTTGCTTTGGGTAATTATGATTTGAAAACTGAAGCTTGGGATCTGGAATGTGGATGGGTATGGAGTTAGTTATTCTAGTTGGAATCGTATGTCGGCAAGAGTGAGAGAGATGGCATTGATAGCCAGAGCTGCAACCCCTTTTCACCAAAACACCCAGATACTAATACGGCCCTGGCTCTCATTAGACTATGACTTTAACATCTCTCTCGGGGTATACAGACGCCAAACAAACAAAATCTAGCCCGCCCACCCCGCAACATGATACATTATGCTGCAGACCAGCACACACAGGATCGTTGAAAACATCCAATGGCACATATCCACTCGTTCCCCCCTTCCAGATTCGCCCGCGCCCCCATCATTACGTCGTCCCCCTCCTCGTTTGGCTTCCTCCATGCCAGAGTCACCGCCGGCTCTGCCTTTCCGTTCCAAGCCCGCGAGCGCAAGGGGCCAGGCCGTCGTAGCAACCACAGCCGGTTCGTTGGCTCGAAAAGAATCCAAGGCGGTGCCCGCTCGCACCGTGTATTGGGTATTAGACGTAGGTTTCCGTCCCGGTATTTCCGTTTGCTGTAGTTGTTTGTTTGGTCTCGATTCGAGTGTTGCTTTAGTTTCGCATGCGATTCCAACGGGGCTGCCGACGTTCCGCCAGGCAGCTAGAAAGAAAGAAGAGAAAAGAAAAGAAAGAGGTATCACAAAAGAGAGCGTAGTGAAACCGATCCAACCGTTTGAACTCCGATGCTCCGTGTTGCTCCAGCTGGGTGCGTCAGCAGGGACGCGGGTATCTCGATAATGTCTAGGGATAGGGGTTGCCCGTATCCATCGGCCAGTCGTCCTCGGTGATGCTCGACCAGAAGATCCAGACCAGGACGACCGACACGAGGGTGAAGAAGGTCTCGAAGAGCGCGCCATCGATCGCGCCCGAGGTGCCGTTGCAGATGTACGGGCTGACGACAAAATCGAAAACTTGGCCCGCCGCGAAGGCCACCGCAGCCGAGACCAGGTAGAGCATCGGCCTCGTCTCTCCAAGGATCCGCAGAACAAGGACCGATTCCAGTGCAAAGTAGAGCACAATCCATATTAACGGCAGGAGCAGGTACAGCACGTAGAGCGCGATGTTCCGGTTGGGGAGGTCGTAGCTGGAGTCCCAGAAGCCAGTGAAGGAGAAGCCGGTGTCGAGGGCGATGTAGCCGACGCCGATGAGGAAGATGAGCGCCGAACCGACGGTCAGGCCGACAGAGAGCGGCGTCCCGTCGTCCATCAGCTGGTAGCCGACAATGCCATTGAGGAACAGAATCCATGTGGTCGCCGCGATCGCGCCAATATGAATGGCGCTGAAAGCCTGCGAAGTGCGTTAGCTGGGGTCCGAACTAGGCTTGTCACCCACCCATTGGCCGTTGACTTACCAACCGCACTTTGGAGTTCAACGGGAACTCTCCTACTGAGAAGATTTCACATATTGAAATGAGAAGGTACCCCAGTAAGAACGCTTGCATTTCCCTGCCAAAAGCTCGTCAGTCCGTAGCGAGGCAATGCAGATGCAGGCTCACACTGACCTCCGCCCGACAGCTGCCCGTTTTCTTTCTGAGCGATACAGCAGCACGCCGGTGACCAGGATAGCAATCCCGCAGAGTATTATGGAACCTGGAAGTTCGTCAGTCACAGAGCATTGAAGGAGGTCGGCGCGCAGCATCATTACGAACCCAGGTTGCCCAGGTGCCGGCCGCCGGACAGCGGAATGCCCGTCAACTGGCAACCCTGCCATGGCCCCGATTGGTCGTCTGTAATCGAAAGGAGCTGCAGACGTTCGTCAGCTGCCTGCCCGCAGTTGGGATGAGCGAGTTCCCCCTTCGGAGTAGGCCTACATTGCACACAGGGAGGGTTGCATCGCGACAGAAGTCCTATCCGACAATAGGATGATTAGCACACCCGGTAGCGCGGGCAAGATTCTGCATCACAGCCTGTGTCGCTCACATCGAAGTTGCCAAACTTTGTCGAACCCATTGTGTAATGTGGAGCCCGGCCGTGGCGGTAGTCTGTCTGTTCGAGCGACACGACCGAGATGCGGGTGGCGTGAGTTTGTGTGTGTGACTCGTGGGAGGAGATCGAATGCGGCGCCGCCCCGTCGGCAGAGCTTTGTTGAACTCTGTCTTCCCTTTTCCCTTCGGATGTCGCCCGTCACAGCTCCTCGCAGGCGACCATGCGCGGTCAAATGTCGGCCCAGGACACGTCAACGGGGTGGTTGGTGCTGGTGGAGAAATTTTGGGATGCACCAGGCGGCGGCCGTGCCTTGACCGCGATTCGGAACTCCACCTCTTTTATCTCGGACAATGCCTTCTCAATGGGCGCGTGTTCATGCGCGCGAATGCAATGCGGCGCTGTAGATGGTGATTGAGGGAAATCGACTCGGTCTCCGGGGTGAGAAGCCGCGTTGTGCGGGACGATTGCTGCGGTGATGGCGAGGAAGCGAGCGCACGATCCGGGCCGGGGGCTTTGGCCAGAGCTCCGCAATATACAACTCAATGCCCCGGGAAAGGCTGGGCGCTGCAACTGAAAACTCCGCGAGCCCACTCTTCCGCCAGGAACGCAAGATGGGGCGCCCCGTTTTCGTGGCACGGAGAAGGACCCACACCCCGAGTCAACGACGGCATTGGCCACAAGGGCGGTGGCCACTTACCTGTCCGGAACCTTGCCCAGCCTTTTGCGAAATGACTGAGAGACTCGAACCAACCAGCTTTGAATCAAACTCGGCTGGACGGGTAAGGTAGCATGGAACGGTTTCCTACCCCAGACTTGGAATGCTTTCAATCTCAGATGAGATGAGAGATGGCACAGAGATGGCGGCCGTTTGGTCGGAAGGTTCGGTCGGCAGCGCCGAATACGGAATAACCAACAATGGGGTAACTAACCCGAAAAATTCTATATATATGTGGCGCTTCGCCTTGCTGGCTGGGCTATGCTCCGACGGCACGGCGGAGGCTGGGCGGGTGAGCGGCGACAGGGATTTGCCAGTCTCAAATGCCTCAGTCTCTTGTCGCATAAGGTCGCAGGAAGGAGGAGCCAGTTGGGCAAAGGAGGACGACTTTCCTTTGGATGAAACAGTCGTCCTTGTCCAACCCACAGTGATTGCTGACTAACCATTCTGATGTACAGATACGTAAACGCAAACCCCATCGCCGCAGCTTGGCTGGCCTGTGGCAGCGCAGGCTGCTGTCAGCGCGAACTTGCAGTCCATGTGCGGAGGTCGCTCCTAGACGGAGTAATACGTCAAAATAAGAACGCTACCCGACTCCATGCATTCGGTCCAGGCACATCTCGCGTGAAGGCGGCAGGTGCCGTGATACCAGAGGTGAGTGCGCCCGTACCCGGGCATTTTTCCCGCGTTGGACGGGGCGCGCAAATCTTCTTTGATGGTCGAAGCCTCGAGGAAACTCTTCTCGCATGCATCCCTTACCACAGTACATAGACTACGGATTCTCAGTCACGGCCAATGGCGATCCGAGCTCGCATTCCCGTCGTGAGCGAGACGGATGCCCCTACCCGGAATGAACATTCAACGTTGCTTTCAGCCCGTTCTTGAAAACTGAGACTCGCACCGAATAAACTCGGCAACCAACGGTGTTCGTGCCTGTCGACGTGAGCCATCTGAGGGACGGGGGTTGGACTGCAGGGGCCCGAAGACAGAGCGGCAGGCTTCCGCTCTGCGCGATTGCTGGAGCAAAACCCCCGAAAGGCGCTCGTAACTGCCTGGTGTTTGCCCTCTTGATGACGTTCAATGTTCACCGGTCTCTTCGGCCGAGGTAACGTTAAGGTTGGCCCTACGGAGGGCTCAATCGTGCTGCTAGGCAAGGCGCCCTTTGAGAACAACATCCGAATAGCAAGAGAAAGACCGGAGGGCTGGGGCTGAAGTCGCTGTGTTACCGACTCTCCAGTTCCTTGTGGAACGCTGAGTCTCGACCGCTGTCGGCTCCTGAGGGCGGCGCAGATGGCTCAGCCCGGTTGGAGACTGGAGGTTGGAGCCATTTCAGCGCGATCGCTAACGTCAGCCCGGATCAACGAAGGCGACGGTTTGGCAACATCAGATCTCGCGTATCTGGTAAATCTAGGATCTTGCTGGATCGCGAACGCCACCGTCGACGAGGCGGTCATTTTGTCGTCGTGAGCCCCGGAACGCCCCGCTTTTAAGAAGGCCGAAAGTTCTCGTGCGCCACAACTTGTTTCATTTCTTGCCGTCGTCTGCGCCCGGAACGCCATGTGGCCCCTCGTCCGTACTTTGAGCCGATCCCCGGTTTTCGGGCTCATCTTCGTTCTGGTGACCAGCGCCACTCTGCAGAATCGAGTCCACACTGCGCACAGCGCGTGACACGCTTGTGGAGTTAGCCATCCTGTGCGTCCTGAAAAAGGGGCAGGAGAGCTGAATGGCTGCCAGCGGTAACTCAGGGTTTTGATGTGCCGTCTTGCCGAGTTCCGTAAGTGATTGACAGTGATGAGCATCTGACGGGACCACTTGGCACGCCGCTGGAGGCAGCAGGAAGGCAGCAGCAATCGGAAAGTTGGATGTGAACAGGGGTCGTCCCCAGAATTAGTGGGGCTGCGGCCCTGCGGGCTTGGCAGCCACGGGGGCGGGCACTTTGCGGCCGGCGCGGTGCCTGTCCAGCTGCCGACTTCGACCCTTTCCTCTCACGAGACCACAAGACCCGGAAGACCCGACACTCGGCTTGACACCTGCGCGCGGCGACTACTTCCGTCACTGCTGACCGATGCGTCCCTCTCTTTCGGAGCCCGTCGGACTCACACCCCGCCTGCCGGTTTCCCCAGTCCCCTCCGCAATCAACACCTCCGTACATCTGCACTCGCCGCGGACGAGGGCTGCTGCCGAACAGCCCCATTTCCTCCAAGATTCCGGTCCCCAATCCGAGCCGTCTCCCTTCCAACATTCCCCTCCGAACACTTCCCTCTCCCTACGAGAGGCGCTCCGAGCACGATCGAGAGCAGTCGTCCAGGTTGCTTCCCTCACAACGGCACGGCCACCCCGTCGACGAACCGGGTTCCTCCCCATCGGAGGACGGATCAGACGAGTCTTCTTGGACCGACACGGGTGACATCGCCGAGCAACTCGCCGAAGAAGACCCGTTGCGCCAGCGGCTGGACGAGACCCTCGACGGCGAGAACGACAAGATTCTCGCGGGCGTTGTCAGGCGCCACCCCAAGCACAAGAACCACCGCCACCAGAAGCGCGTGCGGTACCGCGAGCCGCCTTCGTCATCCTCGAGCAGCCGGTCCGCCTCGCGGCACGCTGGCGCCACCATCAGCAAAGAGGCCATCCAAATCCCCGCCGTCGCTCCTCCCAAGCCTTCCCAGGCGGAGCGCCTGCTAGCGGTCATCATGACGGGCGGCACAAGCCCCATCCACGGCCTGACCGGCAAGCCGTTACTGTTGGTCTCGCTCGGCGACATGTGCTTGCTGCGTTTGCTTGCTGACTGACACTCCGTGGCAGGTACTTTACATCAATTTTTGTATCATTAGGTGTATTTCTTTTCGGATATGACCAGGGCGTCATGTCGGGCATTCTCATGTAACGTCTACAACCCACCAGCACGCCGCGTCTCGCGCCCGCTAACTTCTGTCTGTGCAGTGGTGATTATTTCAGAGCGTATTTCCATGATCCGTCGCCGGTCCAGATCGCGACCATGGTCGCCATCCTTGAGATCGGCGCTCTCGTCTCTTCTCTCATGGTCGGCAGGATCGGCGACCTCATCGGCCGGAGAAGAACCATTTTCTACGGGTCCTGCGTGTTCGTCGTCGGCGGCGCCCTGCAAACGTTCGCGAGGACCATGGCCATGATGATGGCGGGCAGGGTGCTGGCCGGCCTGGGCGTCGGCATGCTCTCGACCATCGTCCCCGTCTACCAGTCCGAGATTTCGCCGCCCCATAACCGGGGCCAGCTCGCCTGTATCGAGTTCACGGGGAACATTATCGGATACGCCACCTCTGTTTGGGTGGACTACTTGTGCGGCTTCATCGAAGGCGACTTCTCCTGGCGCCTGCCCCTGCTGATGCAGTGCATTATGGGCTCGCTGCTTGCTCTGGGAAGCTTGATCATTGTGGAGTCGCCCAGGTGCGTATTGCCCCTGCGGCTGGGTTGTTTACTTGCTAACCAAGCATTCTCAGATGGCTCCTGGACAACGACCACGACGAGGAGGGCATCGTGGTCATTGCGAACCTGTACGGCGGCGGCGACATCCACAACCCCCGTGCTCGCGATGAGTTCCGCGAGATCAAGATGAACGTCCTCATGCATCGGCAGGAAGGCGAGCGCACTTACAGCGAGATGTTCAAGCGGTACGGCAGGCGAGTCTTCATCGCCATGTCGGCGCAGGCGCTGGCCCAGCTGAACGGGATCAATGTCATCTCGTACTACGCGCCTTACGTCTTCGAGAAGGCCGGGTGGGCTGGTCATGACGCCGTGCTGATGGCCGGCATCAACGGCGTCATCTATGTCTTGTCGACCATTCCCCCGTGGTACGTCGTAGACCGGTGGGGCCGGCGGCCGATCCTGCTGTCCGGAGCTGTCGCCATGGTGGCTGCCCTGTCGCTGATCTCGTACGTCCTCTACCTCGATATTCCGTCTTCGCCGAAGTTGATGGTTATCCTCGTCGTAATCTACAACGCCGCGTTCGGGTATTCGTGGGGCCCGGTGCCCTGGCTCTACCCGCCCGAGATCCTGCCGCTCAAGATCCGGTCCAAGGGCGCCAGTCTGTCGACGGCCACCAACTGGGCCTTCAACTGGCTAGTGGGCGAGATGACGCCCATCCTGCAGGAGTGGATTGCCTGGAGGCTTTATCTTTTGCATGCCTTCTTCTGCGCCGTCAGCTTCGTAGTCGGTATGTCTTTCCTTCCCCTCGCTCCAGTCCAAAACGGTATCAAAGCTAACAAAACTTCCACGCAGTATACTTCCTCTATCCGGAAACATGCGGCGTCCGCCTAGAAGACATGGACGCCCTCTTTGGCGACTCCACCCGCGCCCTCGGCACCCCAGCCTCGTCCAACACGCCGGCCCTGCGCGCCGAGTCGGACGCCCTCCTGCGGCCTGCGTCACCCGTCGCGCCGCTCGATGCCCGGAGCTGGTCGCCCAGGAGAGGGTTTAGCCCTGCGGGCACGACGTCGGCCGCCGCCGCCATCCCCGGGCTGGATATCAACCCGCCTGATGATGTCGAGGCGGACGGGAAGCCACGCGACGGAGGCGGCGCGCGGCGTGGTGCGTCAGGAGGTGGGCTTGGTGGCTTTATTTCGAGGATCATGGGCCGCGGAGGGTCGAGTAGAGGAGCGCAGTATGCGCCGATTGGTCAAGGAGAGGAGTGATTGTATCGTTGGAGTATTTAGACGCGGGGTGGAAGCGGGTTTGGTTTTGGGTAGCCGAGGGCCTGGGTACTCGGCAGGTGCACATAGATGGCGCGGGATGGCTTGTCTGCCGCTTGGGTCGGCAGACGGCCGGACAAAGTGCTTGCATTTCGATTTTGGGCCGTAACTTGGGTTGGCTGCATAGATGTTTGCTGGCCACAAGGCGATCGTGGCTTTTGATTCTTTTCCCGTCACGGGCGGAGCATCCAATGGGAGATTGCATTATCCCTTTTCACACACACTACGGAATACACAAGAACCCCTGACCTATGTAGATCCACGGATGTCATTACAACAACATAAGACTCAAGGCTTGAAATTAGCATAGCATATAAATAATTCGGAATGATACTTCATCACGTCTTCACAGCTTGGGCCTGACATGCAGAAGATGTGAGTGTCGGCGAGGTGGTCCGTGCGACATCTGGCCCAACGTAAGAGCAAATCTGGTCTCCCAAACTCGGTCAACTTGACGGAGTGCTCCGTACATAACGACACGGCAACAACTCGAGAACCCAGCGCACCACAACACCACACGAATTCAACGCCCGCAATGTCCAACCTCGAGATCATCCACGCCTACCGGAAGCTCCTCCGCGCGGCCCTGCGCGCGGTGCAGTTCTCGCAGCCGTCGCGGTCGACGGTGACGGCGGCGCTGCGCGAGGGCTTCCGCGACACGCGGGCGGCGGGGGGCGCGGGCTTCGACGCGGAGCGCGTGCGGCGCACCGTCTGGTTCCTCAACGCGGCGGCGCAGCGCCGCGGGCTGGAGCACCGCATCCTCAAGAACCTGTGCCGCGTGCGCTGGGAGCGCGCGCGCGAGGCGAGCAAGACGCCCTGGCGCGTCACGGTGCGCGAGGAGCAGCTCCGGAAGGAGGGGAAGAGGAAGGCCAGGTGAGTTCTTTTTCACCTATTTTGTTCCCCGCCTTTTGGGGGGGAAGGGTGGTTGGAATGTTGACGGGGGCTAATGATGATGGGATGGGGGTTGCGGGAAAAGGGACCCGGATGTCATCAGTGGCACGCAGTATCAGCATTATGACCTGACCATTGCCATGCTCAATGACACGATGGGGTTGTGTCTGAGATGATGGCTGCATTGCAGATTGTCATCCTGGCCTTGCCTGCCGGTACCGCGTGACGGCTCCCGCAAACGGTCCCTAAGTGCGGGCGCCCAATGTGGCGTGCCCCCGCCGAGAAGAAGCATTTCCTGGTGCAGGGTTCGACAGCGCTGAATCAGCAACTGCTTCCGCTCTGCAGCTGGCACCGCGGCACCAACAACTGCTTCTGCCCTGCAGCTAGCTGATGGTGCCGCTGAGAGCCGAGCCGGTACGGTTGGCTGCGGCAAATGCTCACGAGACTGCGAGCTGCGATGCCAAGTTAAGGACAGCTCGCTGCTGCGGTCGTCGGTTTGATAGTGTGAAGGCCACAGCAGTCCCCGGGCAATCCAAGTAGCGAGGGACTCACTCCAGACACTGAAACCAGGAATACTGCACTTGGCCAGTCGTCTGCATCAGATCTACATGCAGATCTTCGGCTATAAGGCCGAGGTCAATCAGGACGTTTAGGTGGAAGTTGGATAGAGGCTGGTGGGGGTGAGGGGCCGGCAGTGCGCCCACTTGGGGTTGGCATCTTGCACTTTCCGGCATTCTTCGGGATGGATGCACTGGCGTAGGATATCTAGCCGCACCATAGCTCGCAGCTAAATGGGAATTGATCAATTGGTGACTTCAGGAGTGTTCATTGCACTGGGCGAGACACAATCACAGGGCGAGGTGGCGGTCGCAGCGGACTGTGAGCGGGCCTCCGCAGCAACGCTGCAGGAGCTGCCTTTCGACCACCACCCCATCAGGCAGGCGGTGCAGCAATGACGTTACCCCTGCACGACTTGCTGGCTCCAAAACGAAGACATTATTCACTGCCGTCGACGATCCAAAATCCCCTCTCGCCCGCGCAACGGCGGCAGAACCGTGCCGTGATTTTCCATCTCGAGCAGTCTCCTACTGCTGCCAGTCCCACTGCGACTTGTTCTTGTTGCCCAGTTTCAGGTCGTCTGTGACTCGACCGCAGGGGTCGAGTCGGAACAACCCGCCGTGGTCGCTGGGCCCGCGCTAGTGGGCTGGGAGCATCTGGACCCGCGCATGGGTGGAGAGACACTGTGTGTGTGTGTGCGCACTGCTCTCGACTGCTGCTTGCTGCTTGCTTGCTTCTGAGTGCCGAGTGCTGAGTTGAGCCTGGACCAATGACTAACTAACCAACTACACTAGTGCAGATCAAGCCAGCCGGCGAGTCAAGAGCTGCTTCTTTGTGTAGCGACCCCGCAGTCGATCTACGCCAACCACGCCATCACCACCTCGGGCCAAGCTGCAATTGACGGTCGCACAACCCTCTCTTGCGTTGATACTTAGTCTCCGCCGTTGATCAACCAGCCAATTGAACGCCCGACCCACGAGGGGCCCCAAGGGCATCCCCATCGACGCATACCCATCCGCCCCTCCCCTTCGAACCGTTGCGCCTTCTATAGAACGAACCAACCATCGAAGTCCCCTCCCTCTCTCTTTCCCCGAGACCCCATCGTTCGTTACTGCAGTCGAACCTCGCATAAACACAACGGGGATCCTCCCGACCACACAGGCGGGGGTTCTTATGGACTCTCACCCGCTGGCAAGAGGCCCTTTCGCGACCGTACTGCTGAGGACTCTGGTCTCGGTTCGCCACCGAGGCCACTGTCTGTTGGCTGACGGCTGCTCCGAGAGAGGTGCCCGCGCCGCGACCTGCGAGACGAGTTAAAGACGGAGAGACGGAAAGTGCTACACGACCCAGCTCAAAAAAGCCAAGAAGAAGGAACAGAACTCGGAGGAGCTATTATACCTGCTGAGCTCCGGTCCGCGACCCACGACGACAGCCATTATCCCGCCCTGCTGCAAAATGGTCACCCTCCGATTCCGATCATGCCGGACTCTTCTTCGGACTCGTCGCAACAGAACAACGGCCAGCAGCAGCAGTCACAGCAGCGCCAGCGCCAGCGCCAGCATCAGGAACGGTCGCAGCAAGGACACAGCAAGCCACAGGAACGCGCTCGTAGCAGGACCGTGAAACCCAATATCGAGGAGGAGGACATCTGCCCGGACCCACGCCTCGCCACGGCGGCGGCGGCGGCGGCAGCCTTGAACCGCAGTTCCTCGGCCGTAGCCAGCCGCACCAGCGACAATGCTGTCGCGAGCTACCAGCGGCTCATTAAGCACTACCGCGTCGAGGTGGCCGCCTCGGCGTCGAGCGTGCTGTCCACCCTCACCACGTTCCCGCTTGATAGCGTCAAGACAAGGATGCAGACCTACCGCTATGCTGGATTCCTGGACTGTGTGAAGCGCACGTACCAGACGGAGCATTTCCGGGGTTTCTTTCGAGGCAAGGCCCCAACGCGTCGAATCCGGAGACGGCGATAGCAAGGGAACACCTGAGGCGGGTGTCGCTGACCTGCGCTGTAGGTGTAACGGCTCCTATGGCGAGCATTACTCTCGTGCGCACCGTCTCTTTCTCCATCTACCAGCGATCCAAGTACGTGTACTGCGACTGGGTCAAGCGCAATTTTGGCTACGACGTCATGGCCCATGTCACCCGGAGCGGGTCGTACCCAAATCTCTGGTCGGTCGCGACGTTTGGGGCTGCGGGGGCAACCGCCGGGTGCTGTATCACGGCCATCGCGTGTAAGTTGGCGCTCGAATGGGCTCGGGCGAGGAAACGGGGGTTTGGCAGCCCGAGCAGATCCTGACGCGGGCAATCTGCAGGTCCCTTCGAGTTGACCAAACTCAGCGCCCAAGTGTCTGTGTTGCTGGCCGACAAGAAGAACTGTCCGAAGCCCGAGAGCCATGCGATTGCCGCGAGTTATCAAAATAAGGGCACGTTCAAGACGCTTCGCAACATTGTCAAGCACAGGGGCTTGGGGGGCTTGTACACCGGGTTCAGGTTACATCTGAGTACGTTGCCCCCCACCTCCTCCCCCTTTTTCCCACGTCAACAAGAAGCTTGGCGCAGCTGACGCTCCCCTCCTTCCCCCCCCACGCTCCCCTAGTGCGCGACACGCTCGGCACAGCAACCTACTTCATGACGTACGAAAGCAGCAAGCAGCTGCTGACCACCTTCGGCGGCCACGGCACCCACTCCAATCCGCTCGCGGTGCTGGTGGCAGGCGGCCTGTGCGGCATCGTCTCGTGGGCCCTGATCTGTGAGTCCCCTACCGCTCGCTCTCAACCTCACCCACGACCTCCCCATTCTATTTCTTGTGACTCCATATCTCTTCGAGGCTAATAGGTGACCCCCCTCCCTTCTCCAGACCCGGTCGACTCGGCCAAGTCGATCTACCAGCGCAACTCGCTCATGTACTCCAAGGGCCAGAAGGTCGAGCCCGTCAAGATCCACTTCTTCTCGCGCAACATGTACCGCGGCCTCGGCGTGTCCATGGGCCGCTCGTGCGCCGTCAACGCCGTCTTCTTCTCGTCGTTTGAGTTCCTCAAGAAGCGCATCAAGTCGTGGGATGACAAGTAGCCTTCGGCCTGTTCTTTTCTTCTTCTCTAGTTCTTCGGTGCCATATTTTCTTCTTCTTCTCTGTTGTTTCTTTCTCCTCAAAGCTGGTCGGTTGCTTCTTTCGTGGGTTTGTTTCATGGCTGTTTTACTCCGCCTTTGCTGTGCAACCGAATCGACTTTTTCCTCTTTGTGTTTTGGGGTTTGGTGTTAGTTATGCGGTTTACTTGTCCTGAGGTGGGTAGGACAACCCATCTACCTTGGCCTAGGGTGGCTAGCTAGTTAGCTATCCCGGAGCGAAATCTGTATAAAAATTGGGCGGCTGAGCTGAGCTCGGCTGGGCTGGGGCTGGGCTTGGGCTGGGCCGGGCTAGTCGGACTGGCTGGCTGGCTGGTGCATACAAACGGGATTGTTCACACGTCGGTGTTCTACATACAAAGTTGCTGGATGCATGGGCCGTTGGCTTGGGAGCAGATATCTACGTTGGGGGTGCTGCAGAAAGGGGTCACACCTGCATGGCGGTCTTTATTACTGAGTCATCAATTCATTGGCGAGGGGACGGTTGCTGGGCGTTTTTTGTCTTCTTCCTACTCTGAAACTGGATTGGGCAGGGCTTGACTGGGACTGGACGGGTGGGCGTCAGTCTCTGCATTCGCATGAAGCGGGATGGGCTGCTATGTGGCGCTGTGCTGGGATACTGGAGGTAGAGCTCGTGAGCTTCATATAGGGCAACCAAGGCGAGTCGTATGTAACTTTTGGGCCGAATCGATGCTTCGTCTCATTAACGGGACGTTGCCACCGCCGCAATACCAGAGTGATGCTCCTGCATGGTGCTCTGTTTGAACGTGTCCACATTCGGAAGCACATGGGCGACTTACACCGCGGGCAACGCTGCTTCTGATTGGCTGATAGTTATACAGCAAAACAGAAAGGGAGAGAGGCGGGGGGAACAGGAGGCATAAAGAGAAATAAGGGAAAAAAAAGCATACAGAAACGGAAGAGAAGGGGCAAAAGAAGCAATTGATCCATTCCAAAAAAGAATGAAGCGATGGAAGAGAAGAGGTGGCTCAGGACAAAGTTGACGAGATGGAGCACGGAGGGGCGCCGAAGAAAACCCTAACCCTGGGGAGAGTCCTCGAATCCAATAATTCTCTCCCTCCCAAAATCTCAAAGCGGTTTTCATGATTTTCACACCTCTCACAGTGCGCTGCCTGTACATGATGGGGTTTCACATGTTTTCGCGACCACTCTCCCCATGACACCATGTTACGCCGGCCGGCCCCAACCAGCCTGAGAATGGGCATAGACCGCGACGTCTACCAGATAGTGGTCAAACTCGAAGAACAGGCCGTCGCAGCGGCGGAAGAGGAGGAGGGGGGAGGATCGGGCGGGCGGAAGGACAGGGCACGCCTCACGGTCGCATCTGTCTACGACGCCATCAAGCGCTCAAACTCGAGCTTGGCCCGCCAGAAAAAGCGCCCGTTGGAGGACGCAATCGAGCGAGTGCTGGCCGTGCGGAAGGCGCAGACCCGGGCCGACGAGCAGGAGGAGGACTCGGACGACCTGCTGGAGGCCCAGGAACGCGCAAAAGCGGCAAGGGCCGACCGCGATGCCAACCTGCTCAACCGCCAGATTGCCAAGTCATGGGGATTTGCCAGTAGCGAAAAACGGCCCGGCGCAGCCGCAGGCACTGGCACAGGCACGACCGGGACCGGGACGACGTCACCAGCCACCACTACGCCCGCCGCTACGACCCCCGATATCTTTGCCACGGGTGCATCTGCCATGAATGCCGCCGCTCCTCCAGTCGCGTCCGACAGGCAAGCTAATGGCGAACCACGGCCCAAGAAGAGGAAAGGCGCCTCCAAGGACGTCGACCGCAGCCCCCCCACCAGCATCTCCATCCGGGACATTGCCGGCGTGGGAAGCACGCTACGGATGCTGCTGAAAGAGGTCTGGTTCCCGCTGCGCGGCGGCGAGGCCTGCGAGCAAATGGGCTACCGATACGACAACGGCGTCCTGCTCCATGGCCCGTCGGGCTGCGGCAAGACCACCCTCGCCCATGCCGTCGCGGGGAGCATAGGCGTGGCCTTCATTCCCATATCGGCCCCGTCCATCGTCGGCGGCACCTCGGGCGAGTCGGAGAAGAACATCCGGGACGTGTTCGACGAGGCCATCCGGCTCGCCCCCTGTCTCGTGTTCATCGACGAGATCGATGCCATCGCCGGCAAGCGGGAGAGCGCCAACAAGGGCATGGAGAGCCGCATCGTCGCCGAGATCATGAACGGCATGGACCGGATCAAGCAGAACACGCCGCTGGGCAAGAACGTGGTCGTGTTGGCGGCGACCAACCGCCCGGATTTCCTCGATTCCGCCATCCGTCGCCGCTTCAGCACCGAGATCGACATGGGCATGCCGGGCGAGCGCGCGCGCGAGCAGATCCTCCGCTCGCTGACCCGCGACCTGAGCCTCGCCGACGACGTCGACTTCAAAAAGCTGGCCAAGATGACGCCCGGCTTCGTCGGCAGCGATCTGCAATACGTGGTCAAGGCGGCCGTCTCCGAGAGCTTCCAGGGGAACCTCACCGAGTTGCTAGACCGAGCGCGAGCCGCGCACCCCGACGACGACGGTCTCGGCGACGTCGAGGAAGCCCAGCGCGACTGGCTGCTCCTCGAGCGCCACGATCGGATCTCCTGGGGCGAGAGCCGCATCACCATGGCCCAGTTCAAGACGGCCGTCTCGCGGGTCCAGCCGGCCTCCAAGCGGGAAGGTTTCAGCACCATACCCGACACGACGTGGGCCGACGTCGGCGCGCTCGAGGACGTCCGCAAGAAGCTCGAGATGTCCATCATCGGCCCGATCAAGAACCCGGAGCTGTTCAACCGCGTGGGCATCAAGCCGGCCGCCGGCATCCTGCTCTGGGGCCCGCCCGGGTGCGGCAAGACGCTGGTGGCCAAGGCGGTGGCCAACGAGTCCAAGGCCAACTTCATCTCCATCAAGGGCCCGGAGCTGCTCAACAAGTACGTGGGGGAGTCGGAGCGGGCGGTGCGGCAGCTGTTCGCGCGCGCCAAGTCGTCGGCGCCCTGCATCCTGTTCTTCGACGAGATGGACGCGCTGGTGCCCCGGCGCGACGACTCGCTGTCGGACGCGAGCGCTCGCGTCGTCAACACCCTGCTGACCGAGCTCGACGGCGTCGGCGACCGCTCCGGCATCTACGTCATCGGCGCCACCAACCGGCCCGACATCATCGACGAGGCCATCCGCCGCCCGGGCCGCCTCGGCACCAGCATCTACGTCGGCCTGCCCTCCGCCGAGGACCGCGTCGACATCCTCCGCACCCTGTACCGCAACACCGTCGGCCGCGCGCGCAGGCAGGCGCAAGCGCAGGCCCAGGCCCAAGCCCAGGCGCGGGCGCATCCGCAGGACCAGGACGTCGACATGCTCGGCACCGGCAGCGACAGCGGCGCAGCCGGCGAGGCCGTGCTCGAGAAGGTGGCGCTCGACCTGCGGTGCACCGGCTTCTCGGGCGCCGACCTGGGCAACCTGATGCAGGCGGCCGCGCAGGCCTGCCTGGAGCGGGCGTACCTGGCGACGGCAGAAAGAAGGAGGAGGAGGAGGAGGAGGGAAGACGGGAGGGAGGAGGAGGAGGAGGACGGAGAGGCAGCAGAAGCAGAAGCAGAAGTGGCGGATCCGGTCATCACCATGGAGGACTGGGAGAAGGCGCTGAGCGAGGTCAAGCCCAGCGTCAAGGACGCCGACAAGTACGTGTTTCAAGGGTAGGAGGGAGGGAGAAGCCCGCTTGCGCGTGCTTTTTTCTGTGTCAGGCAAGGGAGGGCTCGGGGGGCTACTACGCAAGAAGGCTTCGGAGTTGAGGTGGTGTTTTAGACTCGGCCTGATTTCTTTTGATACAGTACTCGAGGTAGTCTGGGGGTACGACGGGACGGGGTTTGTGTGATGACTGGATAATCGTCCGTCGCAAGAGAAGCAAGCAAAGAATCCTTTCTTGGCAAGAGCAGAATTATCATTTTCCATCACCACGAGCGCCGCCAAGCACATGGTCTAGTAGCCGTCCGTCTATGTTACAGTAGTTGTGCTTTACAAGAGCCGCCCCGTCTAATGCAGAAAGGAAGTAGCAAGAGCTGACAACTCCCCTTCTCGTCCCCCGACCTCAACCACGACCCGAACCCCGCCTCTCTACCATGATTAAGGTGACGGGACCGGGTTTAATAATACAACGACGTCGCCATACCCCGGGGTTCCGCTGGAATTTATGCGGTGGCCTCCTTGAGGTAGCTGGAGAGCAAACACGGTTAGTGTCTGGCTGGGGGAGGAATTGGATGGGCAAAGGGGAAAAGGGGAGGCCGTACGTGATCAGGTCGTTCCTGTCCTTGTCCTTCTTCAGACCGCCGAAGGCCATCTTGGTGCCGGGAATGTACTTCTTGGGGTTCTCGAGGTATTCGAACTTTAGAGGTGAGGGCAGCGTTAGCACAACATAGCGCGCTTTCGGCCTGGGATGCGCCGGGGGGGAGAGGGGGGGGGGACGTACCAGAGTGTTCTCGTCCCAGGTGATGCCCTTCTGCTTGTTGGCGTCGGTGTAGGCGTAGCCCTCGACGGAGCCCGTCTTGCGGCCGAACAGGCCGTGCAGCGCGGGGCCGATCTTGTTGCCGCCGCCCGCCTCGAGGGTGTGGCACTGCGCGCAGCGCGTCTTGAAGAGGTTGGCACCCTTCTTGGCGTCACCTGTATGGGGAGCGCGCCGAATGGTCAGCAAGCTGCCGTCTCTCTGCCGGATCAAAGTAGCCGCATGTCTATGGTGCTCCTCGAGGGTCTCGCTCCGCTGTACAGTGCATTGGCAGTGGTGTCGTCTCGCCCTCGTCCGCCGTCCCGGAATCCGGTTTGCGCCTGGCAAAATGACGCAACCACCGCGACCGGCATGAAACGGAGTACCAAGGGCGGCAATGGAGCAGAACACCAGTGGCCCGAGGAAGTAGAGGGGCTCGAGCGAGGTGGAACTCTCTTCGAGATATCTGGGCATGTACGGGGTGCCAATGGCTCGCGAAAGTCGAGCTGCAGCGCGCACTGCACATGCGGCCGGCGGCGCAAATCGAGGGGGGATTGGAGTCAGGAGTAGCTCGGTACATACCAGCAGAGAAGCCCATTTTGAAGGTTGTGTATTAGAAGATAGAACTTGGAGGAAAACGTAGACGTTGCAAGGATAGTGGGTATCTTGAGGAAGACTGGTTGCAAAGGAGACAGGAAAAAGTTCAAGAAAAAAATCAGGGTGAGGCGGTTGTTGTTGGCTGGCGGCCGAAGCCGCGACAGGGCCCAGCCGGAATTTTTTGCAAGCTTTCCAGCAATGACCTTGGCCAAGACGGCGCATCACGGCAAGGCGAACCGCAGTGGAGCCTGGCGTGAGTTCCCACAATTTCCCTTAGTTGACCAATAGCGTCGTGGTGGTTAGTCAGGCCTGACGGACAAACTCGGGATTGTCCGGCGCACTCATCCGACTTTCTTGGTGCCTTGGTTCCTGGCCGGGCAAGCGGCAGAGCTTGGTCTGGGCGCAAAGTCAAGATGGTACGACCTTCGCTAACTTAACCGCAATGGGAGAGCAACTTGAAGTGGAACCTGCAGCTCGCTGACACACGCGAGTTTCTGACCACTCGCCAATCGCTTGACGATTTCTGGATTCTGGAGTTGAGCCGCACCGCGACGTCCGCTGCTCCGCCCATTGAATGCCAGGCTGCCCGCCGAGGGGGGTAACGTTCAGCAGCGGATGCCAATCGTGTGCCGCCCGTGATTGAGGAGAGGACAACAGCCCCCGTTCCGAGGTTCCAAGACACAGCGGCTCTCGCCCGGAGCCGAAGACCCTTCCTTCACCCCCCGCCAGCCCACAGCAACATGGCGTCCCCGGCTTCCATTCCCCGCTTCCTCCTGCCGCAGTCCGGCCAAATATGGCGCCGAGCGGCTCCGTCCCCGTCCGCAGCCGCCGCTGTCTCCCGCCGCGTCTTTGCCAGATTATCCAGCAGCAAACCGAGCAAGGCGCCCCCAAGTCCACGGGTCCTCGCCAAACCCGAGCGCTTCACTCCGCCCTCCCACGGCTCCCGTCTGCCCAAGAAGACGCCTCCGCGCCACTATGGCGGCGAGCTGAGCGCCGAGGAGGTCGCGGCGCAAGCGCAGCGCGACTACCCGGGCCTGCCGCCGCCGCCAAACTCGCGCGCCCACTGGTTCCTGCACAGCCGTTGGATCCACGTGGTCATCACAGTGGTGCGTCCTTTTGCACAGAACCTAACCTACCTTTAATGACAGACGGAAACCTAACTCTCCCTCCCTTTCCCCTCCCACCAGGGCACGCTCTCCGGGCTCGCAATCTACACCTTCGCGCTGTCCTTCTCGCGGACGTCGCCCTTCGCCGACATGCTCCCGCCGGCGTCGGACTACCTGTACCACCCGATCCGGTCGACGGCGGTGCTGATCGAGGTGCTGCGGCTGCACGAGGCGCACAAGTCGGCGCGCATCAGCGAGAAGCGCAAGCGCAACGTCGACGACGTGGCCAAGCGCGCCGCGTACCGCAAGGCCCACGGCCTGCCCGAGGAGATGGGCCTGTTCAACCAGCCGATGGCCAAGATCCGGGACGAGGATGGCGAGAGTGGTGCTGCGGCGGCGGCTGAGGGGTCCGAGAAGGAGAAGGAGCAGCAGCGGCCGCAGCCGCAAGAGGCAGGGGCTGGTGGGACCGCCGAGGCGCAAAGTGAAGGAGGACATGGGCCGGCGGCTGAGCCGAGGAGGCTCACGGAGGAGGAGCGGCAGGCAGTGGTAAAGGAGACCAAGGGGAGGTGGCTGGGTATCTTTTGATTTATGTGCCTCCGACTCTGTAGGTCTGTATGGCATACACCAGGGTGTACTCTATTGTACCATAAAAAAACGGGCGCTGGGCAAAGGAGACGGGGAATGGTTGGGCACACGGTGGGACGAGGCGGGAAAAGCGGGATCACGAAACCACACAGCAACACGACTTCCCTTTTCCCCCCATTTAAATCAACCACCAGCACCACCATCACCACCCCGCCTCGCAGACCTCGCTCACCCCAAATCCACCCCCTCCAACGCATCCAGCACCTCATCCACCACCCCGCCCCGCTCCAGCACCTTCTGCACCATCGCCCCCAGCACCATCCTCTTCGCCCCGCCCCGCGGCGCCCGCCACACCCCCTCAGGGACCTCGGCCTCGGCCGTCTTTTGCTGCTGCTGCTGCTGCTGCTGCTGCTGTTGCTGCTGCTGCTGCCCCGCCACCGCTGTCGCCGCCGCCGCCGCCCCGTTCGCCCCTGTCCCGTACGCTGGGTTCGCCGCGTTGGCCACGCCGGGCGGCGTCAGCCTCGACGGCGGGTCGATCGTCCGGATGGAGAGCAGGCGCAGGTTGCGGGGGGGCCCGCGGCCGTCTGTCGGTAGTTGGTTGTGTGGTGGTAATGGTGGTGGTGGTTGGTGCGGTTGTTGTTGTCGTTGGTGTTGTTGTTGTTCGTGGTGGTCGTGATCCGACGTGCCCGTGACTGAGACGGCCAGGGCGACGTCGGCGACGGCGAGCTCTTCCTTGGAGGGGTCGAAGATGATGTTGTTGCCGACCGCCATGACGAGGAGGGTTATTGGCGGTCGGGCGGGGGCTGGCTGGGAGGATTTCGTGGTGCTGCTGATGGTGGTGGTGGTGGACGACCGCGGGAAGAGATAGGGCGCGGCTGCCCAGTCGTCGTCGAAAAAAGGGTCTTCGTCGCCCTCGGACTTGAGGCGCGGGAGGCGGGTGGAGAGCAGCGCGAGGTGGGTTGTGAGGGAGAGCAGCGGGAGGGGATAGGAGAGCGGGGGGGAGATGAGGATTATCTAGGGCGGTCCAAGTCAATCACGCGCTGTTCCAGGGGCGTGTTGTGAGAGGGAGGGAGAACATACGTCAATGTAGAGCTTCCAGTGGAAGCGCCTGTTGATCCACAGCTTCTTGGCAAATTCCCCGTCGGCAAGCAACGCCTCACTCAGCATGGCAGCCAGAAACGCAGTCCCAGAGTCGTCGTCCCTCAGCCCGGGGATCTCCACGGTTATCTCGACCCACGAGGCCTCCCCCTTCCTCCGGTCCTCGCCCTCTCTTGCCTCCGCATCCCCGACGTCCTCGTCCTCATCGCCGCCAATATTCCCTTCGATAAAGACAGTCTCGTCCCCGGCCCGCTGCGCGGTCCGCTCGACCTCGGCCTTCACGCCGACAATGGCCTCGGTGCCGTCCGCGAAGCATATCCTTGCGCTGCCGTTCGTGCCCGGGAGGATGCCCGTCTCGGCAACGAGGGGGCGGAACTGGGTCGGGGAGCGGCCGTCCGGGCGGATGGGCGGCGTCAGGGAGAGCGAGGCGTGCAGGTAGGCGAGCTCGGCCGGGGAGAGGAGGACGTGTTGGCTTGACGCCATTGTGTTGTCTTCGTTGGTGCTCTTTTCCTTACTTTTGACTTTCCTTCTTTTTCTTCCGGCCTGTTTCTGCCTTGTTCTTGAATGAGGTCGTTCTTCGACTCCCAATGGCGGTGGGGATCGCAGCGACGCTGAACTCCAATCCCTGATGAAAGCTTGACTTGTTTGGGTTTTGCCGTGCTGGGAATTTTTGGAGGTGAGGGGCAGGCAGGGGTCCCGCGGAACTGTGTAGCTAACCGATGAGGCTGGCAGCTGAAGGCTTAAGATGCAGTGAAGGTGGGGCCAGCCTTGCCTGACCACAGGTGCTCTGTGAATCCGTACTGTGTAAGTTTCAGGAAACTCGTTAGGTAAGCTACCTCCTAACTGTGCAGTTGGAAGGCAGAGAATTACACTAGACTAGGTACCAAGGGGGTAGGTAGTTACCTAATTCCAGACATGCACTCCGTCATCGAGTATGCGCATCCCCTGCTCAAGGTAGTTCCCAGCACAACCCATCTGGAAATAAGGCATTATTATTTCCTGCTGGCCGGGTATCTCAGGTAAGTCCCGGCCTCTACATGCATAAAATAGGTACACACAACTACCAGGAGCTCGGTACTTGAGCTCGAGGTTCCATCAACCCTGCCCATGGCATCATAAGAGTCCCCTGAGTACTCCATATGCCCACCCCATGAATATGTACCTGAGATGTCTATCTTGTCCCTGCCCACCCCGTGCTCAGGCAAACGGAAAGGAAAAAAGCCACATGGCAGTTCCGTGTGCGCCAGATCCATGTAAAACAAACGCCCTCTTTTGATGCTCCCATTTCTTGCTCTGTAGGGCCATACCCTCTCTCCATGGCCCACACGAAGGAGAGTGAGCGAAAGAGGGAGCGGGAGCACTCCGAAAAGGAGGAGAAATGAAATAGAGTCAAACCCCATTCGCCGTGACGCGCAAATTCGCCGGCACCGTCCAACCATGCGCGTTCGCGGCCCTGATAAACGCCTCAATCGCCTCGGCAATGCCATAATCCATCCATGGTCCAGCCTGACGTAGACCACGGGCTTTTCCCATCTGCAGCACCGCCGGATCCAGCCTCGCGGGCTGCGGATCGGTGCTGCACAGCGCCACGCGCACCTGCAGGAAGACGCTCTCCATGCTGTTGGCGGGGCTCCAGCCGGTGGCCGTCAGCAGCTCCATGCACATGGCACCGCCGGCCGTGACGTGGCCGCCGCCGCCGTTCATGAAGGGCAGGAAGCGCGGGCGGACAACGCGGACGAAGGGCGGCGAGAAGGGGAAGTCGGGCCCAAAGCGCACCTCCATGACGATGGAGCCGATGCCGCTCTTCTTCATGTCCCGAGCCAGCGGCAGCGACGCATCGAAGCTGTGCAGTTCGACGATCCACTGATAGAGGTTGCTGACCTGGTCGAAGTCCATGTACCAGCCGAGCTCGTGGAGCGGCGTGGTGGCCTGGATGTTCTGCAGGCGCACCAGCTCGCGGCTCAGGGATTTGGTTCCCGAGTCTGTGGCGAAGGAGGGGGGAGCAAGACGGGGCAGGGTCGACAGGTCTAGCGAGCCCGGCACGAAGTCGGTCAGCAAATGATCGATGCTAGCGGGCGTCGGAGGGCCGGTCGCGACGCTGTAGGGAGCTGGTTGTTAGCTTTTGCTTGGGGAAGAAAAAAAAGGGTGAACAGAGTCTCACGTACATGTCTTCAACCTCGGCCGTGACCACGCTAGAGGCACGCGATGCGGACTTCTTTTTCGGCGGGTCCTGGGCCGTGTCAAGCTTATCATCGCTGAACAAGATGGCCATTTCCTCAGCATCTTCGTCGTCGCTCTCCTCCAGCCGCTGGACCGTTCGCTTCGCGGGACCTGGTGCGACAGCATCGGTCCGGTTAATGGTTCGGAGCGGGATGGCGGAAAGCGGGATCTTTAAAGGCTTTTCGGACTGCCCATAGACCTGGTGCGAGTGAGGTTGGGGATAGAATGTCTGGCTGCTCGCCGATTGCTGCAATGGTCCCTGTTTACGAGGTAGGTTTTGACCTCGCTGGGGCCCAGGACGAGAAGGTCCGAAGGACTGCGTCTGGACAAACAAGTAGCGGCACTGATGCCAGTCGGGCTGAGATACCACATAGTGCGGCGTGCAAGACACGAACTCGTCCGGCGCATTGATGATTTCGTTCAGACTCAGGCAACTGGTGATTCTGAGATCCGAGTTTGGCCACTGTGATCCCATGTAGGCATAACCGGTGCTTATACTGGAGCGGGGGCTGAAGTAGACGCCATTTCCAAAGGCGCGACCGGAGGTGACGTCCCGGTAGTCCAAGCCAGTCCGCAAGATGCTGTGCCAGTTGGAGAGGCGGCTTCCGTGCCATGCGAAGATTGTCGGATTCTCTTTCATGTGTTTCCGTGCAGCGACTTCTTGGAGCGCCCGATTGAACCGCAATTCCTTGTCCGGCGAGCCTTGCGCGAAGCGGAACTGCACCCATCCGTCCATCCCTAAGATGCGCTCATGTTCTCGGTTTCTACCCCTGCCGGCCGGAGGCAGCGTGCCCGCCGAGGCGCCGATCTGGCCCCTCCATCGTCCAGCAACCTCGCGCGATCGGTCGACTTGGAAGATACACGACCGGTTGGATGACACGATCCACTGGAGGAGCGAGGCTGCGGCCGGCGAAATGCGGTCCATGTCGCGGATGCTGCTGTATGGATGATCGGCCAGCCAGTCCTCAATATCGAGGATAGGCGGGAGCGTGTCTAAAATGTTTCGTATGGCAATGCCCTTGTCCACGTCGCTCAGGGCGTCGAAGTCGGTGTCATAGAGAAAAACGTCGACAATCCCATCCTCCTCCGCGCCGAGTTGGTCGGGAAGAGCGCAAGCTGGAGCTGGTGTAGCTGACGCCTGAGCTGGTGCAGCCCACGCCTGAGCTGTTGCAGCCCGAGCCTGAGCTATTGGAGCCCATGGCTGAACTGTTGCAACCAACGCATTAGGTGGTGGAGGCGGCACTGGATTCCACGATTTCGCACTGCTCGTGTCGGAGTGGCCCTTTACTTCAATTATGACCGTTCTAGTGGCCTTGAATACCTCCTGGATACGCGCGTGGTGAGCCACAGTCCGCCCAGGTTTGCGGAATGCAAGCCATCCCCCAGGTGCCAGGCCACCGTCGAAACGCCTGGCCCCTCCCTCCTCTAACACGAGACGGGTGTTTCCCGCCGCTGTAATTGCCTTGAGGGGATCGGCCGTTGCGTTGGAAAAATGTGGAACTCGAAGACGTAATCCGACCGGGGGAGTGCGCATCGAGAGCTTAGGCGGCGTTGTTGATTGCTGCATGGGCGTGGGCCGAAGACTGCCCGGATGGGGCTCGGCGGCCGCATAGCACAGACTGACTAGGAGGTCAACGACGTACGGCTCGGTGAGAATCTCGTGCTCGATAGCGGGACCAAGTCCCATGGCCATGTACTGAAACAGGCAGAGCCCATCTGCACACACGTACGGGCGCAGAGCTTCGAAGTCCTCCTTGAGCCGCCTGTGGCATCGCAAGCAGTACTTTGTGCAGTCGACAAAGTATCTCGTGACAAACTGCATTGCGATGAGCGGGAAGCTGCGCTCGCTCGCAGGTAAGTTCTCCATGAGATGGTCTCGGCCGAGTGGGCCATGGTGCTCCGGCGCCGAAACTTTCACTGGCGAGCTGCATCCGGAATCACGCCCCTGGAGAGGCTCAGGGAGACCCTGGTCTTCGGAGCAGAGGCCGATGCTGGTCCGCAGAAGCTCGTTTGCCTCGTCCCAGCCAAGCCCACGGGACTCGCGAAGCTTCAGCAGGGAGACGAAGCTTTCGCGCAGGAATTGCTCAAGCGAGTTAGAGATGAAGAGCTTCTGAAAGTCATCGCTGTCAGAGTCCAAGTGCTTGGCTCTGGCTGTGGAACTGGCAAGTGCCAGAGAACAGTCATCGGCAAACAGACGGCGGGCGTGATTGATGGACGGCTTGTATCTGGCGCACTTGCCGACGTGGAACTTGACCTGGGTCTGCGAGACGGGCTGGTTCAAGATGCGGTCCAGAGGCTGGTATGGTTTGACAAAGCAGAGGAGGAGCACGAGGTACTCAGTTGGGTTCACGTCCCAAGCCTCCAGGGCCTGCGATGAGATCGCCAGCTTGTCGATCCGGATGGAGAGGGAGACCACGCCACGGGTGTCATCCTTCCCAAAACCATCCAGAAGACCGACTTTGTAGCCAGCCTGCTTCACCCGACGAAGGTCCCGCCTAATGCGCTGGAGCAGTGGCTTGTTGAGCTCTGTCGGCGTTGTGCCAAAGAGTGAGCCGCGCGGAGCTGACGTCGGCAGACCGAACTCGTCGCCGTCAGAGGGATAGTCGCTGTCGTATGCGGCGTCGTAATCGTCGTCATCTTGGGCAGGCTCATCGTTGCCCTGCTCAGCCTCGGTGGCACTCTCACCGCCTCCATCGAGGGCGCGCCTAATTTCCTTGTCGAGACGGCTTGCCAGTTCAGACACCATCTCGTACACAGACATGCCCACGAGGTAGTCCTGGGCGGCTTTAATGGCGGCCACGACATGCGGGGCCGGGTCAGACTCGTCGGTCCAGAGCAGGAACCTGTTTCCGTCGGGATAGTCACCAAGGTCCTGGGCAAGGGCCTGAATACGCACGTCGGCTGCTAGGCTCTCGTGGCGGTACATAATCACGACTTCACCGTCGGAGTCGCCATTTGTGACGGAGACAATGCCAGCGATGCCGTTGGCAGCCACCTTCTTGGCGGCGGTCGCGACATCTGACTTGAGTTTCTTGAGACTCATGGCTGGCGAGAAACCTTCCTTCCGGGGTGAAGAAAGTGTCAGATGCAGTTGGACGTCGGTGGTATGTGTTCTGCGAGATGCGCTTCTGTGTTGTTGCCCTTACATGGGCGTGACTGAACTTGACCTTGAACTTGGTCGGTCAAAGGTCTGGTGTACTTCCTGAGAGGTCGACTACCTTGGAAGTTAATTGATTGCCGAGCTGGGTTCGGGAGGCAAGACAGAGGAGAAACGAGTGGCCTTTGGATCCCCCTCGTCACGCCCAGCAGTTCTGAGTATGACTTCTTTGTTTCCGCTCGCTCGAACAACTTCTAGAATGGTTCGCCTGTGCAGGTCAAATAGGCTTGACTGGAACGAATGTCGCGCTGCAGAGAGTGTCATGCCGTTTCATGCCGTTTTGCGGTTTTGTTGCCTGCGACGAAACGAAAAGAAACAGAGAGGTGAATCGGGGGGTGTGACAGATGGAGGTCCTTTGGACCATGTAGGAAGGCAGGAGGACGGGTAGGTAGCTGGATGCTTCACGGGTTGAAAGAGAGAGGCCACGATGCCACGGTGCCAGGTCCGCAGGCTGGCAGCTGGAATCGCTGGAGTTCAACCAAGTGCTGGGCCATGGACTCACTCCCGTCGCACTGGGCTGCCCGGCTGATCAGGCAGTGTGGTCGGGTGTGATTCATCGAGAAGCACCTAGGGAGCGCCTTCCAAGTCGGGGCGTGGCAGGCAGCAATGGCGGGGTTGACCGTTGGTTGACGTTTGCCTTGCGAACAACAACCTGCCCTGCCACCTGGCATGCCCATTGGGCGTCGTACCATCAGACCGTGGGAATTTTCTCCGACATTCACATCAATTGAACATGACCGCACTCAGATTTGGCCCAGTGCATAGAAGCTGGGCACCACAAGTCCACACGGGTCAGGCACCTGGCATTCGCCGCTTCTCAGGTGCTGTGGTTAACGTCAACGTGAACTTCGTTGACTTACGTGCAAAGGTCTGCCTCTGGCCGAGACTGAACAAGGCTGCGTGAGCATGCTCGAGGCGTACGTACATGTATGCACCATGGCGCCCATCACAGCCCACCGGAGTACAAGGTCTCGCAGCCATGTCTTGTCTGAGGACTCTTCTTCTCACAAAGAGTCCAGAGCATCCCATTGTTGCATGTCGTTCCAGGGCAAGTGGAGTTCATTCATGGGTGTACGGAGTAATCCGCACAAGGGTGACAGCTGGCATCAGCTGGCACAAGAGGGCCGCTTTGTGGTGCAGCCTGGGGCCCTGGGCGACAAGCTTGCAGTGACACCTTGGCTGTGATTGCACTGGGGCCTCACTGTGTGCAATGGATATCACCCGAGTTATCAACCCATTCTCACCCACCACATCCTGAATAGCCTCCAGCTAACCCAGAGTCTTCAATTTCCGTCCCCTTGGAACGTGTGGTTTTGATAGAGTGGGATTAATTTTGCACCCCCTCAGTTCACAGCTGATCTCTCTCAGTTTCCACTTAGCACATGCAGCCGGAGTTTGTGTCCCCGCCTCGTTAAGACAAAGCACAACACCATGGCCTGGGACTCAAAGTCGTCGCGCCAGAGGCAAAGCAGCGCTGCATCCGGGACCAAAAACATAGCCATACATGCCAGGCAACAGTCAAGACGAGTGGTCACGCCTCAGTCTCCCCACGTGGCCGACCCCTTCCTCCAGGACTTCCTCAGCCCGTCGTTTGATCCCGCTGCATACCTCAACGCTACGCTCCCACCATTGCAGACCTCCACCAGGACCTCGGTGAGCCTCGGTGCAAGCCAGGGCGCGGTACCGCTCGCAGAGCTCTCCGTTCAGGCTCAGGCTGTTCTCTCACAGCTCAATGCCCACACCACCCGGCTGACCAACACCCTGACCGAGCTCACCAACGATATCCTCAGGAGCGGCGGTCGCCTAGCCTACGAGGTGGAGCTTCTACGGGGCGAGACACTAGGGCTGGCCGAGGCTCTTGCCGAGGGACTGGAAGACGACATCGCCGTGTTCGTGCCGGGCGGCATCCGCGACAGCCTCGCCGAGCCGAGGACGGCGGCCGACAGCCATGGCGCACATTCGCATCAGCGGCGGATGTCGGTCCTCGCGTCTGCGGCGCCGCCAGCAGCTGCGGTAGCTGCTGTGCCTGCAACCGACACCACAGCTGCTCCATCTGGCCCAGCGGAAACACCTGCGCCGGACGAGCCGCCCTACATGGCACAGCTGCGCACGCTGACGCTGGTGCGGTCCCGCCTCGACTCTGTCATCAAGACGTTCGGCGACGCCATGGAGTTTGTGTTCCCACCCTCCGAGGTCTCGGTCAGCTCGTCGTTCCTGTCCGTCTCGGCACCCGACGCCGGCGGCGAGAACCACAGCACCGAGGAGAAAGGGCAGCAGGTGCTCCAGGCGCTCCGGGACGAGATATCCCGTCTTCTCAACAATCCTTCCGACCCAATCAAGGGCATCGAGGACGCCGCCCACCGGATCGAAGAGCTCAAGGAGCTGGCCATTGTGTGGAAAGGCACCGCCGAGGAGAAGGGGCGCACCAAGTTCATCGATAGTCTCGCCAAGATGGTGGAGGACAGGCACAGGGAGCTTCTGCGGGAGGCAGAGCAGTCTAGTCGGCGGGATACCGCCAGAGCACAAGCGGAAGCAGCCGCAGGCAAAGCTGGCGCAGACACCGACGCTGGGCAGTCAGAGGCCAAGGGGTACGGCGCGTACGGCCTCATTAGCCAGCTTCAGAAACTGAGAAGCGGGATATGATGGGTGGTTGGTCGGTCGGATGAATGTCCGGCTCGCTCTCTGGTGGTGTTCTCTTCGTCACTGTGTCTGGTACACATCGATTCGAGAACCGAATTCTGGCTCTCGCTCTTCAGCATCGTCTCTGCGCGGAAGGTGGTCATGCGCTCCGAAACGTGCTGATGATTTACACGACGCATATAGAAGTTTCTCGATTATATGTGCGCCACATGCCACGTAAATTACCAGGCAGTGAGCCCTTGCTATGGCTTGTGGCAGGTCCATAGCCGCAATAGCAAGTCCCGACCTGTACCCTGTTCGATCGAAAAGCAGATAGACAGTCAGTCGCCACCTCCTTTAGCAAATCCTTTACCGTACTTTTCCAAGCGTTCAGAATGCCAGGCGGCCCATGGGCTCGAACCACCAAGATCCCTTGTTTTGCCCATTCACACACCCCGCCCCACACCACAAGGGCGATGGCTGGGTTGCTTGAGCGTGAGTATCAGGAGGGACGCTTTTTGTGAGAGCATCAGCGGAGTTGAGACAAATCGTCACGGGACCAAAGGACTATGCATAGTGTAAATGCGGGGAGATGGCGTGACCGGGTACCGTTGCCGTCGGCTTGGTGTGAGGTTTGTGTACTCACCCCAGAGACCCCAGAGGAGCAAAGTGTCCGTGGCTAAAGGTAGTAGCAGATCTTACAACTGGTGTCTTTGCACTTCCGGTTGGCTCGAGAATCTGAGGACATAAATCATTTTGAATGCTGTTTCTGTCGCTGTGGTGCTGTACTTGGGCAAGGGGTCACCACCGCCCGGCATATATGCACATATTGTACCTGATGAGGCAGTTCTATGTTGGGTTCCGTACTAGGTGGCATTATTGTGGTTTGGTATTTCTCAGCCAACACCACCAAACCGCAAACATTCTCAGTTTAAGACGGTGAGAAGCGCACTCGTTACGGAGTTATGGAAGAAGCCTGTGATAGCGGGCTTGCCCTTCACCTTCACCCGCCACATTCGTACTCTCCATCCCGCGTTCCATTCATTTTCTGTCTTTATGCCCGCTCTAATCTCCCAGCAAGCCATTATGGCCAGATTACTTCCTTTTGTATACCCAGCCAAGGTTTAAGACCAAGAAGGGGCCTTGACATGCATGGGAGGAGCAGAGAACATCAAAAATACCGGCGCCTCTAAGGCCTGACCTTCCTCTGCCAGAGACCCGTCTGTTAGCCCTTCATCACCTGCCTACCAGCCATGTCACGTCTCGCTTCCTCTTCCTCTAATTAACACCATTGGCGTTACCCACCCAGTATCACCACCCGCACGCCATTTAGGGGCGCTGGCTCAGACCATGGGGATGTTCACCCGCAAAGCCGTCAGTACTCCAACACCCCTTCAGACACCCCAACCAACCAAGAAAACCAGGAAAGATCCCACCTGCTGCTTGCATGTCCCCGCGTCCAGCAGCCGAGCCTTCGACCGAAGCCCCCAGCCCAGCCCCGGTCCAGCCCAGCAGTGTCAGCCGGTCACACGACAGCAAGCCCCTTTCGGCGAAAGTAAACAGAACCCCCCACGTGCCTGGCCCTGCTGGTGCGCTTGACCGGCGATCCAAAGCGGCAAGAGGACGACACGACCACTTTCCCGATTCGTCCACCGAGCGTCTTTTCCCCGAGAGCTACACTAACAACCCCCTGCTCCAGGCTTTCTTCCCTGCCTCCGTCCCGCCACGCCTTACACTACACTAGTGTACGGGGAACCTTCCCCGATCGAGATCACCGATCGCCCACCGCGGAATGTCTCAGCCTCTTTTTCTTCCTAGTCTCACGCCGTTCCTCCGCCCCCCTGTTCCATGACCTGTACATGTTTGGATGCATGCACACTGCCATGAGGGGGGGTGACAAGAGAGGAAGCCTAAACTGGAAGGTAGGCATGCGACGGAGATACATGTACTCGCACACATGTGAGTTAGTATCTAGCGTAGTCACCGTCCGCCATCAAACGCCCGTTCTTCCCTCCCCTTCCCTCCCCTTCCCTCCACTGCTCCCCCCACGCAGCCCCCCGGCCTAGTCCTCTCCAGTCCCCAGCCCCAGCTCAACCAAACTAGCTAGTGTAGCATAGCCAGCCCATCGCCCCAAACAGCCCCCACTCTTTCGACCCCCTCCCCCCCAGACAAAAGTAAAATATCCGACTACTCAACCCGCGGCGGCGGACGACCGCTTCCGGAAGTCGATGCAGATCTCGCCGAGCAGGTCGGGCCCGACGGCGGCGACCAGCTCGGCGATGCGGGACTTGAGGGAGCCGAACTGGGCGACGTCCTCGGTGTCCCAGATGACGAGGTGCGAGGCGACGATCAGGTTGTCGGAGAAGTCGGCGCGCAGGACGAGGCCGTCCATGTCGACCCGGCGCATGTCCTCGAGCGAGGGGATGCCCGGCATCGAGGAGGTCAGGAGGAAGGTCGAGTCTTCTTCTTCTTCTTCTTCTTCTTCCGCCGAGTCGGCGCTCGAATTTGATTCTGGTTCTGATGGTGAGGATGAGTCACCATAGGAGTTTGCTTGGGCGCTATTCATCGGCTGTGCCTGGCTTGGAGCCGGACCGGCAGGAGGAGGTGAGGTGGCTTCAATTTCGGCCGGGCTGCTGGCATGCGGACCGGGTTCGTCAGGTTTGAGCGCGGAGGCGCTGTCAGTGAGGGTCTTGCCCCCACTGCTCTCGGCCATCTCCACGTCCTCGTCTTCCCGCGAAAAACACACGTAATGGTGCTTATCGAACCGCGCCAGCGCGTCCTTGTCAAGCGGGTACCACCTCAAATCCTCCGGATCCAACACATACTGCGGCTTGTAGTCGATTTTGTATCTCATCTTGGCACAGTTATGCACGTAATACCCGGGGTACCACCAGCGGTAGCCCGCCTCGCGAGCCAGGGCGATCTCGCGCAGGGCGCCCAGCTTGCCCGGGTTGAGCCAATGGATCGACTCGTGGTAGAAGAAGTACACGGCGCTCACACAGTCCGGGAGGAGGTCCAGGACGCCAACAGCAACCAGCTTCCCGTCGATGCGGTAGCAGTGGTGGAACGAGCCGAGCTGACGCTCGGTGCCGTCCGGCCCGACCGCGGAGCCGCGGCGCAGCGGCGAGTTGCACAAAAACCGCATGAAGCCATGCCGGGAGATCTTGTCAGGCGGCTCGCGGTGGACGATGCGCTGGTAGTTCTCGAAGATCTCGTACTTCTCCTCGGTAAACGTATCTGGCTCTAGCGCCACGGTGAATACATGGTCCGGCGATGGTGGCGTTTTCACGACCTCGGCCTCGGGCTCGTGGATCCGCTCGACCAGGTCGAACACGTTGTGGCGCCGCCTGACCTCGGCGCGGGATCGTGGGTGCAGGCGGGCCGCATCCCTGGGATACGTCTCGCCGAGGACGTAACGGTTGAACCGGTTGACGGCCTGGCGCTGGTCCTTGGTGGGCTTGAACTGAGTCGAGTCCAGACGGAGCGTGTAATGCGGGCAACATGAGTGTTTCTGATTCGGGCGGTACAAGAGCGAGCCTGAACGTCTCCAACATCGGTCGACGAGCTTCTGATAGAACTCAGGCGTCAAGGACGTTGCTATGGCATAATAGGAAAACCCTGCATGTGATCCACGGTTAGACCTGGCAACCGATGGTAGGGTGTATGGAGGACTGGCGCTGATGAGTTGTATCCCCCGGAGAGGGGGTGGGAAGGGGGGGGGGGGGACAGATTGGGAATGGAATCGTGTGACCGCGAGCAGAGCAGCCGATCTGCGTGTAATCGCACGGCTCTCCTAGGGGTTTACGTAGTGGAGATTGGAGGCCACGAGAGGGGATACAGGAATACATTCACGTTTTGTGGACTGACCGCGGCGAGTCTGACGGCAGTACCCGCACTCGGACGAGTTGCTGTATCCTATAAGTTCCACAGTGCCCCGTCAGTTTGTGCCTCCACTCAAAAGTAGCAGAGGTGTACGTAGAGATCTTCTACACGGGCAGTTATGCTGAAAGTACGATTTCATCCGCGCTGCGTGGTGCACTTGAAGCATCACACAGGACACGTGATGAAACACAGAAACAGGAAGAGACCATTCAGGCTTGCCCGTGAAAACATGACGGCTACCGCAGAACAACATTGATTGAACCCGGGCCTAGTGTAAAAGCCAAGCAAGACTCGTGGCAGCTGAGAATCTCTGACTGATAGAAAAGGACTCAGCGCTGGCTGAGCGTGGGATCCTCCGTGGAGAGGGATCCCCGGTCTGTGGAACACACGCAAAAGCTCGAAACGGGGAGGGCAGATCGGGAGGGCGGCATCGGGAGCCCACTGGTTACTCCGTTCACAAGTGTATCCAGCAGGCGCAGAATGCGGGAGGAGATCGCGTGGCCGCGTCGGCGGGCTGGCCAACGGCAACGTGCCATTGATGCACATGGCCCGAATGGTTGGGTGAGACGGTTTGGGAACATCGGGACTCACCGATTGGGAAGAGGTAGGAATACCGAGCTGCAGCCGCGCCAGGGGTCTGCATGCCCGCGCCGTCCACTTCCATGGTGCCCTGGCTGGTGGAACCGGGAGCGGGTGGGGCCTCGCCCAGGCGTCTCCGGAGCCGGGCGTGACGCGGTGGGGCGGCCGGGACGAGGCGGCGAGGGCCACAGCCTCGGCGTCGACCGTCGTGATGCGGCTTGATCGCAAGCTCGAGTGCGGCGTTCTGCGCTCCGGGCGCTGTGCCAGGGAGATGGGGGGGGCGGCCTGCGCGAGCCCGCGACTGGCAACTGAATGCGGGATAACCGGCCCGGGAGACAGCAAGGGGCCGCCGGCTCGGGTGCGCAACCTTTGCGCTTGGCAATCTAAGGGCTGCAGAGGTGCTGCCGTGTGGCGTGTGCTACTGGATATGTATGTACTGTATGCACATACATACACAGTAAACTGGAGTTTGCGGATGCTGCTGGGCAGCAGATTTGCGGCCCTCGAGTAGTGCAGCCTCGTGTTGCAGCGGCAGCGCGCGGTGCCGGGAGTGCTGCGTGTGTGTGCGTGCGTGTGTGTGTGTGTGTGTTTGTTGCGTGTGTGGTGAGATCACCCGACCCGAAGTGCGGCCGGCAATTCGTCCAAGGGCTCGGAGTCAGCGTGGGGGGAGCGAGTCACATAGGAGCGAAAGCAGGCAAGAATGTCCGAGAGACAGGCTCGTGTTGCGCTCGGCCGGCAGGTGTGAGCCTAATTCCAGGCTGTGGGTGTAGCAGGTAACAGTCCGCTGTGATGCTCTTATTAGGCGCTGATGATGGTTGGTGAAATCGGGGGAGGAGTACGACAGGTCAAGCATGACCCCCACTGTTGTCGGCTTTCGCCTTGTGCGCTTCACTGCCCCGCACTTGCCTGCAAGCTGGGACTGAGTGCAATTCCGCCCAGGGTCTTATTAGGTAATTACGTCCACGTCCGTACCACGCCGCTGTGACGGAACGGCACAACGAATGGAAGGGAGGCCCCATCTCCAGACACTGGACAGTCCAAAGAGAAACGGACATGTCTTGTAGGGGGACATATTGTCTGGCTACCGGAGCTAATTGACCGATGGCAACTTTCTCAGTTTCCAAATCCGCGGAACGAGCAAAGGTTACAGTTTGGACAAGATTAGGTGGAAAGCAGCTTGCACTCGTTCACTTGACTTCCAGGGGCCAGCAACCGGTTCCATTCGTTAGGTGGCTCGTGGATGGACGCTCGGCTAAGGTACGGTGCAGGATGGGGGGCTCAACCTGATTTAGGTACCGAGGGCTACTGTGATGGAACCTGGAAGTTACCTTGCCTAAGGTACAGAAGTCCTCCGTACCAGGATTCAACATCCACTCGGCGAAGGAGAGTGGTCGCGCGGGACAGTCAGAAACAAGGAAAATAAGTCGTGCTTGGAGGTACGCATACCAATGGACTTGGTTGCCTTCAGTGGCCGTTCTCATAATGTGATCTCTTTGATCAGATTCCGTCGAGCAGCCGGCAGCATTCTTGAACACTCCGGGCGATGGCCGAGTCTTGTCAGCCGCAAAGCCTGCAAGGCGCTTCAACGTCCGCTTGTGACTCGACCTGGGAGATGGATTGGCCGTTGGCCAATCACAGGTGCAGACCAGAGTCAAAGGCAACCGCTCTTGTGCGCATCGAGTTGAGCTTTAAGCCCTTGCCCCGACAGTTGTCCGACAACCGTAAGGTAACTTGGAATGTCGATTGGTTCTCCCCGTGTTAGTTTCCAGGTTGGTAGTTGCTCAAACCCCTCTTCTTCCTGTACGCAGTAACTTACACTCAGCCCGTGGTAATTCTGATCTGTTATTACATCTGTTTAGTACTGCGCACTAAGGGCGTGTTTATTCGGTAGTGGGTACCAACGATTGTGGGTACGAAAATTGCGCCCAGCATTGGTATAACGCTAACTAGCAGAACCTGCGGCGGAAGCAGAAGACCCCAGTCGCCAGTCAAGGGACCTAACTTGATCGGTACGTACTGTACGGAATACAGTATTGTACAGTACCCTCCTGCGTCAAAGTTACCGCGTAACTGAGCAGCCCCGTTCAGAACTACCTCTAGCCAAAAAAGGAGGTTTTCAGCGCGCTTCGCCTATGATGTTTTCCCATTTCCGTTCTCCCCGTTCGGCCCACGTCTGCCTGTGTCATGCCGGCCACGACATAACTCGCCTCCGTGTGGGGTGTCGTTAGGGGAGGGTGCCCAGAAGCTAACCCTGCCTGCCACACGGGCTACTGCACAGTAGGCTGCAGGGAGCTGCTTGCTAGCCTTTTTTTGCCTCGACGGCTCCGGCGGCGCAGAGACTTCGCTTTCTTGTCATGGATGTACACTACCTGATATCCAAGGCCCCATTGTGCTTGGAGTATAAAGACCAACTCCAATTTTCCCCCGCGGGAAACTGCCCCTCCATCCTGAGCTGGGGGCACCAACGGCCTGCCCACCAGCGGCGCTCTCTCCGAGCCTTGCCTCCGTCACTCCTAGGTCAACTTTTGCCCTGCCCAGGTAGGTGGTACTTTTGTACCTCGGCCACTTCGGCGCGCTCGCACTTCGTCAATCGACCTCTGCTTTCTGCAGCAGCAAATCGAATCCCACCTTGCTCTCGCACGCTGCATTTTCCCTGCTTTGGCTTGCGCGAATCCCCCCCTGTCGGCGTGGCCGGCCTGAACTTGCAGTTCGGTCCTGGTTCAACCGGGTTCGCGCGTGAAGAGCCAAAAAAAAGTTTGTTTCGACGCCGGAGTCGCGCAACTTCGATCTACACCCCGATCCGGCTTCGAATTACCTCCCTGCCGTCTTGACCGCCCAAGACCACCCTCCTTTCGTCACTCAAAGACCTGCGTGGCTGGTGCCAGGTTCCTATTCGTTGACGTCGCCCCGAGTTCTCTTCCGACTTCCCTTTTCCGCCCTCGGTCCTTCTGTTACACAAGAGCTGCCAGCTCAACGAGACAAAACGCCCTCGCTCACTCGTTTCACATATCGCAGACGACCCGAATTTTACAAGAAAAGCCTCCGGGAGACTCTTGTTGGTGATTTCTACCCCGGTTCCGTCGCCAGGTCACGGATTTCTTCCCACCGCAACATCACTGGTGAATCACATCGACAGCCACGCCTGTCCCTCACGCGCTCTCTCAACTCTACCCGATATCTCAGCAACAACAACAACAACCATGCTGCCCCAAGCTCGCTAAGGGCTGATCGCATCCTTTCCGTTCTGCAAGTGCCTTCTGCCACTGCGGAACTGTCCGGATCTCCTGGGATCGATTCGACTCTCTCAACCCCTGTCCTCTCACCTCCTACGTCCCCGAGATCCCCCGCGAGCTCGCTAGCGAGTTACGGAATATTCATTGGAAACATGGCGGCGAGCGGGAATAATCGCTCAATGGAGTCACGGACTGGGAGGAGTAATCAAAGTGAGTTTTCCCGTGCGCCCATGAAGGGGATGTCGAAACCTTCAGACGGGCGATTTTTGCTTGACGGCCGCTATGTTCGCTCTCAAACAGTGTAGTCTCGCAACTGACTTGCCTTATTTTTCTTCCTTTCTTGCAGGGTACAACTCGAAAGGCGAGCGCCTAGTCGCCGGGGTGGTCCCTTTGACGGAGGACAAGTCATACGTGATGTTGATCCAGTCGACGCGGCGAAAGGGCTGGGTGTTGCCCAAGGGCGGCTGGGAGACGGACGAGGAGTGCCACGAGGCGGCGCTGCGTGAGGCTTGGGAGGAGGCGGGCATCCTGGTGCAGATTGTCTACGACCTGGGCGACATCCACGAGACCAGCCCGCGCAAGAAGCACTCGTCATCTTCGTCGTCGTCATCCAAGAGCTCCGGTAAGGACTCCAAGGACGGCAAGGAATCCAGCAAGGACAAGCAGCGCTCGCTCTACCGCTTCTTCGAAGTCACCGTCACGAGCGAGGAGCCCGACTGGCCCGAGAGGGAGAAGCGCGAGCGCAAGTGGTTCACCTTTGCCGAGGCCAAAGACCTGCTCAAGGACCGGCCCGAGCTGCAAACCGCATTGGAGCGCTCAACGATGAAGAGGTAGTCTCGGGGCCTGCCACGCTGAGAGATGTGCCAGGGCTTCCCCACCCTTTTTTGGTGGCTTTGGTATCTTTCCGTGCGGCGCTGCCGGAAACGCAGGCACGGTGGCATGCAGAGGAAATGCTTGGTCAGCTTTCTAGCCACTGGGATGGATAGTGCTTGCGCTGCAGTTACTCAGCGGGCGCTGGCCGTTGAGGGAAGACTGAGCCATCCACTGGCGTCGCTGGGCCGCTTTGCTTTGTCGAGAGCCGTTCTCGACATGGCAAGGGAATCATTGGAACGCGCCCGGAGATCGTTCTCGGCTGCTCGTGCTGCTTGGCGGCATCTCACCCTGCTGCTATTTTTTCTGTTTTGCCGCCGCTGCACGTCTTTGGGGAGGAGAAGGAGAAGTCCCTATGGTCCTTCTTGGTCGGGAGGGCCGCGGGCGACATCTCCACGCCCCGTGGCGGCAAGACAGCACCGCCGGCGTGCACCATCACTTGGGTTTTGTGTGGAACGGAACAGAGGGAGAATGGTCAACCCCTCTGAGGATTGGTTCTGGCTCAACATGCATATGGCTTCGGAGTTCGCGGGCGGCGGTCCATGATAGAGTTGCTTTGCATTTCGTTTTGCTTTCACCCCTCCCCTCGGACGTTCAGATAAACATGGGACGGACATTCCATGGGCGGGTCAAGTCGTTTGGGATGCTAAAAAAAAAAAAAAAACAGAGAATTCACCCAAAGTCATACGAGTCGAGCGGCAAGCCTGGTACGGCCAAGCTGCATCATCTCTGGGGCGGGGACGGGTTGGGCTACCGGCGCCAGTGCCAGTGCCCTGCCATAGAGACGACAGTGGGAAAAGTACCTGCCGTTGACCAAGCAACAGTAATAATGCATCGTGTTATTCATCCTTTGCCAACTTCTCGAGACGGCGGGCTGTTACTAAAACGCGCCCCATACAGCTCATCAGCAGATGCCCAGGATGGAATGGCGGAACGACTTCAAGCCTCAAGCCGAGACTCCCCGAATTCTCGAGAGACGGGGTGAAGTAGCGGTATTGGCCAAGCGCAGAAGGACACTTCCGTGAGGAGCGCCTTCCCCCAAGATGCAGACTCTGGTCCGAGACAGACTCGGGGTGTTCCTTCCCTTTTGGAGCCACGATGCGATCTGGGGCATCTTATTTGTTGCCCTAGGTCCCGCGAACAGTCAAATTTCTTGCAGCCAGCTCCATTCAACTCTCTTGGGTTTGGTCTCTAAGGGGTCGATATCCCCCATGCTATTCGCCCCTTTTCGCCGTCGATGCCTTGGACTTCGCTTGGCCGTGTGGTCCCGCAAGGCTGCCACGTGTTTTCAGGCTTTCAGTTTGCTCGGAATTGTCATGCCCACTGTATCGGTAGACCTGGGAAGCTTCAAGGTTGCCGGGAAGAAGCCGAACCCGTCCGTGTGCCTCTCGAGCTCCTTTTCGATTGTGCTTCCCCAAGCGTGGGCCGAGTCCACAAGCGCGGAAGAACTGTACGAGGCCTCCATGGCGGGCAGAATTTGGATCTCGAAGGCTGGGTCTTGCGAAATCGAGTTTTGGACGCGCATCGACCACGAGAGCCCCGACACGGCTGGCTTTGACGACAACATCATGACTGCCGTCGCCAACTTGGCGCCAGAATGCCCAGTAAACGGACCGTCTCATCACCCACAAGAACATGTCGCTGACCTGTTAGGTATGGAAGCACATAGGGCTCGAACTTCGTGCAAATCACGCTTCCCCGGCTCGATCGAATCAAGGCCGTATGCGTGCGTCCTATTTCCTGTGTCACCCCGACCTATCGTCAGGCATGATTGCACCATCGGAAGTGCCCGCGGCCCAGTTTCAGGGGCTCAAGTGCGAGGTTCACTACCGATTCTGCCCATCGAATGGCAAGGCGCTGGGCACGACGCAAGCTCCAAGAACTGCAAGAGCAGCAGTCCTGAGCTCAGCTGAGCAAGCACTAGAACCGGCTCCAAGTCATACATACGGTCTAAGAAGCAACCCAAAGCGAAGCAGGAAAGCAGACCAAGCCCAGGAAGAAATCAACAACGCACTTGTAGATCCACTGACGACGTCAAACTCCTCGTCTGGGCTGAATTCCGGCGTTGAAGGCCAGGAGTCCCTGGCAACGGGTGCCCCCGTTGATGAACTGTGTCATCTTTTGGACTTCGCGCTTCGAAAACTCATCGGAGTCAAGGGAGCTTTACCGGGTATGAGAACCATCAAGACCACGAACTCGCCCTCGTTGATCGATATCGCCCCAGCTGTATGGGACCTCCAATATCTTCAGGCAAGCCATATCGTGCTCCCAAGTCCAAAGGGGCTGTGCTGACCACGGCCATAGACAATGTCGGTCCACGCAAAAGTCATCCCATCAATCGCTGCCGGAATTGCTCGCTTGAAGAACGCCAAGTCCGCGAGTTTACGAGCGAAAGTAACCAGATTAACTAGCGAAGCGAGCCCGGGTGGTGACCCCGTCACAAAGGGGACGCAAGCAGAAGGTGACTCTACGGACGACGAAGTCAGGAAGCGACTCTGGTTGCTATGCCAAACTCACATCCGTCCAGAGCTGATTAAGGGATGCCAAATCATGAAGAAAGCGGGCGAAAATACGACCGAACAGTTTCCAGCCTGGGCGGTCCGTGAGGAGGAAGAGCTGCCAGGGTCCGGGACTCTCACACACTATGTCAGCGATTTCGACAGCAGCGCTATCATTTCTATGGAGAACAACGAGCTGCTGGTAGATTTTGACGGCTACTCTATCTCACCGGAAGCCCTTTTTGAGCCACCACACCCCGGGGCGGACGTGTTGCCACAACTCGGCAAGCCCAGCCTCTTCGACGATGGAGTGCCACCAGCAGATGAGTGCTTTAGCAGCTCGGAGGGCGACTATTTCTACACGGACGGCAAAGGAAACGTTTTCCCGATCGACAGACATGTCGCCCAGGACACCGACGAAACTGAATGGCCCGCCACGCCCCAGCTCATTAACTCCGAAGGGATCAGCTACGAGGCAGATGAAGTGGAAGGAGAGCAGTGGGATGCAAATGCGCATGCAACATATATTATGTACCATGAAGTGCAACACTGGCCCCCTGTTCCAGGAGCTCGTATCGACGCAGAGGATGTCGCTGGCCAGCCCTGGACGCTCCTACACCTCGATGATGCACCGTTCGCCAGCTGGGCTGACGATGGACCCGAACCGAGCTCGAAATCATCCAGCAGACGAGGGTCGCAGTCGTCCGAAGCCCCAGAACCACCGGACCCAAGAGCACGCTCCTCTCAGGTCTCCCAAATAATCCCACAAGGCTGAAATGAGGCCGAATTCGGAAGCCAGGTCGTCCGGACGTCCAAAGAAATCGATGCTCTCAACCGGGGTCTACCGTCGACGAAACCATCGGCCCTCGCGTCCCCCGCTCACTTGCACGGATTGCTTTCCGTTGAGGGTCTAGAGTCGGATTGGAAAACAGTCGAATTCGGTGCCCCAACGGAACACCACGCCCGGTACCGTCCTAGCCCAACTGGGCCCCCGTCCTTCCCGACACCGGGACGAGCCGCTACTTCTTGGCGGGCGCTTTCTTGTCCTTCTTGACCTTCTGTTCGGGCTTCAAGGTGGCGTAGTGGATGTACCATAACAGGACACACTGAGCGATGAGCGAGAAGAGGACGATGAGGAGGATGGTGAAGAGGATGGGCTGGTCGTTGAGAGTGGCGACAGCTTGTGGTGTCGCACCGATCTTGGCGAACCAGTCGAACTGCCCCATTTTGCCGATGGTTCTTCGGGTTTGTCCTTGCGCGATCGAGGCTGGGATGTGTGAGCGGGAGGATGGGATGGGCTTGGTGTTTGAGCAGGTGAGCCGCCAGCGGGTTACCCAAGCAAATCAACCTGGTGGCGTTCCCTGCGCCGTGGAGTGGCAAGATGAAATATTAAGTATGCACGAAGAGGACGTTGATTGTATTAGGCAAATAAAGACTACGGGGAAGAGAGACGAACAGAGGAAAATGGAGAAGGTAGAAATCGGAAGTGAGCCGGGCAGTCATCCCTTGGCCCTGGGCTCATATGAAACTGCGAACGTCACCCAGGCCCGCGCTCCAGGGGTTGCGGCTCCCCTCGCATGTGTTTCAGGCCTGCGCCAGAGTCGAACGATGAGATTAGCTAAGCGGAGACTGATTGGCTGATGAAGGGTGCGTCGTCTTGAGCCGTCAGTGGCCGCTAATTAAGTACACAAGTTAACGCTGATTCCTGGGGCTCGGATGTGGGTTGAAGAGCATCACTACCTGAGTTATCCTGCTGCTTGCTGATTGGAGATATTGATATTTTGTTGATTGCAGAGAGTAAGGGAGTGATAAAAGGACAAGGGGAATTCATGTGACTGGGCACATGACTACCCAGTAAAGTGGCCCGTACAGACCCACATAATTTCTGTGTGAATACATCCTGTAAAGTTAGGCATCAATACTGTACCAGTATCATCATACAGGAACCGCGGTGAGCTTGGGCCCAAAAAAATTGCTGGCGTCTGGTCGGCGACGTATCGCAGCCCGTGTCAGCGCGCAGCTGACGGACAATATCGAGCATCGAGAGCGACACGCGACCGGAGTGTTGTCGCCGAGCACCAAACAGACGAGCGAGTTCACTAGGGGGAGGCGCGCGGCCCGAGCCAAGTCAATTGAGGGCCGAGAAGAGCTATGAGTGTCGCACGACCAGCCGCCAGGAGGCTCCTCTCCGGGCGCCTGGCCGCGCTGCCGGGACTTGCTGCTGCTGCTGCAGGAGGCTGCACTACTGCTGCTGCTGCTGCTGCTGCTCCGTCGCCGTCGAAGCCGAAGTCGAGCCCGTCATGCGGCCACCGCATCTTCGCCCACCAGTTCCACAGCTCGCCCCAGCTGTCGGCGAGGCGACGGCCGAGGTTTGCCAGCGTGCGCGCCGCCGACATGGGCCTGATGGACGAGAAGCAGATCGAGCAGTTCACCAAGGAAAAGTTCCCCAAGTACACCGCCGAGGAGATGGAGCAGCTCAGCAAGCGGTACTCGCCCGAGCAGATGGCCGCCATCGAGGCCGGTGAGGCCGCCGTCGACCCGCGCGACCTGACCGTGCAGGGCCGCCTGCGCACCGACCCCTACACGATGCCCTACATCGACGACTTCGCCGAGAGCCAGCCGGTCATCGACAAGCGGCCGCAGATCCACGACCCGCCGGACCCGCTGGCGCGGTTCATGGACATGGACGAGTTCACCGAGGACCTGATCCGCTGGGCCGACCAGTTCCCGCAGGGCGAGCTGACGGGCAAGCTCAAGACGCTGGCCGATTTTGTGCCCGAGAAGTACCGGGCGATACCCGAGCCCGAGTGGCCGGGCGAGGTGCGGGACGAAGCGCACAAGGAGTTCCAGAAGTACATCGAGGCCGAGGCGAACCGGCAGGCCGACAAGAGAGCCGCCGGCGAGGACGCCGACGGCGGGCCGACCGACGCCGACGTGCTGCAGTACATCCTGGAGCGGTCCGGCATGACGGACAACAACCTGGTGTCCAACTCGTCGCTGGCGCACGGGCTGCCGAGCAAGGTGCCCGGCGTGGCCGGCCGGTACAAGAACACGGTCGACCCGGAGGACGAGGGCCTGGACGACGCGGGCTTGTACCAGGAGCTGAAGCAGCGCACCGGCTTTTCGGTGCGCCAGATCCTGAACCTGAAGACGAAGCGGCTCGTCACGCGGATGGTGTCGAACCAGACCCGCCTCGGCAAGATCCGCAAGTTCTCCGTCATCTACGTGGCCGGCAACGGCGACGGCTGGCTCGGCATCGGCGAGGCCAAGTCGACCGAGTCCACCGTGGCCGTCATGAAGGCCCGCCAGCTGGCCATCCGCAACATGCGGCCCATCCGCCGGTACGAGAACCGCACCATCTACGGCACCGTCGAGGCCAAGGTGTCGGGCACCATCGTCAAGATGGCTGCTCGTCCGCCAGGTAAGAAATCATCATTATCATTTATCACTGTTCATCGTCATTATTGTCATGGGCAAACGCTGACCACGACCGCCCGTTTCTTTTTTCTTTCTTCCAGGCTTCGGCCTCCGCGTGTCGCACCGCATCTTCGAGATGTGCCGCTGCGCCGGCATCCACGACCTCGCCGCCACGATCCCGCGCTCGCGCAACCCGATGAACTCGGTCAAGGCGGCCTTCAAGGCGCTGTGCAACCAGCCCGACCCGGAGAAGATCGCCATCGGCCGCGGCAGGAAGCTGGTCGACGTGCGCAAGGTGTACTACGGCGGCGCTGTATATTAATCTCTTGTGCTATATCCTATGTGTGACCCCCTCCTCCTCGGCTGTGAGGTGAGGTGTGTGGGTGTGGGTCGCTGTGGCGTGTGTGTGTGGTGTGGTCCGGTAGAGGTAGACGGCCGTGTAGAATTTTGTGTATCAACAACAGCGTGGTGCCGGCGTGGTCGTAGCCTCGCTCTATTTGTCGGCGTGGCTCTGCGTGTGAAGGTGATGGATGGGTGCGAGTCTTGCGAAGAGCAAGCACATGGCGTGCCGACACGGCAGTCTTGCGAGACGCCTTTTCCTCCGCCTTGCCGCTTGACCCCCTTCCATCCCGGAATGCGACTCCGTCACTCAGCCCAACCCGCCCAATGCCACTCATCCGTCCCCAGCCCTCCATCCACTCGCCGTCACCGTGGGAAAGCCGTCACCATGGGAATAACCTCCGGCGCAACGCAGCCTCGCTCGCCCGGAGAGACACAAACACAGCACCGCCCAAAACAAAGCCCCATCTCCCCTTCCCGGAATCCAACATTCCCTCAGTCACCCGGCTGGTTTAAATCAACCCCGCCCGTCCCTGCTCATGCCCCCGACCCTCCATCACCACCTCCTGCACCACCTCCTGCACCGCCTGCTCCGCCCCCGCCCCCGCCCCAGTCAATCTCCTGCTGCAGCACGATGCTGTACACGCTCGCCTTGAGCAGCGTGAACACGAGGCTGGTCTTGCGCTCGAGCTCGCGCAGGCCGTCGAGGATGTCGGCCGCCGGCGCGCTGGCCAGGGTGTCCAGGAGGGCGGCGAGCTGTGCGTTGTGAGTGTTAGGGATGCGTTATTGGTTTTTGGTGGTCAGGTCAGGTTAGGTTAGGTTAGGTTAGATGGAAGGAAGGTAGGAGGGTGGGTTATGGGTATGTATAAGTTCAGCAAGGGATGGGGGACGGGACGGCGGGGGGTGAGGTTGGGTTGGGTTGGAATTTGGAGATGCTGATTTCGGCTGCGGGATTGGGTTTGGTGGGGGTTTGTTTGGTTTGGTATGTTCTGTAGTACGCAAGAATGGAGATCGCCGGGTCGCACCTTTTTCATGTTCTCGGCGAGCCGCTCGTACTCTTCGAGGACCTCTTGCTCGGTGGGGGTGAGCTCGGGAGGGGAGGTGAGGAGCGAGCTTTGCGGGCGTGGTAGCGGATCCATTTTGTGTGCTTTGGTCTGTCTCGTCTTGTCTGACGCTGCGGTTGTTGGAGAGACGCGGTTGACGCGACGGCAGGGCAGTTCACGCTGATTGCGGGATTGCGGGAAGTGGTGTGGGGTACTGTCAGTAATGTGGGGTAGTGGGATCCGCTGCGTAAGGTAAGGGTGTTTGAACCCCGTATTTCCGTATCCATGTCTAACTGCCTGGAAGTTACCACTACCTACAACCATTCAGCGATGCCATTCCTGTTATCTTCCTCCTCTCCATTATGCTCTCCTTCGTCCCTATATTTTGGAGAGTGCAGCCAGCAGTCCCGCGCTCAGCAACTCTGCGCAGCAATGGACCTGAATTCAAGTTTGACACATTCGAACCCTAGCCGATCGTGCAGTCCATTGGAGCCAGCATCTTGATCTGTTGGTTTGCATTGAGATGAATCCATTCATACTTCACTTGTCTATTGCTATCAGTAAGAATTCGCCTTCCGCCTGGCTGGTTTCTCGCACGCCGCCACGCCCGCGGGCACGTCGCTGCCAACCCTGAACCTCTTGTAGAGAATCGTCCGGATGGCACCGCCCCAGCCCAGCTGCTCCCTCCTCCACGCCTTCGGCTTCGACCCGTCCGTCGGCTGCTCCAGGATCACCGCCGGTACCGGCACCATCTGCACCAGCCCTGTTGCGCTCCAGCCCGCAGACCGGGGCATCCAGTCTCTCACTGCGTCCCTGGCGTCTTCGTCAAACGGATGCGCCGCCGCCGGGGCTGATGTCGTCGGTAGATCGATAATGCGCTCCTCGACGTCATGGTCGATAGAAAACGGAACGGCGTGCTGCCGGCGCGATGGCGCCTCGTCATCCTCGTTGCGCCGTTGCCTCCGCCGAGCCGTTGTCTGCTTCATCTCGACGTCTGCCAAGCGAAGCGTGCCCTCGCTGCTCTCGCTCTTGGTGTCGGGAGTCGGCTCCACGTGGTCGGCGCGGATCTCGACCCAGACCTCGGCCTTGCGGATCGTGTCGGCGTAGATGAGCAGGACGGCGAGCCCTGCGAGGGGGACCGCGACGGCCCAAAATACGTAGAACTTGCTGCCGTCGGGACCGTACGTGTCGCCCATGGAGAGGATGCTGGAAACGATGGGCAGCGGGACGAGGATGCCGCCGAGGTAGCTCAGCCGGTCGAGTGCGCGTTGGTTCTCGTCAACCCGCTGCGGCCGGCCCCGCGCTCGCCTCGAAGCCATGCTCTTGAGGGAGGGGTTCATCGTATCCTCGCGGCTAACCAACTTCTGCTCTGGGTGGTCGAACATCTTGGTTCTCGTTATCCTAGACGCGGCTGGCGGCGAGGGAGGGGTCATCTTGCTCGCTCCAGAGAGCAAGGCGACACGATGCTGAATCCGTGAGAGCAGGCTTGTCGTCCAGTCTGGTGCGCTTCCCCCGTCCTCGTTGAACTCCAGCGAGCGTATCATCCGTCCGTAACAGGCCGCAAGCGGCTGGCTCAGACCGACTTCCAGTGGAGGCTCCAAAAAGCCAAAGAGTTCCAGCCAACGGTCGTAGACCGCTTCGGAGATTATGCCAGGCAACTGGTCCCGGAACCCCCCGCTGCCACCGCAGAGCGCAGCAAGGAGCACATCCTGCAGGCTCGCAGTCACGTCCTCGTCGGCTTCAGTCCCGCGCTCCCCACCACCCCGAGTCCTCCAAGAGAACGCTCTCTGCCTCGTCGCCTTGCGCACTCCCTCCTCGGCAACCTCCCACAATGGACCGTCCAAAAACAGCACATGGGCCGTCTTCCCGCGCCACAATGCGGCCTGACGGAAAACCACGGCGAGCTTCTTCCCACCTCGTTCTGGCGGTGGGAGACTCACCACGGAGGGAGGAGTCGCGATCTCGCCGTCTCCAGTCCTCACAGTCACGGAGGCAGGGTCCAGCCCCTCCACCAACTCGGGATACTCCCACATGCATCCTCTACTTACGCACCCCGCGCCCGAGGCGACGCCGACGGTTCGGCTCGACCGCGACCGCCGCCACTGCGCCCGTCGCGCCAGCCACCTAGGAGGGCGGTAGACCCGCCTGGCCGCGCAGCACTCGATAAAGGCCGGGTCGATGTCCAGATCCGAAGCCCCGAGCGCCTCGACGAGCTCGCGGTGCAGGCCGTTCAGCACGACCAGCTTGGCGGTCGGCAGAGGAGGGTCCGCCGGCTCATCCTCGTCCGCGTCGACGGACATGGCGCCACTTGGGAGGCTGTTCCCCGCATCCGCATGCTTGGTTCCGGTCGTGCTCCCCTCGTTGGCACCCTCCTTGTCCTCTCCCCTCACGACTGGTCGCTGCAGGGCGGTGCGCAAGGCGTCGGGAGTGGGGAGAGGTGTCCGGCGGCACGGATGGTACCGTCGTGAAGCGGAATCCCAGTCCCACTCGAGGAGATATGCTCGCTGGGTGGTTAACACCTCGTCCTGGGGCAAGCTTGGCTGAGGCCGGGGGCTGCTGTGGCCGTGTCGAGAGGGCGCGCTTGAGCCGGGAGGGCACAACTCCCAAGGCTGGTGTTCCATTTGACGACTGCTGGCTTGTGGCGGCTCGACGGGAGCAAGGGCAAAGTTCAAGCTGTAAAACAGTATTCTGTAGAGTACCTCCGTAAGGCTTATGTGTACCTGGTCCCCAAACCTAGTCGGCTTCGTCACTGCCAAATGCAAAAGAATGCCCTCAATTCTGAAGAAGGGGTGGCTGCTTCATACCAAACAAAATCTGGTGGGCCGAAGATATGAATGACAGACACAGAAGACGCTGCGGAGATGGCAGAAATCAGAATCCCAAGCAAGTTTAGAAAGGCAGTTCGGGGGATGATCGCCAGATAAACATTGGGCAAAGAACTCATTTGCTCCAATCGTAAATGTGGACTCTAGAGGCATCGCGCAACGGACCCTGTACGCTCGCTCCTTACACTGTAGTTATTCCTTCGTTCCAACACCCAGCAGCCAAGCCTCATTTGGCCCAAACCACCTCAGCCCGCCGCCTAATGAGCCTTCCCGCAGACCGCAGCAGGGCAGACATGATCGCCATGGCGACTGCCGAGAAACACTAACCAGCCCCCGGAGGAGCCAACCAGGAAGCAGCAGCAGGACTCGCTGAGCGAAACCGAAACTTGGGGTTCAGCTCATTAGCACAACGGGAAAAGATGCATCACCTCCACATTTCTCCTCCGCAGGACTCACAACAGCAAGCAGCCTTGAGGCTGCCAGACAGCCAGCCACCCAGCCAGCCAGACAGAAAGACAGCCAGACAGACTGACAAACTGGCTGACAGGCAGGCAGACAGACAGACCAAACCCACACTAGTTAACCACTGTGTCTGTTCCTGTCTCGACCGAACGCGATAACTACCTTAGTACCTAAAGAACAGGAAAAATGCCCATAATAACCACCTTACCTTCCTCCCTCACCCCGCTGTCTCGTCTCTTCCCTCCTCAACCCTTCACACCAGGCCCTCCTCCTCTTCACCCACCATCAGCAGCGAGGAGGAACACACACACCCCCCAAGAGACAGGAACGAGCAAAAACAAAACGACGCCATCCCATACAACTCCCCCAGATGAAGTCGTACGTACCTACATGAAACATGAACCAGCCCCCTCTCGCGCGCGCTGCCCCCGTTAGCTGGGACACCGCTCTCTCCACCCCTTCGGCCTGGCGTATCATACCAAACCAAACCCAGCCCAAACCCAACCCATCAAGAACCGAACCAAGCCAAGCCAGACCCGACAACACGCACACACACATGGAAGGTTTCAAGGAAAGAGGGTGTCTTGCTCCATCGCACACCACTAGCCCGCTAAAAGTCTCGCAACCCCCCTCCCCCCCCAAAAATCTCCTCACCTACGACTCATACCCCTCACTGGCATACTGCTCGTCATCGCCGTCATGGTGCAGCGTGACGCTGTTGAACTCCTCGAACGGGTCCGGCGCGTCGGCGGCGCCGGGGGTAGCGAGGCCGCTGTCGAGGGGCACGCCGACCATCTTGGTGGTGTGCATGGGCCGCGAGCCGCTGATGTCGACGCTCTCGCTCTCCTTGACGTTGCGGAAGTTGACCGTGTCGATGCCGCGGCCCTGGTGCGGGATGATGGGCGGCTTCATGTGGCGGATCAGCGCCCACTGGGTCGTGCGGAAGAAGGGGTGCGACTTGATGTCGGAGGCGCCCGCGCGGGCGCCGAGCCGGCGGTTCTCGTCCTTGATCAGGAGCTTGCGGATGAGGGATTTGCAGAGGCTGTGTGTATGCGTGTGCGCGCGTGTGTGGAGTGCGGGTTAGTTGATTCACTACACGGCTGGCTGGGGGAGGGGAAGACGGAAGGAGAGAGAGAGAACGGACTTGGATATTTGCGGCGCGCCCGCGTGGTCTGGGAACGGAATGTCCTCCCGCAGGATGTTGGCAAACGTCGCGTTGCGGTTCTTGCCCTTGAACGGCGTCGTGCCGTACAGCATCTCGTAGATCAGGATGCCGAGCGTCCACCAGTCGACGGCGCTGGTGTGCCCGCTGCCCTTGATCACCTCGGGCGCGATGTACTCCTCCGTCCCGACGAACGAGTTGGTCCGGAAGTTGGCGATGCACGATTTGGTGTCGATGGTCGGTAGCGAGTTCGGGCTGGTGCCGTTCTTACCGATGATCATAGTGGGCTTTCCGCCCGGATCCGACTGCTTTGAGAGGTCGAAATCTGAGAGCATGATGTGGCCGGACTGATGCAGCAGGATATCTGAGCCGGTCAGCAGGAGCGCGGGAAGAAGTTTCCTCTCGGTATCTGGCCAAACCTACTTTCTGGTTTCAAATCCCGGTAGATAAAGCCCATGAGGTGCAGATACTCCAACGCCGCCGTCACCTCGGCCGCGTAGAACCGGGCGTCGTCCTCGGATATGCACTTTCCGGGACGGGTCTGCAACGCCCTGAAGAACTCGCCGCCGCTGCAGTACTCCATGCACAGGTAGAGGTAGTCCTCCGATTGGAACGAGTGATAGAGCGTGACGATGAACGGGTGGTTGCTCGTGGCCAGGATCTCCTGCTCTGCCAGCGCCCTCTTGATCTTGTTCCGCTTGATCATCTCCTTTTTGCTCAGCACTGCGATGCGGTCAGCAAGGGTCCAGTCCAGCGTCCAGTTAGGTGCTCATGCTGATGTGTCCAGCGGAAAACTGACCCTTCATGGCATACAACCTGTTGCTCTTCTTTTCCCTCACCAGGTACACCTTGCCCACGTCCCCCTTGCCGATCAGCTTGATCTTGTCGAAGCTCTGCGGGCCGACCTCGACGTTCCGGACCTTGATGGAATTTGAGCTGTACGTCCTGCGGAAGGCGAGCGGCGTCGGGTTCGGCGGCGGCAGCGCGCCGAGGCTGTCCGACTCGGGCGGCGCGAGAGAAGAACCGGAGGCCGCTCCGTTGGCGCCGGCGCCGGCGCCGTCAGCGAAGCCCACCGTATTTGAGTCGCCGCTCTGCTCCAGCGGCTCCTTGCCCATCTCGGCGGTGGCGGGCCGGTCCCCGTCAGGGCCGCCTCCCTTGGCGAACAGACCCTGGGCATTCGGGGCGCTGGCCACCCTCCTCAGCTTCCGCGCGAGCTCCTCCTTGGTCCCCGCGGCGGTCTTCTCGGGAGGGCCGCCGTTGGGGCCGACGACCTTCAGCACGGGAGTGTCGGGCGGGCTCGGTGGCACGGAGCCCTCATTGTGATGGCGGAGGCCGGGCTGGCCCTGGTGGGCGAAGTAGGGGTTCGCGTGGGCGGTCGGGCTGAGGGTCTCGTCGAGCGGGTTGCCCTCGCTGGCGGTGGTAGCGCTGCGCAGGCGGCCGACGCTGAAGAACCTCGTCTGGCGGAAGGCGGTCTTGGAGTCGGTGCGGGCGGCGCCGCCGTGGGCCTGGGCGGCCGTGTCGGCGCGGTCGCGGCTGCCGGAGTTGATGCGGAAGAAATTCTTCAGGCGCTGCGGGAAATGGCTGTCGCCATTGGCGGTCTTGGTGGACGGCATCCTAAGGGCGGTGGTTGTCGTCTTCGTGATGCCTGAATCATGAGGACCGGGCCATGGCGGTTCGGAACGCAGAATTGGGATGTTGGTTGTGGACGTGGATGAGGTGGGCACTGGACCGGACGGATGGTAGGCGAACCAGGGAGGCTATGTTGGGGGGACGGCAGATGCCCGCAGCACAGCGAGCCGTGGGTACCTCTGTCAACAGGGATTCAGGCCCCTACCACAGTAACATTACAGGGCAGGCAGCGGGGACTCCCGGGTCAGCACCACGCACCGCTGACGCAAACTCACGGTCCGTATCGCACGCTGCACTCATAGTGTATATCAAATCATCTTGCTATTTTGTAAACAAACACAAATTCCTCGTTTCCACAATGTGCTGCGACCATCGATGGTCACAGCGATGCTATGCGCACATTTCTATCGCCACTGGTGGAAGGCCCAGAAAACGGACGCCAAGGCGGGCCGGCTGGACCTGCCAAGGAGAGCTTACCAAGTCTGGGCCTACGCTAACTCAATGGTTCACCTGGTCGCGCAGCTGAGACTCGTCAGCCTCTTGGTGGCTTGCTTGATTCTACACTATCAATGGAGCTGACAACCTCTTAGAGACCTGAGCTTGTTTCCTGTTCGCTGTCAAATTTACTTGTGGATGAGCTCAGTGGTTCGTCAGGAAAAGCGGCATTTCCTGAACTTGCCCGCTGCTGCCGGATGTCTTTCGCCTTTTTCCGAGACACGAGACGCGGTTCGAGAATCGGCAGAGGCTGGCTTACAAACACACCTACCTGTTTGGGATACGCCGTCCATAAAGGGGAAGCGGAGCTGGGCCAAGACAGCCGAGCTCTGTTGCCTCTCCTTCCAGGATCCATACCTCTGCTGTGTCCAAACACCCGGTAGGAAGCAGGATTCTGAGCCGAATCAACGCGGGTTGGCTCCGTTGAGTGCCAAGTCCAGGAGTTACTGTGTAAGGTACTCGTTTATGAAGTAACTACGCCCAAGACCATGTCCGCTCTGTCTTCTTGCCGCGAAGAAAACCGATATTCTTCGTGTCAGAACTGGCCAGTGCCAGTGGTCCAGGCTTGTGGGAAACCCCGGCGAGAGGTACTTGCAGCCCAGTGCTAAGGTACACCAATGATTGCCGTTCGACCAACTGATCCCGGACCTGCCGCCGTCTCCACTTGGGGGTGGCCATGGAACGACTGTTTGAATGCGGGTGGCCAACTCGAAATACGAACGATATCCGACAACCAATGCTCGTCTCCGCGGTGCGAGTCATGGTTATGTCTCATTTTCTGAGCCATCAACTTGAGCGAGATTCCAGCGGTGGTGCAACCCGTTTCTTACGGACGAGCTTTCAACGCTTCTGACGCAATAGGTGCTGGTCCGGTAGCATATGTTACGACAGCTGGTGACCCGCAGTGATGGCCTTCCTTGATGTTCCCCCTTGGCGATGATCCCCTTAGCCCTTTCACCAGTCGACGCCGTGCTCCCTGGCTGCATGCTCCTCCTGCATGTACATGTACTGTACACCCATATCCATCGACTTACTCGTGCAAGACAACGTTCCCAAGACAACGGTCAAGGCATCGCATCCCGCTTATTTAACCACTGTTGGAGGTACAAGACGAAAGAGCAGAAGACCCAAGACACATGGGCCACCGGTATATCCCACCCAACCCCCTTCCCACCTTCCATAATCACCTCTACCACTACCGAAGAAAAGAGAAGAAAAGGCTACCCCAACAACCCGCGCCAGCCCTCCCATCCTTCGCCCCCGCGGCGCACCCGGTCGGCGTACTCGCGGAACATGCGCTGGGCGGCCCGCTTCGCCGCGGCGGCGGCCGCCATGTCCTCGAGCTCGCGCGCCGTGTACTCGGGCTCGTCGGGCGCGTTGCGGTCGCGCTGGGCCAGCGCGCGCGCGATGCGCGCCGCCCGCCGCCGCCGGTCCTCGTCCGTCTCCGTCTGCTGGTCGCGCACCGACGGCGTCACCTGGTTGCCCGCCGCGTCGAAGAGGTAGGCTGGTAGCGGGTCGTCGGCGTCGTTGGTGTTGTTGCTGTTGTTGTTGTTGTTGTTGTTGTTGTTGTTGTTGTTGTTGTTGTTGCTGGTACTGTTGCTGGAGTCTGTTTGTTGTCGGGGATGGTGGCGGAGGTTGTTGTTCGCGGGCCTGCGCGGGTGGAGCGGGAAGGAGGGCGAGGGCGTGCTGTTGCGCGGGCCGTCGCCGGCGTGCCAGAGGAAGGGGCAGAGGTGGGCCGTTTCGACGTGCGCGGCGAAGGCATCGCGCGTGGGAAGAGGAGGAGAGACGCAGGTGGCCCACTTGCACGTTAGCTGTTGGGCGGGCGCTGATGATGGTGGAGGTGACGTTGTTTGTGACGATGTCACTGTTGTCAACGTACGGCCGTGGACTACGAGGATGTGTTTTCGTAATGTCTCGAGGTTCTGGAGCTCCGCCGGGCAGTCCTGCCACTCGCAGCGGAAGCGGATGAAGTGCGGATTGAGCTGGAGATAGATCTGACGGGCGGAAGGAGCGGGTTTTCGCCCGGGACGCTTTCGTGGCTTCAGTTCGCTGGTCGGCTTCTTTGGTTTAGGCCGCGGTGTTGACGACCCCGGTGGCAACCCTGCTTTCATGGCCGAATAGGGGCCGAAGCCTAGTCTCCATCCCACCGGGCGGCCACGCTTCTTCGGTTGAGGCGTGACGGTGGCTAACGTGGCGGGTGCGGCAGGAGGCTGGGTGTTTTTGGGGGGCAGTATTGGCAGTTTCTTAGCCGCATCGCCAGAATGCCTGACCCTTGGTTTGGGTACAAGGTCTGAGGTGACCAGGTTTGTCTCCTCGTCGTGATCGTCATACTCGCCTGCGACTGCATCCGCCGACAGGAAACCGTCCCTCCTTGGACTGGAGTGAATGACCACTTCAACCTGGGATAACCTTCCAAGCCGGGCTGCTCCGGGGAAGGGAAGGTTGTTCTTGGGCGTTGCGTCCAGGCTGTCCGCCCGAGACTGGTCTCGACGGGCCTCGGGCTGATCGACTTCCATGCGCTCCACTTTCTCGGCATCCTCGGGTCCAGCCTGAGCGTGGCCCTGCTGTTCTTGTTGTTCGAGCGCCCGGTTCTCCTCTTCCCGATCATCTGCATCTTCCAAGCTGCTGTAATCATCTGCATCGCTTGGATTGTTGAAGCCCCCCTCCGGGCCCTCCCCTTCGCCCTCCAGATCCCAGTTCGGGTCGTAGGGCATTGTGCTGCCGCTGGTAAGTACAGATCCGAGCGAATGTTGGTGATTTTGCCGAAATTGAGAGCCCTTCAGCGATAAGTTTGGCTCAATGAAGTGAAAGCGGGAGAGTCGATGAATTGGCAGGTCCGTCGAATGTTTCAATGTTTCGCAGCGATACCGTAACTCACATAACGTTATTGGTAGAGATGCTGGAACAAGACACCCTAAACGCGAGATAAAACCCTAACCCTTACATTGCCTCCTCAACCAAGCCCATCAAGGTGCTTGGCCTGGTATGTCGCGTGTGCCCGCTGCTTCACCGAGGCAGAGATGCTTCTTTGCATGGCACAGCAGGAAGCTGCAAGCTGATGTCGTGCGACCAGCGAGGCAACCGCCATCTGTAATCGACATTTCATCATCCTCCACTGAGAACCTCTAGTGTAAGGGCACACTGTGAACTGCATTATTAATACAACATCGTCCATCCGTGCCCATCCGGAATGTCGGGCGGGGTCACTAATCCGATTCATGGTCTCATTGAAGCAACCAAGCACGTCTTTGGACGCGTGAAGTGGTCAAAGACAACTGCATATATACGCTCCGTGCACATCATCCATCCACCCTGATATCTTCCGGACTACCATTACCTCCTTTGCCCAGACGCACCTTAAACCTCTGCTACCGCAACTCTACCAAGGCCCAGATTTACACCCACCCCACTCCACCAACATGGCCTCCAAGTCCTTCTACGCCGTTGTCGCCGGCGTCGGCGCCGGCACCGGCCGCTCCGTGGCCCTGCGCTTCGCACGTGCCTATCCGGTGGTGCTGTTGGCGCGCAACTCCGAGAGCTACGCCGACATTGTGGCCGAGATCCGGCAGCAGGGCGGCGAGGCTCTGGGCATCAGCACCGACACGGCCGATCCGCAGTCGGTAGCGTCGGCGTTCGAGACAATCAAGAAGGAGTTTGCCGCGGGGAGGAAGCTCGCTGCGGCGATCTGTGAGTCGGCCAAACTGGGATGGTTGTGGAGAACGTAAAAGGGAACTGCTGGATTGACGGTTGTGATAATGGCAAAAAGATAATGTCGGCGCCGGGTTCGCCATCAAGCCGTTCCTGGAGGTGTCTGCTTCCGACCTAGACGCCAGTCTAGCCAGCAACGCGTACGCCTCGCCCTAACCCCCATGTTTCTCACCCCCCGTTCATTCGCAACACTGACTCCCGCCGCCAGCCGGGGCCTGTTCAACTTCGCGCAGGCGACGCTGCCGTCGCTGCTGGACGCGGTGCCGACCAGCCCGCACCCGCCGTCGCTGATCATCACGGGCGCGACGGCGTCGGTGCGCGGCTCGGCCCGCTTCGGCACCTTCGCGGCCGGCAAGTTCGCCGTCCGCGCTCTGGGCCAGAGCCTGGCGCGCGAGTTCGGCCCGCGCGGCGTCCACGTCGCCCACGTCATCGTCGACGGCGTCATCGACATCCCCCGGACCAAGGGGTACACCGTCAACGAGGGCAAGGAGGACGGCAAGATCAGCCCTGACGCGGTGAGTTCGGACCCGGACCCCTCCCGCGTGGCTTTTGCTGCTTGCAAAAAGCGGAGGCAACGATCCCATGGCGGATGGTTTTTTGCTGACGTGAGTGTTGTTCTCGGTTGTGTAGATCGCCGAGAGTTACTGGCATTTGCACACGCAGCATCGGTCCAGCTTTACGCAAGAGCTCGATCTGAGGCCGTATGTTGAGAAGTTTTGAGGAGCAAGCTGCGTTGGCGGTAGTCATGATGGTTGCGATTCTGTTAGCGGTAAGAATGGCAGTCAGGTGAATTTGCCTACTTGAACAGGGCATCCTTAGACGCGCGCCAATTCGCAGAGGTATGGACGACATTATCGGGCCTACAGCCAATCTCCGAAATCGAGATATATTTGGTCGTGATCCCTATATAACCGATTGTGTCGTCCTTCGTTGCCGCGAATCAACTTTCTTGCATGGCTTGATACCCCTCTCTTGAGGTCCATCTTGACCGTGTGCTTGAAGATCCTGCGCGGCGTGGCCGTCGTTGCTGGATGCCGATCGAGGAGGAGCGCTCTGTGGGCTCGCTGTCCTCGCGCAGCCGCGCGACGTCCGTGATCTGGTTGTTCCCGTTTCGCAGCTACGCTTCAGGTGTTTGGGACTGCCTCTGGTTCTGCTGTCTCCTGCTCGCTCCCACCGTTCGTATCTCCGTTCGACTCACCGCTCGGGAGCGGAATGCCGTGCATGGCAGCCAGCCGTTCCTCTTCTCTCTTGATTCTAAGCGCTTCCGTCTCCTGCCGCAGTTTCTCGAGGTTCCAGGCACCGCCGTCATCCGATTCCGCATCTGAGTCCTCGTCCATCTTCCAGTTCCCGCTCTCGAACAGAGCACGGCCGGTTGCCTCCTTCGCCTTCCGCAGCTGCTCTTCTGCCGCCTTCTTATCTAAACGCTCCCGCTTCCACTTGGCAAACGTCTCTGGCGTCACGGGCGTGAGTTTGCCGGTGAGCTTGTGCCTCTCGGACTCGAGAAATTCCTCGAGTGTCAGTGTCTTGAGCGGCGACTTATCCAAAAGAGCCTTCTCAGCCGCTCTCTGTTCCTTCGTCTTGAACACGAACCTGAGAGGCAGTTAGCTTGGGCTCAAAACGCCAGGCCCATACCACCGCCAATACTTACCCAGGAGGCAGAGCGTGCCTGTACATGCACTTATCGCCGTTGTTGGGGCAAACCCAGAACCAGCCGTATTTGCCGTCCTCGATGGCCTGGAGGAAGTACTTGCACACCTTGTCGGTTGTTGTGCGCTGGTTGCCCTTCTTGGACAAGACAACGGACCGCAACTTCTCCTCGTCCCAGTCGGCCGAGGTTTCCTGCCTCTTCTTTTCCTCCTCGTCCTCCCGCGTGTCCTGGTAGACGTTCTTCTTTTCCACCTTGCGTTCCACTTCGAGGTCGTGGGCAAACTTGCACTTCTTGCCCTTCTCGCAGTTGCCCTTCTTGTAGAAGATGCACACGACCGTCTTGGGATCGACACCGAACGGCACCTTCTGGACCTGGACAGGCTTGTTGAGAAGCATCTCGGCCTCCCGCTTGGCCTCCTCGGCGGCCTTCTTCTCGCGCTCGCGGGCGGCCTTCTCAGCCTCCTTCCGTTTCTGCTCGGCACTCCCGCTCGCCTTCATGGACGACTGCAGGGCGGCGATCTGCTTCTTTGCCACGGCGCCCTTCTTGTTCTTCATGCCGAAAGTCTTGTCCTCGATAATCTTCTTGGCATCGGGCTTCTTGCCCTTCTCGGCCTTTTTTGGAGGCATGGCGGGCGGGTGGGTAGTTTGTGGATGTTTTTGAGGATATTGCTGAGGCTAGAGACCTAAGGTTTGACGCCGTGTTCCACACAGGCTGGGAGCCGCCGCGGGGGTCGGAATCGTTCGTGAGGCGGTGTTGGTTGGGGTTACGTGCAGAAGGCAAACTTGCGGTTTCCTGGCGGGGATCACCAGAAACACCGTCCTGTTTTCAAGTTTCTGAATGGTCTCGGCGCCCCACACTGCCACCTGCTGAGCCCTGGATGTCTGAGCAGGCTGGCCCTGGCGGCGGCGATGCTGTGCCGCACGTGATCTTGAAATATTCAGTTGTATCAACCGGAGTGTAATGTTGTCTGGGAATGCGTAACATTTACGGAGCATCAGCGATACCGTATGTACGGATATGTACCGGTACGCTGCCAGTCGGAAGCTGCGTGTCGCGCGGCTGCGATAGGTCTGGAAAGCTGTCCAGATCCAGCCGCGCTCCCATCTTACCCTCCCGCGCGACAACACCACACAAGAGCAACCTAAGGTACGGCATCCCCGCTAGCATGCGATTGCAACATGAACTGGAAAACTGATTCACCCTGTAGACGGCCGTTTCAGCTGCCATAAACCGGTCCGAAAACCCTCCTCGGCCCGACGCCGTCCAACATCCGCGCGAATCATCACCATGATTTCGGACTCGGAGCTCTACCGCCTTGCCATCTTCCTGGGCTCGGCGGCGATGATTCTCATCATCCTCTACCACTTCTTCGAAGTCAATGCCGACAAGGACGAGGACAAGGCTGTGAAGGAGAAGGTGCCAGCGAAACCAGGGCCTCAGCCGACGACGACTTCGTCAACCAAAGCAAGATAGGAGGCGGAGCGACGCGTTTTTACGTACGATGCAGCTCGAAACCGGCACGGATTTTCTGAGACTTGAGGTCCTCAGCGATGCAACCCAACGTCTGCGATCGCACAAAACAACCTGGTGATGTCCAGCGATCGCCGGAGGACGTTGCTTCGGCCGGCTCCCCCGAATGTACTGAAGAAGAGGCTCGTGTGGCAAACAGCGTGGCTTGCGGAGACAAGAGAACACCATGGCTCGTGAATTGTAGTTTGTACGGCTTGGGGATACGCCGTGGTTCGACGCAAAGCTTTCCTGTGCATCCCGTGTGAAGACTCTCAACTCTCGTGTCTCTCCTATGCAGTAACATTACCGTACCAGTGGTAACTCAGGTATTGTTGCATTCAGGCACCTCGTCTTCAAGAGAGCAAGACTGAGGATGTCTTCACGCGCACCCGACTCTATTGTGTAGAAGCTCCCATCATAGTGTGGGTAAGGCAGGATTGCACTGTTAATGTACTGATCGCATGGCCTTCACTTCCAGGACGCCTTTGTCCTCCAGCTATTCTCGGAGGGTCGACAAAGCAAGTATTCCGTACAGGTACATCATTACTCACACAGCTGATCTGCTGGAGAAGCCGGCTGTCAGACTAGTCCAAAAACGGCTAGCCCTGTTCTCCTTGCATCCCCGCGCCTCACTGGGCCGCTTTCTGCTTGCCTGAGCCTGACTGCCAGTCGCTTCCCTCAAATTCTCGCGCGTCCCAGTTCTTTGCTGCCTGCCCTCAGCATCTTTCATCCACCAACCACCAGACTCATCCCTCCTATTCTCCTCCAGCGTCCAACCAAGCATTCGCTGGCCGGAAACCATCGATTCTACTCCTAGCCAAACCATATAACTCGCGACCCTTCGTTTCCCCGAGTTGCTGCCTTTGCCGCACCGACCGCGACTACGCGCGACGTGCTGCAGCAAACTGTCGCTGCTCCGGCGACTGCCTGATCACCACTGTTCATCATCTGCCACGCAACAAACAGCGACAGCAAAGCCCGTCTCTTTTCGCTGCCGCCCTACAACAAACATACAAATCCGCGCTTGATCGCCAACTTTGCATCACCCCAACAACACTACGCACACTCGCGTTCTTGCACCTGCCGCCGCAATCATGTCTGGCAAGCTCGACCAGTCTCTCGACGAGATTCTCTCCAACCAGCGGCGCAACCAGCAGGGCCGTCGCCGCTCCCAGCGTCGCGCTGCTGGCGCCACTCGGTCCGCCACCACTGCCCCGGCTGGCGGCATCCAGAAGAGCTCAAAGGCTGCGCGCACTGCGGCCAAGCCTACCCCCGCGAAAGGCGCTGGTCTGACTGGCGAGAGCAAGATCATGGTCAGCAACTTGGTGAGTCGCACTCTCGAGATGCCTCATTCGCACCCAGACTCCTTGCTGACCTTCCCACAGCCCAAGGATGTTTCCGAAGGCCAGATCAAGGTATGTTATTACCGATAGAGGCGATGAGCGCCTTCCGCCTCTCGTCGGCGCATTCCTTCCGCGGCATATCGTTATCGACGTGCTGTCCCTCGGCGGACGATGAGGATGGTCAATCCCCCGAACCTCAGCACTTGAAGCGCCTGTCATGATACCAAGCTCCTTCGCGATGCGCACCCCCTGGCTTTGTCCATGGCGCCATCCAGGCTGTCCAAGCCTGTAGAGGTTGAGCTGGCCCGAGACTTGCTGCATGTCGCCACCATCCGGGCAGCCTGGCAAGCTCCCGCGATACGAGGGCACTTTGCACGCGACATAGCCGACGGCAGTATCTCAGACAAAGGTCGCCTAGCTGGGTTCGCCTTCCGCACGATCTCACCTGGGTGGGCTCCAGGTTGACGATTCGATGCCTCAGCGAGCTTAGCAGTGTTGCTGCTGCCCTCTCTCGCTAGCTTCTTACCTGAGCGGCTGGGTCGGGCAAGAGGTCACGCCTGTCGACTTACGCTGGGACTTCCCACCGTCGCAGGTGTTTTCTGATGAAAACTTGGCGTCACGGGGAGCGAGGATTATGTCCGGATCGGATTGGATTCAGCATGTTTGGGCCACGCCGTACACTCTGTCGCTTCTCCACGGGGCCCGTGCTCTGGACCACGGAGTCGGTCGAACGGTTTCAGTTGTTGTCGGACGTGGCTCACTTGCCAGTCGCGGGTGACGCTATCTTGAGGGGGCCACGCCCGCTGCTCTGCTCGCTGCCCTGATTTCTCTACTTCCGGGACGCCTCTGCACTGCGCGAATGCCTTGAGGGATCGAGACGCCGACCGGGCCACGGACGCGGTTCTTCGAATGCCCTATCGTCGTTTGACGCTAACCCGAATTTCCCTCGATAGGACTACTTCCAGCAGACAGTCGGTCAGGTCAAGAAGGTCGAACTTTCCTACGGACCCGGTGGCGTTAGCCGTGGCATTGCTCATGTCACATTCCACCATGCCGATGGCGCCAGCAAGGCTTTCAGCACCCTCAACGGTCTTCTGATTGACAACAAGCCTGTCAAGGTGAGCCTCGGATGCGTCCGCAGCAGGTCAGCGGACCACGTTTCTCTAACATTCAGTCAGGTCGAAGTTGTTGTCTCTTCCGCAGAATTGATCCCCCAGCCCAAGCCACTCGCTCAGCGCATCGCGGCGCCCAAGGCTCAGCCCAAGTCCGCCGCTGCCGTGAAGCAGAACGGTACCGGCGCCAAGGGCAGTGCTGCGGCTGGCAAGTCGACCAAGAAGACGGGCCGGCGCGGCCGCAGCAACCGGCCGGTTAAGAAGACGGCGGAGGAGCTGGACTCGGAGATGGCCGATTACTTTGAGAGCGCCAACACCGAGAACAACGCCGGCGGCGCTGCCCCCGCGGCTGCTGCCGGTGGCGATGCTCCGATGGAGGAGGATGTTCTTTAATTTTGCTCCAGACAGCATTGGCAAGAGACGACGGGGAGCCTTTGTGGCAGCGGTGTTTTTCGGGGGCATATCGATGTACGAAACGAGGCTTGGTCGATTTGGCATTTGCGGGACGGGTTGGGCACGGCTTTGATTTGGGCAGTTAGCATTTCTTAGGCACAGATTGGCACCCTCTCCGTAGTTTTGTCGGGGATACTGTATAATCCTGGTCTCTAGCGATCTCTGTGCGCCAACATGGGTCAATATGGGTTGCCGTATTTTCTTTGCATGCTTCTCAAGGCACTGCGACTCCCGATAGCATGTAATTTTCAAGGCAGCGGCCAAGAACTCTGACGGCTGATCAGATGGCACGAGCCGATTCTATGGGAAGAGGTGCCAGCTCTTGATATTGTAAGTAGTGGCGTCGGTTTGGCAACACCTTTAAAGACCTTTAATTGCAGAACACAGGATGAGACCTAAGAAAACAGTATCAGCTCTCTACAAGCATCAGAGTTTGTATCCCCCTACATCTAAGCCTTCACTGGCGGACACCAAGCCTGCCGGAGAAGTTCTGGAAACCGCACATCAGTCACCAAGCATGTATCCGTAGAAAAGCTTCCCCAACAAGTGACACCCTAACGCCGCCAAACGCCGTCATTCCCAGCGGACACTCCCGCTCCGCAGCCACCCAAGTCTCTCACGCCACCAACGCAGATATAACCCGCGTTGGAATCAACTCCTCAGCGCCTCCAGCCGATTCCTCATCTGATCCATCATGGCCTCGGTATCCTCCTCGTCCTCCTCCTCCACCTGCTGCGGCTGCTGCTGCGCCGGCACCTGCGCCGGCCGCTGCGACAGTGGCGCGCTGGGCAACGGCCCCGCCGTCTCCATCCGATCCTTCAGAATCTCCCCCAGCACCTTATCCACCTCCCCCTCGGCCTCCTCCTCTTCCTCCTCCTCCACCTCGGCCGGCAGCACCTCGCCCACCATCTCCTCGATGATGCCGGCCTTCATCAGCTCCTGGCTAAGCTCCCGCATCGTCTGCGCCAGCTCGGGCAGGCGCACCAGCGCGTTGACGTCGCGCATGATGCCCACGCTGGCCTTGATGCTGCCCTCGATGCGCCGCAGCGCCCAGGCCTCGCTGACCTGCATCTGCACGCTGGCCAGCTGGGCGCGGCCCGTCACCAGCCGCGCGCCCGCCCGCCGCGTGCGCAGCAGCTCGCGCGCGAAGTCGCGCACCTCGCGCTCCGCCTGCCGCCGCCGCCCCGCGTCGCCGGGGCCCGCCCGCTGCGCCCGCCGGTGCGCCGCCACGATCAGGTTCTTGGTCTTCGTCTCGGCCGCCTTGAGCTGCGCGATGTCCCGGTCGAGCTTGCGCATGTTGCTGCGGATGATGGCGTTGCATTTTCGGTACTGCGCGGCCGTGGGAGGGAGGGGGTGAGTGAGTAAAAGGCTTTCCTTCGGGGTTGGTGGTAAAGGCCCGTGAGGCGAGGGGGAACAGTATTGCCGGGGTGAAGAGGGAAAAAAGTAGGACAGAAAAGAGAAAGGGGGGATGTAACGTATGTCCGTTATGTACGCACCTGAGCCTGAGGATCGGGCTTGGTGAACATCGCCCTGAGCGTCTCCATGGCTGCTCTGGCTTTGTTTGCCTCTGCGAGCGGGAGACGATGGCAGGCGATGTGGATGAATGGATTGTTTCCGGAATGCCGATTATGAGCGACTGTCTGCTGGAGTGGTTGCCGAGATGGCGATGGTCTCCGTGTCTGTGCTTGCGCTCTGCAGACCTGACGCTGACGTCGTTGGACTGTGCTGGGCTGAGCCTCATCAGGCGCTGAACCAGGGGGTGTGGGTGCGGCTAGGCAGCCCCGCCTGCCCTTACTGAAGAGCCGGCCCCGCAGAGGACAACACTCAACGCCCCGCCCTGCCTGTGGCACTGCCCCTGCAGTCTCCCGTCATTTCAAGATAAAGTAAACATGGACGACATTCGGTCATGTTCTATGACTGGGATCTCTGTTGTTCAAGAATACGGGATACGCTGCTCAACATTGCAACAATTCCACGATACTTCCCCCACAGATTCCATTCACCGACCAGACAAGGCTTCAGAAGTTCTCGACAGACAGACTGAGGAGCTGGGTGGATAAACCAGATGGAGACTGCTACTTTATCTAGCTAAATGCAATGTGCGAGGTTCCCCTTTCAATGCAGACCTAAGGTTTCGAGAAAAATGCCAACTTAGCGCTCTTGAGACTCAGAACACGGTAACTCTGCCCGTGCTGCTGTATACACTTGATCCGTACATGTTCACAGTTACACTTCAGCCTGGGAAGTTGCAGGTCAGTTGAGTGGTTGGGGCAAGCTTGCCTGCTGTGACCCACCCTGCAGCTGGGAAGGCAGCGAACGCTGGGCGCCTGCATGGCCCGTGCCAGCATCTGCGAGCTTCTGACGAATTCCACCGTCAAAGCCTCAGCAACTCCGCCTTCCCTGAGTCCCTCCAGAGCTCATTCCCCGAGCCTCGAATTTGTCTGAGACACTCCTCGCCAACAATTCAACTTGCCAACTTTGACTTCCCGACTTTCATTGCAAAACCGCATTTTCGCAACGTTTTTTGGAGCAGCAGAAAGGTGAGCTCCAAGCGCCTCGGCGAGCTACCCCCTCCTCGACCCCTCCAGCTCCTCGACGGTAGAGCTCACATTGGCCGTCCAGCAGATCACAATGGCCGACAACACGGTGACTCCTGAGGGTAAGTAGACTTCTTGTTTCAGGCCCTCATTTTTCTCGATTAGCCTGCCGAAGTTAGTCACCAATTGTGGATTTCAGAGCGCTAACCAGTGCGGCAACCTGCAGTCCTCTGGGCGCAACGCTCGTCCAACTCGGACCCGGAGAAGAACTTCATCTACCTGACCATCAGCGTGCCGGACGTGCCGAGGGAGAACCTCAAGCTCGACCTGAAGCCGACGGGGCTCTCGTTCACGGGCCACTCCGACACACTCAAGAAGACGTACCACGTCGAGCTCGAGTTCTACGCCGAGATCGACCCGGCCGAGAGCAAGGTCAACCACTCGGCGCGCGACGTCGAGATGAAGCTGCGCAAGAAGGAACTCAACGAGTCCTACTGGCCGCGCCTGCTCAAAGACACCAAGAAGCAGCACTTCCTCAAGACCGACTTCGACAAGTGGGTCGATGAGGACGAGCAGAACGAGGCGGCCGACGACGACTTCAACTTTGGCGGCATGGGTGAGTGAACAGGTTTTTTTTATTGCGCAGAAGGAGACCTTGTGTGTTTGTCCGGCCCGACCGCGTGCACTTCTGGGGCGCTTGCCTTCGTCCCCCCTTCTCTGTCTACTCCCCCGTTGATATCCCCCAGGCTCGGCTAAATATGATTCCCTTCTCCCTGCAGGAGGACTTCCGGGCATGGGTACGTACACGGCGGGCTGAGGAGGGGGTTACGAGAAGCAACGCGGTCGCGGGTGGCAGCGGCATTGACTAAGGCAGTGGCAGTGGAGACGGGGACACTGGGCTTGGTATCTCCTGCAACCTCGTCCAACTGGCTAACCAAGTCTCGCAGGCGACAATGACTTTGGTGGCATCGACTTCTCTAAGATCGGCGGCGGCAACCCGAGCGGTGACGACGACGATGAGTCGGACGACGATATGCCGCCACTCGAGGGCGAGGAGGAGGAGGAGGGAGAGGACAAGGGGGAGAAGACGGAGAAGAAGGAGTTTGCGGAGGACGCCGCGGACGCGAAGGAGGTGGTCAGCTCCTAGACCGAGCAGCCGCAGGCCGTGGTGGCCTAGGCTCCACCGGAGAAGGCTACGAGGCTACCAGCACGGGTTAGCAAAACAGGTTATGGGCCGCTTCGCCATTGGGAGCTCGGGGGCGGGCGTGGTTTGGTCAGGCACTCTGGTTGTATCGAAACAGGTTCTATCCCTTTTTGCTCTCGTCGGTGAATGGAGCTATTCGTTGCCTTCTTACCGCTGGCTGCGTTCCCCGGTCCCTTCAACTTCGAACGTGGATGTGCTCGCTGATCTTGCCTCATCCGAGTAGCAACGGGGGCTCCAGGCTGAGTTGATTGCTGCAGGGGCATGGTGATGTGGGAGAAATGGTGTTCCTGAGACAGCCGTGTCTTGGACGGGCCGAGTTGTGTCCAGTGCCGAGTCGACACGACTGCGATGCCAATGGGGCAGAGTGGGGGGCCGAGGCCTTTGGCGGAGGAGCAAGCGAGTACTGTGTAAGTGGACATCAATCTTATGTCTCGCGCCACGCTGCCGGAACCTGGCGATCTCACCCCGTCTTCGACGGCCATTGAGATGCTGAAGCCACCTCGATCGAGTGCCTCATCAGTCGCAAGGCTACCTTACCTTTCCGGCCGCAGCGTCGGGCAGGAGCCAACGTGCTTGCTCCACAGTGCCACATTGTACCCCGTGGACAGTTTGCAGCCCGGCTCTGGATGGGGGCGTTTGTCTGGCCAAATGGGGACCACCCTGCCGCCGCCTCCTTTTCCCTCGTCTATTTCAGGCCGATGCCAGCCAATTTTTCAGAAATAAAAGACCATAGATTCCAGCCTCGGAGCCAGCCCTCAACTCTATCACCGCCGCCGCCACCATCCGTCAACACCCGCATAACCAGACATCAGCACGAGCACCTATCTCCCCTCCTTACCTACTAGGTCCCTAACCGCGGTTCGTTGGCCATCCCACCACCCTCCGCAATGCCCTCCTCCTTGAGAGCTTCCGCCGGGCCCTCCATCCCCCGGGGTACCACCACCACGACGGCGGCCGCCACCACCACAACCAACACCACCAACGCGCCTCTCTCCAAGTCGGCAGCAACAAAGACACCAACGAAAGCAACAGCAGCAGCAGCAGCAGCAGCAGCAGCAGCAGAAACAACAAGAGTATCGCCCCCGCCCCCGGCCGCGCCACCGTCATGCGCCCCCATCACCGTCAGCTCTCACCTCAGGGACGGCCCGCCGAGCGCGGCGGCGCCGTACACGGCCGCGGAGGCGGCTAGCTTCGTGCGGATGGGCGCGTGCATGGTGGCGTGGCCGCCGGGTGAGGTCTGGCGGGATCCCTTGTTGTTGGAGGAGGAGGAGGAGGGGGAAGAGGAGAAGTGAAGGTGAGGTGATGATGGTCATGGACATGGTCATGATGATAATGGCGGTGATGATAATTGCGATGATGATGATGATATGGTGATGATGATGGTCATGATGGCCCCTGAGGAAAGGGGGGTAGGAAGGATATTGGGGTGGGGGGGACGGGAGGGGGGCGGAGGGTAAAGGGGGCGATGGAGGCAACACCCATTGTGATTTGAGAGGGAAAGGGGGAAAGGGGTGACGGCCATTGGGAGGGAAGATGGAGAGACTGAGGTGCGCTGGGACGGAGCGGTGGTTGCTGGTGGCAAGGCGCTGGTTCTGGGGTGGTTGAAGGGGGGTTGTGTGGGAAGAAGGGGGACGGAGAAGGGGGACAGGACGGGGAAGAGGAGATAGGTAGTGTTGCTGAGGGCCGAATCAACTCTATGGAGCGATGCATTCCAGCTGTCTGTCCGGCTTATATTATGTTTTAGCGTTGCAATTCGCCTACCAAGATAGTGGGCGGTAATATCTTCTGGCTCTGTTTTGGCCCGAAGTGAACGCCAGTCGTGCGTCTTCAACTTTGAGCGGCGTGCTAGGCGGAAGTGTTCACCGGCCAGCAAGCAAGCCGGGAACCACTACGCTGTTTACAACCGGCCTCTACTACCGGGGACATGCAGATGCTTCTGCCGCCCTCGCGGCCCAAACAAACCAGCTTCGGGAGGGAAAGCAGCCCTTGCTTGGCTGCTGAGATGCTTGCTGCTCGTGGTTGAGATGGTACTCCCAGATGGCCGATCGATAAACCCGCCAGAATTCCCAAACCCCATGCCTCTTTGATCGAGCACAACAATTCCCCCCAACCGCGTGTAGTGGTAACTGCCTGACCATGTATGTCCACTCTCGATGCTAGATGCCGCCGCCCAGACAGACTGTTGGTTACAGAGTCGGTGCTGGTGCGGTGTTACTCGCCTACGCTATGGTTGAGCGGCTGAAGCGATTGGCAAGCTGAGCAGTGGTTTGCTCGAGTGTTGTTGTTTGTCTGGTGTTGGAGGGGTGCACTGGCGGTTATGGTTACAGTTGGGGATGGCAGGTTGGTTGCTAGGTTGGTTCCAAGAATAGAAGTTACCATGGCTAGAGTATGGCGTACGGTGTACACGATGCTGCACGCGAGGATCGGATCACAGCTGTATTGTATGTACAGTACATACATGCGGTTACGCGTCAGCGGTGCCATCAGGCTGGGAGACCCCGCAGTGTGGCTTACAATAAGATGATGCTGTGCGACCGGAGCGCTGACCGGTTCAGTCTCTGCGTCTTCCGTACTCCGCGGATGCACCCGCAGAAAATGACAATCCCCCAGCTCAGCCAGCAAGATCCCCCGTCTCATCAGCCTTGCAGCGTCCTTACGGCGCAGTACGCGCCTGCACCCCGCAAGGACACGCGCCGCCGAGCTTGCGTATCAGGCTGGGCTGGGGAGTAGGCCGCCGCATGCCCAAGACGAGGAACGGGCACGAACTGGCCGACTTACGCATTAGACCAGTGCCGCCGACTGTTTCCTCCAGCTGGAGACGGGTAGGTGCTACGACTGGCTGTGTTGCCGCCGTCGTGTGGCCGTCCATCAGCTATCCGAGCCCAGAATCTGCTCGCAAAACGCGCCGAGGGCAGTGACCGCCAAGTTCTGCCTTACAAACGGCCGTACTCTCGACCGAGAGTTCTACCTGGCAGCGTCGTGGTTCAGGCGCGCGCCATCGTCGCGTGACCTGTCCGTCTGTAATTGTCTGTCAGCCCCGTTTTGCCCTCCCGGATGTGATAATTGCGATAGGCGACAAAGCTGCTCCCTCGATCGGGTCACGACGGTCTCGAGGACTGGCTGGGTGTGACGAGAGGTGCAGAAGCGAAGCCCGCCCGTCCAGTCGTAGCGCCTTGTGAGGCGAGCCTGTCACCTCGCGCTCGCCATTGGCTGGAAACCTCCGGCCGTCACCCTGAGAACTGAGTCGAGCTGTGATAGGTAGGTAGTAATTGGGAAGAGCCCGGTCCGAGACTCGGTCTACGATAACGGCAGTGAAACCGGTGCGGAATGGGGATTTGTCTGAAATAGCGCTGTAGCCGAATTTCAAATAATGAGACGGGAGAAGTGAACGAGCTAGCGATGTGATCGATGTGAAATGCTGTTTTCTTGGAGAGTGACGAGCTCCCTGGTCCCTTTGCGGGATACGGTACTTCCGGATACAGGACTTGCTGGATGGTGGGCTCCCCATTCCGACCTTGCCGCCGACACCGCCGTCACTTGAAGCAGGCAACTGTCCTTCCGCGCTGACGAGTTGAGGGATCTGTCGTCCATCATTCCCCAATCGTCCTTGAGCCTCGTTCGACCACAACAACGGACGCACCACTCTCATCGGCCCGTCGCTGGTTCCAGAACGGACACAATCCGAGAGTACATCGCCCGTCCGGCGCCAAAACGGAGGGTCCTACTGCGTCCTGAAATGTCGCATCATCTTCACCGGGCGCGAAAGTGACTCACCACAAAGACACAGGTCGGATGTCCCTCGGAAGGCGCATTGGTGGCCCTGGTATTCGACGCCGGCCAGTCGGGAACGTCGGACAGCAGCAGCAGGTTATGCTGGCAGCTAATTTGTTAAAGCGTCTCGACCGATGATCATATGGGCTTGCCACGGAAAGGAAAAGGTCGGAATGGCCTGGCCAACAAACGAGCTGCGAGATCTTTAGTTCGGGGTGGGCTGGCCAATGCGGGTGATGCGCGCCGTTTGGCAGGCAAATCAAGGTAGGCTTGTCATGCCTCGTGTAAGTCATGCTCCACCCGTCTCCGAACTCCCGGGACCCGCTTCTCCGGACCTCCACGGCGAACCGGAGGCGATATCTCGGAGACGGGCCGGGGTAATTTAGATGATAAGCCGTTGAGGCTGAGCAGACTGTGCCTCTGGAAGAGGCAGCTTGGCAAAGCACGTCAGCCCGTGTCTGCCTGGAGAGATCCTCCTGTGTCTCCAATCACCCGCCGAAGACGGAGAGCAGCAAAGCCATTGGCAAGCGATCCAAACGGCTGGTTGGAGCCCGCGAGGAGGTCGCCACCCGTTCAGCTGCGCACAGTTCTTCCTCCTGCCCGAGTAACCAACGAAACAACCATGGTTTCCGTCGCAACTTCATGTATCCGACCTACAATCGAAGTCTGCGAATGGTGCGCTGCTCCGGTTGTCCAAGCCCCCGTCCGGTGTGCGACCAGCGGCTCCTCCTCTGTGCTGGACGATCGACAAGGCCTTGGAAGCTGCCCTCCACGCGACGCCTTGGTCGGTCTGGTGGTGGCGTCGCATGAACAATCCCCCAAACGCCATGTGACGAGTCCTATAGTTCTTTACTCTGTAAGAAAAAGAACGGCGAATGGAGGAGACGTGCCACCCCGTGTCTCAGCGCCACCCCGTGTCTCAAAATCTTTGAGGCAAAGTGAGAAAAAGAATCTTGCGCCAGATATTCCGTAGTTCCGTATTGATCAACCCGAACTCTGGCGGCCCGGTGTCCTATGTGGTGGCGAGCGACATAGAAAAGGAAACTCCCCAGTGAAACACCACATCCACCGTGACACCGAGCGGCACAGGCAGAGCGTGGTGGGATGGTGGGGGAGTCCAGCGCGCTGCGAGGGCCAGCCCACGTGCGGCAATGCGGCGCGCTCGGGGGTGGCTTGCCTGCCCACCCACCCCCACGCCGCGGCCGAGTCGAGCCCATCCCACGCGCCCACCGCGGCTGCTCCTCGGTGAACCCGTTCTCGCGGATCCAGACTTTTGGGGACTGGGCCATCTCCACAGTAAAGGGCTAGTGTAGTTAGCTTGTCCCAGCGTTTTGGTCGGCGAGACGGAACAGCGCAGGGTTTTCCGTTAGGCTGGCGGGGGTGAGGACAGCGGCGTCGCAAAAAGAAGAACTGTGGAAGGGAGAAAGGACCGTTAACGTTGCAATGACTACGGGGATACCGATCCTTCTCATTTCCGACTGCGTGGTTCTGGGTCCCCATTCAGCTGCCGGAAGAGGCACCCGGCAACCGACGGACGGGCTTTTTGGGACGCGGGCCCAGCGCCGGAGATTTCTGCATTGCGCAGAATGGGCCGAAACCTGGCTCGTATCAGGGGTTTGAGGGGATGGAGGAGTCCTTCGACCCAGCCGCGGAGCGCGTTCCGGGCACCAAGGATCCAAGAGCACGGTTGACATGGGGCCTTGTCGAGCTGTCGTTCTCCTCTCGTCCCAAAAGTAACGTTAGTGTTGCAGTCTCGGTGGCTTTTTTTCTCAAGTTGCCGGGACAGCAGCAGGAGCTCGAGCGGAGTTCCGCTGCCGGCCGTTCCTTTGGACGGGGAACAGCTTCCGGGGGGTTCGGGGAGATGCGCAAATGTGACAAGTCGGTGTTTGCTGCGAGATCCTCCCACAGCTATCGAGCGCGGATGCAAGTTGCCTGCAGGACAGCGATTACCACAGTACGACGAACTACACTATACTAACTTATGAGGATCGCCTTCTCAGATCTCAAAACAAAAATCGCGAGCTGGTTGAAAGACTCCATCCCACACAGTTGCCTCTGTCGGTGGGTAAAACGGGGGTCAAAAGAAAGGAACGTCTGGATTAGTGTACGCGAGAGCAAAGTGGAAAAGTGGGGATTTCCGCTGCGCCGGGTGTTCCAGAACAAAGGGGCACAAATTTGGCGGACATCCCGTCATGTTTCCAGCCGGACAGGCCCCCACAAACAAAATCTACACCAAGTTTTGGTAGTGAAAAATTGACCTTCAAATATCTCAACAGTCACTTAGCAAAATTTGCTAAGACTTTGCAAGTATAGGTATTTTCAGGTATAATAGCTCTCTACTTTGACGTTTGGATATTAATGTAGGGTTAGGGTTATAAGAGGTTGGCGATGTTGGGATAATGGCAAGTGATGGTGTGGCTGTCCATTGGCATGGGGGCTCTGATCTGGAAGAACCGAGGCAGCGGAAAATCCCCACTTTTCCACTTCACCCTCGGGGGGACAGACAGCTTGACTTGCTGGGGTTGCTTCTTTTGGGTAGGTAATTAGCCCCTTTCCACCAGTCTGGTTGGCTTAGGTATTTGGCTTTTACTAGTATAGTAATTTCCTTTTTCGAGGGGATTCGGTGCAGTCGCGTCACCTCCCATGGCAATCACCGAATGGCGGTCTCCACTGGAACACGCGGCCTGTACGGAAGAGTGTAATACGATAAGACAACTGGAAGGGCCCGTCATTGTGTCATTGTCGACACTACTGATGAGCCACTTCACCGGCGTATACACAGTATAGTTGTTTTCCGTCGGAGGATTTCACCGCTTCATCGCGTTTGACGCGTGCATGTCACCTTCTCTTCGTGTACCTAGCGTTATCAGTTCAAGCGAAGTTTCTGATAACGTTGCTCCATCCACGCCTGTAGTGTAGTATAGTGTACTGCGGAGTGCCTTCCGTTGAAAGAAGTGGCAACCTGATTGGGCAGGACCGCAAGACACATGGGCCTCAAAGGACAATCCGGGGAAGCTCGGGTCAGATATCATTGCACGCTAGGTAACTCCACAGTATCCGGCGGCGGGACCTCCCTGCCGATCCCTATGGCGCCTTCCGTCCGCGGCAATCTCCGGATTACATTCCCTGCTGCCCGATACAACATGGATCGATATCAGATGGAAGGTGGTGAGCAGCTTGAAAGGTCCGCCGAAGCAAACGGTTGTGCTCCCTCACTGCTTAGGGACATCAGGACTCACTTTGAAGCTCTCGGTGAGATTTGGGAACTAGTTCTCTCTGAGACCTGTGTCGACTGGCGCCAAGAGCGGGGAGCCTGGCGCTCTCAGGAGTCCTATGCCCCTCATCAAACATCACTCATCGCCCAGTAATCCGTACATATTAGCTCGCCAGTCTCCTGATAACTAGCAGCCTGGGTTTATCTCGGCCTTGTTTGTGCCATCGGGATGCGACGGGGCTGTCCGCATCTCGGCCGGTCGTTTGACGGATTCCGGCAACCGTCCGCAGAAGATGGCGGGAGATAACTACGGTCCGGATAGCAGCCAGGACGGCAAACTGCCGGCCTCCGCCGCTTTGCTCGGTTGCGACGGCGGCCATGTTCGCAGCCGAAGTACGGCCGATAACTTGGTCCTGTCGCTTTCCTGCCCTGCCGCAAACCCGCCGCTTGCGATTAATAATGATCCTTCCTTGTGATTTCATTTTCCGCGCGTTCGTTCCGGCGGCCATCAGTCAGATGCAAAAAGAAGCTGAAGTCAGCCCGTAGCTCGGCGGTGGCGCTGTGCTTCCCCAGTCTGACTCAACGCCGTGCTTGTATATCTGGACCTGCCTGCGGAGTGCGTACTAGTAGGAAGTACAAATCTATTCTTGGGCGGCGCAGAGGAACCTGGAAGGCAGTCCTTTGCGGAACACGCCGGCTAGATAGGCACCAGCCACGGGACTGCAGCAGAAGGGCAATCGCGTGTAGGGCTGCGCCATTCTGCATGCAACGCTCACTCATACAATGTACCACTTGCCTGATACAGAAGTTGGCTAGACCGCCCCGATAGCTTTGCCGTCTCGTAATGTAAAGTGAACGGAATGTGAATCCTTGTTGTGTAGGTATGTCTCCGTATTCTTGGATCAAGTTCCCCCGTGCGTTGGATAGTGCTCAAAAAATCAAGGCAGTGAAGGAGGACAACAAGACTTGTTTGAGCCCAACGTGACGGATCACGATGACGTTGCATGCCGCCGTCGCGGGATCTTTCCCCGTCCAGGCTCGGCATGCGGTGAGTGAGTTGGCCAGCATGCAACCTTCCTTTGAACAGCGCGCCGCGCCAACGTCAGCGCCTTCACTCCATTGCGGATGCAGGTTGGTGGCCAACTTGGTCTGTTGTCGGTTTTGTCGCAAAAGTAGCGGTGCCGAGCCTGCGTCCAGACAGTCCGTCTTGTCACCGGTGTCGGTGTCGGTGTCGGGGTCCGAGGTCCGCCAAGAGGGAAAGGGGACAAGCAGGTTTCTGGTTGTGTTGGCGCTCAGGGCGAGCCAGTTGTGGCCCGAATTTGTGCGGCGAGTAGCTTGTGCGTTGGTGATAGGCGCTGGCGCGAAAGCCTTCGCGAGACGCGCACGCCCTCGCGGGAAACAGAAGCAAGCAACCGAGTCCAGACAATCAATGCGATGGCGCTAGGATGGCGCTAGTTTTTGTCTCCATCTTTCAGGCCTTGATGGGAGACCGCCGCCCCCTCTTTACTGCGTCCGAGTGGCGTTGGTAGTGTAGTGTTGTCCCCCCCTTTTTTTCTTTTTGTTTGCAATGAAGCCCAGTTGGGTGAAGTTGGGTGATGTACGTATCCGTCACAGTCGTGTCGCTCTAACTCGGGGAGCAAACCCGGGGGAGGCGCGAAAGTTGGGACGGTCTGGGGAAAATCCCTGACGCACGATGGCTGATGGGGCCAAGGCGGGGGTGGAATCCCGCCGCGCCCGGACGCTGTCACGCCCTTGATCGACCAGTTAGGGTATGGAGGTACGGAATACATAGGTACATCCACAAGGGCTCGCACACCGTTTCGAAACGCTGGTGCGCAGTCCATGCGAGCAAACCCGGGGCTCTGGACTGACGGTTCCGGTTGAGAGTTTCCCCGGCTGAGCCCTCTTCCAGGGGTTCGGGGGGCTGACTGGTCCCTCGGTCGGTGGGAGGTGTCGCGGTGCAATATTCACGGTAGGCTCCCATTTGTCTTTGTCCTACCCAATCGCGAATCAAATCCGAAGCGCAAATCGAGCTTGTCGCAAGCGTTTGGCTGTGTGTCAGCGAGGGCCAAAGGCGGGATGCGAATGACACACGGCGACCTGAGAGCGCGGAAGGCGGTCAGACACCGCAACTTCAAACCTCCTCCTCCCTTGGATCGTGCAGTGCGCACTGCGGTGAAGGCGTGCATTTGCCCAAGCGTGTGCGTGGGGGGCTGCCGGGACCAATCCGGGCCTTCAACGTTCAAGAACAGAACCACGGTTGGGCAGCTGCCCAGCTGGCTACCGACGGTGCTGACCCCCTCGTGTCCAAACGTTCCAGGTTTGGGCGGTGGGCGGCCTACCGCAGGAAAGTGGGTGGCAGTCGCCCACCGCCCATCCCGCGGGCGCCGACCGCCCCGGTTCCGAGAGCACAAAGGTACAAACGGAGGTACCTAATGTACCTCCGTACCGCCCCCAGCCAAAACGGAGTGATGGATGCCCAGGTAGGGCTCAGCAAGATGAATTTCCGCGTGCCGCATCCGCCGCCCCCGTTGTCGCGGATCGAGCCCAACAAACCCCCTTGCCCTCGTGTAAGGTACACTCCAACCCTTGTTTGTTTGTTAGCTTGGTACTTACAGTGGATCACAACAAGGATGTGAAAGCCAATCAACAATGGATTACAAACACTGTACAGTACTTATTCTTCCATAGAAAAACAGAAGCGAAACAGGTCATTCTCAGTACCCCGTGTACCCCCCCTGATTCTCAATCACCTGCGCCAGCCGCCTTGGCATGGAATGAACCAACCGCAACAGATAGTCAGAAGGCACTGCATCCCACGCCTGCAAAATAGCTTCAATGCCTCGCCAGTTGGCCGAATAGGATAGTTGCGTTCGATCCATCGCTACCCACCTGGCTGATCTGGCTGATTTGGCTGATTTAGCTGCCCTGGCCGATTTTGAAGGATTTGATGGTTTTGGTGGTGATGCTTTTTTGATGGTTTGGTTGAGTGCTGTGCCAGAGCCAGGAACTGAACAGGTGGGTAGAAAGGCCAACTTTTGGTTGGTTGAAGGCCCCTGTCAAAAAGTGGGGCGAAGAACCAAACTAACAAACAAACAAGGGTTGGAGTGTACTTTGCTTTTCCAGGGCGCTAGTGTAGGCATTGCCCGAGCTGCCGTTTTGACCCCCGACGGAATCCACACTTAATCTGCCCCACGGCATCCTGTTCCCTGGGTCACCCTACCCTTGCGTCCTCAGCCCCCGTGCATCCCACGAGTGCCCGAGCATATAAGTCGCCCTCGCCTTCATCCCAGATCTCCCGAGGCGTGCACACCCAACGACGTCCATCTAATACATCATCGTCAACATCATCGCCCTCAATACGAGATCGCCTTCGGAAACCCACCCGGATCCACAGCGACCCTTGAACCAGGCACCCGGGAGCATACATACGTCATCGACCGCGCGAACGCGCTCCGACAAAAACCATGTTCGGCTCATACAGTTCACTAAGCTCGTCAGGCAGCTCCTACAACTCGGTCACATCCCACAGCGTCTTCAGCAGCATGTCCTCACCGCTGGATATCGCGCCGCGCTCGTCTTCGCGGCGGGGGCCAGACCATGAGTGCGCCTATCCCTCCTGGCCGCGGCGGTCTTCGCTCGGCGAGCACGACGCGTCGGAAGAGCGGGCGACGTCATACATCACAGACGAGGAGCTCTTCCTCGGCGAGAGTGAGGACGACGCGTGCAGCGTGTCGAGCCAAGGCAGCTCGTCTACGGTGCACTCGCCTCAGCCACCAGCCCTGACCGAGGCGGAATTCCTGCAGTTGCAACGGGAGCAGCTGGCCTACGAGCGCGAGGTGCGGAGACTCTTGCTGGCCGAGAAGGAGCTGCGCCGGCGGCAGGCCGAACAGGACCACCGCCGGCGCCAAGCGGCAATCAAGCGGCGCGCGGCGTCGGCATCCAAGAAGGGCAAGAGCAAACTCTCGGCCATGACCACCATCGTCGAGGCCGAGTGAGTACCGGGCAGCGCTCCGCGGTTATGGGCGTGGCGGAATTCAGTCGCATTCCGTCCCAGATCGGTATGTGCTTTGTCACCAAGCAAGCTTACACCCAAGTGGTGGAAGGGCATAACCCGAAGCATTCCGACTCGGACCCGGACCAATAACGGAAGTCGGCTAACACATGCCACAGACTTGCATCTTTGACTCTGAGTCACTGAGACGGTCACCATCAGCCTTATTTTTTTTCAACTGCCGGAACTGACCGGCCTTCGCCTGCCCGATGCACTCCGAGTCGACGGTATCGACTCAAACTATCCACCCCAACTTTTGGCATCCCACGTCTCGACCCCTTTCCGCCGAGGTGGTCGACGACAAACCGAGGCGACAACCAACGCCACTTTTTCACGAATCGTCGCCTCGATTCAACTCGGCAAAATTTTTTCTCGGCAAGAGGACTGCCGTCCTCGGTCGGGTGCTCGAACGTGCACCGAAAAAGCGCATTTGCCGGAAACCTAGGATTCACGAGAGCACGGGCACCCGGAAAACGCACCGATTAGTGAACACGACGGACATGACTCAGGGCGGCCCGGGAACCCTTTTCGCACACCGCTCAGGGCTGGCTCCTGGGGCTCCACTCGTTACCCGGCAGCCCTGTTTGCAGCCAAGCCAGCCCGACGCGCATTGCCGAGGCGCGCTTGGATCCCGCTGGCCCGCCCGAACCAACGCTGACAGATCCGGCATTCCACCAATGGGATTTGCCGCGGCTGCAGCGTGCCGGGCGGCGATCCGCTCTGGCTTGTTCGACTGAGACCCGGTTCGGGAACCTGCTCCCGCGGCCTGCGGATGAGCTCCCGCCGAGGGTGTTTCCTTTCTTTTTCCCCCCTCGTTCCCCATTTGGGGTTCCCGTTTCCCCGATTGCGATCTTCCTCCACCTTTTTGGGTTTGTCGCTTTCCGATGGCTGGACCGCAAACATTTGACATTTTTCTTCTTTTCTAATGCCTGTACCCTTTTTTCGCATTGGGCAAACTTTAGTGTTGGTATTCTCTAATGAGCTTCTCGGCTAACGGGACCTCAACCATTGGTTGGGCGTCACTGACTCGAAGCCCTAATTGTTGCAGCATCTTTTTTCTTGTTTTCTTTGAGGGTTTGAAGCGGGCGTTTTGGGGAACGGCATTGCATTGGGCACCTGCGGGAAACGGGTCGCGACAAAAAGGTACGCATGTCATGGAAGGGGGGCTACCAAAAAGTTTCGGGGGTTCAACTGCACTTACACCGGGGCCCAGTACACACTGCACGCATTGGGAGCATCTTCAGTTTTGTCTTTTCCTGAGTTTTGAGTTCTGTCTGTTAGCGTGTGTCATGGCCGCGCGGATACCCCATTTTAGCGATACCCCCTTTTTGGTTCCTGTCATGTTGCGGCCTTGAGTGCCCTGGCGATTTGAGTCTGTTTTGGTTTTGATCTTACTCTTTGGAGATGCATATCAGATAGTCTGTAGATAGCTTAACATGATGGCCAGCCATCCTTCATCATTTGTCTTACTCTTTGGTGTTGTGACATGGGATTGCGGTGTCAGTGTGATGTGCGACTCGGTGCAACCTTGTCAGCACATTATTCCGCCCTCCTGAGGCTGACACAGATACGGACTCAACACTGAGAGTTGGCCCCAAATGGGGCTTTCCTTCGGCAGCTTGGAAGCCGCTTGGGTGAGTTAGGAGAAAGCCCCTTACCTTTCCCCTTTCCCGTCCCCCCCACGGAAACTCCAGGTTGCGCTCAGCTCGCTATTTCCTTGAGGACCGCACTCCGACGTGGCTTGTTGGATCTGCGCGCAGAAAAAGATGTTTGTATTCCGTAGGCCCATCGTTCTGGCGTACTTGAATGGGTTTGCTCTGCAGGCCGCCTTCGTCAGCGTTCCCTCCTATCTGATGGCGCACCGTTTGTTTGTCACAGTGCGGCTAAGCGGCGGAAGCGAGGGGGGATGAGCTCGGATAGGGGTCGGGACCACTTGCCCTTCTCGTGCAGACCAACGTTACTCCGTGCGGAGTACATGTCAGACAAACCCGGCCAGCACACACTTGAATCTCCGTCTGAGAAAGGACAGACCAATGGAAATGGTGGAAAGAATAGCTTGATCCGCATCTTCGCGCTCCGTTAAGGCGTAGAGCTCTTTTCTTCTAGTCAGTCGGCATCCAACAAGCACGGGGTATTGATGCCAATTTCAGCCTCCCTACTTCACCCGCACGTCTTCGTCACTTCGGTAATTTGAGCCCACCGCTCTGAACAGAGTCAGGTAGCAAGCTACCCATCATGAAGAAGGGCAGCAGCTGAGGCGTTGGCATTGCTCCTCAGCCTCCTCCATCAAGCGCGGTCGCCCCTGGCCACGGTGGCTTGAGCCAAACCTCTGCAGTTATGGTCAGGTAGCAAAATACGCCCTGTGAAAGGAGGTCAGGAACAGGGCAAATGGGCTCCATTAGGGGCATGAAATACCTCCTAATCCTTGGTCACGCTTCCTCTGTACTGTCTTCTGATGGCTTGGGCCCTGTCGGGCACAAGTTTGCTTGTGATTGTTGCTGGATACATGCTGCTCTTGAAGAGGCAGGCTGACTACAAGCCAGGAATGGGTGGCTTGATAAGGAGGCGGTATGCGACGCCGCGAGAGCCTCGAAGTCCGCGGACTCTCACTGGTAGTGTTCGCGCCCTGCTTCTCTTCGCTGGTTGTAAGTAACCCCTACGCTGATAAATTGCCTCGGAAGAGGACACAGCAGCGTCGATTATCGACGGACCCTCAGTAAGGCCCTTCACTACGATGACAGCCATATTGCATATCATGTTTGGCGGTGGTTGCAATTATCATCAAGCTATGCTGGTTGCGAGGGGCGGGATTGGGCAAGAATCGGTTGCATTTTGGAACACTCGCCGAAACCCCTTCCTGAATATCTGGGGAGATTCTGAGCCTATATTCATCCTAAGTTCAGAATTACCGACGGCATTGGTAAGGGGGTCTCTGAATACCACTCCAATGTGCTGCAGCATTCCTTGTCGAGGCAGTCATCGTGCCTTCCACCCTCACAACGTCCCCCAGTGTCATACCACAGCTGAATGTTACGATCGACTTGAGTTGGGGCTACAATGACAATGACCTACCTACCGCCAAGGGTGGCGAAGGCCGACGAGATGAACGCGAAGGATCTAGGCTCCGGTTTGTTATGCCGGCCGTCGGTGGTGCCAATGACAGGTTTGTGTCTACAACTAGCCAGCAGGGTATCTCCTCCACCAGTCACTGGCTGGTATGCCTGGATGTAGCGCATGAAGGACAATAGAGTGTGCCTTATGACAATCGTGACTCACAGACGGAGCATGTGAGAGATAAATACGGAGTCCGAGAGTCTCTCTTGAAGCTAAAGCCAAGGCTGTGTTCAATGACTGCAACCTGAGGCTGGGTGACACATGGGTGCGTCTAAATCCACTTGGACGAGAACCGACTACGAGCCAGTCGAGATTGCCGAACAAGCGTCTATATCATCCGCGATGTTCCAGTCGATAAGAGACCGGTGACTTGCTTGCTCTACTCGCTCTCGGCTGGTAACTCGAGAACTTGGGCGTCGTAGTCGATGCGGATAACTGACAGCTTGCTATCAATGTATCTCAGGGTGATGTCCTGGTCTGTCAAAAGATGGTACGTATTGGAATTCCCTCTTGTTACCTCCTCGGAAAGTGCTAGGTGACCCTGACATATATCTGTAGAACTGCCAGCAAATCTCGAGACTTCCTGTGCTGGTGACAGTCTGTAGATGAACCGTTATCAGCCTGGGACACGGTATTCGTATAGCGACTGCGCTATTACAGTTCCTGACAATACATTAGCAGCCCTCCTTACTCTTCCTACGTACTTGTAATATTGCCGATGAACACATGGTTAGGGCGAGGACGGCCTGTTCTCCCGTCAGCTCTACCAGGGAGTTAAAATCACCTTGACCAGAGCAACATATTTCTACGTCATCTTGCCGTCACCTTCCCTGATAGGGCGAGTAGCAGTCTCAGCACCGCACTGCTACCACCGGCAGCCATCCAGCAGCACAGATTGCGGGCTATCTTCACACCTTGCACGCCGAGAAGGACAACACCCCGAATCCTCCTCCGGGAATGTATCGGTCCATAAGCAGCGAGGAGGAGAGGGTCATTCGGGGACGTCGAGGACTGAAGAAATGAGTCCAAGCTAAGGTTAGGTCGGCCTACAGACAGACTCTCGCGCGAGATAGCACGCAGTTGAAAGTTGCTGTTGCTGTTCCTCCGAAGGCCGGAACAGGGCCTGAACTTCAGAAGGTTTCACTCATGGATTTGCAGGCACATCCGAGTGGGTTGTGTTCTCACCAGTTGCTTGTCGAGTTTCTTTGTCCCGCTAAGTTCAGTGAGCGGACGAGACCAAGGTACGAGACATGAGTGAAGCTCTCCGGACGGGGAACTCTCTGGAGCTAGCAACATCAGGACTCGACATGTGCAGCACGGTCTTGGGCTGTTTCTGTGACCAGAAAGGTCCTAACGACGCTTAGACTATGTTGTCAAGGTGGCAAAGTGATACCCCTTTCTCAACGGAGTCATACTCATATGAGAGGCTCCCAGAACTTCTCCGTTGAGGTCAAGCTCGCTTTGTTAATACATCATGAGATGGCTCGAGATTACAATGAAGCTCGTCGTGCCTTTGGGGGCTGTTTGCCCAGAGTCCTTCGAGAATCCAGCCGTGCCAAGTTGATCAGATTCTCCATGAGCATATCCCTCGCCCCTTCGTTGCCGTTGTTGAAGGCAATGACAGCAACCCTCGTGTACACTTGTCAGATCACGGGGCCTCGCAATGACCATACTGTGTAATCCGCAGAGCGGCTGACCGTTGGTCAGTCGGGGAACTTTCTCGGTCCTGGCGTGTGATTTGAGACAAGGCCAGCTCAGCTGTCGGGCTGTCATTGACGACACTAACTACACTAGCGTGTGATGGGCACACGGCCCGATCCCGATCCAGGCCAGGAGCGTGATCGTCGTGAAGGCGCGACCCTTTTGGGCATAGTTTAGCTCTTCCGTTTGCGATAAGAGAGGAGTGGCTTGCCGTTTCGGTCCAAACCCCCGGTCAGGATCTGGGGGATGATGTTTTTTTCGCCGGGCGGGCGGCGAGAGGGCGGCGGAAGAGCGTGGCGGGGATGATCACCTTGCGTTTTCTCCAGACTTTGATTGCTTCACGTTATGTGGATTATGTACCAGATCCGGGCAGGGTGATGTTTAGCGAGCGGGAGCTACGAGGTGTTTTGATGCTTTTTCCGCCTGGAGAGATCGGCGAGCATACGGCGAACGGATGACATGGTTAGATCTGTGAAGCCGCGGCCGTACCGCCACTGACACCTGTTGCACCATTTCAGAGGTGAGAGATGAGGCTATGGCGATCATTGGCAACTCGGAGGTATTCGCAATGCACTAGTGTAGTGCACGGAGTAATGAGATTCATTTGAGTCATGACAGGCCCGTGATCGAAGGCTTCAGCGTGATCGAGGAGTGGCGGCGTATCACCAGGCTTGGCGCTCATTGTATCAGTTGTGAGCGTGTGATGGATGGGCGGGGAGGCACACGCAGTGCAGCAATGAGCGCCACATTTTTCAAAGGAGCAAAAGGCCGCGGAAAATACACAACTATCGACGGATAGTTCCCGCTGGAATCCGACGACGAGTCTGATGCGAGCTCGGAAGAGAGGGGGACGAGGAGAAGCGCTCACACGTATCGCGAGGCGCCGGCGGCGAGCTGCACATGCGAGCTTCGTCACCGCGTCCCCCGCAGGTTTGCGGGTGGTGCAGGTCCAGATGTGAGACAGGCGGGCGGTGAAGCTGTATCCGCACCAAAACGGACAATGGACGACTCGAGGGGGACGAGCAGATTGTTGTGTACTGTGTAAATGGGCTGGCGGCTGAGGCGGCGAGGCGTGGCGTTCGAGGCTTGACTTGTCGCTCGGCCAGTGGCCTGACGCGATACGACAGGGTGAAGGACCCGAGACCTGCAGCTGAAGTTTGGTGCAGGCGGGGTTGGGAGGGGTGTTGTTGGGGGCGTTGGGGGCGTTTTCTTCAACTTCTCAGCTGCAAGCGACCTCTCTCGAGCCGAGAACCAGCTTAACCATCAATGATGGGTTTGCATGAGCCGTGCCGTCACCACGCCGCACCACTGGCATGTGGTTCACGTTAAATTTGTCGTTCAATGATGGAGAAGCAGCAGAAGCAAGCGCAAGCGGCGAAGAACGTTGGGACTCCAATGATGCATGGTGTATTCCACAGCTGCTTCGGTACCAAACTCCTGGTAGGGGATTTTGGAGATCCTGGCGGCTTTGAGAAGCTCGAAATGGATGGCTGACAAAGAAACAACATGAGTCGAGCGAGTGGTTGCATCGCAGGTAACGTAATCCCAAGAAGCAATGGCCGCAATGCTTGCGACAAGTTAGCTATTGGCCAGCACCAGGTCTTGGTGCGCCTTAAGATTGCGATTCGCAGGTCCTATCCATTTTCTTTCCCGTGGCGCCCCGAGCCACGGACGACAATGTTCATGCCGTGGTGCAATGACGATTACTCAGGCAACTGCCTTTCGAGTAGTGTACTGTGTAGTGTACGGATTACTTAGCGTCCTTATACGCCATGCGCGTCCGACCAACAAGCTTCGCTGGCGCAGGTGCGGAAGTTGGTGCCGGTGCAGATCGTTGAGGAGTGCAAGGAAACCCTTGCGCGGACATGGGATGGAAAGGAAGCTGCCATCGGCCCCGCGCTCCTTGGCTCCTGGCGTGCAGGGTGGAAATGGAGAAAGAGGCCCGAGCTCGGTCCCGCTTTGATGCTGCTCGGGTGCCTGGTTCGTCCATCAAAAAGATTGAGAAATGCCCCGGACATCAAAAAATCAATCAGCGAGACAACCAGATCAGATCAGGGGCCACGGCGATGGATCTGGCTCGCTTTTCGCGCTTGTGCCTTGACCTCGCCGGGCATCAATTAATTTATCTGTGCAAGCTCGCTGATTGCCATGCGCCGCTCGATTACCCAGTAACGTTGGACGTCGCGATGCCTTTCGCATTCCGGCCGTCAGCGGCGGCGGAATGAACTGTGCCATTGGCGATTTTGAAGTCGCCGAGCGGTGACATCCGGGGCTCCGGAAGCGCTCTCGGAGGACGCACCCCACGCTGTCCAACCGTGGAGGACAATGAGGACCCGGATTCCCGCGTCCGCGGACCTCTGGACCCCTCGATTGAATGATCTTGTGCGCCTTCCAGAAGCACGCTGGCGCGGGAGGTGGGAGTTGTGCGAGGTGACATTTGGGCGCATTTGCTTGCGTTGCAGTGGGAAGGCACACGAATTACATACTATGCATCCACTCAAGCCTGACGTTGAACAGCATATACGACTATGTCAGGGACGGCGCACGGGGACTGGCCCTGCTTGATCGATGTCGGGGGGAGGGCAACACAGGTGCGGGAAGTTACACGAAGCGACCCAGATGGCCGCCCGTCCCAGCAATCGGGTATGGCCCACTCAAACATGGCCACCTGCCCGCCGCCGCGTCGAAAACGTGCCCTGCTGCGAGGCCACAGATCGTGGTCGCCGGGGGTGGCTGCTTTAGGCCGTCACTGATGAAAGAGAGGGAGAGCAGAGCGGGTTATGAACGCATTGCGTGATGGACGGTGGGGGGAGGGCCCTCTTTCTTCAAGACCCAATGGCCCAGCGTATGTAACCCTACCGGAAGTGCTGCTTTGGGTCCCATCGCCTGCGAGTGCGGCATAACTAACGTTACCTGCAGCTGTCCGAATTTGCTCGCCTAATCTCCCCGTCATGAGGGTCGGCCCTTGTCCAATTCGCAAGCAAGGACGGAGACGGATTAGCTATAACATCTCACAGGCGACCATCGGAGCTCCAGCGGGCATTCCGGGATCTGATTTGAAGAGAGCTCGCCCGGTGCGTTGCACCACCAGCCGGTCCGGAACGACGGCCAAAGGCGAATCAGGTGCCGCAACTGTAGGGCCGTTGGCCGTGATGCAAGCATCGAAGCCGCCGGGAGAGATCCGGGGGCACGTGTTGACCATATGATTGGAAAAGGTGGTGTCGTGCATGGACGAGACCCCCAATCCCGTCTCACGGATGACCCGAGGCACGAGCTCCCAGCGGGAGCCGTTGAGGTGTCGGACTGCTAAAACTGCAGTTCTCAGGTAGAGTGTGCTCCTGCAGGGGTGCGCTGTGGTGGGAGGACACTGCGTGGAGAATTTGGGGGTTTCAAATGCCGCAGACCACTTGTATTCAAGTACGGAAACATTGAAGCATCATACGGAGACTTTGTGAAGTAGTATCTGATGATAACGTTCAGGCTTCACCACATTGAATTGGGCGCACGCAGAAGCCGGGTCTGCTTCCAGGTTGCCACTCTTGTTCTTCTTGCCCTAACTTTCATCATCCCTGCGAGCGGGACGTGCCGGTCAGGATCATGCGGGGCTTCGGGCTTGTCAGCCTACAATACACTAGTGTACCATGTAAAATACGGGCCAGAGAGGAATTTTCGTCCACCTCTCGAGCAAACAACTTACGACCTGACCTACACAGCAGAGGTGTGTGGTGTATTAGTGAGAAGCATCGGAAACGTATGCTTCCAGGAGTTGCCTGCAATTTCTCTCTGAAGCAACTGGTGTGAAACTGAACCCCCGCCCGGCGACCGAATCTTTGTCATTTGACTGCTCCGATGTCTTGTTAGTGGCCCATTGTTGGACTCGTGAGAGCCTCGAGGGCAGGAACAACGGGAACAATAGGGAAAGTGAAAGATCGGGAAAGCGGTAGGATCCCTGTACATCCCTGCCAGCAAGGTGATGGCAGCCGTGATTGGCTGCATGACAGGGATTTCCCGGCCAATGATCAGGCAAGGCGCTTAAGGCCCCGGTCGTAGGGTGTGGTTCTCCACCTGGCCCCGCCGCCAATTCTCCTCCTGCCCCCCACTCGACGGCCAACCACGCCTCATGAAGCTCTCGAAGCAAAAATCCAGGGACAGCGACGATTTCGACAGGCGAGACGACCCGGGAAAAAGGAGTGCGAGCAAGGCCGCTCCGCCCGGTCAGGCTTGCTCCGAGATCAGCCGAACAGTCCAGCACCTTGTGGGCATCGCGGCAGCAACAATGGCGAGCGACAGCGCAGCCGGTTGACGAATTCACCATACCACAGTGTTGAAGGCCACAGTGTTGAAGAGCATTACACAGTGATTCCAGTGTCTTCTGGGGGAGAGTCGCACTCAGCCGTCCGATCATGAACGGCACAGCTGCGGCGGGGCAGCGCTCCCGCCTGCAGATCGTTGCAACCTCGCAAGGCAAGGTACCGCTTCTCACGACTGGACGGAGTAACTACCTACACTTCCTGCCTACCTCAGGACAGGCACAGACCGGCGAGAGAGTGCACATACCATGGATATGTACATACGCACTTCCGTATGTACGTTAGGGTACGGATTACTGCGAACGGACCACGGCAAACTCCCAAACCACCTCCACACGGGCCGCTGCGGGAGAGCCCCCCCTCCCCCCAAAATCATGATTCGCACAGCACCGGGATCACTTCGGCACCCCCGGCCTCTCGGCCCCGAGCCGGCCGTGATGACCATCGCTCGGCGGGCTAGGAGACGACGGCGAACGAACAGCATCAGGGCCTGTTTCTTAATCGCGGGGGGGGGGGAAGTGGTCATGCGCGCCCTGTCAGCAGCCAAGCAGCTCCGCACCATCTGCTTGCGAGGTTTCTCGCAACCCGGAGAGCAGCGACCTAATTATGGCAAATATTGGACGTGCCAATGTGTGCTGGACTTGCTGCAGGCCAACCACGGTTGCCGGTTGCTGTGGACGAGCATGTTATCCGTACTCGAGTCCGGGCTAGTTACCGCGCTTCCCACCAGTGGCAGGGCCAAATCGAAGTCACTCTTTGCTCCTGCAGACCGGGGTCTACCAGGGTCCTGCCCAGCCCAGGTGCAAGCTGCATTCCTACTCGACAGAGACCCCAGCTCGCCGCCCGCGAGCTAGTGCCGCCCTCGGCCCCTAGTCAATGCGCATCTTGCCATCGACACGGCCTACCATACCTTTTCCTTTCCGTGCACCAGCGTCCCCTTGAACACACCCCTCCCTCACTCCTTGGCCCTGGCCAGCCCGCTCTGCTCCATGGAGTTAACGTCCTGGGTTGGGTGCAAGCGAGGAGAAGACAGCGAGGGGACCAGAACAGACGGACGCAGCGGGGATGTAGAGCGTGTTATATTCCGTCCGCACTCCGGGGCCCACTGGCAGCATTCTCGCCAGCCGGTTTAAGCGCCTGCGATGGCTGGGGTCGTCTTCACGTTGTTTCTCTACATCTTTTCCCGGTTCCCGGCACACTCTCGTGGCAACGTGGTGCTCTCCCTTCTCCTTTCCCATTTTCCTTGGGTTCTTGCAGCCGCTAACCCTTCTCTCCCTTTGTGTTCGCTTGTTGAACTCGCAGCGCGCATGCGCCCGAGCGGCGAATAAAAGTGAGTGAGAACAAGCGCGGAGTAGGGAGCGGGGAGTCGGCCCTTGATTCGTGCTTCGGCCGGCACATGCCTAGCCACGTACGCCGGGTAGATTCGTTGCCGCCGCCATCGTCGAGGCGCTGCGCCTGTACGAAGTACACGCCCTCAAACACTCTCTCCTTTGCCGCACGACAAGCGCCGGGCGACTGGAGGGCGCCCCCTGAGAGGCGAAGCTGGTAAACTTTATCTCTGCTGCCCCCATACAAACCTGCGCGTGTGCACACCCCTTTTATCCTCCTGCGTCTACGGCGGCATCTGGTGAGACACCCCCGGTGCAACCGTGCGGTTGACCCATACCTCGGTGCCCTCGTCTCCCAACCCTACCTCGCCCTGAACCCGCCTCTTCCTTTCCGTTCTTCCCCTCCCCCCCCACCACCGCACCCGCCCATGGGTCCTTTCGTCACCGGGAAAGATCACCACCGTCGACCGCACTAACACACCGAAACAAGACACGACACGACGCGGCGCGGCACGACAGCCGCCAACGATTTCCTCGCCGTCCACGACTGCTGCTTCGTCGGCCTATGCTGTGGGGGATACCTTTGAAGCTCGGCTCTTGCAGGTGCAACGGAACGTGGAGGGAGGTACCGGCGCCGCGGGAGCTGGCAGCGGGAGACAACGTTCCATGTGATGGTTCGGCGGGTTCGGGTTGTGTAGCCTCACCGCCCGTCTTGGTTCGCCTCTCCATCGCCCGGCGGACGTGCAATTCCACCTCCTGATCGGTATGTTCGATGTTTCCTTCTGCTGCGTGGCCCCGTGCGCCCTTGGCTTCTTTGGCCGGGAGGATGCGAGAATGTCGACGCCCGGGAACTGGTTGCTGGTGGCCACCGCAGGTTCCGCAAGGCCATGCCGATGCGATGCACTGCAAGCAGCCGGCTGATACACGAGCAGGTGGCTTTCACAGGCCCATCGTCGAGAGGACTCATCACACATTCTGTCGCAAATACACATATAATCTCTAACCTACACCATTGCCCGCCATGTCGGCCACCGGGCATCATACCTCGCGGAGTCGGGCGAGTTCGAGCACTGCGGCCCGTGAGAAAGGACGGCTCGCCCACGTACACGGCTACGCCATGGCGCCGCCGAGCACGACTACCGTCACCCGCTACTTCGAGCCGTGCGCCGCGACGGCATCCATGTTTCTCTACGCCCAGGGCACCTCGGTCGTCTGCTGCCACCACGACACGCTCGCGATAGAACGGCGATTCGCCCGGCATTCGGAGGAGGTGCAGCTGCTGGCCGTCGACAACCACAGCGACATCGGGGCGGGGAGGCTAGTCGTCAGCTACGATGCCGGCCAGACCGCCATCGTGTGGGACCTCCTGACGGGCGACGAGGTCGCCCGCTTCGCGTCCTACGAGAATCTCACATGCGCTGCGTGGATGCGCAATGGCAACGTCGCCTTTGGTGGGTGTGACGAAAGGCTGCAGCCTGCAGCTGGCTTGCTATCGAGTGAAGGCGCTTTTTGGCTGACGGCTGGCCCAGGTAACACGCAAGGCAATGTGATACTTTTCGAGCCCACGACGTCAGAGCACCTTTCGTCAAGGACGCTCGACCAAATCGCCATTACGGCCCTCTCACCAGCAGCCGACTGCAGGACATTTGCAATTGGGTAGGGAGTCGGCTCATTTTTTTTTTTCTTTTCTTCGCTGCGTTGTTGGTTATCTCCAAGCGAGGCTGACTCGAACCCCCCCCCCCCTTAGCTACCAGAATGGTTCGCTCCTCATCGCGACGCTGCAACCTAGGTTTACAATCTTGCACAATCTCACCACATCAAGAGGGCCGTCCCCGATTGTAACTCTGTCATGGCATGCCTCCTCATCCAGGTCAAAATCGGACATGCTGGCGGTGCAGACGAACGACGGTGATCTGCGGGTCTGGAGCGTGTCCAAAGCTTATAATAGTGACGACCCGGCCAAGGTTGTGCGCATCCTGAAGAGGACCGAGAACTACCTGACAGGCCCCAATTGGATGGGCTGGTCCAAGAACGGCCGCATCATCCAGTACTCGGAATCGTGAGTACCAATGGACCGACTCCTTTGCGAGTCCACTGATCGCTAAAACGCTGAGCAGCGAGACGATATCATGGGACGTGCGGACAAAGCATGTCACTTACGATACGATTCCGACGCTCGAAACCATCCGTGGCCTGGCCGTCTACGGCCCGGGTGCCACCCTCTTCACCTTGGGCGCTAACAACACGGTGCAGCAATTCGACCTGAACGCGCCCGCCATGATGGTTGCTAACGTGCAGCACCCTGCGAACCTGCTCCCTCCCTCACCACCTATCTCGCTCGAATCGGAAGACAAAGGCCAGGCCGGCAATGTGTCCGAGTCTGAGCCGCAGGTTCAAATCACATTCCGACCGACCGAGCTGTCCGAACCAGAGTCGGATCGCAGGTCGCCTTTAGCTCGCTATCTCCAGAGCGAGTCCGACACCGAGCCGTACCGCCCCAACACGCCGGGGTCGAATGTCACCCGGTCGAGCGTGTCGATCTCCTCGTCGACGTCCCAGACGGCGCCGGTGCGGTATCCAGCATCGGTGATCTCGCGAGGACTGACCGAGAACACGTACATTTCGGCTGGCTCTTCGCTGCGGTCGAGCCAAGCGCAGCATCGGGAAAGGAGGGAAAGGGAGACGATGTCCACGACCAGCTCGCTTTCGATGGGAAGCTCGCATCACCGCTCTGTTCACAAGCCCTCGAGGTTGCGTCACGAGGTGCCGCGCAGCCCCGAAGACTCGCGAGTCGTTGACTTGTTCAAGTTCACCAGGAGCCGCCTCGCCGACGTGCCATACAAGGCGCCCTACTCGACCGACCACAGCCGTCTGACCAACGACGATCTCCGCCGGCAGATGCTGAGCACCATATTCGGCTGGCACAAGGACGTCGACGACCTCATCCGCGACGAGATGTCGCGCCATCCCCTGGGCTCCACGAACCGCATCCTGCTGGCCAAGTGGCTGGGCGATATCAGCACCGACATCATGGCCGTGGGATCTGCGAACATGACATCGTCCGACTGGATGCTGCTGGCGCTGAGCGGCATCGGCGGACAGTCGTCCCAGCACAAGCTGGGCCGTGCGTACGTGCAGCGCCTGCTGGAGAACGGTGACGTGCACGCCGCTGTGACCATCCTGGTCGGCCTGGGCGACCACAACGACGCCATCGAGATCTACGTGTCGCACAAAAAATACATGGAGGCTCTGCTTCTTACCTGCCTCTTCTTCCCGGCCGCCTGGGAGCGCCAGGAGCAGATCATCAAAAAATGGGGCGAGTGGGCGGTGCAGCACGGCCAGCAGCAGCTAGCCATTCGATGGTAAGTGGTTTTTCATGCATGAAGCGGCGGTCAGAACTGTGGGTTGCTGACCTGGGTGGGATAGCTTTGCCTGCACTACCCAAGAATCGACAGAGCCCTGGACGTCGCCGTCCGCTCAGCAGCTCAATTTCCCGAGCATCGCGCAGACCGTCCCGGAACTGGCGAGCCCTCCGCTCTCGCCTCCGGTCGTGAACCAAGGGCCGCAAAGGAACGTGGCGAAGAGTTCGGCGCTGAAGCTCATCACCTCGTTCGGCGACGCGCAAGCCAAGTCCAAGTTCTTGGGGAACACCGATGACGGCAGGACGCCGATCGCCGTGGGTGCTACTCCGATCCTCGAGTCGGCGCTCTCGCCGGGCGGCGCTGACCCGACGACGGCAATCCTGCGGGGCAATCGAAGTCAGTTCAACACGCCGGCGTCCGCTCGGCCGGCTCACGGCTTTGGCCGCCCGCGGCTTCCCTCGATCGGAGAAGCGCCCGACTCGGGCCAGCGCGAACTGCTAACCGCAGTGACGAAGCCAGCGCAGGACCCCTATTCCAACACGTTCGAGCCGATGGAATCCTTAGACAGCGCGATCAAAAATATGGAGCTAACGAGACCCAATACCGCTAGTCCTAGACTAATGAAGGACCCTGTCGTGAAGGGGCACCCGCCTCCATCTCCTTCGCCGGCGTTGGCTGAGGCTTTGATGAACGACGGGCGCAGGAGAAACGGCTCTCGCAGCCGCATCCCCGAAGGGGTCGATCTCTCGTTACCCTCGTTCAAGGACTCGCTGCCGGACGACCTCACCTCACCCGAGCCGTCGGCCCACTCCTCCGTTCGGTATCACTGGCCCTCAAGGCGGAGAGGCCCTGGCTCGGTCGCCAGCTCAGTCACGTCCGCGGCGTCGAGCGTAGCGAGAAGCCACCGCGGGCACCACCACGGCCAGGGCAAGAGCTTAGATGACTACATTCACAGCCTGGACACGGCCCGGAGCAGGCAGCAGGCTCGCGGGAGCAGCCGAGACGGGCGCCACGGGCGCGATAACAGCCAGTCGCGGAAGGACAACCGCGAGAGGTCGCGGGAGCGCGGGCGGGCTGCGGCACGGGGCTTCACGCCCAAGGGCGGCAAGCGGTCTCCCAAATCGCCGGTGCCCATGTCGCCGGAAGACTTGATCAACCTGTCGACGCCGCGCGAGGACTTCGAGCACCTGCGCCGCTCGGACGGCAGAGGGAAGATTATCAGTGTTCCCCACGACGAGTTGGAGCCGTCGAGCCAGCCGAGCACGGTCAAGAAGGTTGCCTATGCCGACCGGGACGATTCCCGCCCGAGGGGATCGAGCCGCACCGCCAGCCGCGCGCGGAGCCCCGATAAGCGCAACGCGCCGCTGGCGCTGGATCTCCGCGGCCGCTCGGCGTCGCGCGGCCCGCCGTCGACCAGGTCGCCGTCGTCGCCGCAGCCCATGTCGGCGAGATTGCAGCAGCACCAGTACGCCTCCGACGACGAGGAAGATTACCGGCAGGCGGTCGAGGCGCAGGAGCGGTTCCGCCGGAGAAACAACCGCAGCGCGAGCCGGGCCAGCCGGGGTGAGGGGCCGACGTCGCCGGTGTCAGTCAGGTCGGCCGCGTGGTCGACCAGGTCCGAGGGCGTTCGCCGGACGGCGTCGCAAGCGGGGACGGACGGCTCGTCGCGCCCCAAGATCGGGGCTCCCACGCAGACGCCGGCGCCGATGCAGCTCGTCACCGACAGCTCGGGGGATCTCAAGGTCATCAAGGACGAGCGACAGCTCAAGAAGGAGGCAGCGGCACGCGAGCTGGAGGAGCGCCGGAAGTCGCTCGCCAGGAGGCCCTCTGCGCCACCGATCATGCATCCCGATGAGATCTCAGCCGCGCCGACCAGCCGGACGCCGCCGTCGCTGATGGAGCTGCCCAGCACGACGTACGTGCCGCCCGGGAAGGAGGGCCGGCCTTCGCGCAGCGCGAGCGTGGACTCGACTGCCGGGAGGAGCATGTACGCCAACCGCGACGGGCCGCGGATCGGATTGCCCGCAACGCCGAGGGCCATGCGCCTGGTGATGGAGTCCGAGGCGGGCAGGCGCAACGTGCCCATACCCCCGATCCCGGCGCCGTCCCGCCACGACTCGCCCGGCAGACAGTCGCCGCCCAAGAAGACCGCCGAGGAAGAGCCCCAGACGGACGACATCCCAATGATACTCCCGTCGACCGTCTACACGCCGCCTCCGGCAGCCAACTCACGGCTTGCGGCGCAGATCGGCCGGTCCTCGTCTGCGCCTCCCCAGGACCTGGTGCAGCCGCACGGCCACTCGCACCACGGCCACTCGCGCGCCCCTTCCGCGGCTAACTCGCTCACGCAAGGCCGGCGGCCGTCGCACGACGCGAATGCCTTCTCCAGTTGGCGGCCTTCCCACGACGCAAATGCCTTCAGCAGCCGGCGGCCCTCCCACGACGCGGCCATCCCGCCGCCACCGCCGCCGCCCGTCCCGCCCATGCTCAAAGAGCTGCAGCACCTTGCGCAGCCGCCGCCGCCGCCGCCCGCGCCCTTGCCCCACCACGCAGCCGGGCCCAAGCCCGTCGTCTACGGCGGCAGCTCGGGCTTGATCGAGATCGTCATGGACGACGACCAGCAGCACCAGCAGCCGCAACAGCAAGAACAACAACAACAGCAGCAGCAGCAGCAGCAGGAACACTCGCCGTCCCAATCCCAACAGCACCCGCCTCCGCTCTCCATCTCCATCCCCACCAGCGAGGCCACCGTGCCCATCCTCTCGCCGCCCGACCCGCGCCAGCCGCCATACCACCACCACGCCACCCACCACACCCGCGGCCGCAGCAGCGTGGACATCACCACCACAGCCACCGCCACAGCTCCGACGAACGGTGCTGGCATCGGCGGGCGGCTGTCGCGCGCCACGGAGCGCATGCGCTCGGCCAGCCGCAGCCGCGCGCCGGGCGCGGGCGCGGGCGTGGGCGCGGGCGGCGGACCGGCGGTGCAGGTGCAGACGCAGGTGTTTCAGCAGGTGCAGGCGCAGGTGGCGGAGCAGGAGGGGCGGAACGAGTTTCGGACCGGGTTGCATCAGAGTGAGATGATTTGATTTTGAGGGGGGTTGAGGTTGGGTTTTGGTGGTGGTGGTGGTGCCGGCGTTGCGTGGTTGGCGGGAGCGGGACGGGGGACGGGGACGGGGACAGCGAAGGGGGGACGGCACTTTGGTCTTCAACTTCATTCGATTCGCTTCGATTCGATTTCGATTTCGATCACGTCCTGCATCTTGGTCGGCGTTCAGGACGAGGTTTTCCTTGGGGGGATTGCTGGCATGAATTGTCAGGGCTGCCGTTGGAGTGGGAGCAAGCAAGCAGAGAAAAGAAAAAAAGAAAAAAAAGGAGAGAAAAAAGAAGGGAAGCGCAGGAATTGGTTCGATTCATTCGCCGCAGCCACAGGTTCAGCCATACGCGGCATGCATACCCACATCGACTCGGTTGACATTCAATCCCCCACCTTTTACCCGTTGGCGGCGCGGGCTTTTCAAGGGGACAAGTTGGCACGTCTTGAGATACCACCGGTTTTGAATAGGAAAGGATGTGTTGGAAGGGCGCGGATGAGGCAGGGAGGAAGCAGGATAGCTGCGGAAGTAGCAGTGGCTGAAGAGAAGAGAAGGGAAGGGATTAATAGGGGGCGGCTTTGGGACTTGTACGTTTCGTGACAATCCTTGTGCGGCAGTAGCAGCAGCAGCAGCAGCAGCAGTTTTTGTGTTTGCATTTTTCTTGCATTTGATGTCATTGCCACTTCTACTTCTTCTGTCTCTTGGAATACTGCTGAGGGTTCTCTGTTACGACGTGATGACGAGTGGTTGTGCTGGAGAGATGTGGTAACTGATGGTAATGGGATGGGCAGCGAAGTACGGGAGAGATTGGATACTGCTGTCATGGCCGAGGGGAGCGAAAAGGACAAAACCAAGCCGACCAGAGGGTCGGCAGACGGATTGGGGGGATATACATTGTTGCCTCGCGGCACTGTGTTGGGCTGTGTTGGGCCATTTTCGCTTCTCCTGGGCATCTTGTGCTGCTGCGCTTTTTGTAATGGAATTCTCTCTTTTGAAGTGCCTTGCCCTCTGGCAGCAGGTGAAATGCGCATTTGTTCCGATGCTCTGTCTGTTGTCGGTGCTGTCCGTTTAATGCATGTGATGACGGGTCTTCAGGGGGGCAGGCGAGATGATGCGCCACGCTCAAGCAGGCGGTAGGTGGCCGGGGGTGTTCGAGTCGACCACATCGTCAATGTCGAGTTCGGTTTTTTCTGCTTCTTTTACGACTGCGGAAACGGATATGACATGTTTGACAGTAAAACTACACCGGAGAGTCTCGCCTTGATCAATATTATTGACAAAAAATAATGGACAAAAAGTCCAGTTGACATCCCCATCTCGCCGCTCTGCCCCATGCCCCCAGCGATCGTCATCCAGCACGCCATCTGACGGTGAAGATGCCTCTGCAGAGTGAAGCCTCCCTCAAGTGTTATCTTCATTGCTTAGGGCCGCGCGCAGCATCGCAGGTTACCCGTGCGAGTGGGCGGCCACCGCGAGATTCGCGCTGGGCGCCGCGGGGGGGTTCTTATGGGGATGGAGCAGAGACAGCGAGAAAATCGAGTGCCTCCAGAACCAAACTGACCATTACAGCCGAGAATTTGCAAACTTGAACTAATACATATAGTGCCTAGCGGCTTCCACTGCAGTCTTTCGGGTTAGGGTTTATATCGATAAGCAAGCTGGTCTCAACCACCACGATGCCTGGCGCGACATTGATCCTCCTCCCTTCTCGTGTCCAAACTCTCCGACACCTGGACGACATTTGAGCGATTTGCAGGCCGGGGAGGGGCTGCACACACAAAAAATGAGTCCAATAAACCGACGGCGGTGAAATACGACGCCATTAGCTGCGTTTTATCACGGAATACCCGAGCCCAAGCAGAAATACCTGCGCAGCAACTGATATCACTGCTGCGCTCCTGCAGCCCCCAGCATCGGAGTTACAACAACAAGCGACAGCAGGCAACGGCACCACCACCCACCACAAACAACAACAACAACAACAGCAGCCCGCAATCGCCACGATGCTCGTCACGGCGCCCCGCCTGTACATCCGCCGCCCGTCCCCGACCACGGCCGAGTTCACCGTGACCACCTGCCCGCCGCTGACCCTCCGGCTGCGCCTGCTGCTGGCGGCCCTCTTCCTCCTGCGCCTCCTGGTCCTCACCACCGCCATCCTGGTCCTGCACGCCCGCTTCTTCCTCCAGCAGTCCGCCCCATCGCCCTCTTCCTCCTCCTCCCCACACTCACACTCACACTCACCACCACCACCATCACCACCACCGCAGTTCCTCGCCCTCCTCCGGGCAGGCGACATCCCCTCGCTGCTAACCACGCTGCTGCAGGCGCTGCACCAGTCCCCGCTGGGCCGCGCGACGAGCGCGGTGCAGCGCGCGCTGCCGCTGCCCGACTGGGCGGCGACGGCGCTGGCGCTGGCGGCCGGGTGGGCGGCGTGCTGCGCGCGCGTGCACACGACCGAGTCGGTGCTGGTGCTGCGCGGGCTGGGCGTGCAGACGAGCTGGATGGGCGGCGGCGGCGGCTGGTTGGGCTGGGTGTTAGGCTGGATAATGGGCTGGGGCGGCGGCACGCGCTTCATCCCCACCGAGAAGATCCGCGACGTGCTCATCAACGAGGCCTTCCGCGGCTGGGAGGTCCGGTATTACCTTGTTGTTGTTGTCGAGGGGGAGGAGGATGTGGTTGTGCTGTTTCCGGGCTTGTTGCCCAGGCGGAAGATTGTGGAGGCTGTCTGGAGGGGCATGAGGGGGTGTTTGTTTGAGGAGGATGGCGAGGAGGGGGAGGAGGATGGAGGGAAGGGGTAGCCTTTTTGAAGTCCTCGCATGCTGTTGTTTTTATCTGGTTACTGCTGGGAGAAATGTTAGGCGTAAATAGCACCCGGAAGCATTGCAACTGGAGTTGGTTGTCACTGGAACTGTTACAGACAACTGCGCTTGATTTATTCATCTATGCTCTCTGTGTCGTCTACAACGCTGCCGGTGCCGTCATCGCCGCCGCCGTTCTTGTTAGCCTTGATCACTCTGCGCCAATTCTTGGTCTTGAGCATCTCGGCCGCGCTGGCGAACCCCTTGCTCTGCGCCCACTTGTCGTTGACCTCTTCGGGCGTCGCCAGCAGCGGCTTCCTGAGCACCGGCACGTAGGTACCCACCGTCTTGGTCGAGTCGCCGCCGTCGAACACCCGCTGGCTGATGCTCGGCGGCCCGCCCAGCTCGGCCAGCCGCCGGCTCAGGTCGGCCTTCCGCGCGACCGAGTCTAGCAGCTGCTGCGCCAGCAACTCGTCTATCTTGCGCTCGCGCCAGCACTCCCACAGCTGGTCCACCAGGCCGTGCGGCCCGTGCAGGTGCGACGGCTCGTCCTCGCCCACCCACACCCACTCGATGCCGTCCTTCAGGTCCGCCTGGGCCTCCGCGGCCGGGTCGTGCACCTCTTGCGCCGCTCTCTTGCGCATGGCGTCGTCGACCTTGGGAAAGATGCAGTCCCACAGCACGAGCGGCGCCTCGGCGGCCAAGGTGTAGTTTGGCTTGCGCGGGTTCTTCTCCACGTCCAGCAGGTCCGTGATGATCGACGGCTTCTCCAGGCCCTGGCCGACGAGGAAGAGGATGGCGACCATGTGCCGGATCTGGTGCCAGAGGAAGGCCGAGCCGCGGACGTGGAAGTAGTACACCTTCGGGTGCGTGCCTCCTTGTTCTGCAAGCTTTTCTGGCCTGAAGTCCGGCAGGGCCAGGTACGGCAGCGCGGAGCCGGTGCCTTCGACCTCGACCACGTCCGCCTCGAACACGCGGCGCTTGAAGGTGGTGATCTGCTTCGCGCCGTCGACCTTGCAGAAGTTGCGGAAGTCGTGCACGCCCTCGAACAGCTTGGCGGCCCGGCGCATGGCGTCGATGTCCAGCCACCCCTCCCTGCCGCGAGTGCCGTCCGGGTCCAGCGACGCCGGCAGCGGCGTGAAGGCCGGCTGGGTGAAGAAATACCGGTACTGCCGCTCCCAGCACGAGAATCGCGCCGAAAAGCCCGGCGGCAGCGTCGGCGCCCAGGCCAGCACCCGGATGTCCGGCGGCAGCAGCCGGTTCAGCACGCGCGGGTAGTTGATCTCGTCGGCGATCGGGTCCCACGCCGGCTTGGCTCCTCCATCCGCCGCCCCCGCCATCTCTCCTGCCTCGCCCCGCTCTCCCATCTCAACGTCCCCCGCTTCCCCCTCCTTCCCCTTATCATCCCCTCCCTTCTTCCCCGCCGCATCCAGCGGGCGGTTACTCCTGAGGCGGATGGCGATGACCTGGCCGAAGGCGCTGACGCCGCGGTCGGTGCGGCCGCACTTGGAGTACTCCCACGGGCCGAAGTCGACCTTGTCCGGCTGCTCGGGCCAGATCAGGCAGGTGCGCACGAGGGCGCGCCACAGCTCCTCCTCGACGGTCGGCACGGCCGAGCCCGGCTGGTGCTCGAAGCCGCCGTAGCGCCGGCCCAGGTAGGCCAGCTTGAGGGCCACGAGGCGGGTGGCGTACTTGGAGGGGTCGAGGCGGCCGGGCTTCTTTTTGGCCGATTTCTTGGCTTGTTTTTTGCCGCCGCTGGTGGTGGAAGTCACTGCTAGGCCGGTGGCGGTTGGTGTTGATGACGAGGGCGGGAGAGGGAGGGGGGCGGTGGTTGAGGATGGGGATGGGGATGGAATTGAGGATGAAGAAGGTTTGGAGGGTTCCCTTTGTTGTTGTTGTTCATTGAGGCGCGCCTCCAGCTCCCTAACACGCGATACCAGCTGGTCTCGCGACCAGTCGGCATACTCGGTGTCGGCCATCCGGCGCGTGGATGCGCTCAGACCGCAGGATTGACTCTTGATGAAGGGGTGTGGTGCAGTGTGCCAGGGTCGCAACAGCAGCGAGACCCCTGTGTGTCCCAATGCTTGGGCGAGCTTCCTCCGTCCGCTGGTGATGGCGTTCATGTGGCCATCTGGAGAAGCAACCCCATGAACCAGTTTTCAGGCTGTTGCCATTCCTTGTTCGAGTCAGAATTTTAGTGGAGACTTAGGCCTTGGCACTCCGATAAGGACCGTGGGGTCGAAGCGGATAAGGATGATAGGTCCCTGCTGTGCGGCTTAAGAGTGCTGTACCACAGTAAACTACAGTACCCCTGACGGCTTCGCTGAGCAGCCCTACGGTTTCCGTCTCCTTGCTCTCATACCACAGTACCGTTCAGGCGGTCACGATGGAGGAACACACGGTCACAATCCTGTTGCTAGGAGACGAGAGATGCGGAAAGTCGACATTGTTATCGTCAGTAGCGCATGCCTAGCCACATTCCACTCAGGAGCATCGCCAAAGATATTATGTATGTCCCACTGACACGCCGGGGGCAGGGGGATAAGCCAGGGCCGCGAGAATCTCGGCGGTAAAGCTCCCATCACTTTGCTCCGAGACATGGACCAGCCGTTTGTGTTCAACATCCGCTCCCGCAGAGGCCAGTACCGCTTCGAGTTCCACGACACGTCCAGCCCCGAGAACTGGCGGCTGCTCCGGCCGGACATGGTCATCCTCTGCTACGACATAAGCCAGCGGCTCAGCCTCATCAACCTCCAGCGGGTGGTATGTGCCTCCCTCTTCCCCCCTCTCCTTCCTCCAGACCTTCTTTCTTCCTGTGACTTATCCGTCAAGCAGTGGATCAAAGAAGTCCGGACAGTGTTCCCGTCCAGCGACGTCCTTCCCGTGCTGGTGCTGGGCCTCAAGCGGGACCTGCGGTCGGAGGACGACCCCAACGGCATCATCTACCCGCAGGAGGGCTATCGCGTGGCGCAGGAGATGCGCGCCGACAAGTACATGGAGTGCTCGGCCGTCACGGGCGAGCTAATGGCCGAAGTGTTCGAAGACATCTGCACCACCGCCCTCAAGACTACCACGCCGGAGGGCGGGCAGAGCCAGGGAGGGTGCGCTGTTCTGTAGCGGCCTTCTCGCGGCTGCGTACTGGCAGGTGCACGAGCGCACGGGAAGGGTCGCTCAGTGGCCGTTTTCGACGGGCAGCGCGGCGTCAGCGTCCATCGCGTCTCCTTCGCCTCCTTCGCCTCCCTCGGCTCCCTCCTCGGCCTCGTCGCGGCCCAGCACCTCGGCGATGATGTCGACAATCTTGTTCTGCTCGTCGTCGGTAAACCGCTCCTCCATGTCCTCGATCGCCGTGCTCAGCACCGCGGTGGAGGGCGGGCGCAGGTTGAGGATCGAGAGCAGCTCGCCCTTGGTCAGCTCGCTCGGCAGGTTGGCCTCGCGCAGCTTCTCGAAAAGGCGCGGAATCGCGTCCGGGCTGTACGCCTGCGTTTCTTCCTGCCTCTCCAGCGGGCTGGGCTTCTGGCGGAGGTAGGTAAGCACCTGGTTGTTGGCCCTGTCGGTCAGCAAGAGTTCCTTCCTCTCTCCCCCTCCCTCTCTCCCTCTCTCTCTCTTTCTCGGTCGCCGGGAGCTCCACAAACCTCGGTCATGATGTGGTGCGCATTCCCGGGAACGCGCCGGTTCTGCTCCTTGTTCCGCTTCCTCTGGTCGACGATGTGCTGGTAGACCTCATAATTGGAGAGGAGGGCGTTTTGCGCCTCGAGGATTTTCATCTTGTCTTGCCCCGCGCGTCAGCTTTGACAGCAGCTTGGCAAAGACCAGGCGGCTTGGTTGGACTCTGAAGCGTTCGACGGGAGTAGAGAATGCGAGCTCTGGTAACCGAATATACTCCGGACGTACGAGGTTCCGATTGCCCGCACTGGCTCTCGATTCACTGAAACTGTCGCATGATGATACGGCTGCATGGGGGTTAGTTCCCGGGAACCTGGAGCTGCTTGCCCCGCCAACGGCGCCCCCAGCAGCCGCGCTGATCCGGCCTGCCGAAAAATTCTCGCATTGCCATTGAGTGACAGGCCGCTGAGTACGTATATGTGGGGTAAAAACCAGGAGGCAAGGGCTGCACAAGAAATTTTTGTGTTAACGTAGTTAATTCCCGTCTTCACCATTGTTCGAGGAGGGAGTTAGCTGCCCCGCGGTCAGCGTGCCACTCACCGGGGCGTTCCTTGTCCACATCCCAAAGCACACTGCCGCTGCCGAACGGTATTTTCTCGCTGGTCGACACTGAGTCTGCCCTCCGTACCCTTCAAGATGGTTCCGCTGTGACTTCTGCTCTCCTCATTCTCCCCTTCCCGTCCGTCCCCTTTTGGGTGTCGCCCGACTCCTTTCGTCTCGCCTTGTTCGCTTCTTCTCGCCGGCCCCTCACCGCTCCACCGCCGCCGTCCCAAAGCCGTGCGTGCGTGTGAACTGTGCAGGGCTCTTGTTCCATATCGTCATTCTTCCCGTCCTCGGCAATTTTTTGTTGCCCACCGACCGACCACCCACCAACTGAACTCGTCTGCCTAATCCAATTGTCTTGCTTCCCAGTTATCCAGCAGCATCGGCACAAGAGCTGCTGCATTGACGGCGGCCTTTTGCTCGTGCCGGCATCGGTCGAGCCGTGCGCGTGTCATTGAGGCTCTCCAACTTCCCGCCTGGGCGTCCGTCTGCATTGGGGAGGAGGGTTGTCCCGCTCCTGCGGTCCCAAACCCTGTATTCTCCGGTCCCAGCAGCTTCTTCCCGGTCGTGCCATTCTCAAGTGCCTCGAGTCCTCTGGTCTATTGACTCGCCACCATGGTCCGGAACATCGTGGTCCTCGGCGGCAACTCGCACCCGGACCTGGTCCAGAGCGTGGCCAACATCCTCGGCGTGCCCCCCTGCAACCGCATCCTGACCAAGTTCTCGTCGGGCGAGAGCCGCTGCGAGATTCAAGACTCGGTGCGCGGCAAAGATGTCTACATCATCCAGACCGGTTTCGGCGGCAATGGCAGCAAGCTCAACGATCACTTCATGGACCTGTGCATCATGATCTCGGCCTGCAAGACGGGCTCGGCACGCCGGGTCACCGCCGTGCTCCCGCTCTTCCCCTACTCGCGGCAGCCCGACCTCCCGTACAAGAAGTCTGGTGCACCTCTCTTCAAGGGTGGCTCCGAGAACGGCAAGATGGACTACACCTTTGAGAGCGTCCCAGCGACGCCCGCGCCCGACCTACCCAGGACCCTAGGGCTCACCAACGGCAGCGACATCACAAACCGGCTGGCCAAGACCACGTCATTGCCCAACGGCACCAGCGCCGGCGCCATGTCGCCGGTCAAACCGATCAATGGCGAGAGCTACCTTGGTGCCAACGGCCAGGGCGTGGCGACCCCTGGTTACACCACGCACGACTACGAGAACATGTCTCACGTCGGTGCGTTCCAGGCCAAGCCGGGCTACAAGCAGTGGGTTGCGCAGGCCGGCACATTGGTCGCCAATCTGCTGACCTGCGCTGGCGCTGATCACGGTATGTGCTCGTGCCCGCGGGCTCGCCTGTGAAGTACTTGGCTTGGTGGTTTTCGCAGCTTGGCAGCTTGCGTCATTGCGCTGTTTCGTGGTGGCACAGGTTGCTGACATACGGCGTTCCAGTGATCACCATGGACTTGCACGACCCCCAAGGTATGTGGAACTCGAGCTGCCCGTCAACGCGCCAAGACGGCGGCTCTGCTGGTCTCGCGCGCCGCTTCGCCGCCTCTCTGCTTTCCCGATGACGCCTAAGCTCAAATGGAGGTGGAAACTGATTTGCACACCAGTCCAAGGGTTCTTCGATGTCCCTGTCGACAACTTGTACGGCAGGCCGCTATTGAAGCGCTACATCCAGACACACATCCCTAACTACAAGGATGCTGTGATCATCAGCCCCGATGCCGGTGGTGCTAAGCGGGCCACTGCGATTGCGGACAGCATGGGCATGGATTTTGCCCTCATCCACAAGGTAACATCTTTCTCTTTGTCTTACCTACTCGGCCACTTACCGCCCCTCGTCGCAGGAGCGCCGTCCCACCAAGATCACGGACCGGCAAAACGCCACCATGATGCTGGTTGGCAACGTGGCCGACCGTGTTTGCATCCTCATCGATGACCTGCTGGATACGGGCAACACCATCACGCGTGCAGCCAAGCTGCTCAAGAAGGAGGGCGCCACGACCATCTACGCGCTGCTGACCCACGGCGTCTTCAGCGGCGACGCCATCAGCCGCGTCAAGGCATCGGCCATCGACAAGATCATCGTGACCAACTCGGTGCCGCAGGACGAGCACAAGGCGCTGCTGGGCCCCAGACTCGATGTCCTGGACATCTCGCCCATCTTCGCCGAGGCCATCCGGCGCGTGCACCATGGCGAATCCATCAGCGTGCTCTTCAACTACGACTAACTGCATGACATCTCTGGGGAAGGCTCATCAAAAAAAATTTCCACGGCGTGCATTGAACCATACATACATGGTATCTGGCGTTTCTGTCTTGCCTTTTGTCTGTCCATTTCTTTCTCAGGTGCGGTTATCCACCCATTGGACGGTATATGAAAAGACATTTGCATTGGTGGTCACCGTGGAATGCCCACCTTGAGGGCATTCATCGTCCCGAATAAGGGGTCTTTCTTTTTCCCTCGGCGTCTGGGGGGTTGTGCGTTCTCCAGTTTCCCTTTCTTCCCCTTTTCCATCTTCTTTGCTTTTCGTCGGGAATCTCAACCTTGGATTGGGTTGGGGTGGATAGGGGGCGAGGAGGATAGAAACACAGGCTCGGAGTGTGGTCACAGCCGTCGCCTCAGTATCTAGACTCGGCCATGCAGCAACAGCAGCAACAACAGCAACAGCAACCCGCCAATGCATGTGCGCAATCGTATGTCCCTCCGTCCGTCCGTCCCTGCCGAGGAGACCGAGATGAGGAGGCAGCAGCAGCAGCAGCAGCAGCAGCAGCCCTGGGTTGCTTGTTGCTGGTGCGCCCTTGTCCCGCGTTGCCTTGTGTCCTGGGATGCGTGTCCCCCCGCGAAGTTGCTGTGCTTCTGGTGCGAGAAGTGGGACAGACACCTTCGCGGGCGGTCTCAGATGGATGAGAGGAGCATCGCCGTAGTACAGAGTAGTTGGACACGCCAGGTAGGGACGCATAGCAAGCAAATGAGGCCGTTTTGGTTCGCTCGATGGGCAGGTTGCTTGGCTTGAGCTGGGACTGGGAATGCTTGGCTTGTAGTCTGTAGAAGCGAGAACAATGATATATTCCACAGTTAACTACCTACGTACCTGGGTATGGGCTGCTCATGGACAAAGTTACCTTGTCAACATTCATGTTCATCTCTCAGGTCTCTCTGGATGAAAGTGGCCCGAACGTGGATACCTATCCGCCTCTGACCGGGCTGGATTACTGCGGGTTTTGACGGGAAACGAGATTAGCTGGGACTTGTGTACCTGCCTCATAGTATCCATTCTATGCTATCCGGGTGTGCAGCCCGGCAGTGACGATCGGCGCCGATCCGAGCCCCCGGAAGCCGCAACAGGGGGGTCAGCTGCCCCGGATGGGCCGGCTTGGCATTCGCTATCGCCCGGGGAATGGCGAAAGCCCGGCGTTCGCATCTTCGCTCTTGCCGCTTCTTCCACGATCCACAACACAAAACTTGAAATACAGCAGCATGATGAGCTGCTGTGGCTAAGTCGTTGCCCTGGGGGTTCGGTGGGAAATGGTGGAGTAGCCAGCATGCCAGTGCAAGCTTGCAGTGAGCAGTGAGCCCGGACTTGCTTGTCCGGTTTATTTTATTTACACTTTTTTTTTCTAAAAAAACTTCATTTGTATGGCGTTTCTCGTCGGCCTCCTCGGGTCCCTCATCCGGTCCCTCATCCGGCCACCTGCATCGCTGGACGGCGCCTTCCGGAGCCGAAGCGGCGTTGTCGGTCCCACGGCGCAGGGATCGCCCGGCTACTCCTGTGCCTCTCGAAACAAGCTTTCTGTTGCCAGCCAGTGCCAGACCCCGGCGGGGCGCCGGTTATGCGGCACTTGCACACCGACTTCCATACATTTTTGTCTGCAGTGGCACTTAACTGCAGAGGGCACTGATAACCCTCCCCACGTCATGGCCAACAACAAGCGTGAGATACACTAATGCGTGCCGCTCTTTCACAACCTCACCGCTCTGGTGGTTGTTAAAGAATTATCGAGAACCCTGCCATGCAATTGTGTCAAAACTGCACCGGACGCAAACCTCCATCCACCCAGTCACTCGCTCTTTCTCACACCCTCGTCCAGCCCCGCTACTACGAAGCCTCCTGAACCTCACTCAACCTCACGCAATATACCACCAACACATATCCCACAACCCCTGACCCCCCTCCCTCGCAATGCCCCCTCGCCCAAGCGGCCCAGCCCGCAGCACATCCCAGCTCGCCCTCGACCCCGGAGTCGAATCCGGAACCGGCTACGAAACGCCCCTCGACGACGGCAGCGGCGGCGCCCTCCCCTTCCCCGTCCGCTTCCCTCCCCGCTTGTCGTCGTCCTCGTCGCCATTGCCTTCACCGCCACCACCACCAACATCTGCCAACCCCCTCCCTCCTCCTCCTGCTCCTCCTCCCGCTTCCGCCGCGCCCCAACCGTCGTCGAACACCAGTCTCCCGCCTGCTCCGCCCGCTGATCCTCCTCCTGCTCAGCAAGGGCCACGCTCGAGCGCGACCGGTGCGCGCCCCTCCTTCGGCCGGAGGTGGGCGGACCGGGTGGCGGCGCGGGGGAAGGCGGTGCGGAGCGCGGATGGGGTTGTGCCGGATGCGGAGATGGGTGCGGGATCGGGGACGGGGACGGGGGCGGGGGCGGCGAACGGGGTGAAGAGGTGGCGGAAGAAGGTGGGCGTGCGGGATCGGATCGGCTGTTTCCAGTGGACCTGGTTTACGATGACTATGGTGGGTGACATGCCTTGCCCCGTCTGTCGAACTGGCGATGTGGGGGAGGGAGGGTGATGGTTGATTGTTGTGAGTCTGTGTGGTATAATGGATGAATGGATGGCTGACGGGGAGAGGACGGCGTTTGTAGGCGACCGGGGGCGTGGCGAATGTGCTGCACTCGAGTAGGTAACCTGTAGTTCTGGCGTATACATATATATATTTTTGTTCCCCGTGTGAGGGAAGAGGAGCGGAAACATGGCTGACTCGACCGCTCGCAGTACCGTACTCGGCGCGATGGCTGACCGGCGTCGGGCTCGTCTTCTTCTTCCTGAACCTCGGCCTGTTCGTCATGAACTGCGTCCTGATCTCGCTGCGCTTCCACTGGCGCCCCGGCAGCCTGGCCGAGTCGTTTACCGACCAGTTCGAGAGCTTGTTTGCATCGGCCATCGTGAGTCGTGTTCTGCTGCACCCCTGACATGACGGGACACGAGTATTTTAGTCGCCGACTGACGCCCCTGAGATTGTCTCGTAAGCGTCCGCCCCTGGCGTATCTGTCTGTCTGAGTCTCCTCAGAGCCGAGCGTCTGATATGAGATGACTTTGTGTCCCCCGCCCAGGATGGCCACAATTCTCATCACCATCACTCAATACGGCACCCCTCACACCGGCCCCTGGTTGCTGAGGGTCGTCGAAGCCCTCTTCTGGATCTACATCGGCGTGAGCGTCCTCGTCAGCGCCAGTCTGTACCTTACCCTGTGGTCGACCCTGTAAGCCGCTTCATGCCCCTCCATCTTTTTCTTTCCCCTTGAGATTCCACGTCCTAATAATCAAAATCCCACCCTACCCAGAGTCTTCCCTATCCACACCATGACACCCGTCTGGGTGTTCCCAGCCTACCCGCTCCTCCTGACGGCCCCCTTCGGCGCCAACCTGATCAGCGCGGCCGACGGCACGGGCCGGCTGGGCGCCATCAACGCGGTACCCATCGCGCTGGCCGCCGTGGCCGTCCAAGGCACCGGCTTCCTCATCAGCTTCATGGTCTGCGCCGCCTTCCTGTACCGCCTTATGACACAGAAGCTGCCGCGCGACCACCAGCGCCCCGGCGTGTTCATCTCCATCGGCCCGGGCGCGTTCACCTGCACGGGGATTGGTAAGTCCACATTATCCATCCGTGTTTTCCATTGCCCCCCATATCCCGTTGTAGTGGCAGAATGCTCAGCATAGGACACACGCGCGCGCGCGTGTGTGTTTGTGATCGTAGTGCAACTTGGCACGCTGGCCCCCTCCATCTTCCCCGATGGCTTCCCACCCACCACAACAGCCTCAAGCGTGAGCACCCTCCAAGCAGCCGCGGCCGCGGCGCCCATCCTGCGCCTGCTAGCCTACACAGCCGGCCTCTGGCTCTGGGGGCTGAGCATCTGGTTCTTCCTCGTCTCGGTCGGCTCGCTGTGGAAGTACGTCCGGCCCGAGAGCAAGGGCAAGCTGCGCTTCCAGATGACCTGGTTCTCGTTTGTGTTTCCGAACACGGCGCTGGTGAGTTCTCTCCCTCTCGCACACACACACTCTCTCTCCTTCTCCCCCTCTTTCCCCACAACCTCCTCCCTTCTCTTGCATACTCGTGCATGCTATCGCTTGGTACTCCACTGCCGAAAGCGTCTGGCCGTTGCTGCCGGAGCTGGTGTTGACAGAAACCAATTGGGCATGCTAGGTAACCGCGACCGAGGCGCTGGGCACGGCGTTCGGCAGCGCGGGGCTCAAGATCTTCGGCTGCGTGCTGGCCGCGTGCCTGGTGCTCGTCTGGATCCTGGTGTTTACCGAGATGCTGCGCTGTCTGTGGAGGAGGGAACTGTGAGTTATTGTCCCCTGCGGCTTTCCCAGTCACATCACTCAATCCCCTAGCCCAGTCCGCAAGGGGAGGACTTGTAAAACGAGACGGCGACAAGACAGATGGATGGATGATGCCAGCTGACGTGGAAGACAGGCTCTGGCCTAAAGAAGACAAATAGATGCGTCTCTTGATCAAGCCCCCGAGGGGACGAGCGAGGCTGCGGGCAAAGCCCTTCAGTACATCTTTTCAGCAGGCGAAGGACAACGCTGGGAATGTAACCGGTTCAGACCACGTTTGGTATTGGGCATGTAGAAGAGAGGCGTTCCTAAGATTAAACTTAGAGCAATCTGCTTTCAAACAGTCGGGACAGTCATGAACACCCAACCCCCAAGCATCCGCAGCACGTCCATTATTGTTCCATTACGACTTCGAACCAACAGAATATGCATCCATGCCTGGCGATCCCGCTCGTTGCCGTCACGTCTAAGAGCAGAAAACAATCCTGATATTCCTCCAGAAGGAAGAGCCCTTTCCCTTTCCAAACTTGTCTGCCTTGCCTTTTGTTTTCCTCCACGTGCATCCATTAGAACCCAGCCAGCGCCGATCGACTTGCGATGCGCAATAACTCCATCAAGAAAGGCACCCTGCTTGACCCAGCTCGCAAATACATCACCCGTTCCCGCTCCACTCGTCACCCGGTCTCCCTGTTGGACGAGGCTACCACATCTTGACGGCCCCAGGAGTCACCGCGCCGAAGTCGGCCGCCGCAAGTTTTGCGGTAGGCCTCGCCCGCCCGTCCTACTTGGGCAGCCAGGGGAACTTCTTCTTGCTCGATTCTGCCGGCCCGCCAGTCGCAGGCTCGACCTGCAGACTGCGCTGGTAAATGTCCTAGGTTACGGGTCAGCATCGAAGCCACCAAAACTAGGCTCAAGGGAGGGGAAAAGGGAAAAGAAATTACCTCGTCATCAGTCGGCATACGACAATCCAGAATCAGCTCCTTGCAGGTTTCGTTGCGGTGCAGGTTCTGGTATGGCTGGCCCTGGCTCTTCATGATGGGCAGCAGCACCTCGCCGAGGACCTCGAACTTCTTCCAGTTGATGCGGTCGGCGTGGGGCCCCACAAACGTGCGGCTGCCCTCCTCGGCCGACACCAGGTCGCGCCGGTGCAGCGGCATGAAGGGGATGCGCGGCAGCGGCGAGTTCTCCCACGCCAGCCGGTATGCGAAGTGGCTCTTCTGCGTGCCCATCAACAGCACGAGCCCGGCGAAGCGCTTCTGCACGTCCGATGAGACCAGCGCGCGCGTCTGCGCCAGCCGATGAATCGCCGCGCCGTTGATGCCGGCCAGCACGGCCGCCAAGCCGTTGTAGTTGTTCAGCTGCCGCAGCTTCTGCGCGACCACCATGAACTTCTCGAGGCACGGCGCCCGGTGCTTGGCCTTGTCGCGGATGAGCACCATGTTGGCGACCCACTGTGCCACGTGGTTGAAGTGCGACACCATGCGGTTGACGTTCTTCAGGTTGCGGCACTTCTCCTTCTGGTCGTGCGGCAGGCTGACGTGCCGCACCATGTCGCGAATCCGGATCGAGCTGAACATGATCCAGTCGATGCGCGTCATCTCCTCGGCGATGTGCTCCGGCTCGAGCTCCATGAACATGTGGTACCGGAATTTGTTGAGCGGCAGAAGCGCCGATGGCACCAGCGTGGCCGCCTCGCGCTCGTAGTCTTCGACCGTGTGGAACTGGAACCGTGCCGGCGCCCGGGCAGCATGCGCCTCGAGCCCGGACAGCTCCGAGCTCTGGGACGGACGCCGCTGGCTAGGCACGCTCGAATCTTCCAGGTGCATGGAACCCATGGACTCGGCCACGCCGCTCCGTCTCTCCACCGCCGCATCCTTCCCCTCAGCGTCCTCCACCGGATCTGACATTTCCCAGCCCGTGTCGTCGTCCTCGGCAACCTTCTGCTCCAGGTGCGCCCGCATCTGCCGCGCGGCGGCGACAAACACGGGCTCCGTCGACAGCTGCCTAATCAGCTCCTCCAGGCCCTTCCTTGCGGCAGGCCTCGCAAAATCGCCTGGGTACAGCGATAGCCACTTTGCCACCACCTCGATGATGCGCATCTGCGCCTCCGTCCTGACCAGGCACTGCGCTGTCCGGTCGCCCCACAACTGGTCTAGCCGGGCGCGGACCGCGGCGAGAAGCTGGGCGGGCGCGGCAAACTTCCGGTACAGGCAGAGAAAGACGTCGGCAAAATTCTGGTCTGCTCTCGACATCTTCGGCGCGAGCAGCCTGTCGACCAGCTCGTCAAAGCTCACGCCTACCGCCTTGGCTGGCTTGTCGGCAGTGCTCTCGTCGGCACGCTGCAGGATCGGTATGTCGTCTGAGTACTGGTAGGATTCTCCGTCGGATTCGTCCACGTCGAGAAACGACTCGCCCCTGCCGTCCAACCGGATGCCCGGCGTGCGTAGCATGCTCGAGACCGTCTGTTGCTTCCCGTCCTCGGGGATGGCGCTGCCCGGGCTCAGGCTGCTGCCAGATGAAGCGGGGTGGTAATCCGGCCTCGGGGACCTCGAAGCCTGCCCGCCTCTATATTGGCCGTCGTTGGGTGGTTGTGAAAAGCCTCGAAGCAGCGAGAAATCCGAACTGGCCCTGCTGTGCTTACTGTGCTGGCTGATGGGGCGGCCATTATGAATGTCAACAGGCGCATCGAGATTCGCCGTCGAGGCCGCCCGCCTCCTGGGACCCGAGCCTTCTGACTTGTCTGCTGCTTCCATTAGCTCCGTTGCACGACTTGGTACCTGCGCCGCTTCGCGCTTTGCTTGGCCAAGGGCCAAGCTCGTGACCACTCAGGCGCAGCAGCAGCAGCAGCACAGGTGGGGCCCAGGGATATATCCATTGGCACGCAATTCTCACCTCTCCGGCTGGCCAGCGCAGCGCGTAGCATAGCTTGCAGGCACTCCCGGGCGCTGCCCGGCGCGTTGGACGCAGTTCTAAAATGGCCAGCACACGTAGGAAAGGCGGATGCGAGACCGGCCAAGTCCGGATGCCGCAGATCGTCGGGCGTGTCGCATTTCGTAGCTACAAGGATGGTGGGCAGCAAGGAATTCGCCAGGGCGGCTGTGCCGGTCTTAGCATGCGGCTGCTGGTGCATTCGACTCGATGTGCGCAGACTCACCCATTATTGGCGGCACCTCGCGCATGCTGTCCTCCTTCACGGCATCGTACAAGATCATGGCGCCGTCCATGCGCGGCACCATGTGTCCTCCGATCTGTTTGGGCCAGTGTACGGGCTGGTTCGGGTCCAGCTCGATGCCCTCCAGGTCGAGCTCGACGAGCGTGACGAGATAGGGGGTGCCGTCGACAGTGTGGCGCGAGGTGGTAATGTTCAGCGTCGACGGTCTCGGAGCATGACGCAGTTGCTGGATGAAGGTAGACTTGCCCACGCCTTCGGCGCCGATGACGGCAATGTTGATGGGTTCCATGGCGGGTTTGGCATGCTCGAACTGGGCCAATGGTCAGCCTGTCCCGTCCTCTCGGGGGCGACATAAGACGACACGGGCGTCCGTCTCCACGGCGGGATGGCGGCCGGCAGGCCAACCCGGTAGGTAGCAAAGATGGGCGGAGCGCCTACCCAGGGAGTCGGATTGGTGTCGCTCAGAGATTCCTTGCGAGGCGGGATCCACGGTTGTTCTCGAGCTTCATTGCGGTGGCCAGCACGCGTCGCCGGGGCGCCCGAAGCGCCGGGGTTCGAGATGGATGCGGGCGCGGGCGCGGGCGCGGGAGCGGGAGCGGGGGCGGCAGAGGGAGCGGGCGCGAGAACAGGGTCGTGGTTGTGGTCGCGGTCGGGGTCGGGGTCGACGGCGTGATAACGCAGGAAAAAAGGGTCATCGACAATGGAAGCGAACGAATCTCGGTTGCCTCCGGCTGAGGGATCGTCGACAAGCAGGAATGTGCCCTCGGAGCCGGGGGCGGAGGGGACGTGTCCGGAGGGCGGAGCGAAGCTGGAGGCTGTTGTTGGCTTGCTTGGGCTGCTCGCGGCAGCTCTAGCAGCTCCAACGCCAGCGTCAGCTGCACCCCGTGGCGGGGTCGCGGACGGCACAGACCGCAGCTGCTGCGGCACTGCTCCTCCGGAGCTGCCTGACGCGGCCTGGTGAGTCTGTGCCCACATTATCGCTTAGGAGCACATGCTGTGGTCCGCGCGGAAAACACAGCAGAGCAATCGCATGCTGTGGACAGGCAATAACCTGGAAGTTAAAGTTGCCGCCCAACTGCTGCCGTCCTTGTCCGGGATGACAGACAGCGTTCTGCGAGATGCAGCAAAAAGGGCTCCAGCGTACGGAATACACCGAGCTACCCCAGGCAACGTGGTTGAACAATCGAGCAGCCGATGCGAGTCGAATGGATTGATTGACTGCGAGCGAATGATCGATTGGGCACCAATAAGTCTATTGGATTTAAGGATCCAAGGGCTCCTGTCAGGGTCAGGGCCGCTCTTTCTTTCTCCCCGGATCCCAAGCGGATGGCCACCTCGGCACGACGACGGCAGGGCGCAGCTTCCTTTCCTTCCAGGCTCCCCTTCACCCCAGCGCCACGCCAACAATCTGCAGTGGCTAACCTCTCTGTACCTAGCCCGGTAAGTTACCTAAGTCGACGCCCACAGCGATTCAGCAAGGGTCCCCGTCGTCGACCGTCGACTCGGAGCAAACGACCATGGAAATTAGGATTGTATTCTGTCCTTTACGGGTCCGTATATTGTTCCGTGCAAGCCAGTCGGGCCCGAGGGGGTCGGCATCCAGTTATGCCGCAGGAGCCGGCGACAACTCCGGGGACCTAACGTTCCTCAACGGCTTCCAGCGCTGTGCGGTTCCTGCGCGTTGTTTGCACTCTTTGGAGCGTCCGGGTCAGCTTGCGCCGTGTGGTCGGCAGCGGTCCCCTAGCGTCCTGCCGGAGTGGCCCCTGCATTGCAAGGTTCCTTACCACCCAGCAACTCCGAAAAAAACGCGCATTTCGGAAGCCAAACCTTGGAAGAGATACCCGGTGCAAGCGAGCCCACGAAACCTGAAAGACAACGAAGATGTAAACGAGGTCTTCATACGCCACGCTCTTCGCAGCCTACACAGTCGCTACTTATGCCTACAGTCGAGACGGCAGTCGCAGATTGCCCTGCAGCTTGGTACCTACTACACGGTTGTTTGTGTATCTACTGTAGGGGACAGCGAGGTGGGCATGATTGGCTGTTGACTCGAGTCAATGTCTCTAAGCAAGTAAGAAGAGTCGTCTCATTTTCCTTCAGAAAAAATTTTGTAGCTTGTTGTTTTCCGTCTGTCGGCTGAACATGGAGAAGAACAAGGAATAAGGAAGGAAGAAAGAAAGAGGATGAAGTTCGAAGGAGAAGAGAAGAAGGTGAGGAGCGGAACGAAAGGGAAGAGAACAAGCCGGCCCAAACTTCTGGACACTGGGTGGCTCTGGACGGAACACTCTCTCATACCTGGCCAGACAGTGACATGCACAAAATGCGGGAGAGCTTCTGCGGAGTATGCACCACGATGTTGTAACTGTCCGTTGCAACGCCGTTGCACCCGTCATGCATGTGCTGGCGCTAGAGACGTTCTGCTGCTTCGGCAGGTCCACTCACGGCTCTGCAGCGCCAATCGCAGCGAGACCGACCGACAAGCGCCGTCCAGGGAAGCACACCGCTTTCCTCGTTCTCGTCGAGGGACTTGTTCAGTCCTGAACTCCGAATTCGACCATTACTGGTCCTCAGCCATGAGTTGTTTGCACTACTCTCTGCGATTGACGCAAGTGTTCACTAACGGACCGAATTGAAGGCCGGCTTGCGCTCAGAATACCTAAGTATCCTGTAGTGTATTTACAGTACAGTATTCGTGTAAGTTTCATACCCTACACAATAAACGCTACCACGGCCAAACTTTAACTGAAGACAGCCTTCACGGGTCTACTTTCACTGCACAAATAGGACTCGGCATGGAGAACGGAGACCCGAGTCCAAACCAGGCTAGCACGGCCTGAATACGGATTCGGCTGTAATCCGTCCTGTGTTGTAGCTCATAATAGTGTACGGGATAGTGTACGGAATACATAAAATTTACACTATTAACTTATGGTACTCTGTACTCCGTATCGCGGAGTGCAGTGTAAAGCTGTGGGGAGGTTTCCCCAAGGGCCTGGGCAGTGTCCACCAATTCGGATGTGCTTTAAAAACTGGGGCTCTAGTCTCACTGCCAATCAGATCACGCAGCAGACAGTGTTTCCTGCGGTCTGACCAGTTGACTTTTTTCCCCTGAATCCCTGCCTCTTCCGGACCCTGCGAGGCAAGCCAGGCAAGAGGCACATGCAAACCTCCCGTCTGTCCTCTGTCCAGAAAGGCAAATCATGAGAGCCTGGTGTCCAGCAGGATGACATACGTTAGCTGCTTTGCTCTGCAGCCTATCCATCATCGTGGTACGTGTGAGGATAACTATTATGGAGGGCAGAAAATAGCTGGAAGAGGAGGCGCATGAGCCAGCCGCAACTGACCCCCTGAGAAGCACCTGCACCAATCTCCGCAGGACCTAACTGCGCACACTCCGGAATACACTAACAACCAGTGGAGCAACGCTTCTCTTCTCCAGCATGTCCCGCGATCAAATCCGGCATCTGATCAACTGTCCATTCCTGACAACGCCTCAACGCTGCACTTCCCGTTGGTCGGTCCCTCCTACTGAGTCCCACAACCCCCAATGCCTATGGACACGACGACACGAAACAACCGCACGCAATAACTAACCTTAGCCGGACCCGCCCGTTGCCTCGCAGCGGCTCACGAGAACGCAAGACCGCCACCCCCAAGGTCGCGTGTTTTGCAACCCTAGTGCACGACACTAGCGGCGTCGGCAGCAGGGATGTTGTCGTCCACAGTGACTGTGCCCGGTGCGGGTGGTGCCCCCCTCCGGATGCAACGCTTTATTGCTTGCTATAACTACGTACATGGGACGCGGTGTGGCGTGGCCCTCGCCGAGTCTCGAACCAAACCCAAGGACTTCTCGATTCCCAAAACTGACTTCGTGTTGTTGTGTTCTGTGTCTCAGGCCGTACCATACCGCGCTTTGCGGACAATTCAAGACCGGTCTGGTGTCTCAGACCGATTTCGTCTCTTTTGGCGCCCGCTGAGACGGCACCATTCGAACCCTCAGGGTACAGTATTGTGCACGCCGCTGTGAAAAACAAGGTTCACAGTGAGAAGTCGAAGCGTCGTCGACCCTTCCTACTAAGTCATCTGGGCCGGAGTATTCTCCGAAACTGTTCGTCCAGATATCATCTGGACCACCCACAGCTGCCCTCGCACCAGTTTTCCGCTTGTTGTGGGCTCCATGTTTGCGTGGCCGGCCGGACAATGCAATACAGAACAAATCACGGCAGGGAGCAGGTCTCGGCCGCCGCTCGGCAAGGAGGGAGGCAGCGCAAGGCGCCGGCTAAGGTGCCCCAGGGGCACTTCGATCCCGACGAGCTGACCCGTCGGCTATACATGGTCTTAGCCGAGCAAAAGGCGCAAGCCGAGCGGAAACAGAGGGCCCAGAGGCGCGGTTCAGCACCCTCCTCCACAGGTACGCGGCACCGAGAGGACGCGAAGCCGGACCGAGAAGGACGGCAGCAACTGGCCGAGCCACGAGCCGACCTCATTACGGAATGGAAGCGGTCCGAGCCGACCAAGCGCAAGCCACCTCACGCGGCGCTCGCCGTGCCGGCTTCAGACGCCTCGGGGAGCCAGCCGACCCAGTATCACCATGTTCCGAGTCAGGCCGCCAAGCAATTCACGGCAACAGCCACGGCAGACAACATGCGTGACAGCAGCCTCGTGCACAAGCTGTCAAAACACGCACTGAAATTCCACCTGGAAGGACCCAGGGCAGCCCGCCCGGCAGCAGGCGGCAGCGGCGGCGGCGGCGGCGGGGAAGAAACGGCGCTCGCGCCGGCCGAGTTGACCCGCGCGCTGCGGCAATCGCAGGCCCAGCACAACAAGCTCCTCGGGCGCAACCAGTTCCAGCGCACGCGCACCCTGGAGCAAGCCGCGCGGCTCGAGCACGCCCAGCACCAGCAGCAGCTGCAGTCGCCGCGCGAGCACACCTTCGAAGCCGAGCTCTCCCGCCTGCTGCCGGACGGCCACAAGCCCGCCAGCTGGTGGCACACGCGCCGCAACAGCACCGGCAACACCATCGACCCGGCCGCCACCTTCTCCTCCTCGGACACCAGCCGCAGCCAAGCGCACCTCCGGCGCTCGCTGATCGCGCTCGACCCGTTGAAGGACGTGACGTTCGAGGACGTCGTCGCCGCCACCTCGCCGTCCGCGACCGCCGCCCCACTGCTGGCCGGGGACGGGCGCGAGCACGAACCCGAACTACCGCGGTTCCCGCCGCCCGAGCGGGCGCGCGCCGACTGGACGCAGAGCGACGACACGGGGCGCAGCAGCGGCGGCGGCAGTGGCGGGGGGTATCACCAACAGCGGGGCGGGCCGAAGCTGCTGCTGCAGCTGACGCCGCTGCTGCGCAAGGCCGATTCGCTGTGGGCGTTGCGAACCGGCAGGAGGGGCAGTCGGGATTCAGCGGCCGGGGTGGGGTCTGGGGCGGATAAAGAGGAGGGGAGGAAGGGAGACGGGGAAGGGGGGAAAGGGAATGAGGAGAAGGGGGCGAATGAGTCGCCTATTAGTAGTCCCAGGACGGCGGGGAGAGGGTCTTTTTTTGCCAAGTTCAAACGTTAGCTTCGAAGGAGCGGGTGAGGCCGTGGGTGGTCTTACCTGGTTGCTTTGCAGCTGTATGTTTATAGTAATGATAATGATATGGAATGGCATGAGGAGGAGCATGTCCGCTGCTGCGGCCGTGTTTCCTCCCACGGAAGCCATCTCTTCTCCAGGTGGCATCTGCTCTTCGAGGCCTCGCCAAGTCCCAAACGACATCCCTCTCACCCATGCAAATGCACTTAGACATGCACTCATGCCCTCACTCACGCCCTCACTCACGCACGCACGCAGACACACACAAGTAGCCCAAACACACTCACTCTCCGTCCTAAACTCAGCCCCCCTCCTCCCTCATCAACCGCGCAATAGCCCTCGTTTCCTCCGCCAGCACCTCCTCCCTGACCAACTCAACCACCTCCCCGCCACCTCTCCCGCCTTGCCCCTCTTCCTTCTTCGACAGCAGGAACCGCACCAGATCACAGAACTCTCGCACGCCGTCGCCCGTGTCGCTCGGGTCCGTCCGCGCCCTGCGCAGCGCCTCGGCGCCCCGCCGCAGCCCCACGTCCCGGGTCCAGGGCTGCTGGTGCTGCTGCTGTCTGTGTCGCGGCATGTTGCCGCGGAGGGAGGGGAACTTGGAGAAGGGGTCTCCAGCGGCGTCCGCCTGCGGCGGTGGGAGGGTCGTCTCTTGAATGCGGGCTAGCGCGGCCGGCAGCGAGGGGTATTTGTTGAAGAGCCGCTGGAAGGTGTCGCGGTGGTCGAGGAGGATGCTGTAAGGGTCTTCTTTTTGTTCTTGCGACTGGGGGTTTGAGGGGTTGTTGGCGTTGGTGGCGGTGGCAGAAGGCTCGGGTTTGGGGAGGTCGGGCGGATGGTTCTCTTTGTGTTGCTTGTTACAGGCCACGGAGCAGCTGAGTTGTAGAGAAGGAGATGGTTAGAGAGAATGACCGCAAAGGGGTTGTGAGACGGGCTGACGTGCTATGGCATGGAGCACCGCGGGCATTTGTACTTGCCCGGGTTCGCGCCGCATACGACGCAAAGCTTGGGCTCGGGTCTTTTCTGTGGGGGCGACGGCTCGGCATTCGAACCCGGATCTGCGGTGGAATCAATTGTTCGCGGCGCGGTCGGCTCGGGTGAAACGGCATTGGGCATGGTTGATTGCACAGCAGGCCCGGGGGCGTCGCTTTCGGCGGTCGACATGGCGCCGTTAGTGTCGTTGGCAGTCTGCACGCCCAGTGTTTGTTTCTATGGAGTGTTCCGGTAGGTCGACGAAAAACACTCTGCTGCTGGAGCAGGAGGATGCGAAGTGGGATGGATGTTACACAGGGTCGGCGCCAATTGGACGGGAACCTATCAGTTCGGGTCGGTTCGGCTGGGCCCGAGCTGGCAGGCCGAACGGAACGATAACAACGATCGTTGTGATCTCACTCAAGAGCTAATCGCGTCCTGCAGGTGATCCAGCTACCCGGGTCAAAGGGCTTGCATGCGTTTCCAATGGCCCGACAGCTTGGCGGAGACGGCGTTGTCCAGTGACGTGTCGTGTAAAGCAGATTCTCAGGGTCCTTGACAGAAATTTAGGTTGCCAAGCCAGCTATGACGCAACAAGCTTGGTGGGGCGCAAGCGAGTTGATCGGAATTGTACGGATAATGCATGGTTTGTCAGCCTGTTGGCTTTGCGGCAATGTTCGGCAGCTCCACGGCATGTTTGCTTCTTTGGGCCTTTTTCCTTCTTCTCCCGATTAACTGCACTGCTTGCAACGCACTCCAGTTCAAACTTGTTACGAGGCATTCACAATGCCTTCAACCAAGCTTCTCCGGGGATTTGCGCCTCTGGCGTCCCAATCCGCCCGGCCAGCCAAACGACCCGTGACATGTCTCCGGCTGCGGCAAGCAGCCGCCACTAGACAAGCACACACCGGCACCGGCGCCGGCGCTGTCACTGGTGCGCGCCTCCCCTCGAGCACAGCGACCCTGCGACCGCGGCTCCCACCCACCCAGCAACCATGGACCCTCCTCTCCCGGACCTCCCGCCGCACAATCTTCATCCAGACCGAGAACACGCCGAACCCAGACGCGCTCAAGTTCCTCCCCAACCACCGTGTTCTGCCGGAGGGCCTCAGCACGCCCTTCGTCGAGTACCTGTCGCCGCGGTCGACGATCTCGCCGCCGTACCCGTCGCCGCTGGCCGCGCAGCTCCTGAACATCGACGGCGTGACGTCGGTCTTCTACGGCGCCGACTTCATCACGGTCACCAAGGCCGCCGACGCGAACTGGGCGCACATCCGGCCCGAGGTGTTCGCGCTCATCACCGAGGCCATCACGTCCGGGCAGCCCATCGTCACCGTGGCGGAGCGCAAGGAAGGGGCCGCGGCCGCGGCGGAGGGCCGGGCGGACGACGTCGCCGAGCGGGACAGCCTCAGCTACGACGAGAACGACAGCGAGGTGGTCGGCATGATAAAGGAGCTGCTTGAGACGCGGGTGCGGCCGGCGATTCAGGAGGACGGTGGGGATGTTGAGTTTAGGGGCTTTGAGGATGGGTATGTGATGCTGAAGCTGAGGGGCGCATGCCGGACGTGCGATTCGAGCACCGTGACGCTGAAGAATGGGATTGAGGGCATGCTGATGCACTATGTGAGTTCGCCACTGCTATGAATTCGTTTCCCAAACGGGATCGTGTTGTTGACCACGTCACAGATCGAAGAGGTGAAGGGGGTCCACCAAATTTTGGACCAGGAGGAGGAGATGGCGATGAAGGAGTTCGCCAAGTTCGAGGAAAAGCTCAGGGCGCAGAAGGGCGAAGTGCCCCCTTCTACCGTTGGGAAAGACTCCCTGGATAGAGTCCCTAGCTAAGAGTTACCTTCCTGGCTGGCGGATCATTGTGGGCTGCAGTGGCAAGGAAACTAGGCTTGGAGGCTTGGCCTGTTGTTGCGGCGCGGTTTAAGGATTACAAAGATTCTCTAGAAGCTTTTTTTCTTTCCCCTCAAAGAGCCCCCTCAATGTACATATTGAATGACTTGAACAGTCACTCGAGTACCCACCATGCTGTGGGCTGATTTCGCCGCAAAGTATCCATGGATGACACGACACTGGTGGATAGGTAGGCAATTATCAGCTGTTGACAGACAATTATGCTGGTAGACCCGGTCGGCCAAGAGGTGCCGCAAAGCAGGCTCACGTGTGTCCTACAGGCGTCGTCATTTTGCGGCAAGACCTAGACAATGCAAGTTCTGGAGCATCGTCGTTTTGCCACTCGGTGTGTCAACGCCGCGCAAGTATCCGTATATGCGGTACGTTACTTGTGCATCAGGCATGGATGCTGCCTTGGCATGCCCAGGTCTCGAATGCTCATCTTGGCCGCCACGAGAGCAGAGAATGACAAGGATGACGCTCGGTCGAATGCTATTGCATACCTGACATACATTGTCGATGGGCCAACGGCCAGAGTCGCTCAGCGTGACCCTGCAAAGTGCATACACTCAACCGGTCAACACCATCTTTATACCGACAAACACCATAGGTCGGCACCGCCCTCCTCATGGCTTTCGTTGCATCAGCGTACGGGATGACTTCGAAGCGAATGACACGCAACCGGCATGAAGCAATGTATCCTCCAATAGAGCCGCTGACCAGATTTGACACAATACCGGGGTGCCTACCGCTTTATGGCGAGGTAGGTCAGGTCCTTGCAATGTCACAGGAGGCTCGAGCTCACAGGCTGGAGCTACCTTACCTACCCTATCCCCGGAGGAAGCGGGGAGAAGGCGAGTAAACAGAGCCGGAGGACAGAAAAAGGCAAGTTGAAGCCCGGAAGTGTGACCGTCAGCCGTCAGAGGACAGAAGTCAGTTGGCCGTCAGGTACTGTGGCACTTAGGTACTGATCTGATTTAGGATTGATACGAATGGTGAGAAATTGTGCTCAAAATCTGTTGCTCCGTTAAGTAGGCAGGCAGTGGCTTCATTCGGGGGGTTTGGTGAAGCCACAGACTCCAACTCGTCAGCGTTTGGTCAGGACGTTGGAGCTCATCAGGGCTTGCCCGCCGTTTGCCGACTGCGCTCCACATTGGGTCCAGACGTACATAGATCGGAGGATCGTTGAGAATCCGGGGGAAAAGTGTACATACATCAAGCGCCTGGGGGGCAAGTATTTCTGCGCACATCGCACACTCGCATCAAGAGCCTCGGAGCAGAGATCTCCAGGCCGAGCCAGGCGGAGCTGCGCATTGAACGTCTGCGGAATACCCCGTGCCGCTGGTAAGAGGGGGAACCCGGAATATTTGGGGTCAAATTCGATCGATCGCGGACTGCTCTGTTACTTGATCGGAGGGATGCCGCCGGAGATGGCAAATGAGGGGCATACCTCCAAGACAATGAGGGGAAGTCGCCTGGATTTAGGCTGATGAATGTGCCGTTCTTGAGGTATCCTGCACCATCTCGAAGTCTCCGTTAACGTCTGATCTCGGCATGACATAACGCCACATGGCTCAAGGCCGTTGGCGTTGGACCGTGCTGACGGAGCGAGGGCTCTTGACTCCGAATGGTCAAATAATGATCGGTAGATGACGCTGCCTGCCCGGTACACTTATGCTGGTTTACTCTGGTGGGGGAGCTTAGACGAGGGTTATAACTTCCAGCTCTTACCTTCCACAGGGCATGATCCAATGCAGTATAACAGTGATGAATCACAGCTCGTTTGTGTCTTCGCGAGAACCTCCACCGATGGCCCACCCAAGCCTCCCGGAGCCGAGGCCGATGGACCGTGCGCGCTGAGCCACATCGTGTGACCGCGAGGGTTACCACTTGCACCGATGTGTCGACGATGATGGTGGTCCAGCCGAGAGCGACCTCAACCGGCCCCGAGCGACCGATTAACATGAGCCGTTGAGGATGGCGCGAGTCTCTCTTTCTTTGAAGACTTCATCGGGCTGCAGAGTCGCGATGGTGCGGTTTCATCGCAGACGCGATGTTCCTTTTTCTCCCTAACACACTGCCATGATGCATCTCGCAGGGACGGAAAAGCAGTCTGTGTGCATACAGCCCTTCAACGAACGGGCTGTGCTATCCTGTCTACTCCGTCGAACGGCACGCCTTGAGAGCCGGTGAGGTCTGTCGAGGTCGTGTGAGTGCGAAGAGCCACTGAGATCGGTGGACCAGACTCCCTGCAAGCTGCACCAGCCAACCGCTTCCGGCGGGCTGCAGGTCGGGGAAACATGCATGAGTGAAGAATCATGCACGGGGGAGGCGGGCGCGGAACTCCCTTCGAAAAGGACGGTCATAGGGCGGCGCAAGGGATGCAAGAGGATATCCGTCGCGAATCTCAATGCTCGAGGCTCGAGAAAGCTTGAATGGCAAGAATAGTCAGCAGAGAAGCGGGAAACCTGCTCCTGCGCTCCCTTCTTCTCTTGTAAGGTCGTCTAACATCTCGAACGCGGACTGCTGCATCAGGTTTGGTTTTGTGCTCGGTTGGCTCTCTTCTTGACCGACTACCTACCAGGTAGGTAGGGAAGGGGCCGCCAGGGCGTGCAGCCAGAGCGTTGCACACGGGAAGCCCATCCACAAGCCCCTCCTTCCCCGCCCCAGATTTCGGCGAACCTGGGGCCTCTAATTGTGGTGAGTGGGCAGGGATCAGGGGCTACACGCACACTATGTATATTTTCCTAGTCCTCCACACAATACAGAGTAGTGTACAGTGCGCACTAATCCGCACAAGACAGAAGAGCGCTGCCAAGCTGGCATCTCATGATCTTAAGGACTCGGGATAGCCTGCCAGTTATGTCACGTCTTGACTCTCAGAGCGACCTGGCGAACTTGACCACCTCCTAGCGGTTTTGACTATCAAGATTGTTGCGCTACCGCAGTACGCCAGTACAGTCACCGGAAGTCAGGTGAGGCCATGTAAGTTATCCACGTATACGAACTACTGTGTATTACCTGATCTACAGTATTCCGTAGAGGTATGGATTAATCGGGGTAGGATGGGAACACAGCTTCCCATGCCCACCGTCGTAGGCTCCCGAGGTAAGTGTACTGTGGTAGAACGACTCCCGAAAACTGCAACATCAACGCCGATCCTGCACTTGCATTATGGCGCCTTCATTTACAATGTCGCCATCTTCATCGGCTCCCCAGTGCCCTTGCTGGCATCGATGAAGCCCTACAGTCACCAAGATTTGCCGTTTTCGGGAGCGCCCGAGGTTCACGATGTGTACTGCTTCACTGCCAGCGGAGAAAAGCATAATGAAGGGTTGAGATCAGCATAGTGCGAGGAATTCCGCACCACACAGTGGCTTTGCATAGGGAGTAAAATTTCCAGGGCTCGTACGATACCTAGTTCGGTGCCTCCGCACCTTCCTCGCTCCGCACCTTACTCGAAATTGTTGTACTGTGGTAATCGGGGCCGCATGTAAGGATGCATCGAACACCAGCACAGAAATCTTTCATCAGCAAATGCGCACTCTTCCATGGTTTCTGCGTCCCCACACCGACGTGCTGCTTTCGCCCCTGCATCCGCTCCCGAACACTCTTCCTGGGGGTGGACCCAATTTCGCATAACCCCCCAACCCAGCCCACTGTTAGTTAGGTCATTGTCCTTTTGTGGCACCAGGGTATCCCCCGTGGCTCTTCTGCGCAACTGACACTGTACGTTAAAGTTCGACTTGGAGACAGACAAAAGACGACCGCTCACGAGACTCTCTCGCCTCACGCAAGTCGCCTGGTGCTTCGACATTCTGCTTGGAGCCCAGTCCGCCAAACCAGCAGACATCACCATCGCACTTTCTGTCTTTCTGGGATAATCCTTTTAAACTTCATCCCTTCTCCAACCTTTGCCACGGCATCGATGCATCTAGCACTTGGGCCCGGCTTCGGTTAGCTTGCCAGACCTGAACCGGGGCCCAGCCACTAGCAAGCAGCGTGCCACACTTCCCCAGCTTTCCCCGCTCACACCTCGACGCTCCGGTCCTGTGTGGTTAAAGCACAGGCACGCTGACCTTCGCGCCTCCATCCTCGTTGAGCCTCCTCATATCTTGAGGCGACCTTTCCTCCTCCTCCTCCTCCTCCTCCTCCATCTCTACACGTCCTCCCCTCCATCCTCCCGTCCCGTACTCTGACAACTCCGGAGACGCGCACCTGTCAGTCTGCCCGAACAACTCCGTGCATGATCGAACACGGTGCCGGCCAGCGACACGCGATCTGCCATCCGCGATCCGCGATTCGCGACCTGCGATCTGTCTTGCCCACCTCGGTCGCGCACCTCGAGTCTGCAATGGGAGATCGCGGCTAGACCTGTCGCATTCTCACACCGGCACGGCTCAATTATTTACTGCTTATCCACTTCGCCCCGCGCATCTCTTCCCTGGCCACTATCTCGTGGCCCGGTCTCTGGCGACCCGCAACGACGAGGGCCGCGTTCGAGAAGCTCGGCTCCTGCATCTGCCCAATTGGACAGACCACGGACGGGCCTTCCTCCTACATCCTCGCCTTGACCGAGTTACCTTTCCGTGCCGTTTCCGAGTCGTTAAGGTCATTGCGATCCGTGTGGGCTGCGTGGTAGCATCCCCAACTTATTCTTCCAGAGGCTCGGCCGTGTCCGTGAGCGCTCTCCTGTAACGACCGTTTTCGGCTGCGTTGAACAGGAAGATAGGCGGGTGGAAAGGGCATATCGCATCGAACATAGATATAACCCAACTCGCTCTTTGGTAAGTTGTCCCCTCTGGTCCCGACGGTGGTGGCGGTCGACTAGTCGTGCCGCCGGTCACCCCATTCTGGAACGCATTCTAACACTTGTTTGTCAGTCGGCTACGCTTACGAGTGAAAGCCTTCCATCATCGATCTCCTAGGTTTGCTTGTGTCGTTTTCATCCGCCTCGCCGCATCTCCATTGTTCCGGTTTGCGACGTCGAACGATAACGTCGGCGCTTACGATCTCCCGCCTACGATAAACAAACCATGAGCTCAGGTGGGAACAAACCTGGCCCTTTATCCAAGCCGGGCCAAGGCAACTTGCCGGCTGTGCCGCCAAGCAGCCAGGCGATACTGCTGGAGAAGTTGAATCGGAGGTCGACTCCCGACTCCGAAGCGATGGCGAGCTCCGATGACGAAGGCGACAGTCACCGACAGGATAACCCGCCTCCTCCCGCCCAGCCCTCAAAACCGGTGCGTCGGGCCTCCTGGCTGAACGACACATCTCAACAACCTGTTCCTCGCCCAACCCAGAGGAAGGGGTCCTTTGCGAGCAGTTCGATGTCTCCAACCACCTCCCACCCGACCACCCCTTCAGGGGAGGCAGGTGTCGCAGGCTGGGGTTCTCACCCGGGCCCGGCCGGTATTCTTGGGCGGGGTCATTCAGCAAGTGGTTCATTCCCCTGGGGCACTGGCATTTGGAATACCGAGAGGAAAGAGCCACCCTCGCGTCTGACCGAGGTTCTGCCTTCACCAACCTCCACGGTTCCCCCCGGAGGCTCCAGCAGCTCATTTTTCTCACCTGACGGGGGGCTGGGCGGCTTGACGCAGACCTCGCCCGCTCCGAGAGACTCACCAAACTCGCAAATCCCCTTCGCCATTCCCCTGCACCCGACCCCCAAGACCTACCGTTCCCAGTCCTATTCGGTGGGGCAACTCGAGCCTGAGGCGATCGCCCCGTCGATGGCTACATCTACCATCATGGGAACCCGTCGGCCGATCGCCCATCACGGCCTTCAGCACCGGCCGTCCCGGCCCAGCATGCTTAGTGAGATGTCAAACGATGGCTCCTTGCTGGGGAAGGTGAACGAGGACGAGGACGATGACAGCGGTGGCTCCCTGCAGGGAAGTCAGCATCAAGACCAGGCCAAGACCATTGAGATGCTGCAGCGGGAGAACATGTTGCTGCGCCAACAGCAGTATCAGAATGCCAGATTGCGCCCAAGGGCCTCGACAGCGAGCGCTTTTGGCCTGAGCAGCAGTTACCTGCAGGAGCCAGTGCCAGAGGAGTCGGATTATGCGGTCGACGAGCAAGACGAACTGAACGACGGCTTGGACATGCCGTCCCGAAGGGATATCGCGCGGAGAATGAGTGAGTTCGGCGTGGGCCCCTTCAGGACTCCGTATCCGGTGGAGAACCGGAAGTTGGAGAACGTTAAGAAGGCGTTTTGGCAGAGCTCGCTTGGTTTCGGAGGGTTGGGGGATCTTCCTCAAAGCAGGCGGCACTCCTTCGCAGACGTGCCCACACGGCAGGCTTCAATCGGTTCCATTGGAGACACCGTGCAAGCACACGAACCGGCGGCGCAGGACCTCGTTCATGCGCAAGACTTCGCCCCTTCGTACCCTGAGAATCCCAACTATCCGATGACGAATCAAGGTAGGCATGCTTCTTTGATCCCGACTCGGTTCGCTTATTTAACGAAGCTTCCAGTTTCACCCTACTTCGCTGGCGTCGCTGGTCTTGCCGGTTCCCCGCAAGCTCTGGCCCAGTCTGCGTATGGCGGCCATTTTGCGTCTCCCTACGCAGGGGTCACTGGTCCGTACTCCCACCGACCGACCTCGCCTCATCGCAGTATGTACGGCATGTCGCAGCCAAGACACAACCAATCCCTGCACATCGTGCTTTTCAAGTGCTCTAGGGCCGATGTCTTCTACATCCAGGAGGGCACTGGTCTCACCGTCAAGCCTGGCGACCTGGTAATAGTGGAGGCCGATCGGGGTACAGACCTGGGCACCGTCGCTCGGGATAACGTTGATTGGCAGACCGCGAAGGAGCTCAAAGAGTACTACGCCGAAGAGCAGTACAGGTGGCTCATGATGTACTCCCAGAATGCCGCCGCGTCGCAGGATGGCGTAGGGGCTGGCCTCATGGCCGCATCCAACGGTCTCCAGGGGAGCGCTGTTGGCGGGATGGGGCCTCCGAACCAACACCACCACATACAGGAGTCAGGCGCAGGCGAGCTGAAGCCGAAGCTGATCAAGCGCCTCGCTCAAAGCCACGAAATCCATGCCTTGCGGGAGAAGGAAGGCAATGAAGCCAAGGCGAAGCGGATCTGCCAGCAGAAAGTCAAGGAGCACGGCCTCAACATGGAGATCCTCGATGCCGAGTTCCAAATGTGAGTTTCCATCTAGCTGTCTTTGTCTAGCGCAGGACCCGAGATTGACTTGAACGGCAGGGATTGGAAGAAGTTGACCTTCTACTATTTTGCTGACACATACATTAACTTCAACTCGCTCGTCACCGATCTCTTCAAGATCTACAAGACCCGCATCTGGATGTCCGCGATCAACCCGGCATCCTTCGCCAGCCCTGCTCTAGGACTGCAAGCTCCAAGTGGCGTCGGCCCCGGAGCGGTGGTGAACCGCTCCGCCACATCGGCACGCCGCCAGGAGTCGCAGCAGGAGTCCCAGTCCGCCTTTTCTGGGTCCAACCAAGCTGGCCGCGGCACTCAGCCATCGTTCGCCTCGACGTTCACCGGTGATCGAGCGGTAGCGCCAGGGTCGAATTACACAGCGACTAGCTTTCCCTACAACACCAACGCCGCCTTTGGGAATGCCGCTCGGGCAGGAGGCGCTTTGCCGTTTAACCCCGGTATGATGCAAGGTGTTGATGCTTTCTCCGGGACGTTGCAACAGGGGGCGGACTACGCGGGGCGCGGGCGATTCTCCAGTCCGCAGTCTGTCACTGGCTCGCAGCACGACCAGGCCATCCCAGCACTCGGGCAACAAGGCGACCTGCTCGGCTCGTTCCAGGGCCTGTCGTTGAATTCCCGCTCGACGTAAAGGCCCGGCTTCTTATTCCGTTTCTTCCATCTCAACTTCCGTCTACACTTCAAGATTCCCACATCCGGACCACCTGCGATCCAGGAACAACAAGAAAAGACTGCCACACAAGAGACGTGCGGAACGGCCGGAACTTCAGTTATGAGGTTATGGGACACGTCAGACGACGCTTGCAGCTGACATCAAAGGCTGCTATCTTCCGTCGTGGGCGTTTTCTAGTGTTGTACTCGACGATTCGGGCCAAAAGACCCAGCCCACGGCACCGTCTCTTGTTTTGTTTTTTTCTTCTTGCGCCTTTTGCTTGCTCTTGTCTTGCTTTCTTCTGATATTTTGCTCTCTCTTTTTCTCAGAAAGGCTGACGCCAGGGCATCTTTCACGGTTTAAGACGGATCATGTTCGATGTCACGCTTTCTTCTCTTGATTTTAATGATGTGGGAGTTTTCGATGGGTGAAGACGGGCCACATTCCTTCTTCCTATATCTTTTTTTCTTTTTTTTTTTTTCTTTTTTTTTTTTTTCCCTGAAATCATGTGCCCTTCTGCACCGGTGATGCAGCCTCGCCCGCTGTTGCCTTGATGAAATGAAAGATATTCCGGCCATAGACAGAGAGACACAGAGACAGAGACGGCTTCAGGGCTTTTGTACGGGTCATTGTGTGATTTCGGAGAGAACTACAAAAGGGACAACAAGAGGACTTTGGTTAGGAGATGGGATACCTGTACAGAGCAATACAATCAGAACTTGGGCTTCGGGATTGTTCACCACAGTAGGCGCGCTGACGTGGCGGGGCGATGGTTTCGGATAAAGCACCTTGAGGTACCATAGGTACATTCATGATTACATTCCCTTTGATCGAGGAGCATTTCCGCTGTTTTGGCCCTCATCGACGAGTGACTTGGGAGTGACTGAGCATTTGGCAGTACCTGGCCGAAGGATTGCAGAATCGAAAAGCCGTCCTTGTCTCATGTCGTCAAGGGACAATCCACGTCGGCCACTTATCGTCTCTTTCATGAAATGGGCGACGACAACCGCAACATCGAGAAAACGTACCTTCCCCAAGATTGGGCACCCTCGGCATCACCACTGGTGCCTGCTCTTTGTTCCGCTCGCGCCTTCCCCCGAGCCCGCGAGTTGTTCTCCCAATGAGGGAAGGCACAACTGGCCGAGCTGTCAGACTTCGAAGCATTGGTTGATGTGGCCATGCCTCTTTTGTTCCGCTATCTTTCATTCTTGGCTACAGCACACTCGATCGATTCCCTAGCGGCCAGCTTCGCGGGCCTCTTCTGTCCCTTTTACTCGAGGGAGCGATCACGTCCGCCATGGCACCAAAGAGAAAGACTAGAGACGCCGCTACTCCGGATCGTGCTGCGGTCTCTCGGGGACGGTCCAAGCAAGTGTCCAAGCCCTCGCCAGCCTCAGACGGGAATGAGAGCGAGCTACTCATCTCAAGGCCAGCCAAGAGAGCCCGTGGTGCTGCTGCCCGAGCTGCTAGACGAGAAGACAACTCGGATGATGACTGGGGGAATTACGGCCGGTATCTAGGGTCACACCAGCTGCCTTGAGCTTAGAGCATCCCGCTGACTCTCAGGGACAAGGGGCTCCTGGAAGCCAACAACGATCGAGCAGCACCTGATGGACCAAAACCGGAAATCCAAGGAGTTCATTCAGGGGTTTAAAGAGCAGGTCGCCCAAGGTCGGGAGCGCGCCCTCGAGAACCTGGCGAAACTCAAGCAGGATCTGTGCGTAGCAAGCACCCCTCACCACTCGTCCTCCAAGAGTCGTCGCTTACACACAGACAACCCATCACCAGCCTCCAACCCCACGATACCGTCAGTGACAACCTCTCCGAGCTCTACGCCACCCTGCCAACCAGCGTCCCTGGGCTGTCCGCGAAGGACAATCCGCTCTTCGCTCAAACGCAGCAGCTCATCCGCCTCAGCCGCGCAATCCTCAAGTGCCACCAGGAAGCAGACAGGGACTCGCGCGCGCCGCCGGACCTGGCCTCCCCGCGCGAAACGTGGAAGCAGGACGAGGAGGGCATGCGGAAGCTGCTGGAGTATGGCAGGCTGCACGCGGAGAAGGTCGTTGAGGGCTGGATCACGCCCACTGCTGAGGAGAGGCAGCGGGAGATGGAGGGGGTGGGTGATGATCAGGGTGAGAGTGGCGAGGAAAATGGGGAGCTGAGCGAGGCGGAAAACTTGGCCAAGGGGCTGTTTGAATGGAGGAACAAGGAGAGAAAGGCGTTGTTGGAGTGGAAGGAAAGCTGGGGTGTGGCGGCGAAGAGGCAGATGGTTGCGTTGGCCGGGGTGGTCAGGACATTGCCTTCTAAAGGCGATGCGTGAGCATGAGCCATGGCTGGGTTGCCGTTCTGCTGTTTACAACATGGGAAGAGGACCATGACCTGTGGCTTGCTCTCATGCGATGGGCTGAGGTCTGCTGATGTCTGAGGATTTGCTTTGGCTTGGAAACGTTGCTATGCAGGAAGAGAAGCTGTGGCTTATTTGGCTGATCATATATTGCTTGAGACCAAAGAGTCGGACCTAGAAAACAGAGCAGAAGTGCAAGATGCATTTGCACTTGAGGCGAGCTCTTGTCAATCGCTTTGCAAGGAGCTTGAGCTTGGTGCTCTGTGTGGGACTGTGCCAAGGCTGGTGGTTGATGAGAGAGCTGTGGAGCTCGGACCAGCTACGCTAGCTCGGATTAGGTCTAGCGGCTTGGCCCTTCGGTTAGGGCTTTCGCTTTTCCACAATCGCAGAGGCCCCGAAATTTTGTGTCTCTCGACTCTCACGAACTCGACCGATTCCCTCGATCGTACTAACAACAGGAATTCGAGGCTGGTGCGTATATCCCACTTCTCACGACGACACCGGGTGACCTGCTCCGTCTCCATTAGATCGATTTTGCGCATTGTTCGATTTGCTGGCGAGGAGGTGCTGACCTGCCGGATTGCACAGGCAAAATGGGTGCCCTGAAGTACCTCGAGGAGCTTTCGAAGAAGAAGCAGAGCGATGTCGTTCGCTTCCTTCTTCGGGTTCGCTGCTGGGAGGTCAGTTAACGCACCCTCGAGAATGTGGACGGCGGCTTGCGTGGTTCTATCGACGACAAACTCGATGCGTGCTTCCCGGGTCGACGCTGCCGCCGAGAGAACCACGACTCGCCCCGTTCTTGCTATACACTCGTTGAACATTTGCTGAGAGTGCATCAATATAGCTCCGCCAGTTGAACGTCATCCACCGTGCCTCGAGGCCCAGCCGCCCGGACAAGGCTCGCCGCCTGGGCTACAAGGCCAAGCAGGGCTATGTCATTTACCGCGTGCGTGTGCGCCGTGGTGGCCGCAAGCGCCCTGTTCCCAAGGGTGCCACCTATGGTATGTGGCCTCCGACTGCGACATCCGCTGGGGCGTGTGCAATTGGCAGCGCGCGGGCCAGGGGTTTCTGAAATGGGCGAAACTGACTTGTTTTTCCTCGTCCAGGCAAGCCCACCAACCAGGGTGTGAACCAGCTGAAGTACCAGCGCTCCCTTAAGGCCACGGCTGAGGAGCGTGTCGGCCGCCGCTGCGCCAACCTGCGCGTCCTGAACTCGTACTGGATCAACCAGGACTCGACCTACAAGTACTACGAGGTCATCCTCGTCGACCCCCAGCACAAGGCCATCCGCCGCGATCCCCGCATCAACTGGATCGTCAACCCCGTCCACAAGCACCGCGAGGCCCGCGGCCTTACCTCCACCGGCAAGAAGTCGCGCGGTCTCAACAAGGGCCACCGCTACAACAAGACCCGCGCTGGCCGGAGAAAGACGTGGAAGCGCCACAACACCCTCTCCCTCTGGCGTTACCGGTAAACGTCGCGCGGGCGACGTGGGCGACCGTAATGCATACTGCGGCGGCGACGGTGTTTCGGCTCTGGTTCTTCTGTTTAGTGCCGTGCAGTGGCCTATGGAACGGTTTGGCTCGGTCGGGAATCACGGCGGTGCCAAGCAGCTCCATGCTGACGTTCGGGAGCACTGGGAGGGGGTATTCGGGCTAGTTGAGCACAAAAGGAATGGACTGGCGCCCTTGCATGGGTTGCATATGATATCTGTCCGCAAACATCGCGTTTATGAATGGCATTGTGATTCCCCGGCTCGGAGTTGGGTTTGGAAGGCTTCTCATTTACACAGTATCCGTCTCACCGATTCGTGGTCCTCGTGTTTCCTTTGTCTCTGTGACCTTGACCTCTTTGCCTCCAAGGTGGGCAGGGCAAGCCCAGGCGGTCCCGTTCTGCTCTGCAGTACCGCCCGATTCATTGCTTCAGCCGAGCCTGGCCTAGACTCTGACTTCCTCCTCACCTTGATATCAAAGCCGTCACAGGCGAAGCAACGAACAATTGACTTCACTGGTTCCGGTCTCCCCTGGTAGGTTCAGCTTCCTGCTCGGCCGATGGCTCAGCATGGAGAGGTGTTTGTTTACACACGGCTGGAGATGGTCAAACGGGACAGGGATTGGCCAGTTGGACTAACGCGAGCGCTTGGTTTGTCAGGCAGGGTAGGTAGGTAGGGAGGAGGGGCGGCGGCTTAGATTTGATTGGGGATGTTCTCGGGCTCTGGAAGTCGTGTGTGTGAGAGAGAGAACAGACAGGGGGGGGGGGGGAAGAACAGAGGGGGGAGAGAAAGAAGAGAGAGGAGAGGTGTTTGGCAAATCTTTAGGGAGTATTATGCTTCAGGGAGTGTTATGCTTTGCTTTGCTTTGCTTCGCTGATCCTTTTGTTGGACGTCTTGGAAAACGAGGCTGTTGGGGATGGATGGTGTTCAACACTCAACGGGGAGGGATGAGCCGTCGGGAGGACAGAGAAGCGTGACGCTGTCCTCGCCTGGTGCCACCATGACCTTTTACATTACACCGTAGGACATGTTGTATTCTGAGAATCTTACCAGGTTGGACAGACCTCATAAAGCGAGGTTTCGATAGTGGCGGTTCTAGGGCATAATTCCTAGCTTTTACTGAGGTCTTACAAAACGAGGAAGTGACCGAGTACGCGGTAGGAGAACTCGATTGAGTCGAACGGCGCAACGAGATGCACAAGATACCACTCTACGCCACATGATCAGATTAGGGACTTGTTTGAGAACTTGCACCGTCTTGCTCGCTCGTCTCCACTAAATACAGGCAAACCAGGGCGGTGGGCACGGCCGGCATAAGCCAGCCGGCCAGTGACAAAGCCGTGCTGTGCTGCTGCTGAACGGTGGTACCGCAAAATGACGGTCCACGATCAATACCTCCACGCCGTTCCGTCATGTTGTTCCTTCCCCGCTCCCGGACTGAGATAACGAGAACCCAAGCCGGTGCGGAGCTTGAAGGCTGGCTGGACGGCGAGTCCTCAATGCCAGAACCGAAGGGCCATGACGGCTGAGTCCAGAAAAACCACGGCTGGGAATATCGGAAAGCAGCAGGCAGAGAAGAAGAACGGCCGCATTCCAAGTGCAGCTGCTGACAGGTGTTGAGCAGTGCAGCATGGACGGGCGTGGGGCGCGAACGCCGGGACCAAATGTAACAACGAAGAACGAAAATCGATGACTCCCATGGGGTTAAATAGCAAAGATGGCCAGCCAGACTGTCGCCTCCGCCCATTGGATTCGAGACGGCATCCAGAGCACAGGTCTCAGCCCTCGGAAGCCCGGAAAAGTGCCGAAAACCGCAGACGGTGCGGTGCCTCCATTGCGAGCAGTGGAGCGCAGTGCTTGGATGTGGACGGTGAGCGAGCTGTTCCGAATGTCGCTGGCCGAGAAGTGTATGGAAAACGGTGCAGCAGCCTCTGCAAACCAAGCCGTGCAGAGGGCGAAGACAATCCCCGAATCTCTTCGTGCCAATGTAGTCGATGCTGCTGAAAAAAACATCGCGGGGACTGATCATGCCAAATCTTGCCGAGGCAACAGTTTCGAAGGAGATGGCGGTGAGGCTGTCGAGAGATGACCGAAAGAAAGATTTGGCTGAGATCGGGAATAGGGAGGGTCATCCGAGAGGATTGATGATCTGAAATCGCAGGCAAACCCGAGACCAGATTGCGAAACCGAAAACCGAGATGACAAAGGAAAAAGAAGACCGAAACCAAGAATAATTATGCTTCAGGACGCTCTATGCCGTCGCCACCGCCTTTCGTACCTATCGAGCGGATAGTGTACAACAAAGCCGGCCCCCCCGAAACCCGGTCATCTTGAGTCTCGAGGAGGAGCTTATGCTCGATGGTTGTTTTCGTCGCCCAGGGAGTACCGTATCGCATCGTGAGGAAAACTCGATATGCCGTGCCGGTCGTCGCTATCGGAAACAGTGAGAAGAGGAAAACGGTCATGACGGTCGTAGCAGGCGATGATGCCATTGTGGCTAGTGTAGCAGGGGGAGAAAATGGACGGAGAAAACGCAAAAGGCCGAGCCTAAGTCTCATCATGCCGCGGAGGCAGTGTGGGCAACGCGGGGATGGCAATGGTTTAAACCCACTGAGGGGCCTCGCCGTTTTCGGTTGCAGAGCCCATTGCGGAAAACTGAGGCGGGAGCTGCTGGGCACGCGGCGTCTGCGGGGGAGCCTGGTTCTGAGGAGCAGGGACAACAATGACCGAGCTGCTCGGGTACATGCCGCCTGGCGCCATGGCACCGTTGACGCCATTGACGCCGTTGCCATAGGCTCCGGTTGCCAGAATCGAGGCGCCGTTGGCCATGGGCGCACGGTTGTGAGCCGGGCGGATGGAGACTTGGCCACCAGCTGGATCGGTCGGCATACCACGTCCGTCATTGGTCGGCCCAGTCCGCGCATCATACGCCTGGATCTTGGCCTGAATGCGGCGGCCATAGGGCGTCGCGCGGATGCTCGGCAGATTCGGGCGAATGGCTTCGACGAGACGGTGTTTTGACATGGGCGTCGAATAGTCAAGGGCGGTCTGGATCACGTAGTTGCCGAACGAATCGCGAAGTAGACGTTCGATCTCGCCGGGGGCCAAGAGCTCCGAGACGATCATGTCCCGAGACTGCTCGGAGGCACAGCGCAGACACTTCTCCACGACGTTCGAGCTGAACTTGTGCTTGGAAAGGGCGGCAATGCGGTTTTGGAACTGCTGCACGAGCGGCTCCGTGAACGTTTCCTCGTTGAGGTCGATGACGTACTGGACCACGTAGTTGCCGAACGGGTCCTGCACAAGGGTGACGGCATGAGCGGTGATGCGCTCGATGAGCCACACTTTCTGGGCGCCGTCGGCATGGTCGATGCAGCGCTGGAGAACGCAGCAACCGTGCCGGTGAGTGCCGACCTCGACGCAGTGCTTGCCGACAGCGTCAAAGATGAAGGAGGCGTCGGCAGCGCTGAGCTTGTTTAAGCACTTCTGAATGACGTGGTTGCCGTTGAGGTCCTGGATGAGCTCGACCACCTGGTTGCGCAGAGCTTCGACGATCAGGTTGATCTGAACCGGCGTGGTCACATGCTCGATCATCTTCTGGAGGGCTCGAGTACCATGCTGGTTCAACGCGATGCGGACCAGGTCGGACGACGCATTTTGGATCAAGACGGTACGCTCGTCATCGTTGCAGTACTCGAGAAGCTTCTGGCAGAGATAGTTGCCGAAGGGGTCGGTCATGAGCTCCACCACGTGCTGGTTGGTCTCGAGCCAGATCATGTGGATCTGCTCAGGAATACGGTTCTCGAGCTGCTTCTGCAGGTATCGACAGCCGTGCTGATCTTTGCAAAGCGAGTAGATGGTGCCACCGACCTGCTCAAGCGGCAAGTTGTTGAAGCGAGCCATGGCTGTGAGACGGGAGCGTCAGAGCACTGCAATGCAGCACTAGGAACCACCGAGAGTGGGATTTGGAACTCACCTTCGCTGTCCATCTGGCGCCGGCTCTGAATGACGCGCGCCTGGCTGTCCTGGTGCGGGCGAGGAGCAGGTGGCTGGCTGTAGAGCGGGTTGTAGCCCGTGAAGCTTTGCTGCGCGTACATGGCAGCAGGATTGGCGTTGGTGAGCGACATGTTCTGCATCAGCATGGGCAGGGCGTTGTAACCGGCCTGGGGAGGACCGCCCATAGGAGTGTAGCCGGGAGCCGCGGGGTAGAACGGATACGGGGGCATCGCAGGAGCGGGAGCGGGTGCAGGCGCGGCGACGGCCGGCGCGACAGCAGACGAGGACTGCTGCGGTTGGCATGCAGCAGGACCGAAGGGCGGAGCGCTAGCTTGCAGGGTGGAGGTGATGGACGGATAGCCGGCAGTCTCGCGGCCATTAGCCGAGGAGGCGTCCGCCGAGAGCTCGCGATTGTGGCGGCTGGGCATGGCGCCGGCGGGAATACGACCAATGCTTGCGTTGTGGTTGTGGAAGTGCTGCTGGGCGTGATTGTTGGCATTGCCGCCCAAGCCGGTCGTACCATTGGTCTTGACAGTGGGCACGTCGTTGGTAGAGTAGGACTGATGCAGTTTCGGGGGAGAGGCCAGGACGTGGGCGGTAGGGGGCGAGACAACCGAAGTGGCCGGGGGATCAGACGCGGCACTCGTGGTTTCCGAGAAGAACTTGAGGCCGTCGATCGAGTGGCGCACGTTGGCCGGGCGGTTGCTGCCAATGGTGCTGGCCTCGGACGGCGAACCGACCGAGGCGCCTCCGTTGAGCTGCGTGGAGCTCATGGTAGACATACTCTGCTTGTGACGATGATTGTTAATGTTGTTCCAGCCGTTGGAGGAATGATGCTCGGGCCCAGAAGTTTGGGACAGGCCAAGGTCGGGGGCAGTGGAGGATGCGCTTGTCTTGACCGAGAGGGGCAAATGTTAACAGGCAAGATCGTGTGAAGATCGATACAGAAGGTATGCAACGCGATGGATCATTGACATAAAACTTTCTTCGCTGCGAAAACGAAGGAGTACAATAGTAACTCCGGATGCGCGCAGAAAAGACAACGGTTCAGGTACAGAAAGCGGTGATGACAATGCTGAAGTTGAGGGAGGGTGTTGAACGGGGGTCAACTCAGCGCCAGTCCTGAACTGAGTGAGAGAACAGGAGATTTGAACGCGTGGGGCGCGCAGCTCTCTCCGTCCTTCACGGAAAGTTGGGACGAAACCCAGCTTTCCTGCACTGCAGACTTGCAAACCCCGGGAAGTAAGAGCAAATTACTCCCGGAATTTTTGAGCCTCCAAGCGGCAGACAGAGCTAGGAGACTCAAAGAGGGGAATTTCAAGGTAGGAAGGGGAAGGCCAACGGAAAGTGCAAAGCAACCGGGCCCAACAAAAGCCAACCCGTGGCTGCATGCAAACGGGGAAGAAAAGAAAGAAAGAAGGTAAGAAAGCAAACTCACTATGCTTGGGTATGCCTGCTGCCTGAACAACGATGGGAACGAGTCGTTATTACCAACCTGGGCCGTGGGATTCGTTGTGGTAGTCGTTCTGGTCTCTGCCGAGTTTGAGTCTTCGTCACCGAACAAGAAGCCGGTTGTGTTGTTGCTGTCCTCGAGGAGGCCGATATCGCTCAAGTAGGTCCGCGACCGGGTTACGGGCATAGAATACCGATTGAGTCTGGAACGAGCGCTTTGTCAGTGACCGAGCTCGCATCGATGCTTCCAAATTCAGGCCCGTGAGAGAATTATTACTGGCGTCACGCGGAAGACCCGAGACGATGCAGCCGTCGGAGGTCGTAACCGAGAACGATGCCCTCAACGATGCCCTCAGCGCCTTGAATGTGATGGGGGGTGATCAAGATGCTGGGGACAGCGTGCCTTGCGGAAGAAGAAAGCTGGGCGAGGCAAATTGGGGTTTGAGAATGAGGATGGGGGCAGGAACGATGCTTAAGTAGTCATGGAGTGGTCTCATGAAATGAAAGGGATATGAAAGGGATATGATGAATGGGATGTATCGCCACTATTCAGCAGAGGACGAGGTGCCGGGAAGGCGCTTGCCAAACTATTGTCCTGCCCTCGGTCGAATAGTGAATGAATAGCGCGGCTCACGTGTGGTGAGTAAACATGAATAGGCAAAGGCCAGTGTTTGGGCTGAATAGGTGTTGAACGAGGTCCTCCTATTGTGTGTGGCAGGTCACCCAGTTCAGAAGAGTTGGGATGAGCCATACACACGGCGGCAAACAAACCAGAATTGGGAAAGCAAGGCTGATGGCACAGTATGGGGTTATTGGCAGGTAGCCCAGCCTGAGCGGAGCAACTTTGCCCCCGAAGCCATCGACCCAACGCCGGCAGGCTCTTCCGGCAATGACGAAACAGCAACAGGAGAAGGCAGCGAACTTACGCGTTGGTTGAACGATGGCTTGTGGGGTCCTGGCGGACGGCCTCCTCCTTCTCATCCTCGTCGCTGTTTCTCCGCGACCCGGGCACCGAGCGGGACGGGAGATCGTCGAAGGGAAATCGGGACGGCAGTGTGCCGGAAAGGGGCGAGGTGAGGAGCGAGCCGGACCGCGCCGGGCGGTTGAATATGCCCGGCGGGGAGGTGAGGCTCGAGGTCGAATAGCGATTCGGCCGCGAAAATATCGAAGGAAAGCCGGAAGTCTCGCGGTATTCGGGCGGCGTCGTCGGCTCCGACTGGTGGCCGCCATATCTGGCATTCAAATCCTCCTGCATCTGCTGCAGCTCCCGCTCCTCCTGACGCTGCTGGGCGTCCAGCTTGTGGATCTCGGCCTCGAAGCGCCGCCTGTGCTCCCGAAGCCTCTCGTAGTCCATCCTTTTCTTTTCTAGCTGCGAGCCGAAGTCAGCTAACCGTCTGGTGAGCAGGCCAGTAACCACGTTGCCCTGGGTAGAGGCAGTAGTCCCAATGCCTCGAGACAAGCTCCCCACACCCCACCAGCGGCGATTTCCTGCTGTCCCATCGACGAGGCGACTCGGGGACCGTAGCGAGGGCGAGGCCACATACCAATTGAACTTTATGCAAAGCCTGCCGCAGGAAATGTCAGCTCAAGTACGGGATCTGGAAAAGAGACGCAATCCGGCTCTGCCGTAGAGCTCCCGGGAACGTACCGAGGTCGAAGCAAAGTCCTGCGGCTCGGGAGCGCGCGGGATGGCGGAAATCGAAGACAGTAGTGGTACACGGCCGGAGTCGGTGGTGAATCGGCGCGGCAGCAGAGGCACGTTCCGCGGCGGCGACATGAAGGCGCCGCTCACCTGGGGCTCGCCCCGGGGGCTCTGCTGGGTGCGAAAGAAGTCGTCCATCCTTCCCGGCCTCTTGTTTCCTACCAAGACAACAATTTTCGTACACGAGGCCAGCGAATTGGACGGCGCTATCTCTTCTCTATACGTCTGCGAGAGATGTGCGGTCAGCGGCTTGCATCTTTGCAGTGGCAGTGGAGGAGTCCGAGGCTTGGCTAGAGCGGTGTCGGTTGTGCGCCCTCCGCCAGGGGTGTCTGCGCAGCAGGCCGAGGAGGGGGGAAGCGATGGCCGGCAGCAGCGCGAGGAGTTGAGCGCCTTTCCATTGTCGGTCCTTGCTCGTGGTCTTGACGCTCGAAGCTCGAAACCTGATGCCCGGTTCTCGGGGCTCGCACGCCGTCGTCGACTTCTGCCGTGCCCGCTGCCGTCGCGCCCCCTCCTCGTTGGCGCAGCTTCACGCTGTCCTCGGAGGGACCCGAGGCTCGAAAATCCTGCAAATGCGCAGCGGGAAGACGGAGCGCAAACAAAACACACACTGACCTAGAGACACAAAGTCTGTTGGCACACGCTGCGCCCTAGAGACCGGGCGCAACAAGCAAAGGAGGCGAAGCAAGTGGTACAAAAGAGCGTGGGATGGGGAAACGAGTGGGAAACCGCCCGCTTTGGGTCGAGGTTTGGTTTAACCGTAGGTAGGTTGTCAGCCCTCCCACAAGCGGCCAGCGGCTGGCAGACCCCTGACGAGCCCTGGAGAAGCCAAGCTGCTAACCAGTGATGGGACGGCTGGGGTCCAAGCTCGTGTGTGCGCTAAATCAAGGGCACTCCCCCACCCTCTCGCTCCTTCCCCTGCCGCACGGAAGGGGACGGGAGCCCTTCCAGGTTCTGCGCTAGGTACATGAAACATTGGACGGACCCGACCACAACACTCACCCTCAAAAAACAACCCGAGCCTAGAACCTTGCTGCGCAGATCTCGGCGCCTCCGGCGGCTCATGGGCAAAGGCACAACCGAAGACGAGGGAAGAGCGCGGGGAAGCGGTGCAATGGGGAAAGCGGACCGTTTAGGCTCTCCTGCACCCTCAACTTTTGCTGCCCAAACCCACAGTCACGGGTGAGCTGGGGAACTCTTTTGACCCCTAAACGGCCTGCCCTGACCCGGGCACGCCAACACCTACCTACATTATACTACAACCTCCAATTACACCTCAACTCCCGAGTATAAGAGGTGCGCATGCCACCCGCGCTGATCGCGGAACTGGCTGCAGGAACTAAGACTTTCAGACCCGACTCGCTAATGGGAGTTCCTTTTCCCTTAGCTACGTGAATGCTGGGGGTAATTAACGTGAGGTACGAGCTCGGCAGGTCGCTTCTTCCGCCACGAGAGTCAGCCTATTCGACACATATTCCCATGGCCGTTTCGACAGGTGTCGATTCGTGTATCGCGCCGCGAGAGGGCAACGAAGCCCTGTACTCAAAGCAGGTGATCAGGGGAAGCGGCGGTGTACGAAGACGGCAGGGCGGCAGAGCCCCGAAGCGCAACCTGGTTGTAACTGTGACGCCGACAGACGGGTTGCAGGACAAGCCCGATTCTCCCCTCCCCCTCCCCAATTCTGTCCACCGCTTCACCTGCCAGAATACCGCTGCTGTGTAACGGCTGCGGTAGGACAGCCAAGTCCTTCTTCCCCAGGCTCAATCCCGGCCTATGCGTATGTATGCATCCCAATCCCATGTCGGGTGCCGCATTGTGACTGGCCGCCTTCCCATGGTTGCCGCCGGCGGCTGGCGGAATGCGCAGTCTCACACCAGGTATCCGTACATACATACGGAGTAATGAAGAGATGAAGGGTGTTGCACGTTTCCTCATCCGACCTTTCGATGGAGAGAACCTTTCCCCTTGCCTTTATATAACCGGAGAACTTATCCGTGGGGATCGGCTGCCTGCGCAGTATAGCTACTGCTCAGTGATCTCCTCCCGACCTCGTCTTCACCTGAGGATTCCGTGCTGAGGCAAACAAGGTTAGTCCATAAGCTGGCATGCCCGGGAACGCAGCCTTCCCACAGCAGTCCAGGGGCAAGAAGGCCAGTGCGGGACAGGAGCATCTCCACCACCGCCGCCTTTGAGCAGCTTCCGTCTTGGGAGACGGCCGACAGGTAGGAGCCCCCCGACTCAACGCTTTTTAAGGACTTCTGCATTCCTTCGCACTCATCATCTGTGTGGCCAACTCAGCTCCGAGCTCGCCGCAGGAGGAAGGACAGACAGTTGGCGACGCCGCGGACGCTGTCTGGGATTTCGAACCACTTTATGGATAGTTAACAGCCGAATTGCTACCTTCCGTGTGGTGGGTGCGCTCTGTGTACTGCGTAGGGAAACGGAGCCGAGAACCGATGATCCACGAACGATGAAATCGCCTACCGACGGAGCTCGGCGAGCATTTAACCGGGTTTTCCTTTCCACACAGCGAAACTGCATCGATGGGAATCTCTCTGTCTATCAAACACTTGGGCAGCAGACAGCTCCGGATCGGCATGCACACGGCCCGACTGGCTGCATCCCGGCAGCTTCTTGGCCTGGGACGCTCTCCTTGAGTCCCAGCAGAAGCACGCTGCTCAAGACTCGAAAAGCAATCACTCACCACTTGCGGCATCCGCGAAGGGATTGCCTGCTCGTCATCTCATCGGGCCGCAACCCCTCTTTGACCAGGGGTTTTCGGATGTGGAGTTCTCATCCTTGCTTGCACGCGATGCGCAAGGCGAGAAACCCCCAACTTGCACTGGCCTTCGAAACGACCGACGAATTGACGAACTCGGCGGCCAATTGGAGGTACCTATTGGAACCTCAGCACAATGTTTAACGTAAAGCTCTTCTTCCTTTTCTCGCACCATACAAAGTTCACACAACCAACGCAAGTCTCTACTGTGTAACTTCCTAGGGAGTTGTTGTGTGTCCGGTCTGTGACAGACAGACCCCTGCAGCCCCGCTACGGCCCGGCGAAACACGCGTGCACAGAGGGGTATCACAGACCACCCCGTCGATCTCGGGGTGATTCTTGAGTGGTGGCGGCTGATTCAACAGGCTCTTGCTGGGGGTAAACGTTCTCCAACGGATTTTAACTCGCTGAAGGCCGAGATCATCGAACAGTATCTGAACTACGTCGGGAGGAATCAATATGCGGGGTGGCGATTTTGACATTGCCGCTTTTGCCATTCTATGGGACTTGATTGCCCAGGAGTTCTGGGCGTGTGAGTTGTCAGATGGAGGGGTTACCAGAATGTCAGCCTCAAACTCCAACCCCACATTGACCTGCAGGTGCAGCAGTCTAAAAGTCGGTGAGTCCAGCTTTCAGGGCCGGATCCATCCCACTCTCGAGACGCTCCCTCTCAGGGGGACTCTGAAACAAGAGAAACCCGGAAAAGACAAGAGTAGAGTGAAGGACAACAAGAGGAAGAGAAAGAGAAAGAAGAAGAAGCAGAAGACGAAGAACCGGGGCGCTTGAGGGGAATCCTCCGGAGTTGGAAAGGGTGAGTGCAAACTAAGGTTAGCGGCGGGGAAGCCACTTCATAAGGGAGTGTATTCCGTAGACTCGAAATTGTCACATTGCTTGGTGGGTCCTCGGTACGACGCTCAACCCTCAAGAATGACTCAACAACCCACTGCATGTGTGCGGAGGTTGTGAAGCTCAAAAATGGATGACAGATCTTCTCTTGCGGAAAAATTTAGATTCCCCAGCGTTTTCGAGAACCCGATGAGGGGCCAACCCGCGCAGCACTCCCTGCATCGAGATCGACAACCAGGCGGGGTAGCTACTGTAAGGGAACTACGGATTAGTTATCCGTCCCTCCTCCAGGATTGTGAATATCTTACTTCCCATTGCCAGCCCTGGAGGCTATCCTTCTGGGAACTGTACACGAGGGCGCATTTTCAATTGCCAGTAGCCAGCACGCCAGTTTGATGTCCTCTACGGCGAAGAAGCAACTGGGGCACGTGTGTCTAACTGGCAGTTGGCGTTAACGTTAACTGCCAATATCTCCGTTCTCCGTAGCAGCCGGAGACGGCTGCCCACAGGACTGCGAGCTTCAGCTTCTGTCCCAACCAGCTCCAGCCCCTTGAAGAATCTAACCAGGAGCCTTTGTTGTTGCGTGCCGTGATGAAGACATTAGCCGTGTAAGTGACCATGTCAGGAGGACCATTTTAGTCAGAGAGATGCTCGAGGCACTGGCAAGGTGAAGTGGACCGTAAATTTTGGCGGTAGCTGCCCGTCGTCGCCAACCCCGCGGGGCTCTCCGCAGGGGCAAGCCTTATCGCGATAAGGAACGGTCCCTGGACCGCGGGGCAAAAAAAAGAACTGGCTGGTTTGGGTAAGCAGCAGCTCACAACCTGCAACAACCAGCACGCGGCCGTCCGTCAACACACACCACCAAGACGACGCCACCATGGCCGCTCTCGACGACGGCTTTGAGGCCCTGCTGGAGCCGTTCTACAACGGCAAGAAGCTCACGGACCCAATATCAACCAAGGAGGACAAGTACCAGCTGCTGCCGGCATTCCTCAAAGTCAAGGGTGGGTCAACATCCAACCGCCGCGGTGCCGCTCTCATTCATCCCAGATGATTCCAGGTTGCTAACATGGCGCGCGCCTCTGTGATCGCCAGGCCTCGTCAAGCAGCACATCGACTCGTACAATTTCTTTATCGAACATGAAATCAAGGACATTGTCAAGGCGAACCGCTCCATCCGAAGCGACCAAGAGAAAGACTTTTGGCTCGAGTTCACCGACATCCGCGTTGGAACGCCGACCCGCAATGACTACAGCGACTTCCAGGCTCGCGGCGAGGTCACCCCCATGGAATGCCGCCTCCGCGACATGACCTATGCCGCGCCCGTCGTCGTCGACATCGCTTACTCGCGCGACCGGAAAAAGATCATCCGGAGAGACATCCCGCTCTGTCGCATCCCCGTCATGCTGAAGAGCGCCAAGTGTTGCCTCAGCGGCGCCACCAACGCTCAAATGGAGATCATGAACGAGTGCCCCCTGGACCCCGGTGGCTACTTCATCATCAACGGAACCGAGAAGGTCATTCTTATTCAGGAGCAGCTCAGCAAGAACCGCGTCATCGTCGAGGCCGACGACAAAGGGGGCGTGTCGGCGTCGGTGACGAGCTCCACACACGAGCGCAAGTCCAAGACGTACGTCATCCTCAAAAAAGACCGGATAGCCCTCAACCACAACGTGCTCGTCGAACCCATTCCGATCGTCATCGTCCTCAAGGCGCTTGGAGGTCTCTCCGACTACGAAATCATGGAGCTGGTGGCAGGCGGAGACGCGAGGTACCAGGACGACTTCCTCATCAACTTCGACGAGGCGACGAAGGCTGGCGTGTATACCCAGCAGCAGGCATTGGAGTACATTGGCGTCAGGGTCAAGATGGGAGGCCCCAAGAAGGGGCGGCCCGGTACGGCGCCGCGCCGTAGTCCTGTTGAGGAAGGGCTGGACGCCTTGGCAAACATCATCATCGCCCATGTGACCATCGAAGACCTCGATTTCTACCCGAAGGCCATCTACATCGCCATGATGGTCCGCCGTGTCCTGATGGCAGCCCATAATCCGAAACTCGTCGATGACCGTGACTTCGTCGGCAACAAGAGGCTGGAGCTGGCCGGCCAACTGCTCTCCCTGCTCTTCGAAGACTTATTCAAGATGTTCGTCGCGAGTCTGAAGGGCAACATGGAATATTTCTTCAAGAAGCCCAACCGGACCTCGGCGTACGACCCCGTCGGGCCCATCAGTACGCAGGGCCAGAGCATCACCCAAGGGCTGAACCGGGCCATTCAGAGCGGGAATTGGAACGTGAAGCGCTTCAACATGAACCGAGCCGGCGTCACGCACGTCCTGAGCCGGCTGAGCTACATTGCCGTGGTTGGTATGATGACGCGAATCAGCAGCCAGTTCGAAAAGACTAGGAAGGTGAGCGGCCCCAGAGCCCTCCAGCCGTCCCAATGGGGCATGCTCTGCCCATCAGACACGCCGGAGGGTGAAGCCTGCGGTCTAGTCAAGAACTTGGCGCTCATGACCCACATCACCACAAACGCTGAGGAGCAACCGGTGAGGAATTGGATCTTCGGCCTCATAGAGGGTGTCCAACCGATCCGAATGTTCACCGGAACCGAGATGCACAAGCCTGGAACTTATATCATCCATCTGAACGGCACGCCTTTTGCCCTGACGCGGCACCCGAAGCAGTTCGCGGCGCGGTTCAAGACCATGCGTCGCCGCGGCCACATCTCACCCTTCGTCAGCATCCACATCAACGAGCATTTCTCGGCAATCCACATCGCCACCGACGAAGGCCGTATCTGCCGGCCCTACATCATCGTCAAGGACGGGAAGTCGAAGCTCAAGCCTGAGCACTTGAGGCTGCTCCAGCTCGGGAAGGCGACGTTTGAGGATTTCCTGAAGCGCGGCGTCATAGAGTACCTCGACGTCAACGAAGAAAACGATGCGCTGATTGCCATCAGCGAGGACGACATCAACCAATCGACCACCCACCTGGAAATCGAGCCGTTTACCATCCTCGGCGCGGTCGCCGGTCTCATCCCCTTCCCCCACCACAACCAATCCCCCCGCAACACATATCAGTGCGCCATGGGTAAGCAAGCCATTGGAGCCATCGCGTACAACCAGTTCAACCGCATCGACACACTCCTCTACACACTCGTCTACCCCCAGCGGCCCATGGTCATCACCAAGACGATCCAGCTCATCCATTACGACAAGCTCCCGGCCGGGCAGAACGCCACGGTCGTGGTCATGTCGTACTCGGGCTACGACATTGAAGACGCGCTCGTGCTGAACAAGGCGTCCTGCGACAGGGGCTTCGGGCGCTGCCAGGTGTTCCGCAAGTACGCGGCGGAGCTACTGCAGTACCCGAACGGGCGGAAGGACCGGTTGGGAGGTATCCAGAAGGACGAAGAGGGACGGACGATCGCGAAACATGCCTGCCTCGACAAGGACGGGCTTGCCATTGTGGGCTATCGGGTGCACTCCGGAGAGACGATGATCATGAAGGAGACGCCCATCGACCAGACGTCGACCGGCATAGGGAGTGACCGAGGGTCTGACGACTTCCGCCCGGCTCCGGTCAACTACCGCACCCCCGACCCGGCCTACATCGACAAGGTCATGGTGTCGAACACGGAAAAGGACACGGCCATCATCAAGGTGCAGACCCGGCAAACGCGCAGACCGGAGCTCGGCGACAAGTTCTCGTCGCGCCACGGGCAGAAGGGCGTTGTGGGCATCATCGTCGACCAGGAAGACATGCCCTTCTCCGACTCGGGCGTCGTGCCGGACATCATCATGAACCCGCACGGCTTCCCGTCGCGCATGACGGTCGGCAAGCTGTTCGAGTGCCTGACGGGCAAGGCGGCGGTGGTGGCGGGGCGGCGCGACTACGGCTTCGGCGACGCCTTCCGCTCGCATCCGGTCGAGGAGATGGGCAGGGTCCTGGTCGAGCACGGCTTCTCGTGGGAGGGCAAGGACTACTTCACGTCGGGCATCACGGGCGACCCGCACGAGGCGTACCTGTTCAACGGGCCGATCTACTACCAGCGCCTCAAGCACATGGTGCAGGACAAGATGCACTCGCGCTCGAGCGGCCCGCGCGCCATCCTCACGCGGCAGCCGACCGAGGGCCGGTCGCGCGACGGCGGCCTGCGCCTGGGCGAGATGGAGCGCGACTGCCTGATCGCCTACGGCGCCTCCCAGCTGCTGCTGGAGCGGCTGATGTACAGCTCCGACGCCACCCGCGTCGACATCTGCGAGTGGTGCGGCCTGCTGGGCTACAAGGGCTACTGCCAGACGTGCAAGAGCACGAGCCAGGTGACCCAGATGACCATGCCCTACGCCGCGAAGCTGCTGGTGCAGGAGCTGATCAGCATGAACGTCGGCGTGAGGATCGAGCTGGAGGACCAGTTCCCGCACCCTGCGTAGGTGGGGGAGAGAGACAAAAGGATATAGACGGGATAGAGAGTACATGGCGTTTGTCGCATTGGGAGGCGCTGGTGGGTTGGGATTTTCTAAGTAGCGCTTCGATTGTATGTTCGATATTAGTGCTGCATTTTGGCATAGCCGGGGTTTAGCATGGCGCCGAAAGATGGGGGTTTTGGGCGGCTCTAGTTTATCGAGTAGTGTTGCTCGACAGACAGTCTGTTTTCACGGTCTCTCTAAAGAATGCTTTATCGTGGCGGTGTGCATCACGTTCAGTCCTTCAAATTTGTTTATTCCACTTCCCTTGGATATCCACCGTAACAAGCCTCCTCTATAGAGTAGTAATCAATACCGCCATGACCCATCCAACATCGGTATGGTATGTACATCATCATCACGATCCGAATACCTCCAAACCCCTCTCTCCGCTACTACATTCTCCTACCATCCCGTTCTATCCCCTTTACCCATTAGTCCTCCTCCATCCCCTTTCTTCCATTCTCAATTCATCCTCCTCCGCCCCGCTCATCCTCGTCCCGGGCACCAACAGCCCTCACCCCGCCCATCCAAACCTCAAACTCAACAGGCCCTGCCCTACTATCCACACCCACACCCACACCCTCTCCTTCACCGGCTCCCTCTCCGTGAGCGCAGTCCTCCGCCGTCCGATCCTCCTCCTCCTCCTCCGCCCTCGCCAAGCAGCCGACACCACTCGCCCGCGCATGCGCCGCAAACACAACCTTCATCCACCGCCGCCTTCTCAACCCCAACCCCGCCCCTGCCCCTGCCGCGGTCCTGAGCAGCGCGATGCGCACCGCAAGCTGTGTCGTCCACACCAGGCCGAGCGAGGGCGTCTTCAGCGCTGGTGGCACCCCGATGGAGTAGGAAGGGGACGAGGGAGAGAGGGAGGGGTCGTCGCCCCAGCCTGTGAACCAGCGTTGTTGGTGGTCGAGGAGGAGGGCTGGGTGGGAGGGGTGGGGGGCGGTCTGAGAGGGGTCGTCGTCTGGTGGGGGGACTAAAAGCGCTGGTGGTGGTGGTGGAGGAGGGTCTTCTTGTGGAGAACTGGGGGCGGGGAGGGAGGATGAGGGGAGTTGTTGTTGGGGACCCGGGTTCGTGAGGCGGCTGCGGGTGGCGAGCGGGGATTCTTGGGTTGCGCGCTGCGGCGGCAGTGGCGGGCGCAGATAGCGGTGGTGGTGGTGGTGGAGGGAGGAACTGGGGGTTCGGAGATTGGCGGTGGTCGTGGTGGTCGTGGCGTCGTTGCTGCTGAAGCGGTCGGCCACCTGGTTGGATACCACGACGGCCAGGTTGTGGCGCTGGGCGAGGCCGCGCAGGTGCATGCCCAGCTTGACGAGCTCGGCGGTGCGCGCGCCCATGTTGGAGCCGTGCTGGGCGGACCGCTCGAACTCGGCGCGGTAGTTGGCGGCCACCGAGTCGATGACCACCAGGCCGATGCCGCGGCGCTCGACCTCGACGGGCACCTGGAAGGTCAGGATGTGGTCCTGGCTCTCGAGGTCGGGCGTGGCGGTGCTGATGATGTTGTCGAGCGAGGGGCGCGCGGCGGCGGGCAGGCGCTGGAACAGCGGGTTGGCGGACAGCATCTGGGCGAGCCGGCGAGTGGAGAGCGGGGCCTCGGTGCTGATGTAGAGCGCCGGGCGGCCCAGGCCGTGCGGCGGCGGGAGCTGGACCGACAGCAGCAGCGTCAGGAGGAACTGGGTCTTGCCGGCGCCGGACTCGCCCGTGATCTCGGTCACATAGCCCGCGGGGATGCCGCCGCCCAGCGCGCGGTCGAGCTCGGGATCCAGGGTGCTGATGGTCTGCCACTGGGCGGCGAGAGAGGCGGCTGTGTTCTTCAAGGCGCTGGTGCTGCTTGTGCTGCTAGTGGAGCCGGCGCTGGCCGCCCCTGGTGCCTCCGCGTGCTCCGGAGCGGCCCGGTCGCCGTGGCCCGCCGGGTCATCCGACTCGGGACCCGCTTCGGACTCGGACGCGGACTTGGCCCGCTGCTGCTGGGAACGTGCGCCAGGAGCCGGGGTCGCGACCCCGAGGTCGGCATGGAGCGCATCGAGAACGGCGCCGCTCAGCCGCCTGACGTCGAGTAAGGGCAGGTGGGTGCGCTTCCCAATATCGGCTGCCTCAAGGGTCAAGAGGTCGCTGGTAGAGATCCCATGCTTCTCGAGCGCCGGGATCAGGCGCGCGAACTGCCCGACTGGAAAGTGCGGGAGCACGCTCAGGAGATCGGTCATCGGTCATGGGTCATGGGTTAGGGTCATGGGCATTGCCTGTCAACGGTGTTTTGTTTGTTTTTTGTTTGACTCTGCTCTTTTCGTTTCTTCTTCCTGCCCCGGTTGGTCTGTATTTCCTGATGCTGTGTTGGTGTTGACTCCGTCGGAGGCCTGCCGCGGATCACAGGCTGACCTCGCGTTTCCTTTTGGAGGTCCTCCGCAAACTGCACTGACTGCAGCCTGCAACCTCACTGAGATCGCTACGAATCGTCAACAGTCGTGTTCGCCGTCGGCTGCAAATCAGAGGGCGCCAATTTTAACCTCGTGGGGCCCGTCCCTTCACCTGTCAGTCAATTAAACTCGAGGATCGGAGCAGGGGTCCTAGTGCATCACCGGCCATCCAGGCACCAGGCTGCCGCTTTTGTGTTCCTTGGACGGGGATTTCCGCGGGACCCTGATCCGATCAGTTCAGAATTTCCCGCGCTCTCGGCGCATTGCAGGCACCCTCGGGTCAGCACCACCGCGAAACCCCGGTCTACCCCCCCCTGTTCATCTCCGCGCTTCTGGTCTGCACCCCTGAGGCTTCCTGCACGGCAGCTCGCGCCAGGCTCAAATAGGGCTACGCTGGCCTGCTAGAACTGCAGCCAATGTGTCAACCCCCGGTCCGCCCAGGGACCAGGCGATGTGGAATTGCACATGCAGGGCGGATTCAGCAAGTAAGCAAACGGGCGGATTGGCCGCGCTCTCCCGCGCGCTCTCCCGCGCCCGCCGAGGAACAATTTTATTATTAACGTTACCGGGAACCTGTCAACGGGGTTCGTGGTGGGGGAAAGATGTTTTCCTCCTTTCCTTTGCGGCTCTGTGATGTTAATGTAGTTAACGCTCGTTATGGAGGGGAGCATGCCGTGACACGACGTCCTTGATCCATTCACGCTCATTTTCACACTCACACTCATTCCTTTCGTTTTCGCAGTTCGATCTCCTCGGCAGGTCAGTGACCTTGCAGGCCCGCCCTGCCGAGCCTGAGCCATCTCATGGGCCTCCGCTTGCTCTCCGGCGCGGCCCTCTGTGCTGCCGTGTCCGTCCAGGTCCAGGCGCTGGCCTTCCAGGGCCCGCGGCCGACAGACGCCTTCAACGCCCTTCCGGAGAACGGGTGGTCCCCCAAGCCGACACCAGGGCCCGACCTCCACGCGCTGCTTCGACGCCAGAACGGCCTTGCGTCGACCTACCTCGTGGCCCCGGACAACACCTGCGGCTTTGTCAATGGCAACCCCAGTATGTGCCTCTGACGACCCTACTCCTTCATGTCTTGCTCGGCCTGCCACAACCGGACAGGTTGCTCACACTGCTGGTAGAATCCGCTGTAGCCTGTGCTGGCGATGGCGTGCAATGTGTCTTCATCCCGACCTCGGGCAAGGTCCCCGGCGCTGCCGGCTGCTGCAGCGCTGGCCAGTGCGACTTCCGCGTGTCCTGTGTCGACAGCAGCGAGATGGACGACTGTGACGACGCCTGCCAGGCCAACGACATGACGCTGAAGTGGTAAGTTCAGTCCGGCCGCGATCCTCGATGAAGCTGGCCGCTCGTCGCTGACCCGCGCAACGCAGCACCGGCGCGGCCAGGTACTGCACACTGTGTCATACCCTGGCGGAGTTCGCGACTACTTCTGCAGCTCTAAGAAGGCGCCTGTGTTGAAAGCACAGACGACCAACAGCGATGACAAATCGAGGCGCATGTCGACTGTCAAGGTCACCTCCACTTCCACGTCTACGACGAGCACTTCAAGCACGTCAAGCCATTCAAGCACGTCGAGCCATTCATCGTCCTCCACTTCGACCTCCAAGTCGTCATCGACTTCCAAGTCGACCTCCTCCGGCGGCCCGTCGTCCAGCTCTGACGCTCCCACCACCACCACTTCCTCGCCAACGGACACTGCTGCTGCCAGTGCAGCCACGGCTTCCACCAGCGCCGTGACTTCGCCCGCGCCAGCCGCGCGCACTGGCGCCATTGTCGGTGGCATCGTCGGCGGCGTTGCTCTCATCGCACTGATCGGCGTCAGCGCTTTCTGCCTCCGCCAGCGTAGGAAGATGAGCGAGGCGGCCTCAGGCCCGCCTCCCTCGTCCTTCATGACCGAGCCCGCCTTCCCACCCGCGGCCCAGGCCCCCTACGCGCAGCAATCCGCTGCCGCCCACGCCTCGGCATTCCCTCCCACCTCCGCCGCTGCGACCCCAGCCCAGATGTACGCCAACCCGACTGCAGCAACCGCAGCCGCGGCCGCGGCCGGCGCCGGTACCTTTTCCTCCTACAACAACGCCGCCTCCCTCCACGGCAGCACCGCCTACCCGGAACCAAGCCCGCTCACCACCCCGAGCGGCAGCCCCGCACCCCAATCCCAGCACCAACCACACCCCCCGCCGCCGCTGCCGATGCCCTCCTACTACAGCAGCGACAACCACTCCGCCCGCCAGTCCGTCGACTACCACGGCGACGAGACCTGGATGGGCGGCGGTCCAGGCGGCGCCGCGACCCCCGACGACCGCCGCTCCATCTCGACCCCCGTGTCCAGCTACAACGGGACAATACCCGTCACGCCGGCGTCCGCGCTCGGGCCCATGCCCGGCGAGCCGCAGCAGCCGCCGCCGCTACCGCTGCAGCCGCAGCATTCCGGTAGTGGTGGGGGAGCGATGGCCGGCGTGCCGCTCGTCCTGCAGCCGGCCAGGGGCTACAGGCCGTACCGGCCTGGGGTTGCGGCCGCGACTCCGGGGGTGGGCGGTGGCGGTGGAGGCGGGGTGAGGGCTGTTCCGGGGTCGCCTGCGCCGGAGGCTCAGGCTCAGGCTCAGGCGCAGGGGCAGGGGCAACCTGAGCAAGTGCAGATGCAGGAGCTGGAGTCGGGGTCGGCGGCGGGGGCGGGGGCGGGTTCGGCGGCGGCCGTGAATCAACATCCGCATCAACATTCTGGTGGCGATGATGGGAGGGCAGAGGCTGTTGAGTTGCCATGACGCATTCACTCACTCACCCGGCGGGTTTCTGCGTATGATTATACCCCCTTTCTTTCACCTCGGGCGTTTTCCGCTGTCCCTGGGGCCCGTTTTCCCGTCGTCTGTGATGGGGAAGGCACGGAGTTGTCGAGGTTGACTGCGGTCGAGTGGTCGAGGGTTGAGATGTCATGCTGGCCCCGAAACGTGGCGCCGACATGGGGATAATTATGTCCACCGAGCTACACATAGATTTCGGTAATTCTTTGTATATATGGAGTATGTGCCAAGTGCTGCGGCGCCGTACCAATATATCCGCTCTCGGGTATGTGTCTGAACTGCTGCTGGCATACCCATCCGTCCCCATTCCCAACGGGCGCGGGTGTGTATTTAGGTAGGTAGTAGATACCCTGTCAAGCACAATTCAACAGGCGCTAAACAACGACATCCTGCGAAAACACGGGGTTACATATATATATCCAACCAAACCCGCGATGCATGCTACCACCCGAACTCGTAGCGCAAGACACTCCCACCAACCTGCCTGATAGACATGCATCTAAAATCCACACAGCAGACCACCCAACAACAAGGTATCAGCCCGCCTCCCCTCCTCCCCGCTGGCCTCTCACTGATTTGTTGATGCGACTAGGAACCTAAGCACCACAAACGACCTACTTACGACCTCTAGTAGTCGATGAGCCGCAGCTTCTTGCCAACCTCCCGCCTGCGCGCCTGCACGGCCGCCCGCTCCGACGGCTTCGGCTCGCCGCTGTCGAGGCTCTCGCCGCGCGCCTTGAGCGCCTGCAGCAGCATGCCCGCGTCGAAGAAGCCGTCTGTCGCGCATCCCACGCACGTCAGTCAATCGATTCTCTCTCCGTCTCTCTCTCTCTCTATGACTCTGACAATTCAAATGAGGGTATGGCGCGGGAACAGAAGGGGAAGGGGGAAAGGGGGGGAAGGGTAGGGTATGGTATGATGGGTATGACAGAATTGGGGGGAAAGGAGGGGAGGAAAAACAAGTACGAAAGAACTTACACCCGCCCAACTCGTCATCCTCGCTCAGCAGCAGACTCTCCTCAGTCGGCGACGTACTCCCCGGCCCACCGCCAAAGCCCCTGTCCTTACGAGCCCCCTCGGAGCCAGTGATCAAACGGCCCCTCATCTTCCCTCTCGGCGCCGCGCCACCACCTCCTCCGCCCGCTCCGCCGCCGGCGCCAGCCCCACTCCCAACCCCAACGGCTCCCTTGCCAGACGCCCTGCCCACAAGCCCGTCAATCTCGCGGGCGCGGCTCTGGCGGCTGACGACGGCGCCGGCGCGGGCGGTGATGCGCAGGATGCGGCGGATCTCGAGCAGGTAGCTGTCGAGGGTGTCGACGAAGCGGCGGGTCTGGCGGTGGCGCGAGGACACGCAGATGGAGATGCCCTCGTCCTTGATGATGTAGCCGATGCCGAAGCCGTCGCCGGAGACGGGGCCGAAGCCGAACTGGCGCAGCGACGGGTTGCCGCAGTTGGACGTCGACAGGATCGTCGTGTTGAGCTTGTCCCAGCCCGGGTCCGCGAAGATGGACGGGAGCGGCGGCTGCGCGTGGTGGTGGTTTTGGTTTTCACGGCTGGCGCGTGAGTTGAGGCTGTCGCCGCGGCTGCGGGTCGGGGATGCCGCGGTAGAGGAAATGGCTGTGGCCGTGGCCGTGGCGGTGGTGGTGGTGGTGGTGTTGCTGCCGTCGAGGAGGTAGGCTGGTTCGCGGGGTGGGCTGCCGACGGGGGAAGGGCTGCGGTCTGAGAGGTTGTCGACGGGGCTGGAGTAGCCGTTGCTGCTGCGGCTGTCGCTGCCGATGTGGCTGCTCGCGTCCTCATCGACGATGCGCTGCCAGAGGCAGAAGAGCGCGTACAGGTGGCGGTCGCACCCCTCGGCCCTGGCGCAGTCCTTGGTGGTGGCGACGTGGCGCTCGCAGGCCTTGCGGAGGGCTTCGACCTTCTGCTCGGCCGGGTTGTCGGCCCAGAAAGTCTGGACGAAGTTCACCGACTCCTCCGAGACGGTGCGGATGGCCTCGGTGCGGCCGTGCAGGTACATCTTGGTCATGGCCGGCTCGTAGGTGCACTCGACGCGGCCGTATAGGCCGTAGTATGCCGCCTGAAACGCCATCTGCATGAAAGCGTCTGGCGAGAAGCCCATCGAGGTGATAAAGTTCTTGCCGTAGGCGTTAAAGTCGAGGCACTCGAACTCGTTCTGCTCGATCAGGTCGGCCAGGCGCGTCTCGGCAAAGCGCACGGCGATCCTCAGCTCGGGGGTCATGTCCCACTCCAGCTTGTGCGGCGTGGTGTTGACGTCGCCGAAGCTCTCCGGGTCGCGCTTGGACGGATCCGGGCTGGTGGACGCCCACAGCGTCGGGGCCTTGCCGTTGATGGTCCTCGCGAAGCGCAGGATGGTGTCGGTGTAGACGTCGCTGGCGAAGCGCAGCACCGTGTGGCCGTCCACGCCGGTGTGCTCGAAGTTGATGCCGGCACTGCCGTTCTTGCAGACGATGATCTGCAGTTTGTCGTACCACCGGTTCGTGCAGGTGCCGATCTGGACGCCCTTCTCGATCTCGCTGGTGCCGCACAGCATGTTCTGGCAGAGTGCCGCCGCGGTCGCAGGCTCGGTGTAGTCCAGGCAGACGACGAAAAGGGCCGTGTCGACGATGCTCAAGCAGTCGGCGTTGTTGGAGCCGGGTTCCCTCGTCAGGACGTCTCTCAGTCCGGACCAGACCTTCCTGTTCTCGGTGCTCAGCACGCCGAGAGCGCCCTTGGCGGCCTCCTGGATCGGAGTCTGGGCGGCATCGTCGATGATGGTCTGCAGGTTGACGGCGATGTCCCTCTCGGTCATGATCAGGTCCGAGTTGTCGTCCAGGACGTCGAACCAGTAGAACTGACCGTGGCACATGACGATGATGTGCTTGGACTCGGGGTCTTGCTCGATCTGGCATCCGGCGTGGGTCGGCACCCGGGCGGTGCCAAAGAGGCGCGAGTACTGGTACATGCACAGCGGCGTGCCCTTGACCGTGTCTGGCGGCAGCTCCTCCTTGCGGACGGCGCGCACAAACTCGAGTGCCGACACCACCAGCGACGCGGCGCGCGTCACCTGGTTGTTTCGGGCAGGCGTGGGATCATCCTCGAGCAAGAAGAAGGGGTTCAAGTTGAGGACGACGGGGTTGTCGAAGTTCAGGTACGAATCGTACCCTTAAAGTACATGAAGGTCGTGCGTGTCAGCCACAGCAACAGAGTCTGGGGGGTCAGATGGTTCGGGAGGACGTACAGAACTGCTCGATATAGCTCGTTCGTGCCTCGGCGTACTTCTTCAGCTTCTCGTTCAGCTCGGGCCCCTCGTTCCTCAGGAACTCGCGCACGGCACGGGTCGTCTCCGCGTGTTCCCTGGGCGACTGGAGCGGCTTGAGGGCTTTCAGATACCTCTGGCATGTGAGCTCGAGATCTGGGATGGGCAGCTTCGGCAGCTTGTCCTGGTGGGCGTATGTGACGCCCCCCTTGGGCTGGTCGTCCTGGTCGGCAGGGCCGGACATGGCGGCGTGCTGGCGTGCCCTGAACGCCAGGTCAACCGTAGACTTGGGGATCTCGGGGACTTCAGGCACCGAGCGCGGGACGGCCGGGGACAGCTGGATCGGGATGGCGAGGGTCTCGCCAAGAGACCTCGGCGAGGTGAAGATGCGGACTTGGGTAGGCATTTCTGGTCAGCCGGCTCGAGCGGTATCAAGCGTACAGAGGCGAGACGCGGGTGCTGATGTTCAGGCCGCGCAGGGCAGTGCGGTAGAAGTAGTGACAGTCCTGGAGACAGTAGGATGGCATTCCCCTTGAAGTGCTATGACACATACATGCAGAGAGAAGAGAAGGGAGGGGCGGGGGGCTCTTGAGTCGAGGAGACGGAGAGTCCTGCCGGTCCTCGGCCGGGGCAGACTCGGGGATATAAAGCGGGCCGGGAGGGGCAGATTCGGGGATGCGGAAGAGACGGGAGGCAGCAGAAGACGGAAGCAGCAACAGACGGCAGCAACGAGGCCAGGTGGGACCCTCATTCAGGGGCCATGTACACTAGCAGCTCTCTCTGTTGCTGTGTGCATGTGCATGTGGGTGCGCGCGCGCGTGTGCGTGTGGGACTGAGCGACTTCGCAACCCAGGCCATGCACCCGCGGCGGACAGGGGGAAGCGGAAGGCAGACGGGGATGGGAACGGGGATGGGAACGGGGACGAGGACGGGAACAGAGGACGGGATTGGACGTTGGGACATGCCGCGGTGGATTGTCTGATGGTTCCTCCGCAAGCCCGAGGGCTCAATCTGGATGGACCCGTTTGGCAATCTGCCGGGCTAGGTAAAAGGGAGAGCAGAAATGCAACGTACTGCGTGCGTGTACTTACCTCCTGGCCTCCACTACTGAGTGCGAGTCGATGGCGAACAACTGCTATGAGCGGCAGGCCGTCCGGACCAAGGAAACCAGGGGCAACTAGCAGCAGCACGTACGTAGTCCTGGGTACTGTGCAGGGGGTTGCGTCAATATAAATGTAGAAGGATGCGAGGCTGAAGAACGTCGGAAGAGCCTGTCGCGGACTGGCCCGTGTCGTTTGCCGTTCCCGTGGCCGAGACTTAATCCGCTCGAGAGGGTCTTGCTAGGTTGTCAGCAGCCGTGTGTTCTCGTGGGTCGTGTCCCGGGCGTCACGAACGAGACAACAGGTCATCTGCCGGTTTGGGACGGCTGAGAGTGAGCTCTCGCCCAGGAACAAGCCTCAATAGCTCAAACAAGAAGACCAACTCTCGTCCCAGTCCAAAACTGACCTCCCTTTGGCAAGAGGTATGTAACTAACCTACCACCACGGCACCAGCGTTGATGGCCAAGGACGCCTCGCTGCCCCGTCTGCGTCTCACGGGCGGACTACAATGACGTTTTCGACGCTGCCCAGTCAAGTGGACGTCACTGCGTACCGTGTAACGTTAAGTTAGGTGAAAGGCTGCCCAAAAAAGGCGTGCTTGCACCAGCCTGGGTTGGCTTTCGGACAAGAGGATGTGCTGTGGTTGGGTGGCCACAGCGGGCTGTTTCCCCGCTGGCGCCGACTCCCTGTTTCGGTAAGCGGGGTCGTTGGAACCAGGATGATGTTGGTCTGTGGATCTACGGATGTACGGATATGGTCCGTGCAGCGGGCCTATTTCCACTCACTATTCTGTAACTGATGTGTACAGTACCTATTCTGTATTTCTAAGAGTTGGGTGCCTCATCGTCAAGCTTCGAATCGGAGCAGTTCACAGTAGCAGCTGCCAAGTAGCCTCCAAAAAGGTGATGCATACCATGGAAATGGAAAGACATTGGGCAAGCCGCTGGAAATGGACGAGTACGGATAACACTGATTATGTCCACAATCTGAGGTCAGGGGCAGGGCCCGTCTTGCACAGCAGACAAGAGATGGGCCCGGAACCCGCAGGGCAGTAGGACATCGATTGCTACCTAGACATTTGACATTTCCTTCCGGCTTCTCGATGAACTGGAGATGAACTGGAGTTGGTCGCGAAGTGCGCCTCCGAAGTTATGCCATTACGCGACCAACAAGGTGCTGCGGCGGTTAAATGGATAGGTACGTTACGGTAAGGTTCACATGCGCGTCTCCCATTCGCGACGTTGGCACTGATCAGCACACGCCGCAGAGGCATTCTTATCATGGCAGAGAACATGTCAGTTGGCCAAACCGTTTTCTGGGATTTTCTGACCTACCTGGCATTCTGCTGCCTAGGGTTGCTCACAGGATGGAAGTTCAGGTCCGACCCAAACGGGCAATTCAGCCTCGTGTAACTCCGGTGCAAGATAAGGGCGGGGCCGATCCCGAGCTTTCCCGATCTGGCCGGCTCGCTGCCCGTCTGCAGAGTTCGGCTTATCAGGTCCCATCGGATCTGTTAGGCAAAGAGCAGGCGGCATCAATGAACATCAAACTTCCAGATGGTTTGGGAGCTGTCTATGCAGGGAGGTGCTACCCCAGCTTTGTTAAGGGCAGCAGGGACCCATGGCCATAGTTAATCGAGAAGCTCTGTGCCGACTCCCATGGTATCCCGACGGGCTTGGTTCATTCCTTCAACAACATCTGGGCGGTGAACGAACCAGGCCCCTCCAAGCCTCAACCTTTCCCTCAAATACGCGCAGAATACGCTGTTTCCGGCCCAAACAAACATGTTCAAATCATGGTACGACCGACACGAAGAGAAGATTGAGTTCTGGCTCGAGTTCCAGGTTGTCCACGACGGCCTGGACGTCGACGACGGGGCCAACCCCGGCCCCGGCCCCGGCGCCACATTCACCTGCTTCTCCGCCCTCCCCACCGAGCTCCGGCTCAAGGTCTGGGAATGCCTCATCCAGCCGCGCGTCGTCGTGGCCGCCTGCTTCGACTCGCGCTCCCAGGACGAGAAGCGCGCGCAGCTGGCGCGGCGGGCCCGGAAGCGCGCCGCGCCCGTGCTGCTGCACGTGAACCGCGAGTCGCGCGCCGTCGCGCTGCGGCACTACGAGCCGGCCTTCGGCTGGAAGGTGCCGCGCCGGCTGGCGGGCCCCGGGCCCGGGCCCGGAACCGAGAGGCGCGCGGCGGCGCCGCGCGTGTGGTTCAACTTCGGCCTCGACGCGCTGCTGCTGCTGGGCGAGCTGGAGCCCTACGACCAGTGGGGGTTCAACTCGCCCATGGTGTACTTCCTCCGGCGGGAGGACACGCGGCGGGTGCGCCACGTCGCCTGCGCCTTCGAGGAGCTGCGCATGAGCCTGTACGAGGCCGACGTCGTCTTCGGCTCGCTGTTCCACATCATCGACATGTTCCCCGCCGCCCGCCGGCTCCTAATCACCAGCACGCCCCAGGACGCCGAGGTGCGTCACCTGGCCCTGCCCACCGCCGACAACGTCGTCCAGAAGCTGTGGTCCGCCTTCATGAACGGGACCACCTGCGTCACGTCGTCGCTGGTCAACAGGCAGATCCTCATGATCCGGGAAGCGGACTTGGCCACTTTTATCACCGAACACGAATAAGCGGAATACCGTTGAGGCAGGCGGGAGGCCGCTGGTCCGAGCCACCCGCTGCACCAGACCCGGAACGAGAGTCGCTTTGGACGGATCTCTTCATCTGCAACCTGGTGGTCTCTTTGAGGTATCCTACATAACCGACAACCACCCGTGCCCACTTCCCGTTGCTGCGCGAAGGGGGGGAGGCGGGTGGTGAGAGAATAAGCGCTCTGAAACAGGTTCAAATGAACAAGCCGTCCCGTCGACCCATCACCCCGACCCATCGGCCCGACCCCTCTCGACAAACATGACAAAGGAACGATACGGTCATGTACTCGTACATTACCCCTGCGGCCCGACGCCCGTACGACCTCGAACTCCCTGGCGCACAGTCTTCCTTCCCGCCTACCGTCGCATCAACACCACTAACCGCTCCTCCACCCTGCCCCAAGGTCCCGAGCCGCCCTTGTCCAGACCGACCGATATCCGCCTCCTCCGTCCCCTCTCCCCTCGTACGATGGTCATCTGCCGAAATATGGCTGGGCATTAAGTTAATCTCCCCCCGGTTACTTTTACGGCCGTCGCGGGAGGGGCCGCCCCGTCGTCAATGCCGGGATGGCGTCACTAGGGTGGTATTGTCGGGCCATCCTCAGTTATGCCATGTCGATGCTGCCGTTCTGCGAACATTGATGTCGGCGGCGTCAAGTGGTGTTGTCGTTTCCGTTACCGCCTTCCGTCCGTGCGATTTCGGAGTCCACGAGACCTCCCGTCTCTGTTCGAGCGATTTAGAACGGGGGCTCGGGAGGGTTGGGTGTCGGCGGGCTGGGCTCTGGCTTGGGATTTGGTTTTGCCCAGCTCACAGGCTGGCGGGATGTCGGAAGGTGCGCCATGTCTCGTGAGCAGAGAGCTAGCTAGGGGCAATCGGTATTAGCCAGGCATCCCGCAGAGACAAAGAGGTATTATGTGTTGTACCTTGTGTTGGGACAGCTGCTGTGTGGGCGGCCTCCAGGAGAGGCTGAGCGTATTGCGGCGGGGCTTTGCGATGGTTGCTCTGAGTGCTACAAGGTCTGGCAGAAGCTGAGGATATGCAGAGCTGACAAACTGATGTTCAACGGCCGGCACAGGTTTGAGAAGTTGGAAGACAGATGGGACTGATCTGAGCCTCGAGGGCGGACTGGCCTTCGTCACCTCTTTAAACAAACGGCCGACGGACCCGCACTCGCCCCTCCTCACCCCCACTGTCAAAGTGTCTTATCTGGGGAGACGCTTGAGCAAACGCTTGTTTGCCATCTTCCCCGAAGCGACCACGGATGTCAGCGAACCTATTCTATTCTTGATTACCATGTTCTCGATGCCCAGTCGAGACAAGACGGTGGACCTATGAGAGAGGTTGCCACAGGTGGGGGTGGACGTGTGTGCTTGCAACACGGCGCAGTGGAGGGTTACCCTCTCGGCATGGTTGTGCAGAGTTCCTTCGAGCGCACGGGTAAACCCATAACGTGGTGATTCCGGAGCCACGGCGTCCTTGGACGGGACTGGTTGTCCAACTTGTCTTGCCCGCTAGACAAGGATTGCGAACCATGTCTCGCTGCTCAGGTGACAACCCCGGGCAGGCGTGGGCACTGGGACTTAGAGCTCCCAGATATTAAGGGAGCGACTTAAGACCGAGCTTTTAAGCCTCAGTGGGCCACTGCGGGAGCGTTCCTGTATGTCATCAGGATGCATGGCGCTGCAACCGCGCACGGCTGCACAGCACGCCGAGCCTTCCCGATCATATACCCGGGGCTGTGCCCGAGCATGGCAGGCAGGCACCGCGGCCGCTGGCGATAGTGGGTTGTAACCATCCGTGGAGGCCATTTGCAACGGGCCTGGCGTCGTGTTGCGAAACAGCCCGGGCAACCATGGCCGTCTGAACGGTCCACTTCGGCCTCGCGGTCCGGGCTGTCCATCCCGTGGAGGATCTGAGGATGATGATCCTTCCATGGCAGACTTTGGCACCATCGCAGATCGGCCAGAGAGCACGGGGAGGGACGCGCAACCGATGATCGGTGATCCAGCACGACCAGCTCTCTTAGCTGGGGGCATGCAGCCCTCCCGACGGCGACCTTGCATTGCATGGGAAGTCCGTCTTTGCGTCTGCTCCTTGGCCCGGCTATCGGGTGGGTCGCAGCTCGAGATCGGAACATGCTTCGAGCTGCAGAGAACTTTCTCCGGCGCAGCCGCCAAAAAGAGGAAACGGAGGGCACGAACCTGCTCTAAGTCCAGTTTGCGCACGAGCTGTCACACGCTTGCGAGCCCTTCGGTACCATTGGGAAATGGAGGTCGTCTCCTGACCCCCACATGCTTCGTAACCTGCGAGTGTTTCAAGGTTCGTCTGTGGGGAGCCACGTGCGCCCATCCTAATAAATGAGAGAGAGAAGAGGAGCCAGCCGGCAGTAAGGACCGTAACCGTAAGGTGAGTCAGAACCGGCTCGCTGCTCGCTCTTGCCTCGTGCGCTCGGCCGGCTGACCCCCATCTTGCTTATCAGCCCACTTCCGCCGATATGCGTCCTTGGTTCAGCATCTATACTTCTGGCTGCCATGTCTTCCGTAGTGCCTCAGATATGACGCCCGAGGTCTGGTGTGCGGTTTTGGACGCGCTTCAGTCGCTCTGCTTGTCACCTCCCTGTAGGCTCGTTGTCCGTCCCATCTGAAGGAGGACGGTGGCATCTCATCCTCCTTGGTTCCTCCGCAATATGTCAACCCCACCCCAGCCATCAGGCGAAACGATGAACCGAACTTACACTTGTGCCCCGCAGATGCACCCCTGTCACAGCATCCGAGCGCTGTTTCTAGAAGGAATCCCCGGGCAGCACAGTGTTCATCGTCACTGCACTTCTGTGTACAACGAGTGCATCCGAAGTTCCTCGGGATACCGGTATCCAGTCGTAGCATTGGGGTCTTTATTCCGTCCACTGACTCCCAGTGACACACCGAACCGGGATCGACGATTGACGGCGGCAGGACCTCGAGTACGCCAAATCCTATGATACCTACCTGACCTACGCGATACTACCACAGTACCTACTGCGGATCCATACTGCGACCGATGACGTCGAAGCTAACCAGATTGCTCTTGACAGGACTGTACATACTGTGGTACGGAAGTACACGAGAGCCCTTCAAACTCCCCTTGTTTTCGGCTAGTCAGAGGCGACATTGGTCCGCAGTCACCACCAGCAGTGAATTGACAGACGTGGCGCGAATAAAGCTCCCTAATCAGTCAAGAGTTCCTCGAAGGCTCAGGAACTTCGAACTTCCTTCTTACACAGCTCACTCGCACCGCACCAACGCCATAAGGCTGAAGCGTGGCGTTTACACCGCCAGGAACAAGCATAATCTCAGCCGGGCCAAGCGCCAGTACTTGATTCACACCCTGCCCGCGGCCGCATTCCTAGTAGGCTTCATCTTCGGCGGCTTTCCGCACCTCGTAGCCAGCGATCGTAGGAGCGACAAGAAGCAAAGCGAGGACTGGACAAGGGAAGGGATGTGGTCCATCGAGATAAAACATCTCCGAAGCGAAGAGATAGTTCGAACGCCGAATAGATCGATCAGTTCATTGAAGACATCGGGATTTGACTCAAGTGGAAGGAAATGATCTCTGTGAAAGTTTATTGTAGCTGCTGGCCTTGCAATGAGATCGGGGCACAACCATTCATGGCAGGCAATTTGGATCTCGTGGCAACCGCAACACAGGAGTCGAAGTACCTTATGTAAGGTACAGTACATGAGATACTGCCAAGCCGTTTGACCCTGCGGCTTCGGTGCGGAATACAGAATACAGGAAATGTAACGTTAGTGATGACGTGCCGGAAGGCGCCCTCGGCGCTTGCTGCCGGTCTGCCGATCCCACGTCCCGGACGTTCGGAGCCCCGCCAACTTCATTAAGTGAGCACAACCCCACCATCCCTCTAATCCATGGCAAGCAGTTCACATGCCGACCTGACCGAGCACAGCAACCCCATCAGCAGTGGAGCTTTGGCCGCGGGGTCTCAACGGATGAGGAGCGTTCTCGGTAAACACTCGAGCTCAGTCAAGTGATGATGAGGCGGTATTGGAAGCTGGACAACTGAAAAACCCTTCATCCGCGGCGCTGCTTTGGCGCGCTTGGTGGTTATGAAATCCCGCACTGTCATATGCCAATGCATCCCGCCCAGGTTCCTCCTAGCCGAGCGAGGCCGAACAAAGCGACAGGCAACGGTGTCGCAACGCAGCGACAGCCCCCATAACAAGCGGAGTAGAGCGTGGATACCCTCGGCCGGGTGAGCCTTCCCTCGGTTGCTACAACATTCGCAGCGGTCAGCTCGAAACTCACAACAAACCAATCTACACTACATCCGTCCTGCATCAATTGAAGCGAAGCCGACGCCGTCGCCACAAGAATTGCCTTCGATAGTTGTTCTTTGAGACACAAGAAACACACCGTCAGAATGGCCCCCATCAAGCCGCACTGGTCGCAGCCGTCGCACCCCGACATCCAAGACGTCATCGTCAACGATGCCGAGTTCACCACCAAGAGCGTCTCCAAGATTGCTCTCCCTCCGTTTGGCCTGTTCGCCAAGCTGGAGTTCCCGCCCTGCACCGTGGCCGCCGAGCCCACGTATGCAACCGTCCAGATTGGCCGTGACAAGCACCTGGACCTGAACAGCGACCTGCTGTACATCAACCACTCTTGCGAGCCGTCTCTTGTCAGTACTTGCGGGGAGGGGGAGAGAAAGCCTGCCTGATCGAACAACCAGGGCGGCGCCGGTGCTGGAAAACCAACAGTTATTGACACTGGGACTCTCCTGCCGCTCCAGATCTTTGACACGGCCAACATGGTCATCATCGCCGGCCCGAAAGGGCTGCAGCCCGGCGACGAGCTGACGGTAGGTATCTCGCGGGTAACACCGTCGAAACAGAGCAGCCAGCCAACTGACCCCCGTACGCAGTTCTTCTACCCCTCGACCGAGTGGGACATGGCGCAGCCCTTCGACTGCTTCTGCGGCGCGCCCACCTGCCGCGGCCGCATCGCCGGCGCCCGCGACATGACGCGCGCGCAGCTCGATGGCATGTGGCTGAACGGGCACATCCGGGAGCTGCTCGAGGAGCGCGAACAGGCGGCAGCTGCGGCGGCGGCGTCACCTGCGGAGACGACCCCAGCCAAGCAGAACGGCGGCACAACAGCGGCCGCAACCCTCACCAACGGCGCCGGCTCCCCGCACACCACCAAAACCGCCGCCGCCGCTCCGGCCGACGACCAGACGGCGCGCGCCCTGCGCGAGGCGCTGTCGCACGCCGAGAAGGCGGTCGAGGCCGCGCGGCTCGCGCTGGCGTCGTACGTCGCGGCGGTCAAGCCGGCCACGGTCGCCGGGGCGCAGCGGCGAGGCCCGACGTCACGCGAGCTGAGCGGCGAGATGGGCGGGGATACGTCAGTGTAGGTCTAAGTCGTGCGGCGCTGGACACCCCTCCAAACATATATCTCGCCCTGGATACCTGTTGAGGCGGGGCAAAGGGGGGGAAAGAGGCTGCGATGTTTCAACAACTCGCCAGCTGGTCTAGCGTACGCACGCAGAGAGAGGACCTTCGTTTGTTTGCCTGCTTTCTCTCTCCAAAAAATCCTGTCTTTGTTTGTTGCCTTGTTGACTCGATGCTATTACACAATCTGAGAAATGAAGTATGAGTAGTAGTTATGAAGGAGGAGGGTTGTCGTTACCTATGCTTTCGTAAAAGTCAAACGCTGTCCTGCCCAGATGTGAACTTCCCATCAAACTCCTGAAACATGATCCTGAGCCTGATCTTCTCATGGTGTAGTGATGCTTGCCACGAAACGCCGTTTGCCCTACTCCAGCGCCGTGTCGTTCTGCCAGCGCGCCTCCCACGCCGTCGAGAAAAGCAAACGCGGATGTTTTGTTCTTGTTGTTATACACGAGTGGGCGTCCCCTCTCGAAATCATGACCTCCCCTTGCGGAAGCGAGCCCTCGCAAACGCAGGACAGGGGGCATCGCCGCCCTTGATGCCGCCCAACAACCAGTCCGTCAGACCGACCACCTTGGCGCCGACGCCCTTCTCCCACTGGCCGCCCTCCTGCACATTCTCGATCGTGTGGCTCAGGATGCGCCCCTCGCTGTCAAAATCGAAGATAAACAGCCCCGTGAACTCCTTGTCGCTCGCCCCCACGGGCTGTGCCATGCCAACTGGCGCCTTCACCTCGGTTTCGGCGCTATCCCCATCACCGGCCCCCGCTCCCTCCTTCCGCTTCCCAGCCTCCGCTTCCCCCTTTCCACCTCCGGAGCCGACCGCTGCGTCACCGCCGCCCTGCTTCTGACTAGTCACAAACCCCAACAGGCCCTTCTTCCCGATGCGCCCGCCGCCGCCAACCGTGCGCCACCGCACGACCAGCTGCTCGCCGCAGGCGCCCTCGGGCCGGCGCCAGCCGCCGGCGCCGTCGCCGTCGTCGTGCCGGAGGCGGTGGTACGGCATGACGACGGGGTGGTCGACCATGCGGGCCGACAGGATCTCGAGGCGGACGTTGCCGACCAGCGGCACGCGGTTCCACGCGATCGGGCTCGACCACAGCGCGGCGATGTAGGCCACGCGGCCGGTCACGGTCGGCAGGTGCGGGTGCGTCGACGGGAACAGGTGCAGCGTGATGTGCGGCGAGAGCACCTCCTGCGGGAGCGGCGTCTGGAGGAGCGTGGGCAGGCGCTCTTGTAGGATGCGCAGGGCTGGCGGGAGGTAAAATTAAGAGAGGTTGGTTAGTGAACCGGCAAGAGAGAGAGAGGGGAGGAGGAGGGGGGAAGGGCAGGGAGGGAGCCGCTTACTCTTCCCGAGCTTGACTTTTCTGGGGTCGGGCGGCTTGTCAGTCGGGTCGTGGGATAATAGCGGGCGGTGCGCGGTGAACCAGACCGCGGGGAGCGGTTCTTGTCGAATGTTGGAGTCATGGAGAGTCGGTACGGCTTTCCTGCACGGGGATGGTCGGGGAAGAGCCCGTGAGGCGGTCGTCGAGAGATGCAGTGCCAGTAACGGTGAAGGTGGATATGCGCATGGTTGCCGCTGCTGGCTGATTGCTGCTGCTGCGTGTCGCCATGGTTTCGACGCCGTTCGCACCGTGTGGCCGTGCAAGGGACAGCGACAGCGACAGCGACAGCGCGGTATCCTCGTGGGTGCGGACATTTGGTCGTTGGGCGTGGTGAGGTGCCCTCCCGCTTTTAAGCTTTAGCGGGCAGTCGACTGCCCGACGCTCAATGCGATCAATCCCACTCAGATGTGGGTTTATTCGATGTGAGTAGTGTTTGATCGCTCTCGCCTGCGGCCAGGATGATGTCAGTGATTGGGGGATTGGGTTTCTTCAGGTCAGTATCTACATGACGCATAACTCGTGTACTGCGGTGTTAAATAAAGTACTACCGCCCCGCTAAGCTTATATATACCGTTAGTTGACAATTCCAATTCTTGATAAGGTACTGCCATAACTCCTCCGTACTGTGCACGCACTGCTGTGAAAATAAATCCTCGTTATTCCGTGGTTATCTTATACAGAACTATGTTTATCTAGGCCTTCCTTTCCAACAACGATAACTAACATGATGTGAGGCTGTGTCTCGCTTGGTGAACAGGCCTCTGGACACCTGCCCGAGCCGGCTGACTGTGGCCAGCTGGCAGCCAGTCTGCGAGGAACCACGCTGCAATGTCACGAGTTCGATAATCTTCGAGTCACTTGCCCCTGGAAACGCAGGAAGCATCCTTGATGGGACTCGAAAAGAAGCGTGTTCTCCATGTCAGTCTTGGGATTTTCTACACGATAAGGTACTCCGTCCAGAGTATTTCATATTCCGTACTCCGTGGATCCTCTGGCTTCCACCTGCTTCCCCTTTTCCAGAAGCATGTGTCAGAAAGGTGAAAACGGACCCCACTGGGTGCTGGAGGCGGCTGGATAAGGGTCACGTGAGCTGAGCCCCTGTCCCTGCGCTGCCACCCCGGCCAAGCTGGGTTTCCGCGAACCAACCAATTGTTCTGGCGCCCTGACAGCAGCCTTCCCACTTCCAAGCGTTCAGAGCACCGACCAACCGAGCGACCTGCTGCCTTCCACATCATCAACCTCCCGACGTCCCTTCAACAATCCGCCTGTTCTCCACCTTTCATCAACCACGCCCGCTCCTCCTTGGACTGGTTCCATCTTTGACGCTTGTCGCATCTAACCTTCAAGCACCATGAATCCCGAGTAGTACGTCGGCTTGCACGGATGCCCTCCGCCTTTGTTTGCTGCTGACGCCGTTGCTTCTCTTCAGGGTCTCCTCCCCCGACTGCCCGCCAGCCCTTGCGATGCCCACCGACTTGGCATAGTCTCGGCGTCCCTGTCGCTGACAACTTGCCAGATACGACTACCTCTTCAAGCTGCTGCTCATCGGAGACTCCGGTGTCGGCAAGTCTTGCCTGCTCCTGCGGTTCGCGGACGACACCTACACCGAGTCCTACATCTCGACCATCGGTGTTGACTTCGTATGTGGCTCTCCGGTAAACGACTCCATGTCGCCAGCGACTGACCCTCGGCAGAAAATCCGGACGATCGAGCTCGATGGCAAGACGGTGAAGCTACAAATTGTGCGTTCGTCCCAGTAACCCCGGCCGCGGCTGATCACGATGGCCAGGCGCAGAGGCGGGGAGGCAGAGTTCTCGGCTGACTGGAGTACAGTGGGACACTGCCGGCCAAGAACGGTTCCGGACCATCACGTCGTCCTACTACCGGGGTGCCCACGGCATCTGCGTCGTCTACGATGTCACCGATATGGACAGCTTCAACAACGTCAAGCAGTGGCTGCAGGAAATTGACAGGTATGCCACTGAAGGCGTCAACAAGCTGCTTGTAGGAAACAAGAGCGATATGGCCGACAAGAAGGTGGTCGAGTACACCGTGGCCAAGGTATGTCCCACTCCTTCCAGAGCGTCAGCCTAGGCAGCAGCGCTAACTATGACTTGTTCAGGAATTCGCCGACAGCCTCGGCATCCCATTCCTCGAGACGTCGGCCAAGAACGCCAGCAACGTCGAGCAGGCCTTCCTGACCATGGCCCGCCAAATCAAGGAGCGCATGGGCAGCAGCATCGCCACCAACAACACGAAAGCCAACGTCAACGTCTCGCCCGGCCACGGTGTCTCCAACAGCCAGTCCGGCGGTTGCTGCTAAGCGGCCTGTCACCCACCTAGTTCGCCATTTGATGTTGCTGTTGCTCTCGGGTGTTAAAGGGTTTTTTGCATCGGATGGTTTTTCCTTTCCCGGACACTTCGGAGGGCGTGGTTAGATCTGCGGAGAGTACATCTGCCTTTTGGGGGAAAGAAGCTGGTTCTGTCTTGGACTTTGCTGCGCAGTCGGAGCCCCCAAACCCCTGGGGATTTTCTTCGGCTCCTGCGTAATCTGCCCTAAGGAGGAATCAGCTTTCCAAAGCTCAGGGCCGAGGTTGCCTCTCAAGGGACAGGAGAAGCTGGATGGAAGGCAACAGGCGCTACTGGGGACGGAACAGGGCCGACTGGGTCTGAACAGGAGTTGCCCCTTTTCCTTACCGCTAGTACTATCGCCCGCTGCCTTGCCTATTGCGACTTACAGCTCGTGTCTGTGTATTTTCCCATTTGGTCATAACTGGGCTTGTTTTGCTTATTGATTACACCGCGGTTTCCTTGAACGTTTTGTTCATGTGGTTCTTCATAATATACACGAGATCCTGGTCTTTTGCTGGTGGTCTTTGAGTACCCCGTTGTTTGGGGGATGGCTGTTCAGTGCAGCTCAAATGAACCGAGGGGTTACCTCACTCCGTTCCTCATGCAACGCAAGATCGTCGTCATCTTTAGGTTCATCTTGTGCTACAGGCGGCGGCGGGCTTTCGCTACCCGACTTCAGGTGAGTAGATGCCCCTACATTGGGCCCTGTTCGCCGGTGACCTCATCAGGGATGTGTACCTACTTAAACAAAGGCGAGGGACGATGAGGCGCTGAGTGGCGTCGATTCGCTTTCTGGAACTAGTCGATTCCAGTTGTCTATTGACTCAAACACACTGCCACTCTCCGCCTAGGTACTCGCGCTCTCTCCGAGACTTCACTGGCAACGCCTCGGTATGTACGCGATCGCCACCTCTGGCTGGTGGCTAGCTGGTTCTGATTCGGTATGTATGGTATCATAACAACACAAACACAGAGAAAAAGAAAAAGAAAAAAAAGAAGAAAAAAAAAAGAAGAAAAAAAAAGAAAAAAAGAAGGAATGCAACACGCTGCTGCTTGGATATCTTAGAGACCCTCACGAACCAGTTAACTTACCCGTCCCAGTAAACCCCAAACGACCAGTCCATCAAAGAAGCAGGTGAATCGCAAAGCCCTCCTCCCGGCAGCCTACCAGAGCTGAACCAGGCCCAACCCAACAACCCAAACAAGCCCAGTGCACACTGTAGAAACTCCCGAGTTAAAAACATCGATGATCAAGAACACCAGCCCACCCACAACGAACACACTGACCGAGGCAGAATAAACAAAAACGACCAAGGAACGAGACGGAAAAGCAGAGGACAAAAGAAAGCAGTAATAAAAAAGAACGTGTTTTTTCCCATCCATTACGCCAGACCCAACCATCGAAAAGCCTTGCTACTCCGCCCCCTATCAATCTCGTTCCGCCGCCGCAGGAACAGCGGCATCAGCCGGCGCTCCTCCTCGTCGGGGACGTCGTCCTCGTCATCATCCTCAACGCGACCGCCACCGTCGTCGTAGTTGTAGCCGTCCTGCATCGCCGCCGCCGCCTCCCTGTGATGATACCGCTGCTGCTGGTGGTGATAATGACGATGATGAGTTCTCTTCATGATTTGATGATGATCGCTCGCCTCCTCGTCAGCGATGAGCCTGGTGCCGTCGCCGTCGGCGCCGCCGCCGCGGCGGCCGGGTGAGAGCGGAGCGGAGTCTTGCTTGAGATGGCGGGTTCCCCCGCTCGCAGGGGTGTTGTTGGTGTTGTTGGGGGCGGTGACGATGGTGGGGGCGGCAGCAGTGGAAGGCGAATGGGGCGGCGGCGCGTAGTTGACCTCGCCCCAGCGGATCGTGGTGCCGGCGGCACCAGCCGGGGGCGAGGGTCTGCGGGCGGCGAGCCGGTGCTCGCTGCTGTAGCTGCCTTTGTTGGGGCTGGTGAGGCTGGATACTGAGGAGGGCGCGATGCTGGGTGGGTGCTGGGGCGGAGCGGCTTGGTCGGTGGGCGACGACGGCGGTGTGATAACCAGGGTTGAGACCGACACGCGGGACGGTTCCTTTTGGCTGGGCCGAGGTGACTTGGGGCCGGCCGTGGGGAGAGAGATGCTGAGGTTTGAATGAGCCTTCCGTGGAGGCGGCGGGGCGGGGGGCTTGTAGAGCGGGCGGTCGGGGATGTAGAAGTCCGAGATGGAGATCAGGCTCTCACGGATGGCAGCAATAAAGGCGGCTGTTTCGAAGCCGGTGGCGGAGGAGGCGAGAAGGAAGTTCGCCTTGGAGAAGGAGCAGGGGCCGACGAAGGCGCCGGACAGGCGTGAGCCCCGGCGGGTGAGGGAACGGAAGCCCTCGCTGGGACGGCGAGACGCGGCCGGGTCTGAAGGTGACTGCGAAGTGGATGAGACATCGCTATTGATGATGCCCACCACCTTCATCATCTCGGTGCCGATGAGGGCTTGCAGAGCGAGGATGGTCGGGAGATGCTCCGCTGGGTACTCGATGAGCAGGAAGCGGACGTCCGGATGGGTGGCCAGGTAGGTTTCGAGATGGGGTATAATCAACGCGGCTAGCAGAGTGCGGTCCGCAAAGGGGTTGCTCTGGGTCTGCTTTGTCAATGGCTGAGCAGTAAACGCCTGCATAGCGTTGGCGATAAGATACCTAGTCTCTGTTAGTTGTCACCGTTCCTCTTCCAGCCTCGATCCAGACGACGTACCGTACATCCAACCGCCCGCTGCGCGAGAGACCGTTGGTTTTGAACCCCAGTTTCTCCAGCTGGCCGACGATCTCTGACAGCCGGTCTTTCTTGACGCCCGTCTCGGCGCCGACAGCCAGCATCAAGTCCAGCCTGCTCTCGCCGGCAGGGGACAAGACCTGCCCGTCGCACTCCAGATGCTTCCATAAACCACCATCTGCAGGGAACTCGGCAGTCTCGGAGAAGCGGCGATCCTGGAGGGGAAAGCGAGAACCGAGGAAGGACCGCAGGAAGTTCTGGATGGAAACGGCAGTCTCGTGGCCGACGCTGATGCTGTAGAGCCTCGTAGCCGGCGGAGGGATGGCTATGGAGTTTGTCTCCAGCAGCGTCGGGGAGTTATTCGGCGTGGGCAGGCCGTGAACCAGGTCGTTTCGCACCCAGGGCATAACTGTGCCGCTGGCGTTCGCCTTCCTGGACGGAATGTCGTCGGCTTCCTGTTCCTCTTCCATTTCCAAGTGACTCGTCTCTGCAGCCCGCGAACTGCATTGATCAGGCACGCTGGGCCCCGATAGCGAATGTCGCGTAGTCCTACAGGCGTTGCTGAGGCGCCTGAAGACGAACTCGCTGAGTTCGTCCGGCGTCTCGGCAGTGAAGTGAAACACCAGGTCCTCAAGGAGCGGCAGGGCTCCATTGCGCAGCCGCTCCTCGGTCTCCTCACCTGGAGCGTTAAACGGCACTGTGCCATCTGGGCCCTCATTCTGTGGCGCATTTGGTGCATGTTCGGGTGCTGCCTCGCCGGGCATCTCGGCTAAGTCGTCCGGCTCGCTGCCATCGCGATCTGGTTTCTGCCTGGGTGACAAGTTCGACTCCGCTGTCTGCGACCTCCTGTGACGGGGACCGAAGAGTGACTGGTCCTGCGGCCAGGATATGCAGGCCGAGGCTTGTGGTGGCGGCGGGATGCGGATTCTCAACGGCGGCCTACGCGGAGTGACCACAACGGATTTTGCCGTGGTATCTGAGTCGGGAAAAAGTGCCGCACTCTGAGGCTGAATGCCGTGCGGCGACGGCGGTTTGGATCGCCGTGAGCTCTTCCCCCCCGACCGCGACGGGATGTCAACCAGCTTGACGGTGAAGGCCATGTCCGGAGCAGGCGGCTGGAGAAACTCGGTCTCTTTGTCGAGTGCATCGGCGGCCCTCATGGCGCGGATGATGGGGTCCTCGATGGCCTCGTCTTCGGCGTCCAGGTATCGTGCCCACACATCCGGGTGCTGGCATGGCTCCTCGCCACATGCTCCCCCGTCTGGGTCCTCGAATCCCGCGCTGCTCTCAATTGGTGTCGTGCTAGTCTGGAGGCATGAGGACCTCGCCGATGACAGCCTAGCGGCATCGTTGCTCGCCAGGCGGATGAAAGTGGCATATGCCTCCTCGATGTCCCCGTTCGTCTCGTGCTCCATTATGGAGGATAGACAGGCGGCTCGCGCCGATATTGTTCCTCCGTGCAGGAAGACAAGCCGGTTGCCGTCTCCTACTGTGCGATGTCGCAGGAACTCCTGTGCCTCGGCATGCCGTGCCTGGGCAGCTGTGTGGTACCGACGGATGAGCTCCCGCGTGTCGAAGGGTGCCTCCGGGTCGGTGGCCTTCAAGTAATGTTGGAGACTGGGGAGGATGAGAACCTGGCGGGAGGTCGGGAGAAGACGCAATTGGGTCGACACGAGCTCCGAGGGGCCCTCCAGGGCAACAATATGCCCACGCCGCCCCGGGGCGATCGGCAGGGCCATGCTTGGGAGCTGACGATTCGGACTCGTCTGGCGATTGCTCCAGGAGCAGGGGAGGCCTCGAGATCGTCGCAGCCACCCTTGATATTGCACTAGAGGTCGGTCGATGCAAACAGAGCTGGGCGGGGAGTTCTAGAATACAAGAAAAAGAAAGAAATAATATCAGAGCGACTGCGGATTCCCGGTGAAGTCCGTTGGAGTTGCTCTCCCAGATCGAGCCAACGGCATTGCAATGCTCAAGCGAGTGGCTTCAAAAAAGAAAAAGCATGATCGCCCAAACATGCAGGGACCGGGACCCAGTTGGAAATCTCGAGGACGGAGAACTTGAGGGGGTGGCTTGCAGGGCGGCCATGGAGATGAGAACCCGGAAAGTGACAAGTGACGAGACAGCGGACCTTTCTGGGACCTTTCGGATGGTGTCGGTGGGCTGCAGCCAGCCCGACTGCATAACTATCCTGCGGCTTTGGGCTGTGTGTGAGCCTGAATCTTGGCCCAACTTCTCAGTCATCACGCAGGCGCCGCCAAGTTGCACACATGCATGCATGGAGTGTGCATAGCTAGGTACCTTCAGACGTGGAAAGTTGACACCGAAGGCGGTTAGTTCGCGGTAAGCAAACAAAACGCCTCAAGCCTGTGGTTGGAGCTGGGAACGAGATGAAAGCTGGAAGGGGGGCTTGGCATGTGCGTGGGGGGGAATGCCCATCATGGCTTTTGGATGGCCCATTTGCTGTCCCCAGAAACCCTCCCAGGTCGGTGCATTCCCACAGACATTGGTTCGAACCAGAGATCGTCGACTGCAGACGGGGATGCTTGGTGGTCTGCGCGACTTTCCTTCGTTTCTTCCGTCCGGTCCCACGCGGTATGTTGTCTGGGCGAACATGCAGCAGTTAATGTAGAAGCCGCACTCTCCCGGATACTTAGCATCAGGCTAAGACCACAGCAGGCACATGATTGGCCATCTAAATCTTGAAACAATGCTGTGTGATGTGAGATGGTCAAACCTGGGGACATCGCGGAGGTGGACGGAAAAAACGAATCCATACGAAGTTCTTGTAAGCGCTGGTGTGTACGGAATACACCACCCATCGCGAGACCCGGTGCCATGCCACCAACGGAAACTAGCACAGCGCGCTTTTTGGGCTACGAACGTTGCCAGATGCGGCAAGACGGAGCAAGGCTATGCTTTCAGCTCTGCACGCGAGTTGCCGTAGACGTTATCAGCCCCCAAAGACGAGAGTGCTCGCATTGGGAGGCGAGAAGCGAGCAGCGAGAAGCGGGAGCAGTCACCGTCGCCAAATGATCGCCTGTTCCGTGATGGAAACGTGCAAAAGTGTGAGCATACAAGGCAACGGCTGGAAGTTGCAAAGGCGGCAGCCGTCCACGGGTGCGCCTGAGATTGATGAGTTGGTTAACAATCGCCGGAAGGGCAACCCCTGCATGGCTCGAGTTAATCCGAGCAAGACAGGGGTGTGCTCCGGAAGCGGGGGCCGCAGGGCTGAAATGCCGGGTACCTAAACCAGTGGACACAACGGACGATCCGTACACTGGAGGGAAATGTGCCCGACGATGATTTGCGGTGGGCACCTTCCTTTAAAGCACACCTCGCGTCAACGATGACTATCCCCGATCTGGATTGACACGACGCAAAAATAGCTGGCAACTTGGTTAGAGTCCTGTGATAGGCCGGGTGCCCTGTCACTTTCACCTCCAATGGCTCTCTGATCTTTTGCCTGTTTGTCATCCGGACCAATCGTATTGATCTAACTGGTGTAGCTGCGCCAGAGCCCGGTGAGGCTTTGGGCAAGGTGCCCAACACAAAAATCACCAAAGAAGCGCCACCTTTCCAGACCTGTTGTGTACATTACATGCCCATTCAATGAGGCCTGGTATGGCCGCGTAACCGTGCCCTGGCTACAGCGTCGTGTGTAGGTAATTACCAGGTATGCGTTGTGCTGCGTCCAGACAACTCTGTGCAACGCTCTGCCGGAAACACATAGGTAGTCTCCGGGAGTTAACGTTACATTGCGGCGGTTCGGGCATGCCACTCCCATAGCCGTGTTGCTGCCGCCAACAAGCGCTAGCCGCGCCCACTCACTGACACCTTGCAAGTGATTGACATAGCAGCACATATTGCTCCTAGGCGGGTGCGGACGGCGATGCGACTCTGCGCTGGCTTGAGCCTCGCTTGAGCATGCAGCTTGGGACGGCATCCACAGCTGGTTTGGTGTTTGAAGGCCCCCTAACGTTTTTTTTTTTCGCAGCTCGTACTACTATCACACAGGGTACAGCACGCAGTTTGGGTGGTACGGCACATTCCAGCGAAGTTCCTGACACAGTACCTTGCGCAGCACATGCGGTGTACACATCAAGGCAGTTGGCTTGCTCTGGATCCAGCTGCAGCTGTCCGGCAACCCCGTGTGTGGCGAAGGTGAGGGGTTCCTTTGAACAGCACTCCAAATCCGGAAGACCAGACATGGGAGGTTCACGAACCATGAAAAATGCATGATCAAGCTTCTATCTGAGACAGGCGAAGGCCAAGCGTGGCAGCTCTCCGCCATTCGCGGCCACTACCACCGTGCGAGACATCTCCTGTGCTGGGTAACCATCGCCATGCCCTCAGCTCCCTCCCAGCCCGCCAGGTTTGCCCCGCTTCTCCATGCGCTGCGGCGACCCGTGGAACTGGAGCGGGAGCTTGCAGCTGGTCGTCGGTCCTGGCAATCAAACTCAATCAACGGTTGGTGGCGCCCGGGATACCACGTGTGCAACTGGTGGGACCACCAGGCGAGAACTTAGGGGTCCAGCGGTGGGCGATGTGCCGATGATCAAGCGTGGTTTCGAGGCAGCTCGGTCTACGGATAGTTATTCATCATCCTCCATGAGAGCCGCGAGCTCGGCTTCCTCCTCGGCGCTTAGCAAGCCATTGGCACCGGCCTCCTCTCCCGCCTCCTTGACGGGCTTCTCCTGCTCCCTGACGGCCGCATCCAGGCCGGCCTTCTCCAGCGGCCAGGTCCGGACCGTGCCGTCGATGCTCACGCTGCAGACCCTCTCGCCCGACCCGCTCGGGCCCCTGAGGAGGACCAGCTCGGTGACCTCGTCGTAGTGTCCCTGCAGGGAACAGTAGAGCTTCCCCGAAGCTCGGTCCCAAAACTTGATGTCCTCGTCTCTCCCCGCCGTAATCACCCACTGGTCTGTGACAGCCACGGCGCGCACGTGGTCTCCGTGATGGAAGGTGTCCTCGCAGGCAAAATTCCGCAGCCTCGACAGGCACTTGGCCGTGCCGTCGCCGCTCGAGGTCCAGAGGTCAGCCTCGTCGCCGTCGAGGTCGAGCACGAGCTTGTAGACCGTCGTCTCGTGCTCCAGGATGGTCCGGCGGTCCGTGCCCGGCGCGTCCGGAGGCGCCTCGACGACCTGCTCCCAGCCGTCCAGCCGGATTTTCCACCGACGGATGTGCGGGTCGCTGCTGGCGCTGATGAGGCTGACCTCGTCCGGGGTGGAGGACGCGTGGTCGACGGCCAGGTCCTGCACGCTGAGCATGTTGACCACGCTGTCCTGCAGCGTGTGCAGCCGGGCGCCCGAGACAAGGTCCCAGACCACGATCTTCTTGTCGGCGCCGCCGCTGATCAGGAGGTCCTTGCCCCCTGCCCTAGCGCAAACGACGGCCTTGACAAAGTCTGTGTGGCCGCCGACGTACCTCCGGCCGGGCGCCCTCGAGGCGAGGTCCCACGACCAGATCGTCTTGTCCCAGCATCCGGCGAAGAGCGTGCCCGAGTTGGGGCCGCCGACGGCGAGGCAGCAGACCGGTGTGGTTGGGCCGCGGTAAGCCGTTTTGGTGTCATCGGGATCCTGAAGAGCACGGGGAGTCAGAAAAGCGGTGTCGTTTGCCCCGGCGCTGAGACTCATCATGTCCACGCACATCCAGCCTGACAAGCCGCACAGCCCCAGCCGCCTCGGCGACTAGGACGGCCGCCGCCGGGGATCTGGGATCGGGCAAGGCAGCGAGGAGCTTCGACTTCAGGGAAATGGGGTTCCCATATTTGTTGCCAGCTTTGGCAGCCCGCCGCTGCCTCTTTTCCTGTGCGGCACTGTAGGGAGGGGATGATACGTCAACAGGGGAACCCCATCTCATTGTTTGCCCCTTTTTTGGGGTGAAGAGGGTCCTCATTTCAACTCACTCGGTCTCAAAAAAGTGCTCAGGGTCGGAGGACTGCATTTTGGGAAGATTGTGGGAGGAGGAAAAGTCGTGTGAATGTGTGATATTCTCAGATCTTATGAGATAACTGAATGCTGGCTGCCTAGGTAAATACCTAGTGGAAACCGGGTCTTGTTTTCACTGCTGCCTCGGGCTGCTGAGTGATGGACTGAGTGAACCAGGGCTACCGTTGTGGTGAAAGGCGGTTGAAAAAGGGTCAGGCGGTGCCAGCTGGCAGGCCACTTCAGGGGATGGAAGGGCGGTGGGGCCGCACTTAAACGCGAAAAGCAATCCGTGTTCTGTAACTAAATGGAAACGCGGTCAACGCGTCTTCTCACACGCGCTGGGCAACACATCAATGAGAACCGATCACAACAGCCGAAACCCGCTGGTCCCCCCGTCAAATCACAACAACAACCATAAAACGGAGGGTGGACACCGGGACATTTGAAGCATCAGCGTTAAATGCCCGATTTCTGCATCGCAGGCCCCAATTGACAGCACATGGCTTCGTCGCTCATCGCCTCGCGGCCACGGCCACGGCCCGCACATACGCAGGGCACCACGCGATGCGCTTACACCCCCGACGGCTCGAAGCTGGTCACGGTCGGCTCCAACAATACCATCCGCGTCTACAAGACGGGCTTCGACGGCGAGCCCCAGAATATCGACGACGCGCTGGAACAGAACCTGTGCGTGGCCGTGAGCAACTCCTTCTTCGTCGCCGGCTCCCAGGATGGCATTGTCAGCTATTACTCGCTCGAGACCAACATTTTTGACCGCTTCTTGCTGCGCACTCCCCTGCCCGTCCGCGACGTGGCGCTCTCGCCCGACGGGAAGTGGTGCGCCGTGGCCAACGACGAACTCACCGCCAAGCTGGTGGACGTTGCCAACCCCGCTGCGGAGCTCACGCTGAGGGAGCACGGCAAGCCGACCAAGCATCTGTCCTTCGACCCGAAGGGCAGCCTGCTGGCTTTGTCGTGCACTGATGGCGTGATCTATATCTACTCGCTGACGGCCGAGCACCCGGAGCTGATCCGCAAAGTGGATGGCGTCATCGGGAGGATAGAATCCGAGTCTGAAGCTTCGTGCAAGGTGACATGGCATCCCGATGGGCGGGCATTTGCCGTGCCAACACCAACGCGAGACATCCAAGTTGTGTCCAAGAACGATTGGGAGAAGCAGCGCGCCTTTTCCAGGGGCCACGACGGAGACATCACCGCTCTTGCTTGGTCTCCGAACGGCGCCCTGCTCGCCTCCGCGGGCAAGGATAAAAAGCTTCTCATTTGGTCGACGTCGGACCAGACCGTCGTTGCGAGATACGAGTATCCGAATGTTATTGACATTGCCTGGCACCCCACCGAGAATTTGGCTTCCTTCACCACCTCAGATGGCGAGGTCTTCATTTGTCCCGACTTCGTATCGGAGCAGTTCGCGTCTCTACTTAAGCTTCCAAAGCAGCCCGCGCCGTTTATCCATGATCCTCTCGCAGAGATCGGAGCCAATCGCCGGCAGCTGGTGCCCAATGGTGCCGGCCTTCCGTCGCGTCCTCAGCGGCCCTCCAGGGACGATTTCGATGACCTCCTGGACGACAACTACGGGGACGATGACGACGACGACGGCTTTGTGGTGGACGATGATGGGGCTGGCTACGCTCTGAATCCCTCAAGGAAACGTGCCGCTGACGGGGACGACATCTTCGGCCTGCGGCCGAGCAAGCGGGGGAATTTTGTCCAGCCCCAGATTCACCCACCGTTCCAGCCGGGTTCAACCCCCTGGCGTGGGAACCGCAAGTACCTGTGTCTAAACTTGATCGGGTTTGTGTGGACTGTGGACCAAGACTCCCACAACACGGTTACAGTGGAGTTCTATGACCGCGCGTTCCAAAGGGACTTCCACTTCACCGACACTTTTCTCTACGACAAGGCCTGTCTCAACGAGAAAGGGACCCTGTTTTCCTGCCCGCCCAAGGACGACGCCCCCGCGGTCGTCTTCTACCGGCCCCATGAGACCTGGACGCAGCGGCAGGACTGGCGCATCGAGTTGCCTAAGGGCGAAGCAGTCCTGGCCATGTCGCTCGGCGACAACTTTATCACTGTGACGACCACCGCGAACTACGTGAGGATATACACTCTGTTTGGCATTCCCTACCGAGTCTACAGGCCCAAGAGCACGCCCATCGTCACCTGCGCCGGCTGGAAGGACTACGTGCTGACCATGGGCAACGGTCCGGTTGGTGCGGACGGCATGTGCCGACTGCTTTACACCATCCAGAACATCAAGCGGGACGAAATATGTCAAAACGAGGACACCGTGGCCCTGCCCGAAGGGGCGACAGTTAAAAGCGTCTTCTTCTCTGACAATGGAGTATGCTGCCCTCAGTGCCCCTTTTATCTGTCCCCCTACTAACAAGCAAAACCAGGACCCCTGCATCTACGACTCAACCGGCACCCTACTGACGCTCCTCCACTGGCGGCAGCCGTCACGCGCATCGTGGGTCCCCATCCTCGATACCAAACTGCTCCCGCGCCTAGCCTCGGGCCGCAAGCACGAGACCTACTTTCCCATCGCCGTCGCCGACAACAAATTCCACTGCATCATCCTCAAGGGCGGCGACCAGTACCCCTACTTCCCGCGCCCGCTGCTCTCCGAGTTTGACTTTTCCATCCCCCTCACTTCCGCACCCCGCCGCAAGAAGAAGACCAAGAAATCCAAACCCAACGGCGCCGACCTGGCCGACTCCGACGCAGAAATGCTCTCCGACGACGACGACGACGACGACGAAAAAGAAGAAGACGAAGACGACAACGACACCACCACCAACGAACAAGCCGACGACGAAACCCACTCGCTCACACAAACCTACCTCCTCAAGACCCTCCAAGCCGCCCAGCTCACCGACCTCCTCCAGTCTTCCTCTTCTTCTTCCTCCTCCTCGCGCCACCGCTCGACCGCCTCGCAGCGCGCCCTGCTCGCCCGCCTGGACCTCGACATCGACAAGGCGCTGCTGCAGCTGCTGGCCGCCGAGTGCCGCGCCGGCAGCGGCGGCGACGAGCGCGGCATGCGCGCCCTCGAGCTCGTCCGCCTCATGCGCGACCGCACCGGCCGCATGGCCGAGGCCGCTGGCAAGGTCGCCGAGCGGTACGGCGCCGAGGTGCTCCGCGCCAAGATCCGTGAGCTGGGCGAGCGGAGGGTTGCTGGTTACTCGGATGGTGAGGGTGATGGGGAGGAGGATGGGGAGGATGAGTTTGAATAAGGTTTCCCGGGGGAAGCTGGCTTGTGTCCTTGCTATTGTTGATTGGCAGAGTAAAGGGGTTGGGATGGGTTGGTGGCGGTATTGGTCATGTCAACGAACGGGATGCTGGCTGTGGGAAACGCGGTGTCATGACCTACCCGGTTTTTGGGCCGTGGCTGTTCGGTTTCGGGTTTGGTTTGGCTTGGTTTTGGTTCTGCGATCATGGCACATATACAAGACGTCCCGTGTTTTTCGTTTGGTTTCGGGCCGGCAATGGCATTGATGATGTGCGCTCTACTGTGGTCGCACCGGCGCTGATAGCATGAAGAACATGCTCTCTTTCCATTGGCAAACCCGGGTCCGCGATACGGAAAGTTATATGTGGATCTTATACACGGCCCTTCTGGGGCTTGGCCTGGAGGAGGGCAGATCATAGAAACCGGACCAGGCGGCTCGATGTTTGGCATGTCTTGGGCGATTATGCGGTCTTCGGTGTGGTGCTTGACGATCAGGCACCTACCCGAGCAAGGACCGGTTGTGTGACGGCCATCCTTTCTACACCTGCAGGACGATGATGCCGTCCTCGAGAGAAGCACGCTTTGAACCCCGTGGGCTGAGAGTCGAGCTTTGCACATCTACCGTGAGCTCATGGCCGGGCCCGTTGCCAAAGACGCCCGCGCATGGCAGGAGCAAAGCGAATTGCTGTGGACCGGTCTGTCAAGGGGACGCTCGTTGGCGTGGAAGAAACAATTTCGGAAACACAACAGCTGCAGGCCACATCTTCTTGTCGAGCTTTAGCCCCCGTATGTCTGATGGCGGTTGCTTGGACCCCACGTTTTACTCCAGCCTGCGGTGTATCGCTGCTGCAGACGCTGCACGCCGGGCAGTCGTAGCACGCGCCCCCTGGGTCGAGACATTCTACTCCGTACATCGTCAAGATCACCTACCTCCCTGGGTGTCTCTCCTTGCGACACAGTTACGCGCCGAGCTCCTATTCCTAGACGGCACTGACAGGCAGGTCGGCGACGGCAGACGGAGCAGCGCGGCGCAGCGTCGGCTGGAACTCGCCGCCGGCAAAGAGTGGAGCTGAAGCGGCGGCGAAGTCGAGAGTGCCGAACGCGCGTGTGCGGCGGGCGGCGCGGCTTTGCATGCTCGGCATACGCAATAATAGATCTGATACGGCATAGCTCCGTAGTGTTCTTCAGCAGCCCAGCGGCTAGCGCCAGGGACTCCGCGAACGAATTCGAGCCCACGCCACCGCGCCGCCGGGCCCCCAACTTGACGCTCCTTCTCAGGCAAAGAGAGCAACAACCGAACAATCCACCGTTTGGCGGCACGGTCTTGGCACTTCCTCTGCTCTACTCGATCGAAGGGTTGGACCAATGGGGATGCAATCCGGGCGGCGTTGCGCTTGTCTGGACATGCAGCGCAGCGGCACCGAGGGGAAACAAATGTTTTACGAAGTTCTTGCCCTTGCGTTGAGCTAGGTTTTCCGCATCAGGAACTGGAGGGGCTGGGGCGGAGGGACGGTTAAAGGGAGGGAGGGAAGGGACAGGCGGCCAGCCCCTGACCAGAGATCAGAAGGACTGTATTCCGCAATTGGCGCGAGCTTTCGAGAGACGTCGCCGAGGAGGCCTTTCAGAATCCTTTCTGGCAGACCGAGCAGAGAGATTGATTGATCCGCAAACGAAGGGGCTTCGAAACGCAGCCAACCAATGGCGGCATGTCAAGGCTGAGATTCTGACTGAAAACCCGGAACCGAACGTGGTCAAGTTCATCTTTGGAAACAGCCTTATCTCGCTGCCCTGCAGCAGGCTTGGCGCTGCGACCCAGTATCGGACTCAAGATCTGGGGAATCTGAGGCATCGGGAGCCAAAGCTGACCCAAAGAAGCTCGGATGTGGAACGGTGTCCGTGCTGAAGCGGCCGAGCAGGGGATGGAAAAACCACAAATAGGGAGCGGATGTTAATGCATTTACCTAGGATGCGGCTGGAAGGTATCGAATGCCATCCTTAGCAGTGTAGTTGTACAGTTCAATCCTGGTTTGTTTGTTAGTTTGGTTCTTCGCCCCACTTTTTACCCACTTACTGACAGGGCCCTGCAGCCAACCAAAAATCGGCCTTTTTACCCACCTGTTTAGCTTCCTGGCTCTGGCACTGCATTCAACCAAACTATTAAAAAACCATCAAAAAAAGCATCACCACCATCAAAGCTATCAAATCCTTCGAAATCGCCCAGGGCAGCCAAATCAGCCAAATCAGCTAGATCAGCCATCTGGGCAGCCAAATCAGCCAAATCAGCCAAATCAGCCAGGTGGGCAGTTCAACTATAAAAAGGCCCTATTTTCCAGGTTCGAAGATGCCTACCTTCCTACCCTCTATCCTGCCCACCTTTCTAGCCCAGCCGGAGGCCTATCGACCTGGCCTAGCCGTACAGCACATCGCTGACTTGCAGGCTATTATACCGCGGCAACTGCTAGCTAATTGGTCCTAGCCGCGATGGGCCGACCCACTGTTGAACAACGACGACGACGACGAATACGACGAAGACCCTGATTTCCTGGCCGATACCGAGGAATTGGAAGAGGCTAAAGAACCTAGCCTTCCTTCAATACCATAGGCCGAAGCCATCTAGGCATTCAACGCACGCTAGGCTACCCAACGTGCTGTAAAGGCGGCTAAGTCTGGCCTACCTAGTAGGTACATCTATTTCCCCTAGTTGCCTTGCATTTTCTTAGTTAATCTAGTCTTCCAGATGTTCCTCCTAAGGAGCCCTCGATAGCCGACCTCCTAGCTTGTCCAAGCTCTGATTCTTCTAATAGCTTCGACCCCCCTCCTTCGCCCTCGCCTTTACGCTAGTAGATCGACCTAGCTAAGCTGTCATTTACTAAGTATCCTTCTACGATTAGGCCATTGTAAAAGAGCCGATCTACTATATACGAAAAGAGGTTTATCGTCAAGGCATTATATATCTATAGTAATATAAGTATACCGAAGATCGTTAAGGCGATAAACCTTATACAACGTCAAGTCCAATACGCTATCTATACTTACAATAACCTATAGTATATAGTTGCTTATAGCTGGATACCAATCGTACCCTAGGAAGTGCAAGATCTAATCTACAACTTCGTCAATATATCAAAGGCTTCGAAGCATTTCCTTCTATAGAAGCAGATTCGTAAAATACTCCTAGTTCTCTCGGCCTATAATACTTATATCATTCGCTATACAATAGAAGGCCAAGGCGTTGTTTAGACCCTTCAACTAATACAATAGCTATTTACATTAAAGACTTAGTAACTACGCTTTACATTTGCCTAACAGTAGGCTTACCTTCGCCCTATTGATTAGAAGCAATGGATCTAGTCTAACGAAACCTAGGTCAATAGCCTAGGTTCTAACTATAAGTTTATTACCGTTTTCCTAGGCGAGGATCCTTAAGACTTCACTATAATACAACAAAGGGCCAATAGCTAGATGTTCTAGGCCTATTTTATAGAAAGGACTAAGGGCACTTCTTTAGTATAGGACAAGTCCTAGGGCAAGATTAACTCGCTTATCTACTAGGAGTATATCCTTCCTCTTTTCTACTAATTTTAGGAGTAAAACAAGACCTTTAAACTCCAATAAGATAATGCCCTAGCCTATAGTTCTAAGTCGACTATAGCGTATATAATAGAATACTTTCCTAGTATATATCTTGTCCCCTAGCCTCCCTATTCTCTAGACCTCAATCCTATCGAATATATCTAGATTTGGATAAAGCGGTAGATCGAACGTAACTATCCTACCTAGCTAACTGGAGAGGCATTGAAGAAAGCGATTTTAGAGGCGTAGAATACAGTGCCCTCTAACTATCTATTACGGTTAGTTTATTCTATACTAAGGAGGTTGGCTAAGGTAATTCGAAATCAGGGGGGGTATATAGGGTATTGAAAGTGACTTGGTTTGCTTCTCTTTTTCTATAGAGGATTAAGTACTGTACAGTTTTTGTAATATATTGTTGATTGGCTTACAATGCCTGTTGTGATCCACCATGTATACCACGCTAACGAACAAACCAGGGGTGGACTGTAGAAGGGTGAAACATGGGCCGCGTCGAGCTGGGACGGATGCCCCGCCGGGACAACCAGGGCGAAGAGATCTCGACAGACAACCGGGGAATCACTGGCAACGACGTCGGTTCCAGATGGGATGAATGTTGTGAGGGCGGGCCGTGTTGCGCGGGAGAGGCGTTGTATGTAACTCCACTAGAAAGCTGTGCCCCCGGCAGAGGGTTCCGTTGGGGCTCCCGTCGAGTTGGGGGTTTCAGCGAGCAACGACACAACCAACGGCCCCTTGCTGTACTTTACATACGCAGTACTCCGTACATGCATACACGACACTACCGAGGCCTCTGCCTGTGAGTGGCCCGGCGTCGGAGAGCTGAGCAGTCAACGGTGCATGCCGGCGGCAACAACCTCAGCTTTTGCCGGCTGCCGAGCTCGAAGGGAACCAACATATGCCAAGCGCGCCCAATGGAAACACTGCATCTGGCATGTTCTTGACTGCGACAGGGCCCATGCCGCTCAACAAGCAACTGTGTATGAACATGAACCGTTGATAATCTATCAGGGCGGGCATCTCCTGAACTGGGTACATACCCAATTTAGAATTCAGGAATTGATCGGTGTTTTGCCAACATTTGGGGCCCGAGCCCATGCGCCGGGTTTGGCTGGGCACGGACGATGCAAGATAGGTGGGGAAGGAGACGAGGCGACGATGGCGAACTGTCACACCTAGAAGAAACTCCGATGCGAGGTTGAGTTCGACACACGCAGGCTTGACTTGCCCTGCCATTGTCGCCTACTGAGTAGGGACCGCAGGAGCCACCCAGGGCTTTTGTGCGAGTCCAAGGCGGGGTACCTTAGTTACCTGCCTTAGGTATTATTACCGACCCTCCTGTGAGGAGTGTATTCCATACCCCGTACACAACCGCAGGTATTCGATGTTTCGGGGGTTTGCCAGACCTTGGCGGCCTATCCCCGATCATCCGTGGCCTGCTAGTGAGACCTAGGCCCCATGTTACGCTTCCGTGTCAGTTCATTACTGCGGCTGATCGACATAACGTGGAGACGGTGACTGGTGTACGGATAGTGTACGAGGCACGCCGGTTCGGTGCCTGTATGCAGCACCGCTGCCCTCTTGACAGCAGCACCCTGCCGTGCTGGGAATGTTCCGGAACTCGAGGTACACAGTATCACGAACTGCAGCTGAGAGGGCGACACAAATGCTCAAGCGGCCCGGAGTCGAGCATCACAGCTGCTTCATCCGGAAGCAACTGCCGGCTTCTTCTGGCACACACCCTTCCGCCCGCAATCGCCAGTGCCTCTGGGCCTTCTGTGAGAGTCGAGCGGTACAGTTAGTTGTGTGTGGTGCTGGAGATCTCGACAGAGAATGCACGCCCGCCGAGCTTCCAGAGTTTTGGAGAGGGGGGTTCTAGAGCTTCGTTTGCTTCAACCTTCCCTGTTGCATACGCTTCGCTCCACGTGTGGCAAGGTGCGACAGGACGCACGGCGGAGATCTGCGAGTTGTTGTCAGGCCGGGGCGAATCCCAGTGCCTTCCGGAGTCAACTGTGAAGTGCACAAACCCTCCAGCTTGTTCCAGGCTCGTTGCCCCAGCGTGTTTCCGAGCGTCAGTGAGCACGGTCCTGCTGGGTTAGTGTATGGACTGCGAGCGTAGATGGGCCGCTGCTGTGTTGTGATCGGTCCTGCCCCTGGAGGTATTGCCCAGCTGGTGCCGGTCCGAGTCCCTCTCGGGAGCCTCCCCTCCCTCCCCGCCTTCCCCACAGCATCTCATCGTCCCATCTTCCGTGCTCCGTACTTCCCAACCCCCAATTGGCCCATGCCCCAGCAATCCTGCGCGACATCCACAATGGATGGCCCGGCTTCCTTCGACGCCATCTCAGCATTATGGTGTGGCGTTGCCAAAACGGAAGGACTGGACAGTGGAGAGGGGAGGGCGATACCGTCAAGTCCTTCTCCACCTGCCGGTCTCCTTGCTTCTTCGAGCGCGACGCACGCTATTCCGTACTGCCGACTTTCATCATGATAGTGTGTGCTGCAATTAAAACATCGCACTGTACGGAGTACAGAGGTACCTCTACACTACCAAGTCGGCGGCGCAAAGCGCAAAGGGGGTTCTGCCAGTGCTAGCCGGGTTCTGGAAGGTCCTTAGATCTTGGCGCGGAAAAAAACAGCCCCGGCGGATCGATGTGATGCCAAGGAGCAGACGGCCTCCTGTCTGTTCACCTTGCCGCTCTTTTCGCTGGAATCCGGTACTGAAAAGGGGCATTCAGGTTCAATTGCACGGACATGGTCTGGAGCCTCTGCTACTCAGACAGGGGGTTATAACTCAGGTATGTATGCGTAACTACCTCGAACTTCCTCCAGGCATGACAGCAACCCGCCTCCCATCGGATACACGCAGTACACACGATGTACGGAGTAATCCGTACATGACCTACCAGTACAACCTACATACCGCACAGGTGGGTGTTCCTGAGCATGTTCGAATGTTCTTCCAGGTTGTCCTTCCTTGTCTTTGGAAAGCCCGGGCGTCCGTTGCAAACCCCCGGATTGTTCATTCAGAGAAGTGTAAATTACATACGGAATACAGAACACTACTAGGGAGTTCGTTCTGCCAGTCAGACGCCCGGGTCTTCAGCAGCTCCATCTAACCCCTGCTTCAGCATACACTAAGGTACCCAACCCAGTTAGTCCCCCAGTTGCTTTAACACTCGAACTGGACAGGTACTGTGCAACCCCGAGCGAGCCCTTGCGCCACTGAAACAAGAGAATCAAAATCCACTCCGCGCAGCACCCGTGTCCATATCGAAGGGATGCATCTGTAGTCCGTACCCTGAGGACTCAAGCTCCTTCCCCTCTCCACCGCCGTCGACCCATTTCTTGTGATCTGCAAGATTGGCCACTGCGAGACACGCAGCTCGTGCTGCCGACTGCCGAGAGCCGACGACCGACTGGCTGCCACCGCCGCGCCCCGCTGTCCGTCGGCGACGAACAAGCCATAATTGTCCATTGTCCGAGACCGTGTCCGGCGCCGTACTCGAGAGCGGTCCGCAAGATTTCGGGACGGGGGTCCACGCAACGAGGTACGGAAAGAAGCTGGGGATGAGCACAACCCCGTCAAGAGACCCGCGCACGTTCGCCTGAACGCGGCCCTGCGGCGCAAGAACGAGCCCGACTGGGACCAGGGAGCGATGAGGTACGCCGGCCGTCGCTCTTGAGGACTGCTGTTGCTAAGTCGGGAAAGAGAACGGCGCAGCGCATGCGCTTCACCTCAGTCCCCACGGCACACTCCACACCCGCTCCCGCTCCCGCAGTCGCTGGCCCTTTTGCTTTTATGCGCCGTCCACCGCGCGCATTCTCTGTCGAGGAGGAGCTCATGTTGCTGACCAGAGCCCGCATGACCGGACAGAGTAGATGGCCGCCGCGACTGAAAGCGCGCCGAGCAACCGACCTGCCGAAGGCCCAGAGTCGTCAATGGGCGTGAGAACCATCCCCATCATTGCGCCTACGATCCAAATGTCTACTCCGTCGCCAGGCGAGCCCATGGAGATCACCACGCCGACGAACTCGTCCGCGCCGGCGTCGGCGACCAAGAGTCCGGAGCACGACGTCAAGCCCAACGGGGCCACGAGCGACCGCCTGCAGCCGCCGGCTCCGCAGAACGAGCAGCCGGACAACGCGATGCCGGCGCCGGCAACCTCGACAGTCCCCGCTCTCCATCAGCCTAAGGTGCAGACGGCCTTTATACACAAACTGTGGAGGTGCGCTTGACCCCCGGAGATCCGTCCCCCCCCTGCCCCGCGGACTCTGGACGCTAAAGTTCGTGGCAGCATGCTTGAAGATCCCAAGATCCAGCATCTCATCTCGTGGACTGCGAACTCGGACAGCTTCGTCATCCAGCCTTCGCACGAATTTTCGAGGGTGCTCGCGTACGGTCCCATCTCTTGTGCTGGCCCCCTGGCGCGTTGCTGACACCGGGGCAGGCAATACTTTAAGCATACAAACATCTCCTCTTTCGTAAGACAGCTCAACATGTATGGCTTTCACAAAGGTACGGCGCGGCCTCGGGGCAGGTTTGGTGGGAGGTTGAACGGTAGCTAATGACAAGCACACAGTAAGCGACGTCTTCGCCCACGGCACGCCCGACTCGACCATGTGGGAGTTTAAGCACGGCAACGGGAACTTCAAGCGGGGAGATATGGTAGGGTTGCGCGAGATCAGGCGCCGGGCTTCGCGCCACGCGCTGGTGCACCGAGAGTACAACAACCAAAAAGCGCCGTCGTCGCAGCCTGGGACGCCGGCGGAGCCCATGGCGCCCATGCAGGATGCCTCCAACCCGAGGCTCAGCAACATCGAGCACACGTTGTTCGAGCTAAGCACCCGGCTGCAGCGACAGGAGGAGAACGCCCAGTACATGCAGGTTAAGCATCAGGCCATCATGGACACGGTGGCCCGCTTGCTGCAGTTCAATCAGGACCTGTCACGCGCCGTTCTAGCCCTTGCGCCCAGCCCCGACAACCCGATACACCGGGACGGTAAGTGCGGGCCCGTCGGAATCCGTTTCTGTGTGCCGGTGCCAGTATAGCCTAATCTTGTCCTGTGCCCTGTTTAGTCTCGGCCCTGCAGTCGGAGGTCCAGCGGCAGATGGACCTGTTCCGCACGCTCGAGGAACCCCACGAACCCATCTTTGCCAACAGCCGTTCCTACTTCTCCAACGTAGAGAACGCGCCGGTCTCGCCGCGGCAATTACCGCAGGACGATCCGCGCAGGGGCAATCTTGCGGTCCCCCCGCCGCGGCAACCGAACCACTACCGCCCGTCGGTGCCATCCAACCTATCCATCAGCACACGGCGGCCGTATGGATCAATAGGCGGCAACAGCACGCAATCATCCCCATCGTCCATCCGCGTCCACCCGCCGCCCCCGCCGCCCGGGCCACACCCCCTGGCCAACGTCGAGTTGCCCCCCGGCAGCCTGGCGCGACGGCACACCTCGGCCGATATCCGCGCGCACGGGTGGCAGTCGAACCCGCCGCCCTTCGCGTCCGGCCCTTCCTCGTCGCAGTGGCCCTCGTCGCCAAGCCGGGTCGCGCCCGCCGAGGACCAGCGGCTCCGCGACTCGTTCTCGCACTACTCGTTCCACCAGCCGGCGTCGCAGCCCCACTCGCGGCCGGCCACGCCGCCGCTGCCGCACCTGTCCAACGGCGGCCCGCCGCCGCCCGCCGTCGACACCTTCGGCAGCTGGTCGTGGAACTCGGCGAACCGCGGCGACGGCGCCGCCGCCCGCAACCTCATGGTCAAGGACCACTCGGCGCCCCCCACCAGGAGGGGCAGCATGGCCCACATCCTGAACCCGACCGACACGGCCGAGAGGGCGGACGAGGACGGCCTGGACCCCCGCGGCGACGACGACCGCAAGCGCAAGCGCCTGCAATGATGCGGCTCTCGCTCTCTCTCTCCCCTCGTCTTGCCTGCCCACCGCGGCCTCCCGGCCTCACTTCCTCCTCTCGCTGCTGCGCCCTCTCCCGCCTGCTATGGCAACGCGCCGGGTCCGAATTGGCATCTCTTTCCCGCCCTGTACTCTAACGGCCGTGCACACAACAAGCCCTGCAAAGCTCTGTCTGTTTTTGACGACTATCTCTCCATCCCCACCTACTACTACCCAGCGTGGGAGCGGAACACATAATAGTATTAATCGGTTGTGGCATTCCTGATCTTTGCGCGCCTTGAAGTTGTTGGACAGGACAAGGGCCCGGAGCAGGAGGAGGTGGATTGCTATTGGCTATATTGGCTGTTCAGTGAAGATTCTGGCCGGCCCCATTTCTGTCAGATCTGTGTCGAGTTTTTCCCCGCGGGCAGGCAGAACGGCAGCCTTGGCTTGCCTTGCTGCTTCTCCCCTGTTCGTGGGGTATTCTGGTTGGACGTTTCTACTCGTTTTGTTTTTGTTTTCTTCTTCCTTACTACTAACTCCGGCCAGAAGGGCTGCTGGCCTCACATGATTATATGTAATGCCTGATTTGTTTTATGTGTGGGTGAGACGGTGGGTGGCGAGCGACCGTGTGTGAGATTGGGCGGCGGCAAGGGGAGGACCAGCGGACCATGTTTTTGTAAGATATAGGCGAGGGAAAGACTGTGTGTGTGAGAGTGTCATCTTTTTTCTCATGCTTTGCCCATCTGGAGAAGGCGGCGTGTATGTTTTGCATGGTTTCTCAGCGGAGCGGAGTGGACGGCGGACGGACGTGTTCATGGCTCCAAAAAGTCGACGTTTACTTGTCGTTGTTTTGTTTCTGTTTTTGTTGTGTTTGGCTTGTATGTATGACTTTCTTTAGGCAATGCCTGGATAATTGGACTTGTACTTGTAGGTCTGCCGAGACGGGGTGCCTGGCTATTCATGGCAGTGTGGCTGTTGGACTGTGCTTGGAAGGAGGGGATCTTGGTTTGTTGCGCGCGGTGGGTGTATTCCCCCGCAGTCCGCAAGTTGGGAGCCGAGCCCTCAGCGGCGAGGGGTGAAATGTGAAATACTACACATATAGCATGCGTTGTGGTTGTGTGAGACGTGTTTATGCTGACGATCACTGAAGCGATTGCCTGCTTCCGGTGTCGAGTCCCATGACCGTCAGTTTATTCAGTCCCCTGTGGAGAAGATTTCAGTTTTCATCTCTGGCCCCAGTCTCAGCCTCAACTCCAACCTCGCCATTCGCCCCCTTCTCCCCCTTCTTCTTCTTCTTTTTCTTGCTCTTCTTCTTCTTCCTCTTCTCACTGCCTGCCTGCTCTCGCCCTTGCTCTTCCATTCCACCCCTCCGGCTGTCCCCTCCAGCGCTAGCATCCCCCGTCCCAGCATCGGCATCTCTTTCCCCCTCCCCGATGATCCCAGATCCAGTCCTCTCCTCTTCCTTGCCCTCCCCCTTGACCGCAATCTCACCCGACAGCCTCTCAACACGCGCCTTCTTCCTCCTCGGCTGCCCATCCACCTCCACCTCCACCTCCCCCTTCGTCTCCTCCTTCTTTCCACCCTCACCCTCACTCCCACTTCCCACCCCCCTCCGCTGCTGCTGGCGCTGCTCACCCACCCCAAGCCCAAGATACTGCTGATGCCCCGCCCTCCTAGCCCTCACCAGCGCGCCCCGGCCGACCTCCTCCTCGCTCTCACTCCCGCTCTCACCGCTACCGCCCACAGCGCCGGCACCCCTCTTCCTCCCGTTCTGCCGGCGCGCGGCGGCGGCAAGCTCGAGCTGGCGCGCCGCGTTCCGCCCCAGCACCTTGCGCCGCAGTGCCGCGGTGTCGCGGTCCTGGGTCGTGGCTGCTGAGGATGATGGGGTAGAGGAGGAGGAGGAGGAGGAGGAAGAGGGGGAGGGGGAGAAGAAGCCTATCCCTGCGTTGGGGGGCAGGTGGTAGGCTGGGTTGAGGTCGAGGTCGGAATCATCTTGGCGGTGGTGGTGGCGGTGGGGTTTGGACCCCGAGGAGGACGGGGGCTGGGGGTTGAGGGTGGTGTTGGTGGTGGCGGCGGTGGCCAGGGAGGAGAAGCCGCGGTTGGTGCTGGATGGTCCCTGAGAGGAGGGGGGGTTGGTGGCAGCAGCTGTGGGGTTTGGGGCGCGGTGCTTGGAGAGAGTGGAGAGGACCCGTTGGTGTTTGGTGGCTAGACTGAGCGCGATGCGGTTGAAGGTCTCGTTGGCATCAGGAGCAACGGGGAGTTTGGGTTTGGGGTCAACCGGGGTGGGCATGTTAGGTTGGTCTCCCAAGACGGACGCTTGGGGTTGAGATGTCGTCGGGAGAACGGGTTAGGGTTGGTAATCAATGCGAGAACTCGAACAGTCAATGGTGCTTGGCGTGGTGACCGACCATCTTATAGGCTCCCGCTGACAAGAATGGCCGGGATACGGAATGCTTGTTTGCACGTCACAAAGATAACGGCTGACAGGTACCGTTGTCTGTGAGATTGCTGTCTTCGTGTTGAAGCCTGGGGTCCAAGGACGAGGCAGCACAAAGTTTTGGTTATCTGCGGACTGGGGTGTAAGCTATGCAACTATCCATAGTTACTGTGCGTATGCACTTACTGCATGAAACCCCACTGACGACTGACTTAAGCGACCTTCCCAAGAATCACCAGCGAAACAGCCATCAACATAGCATCTTGAAACAACATCTTCATCATATCTGCTAAGAACGCCTTCCACCTTCCCTTCTCCCCCCAAATTGGCACAAGGTGATAGCCATTTTAGCTTTAAAATAGGCGTTTGTTTGTGGGTTCGACTGTTCATGATCACGGCGGAGGGTGTGGGGCGCTGCGGTGTTTGAAGCTGTGTCTGAAGCAGAAGATGCTGGGGTTTCCAGACATTGCGGATCTGTTTGACAGAGCTACTGCGCAGGATGGAGACAATGAAGCTATCACGAAGTGCCTGATACACAGAGATGGTGATCAATGATGGTGTTGTTCGTTGTATTGATCAAAGTGTGTGTGTGGGAGAGGGCTACTCTGGGCGTGGCTCTGGTGGATCCTAATTACGGCAGTACGGCCCGTGGGTGCCGAGCCCCTGACTTTGAGGCCCAGGTTCTGACACTGTTAAGCTGTCGAAACCTGGTCTCATTTCACCGCGTCTCATTCAAAATCGAAACCTCGATCGGGCTTGACTATCTATCTATATTAACTGTTCTTGAAGATCTTGGATTAACCATCTTGTTTGTCACTCGGAGTCAGCTGCAGTGCAACCAGATGCGGATTCAGCGGCAAGGAAGACTTCCAATTGGTTGCCGCATAAGACCTTGAGGCTCCCAGCGGCAACAACATCCGCCAAAATCAAACACAGTCTCAACTTGGGTGCTCACTATTGAATGCAGACGAGCTCAGCTGTTTTGACTGACCACAACATCATGGCTTCGTCGGTTTTCTACCTCGCTCACCTTCCCAGTCCGCCGATACCTCTTCCCCGCGTTCCGGGCCCCAAACTGGCGCCTTTCACTCCAAGTGCTCAAGCTGACATTGAGTTTCTTGAGTTTCTTGGCCACGAAAACGACGTGGATTCTCTGGTTTGGAAAGTCAAGATCAACGGAGGGCTCTTTGCTCTTAAGGTGGTATGTGGTTAATCCGACACATATGTGGACAGCTTCGAGTCTGATTTGAGTGTTCTCCCTAGTTCTTCTTCCGCCGGTGGGAATTTCTCCGTGACAATCAGGGTGCGGACCTTACGACACCACTGGCCAATCCGCAGCTTTATGTCGACTACTTTGACCCCTTCAACTGTGAGTGCCGTGCCTATGGCCGACTCAAGGAGGCAAAGCGCGAGGATCTGGCCGTCAAGGCCCACGGCTATCTCCTTCTCACGCCCCAGCAAGAAATCGAGTTAGAGCGTAGAGTGACAGCCATTGACCCTGACCCACTCCCCGATGCCAACGCAAGCGAGCTCACTGGTCACAACTTCTGGACGCGACACGAGCAGCACCGCGGACTGCCCGTTCGGGCCATTGTCAAGGATTTCGTCCCCGGTGACCGTCTTACTTCCGCTCAGGTCCGGGCCATGTGGCCGGACCTACAGGAACTTCACTCTCTAGGCATCCTCGTGGGCGACACGCACGGCGGAAACTATCTCGGCGGGAAGCTCGTCGACTTCAGCCGCTCGTTGACCATGTACCACCCGGGTCTGCACTACATTTTTGAGAGCACGCAAAGGGAAATGATGTTGGAGGAGCTGCAGCACCTACTGGACTATTACTATTACCTGCTGAATTGGAGCTCGACGGACGGGATCGACATCCCTCAAGACCTCGAGGCTTTCTGCTCGGGACACCTAGACGAGTACCAGAATCTTCCCATAAAGCATAAGTTTCTTCAGTGGGAGGAGGACCCCGACGCGGCAATGAAGTTCGTGGAACAAGAGCTATTCAAAAAGGAGGTTGATTGATCGAAGTGGAAGATCTTGCCCGTTGGGCGATATCGGGCACCACAGGGTCAGGGGGACATCCGAACCGCGTCAGGGTCGAGAATGTATCGAGCAGAGCGTACTGCGAGGTGTGGTTTGATCCAGCACTGCGAATGCTGCACACGTTCCGGGCTCACCGGAGAGTGGCTGGTTGACTGAAGGAAGTGAGGAGTGGCCGTTTTGAGCAGTTGGTACTGTACTACCGCACTACCTATTTGTAGCTATGCGGTTCTGAGACGCCATCACAAGCCACTATGATCTAGCTGGGGATGTTGTTGTTCTTTCCCGGGGGAGAGCGGCTTGAAGGTTATGCCGCTGATTACTGGTAGAGTGAATACGGAAAGGATGGCTGCGTCTGCGCACCCGTATGTATTCCTGACGATGCCCATTCTCCAACCATACCCTTCCTCAGCCGACACTTTCCTCAGTCCGGCAGACATCCCGCTCCTCAGCTCGCTATGGTGTGAACTGCTACCAAAGGCAACAGTGGTCCACTCTTTTCACCACCATGTCCGAGATCCATAATGTTCTACAGCTCGCCGAAGGGGACATCTCGCTAGCGGACTGGGCCAGCAGCACCGGCGAGGCGGTCCCGCGCATCTGGGAGCGCGAGCGCCGCCATGTCTCCAAAGCCACTGATCAGGGTAGCAGCAAAGAGACACTGCAAAGTGGCGGATTCTACGAGTGACAGTGTATCTATCACTGACCTAAAATGGGTCGGACAACAGATCCTATCCTTCTCGGCATCTTCAAGCCTGGAAGGCAACAATTTCGCTGTTTTTGTCATGTCGGCGGAGACTTTCATTAAAGGGGAGACCCGGGAGGAGCCTGCCCAGATGACTTACAATGAAATAAAACACGGCATAATCAGCCCGAATCCTACCTGTGATTTGCAATCCTTGCCGAGGCCATTCATGAATACAGACCTGCATCTTTGCGTGCTTGTCCTGCCGCGTGCCCCTGACGGGGGCTCGACCGACATTCGTCGGCCGACACGTCCAACCAAGTGGGCCTCTCGGCTTTGTCTCCCCCCTGAGACGCCTGCCCACGCGACGAAAGACGGCGACAGTACCGACCGAATCGTAAAGTGCTCTCAATGCTTACCAAGCTCGAAAACCTGGAAACTCCGACTGATACGCGTCTTGAAAAGTCCGAAATGGAGGCGGTCTGGTCTCCAGGAGTCTCTGGCTGCAGTACTTGTGCCGGGATGAATCATGCTTCTGAGGAGCTGATAGTTTGTTTTCCTCGACTTTCAACGCTCGCTTACGAACTTCCGGCGGCGTTTTCTCTCCGGAAGTTGAGCGTCAACTTCCGCGTATCCTCTACGCCAGTCCAAGGCGAACACGACGACGACTGCGTCTGATCTTACCGAGCCAACGTAACATGTCTGCGAGCGACACTAGCCCGGAGTATCCCGAGAAAGCGGCCGAAGTCAGCAACGGCGGGATGGACGCCACCGACACCGAGAAAGGCACTGCTGCCGGGCCGGTGGGAGGCGATGGCAGCGGGGCCAGCTCCGACGAAGCCAAGACCGAGCTGCCGTCGGCAGCTGCTCCGCCGCGGATGGCCCACGGCTTCATTTGGGTGCTGATCGTCGCGGGCATCCTCATGGCCAACTTTCTGTTCGCCACCGACAACACCATTGCCGCCAACATCCAGCCCGCCGTCGTCAAGGACTTCCAGTCGCTCAACAAGCTCGCCTGGCTCGGCGTGGCCTTCCTGGCGTCATCGTGGGGCACCAACTTCTTCTGGTACGTTTGCGTCACTCGAGACCTCCTTTCCCCCTTAGATAACTTACTTACCATATGGTACATCGCAGGGGCGACCTCTATGCCCGGTTCAGCAGCAAATGGACCTTCTGTTCGAGCTTCGTGGTCTTCGCCGTCGGATGCGCCGTCGCCGGGGCTGCACCCAACATGGATGCTCTGATCGTGGGACGGGCCATCTGCGGTGTGGGCGGCGCTGGCATGTATGCGCTGTCTCCTTCACCTGCAATGCTTCTTGAAAACAGCTGTCCTGACCCATCTTTATTTACTCACCTGCAGGTACTTCGGATCTATGGCCCTTCTGACGCAGATGACGTCGGAGCGAGAGCGGCCGCTGTATCTGAACCTGGTCGGCATCACGTTCGGCGCCGGAACAGTGCTCGGTCCCATCATCGGCGGCGCATTTGCGGCGAGCAGTGCGGGCTGGCGTTGGGCGTTCTACTTGTGAGTTAAAAAAAGGGCGTGGTACGCACACAGGTCTTACAGTTGCTGACTCGAGATGTATGATCACCACAGCAACCTCGTCGTCGGTGCCGTCTGCGCCCCGGTCTATCTCTTCCTCCTGCCGACGCTCAACCCCCGCTCAGGCGAGAGCATCAAGCAGCGCCTGTTTGAGATCGACTTCCTCGGCATCGTGCTCGTTGTCGGGCTCATCGTGTCCATCGTCATGGCCATCTCGTTCGGCGGCGTGCTGTACGCCTGGAACTCGGGCCGCGTCATCGCCCTCTTCGTCCTCGCCTTTGTCCTGCTCTGGCTCTTCCTCGCCCAGCAGCACTTCGCCCTCGGCACCACGCCGGAGCGCCGCATGTTCCCCATGCACTTCCTCCGGTCGAGCACCATGGTCGTGCTCTTCCTCGAGGTCGCCTTGCTGCGCCACGTGCGTCTTCGTGCCCGTCTATTTCCTCCCGCTCTACTTCCAGTTCGTCAAGGCCGACAGCCCCATGCTCGCCGGCGTGCGCATGCTGCCCTACGTCGCCCTGCAGCCCGCCGTCGGCATCGTCTTGGGCCTCGTCGTCGGCAAGACGGGCTACTTCGTGCCGTGGTACATCTTCGCGGGTGCGCTGTGCGTCGCCGGGTCCGCCCTGCTCTACACGGTCGACCAGCACACGCCGCTCGCCGCCATCTACGGCTACGAGGTGCTGCTCGGGCTCGGCTCCGGCGCCGCCACGCAGCTGACCTTCGCCGTGGCCTCCATCAAGGTGGCGCCGCACGACGTCGGCCGCAGCACCGGCTGGGAGGCGTTCGCGCAGCTCGGCGGGCCGACCATCTCGCTCGGCATGGCCCAGGCCATCTTCGTCAACAAGGCCCAGGCCGCCGTCGCCGCGCTGCTGCCGGCCCTTGACCCGCCCCAGGTCAGCACCATCATCTCCGACCCGAACAACCCGCTGCTGCGCAGCCAGCCGGGGGATGTGCAGCTGCGCGTCGTCGACGCCGTCGTGCACGCCATGGCCAATGCGTATATCATCTGTCTTGTTGGTGGGTGCTTGGTCCTGCTGTTGATTTTCCGCTTCAAGGTGAATGACAGGCTGTGGGGATGAGGGCTGCTTTCAGCCCAGCAGTTCCAAGACGGGGTGAGGCTGTCTTTGATTTTGGGGGAGGAAATAGCAGGTGGCTGCTTGCCAGAGCTACGAAGACAATCGAAGGCCAAGCAGCGCACCTAGTTACCCTACAAAAAGGGCTGTCCCAGTGGGGATGAGGTGTGGTTGAGTAGGGGAAAGGAAAAGGGGGAGTAAACAGATCCTAAAAGATTGAATCTCATTCATGTATTTTCGACATCATCAATAATACCGCCCTTTTACGATGTCAACAAAGCCCCGAGCGTACCACTGGATGGAAAGGCAAGGCCTGCATGCGGGTACTGGCAGCCAGCACGATTAGTCTGCTCTCTCTAGTTACCTTCATAGTCAAGTCGTTTATTACGTCCCTCGCTCGAATTTGCAAGCTCCCACTTCACATATCGCTCTCGCCTTACCTATGCCAAAATTCTCTAGCTTGGGACAGGTTTACATGATGTCATTATGTATCCTTTGCGCAACCTGTCTCGGCCGGTTCGAAGAGTCAACACCGCAGCATAAGCCAGAGCTAATCAAAAAGGACCGGCCCCTTCCGGACCAGCGACATCTCCGAAACCAAAGCTGTCTGTGATGCTCTGCAGCACGTCCTGCCAATTCGCGGCTCCACCCCATGCCGCCATCTGAGTTTCTTGGCCAAACCCATCCGCGAGCGCCCCTTGCGAGGCAAACCCGTTGGAAGGAGCTTGGTCTGCTTCCCCGGGAACAGCACCCGGTGCATAATCTCGCGCCTCATTGAAAGCCCACTGGGGGCTTGCTTGCTCCTGCTGCATGGCAACATCGCCATCTCCACCACCACTCACAGGAGAAATACCGCCGTGGCCCTGTTCCGTGAGGTGTCCGCCGAGGGCAGGGGCTGATCCGGATGCTGATCCGGACGCCGACGCCGACGCCAACGCCGACGCTACAGCGCCGCTACCGCCGCCCCCCTGGACCCTGTCGACCAGCCTCGCCAGCGTCCGGGCCCCGACATCCGCCATGTCGCTGACCTCGGCCAGCGCGCACAGCGTCGCCAGCGCGCCGCGCGCCGCCTGCAGGCACTCGTCGCGGCTGACCGAGCCCAGCCGCGCGCCGAGCGGGTCCGTGGCCATGCGCTGGATCGCCGCGCTCAGGGGTTCGTCTTCTTCTGGCCCTGGTCCCGCGCGCGCTTCTGCTTGCCCATAGGACTGCGGCTGCGGCTGGGATTGCAGCCGGGATTGCGGCTGGGACTGCGGCTGCGATGTCCGCCCGTCTCCGCTGGCGTCGCCGGGAAAGCCCGGGTCCGCACACAGGCAGAGCAACGTCACAGCGCCCTCAAAGGTCGGCAGGACGACGCCACAGAAGCGCGTGCGCCCGCCGCCCGTCATGAGGCCGTGCAGGATGCCCGCGTTTTCGAGCAGGCGCAGGGCCGCGACGGCCAGCGCGCGCTTGCCGTGCGCCAGCAGGATCTGCTTGTAGCCGCGCACCGGGTGGTGGTGGTGGTGGTGATGGGGGCCGGTTGGGTGCAGGACCGCCGGGCGGAAGTTCCAGCAGAGGAACTCGAAGATGGCCATGTGCAGCATCACGCGCTGCATCGGCAGCGTCGGCACCTTCTTGTCCCATCGCCGGTCCGGCCGCGCCAGCGCGAACACGGGCGGCAGCGTGGGGAGGAACGAGCGGCAGAAGGCCTCGTACAGCTGCTCGGCTGCTACCGCGTCGTAGCCCTTGGGCTCTGAGCCCCGAGCCCGGCAGCTTTGGCGCCAGAAGCGCGCAAGTTGAGCGCGGAGAAGGCGATGCATAAACGGGTCGGGTGCGTCGTCGCCGAGGCCGATGCCGGGCGGCAGGAGCCGCATCCGGGGCGTCATATCGGGAGTTAAGGCGTCGTCTGGCAGGAACGGAATGCGATCGAGTCGTTTCGATAAGCAACTAGTTTGGGGCTCTTCGGTCAGCTCGCATGGGGCCGGATGAGTGCGATGATGTGGTGTGCAATAGATTGGACCCGTCATACCTGTCCCAAAGATAGAGGTTGCAAAAAGTCCGTCGTCTCATCTCCTTCTCAATCTCATTCATGCCGCCGGCCCCGACCCCGGGGCCCGGATGCAGGCCGATCTGCTGCGCGACCCTCGTCGCGCAGCTGAGATGCTCCCAGAAGAGGTGCATCCGGCCAGCGCTGAGGCATGCCAGGCCAGCGAGGGCGATGCTCTGCACACGCACGAGGGAGCCTTGCAGGTCAAGCTGCCTACAAATGGGCATGAGCGCGTCGCTGGTGTCATCGCATAAGCGGCGAATGTCGGCAAGCGGCATCCCCTTGACGCTGTCGGCGGTGTAGGCGGGCGAAGGGAGAAAGTGCGAGGCATAGCAGCACACCCGCAGAAAGAGGATGGCAAACTCAATGTCGGCGACCGAGGATATCCTGCCCAGGCTCCACCATCGCCGATACTGCGCCAGGAACCAAGGCGGATGCAGAAGCTGGTCTATCCTGTTTCAATCAAGGGATGGAGGTCAGCAGATGACTCTCAGTGAACGGGAGTTAACCAGACAGCCCTTACCAGTTGACTTTCGTCATGAAATATTGGACTAGAAAGTCGATGATCGGGCGGCTGGGCATCCTGTCCAGCCTCTTTCGGACCTCAGCCTCGATCTCGATTGGGAGGGTTGTTTTCCCCTTCGCGTCGGGGCTGGCATCCTCAGGGGCCAACTATCGAGCCCGGCCACGGCACGTCAATCAAACGAGAATTCAATGCCAACCAGGGCCGTTGCGTACCTTGTGCACGAGCGCCAAGGCGTCGAAGTCGCTCTGGCCCAAGTACCCAAAGACCTCGGCCAGCGAGGACTCCTCGGCAGACCTCGGCGGACTCGTCGCCAGCGAGGTGGAGGAATCATGAGGGTCAAGCTCGTCTACGAACTGCCCACCCTCGCCCTGGCTGGCTTCGTCGCGCCCGATTGGGGTTTGCACCGACGACGACAAGGGAAGCCGTGTGGTCGTCACATTGACGTTGACGGGTTGCTGGGTCTGGGAGGAGTAGTAGGCGCACAGCTCGGGCTGTCGGCGCCGGGCGCACCTGTTGCAAGGATATTGGCGGTCACACTATGAAAACATGGGTCAACAGAAAGCTGATGAGGGGAAGGGGGGCCTGGAGTACGGATTAATCACTTTTTGTTTCCTGGTATAGCACGGAATGCAAGCTGATACTTCTCGCTTTTTTAGTTTGCCAGACGGCATGGCGCGACGGCTGGGACTGGCCTTGACGGCCCGAAGACAGCAAAGAGGTGAAAGCTCTCGCTCGGCCCAGCTGGGGCTTCCGCAAGACGGCTCGAGGTTCGAGTCCGCTGAGTAACTAAGGCAAGGAAGGGGTAAATCTGAACCCGATTGGACGCTGCTCCCTCCACAGATGTGCTAGCCGCATACGGATGGATACTCGAGAGCAATTTCGGGCTTGTGCAAACCGTCAGCGGCAGCGGGTGGGACGCCGGCGTCGTGCTCGTCTTGCTCACGACCATGACCAACGTCGTCAAGGTGTCGACGAGGGTGATGGACCCTGAATGCAAGCATTGAATAGTTAGACCGTTCATGTAATCCTCAGCTGGGGATAAGTCGATCCGCCTGGCCTGGCCGGGGCATCGACCGGGATGTTAGCCCCTTATTTAGGGTTGATTTGCACCCTCCCGGGCCAGCCGAGCTGCCCGCTCTTCCCTCCATGTCAAGCCTTTCGCCTCCAGTCGCCAAATTAACGGCACCACCAGCGCCTGAAGAATAGCATACACGCCGAAACACCATCCCAGTCCGATCCTCTCCGTCACCGGCTCCAGTGCCGCGATGCAGCCACCAGCGAGCAGGCACCGTACCAGGTTCGAGGCTCCTCGGACCGATGCCGCCCGGGTTGGGTTAAGGTCTGTTAGCAGCGTGTTGGTGATCTGATTATTGCCGGTTTTGAGAGGCCTCTGTTAGCTCCGCTCCCGTCGGGTGTGGGGTTTTGCAGGCTGCTCACCGAGAAGACGCTGCTCGTGGTATAGCTCGTTACGAACTGCATGATCAGCATCACCGAGATGTGCTGCAGGAGGTTAGCTTGGTGGTGCTCAGCTCGGGCTCTTCACGACAGCACTGCGAATCTGGATGCTCACAGCACGCGTCATCAACGCCACACCGTACCCAACCGTCGCGGCGACAGTAATAGCGATCATGACCGTCGCGCCCTTGAGTCTGGCCTTCTCGATGGGGAAGTCGGAAATATCCTCTCCCCGGTGGAACTCGGCGCCGTCAAGCTGTGCGCACATTCGTTTATAGTTCCTGTCAATCAGCACCCCCTGGAGCTTGGCTGCCACTGCGCCCGCAACACCGGGCGGCAAGAAGATGAGTCCAGCCTGGAGAGAGTTCAGTCGGTATATCCCGGGACACTGAGATCCGAGAGACGCCTGCAGGGTCATTCTCAGGGCGTAGGTTATGGACGCGAAAACCACAAGATGGAAGTTGTTCTTATAGGCGAGCATGGGCAGGCAAGCGAACGGGTTGGGAATGTGGTGCTTCGGTCGCGACGGCTCGATGGTCTTGTCCATCACGTGGCGGTGACTGGTAACGGTCGAAAAGAGGCTGCGGTAGAGGAGGCACTGCACCCGTCTACTGCCGTTCCCGACGAGCTTGCGTTGTGTCTCAGGGAAGAACAAGACCAGCACCACCGAGTAGGTCGCCGTCAAGATGGTCAAGAGCCAGAAGATCCACCGCCAGCCTACAGTCTCGGCCAGGACCCCGCTGATGATCGGACCGAAGCTGGGTGCGGTGTTCGTAAAGAGAATGACCGTGCCGGTGAAGGATCCCCTCTCCGCAACCGGGGAGATATCCGAGACGACGCCGTGTGCCGCCCCGAAGGCGCCTGATAAGGAGTCCATGTAAGTCATTAGCACTTTTTCTGCAGACGAAGCACCGAACGTCTCATGCGGCTGCCGTACCCGAGGAACCAGCGGCTTGAATCATTCTCAGCACGACCAGGGCAGGATAAGACCGTTGGAGGGCCAACCCCACGTTGGCGCCAACCGTGAGGACGCACATGATGATGTACGCAGGTCGCCTTCCTTCATGATCCGCCAAGTCTCCCATGATTGCAGGTGCAATGCCCGCAACAACGAGGTAGCAAGTGATGGTTAAGTTCACCAAGGCTACCGAAACATTGAGGTCACTAGCGATGGGAACCACGGCCGGAAAGTATATGTAGCTGTTGAGCGTCGAAAACATGGCGCCGAAGGAGGCGACCCAGTTGATCCATCTCTTCTGGCCATTGGTGAAGACGGAGAATGGTTCGGCTTCTGTGGTGGAGGAGCCTTCCGGCCCAGCTGATGTGACCTTTTCCGAACGATCATCCGCCGCCGGATCGAGAACAGGCCGTGAGAGATCCATATCCGTCACCGCCTCAGCGGTAGACTTCTCGGTTTCAGCCTTCATGGAACCGATACGGTTAGGTATAAGTAGAAAGGCAAGAGTCATTAGCTTCGTAGCTCGTGGTAGCAGACTCCAACTTCGTTGATTTCGACCACTTACCGTGGCCCTGGGTGAGTCGAATTGAGTCGGCCTGGCGTCTCCAGACCACTGCGCTGATATCCTAATGTAATCTGATGCTCTAGCGGATCTGTTTTCTTTTCTTTTTTTTTATTTTTTCCTCCTTTCCTTTTTTTTTTTTTTTTTTTTTTTTTTTTTTTTTTTTTTTTTTTGGAATGGGATCGCGCAGTATTTGGAATACTACCTGCTTCACTCGTGGTGCAAGCGAGGAGCGGGGTTCTCAAGTTGAGTTGCGGTGTCCAACAATGTGTTTGCTGTAGTGAGGGGTTGAACGGCCCGGGCCGTGGGCAGGAAGGCTAGCAATGGACAAGAAAAGCCATTCCTGAATGGATGCTGCTGGTCCGGATAAATGCCCAGGTGCAGGATATACTGTGTGCTGTGTACTGTACTGTATGCATGTACACCAGCTGTTGGCTTACATGTTGGCGCTATGGTTGGCCATACGGAGCTGGGGTCTGGCATGGATGAGAAGGAGGTGGCGCTTGCTTGTAGTTATCGGCCGCCCAATGACAGGTGCCTGATCCCCAACCAGCGGGAGGATCTGTTGGGTGAGACGGTCGGGGAACTGCAGCCCAAGATCCGCTGGCCAGTAAATCTGTGATCATCAACAGTGGCCTGGGGGAAAGGCACGAGTGATGGAATACACTAGATTAGGAAGGTAAAGGCTCCGTGTGACCGAGGGATGGTGCTGCAACTCTGACCTCCTGATCTTTCACTATCTCCGACAACTTTCAGTTCTGAGCCCTGGCAAGTTTAACGCGACAAGGTCTCCTGCCCACGCCGCAGCACGTAGTTTGTCTCAGTGACGTTGGGCTCTGATGTGCATTCAGGTTCCCTTCTTGCTAACTATGTTCTTTCCAGGTATACATTCTCGAACCAAACTGGATCAACGAACACGGAGCCAGATGAGGGCAGAATAGGATCTGGTGTTTCCGTGAAAGTAGAGATCATTCAGCCCACCTCTTCCTATCCAAAGTGTGCCTGTTGGGATGATACTGAGCACTATCCGGTTATGGGCAAGGGGATCCTAAATTCGGCTCATCAACCCTCTCTGGTCGGGTGGTGCCGATCCAATTCTCCGCTTCCGGCTGTTCTGAGCTGAGGCCGATTCATCCGTTTCTGGCGCTGGCAAGCTCCACATGGCCCCGGACGTTAAAGCCAGATCGATCAGCTTCTCCATCTGCTCAATGAAACTAAGGTCCATCATGTTAGTTCTTGAGGGAAAAGAACAGCCAGCAACCGACACTTACAGCAGCCGGCGTGCCGGTTCCTGGGAATACATTGCTGAGCGCAGGACGATACCCAGCGTCGCGTACACCTCAATCCTGATGTTGAAGTCCTCTTGGGGCTCTGATACACCCATTATGTCTTGGTAAATCTCCCCCGCAGCCTCCAAGTTCCAAGTGTTGGGACGGGCGGCGCGAACATCAACTGATTAGAGCAAAAGCGCAATGTCAGCGGAGCTCATTGACATTTCCTCCTAGGGAGCAAGTACCAACCCTCGCTATGGCCCCAGATGGCGCAGGAGTCAAACAAACACAGAGTCTCGGGCGAGTCGGTTCTTGGCTTGATGTTGCCGGGCCAACCGTCGTTGTGAAGCAATGTCGGGTGGACGATTCTGCCATCCGACTCCAAGGGCCTCAGGTAGCGAGGAATGACAATCTCATGGAAAGCCTCCTTTAGCCGCGTCAGATCGTCGTCAGGTCCGCGTACTGCCTCTTCTTTTTCGCACAGGGAGCGGAATATCTGGGCCCAAAACTTCTCCCACGACGAGTTCCACGTGTTGTCTTGTGGGATGTTGGCAAGATGCGTGTCGACGTGAAAGCCAAACTTGCCCTCTGGAGACTTCCCCATGCTCCTCTTGTGGAGCGTCGCGAAAACTTCGGCCCAACCCTTGGGATCCGGATGTGAATCGTCCATCTCGACATACTCGGCGATGTAAAAGTGCATGTCCGGCCGCGACCGGTACGAGCCGTAAGCCACAGGCTTGGGAACGTATTCAGGGATGAAGGAGTACAGCGCCTTCTCGGACTCGAAAGCCCCCTTCATCATGTTCAATCCAGTTTCACCCGACGCTCCTTTTTTGAAAAACACTTGCTCTGTGCCATCGGGAAGTTCAACCTCAATCCGCAGTGTCTCGACCCACAGGCTCTCGCCCCCCCTAGATGTATTGAGGACACGGCATCCCGCGGGCAGGGCTTGAACGAGCTGATATTTAAGCATCAACCGGGGACAAACCTTGAAGACACTGAGACTTACCCTCCATCACTCCTTCATCTAACTCAACATTATCACCAATGGGATCTACCCCGACAATATACGGAGCCATCACCGCGAGCACAAGAAGCAGAGTGCATTCGATGTCGATTCGAGTGGCATGGGTGAGAATGAGGGGAAAAAGCGGAGTTTCTCAGACTGGTCGACAAAAGGAGCCCCCTTACTTATTCACCCTGTACAGTACCCTCGTTTCCGAATGTGCAGTTTCGGCATCAGCGCGGCCTAACGCCCTCCTACGCAGGACATAGACAGAGATTGGAGGGTCGGAGATGAAAGAGGCAGAGCGGAAGCGGCAAGCTGCATTGACTGGTCCCCCATTCCCCCCGGGCTCGCCAATCACTTGCATCTGAGAAAGCGCTCCATCATGCAAGGACACGGGAAAGGATGTTGATTTGTTGTCGCCATTGGGATAAACGTACCTTACCTTGGGAGAGCCAGGGCGTACTGTGTAGCACAACAGTATCCTACGTGCCCCACACCGCTACCCGTGTCTGCTGGGAAGAGGGACGCTCGAAGTCCATGTAGTGTACACATGTAATGAGACACTGGCGGGCCGAATAAGGTAACTTCCTACATAATGGTACCTTTGGGGAATGCTCGCAAATTGCCCAGTCCAAAGCGCGCAGGCTGCCCCACCGCCGTTCGAACACCCAATTGCGTCCACTTGCATGTCTGTGGAAGCGCCTGGATATGCACGTCGTCACACTATTTGCAACCCAAGCAGGGCACTAGATGACCCGATACTTCAGTGCTTGCCTGCTTGAGCCCCAACACTCGGCCTGTGTCACCCCAGTGCCTGGAAAGGGTGTTCCCGCGCGATTTATCGCACCGCAAACTGGTGTTCGCCAGAGAACATTGCGCCGGATGGAGAGTCTCTGGGAGAGGAAGCCTGACTCCTCTCCTAACCGTCCAATATGGCGTATGAGGAATTACCTTACCGGAGCAGACCCCCAGCTCCCGGGGTTGAGGTTCCTCCACTTCCGTCTGTGCCTCCGGCCAGGTCTTCATTATCAATATCTCGGGTACAGCGTCGCCTGCGAGCTCTAAGTTCCTTGATGGTCAAGACCACCTCGGAAAGCTGCCCCGAAGAAGACGCGCTCGGTGCATATGGTCTTAACCTCCTGAGTGAACCATCCGAGCCTCACCTTGACTTCGTCTTTGTCAGTTCCCTCGCCATTTTTCTTCATCGCGTGTACTGATTCTAACTTCCCGACGTCCTGCTCAGGTCCACGGACTCGGAGGCGGTTCAAAAAAGACATGGAGCCATTCATCCAGGCCTGGCACCTTCTGGCCAAAGGAATGGCTGCCGTCAGAGCCTGGCTTCAAGCACGTTCGTATCCACAGCTATGGATACAACTCGGACTGGGCCAAGACCCAGCAGAGTCGTCTCAGCATCCACGACTTTGCTCAGGCTCTGTTGGCCGACATGTATAACTCGCCTCACTTGCGCAAGAATGGAGATGTGAGTAGCCATGGCGCGTGCAGCTCTTGCTACAACATAATTGACATAGGTAACCTGATACATCTTCTAGACGCCGATCGTCTTGGTGGCCCATAGCATGGGAGGCTTAGTCGCCAAGAAGGTATGCTAATTCCTCGGTGAGCACTTGCGCGTCTAGAAAGCACACTCACGGGAAGCAGGCATACCTCCTGGCAAGACGGGACCCCGTCTATCAGGAGTTTGCAAAAAGGATACACTCGATGTATTTCCTTGCTACTCCACACCGCGGCACCGACTGGGCACAAACTCTTTCTCGCCTTCTCTCCTCCTCTTTAGCCTATGGCTCAAAGACTTACCTTGACGAGCTCATCCCAAGCGCCGCCACGTTACAGGTCAGACAGCTGAACCAACAAGTTGCGAAAAACTCTCAAAGGCTGACCGCGCAACTTAGGCAATCAACGACGACTTCCGCCACGTGAGCGCCGATTTGCAGCTCTGGTCCTTCTTTGAAGGACTCCCAACCATCGCTGGTCCCAAATCATATCTTGTCGTTGAGAAAAGCTCGGCCGTCATGGGACTTCCTGGAGAGCATACCCAGTACTTGCAAGCCGATCATCGACATATGTGCAAATTCGACAGCCCCGCACACCCCAATTACCAGATATTACAGAGGTGTTTGCTTAGAACTGTGGAGGACATAGAGAAGGACTGTAGGTTGCAGGCTCTGCCAATAATAATGCCTCGCATCATCACCTCCGTGGCCAGACACTTACTCTTGCTTGGTTTATAGATCTCCTCCGTCACCAAAGCAACTTCAAATCGGATATGAAGATGATTTCGGCCTTCCTAGAGATTGATGGGCGGCCAGAAGCGGACCTCCTGGACGTCACGGAAAAGCAACAGCCGGGTACATGCACTTGGATGACAGAGCACCCCGCCTTCAATGCATGGCTCTCCGGCTTCTCGAGTGATGGAACTCTCACTCCCACGTCCTCTCCGAGAAGACAAACACCGCGATTCCTGTGGCTCCATGGTCCGCCAGGCTCAGGCAAATCCATCGCCTGCGGCCATGTCATCCGGTTCCTTGAAGACTGCAACTTCGACTGCAGCTACTATTTTCTGAGGCACGGAAACACCGAGACGTCGACTCCGTCCGCCTTCTTGCGATCCTTGGCCTTCCAGATGGCCTGGTCAAACTTCGACATCCGAAAAGCCATCTTGGCCATGATAGCTAACAACGAGCGATTCAACACTAATGACCACAACTTAATCTGGAACGGCATCTTCGTCGGCCAGATCTTCAAGACGACCTTCCATTCGCCGCAGTTCTGGGTAATCGATGCCCTGGATGAGTGTGCAAACAAGAGCTTGAGCACGCTGCTTCACATGCTCTCCAAGATTCCGCGGGCGGTACCTTTGCAGGTTTTCCTTACTAGCAGACCCAGTCTGCAGGTCCAACGAGCCTTGAGCGTGGAGCAGAGCCTCATGTTGGAGCTGGAAACCGGCGGAGAAAACTCCAAGCTCGACATTGCCAAGTTCCTGCGGTCCAGACGGCCCTATGGTTCCGGAAGCGACCTCAGTGAACGTATCGTTTCTGAGATCCTGACCAGATCCAACGGCATCTTTCTGTGGGCCTCGCTGGTCATGAACAGGCTGGACGAGACGTATGCCGAAGAAGACATGGAAGAAGTTCTCCATGACGTGCCCACCGAGATGAACGACTTTTACAGCCGGATCGCAAAGACCATTGCCGACAGTCCCAACAAGGAGCTGGCCAAGTGTATTCTCAGGTGGACGGTTTGCGCGTCTAGGTCGCTCTCGGTCGACGAGCTCAAAGAAGCCGTCCGGCTCGATATCAACCGTACCCTGACGGCTACCAATGACCGCCTGGCTCACTTGTGCGGCGACCTAATCACGGTGGACAAGCAGTCGAATGTGCATGTTATCCACCAGACGGTGACGGCGTTCCTGGTGCAGTGCGACTCGGAATTTAAGATCAACCTTGGCGCTGCTCACGCACGACTTGCCGAGGTCTGCCTTGGCTACTTGACAGGAAAAGACTTTGCGCCTCCTCCTCCTCGGGGCAGAAGCAGCAGGTCCTCCTCGACCTCCAAGACCCATGGCGACTTGGCCCTGGCCGATTATGCCTGCGCAAATTTCCCCTTCCACCTGGCTCATTGTTCTTCCGGCATCGACACACCGCTTCTCCTGCTTGAAACCTTTCTCGGATCCAATGTGCTTACCTGGATTGATCACGTTGCCAGGAGAGGAGGTCTAATGACTCTGGTCAGGGCTGTTCAAAACATGCGAGCCTTCCTGTCCAGGCGCGCCAAGTACCTCCCGTTGCTCGACAAGCAATCACGACTTGCCTCTGCCTGGGTGACGGACCTGGCACATATCGTGGCAGCCTTTGGATCGAACCTCATTGACTTACCTTCGAGCATCTATGTCATGGTCCCAGCCATCAGCCCTCCCCAATCCACCATTCATCAACTCTTCGCCAAAGATTCCCGTCGGCATAGGCTCCTCGGCGTATCGAACGAACGGAACTGGGACGACAGGATATCGTGTTTCATCTACGAAAGCAAAGCCACGGCGGTTGCGACGTCGGAGCAATACCTGGCGGTCGGCCTGTCCAAGGGGACTATCATGCTCTATGACGGCGTCACCTTACAGCTCGTCGGCAATTTGAATCATGGCGAGCCGATCCGAGGCCTGGCGTTTGGTGCGGCTACCGGCTCTCTAGTGGCCTATGGGGCGAAGAAGATATCGTTTTGGGACAGCCGGCGAGAGTGCCTGTGGACGAAGGAGGTGAAACACGCTCGGTCGCCCATCTCAATCGGTTTCAGCGTGGACGAGGATGAACTCCTGGTGTGCGGGAAAGACGGGCAGATCCACTACTTTTCTGCCAAGGACGGGTCCGACCGGGACGAGCTTCCCTTGTTCCACAGCAGCGACTCGGAGTCGGATGACGACGAACGCAGGATCCTGCCCGGAACACCGCCGTCACTTGTTCGCGTGTCTCCGGTCCACGGCCTGGCTGCTGTGACCTACAGATGTGCCCCTGTCACGATCTGGGACATAGAGCGACGGCATAAACTGGGCGTCTTTTACAGGCCCGGGACGGAGGGCGTCTACCAGCAGGTCCAGGTTCAGGACATGGTGTTCAGCCCAGTTCCAGAACTGGATCTGCTGGCCATTGCCTACGACGGTGTTGGCATCGCCACCTGCGATCCGTGGACACAAGAACAGCACGACCTCCAAGGGATCGACGCTCGAATCATGGTGAGCTCGCCTGACGGCAGGACGTTAGTCGCCGGCGATCTGTCCGGCACAATCCACATACTTGCTTTTGAAACCTCCTTGAAGGTGCTCTATCGCATCTCGGCCTTCAACGCCATGCTGCGGTCCGTCGCCTTCTCGCCAGACAACCTCCGCATCTACGAAGTGCGCGACAACTTTTGCAACGTGTGGGAGCCGCCGGCCCTCGTTCGCCGCCCGGACACCTTTGACGACGACTCCAGCGAGTCACTGAGCTCCGAGGCTTCGACTCTAGTACCCGAGATGATCGCGAGACCTGTCAGCCACGATGACCACATCACTTGTGTCGCGTATCCCGAAGACAGCAAGCACATATTCTGCGGCCGCAAGAACGGCGGCCTCAGCATTTACGACGCCGCCAAGGGCACCCGGCTGCTCGACTTCCGGCTCTATCCCAACACGTCCTCCGCCATCAAGCATCTTGAGTGGCACGACAAGAAATCCGTCCTCATCGCGGTTAGCACCATCAACCACTGCATCGCGGTACGCGTGTCGGTGACGCCAAAAGGCGTGTGCGAGGTGGTACTCCCTCCCATCTTCGACCGGTACATTAAACATCCCGTCCGACGTGTCCTGATCAACTCCACCGGCGACCTGTTCCATTTCACCACCCTAGGGGGAGACGAGGTGTGGGACAGCACCGGCGAGCTCGTCGGCAGATACGACAGCTCCTCCACCACCCTTGAAGAGCAGCCTGAACACGACGAAGACAAGCAGTGGATACAGCACCCGACGAACGCTGAACTCCTCCTGATGCTCCGTAGAACCCAAATACATGTCTTCCGATGGGCGACGCTCGAGCCGCTCACACCTTCAGCGGGCATACCTCTCACCATATCCGGCACGGCTTGCAGTGCCGACATGTCGTCGCCGGAGTGGACATCATACAAGGGCAGCGAGCTGCTCGTCCGGGCGAGGAGGTCATCCGACAAGGACAGCCGCAATACCTGCTTTGAGTTTCTGGACGTGTCCAGCTTAATAAACCACAGCAGCAGCAGCAGCAGCAACAGCATCACGACAAGCATGTCTGTGAACTGCCTCCCCAAGGGTCTCCTCGCCCACGTCAAGGTAGTCATTGGGCTGCACAAGTCGCTGCTGTACTTTGTCGACGTCAAGGGCTGGGTAAGCTCGGTGACGCTGAAGGGTCTGCAGAGCGCGGCGGAATACACCCGCCACTTCTTTATACCGCGCAGCTGGATGGTCGGGGAAAACTTGCATGTGCTGCTCCGCCTGATGCCCAGGACCAACAGCATTGCCATGGCGCACCAGGATGATTTGCTCATCTTTCAGGGGTTTTTGGACTTGGAAGAGAAGGTTGCCTTTGCCATGGAGCCAATGCGGGGAAGTCAGAAGCTGTGAGAATGATGCCGGTCGCTGTTGGAATGGCCAAATCGGCAGCAGCTAAGTAAGCGGTGTTGTTGATGCGGCTAACGGCGTGATGGTCCTGATGGTCCCCGGTGCTTGCACGTAGGTAGTGGCGAAAAGCTGAACTCAAACATGAAGGCAAACTTTGCAAGGGTATATCGTGCCTGTATCATTGAAAAATGCAGAACCACACAGCGAAGTTGCGCAGTGAGAATTGTCAAGATCATCAGGATCGTGATGCTACTTAAAGGGGCTGGAAAAGTGGAAACTGGGAGGCAAATTGGTTCGGGAAGGGATGGGTGGATGTGATGGAAGGAAAATACAATAGCTCTGTTCAACAACAGTGTGTACGGAATAGAGCAAATTACTCTGTACGGTTGGAACCTCCCTATCAACGCTCCCTTCAGACTCTTCAGCGAGTTACGCAGCCAAGTATTGAACCCCAATGAAGAAATCCCCCTTAACGTGATAGGTAATTATTTCCCTTTCTGCCCTGGTTCACTGCGGTCTGTCCTAACTGCCCCTTGCACCTTCCCCACCGCCACACCAGCTTGTGGACGCCACCGCCGCTAGGTAGGTGGCACCAAACAGTTGTCTCGTGCCGCAGCCGATTGGAATTATAAATCCTTGCCGTCAATCCGGGTTGCAGTTGAATCCTAAGGACAGCCAAGGTGATGAACACAGGTCGTACGCAGTAATCTGCCCTGTATGGAAAAGTTACCTAGTATGGACACTCGAGCATCTTCCGAGACACAGCTTGAAACACAGCCCCACATCCATCACACTGCGTCACGAGAAGTTGAACCTCCAAGCAAACCATCCCATTGCCACCTAAATTTGATAGCGTAACCACTCTGAAAAGGACAGAACAAAAGCCACAGCGTCTGGGCATTCTCCACACATACCAGAGGGACCTCGCCATAACTTCTCATTTTTTTTTCTTTTTTTTCTTTTTTCTTTTTTGTTTTGCCACACCCGCTGCCAGCATGTCACCACCACCACCGCCCACGGCTGCCACCAGGGGCCCAAGCCCGCTCGGCCCGCTGGTCCGCCTCCGGGGCATCTCAACCTCCCACCTCCCAGCGCCCGCGGCCACCACGGCCGAGCTCGCGCCCCTGCTCACCAGCATCCTCCGCGAAGCGCTCCCCTTCATCGACAGCGCCGCGCCGCGCCAGCCGCCCACCACCAACAACAACAAGCCCGGCAGCACGCCAACGCTCTGGAAGCGCCGGAGCACCAAAACCTGGGCCCCCTCCTCCACTGCCTCCTCCTCTTCTTCCTTACAACCGACGCGCATCGAGCGCTTCACGCGCGTCATCCCCGCCTCCGAGCTGCGGCCCCTTGCCGCCGCCGCCGCCTCCTCTGGCGCTGCCACCACCACCACCACCACCACCACCGCAGCGGCGCGCGAGAGCGAGAGCGAGACCTGGGTGTGCCGCCGCAGCGAGCATGCCGACCGCGCGGAGCGCGGCACCGCCTCCTGGGCCGAGTTCGAGCGCTGCTTCCGCGACGAGCACGCCGCGGCCGAGGTGGCGTTCACGCCGGCCGCCGTGGCGGGTCACGAGGCGCTTGTTTGGGCGGTGGACGGGCGCGGTGGGGAGCAGCGGGGCCGGGGTGATGAGGGTGCTGGTGGTGCTGGCGCTGGTACTGGTGGTAATGGCGGTGTGCGGCCGTTGGAGGTGGAGGAGGGCGGGCGGGTGTGGGGGCGGTTCACGCTCAAGGTGGTCGAGATGCGGCATCGGGTCGGCAGGCCGGTGCTGAAGGACCGGACGTTTCCCGTGCTGCAGATGACGGCGGCGGCGGTGGTGGATGGGCTGGCCGGTGGGGCCAGTGATGAGTTCGTCGTGGTGAGCATTCCCGTGCCGGACTTTGCGCTGTCTGAGCACAGCAAGCTGGCGCGGGAACCGGGCGCGCTGGTCGCGCGGTATGTCAGCGTGGAACGGTTTCGCAGGCTTGGCGGGGACGGAGAGGAGCGGATTGAGTGGCTGATGGCAACGGCGAGCGATGCGGGCGGCGTCTTGCCCATGTGGGTGCAGAACATGGCTACGCCGGGCGTGATCTGGAAGGACGTGCCGCTGTTCCTGGACTGGATCGCGCGGGAGAGGGAGGCGAGGGATGCCACTAAGGGTGGTCCGTCAGGTTAAGGCGACGACGGCTCAGAAAACGGCCGGGTACGTCAGAGGCGAGACGCGCCCCAGGCTTCCGCAGGTGCTTGAGTCCTGCGTGTACAAGTAATGATACTTCTCCATTGTCTATAGCCAGGTGGATTTTTGCGCGGGAGGCCCAGCTGAGTCTGTTCTGGCTGACACTCTTTCCGAGCAAATCAAGATCGTAATCATGTCAGCTGGAGAAATGGGCTTTCATACGAGTCCGCTCTTCTCTCGAGTGAGTCAACCATCAGTGAACGCGAGCTTTTCGATCCCCTCCCTATTATACGACAGAACCATCCCACTGGCGAAACACGGAGTCTAGCCGCTTGTAACCCTTTCTCTGGAGGGCTTCCAGGTTGTCCCACGAGCTGACGCCACAGCTTCGGTTCATCGGTCTCGCATTCAATGTAAAACGGCCTCGCCGTACAGCTAAAGTGCGTTGAGTGTGTTAGTTAATCAATCAATTACCGAGCGCGTAATCGGTATATCGTCACGGGTTCGCCCAACCGAGAGAGCTGCGGCCAGCAATTCGTAATTGAATAGTTGGTAGCGGAGCGTCAATGCGAGGTAGGTTTCCGTCCGACTGCGTGTTTAGCTCTCAGTCGTTGGAACTGACAGAACCACTGCACGAGTTGGAACGACGCGAAATATCACCATCTTGGAGATCAACGACGAGGTATCCAAGTGTGGTGTTGATTAATTGATTGGAGTGGGACATGAGGCGCCATCGAAAGGTCAAGCGCAGGTTGGAGCTAACTTTGGCTGTTCGGTATTTGCAAGCTGGATGCGAATTGCGGTCAGTTATGTGTATGTACAGGTTTCAAGTTCTGGTCATTGGGATAGGTAACCCAATCAGCCGCGTTGTTGCGGTCGACGATACATAGCGGACTTCCAGGTTCAGTGTTTTATGTCCTGCAAGCGGTTCACGGCCAATGTTAGAACCACATCAGGTCCAAGGTCTTGGCCGATGCAAAGCGCCGGCATATCGGGACTCGGCGGTGCAATTTGGCGAGTGATAAAACCCTCGGCTTACGCCCTGCCATTGGCTCGGGTAATCCCGCGACCCGTAACGAACCAACGGCAGCTCCTGAACTGCGACCAACTATCAACTCCAAACACCAGGCACCTTTTTGGCGACATCACCTGGCGAGCTCGTCAATCCGCGGCGTTCAATTTGAGAAACCCGAGCCCATCTGCAATGTTCAGACTCGGCCGCAGCCGCGCATTGGCGTCGGCCTTTGCCGCGCCCAAGGTGCGGATCCCCTCGCAGCGACCTTTGCTGCGCTTTGCGGCCAAGGGAAGCTTGCCAAGCTGAGACCGAAACTGACGCTGCTGCCAACCCCAGGTTTCTCCCTCAGCCAGACTCCCCGGCATCGCCCAACAAAAGAGAGCGCTGAGCATCCACGAGTACCGCTCGGCCGACCTCCTCCGCCAGGTGAGAGAGAGACCATTGCCTCGCGCTCGAGTCTGAATTCGCGCTTTACCGAAAACGAAGAGAAAAAAAAGACCTCGCTGACGCGGATCGATCGGGCAAAACGCACAGTATGGCATTGACGTCCCCAAGGGCGCCGTCGCGACGACGGCCGCCGAGGCCGAGGCCGTCGCCAAGCAGATCGGCACCGACGACATGGTGATCAAGGCCCAGGTGCTCGCCGGCGGCCGCGGCAAGGGCACCTTCGACAACGGCCTCAAGGGCGGCGTGCGCGTCATCTACTCGCCTACCGAGGCCAAGATGTTCGCCGAGCAGATGATCGGCCACAAGCTCATCACCAAGCAGACCGGCGCCGCCGGCCGTCTGTGCAACGCCGTCTACATCTGCGAGCGCAAGTTCGCCCGCCGCGAGTTCTACCTGGCCGTGCTCATGGACCGCGCCTCGCAGGGCCCCGTCATCGTGTCGTCGTCGCAGGGCGGCATGGACATCGAGGGCGTCGCCAAGGAGAACCCGGACGCCATCACGACCACGTACATCGACATCAACGTCGGCGTGACCGACGAGATCGCCCGCGGCATCGCCACCAAGCTCGGCTTTAGCGAGCAGTGCATCGAGGACGCCAAGGACACCATCCAGAAGCTGTACAAGATCTTCCTCGAGAAGGACGCCACCCAGATCGAGATCAACCCGCTATCCGAGACGTCCGACCACAAGGTCATGTGCATGGACGCCAAGTTCGGCTTCGACGACAACGCCGACTTCCGGCAGAAGGAGGTGTTTTCGTGGCGCGACACCACCCAGGAGGACCCGGAGGAGGTGCGCGCCGCCGAGGCCGGGCTCAACTTCATCAAGCTGGACGGCGACATCGGCTGCCTGGTCAACGGCGCCGGCCTGGCCATGGCCACCATGGACATCATCAAGCTGAACGGCGGCCAGCCGGCCAACTTCCTCGACGTCGGCGGCGGCGCCACCCCGGCCGCCATCAAGGAGGCCTTTGAGCTCATCACGAGCGACCCCAAGGTGACGGCCATCTTCGTCAACATCTTCGGCGGCATCGTGCGCTGCGACGCCATCGCCCACGGCCTCATCAACACGGTCCAGAGCCTCAACCTGAAGATCCCCATCATCGCCCGCCTGCAGGGCACCAACATGGAGCAGGCCCACCAGCTCATAAACGACTCGGGCATGAAGATCTTCTCGATCGACGACCTGCAGAGCGCCGCCGAGAAGGCGGTCCAGCTGTCCAAGGTGGTCAAGATGGGTGCGTGGCATTGCTCTTCCCCCGAAGGCTGAACTCCCTCCCCGTTCATGATAAGCGAAACGGAGCGTGATGCTAACTAATTTTCCTTTTTCCCTTCCTCTGTCTGCAGCTCGTGATATTGACGTGGGCGTTGAGTTTACTCTGGGTATCTAAAGGCATGCATAGACTGGATCAATCAGGCGGGGGCTGATGGGGTTATTTTTTTCCCCTTCCTGCCGCGGCCTTTGTCCCCTGCTGCTTCTTATGTATCATCCATCTAACCCTGATGCTGTGCATGTGTGTAGGTAATCTGTGTGGTGTGTGGGAAAGGAGCGGAACTACTTAGACTTTGGCTTTGGCAATCGGGAGGGCACAGTTTCCTTAGTTTCGTTATTTGCTTAGAATATCACACTGGTCGCGTCATGTCCCTGCCTATTATCATGACATGCATGCGCGGGTGTCACAGCTGTCACGCTTCCTGGGTCCTTGAGCGGAAGAGTAAGCCTGGGCATGGCGGCTAAGCCCGGGAGCGGGCGGCTAAGCCCTCAGAGCCGAGGCAGGAAGTTTGGTTCGCCATCAGGGTTACACGAGACCCTCCTTAGGCAGGTATCAGCCGCGGCGCCACGCAGGAGTGTCACTTTCACGCAGCAGCGCACTACTCACAGAAGCAAGCTCGGTCGAGGGATATCTCAGCCCGCCCACGCGAACCTCGCTCGTTGGACAAAAAAACGGCACAGCGCTGCAGGGTCCGAAGTTCGGTCTTTTTAACTGTAGTCCGAGACTCCGAGTAACTACCGATGTACGAAATACCAGTTCTGTTCCGTCCTTACACGACAGATGCCGATCACACCGGCTGGCCCTTCTTGGCCCCCCAACCTTAATTATCCGTACTGTGTGCCTGCATTCAGCGCATCCAGCCGCACAAGGCTGCAAACTACATCCCTTTTGATGTAGCTGTGAAGCTGTGACAGCGCCCGTCATTGGCGGCGGCTAGCTACCTTATCTATACTGCGGAAGTGATCACATTGTCCTGCTTGGGGACTGGGCCCTCCACGGCCCCCCGCTCTGTTGGTCTCGATGCGCGCTGCCGGCGCTGGTTTCGGTACATAGGTACCTTGGTGAGGCTGTGTCCTCGCCGGACGCTGAGGACCTCGTTTCAGAGGGAGGTATTCCGCCGGCTGTTGCATTCACCTGAAGTGTGCTGTAGTAACTGCATGCATTGGAGGGAAGTAGGGTTGTGTCGAAGAGACCGTGTGGTCTCAATGTGATTGAGGCGCCTTGCATGGAGGACGGGTTGCAATCGCCATTGCCGAGATTGGATGTGAAGGGAGTGAGTACGATGCGGTGACGAGGCGTGCAGACGCTTCTGAAGAGAATACTAATCATTGTTTTTGGTCTGGACGCTGCTGACATGGAGTAACGCCACCTGCGCCGACATCGGGAGGTGCCGCCATATATCAGGCAACGGGCACCTCGTGAAATGCGAGGCATGGCCAGGGGATGTGGCTACCTAGGCAAGGCAGAGCGTCTTGACCCAGGAAAGATAAAGATACATCGTTGAAGACAGTCTCGGTTGGGCACCTGGACGTGCTCATTCATTCAGACGTCTGTTGTCCTTCGCTTTACCTTCACAGGCAGAGGTTCGCTGTGCACCACCAAACACCTAGACAGGGCATCAGTCTGCTTTACATGTGTGTGCTGTCCTCCCTTGCGCGATTTAATCACGAACCAGCTACTCAGCACTGACATCTGCCCAGCAAACTCCAACGACGAGCTTGTGCGCCACCAAAACACCGAAGACTCTTCCTCCTTGGCTATAACAGTCCACACCAGTTTACCAGTTTCCACAGCGGCAACGACCACAACCACGATGGCTGGCTCGCCAATATGCCCCTGCTCGTCCTGCTTCGCCTCCAGTTCCCAGCATGTTACGGCTCAGCAGCAAAAGCAGCCAGATCTGTCCGACAAGCCACATTGCTGGTGGAAGAAGAGGGATCACAGCAGCAGCAAGGAGTTGTTCAGCAAGCTGCGCCGGACCCGCACCATCGACAGCACAACGTCGACACTGGTCGGGCTGACAAGCGATGCGCAGCCGATGGGCGAGCTTGACGAGAAGCATTAGGGGCCGGAATGCGTTGGGGCTGAAAAAGGAGTACCCAGGGTGGGCTACCGGTTCGTGAACTGCGATCGATGATCGGCAAAGGAGCTAGGCAGGAGCTTGGATGTGGTATGTTGTGGAATGAAAGGAGGGACTAGCTTATGCAAGATTCTCGATGTGTGAACACATCGACTTGGAGCGGTGGTTACGGTCGTCCCGGAGGGGCGGGTCCAGGCATGGAACAACTTTTCAGCTGTGATTGCTTTCCTTGATCAGGGTTTTCTATGTCATCTAGAGTGCACTTGTGGTGTTGTCAATAGACGATAGATATCACTTGCATACTTGTTTGTCTTCACGTTGTAGATGAGCTTTGCTAAGTTAAGGATCTTAACTGCGTTCCACCAGCATCTGCTTGGAGCCAGCACTGTACAGTGATGTCTGCTCTTCCTCTTCCTTCTTCTTTCTTTTCCCAGAATGCTAGCCATCACAGGATACTGAATTATGCTACGTTACTATGGTTTCTAGTTACAATAGCAGAGTGCATGTAGCCCTCAACCCCCCTCTCTCAGTCCATTTACCGGTGTGTCCCAGCCTAGAGATTTCTCTTCCCATGCGGGAGTCACCCAAATGGTAACATCACCACTAGAGGTAATCACTGCAGATATGCTTCTCTAGACCAACTGCGTGCACTGTGTCTTAAATGGATGTTGTCGCTGGTGAGGAGATGGTTCCCACGTGGAGTCCTGTGTTCACCGTTGACACCTAACAGCTTTGAGCCGTCCTATCCATGTTGCCTTCCCGGACTACCTACCTTGGGAACGTCTGATCTTGCCACTGTGCAGATGGATGGAGTTTGCCCAGCACATTAAGTACTCTTTCCCTTCAACCGTGGATCCGCACGGAGAAGCGGCGTGTTTTGGCTGTAGTATCTATAGTGAAACCGCCAACTTCTTGTAACCTTCTTTTGAATACCGAAAGACACAGATAACTGGCGTCTTTTGGCTGTGACACGCACTGAAAACCCGCCAACCTCTTAGGCCCTCCTTTTCATCTCCAAATACTCACCTGCACCCTACCCAGTTGCCATACACAACTACCGCCCCGCACTAACATGTAGGACTTCCATCTCAACTGCCATTCTCCTGCTCGAAATTCAGAGTCCAAAGAGTAAAAAAGTAAAAAGCATGCTGACTTTGATGATTTACCTGTGTTATCCCAATAAAATCCGCCAACTTTTGGGAAATGCCTTTTTCTTTTCACTTCCCCAACCTCCAACCAGCACAACCATGTCCCTTTGCCGCCCTCAGTTCTTCCACGGAGACTATACTGGTCCAGGAGAGGACCTCCAAATAATGAGTAAGTAAGAAGCGTGCTAACTGGTGTGTTTTACCTATATTGTCCCTACAAAACCCGCCAACTTGTGTCAAACCCCTTTTTGTCTCAGTAACCCAACTTTCAAGCACAACCAGCTCCCTCGCCCCTGTATTCGTCACAGGAGACGATATCGGTCCATGACAGGACTTCACTGATTGTGACTTTGGTGCTTCCCTCCACATCATCATTGCCCCTTATTCATAGCCGAAGCCTTCTTTTCTTCACTGCTCGGAGACTCGTCCTCGTCTAGAGTGCACTGATCTCCGTCCGGGGCTGGTGACAGGCACTAAAGGCCAGACAGATGGTATCTCGTCCGGTTATGAACGTTCTCGTTTTCACAGGTCATTTTCTTTTCCGGGCTCCCACCCCGTTGCGCTTCTCGCCGCTCTACGGACCTGACCCCCGCCGCCGGCTGGCGGACCTCGGCGGCGGCGGCTCGCGAGCAGCGAGGACCTGCTGCTGCGAGTTCAGTCTCTTTTCAGAAAATTTTTATCACTTCGAAAATTTCCCTTCTTCCTTCTCTCTTCTTCCTTCCCGGAGTTGTTCCTCGCCGCTTTTTCTGCTGCTCTGCTTGCTTTCCCACAGACTCAACACCATGAAGTCTGTGATGCAGAAGTTTGTGGAGGAGCGTTTTGGCCCTCCTCCCCCCGCAGAGACTTGGTGGGACTCGCGCCCCGCCATGGAAGGTATGTGTTGCTGCGTTGCTGTTGAGGCTTGCCGAGTGGCTAGCCCTCGATGCAACTGGGGAATGGGCTTCTTCTTGTCGTTGCGATGGAAGGCAACAAGATGCCACTACTCAAACTACCAAAGGCGCTCGCTAGTTCCAGCAGCAGCCAGCCAGGCCGAAGTGGGTGTTGAAGCTTCGGCGGCAGACTGACATCCCGTCGATGTCACAACCGGCTTTGCTTCTGGCGCAGGACGTTGAGCCGTTCCCATGACAAGGAGCCCTCTTCAGCTGGTTTTGAATGAAGCAGCGGGCCTGAGCTGACAAACAAACACACAGGACGACGCCGTGCTTACAGCTGCATGGATCCCATGCAGACTGTTTGGGATTTCGAGTTCCGGTCGCTTGGCCCTCCCAGCCCTGTGAGTTTCGTCTGGAGTTGTGGCGAAGCCGTCCCATGACTGTCATCGTCGCATATGCTCAGTTGCTAACGGAATCCATCTAATAGGCAAACACAGTATATTCAGAACCCATTATTTTGGGAGAAAACAACCAACGAGTGGCATGGGACGACACTGAGACATCCGAGGACCAGGAGGAGGAGTACTGGGAAGCCGAGGATGAAGAAGTTCAGGCCGAAGATTACCACGACCTGGAGGAGCCCGCGGATCTGGCGCAGCTCCCCCACAACATGTGGCTCAGCGAGCCGGAGAAGATCCGCGTCAATTTCAAGCGGGCGAAGGCCGCCGCTGCCAAGCTGGGCCTCGACCGGTCTCCCTACTTCCCGAGGACGGCGGGCGAGTATGCCGGGCTGAAGGCAGACATGCTCGAAGCCAAGGCCGCCCGGCTGCGGTTCCGGATCCAGGAGCTGGAGAGGAAGAAGGACATACGGCAAAATGCCCAATGGGAGACCATCTGGGTGCTTGGGCCCGCTGGTCAGATTCAAGAGAAGCGAGTCCTGATCTATTCTGGCTTGCTGGACCTGTCTTTGCCAACCGCTGAGCTGGACACGACGTAAGTCTGCTACAATAATCTCGCCTCGTTCTTCACTAATTTCACATTGAAATTCTAGTGGCATCAACACAAGCCGATGTGACAGCCATTTCGATCCGAATGCAGTGTAAGTCTATCCGCCGGTTTCGTCTGCGTTCACAACTCAGACTAGGTCACTAATCCGTCCCTGTGCCTAAGCACTAGTGGCATCAACAAATCTGAAATCTGGGTTCAGGACTCGCACATCCCGGGCCAGCTCCCGACGTAGGTCGCCCATATCCTTCCTCAAGGATATTAACCCCTTCGCTAACACATCCATTCTCGCCACTGGAGCAGCATCTACGAGGGCAATGTGTGGACCCCACCGCTCTATTTCCCTGGCCCAGCCACTCACATCGCTGTCGGCGTCGATCCAGCCGGTATTGCGCTCTTCGACACCAACCACTTCTCGGAATACACAGGCTATACCCTGTATTACGTTCCCGAGCCAGCCCTCAGCAGCTTGCAGAATGAGAATTGGGGGAATATCTACGACAACTTGTCCGACAGCTACTTCACGCCGAGTCTCCATCCAGTCTGGCTCCAGGACGAACTCAGCGGAAGTGCCGCGGACCACGGCGTTGACCTACACGGCTGGCAAGAGTTGGAGACGAACGGTGTCGACAACGACGAGGATAGCGACTCTGATGCGAGCAGCACGTCCAGCTTCACCCCGAGCGACTATCGTTTTGCGCCCTTCAGGCCGCTCTATCGCCAGCCCAACGGAGATATCACCACGGCTCGCCACCCGAACAAGGGCAAGGGCAAGGACAAGCGCAAGAGCAAGCTTACCGCCTCCTCCAGCGCCCCTACCGAAACCGAGATTCCCTTCCCGCCGGCGCTGACCCCGCTTGAAGAGACCCTCCTCGCCCGGACCACATACCGCGACGGCCTCTCGCCCGTGCTGGCCCGGCCCAACCCCTTTAACGCGACCGGCACCGCGCAGCCCGAGTGCGACTGGCCCACATACGCGGAATACACCGCCGACGGCGACGGCCGCATCAGGCGGCGCGCAAGCGACGCGCTGCTCGCCAGCACGCTCCTTCAGGACGACCCCGCAGCCACCACCACCACCACCAACAACCTCGTCGCCCTTCCGGATCCCGCTCCAGCCATAGCCCCACCGACCAGGCGAGGTGCAGCGCTCCCCCTACCCCCGGCCAAGATCACGCGGCGGTTCCTCCCGATCCCGCGCCTGCGCGACGTCGTCGATCCGCGCCTGCCCCGCGACACCGCCACCACCACCACCACCATCCCGGGCGTCGGCGGGCCCATCCCCTGGGAGCACCGCGCGCCGGCCGGCGAGCGGTGGGACCTGCACAGCGGGCGCCGGTTGCGCGAGGCGTGGCGGCGCAGCAGTCGGCGCAGCAGTCGCGCTAGCTGCAGCGGCTTCGGCTGCGGCTGCGGCAGCGGCAACGGCAACGGCCGAGTATGGGCGGGCCAGGAAGGAGGAGGAGAGGATGAGGAGGAGGAAGAAGTCGGGTGGGACACGCTGGAGGACGAGGTCGAGGCGCAGGGGCTCGGCTGGCTGATCCCCGGTGTGCGGATGGCGTGGGCTCTGGTGGGGCATGACGAAGGGGTTGCTGCGCGGGGCCGGGTGCGCGAGGGGGTGAGGGAGATGGTGGCGCAGGTCGATGAGGTTATGAGGGCTTACGCGGGGCCGTATTGACTCCCGTTGGGATGAGAGGGCGGGAACGGGTTGATTGGGGGAGGAAAGCGGGTTTTGAAGGGATGGAATGCTCGACTTATTGCAGGAGCATCGGACAAGGTTTACCAGTTGGTTGGGTTGGGTTGGGTTGGTCTTTGACAGGAGGGTTGGTTCGTCTTTTCTTTTTTTCCCTCGGTTTCTGAAGGCTCAAGAAGAGATATCCCAAGAGTGGGATGGGCTGGTTTGCGCGCAGTGGCATCAAGGCGCTGGTTCTGGGAATTATACAGAAGGCGTAGGGCCAGGTGGGATTTTCTGAGACGTATACTAGCTCTTTCGTCACATTTTCTTTTCTACCTAGGCTCACCAGCTCACGCAGATAGAAGCATCTATGGCTCCTCTGAGCATACGTCCCTGTTAAGGTCCCAAAACGCATCGAACAAAAGTGACGGTACGAGGGAGAGAGAGCTGGTGTTTGCTTGTCGTCCAACCTTTGACCCCCATACCATTCCAGCAGGCGGGACACTCAACAGCGTTGGGCAGGCCCGGCCGTGATGTTGAACGAGCCGTTACTCCGGCGGTTGCGGCCCCCCTGGCCAGGAGAATGGAACGCTAACTTCTAGTTAATTCGCACACGACGATGTTGCTATCCTATGTAAGTGGGGCACCGAAGTATTTCAAGAACTGGAATGCCTTGTGAACCAACAAGTCGTTTCATCCTGTATTTGCTGCAAAGGGGGTGACAGTCAGGAGCTGCTGCATCCCTCGCTCGCCTTTGCTTTTGGCTCGAGTTCCTGGCGGCTGATCTCCTTTGTGGAAGACAAAGCACGTTCGTCCCTAGGCGATTCGGATTCCTGTGGGAAGCCGCGGCACCATTGGAGAATGTCGGGAATCGGGACCTCGTGACGGATGGCAGGCGATGGCCAATCTCACTATTCCCAGCCGCGAGGCCGCCAGATTGGCCGCTGCTCGTCTGTGTGGCCAGTTTTCGCCAGGTTTTGCCAGGTTTTGCTGCAGTTTGAGGAAAGGTCAAGTTGTGACGGAAAGCCGGGCTGGCCCGGCGGTTCCAGGTTGTGATGTGTGCTTGTTCATCGTGCATCGGACGACAGGTGGCAGGTTAGGGTCGTGGGCGGCGTCCCAGATTGGCTGCCAACGTCCGGAAACAGTTCCCAGACGGCCCGCGGGCACTGGCAGCCGTGCCTTACAGATGGCTCGCCGTCCGTGATTGGTTGCCAAAGCAAGGGAAGGAACCGCAGCCACAGGTCTTGGCCCGCAGCTGATCCCTGCTTCGTTTCGTTTCAGATCCACGCCTGCCTGTGGCTTCCTTGCTTGCAGCATACTGTGTTCCGTGCTTCCATATTCGGACTTGGTGCATACCTTACATTTTCGGCCTTGCAACAGGAAAGCGAGGCCAATCGAGTGCGAACACTTGCTCTGGTGTGACAATGACTCGGTCCAACACGAAGTTCTGTGCTACCTATGTAGGTAGTGTAGATGGTAATTTGACGAAGGTCGGCAGATAACTTTCCAAGGGAAACGAAAGGGGGTAACTGTGGAAATTTAGCGAGCAACAAAGGCGCCAACACCGTTGTCGGCGACGTCTACGACACGGTACGGAAGTACCTGGGATCTCTATCACTGCCATGCAAGGTAGCGTCCCCTACACTCGTGTACAACCCGAAAACTAGAAATTGGCCTCAAACTTCTAATGCTTAGCTGGGCCGTGTGGAATTTCTCGTGCCGCAGCAGAGATTAACATATCTTGGTGAGATGGGTGTGGTGCGCCGCAGTTACAGAACATCCGCTCACAGTATTTCGCACTGTACCCTGTAATCGAGGACCCCACCCCCGTTTAAACTTAACTCGCAGGCCCTGGGCATTCCATCTTCTGGGCCCCTGGTTGCGTGGAACCTGGCGCGGCAGAAAAGGGAGGAACAAGCGACACTCCAAAAGCACAGCAAAGCGTTAAGGTATGCTCACGGAACTTGACCACTCAACAACTCAACAACTCGACAACTCGATGATTTTGACGAAGCTGGCGACATTTGCAAGACAATACACAACACCATCACGGGCCTGCCCCGCCAACATCCCTGCGCTGATCTGCACTCAATTCGCACGCACTGCACGCATCGCTTGAATTCCATGGGCACACGACTGCGCGCCGCATCATTCCGGCCCATCCCCTGATCCCCTGAACTCGCCTCGCGCGTGACTGTCCTAGTGCTTTCAAGTACGTCGTTGCGAGGCTGCCGTGAGAACCACTGCCGAGCACATCCAAGGAACCATGTCCGCCCACGACGAGACGGCTGCGCGGGATCCGCAGGAGGCGGGCGAGGAACAGAAGACAATGGAGGCTCATGCGCCAAGCGAGACACAAGAGACGCATGATACGGAGCAGAGACCAGCGTCTAACAATGGCTCCGAGAAGGACACGGTATGGTTCCAGATCATCCAAGCCTCTCCTGTCGTCGTCAACGGCCACCTTCTCGGTTGGCTGCCCGCAACGTGCTGACTGTGCGACGCCACGCTGCAGGAAACGTTCGAGGACGCCCTCGAGACCGGATCTGTACGCTCGTTGACCAAACGCCAACGGCCCATCAACCGCCTCTCGGACGGGGAACACACCAACTCCGACTACAATGACGAAGCCTCGCGGCCCGCTGCCGTAGCAAACGGTCACCAAGACCTACCCGAACAGGCTGCAACTACCGGTGCGAAGCCGCCGCGGCCCTTGTCCCAAGTGTCTTCCGGCTCTCTCGACAATGTGAACCTTGATGACGACGCGGCGACAGCATCAGCTCCCGCCCATCAAGGCAAGTTCGGGCCCTGTCGGGCCTCGTGTATGCCGCCCTCCAGAAGGCTAACCCCTCATAGAAAGGAGCCCGCCGCCAGAGAAGACGTCCAAAACCATGTCCCTCTCCAGTTTAGCCAGCGCCCTACCGCCCATGCCATGGTCGCCCTCGGCCAACGACTCCCGGTCAAGGAGTTCCACCGATACCGCTGTCGCAGCCCCTCCTCCACCCGCTTCGGCGCCCGCACCGGCTGCGGCTCCGCCGCCGGCCTCCACTGGACGGAAGTTCAACAGCCCCTTCTCTTGGCTCTCGAGGAGTTCGTCCAAAGAACCGCCTGCCGTGCAGCCCGCCCCCTCCGCGAGAAGGAATACGGCCAGCTCGGTCGCCACGCTGGCCAGTAACCCCGAAATGATGCTGAGCAAGCTGGAGGAGGACAAAGAGGGGGAAGGAAGGGAGAATGGCTCGCGAAAGAGCCTTAAAGACCGCTTCAAACAGCTCCGGCTGATGGAAGAGGCGACCTCGCCGGGTGAAAACGATAAGACCGGAGCCGCGCTGACCAACGGCGAGGATGTCAGTCTTGCCGTGCAACACCCGGTTTCCCCATTGCCTCCAACTCCAGACAAAAATATGGCCCCGGGAACTGCCTCGGGCGTCACCGCTGGCCCTTCGTCTTTCGTCGACCATCCGGTGGACTGGGACCTCTGGCAAGCCGTCGTCTACGAAGGACCCGCTGCCGTCGCTCGGAGCAGCGCAGAAGAGCTAAATAAGGCGATCGCCACCGGTATCCCGCATGCCATCCGTGGCGTAATCTGGCAGGTCTTGGCGCAGAGCAAGGATGAGGAGCTGGAAGCCAAGTACCGAGAACTCGTGGCCAGAGGCACGGACAAGGAGAAAAAGGACAAGGACAGGCAGAGCAGCGGGACCACAATAAGCGCCACTATCAACGGCAGCGCGAACGGCTCGGGCTCCTCTGCGTCCTCGGTGCATTCCGAGAACTCGGGCTCGAACGGCTCCCCGTCGCCCGTCGACGATTCCGCTTCGGCCCGGAAGACGCAAGCTGCCACAGCTGCAGAGCGGCTGAAGAAGGAGAAGGAGGAGTCGGCCATGCTTGTGAAACTCGAAAAGGCGATTAGGAGGGACCTAGGCGCCAGGACGAGCTTTTCCAAGTATGCCGCCGCTCAGGGGCTCCAGGAGAGTCTGTTCGGCGTTTGCAAGGCATATGCGCTGTTCGACGAAGGGGTTGGGTATGCGCAAGGCATGAACTTCCTTGTCATGCCGCTTCTCTTCAACGTAAGTTTCTTGGACTGCGTTGCCTTGGCCTCCCGAGAACTACCTACTGACATGCCCACAGATGCCAGAGGAGGAGGCATTCTGCCTGCTGGTGAAACTCATGAAGGAGTACCGTTTGCGGGATCTCTTCATCCAAGACATGCCCGGCCTCCACCTGCACCTGTACCAATTCGAACGCCTCCTCGAGGACTTGGAGCCAGCACTTTACTGCCACCTCCGAAGGCGCGGCATCTCGCCGCACCTCTACGCCACTCAGTGGTTTCTCACCCTCTTCGCCTACCGTTTCCCCCTCCAGCTGGTGCTCCGCATTTACGATCTGATCCTCTCCGAAGGTCTCTCCGCCATCCTCAAGTTCGGTGTCGCCCTCATGCAAAAGAACGTCGCCGCTTTGCTCGCCATCACCGACATGGCGCAGCTCACCAGCTTCCTCAACAACCGCCTCTTCGACGTCTACATCGACGCCTCCCCTTCCTCCAGCTCTATCCTTGAGAACGGCTTCTTCGGCAGCAGCTCGAGCAGCATTGACAAGGAGGTCTACCGCGCTGACCAAATGGTCCGCGACGCCTGCGAGGTTAAGATCACGCCGGAGTTGCTGAAGGTCTACGAGGACGAGTGGAGGGAGAAGACGACCGCCGAGAAGGAGCGCGAGGCCGAGCTGGAGGCGCTGCGGGCGTCCAACGCCAGCCTCACGGCCCGGGTACGCAAGCTCGAGGAGCAGCTGCAGGAGGTGGACGCGGAGCAGGCGTCGCTGGCGACGCAGTTGGTGCACACTAAGGTGGAGAACGACGAGCTACGTGACGAGAACGAGGGCCTCAAGATCCAGGTGCAGGAGCTGCGCATCGTCATCGAGAAGCAGCCGGCCGAGATAGAGGCGGCCTGGCAGCTTGAGCGCGATGACCTGATGAAGCGCAACGGCAAGGTGCACGAGGAGAACCAGCGGCTCGAGAAGGAGCTGGCGGAGCTTGAAGAGGAGCTGGTGCAGACCAAGATGCAGTATGCCGAGGCAAGTTCTTCCCCTCGCTTCTCGTCGCTGAGATTCACGCACACATCAAGGAGCAAAAACTGACTGCCAAGCAGATCAACTCGCAGCACGAGACTCTGACACGCAAATGGACCGATCTCAAGCGCCAGTTTCAATGAGAGAAACTGAGAATGAGTTCGGCTTGTTTGCTATCTTGCTCACTCACGCTCTACTCGCCGATCTCCAGGCAAAGGTAGAACGAATCACTCCTCTCACCCGGTGCCCACACATGCCCACCCCGCAAGAGATATGGCCGTGCCCGTGTACAGGCCTAGCCGCCTTTGCCTTGCGCTGTATGCGAATCCATCGCATCTGCACTCCCGTCCCTTAACAGAAACCGCCATCACCTCCCGCCTCAATAGATATCGTTCGATAGCCACTCGCGGCGGGTGTCCAGCCTAATCCCTGGTTGATGCCCTTCTCTCCAAAGCATGAAACAGGGCAAATGGATGATGGGGAGGGAGGACGGACGGCCCCATGGCAAAATGCCCGAGGGTTCGCCAACACAACCCTGTCGGATACGTGCCTGCATGCGTGCAGCAGTTGTTACCAAGGGACCGACCGATAAGAGCGGGACAGGGAACTTTGAGCCCCCTGGAGACAGGGATGGGGACAGGGACGGAGACAGCAAGTGAATGAACTGCAACAATAATAGAGAAGCGGAAAGCGGGAAGGGAGCTCGCCAAATGCATGTTTGGTTTTGAGATTTTGCTTAGCACACGATACGATACGATCGGGTAGCGTCGTACGGTACCATAGGGCAGGGTAGGGTAGCTTAGCTTCTTGCATGCATGCAGCTAACTCTGCGTTTTGGCATGACATGGCCCTTTGCGTGCACTGACCGGAGGCTCTGGAGTCGTAGAATGAATGCCCTGCCCGAGAAGGAGGACAATATATTCAGGATCGAAGGGAGGTTAGTTGGCTGGCGTGGCAAGGCTTGGGGATCGACTGTATCATGAGCTCATCGTAGCCAAGGAACACAGTCATGTTAACTCGTTGCTACTGGACAGCAGTGGTATGCTTCGTTTGTCTGTTCTCGCCATACAAATACAGAAACTCAGCGAGATGCCCATGTGTTTTCGGCTTGGGATTCGTGGCAACTGAGTGAGCACTTGTTAATTTCTCCTCAACCAGACACCAATGTCGGTCAATGGCACACTGGGCTACCCAGTCACAGCATCCAGAATCATCAAGGCATCAAGTCTGGATTGATTGACTCGGCTCGGGCCCGCTGCTCTCATGGTAGTGGTATTCATTTCCCATTGCCCTATATCCCTGCCATGCCCTGTTACCGGTGACGAAGCAACTGGAAATGAAGCTGCAATGGCCGCCTTTTTCGTGTCCGCAGATCCCGCCAAAATCAACCCGACGGGCAGCAAAGCAGCCAGATATGACCCATCAACACCCAGGCGAAACGCCGATGCGAGCCCCCGTGTCCGGACTTGTGCCTCCCAATCAACACATACCCTCCTCCGTCCCCGCCCAACGCTTACTTGTGGAGCTTGCGCTGGTAGAAGGCGAGCTCCTCGCCCTCCAGGATGTAGCCATCGCAGCGGCCGGACTGGCCGGGGCGGCTGGAGATGACGGCGTAGAGACGGCCGGCCTCGAACTGCTTCTCGAGAGCGGGCTCGACCTTGCCATGGGCGGCAAAGCGGGCAGCCTGCTTCTTCTCGACCGACTTGCTCTTCTTGGTCTCCTCAAGGGTCTGGCCCTGCTTCTGCTGGCGGCGGCGGCCGAGGGGCTGGCCGTAGTGGGCCTCGTACCACTGACGGAAGGGCGCAGCGTCGACCTGGACAACGGCGGACTTGGTCAGGGTGTTGGTGCGGACGAGCTCGTTGTTGGAGGGATGATCTGGCAAGCGGGGTCAGCGGGAATTAACTAGAGCGAAGTATCTCCGAGAGAAATAAGAAGAGCAAACCTACATGCGACCACGATGACACGGGTCTTGCGGGTGCAGCCCTCAGAGGCCCAGGCGAAGTTGCCCGAGTCGAGACGGAGCGCACGGTACTTGTGGTTGCCGCCGCGGGTGCGGACAACGTGGATGCGCTTGGGGCCGATACGGGTGTTCGCAGGCTGGCGACCTGCCTCGAAGGCTCTCTTCTTCCCTGTACGCAGCTGTCAGAAATTTTGGATCATTTCCTCCGTGCGTTTTACAGGTCAGAACGCATGGGGTCGGTCCCAGCGGCAGCTCACCCGCCCTGCAGAACAGGGGAGCAAGCCACCGCGGGAACCTTCCAAGCGGACCTTCGAGCGCCCCTTGTGCCGAGGGGCATTGTGTATTCGAGGGTAGGTAGGATCGGGAGGAGGCTAAGACATACGGTAGAAACTGCAACACGGTCGAACGTTAGCAACCAGGCAGGCAGCGCAATGGAGTGGAAAGCAGTGAAACTTACGCTCGCTTCGCACCGGTGGCGGCGCGCTTGTGCCGAGAGTCCCGTGAGATACCCATCTTGACTGTCTCTGTTGAGGGAGGCTCGGGTTAGCGAAAAGTTCGCGACGAATTTCGACGGCTTGACGGTCGAGGGTGCGGGCGTCGTTTTCCGTGATGCGGAAGAATTGAGGAGAAACTGACGTCCTCAAGACGACGCAACGGCTGATGGTAGATGCTGGATCCGTTGGGAATTGGTAGCTCGGGCTGGGATTTGACTTACCTCGTTGGTCGTCGACTGAGCGGTTGTCTCGAGGCGGGATTCGAGTGCGCAATCGATATTTGGAAAATGTGGGCGAAAAACTTCGGCACTAAGTTGGACCGCAGCCGGCGAATGGAGCGGAGCCCTACAGGGTTGTGCACGGACCCTATTTACTGTTGCCCCACGCTCGTTGCCAAGACTTTCAGCCAACTGGAAGATTCAGTGGAAGGAAGCAACCCACAATCAAGGCTTGAAAATCCACAGTGAGCACTTGGCATGCGCTCTTTGACTCGGCGGCATGCCTCTCGATGCCAAAGGTAGTGGACAAGCCTTCTCGCAGGATTCGAACACAACAGCCAGCAGGAGTGGGAACACCATTTCGTGAACTATGTACTTGCTTTCTGCCCCCTGAAAGGGTATCTGCGACGTTCTAATCCGCATCTCCCAAGCTGTCTCCCGAAGCCAAGCCAAGCAGCAACGAGGAAAAGAAGCGACCTGCACTTCGCTTCTCCCCTCGCCCTGCAAGACCCGCCGAGAAGACAAGCGGCCAATAAAGTCACACGTACAACAAATGAAGAATACATGTTCGGAAAAAGCATTGCGGTTTGCCGCCCCTCCCTTGCTGCTTCCCAACCTGCAAATGCCATCGACCAGAACCACAATTCACCAAACCAAGATTCTTCTCTCCTCTCCTTGACAGGGTGCGCAGTTTATGCCCCCTTCCCCGTCTGTCGTCACGTTGCCCCATCTCAATAAGTTGACTTCGCAAGCCTGGGAGCCCAATGTCCCGCGTCTAGGCGAAGCCGAAGTAGTCGCTGCCCGCCGTGATGGCCTTGAGCAGCTGAGAGCGGAGGATATCGTAGCTCTCATACTCGGGGAGATCGAGTTCTGGAAGCCACGCGTCAGTTGGTGTCTCGACTTTCTCTAGGCCAAGATGCTCATAAAAGGGAAGCGAGGACTTACGGTTGAAGCACGTGTGCGAACTGGGCAACCGGTCTTTGTTGCCATAGTCGCGGTGGATGTTGAACCTGTTGATGCCATTCATACCCTCCAGTTCCTTGAACCCGTTCAGGGGCACCTTGGATGTGCCCGTGACGAACTGGAGGAGTTTGGCCCGCTCCTCCTTGTCGAAGGAGCGCACCGCCCGCCAGAACCACTGGATCTGCTGGGACGCCGCAGTATAGTTATGATACTCGGTGTTGCTCTTCCAGTCATCTACATCGATGTCTGGCAGACCCGAGATCAGAAGCTCAAGCTCCTGCTCGGTGAAGATGGCAATGAGGTCCTCGGGGATGATGTCATGGAAGCCTGAGCATCACGCATGCGTTAGCTCGACCGCGACAACTTCAACGAATGTCAATGTTAGCCCGGTGCGGCACTTACCCTTCAGGAAGTGCTCCATCTGGTCCTTCACGGATGTGAGCAACTTGTGCTCCACAATCAGCCGCACGTATTCGTGCTTGTTCTCCTCAGTGACCGGGATGTTGCGGCCGTTCTCGATGAGGTCCACCACCTTCGTCACGCCAAACTCGTCGTCCTCGACCGAGAAGGTCTCGGTAATGATGTCGGTAATGTCGTTCTCGAGCATCCAGACAAGCGATTTGTAGTAGTCTGGATCGAACGACTCCATGTCCTTGACCGACACGGGCTTGCCAAGAATGCGCTTGTACACGGCACGGCTGAAGTAGCAGTCGAGAAGCCGTCCCTCGTAGAGTGCCTTGCCGATGATGCGTCCGATGAACTTGAAGAACATCAGATGCTCATCGTTGATGCCGCTGAGCTTGTTTGGGTGGAATGTCGTGCGGTCCGACGACACGGGGATGAAGAGCGCGTAGTTGGGGTCAAACATCTGGCGCGCAAGCACCTGGAACCACTCGCGCGTGACGCCGCCGGCATCGACACCCTCCTCGCCGTGGAAGCGGATGTTGAGCTTGCCAAACTTCATCTCCGGGCCGGATTTGAAGTAGAGCGACTTGAACGAGTCGTGGAAGACGTGCTCCCGACGCACTGAGAGCTGCAGCGACGGGTACTGCTGCCTCTGCTGTCCCGTCTTCGCATGCACGCTACGGTTGAAGTAGTTGCGCTTGTTGTCGAACTCGAGAACCTTGGGGTTCTTGACAAGGAGAGAGAAGGTCCCAGACATGAGCTTGGGGTTCTGCCGGACGAGCTCGTTTAGGATCCGCCGGTGTTCTTCTGTGAATCTGAAGAACAAGCTGGCAATGCGGTTATCCGGCGGCGGGCTGGTCAGAAGCATCTCCTTCGATTGAGAAAGAGGCGCCTCGTCCAGCGCCGTGTTCTTGCACACCACCATCAAAGATTCGATCAGCGGCAGGAGGATCGTTGCCACGTTGAGCATGTTCTCGCGCTGTCGGATCGCGCTCAGGCACGCGCCCAGCTTCTCCCACATGGTACCAAACGTTGGGTTCCAGTAGAGCGAGCCGAGGAGGTCCTCTTTGCTGCTTTCATCGCCAGCGTTGGACTTCTTGGCCTTGCTGTCGAACAGGTGGTCCAGCGCAGTCAGGACTCGAAGCAGTTTGTTCTGCTCAGACGCACCAGGCGAGAACTTGGCCAGCGCGATCCCCTGGATCTCGGTGCCCGACTCCGCCCGCAGGATGTGAGGAAGGAGATCCTCGAGGTCTGAGACGATGTTCTCGCTCAAGGCTCTCGCTTGGGCCACAAGCTCCTCGCCAAAGACCTTCTTGGCACCAGGGATGTTTGAGAGATTCTTGATTGTCGAGATGGTGTTCTGGAAGGTCTTCGAGCTGCATTCCCGCGCGACGAAGATGTTGATGACGAGCTTCAAGTTGTGCTCTGGGATCGTGGGCGGCGTGAGCTGCCGGGTCTTTTTCTCCTCTGACTGCGACTCCTTGGCCGTCGAGCTCTCAGCCTCGGCCTCGGGCTTCTCACCCTCCTGTGTCGCTGCCTGTGCCCCCTCGGTTGATGTCCCGGCAGTCGGCCCTGTGGGCTGCGGCACAGAAGGCTGGCTCTCTGAGGTTTCGGCAGGACCTGCACCAGCATTTTCCGTCTCCTTTTCGGCCTCCCCAGCCTTCTCCGCCTCCTTCGCCTTTTCCTCTGCTTTTCTCTTGGCTTCCTCTTCCGCCTCCTTGCGTCGGCGTTCGATGGCTTGCAGTGGATAGGTGACCTTATTGAGCAGATCTGCCAGGAGCTGCATGACGGACGAGCTCTCCATGATAAGGTTCCTATCTAGGAGAGCCAGAAGCGAGTTGATGGCAAACCTCTGCGCCTTGGCGTTGACGTCTTTGCCCTTGCCCTTGCGACTCGAGCTGCGCTTGAGCGACGAGGCAACCGTTTCGTGCTCCGTCAGGAACAGGGACGGAATGTGGGGGTTCTTCGTTGCGAGCTCCTGCAGAAGGTCGAGGCACTGCTGGACAACCAATAGAGGCGAGACCTCGGAGACGCCCGTCATCTGACTACCAGCGCTGATGTTCGTCAAGCTTCGCTTGAGGCTCTGCGGAGTCTTGGGCTCTTTGTTGTCCTTGGGCTGCTTCGCCTTCAGGGACAGCTGGCTAAAGCTGCGCTCAACGGCATCCATGTCGGTGCTGCCATCCTGCAGAATTTGGAGAAGGGTTGAGATGACGTCCAGGCGGTTGTGACGATTCTCGCAGACGTGCGCGAAGACGTCGAACAGGTAGTTGCGGATGGAGCTCTGCTGGGTGATGAACATAAGCCGGAGTAGAGTTGCAACACCGGCCTTGTCCAGCATCTGCACGATCGTGCGCCGCTGCGGCTTTGAATCCGCCGCCGGCTCGGGGCGATGAGCAACAGCATCTCGGGAACGGGCCGCGGCGGGCGTCGCGCGATGATGCTGCAGATTATGCCGTTGAGCAAGTGCGCGTGCCTCCGCCGCGAGATCGGGGGGCAGCTGATCCATGATGTCCTCGCCTTGCTCCAAAAGAACCTGCTCCCGCAGAGCAGGGGGGAACGTCAACAGGATGCTTGCCGGGTCCATCTCGGCCGGGCCAAGAGCCTGTCCGGAGGCCGCGGCTTGTCTACGCTGCTCCTCGCGCTCCCGACGACGGCGTTCTTGGCGTTCCTGCTGCACAATCTCCATCCGTAGTTCCGCCGGTAGCGCCTCAAGGAATTCTTGGAAGACCTCCGTGTTCTCTCCCTCGTTGGCGGCTTGCTCACGAGCCTGGGATCGTCTGGCACTCACGGTCTGAGCGATGACCTCTTCGCGGAACTCCTCTGGGAGAGCGGCGAGATATTCGGGGTCAATACCAAGCTCGGTGATGTCGACTGTCTCGCCACGAATGGTGGTGACAACCCGCTCACGAGCGGCCGGCTGCTGTTCCTCCGCAGGGGCCTCCGCATGCGATTCCACCCCCTCCATCGCTTGGGGTTCCGCAGCGGTCGCCTCCGCAGCCGGAGTTGCCTCCTCCGCTGCGCGTGCCGCCTCGGCCTCGGCCTCGACGCGCTCCCGTTCTTGCCGCTCGCGCTCTTCGGCCTCCTTCTTCTCTCTCGCGGCTCGCTCCTCGGCCTCTTTGGCCTCTCGCTCTTTGCGCTCCTCTTCCTCGCGCTTCTTGCGTTCCTCCTCGCGCTTGCGCTTCTCCGCCTCCTCGCGAGCCTTGGCTTCCTTCTCGCGCTGGATAGCAGCGGGAGTGAGCATGCCGAGGATTGCCGTAGAGAGCAGCCTGGATTTCTCATTGTGGTTGAACCCGAAGATCATCTTGGCTTCTTGTTGCCACCGCTCGGCAGTAGACTCCGGGGAGAAGTTGACGGCTTGCTGTGGCTCCTGATAGACCTCACGCCGCGGTTCCCAGCGCGTGTCCCAACGCACGTCCCGAGCCGGTGGGGACATGTCCAGCGGAAGGTTCAGGTGACGGACCTCTCCAGACGGTGCTCTCAACTGGAAGCTGAAGGCAGGGACGCCAGGGCTGCCTCTTGCGTTAAACGGCATGTTCTGCATCAGCTCATTGATGAAGGCGAGTGGACCATCCATTCCAGGGCCCATCAACCCGCCAGGTAAACCGAGGCGGATCATAGGTTGACTCGTCTCGCGCGAGGAGTGTTCCTGTCCGGGACGGCGGTTGGAGAGCAGAAGGGGGTTGACACCGTCATCAGTCGGGTTGGGAGGCGGCCGCGGGTGGCCGTGGCGGATGAAATTCCGGAAATCTGCCAGCGAGTCAGCATGATGTCTCATTGCACGTCACACAAAACCGCGCAGGCTCTGGCAGGAGCCTCGGCCGTTGACCCGATGCTTGTGGGCCAGTGCCCGTGGCTGAGGCCGTTGAGACACGTACCATTTCCCAAGGGATCGCGGAGATCGCGGTGTCCCCCAATGATGAACGGAGCTGAAGGGAAAGGGCTCCGAGCACCTCCGTGTCGGAACCGGGGCTGGGGTTCAACCGTGACATCCCAGCCGAGGCCTGAAGGCATGTTGTGCGGTAGGTGGTCGTCACCTTCGCAGACGTTAGCAATCAAATAGATAGAAGACTGTGAAACACTTAAAAGATACTCACGAAGGTGGTCTTGGTCGTAGTACGCCTCATCCTCGTCGCCTTCATCGTCCTCGTCTTCATCTGAGCTGGTTAGCAGATTGCATGCGAGAAGGCATGAGCTGCGAATGCGCACCTTCGTCGTCAGCACCATCGTCGATGTAGTGGTGGTCATCGAGGTCATGAATATCCTCGCCATCAAGATCGTCACCGTCGACGACGTTCCGAAGAATATCGGGGATTGGGCCGAGCTGGTCCGCGTTGTGGCCATGCATGAGTGCTTCGTGGATGTCTTGCGCTTCCCCCTCGAAGTCGACCTCCCCGCCAGCTTCTTCGTTCTCTTCGTCCGTCTCGCTCTCCCAGCCAGAGGCCCCATCATCGTCCATTGGATTGCCCTCCTCATTGACGATCTCAATACGGTCTTCAACCTCCTCCATATCCTCGGAACCCATCTCGTCTTCGTCTTCGTCTTCCTCGTCATCCTCGCTGTCGCTTGGTTCATCGTCGTCATCTTCGTCCATCTCCTCATCCTCCTCATCCTCGTCATCATCGTCATCGTTCTCGCCCATGATGACTTCCACGACGCCCTGGTCCCCAGGAAGACCCTCGATTTCGCCCATCTCATCGAGCTCTTCTTCATCTTCGTCACTGGGGTTTTCTTCCTCGTCTTGGGACATTTCATCCTCGTAATCGAGTTCGTCGTCATAGGGCTCGTCGTCATACATGGCATCCTCGTCTGCAAAGGTCAGCATCGGGGTTTGGTGATAGGTGAGCCCGTCATCAAAGGGCGTACCGTCTTCAGACTCATCACTGAAATCTTCCTCACGCCCCGGCTCGAGTATGCCGAGCGTGGAGTTGCGGTAGAGGTCAGGAGTCTCCTCCCGGTCGTCCATGTCCGAGAGAGATGACGTGGAAGCAAAGTCGTCTTCCGGCTGGTCCGTCGACGTGACGGGTATCACGTCTGACTGGCTCAGCAGAAAAGCGGTTTTTGTGAGGGCCCGAAGGACACGCAGGATGTACTTGATGGTGCGCTTGACGTTCGGGAATGTGAGGTCAATGTCGGCAATGGACGCGGTCAAGGCAGCGATGTAGCCCTTCTCGTACATGAGTCGCTTGAGCTGCATCTGAGACCGGACGACGGCCGGGTCAACCACGCGGGTATCTTTTTGCTGCGCGTCTCTCTCCTTCTCGCCTATCATCAGGCTCATCAGTTCAGCCGCGCACATCATCTTACCGTAGCGGACTTCGACTGGTTCGCCGGGAGTGGCGGCTTCTTTGTAAGCGCGGAGCAGAGTGTCCAGGACGAACCGTCTGACGAAGAGCAGGTCTGGGTCGTCATCGTACTCGAATTGATTGCGGTTGCGGTCAATCGGCTTCTCGGGCGTTCGCGCGACTAAGGCCACAAGGACCGCCTGTGCGTGAGTCGACGTAGCAGCCTTCTTTTTTATGATGGTCGAGTCCATCGGGGCACCGGCGGGGCCCAGGCAGAGCAGATCGTTGATAAGATAGTTGAGGACGCTCGAACGAGGCTTGATGGGAGTGCTCGTCTGCATTGGCGCGCTCCGCTTGAAGTTGATGAACTCGACTTTTGCGCGGTTGAAGTTCTGCAAAAGCTCCGCCAAGCAGTTGAGGAGGAAGCAGCGGTAGACGAAAATGGGATGGTCCTCTGCCTTGAAGATCGGCTTGGATGGCTTCTTTTCCTTGTCCTTCTGATCAGCCGGTTGCTGACCCGCTGCGGACGATGGCCCTTCCTCGCCCGAAGCAGACGGTCCCCCTTCCGCCTTTGCTTCCTTGAGCGCGTGGCTCGGCGGCTCCTTGTCGTCCACCTCCTTGTAGTTGAGCAGCTCGCAGAGGAGAAAGTGCACCACCCCGTCGGGGTTTTCGAGAACTGGCCGCTTGAGCTCAAACGGGGTCTTCGGTGCATCGGCCATCTCCTTGTCCTTCTCCTTGTCTGCAGATTCGGTAGACGGCTTGACGTCTTCAGCGGGGGCGTCCTCTGCGCCCTGCACCGCGGATCCATCGGCGCCCTCGTTGGACGGAGAAGACTGCTCTGCCGGCACATCCTTGAGGGAGAGGCTGTGGCTGCGAACGGCTGGATCGATGGCGGATGACCAGCGAGACAACTTGACCAGCTCCGTCGTGACATCAACGAAGAGCTTCGGTGCCCGGAGCGCCACGTGAGAAAGTTGCCGCAGGTAGCTCTGAATCTCGTAAGACCGCGGATTCCGTGACGAAGCCAAGTACTGCCGAATTTCCGTCTGCATCATCTGGCGGATGATCTCTTCATCCTCCACGATGTGACGCAGAACGATCATGATGTTGTCTGCGATGTGGGATTGGTTGAGGCGCGAGGAACCTCCGCCACAAGACTGCTTCGCCATCACAAACAGCCGTTGCAGGTTGCGCTTCTCCCCGACCACCTTTGCCATTGAGTGGTCGCGCGTCAGGATTACAAGGAGACGCAGGACGGAGACGGCAAGTGACTCCTCCTTTCCGATTCTCGGCAATATCTCAAGGATGGCGGTGAGAAGGCTGGAGCGGTCCTCGGCCGACAAGTTGAGCTCCTTGGCGACCCAGACTGGCTGCTCGACAGGATCATCGTCATTGGCCGGCGCCTTCCATACTGCCTCGACCGGCTGCTCGTCATCGGACAACAGGATCTCGAAGATCAGAAGGATGTACGGGATCCATGACGGGAGCTCCTCGTTGGAGCTCGCCGGAGAAACCTTCAGGAAACTCAGATAATCGCTGATGTTTTCCTTCAGGGAGGGCAGCGTGGACTTGAAGAATTGCCGGTTCTGGAGGAGAAGGGACAACAGGTGCGCATAAGCCGCAATGCCCCGACTGTTTGATCGCTTCTCGTCGTCGTCATCCATGGCAAAGGACATGAGAGCATTTGCCAAGATGTCGCCGACCTCAACCCGCTTCTCTTCGTTGTCGGACTTGAGGATCGTTGCATGGATTAGGTCGGAGATGTCAAACACCAAATCAGGATGCGCCCTGATAACGTCGAGGCAGCGGTCAATCAGATCGGTCTGCAGCTCCGCCCGCTCCTTATCCAGATCCTCCTTCGTAATCCGTGGGAATGCCGGGGACTCCGTAGCCGCGCTTGAGGATGCGGTCTCTGCATGGGCTGGCAGCGAGGGCTCAGCACTTGGCTCCTGGTTAGCAGAATGTTGGCTGGAGCCGTCATGGCTCGTGTCGTTGGACTCGTCGGACGAGTGATCTCCAAGTGCTCCAAGCACAGCTTCGTCGATGGCCTCCTGAATGAAGTTATTGATTTCGGGCACCGGGTCCAGGGACATGGGGCCCGCCGCCAGAGAGTCAGCGGATGAACCAGCCGCATTCGGCTCCCCAGCCTCCTGCGATTTTGGCGACGGAGGGGGCCGGTAGGCGTCCTCCTCGGGGATCGGATTGCGGTTACCAGCCAACCCTTTTGAGTGAGCCCGACAATATTCCGCCGAGTCGTCGTGCCTTCCATTGGCCCGGTAGACAGCCTCGCGAGCGAGCTCCTCGTCGTAATCAAGGCGTGTCAGGTTCTTGACTTGGTCCGCGTGCGCTATCCAGTTGAAACGAACGTGCTCGCGCTGTTTGAAGATAGGTGGCGGGGAGGTCTTGTCCGATTTGCGCCATGCGTTCGACTCCTGGTCGGCGGCCGCAATCGTCTTGATGATGTCAATAACCCTGCTCAGCGCCGTCACCGGAGCCTTCTCGACGAACTCAGATTCCCAGAGCTTACGGATGGTCGGCAAGACGGCCAACCGTAGCTCCACAACAAGCTGATGCCCGAAATCTCTGCTCCTGTCAACGGTCCGAGGGACCAAGTTGGTCTGGCCGAGCGAGTCGCAAACGTTCTTGCCGTTCACGATGAGATGGTAGATCTCAAGGATATTCTTCATCCCTGCTGTGGCCAGCCGCGCCTTGTGAGCATCCTCACCTTCATGCGCCCCTTTGCAGACCTCGTCCGCGAACTTGAGGAGCATCGTGTTGAGCAGCTCGATTCCACCGTGCTCCTTGAACGCCACCAAGACAGGAAGGCTTAGCTGGAGGTAGGACCGCTCGTTGGGGCGCGACGAATCCACCAACATCTCGTGCAACGTGTGGAACATCACAATCCAGTAATGGAGGTCTCTAACCGCCAACGTCTCCTGCGACATTTGCAATTGCGCGAGGACGGTCTCCGCCAAGGCCTCGGCAATGTCCAGATGGCGTGATCTCACGTAGGAATCAACTCCTCGCCTCGGTAACAACGTCTTCGCAATCGTCTGGAAGAATGGAAGCGTACTCGGGGACAGCGAGTGCAGCAGACGATGAATAACGAGGTAGTTCCGGAACTGAGTCGTGGACCGCTCTTCCTCCGTCGGCTTTTTGGGCTGCGCAGAAGACTCTGTTCCATCTTCCCGCGAGTGACCAGCGGCACCCTCCCCAGCGTCGTCGGGACCACTGGGAAGCGCCGGCGGAGATGGAGCTTCGGCACCATCCTGGAGAACTGACTTGCTCCCCGTCCAGTGTTGCGGGACCAGGGCGGCGATGGCCATGTCTTCCGTGCTGACACCTCGCAACAGCGGTCCCAGACGCTTGACCAGAGTCACGAAATAGTCGAAGACATGGACTGCTGGCATCGTAACCGTTTGCTGTCGGGACGCGTAGGGGAAGCTGTGGTGAAGTGTCCTGATGAGGGACTGTAGCCTCACCAGGGCTCTCACAACTCGGGTGCCGCCGGCCACTTTGCGAATCAAGCTTTGATCCCACTCTCCCTTGTCATTCAGGAGGGAGAGATTGGGGACGACGAAGGGAGCGAAAAACGGTTGGGCACCCTCCCCGCCGACAAGGGGCTCCAGTTCATCGAGAGTGGCATGAATCCGGTTGAGCAGGGACGGGAATCCAAGGATCGGGCTCGCATCGATCAGTTGGGCGAGGAGCTTCGAGAGCGTGTGCGAGGCGTTGGTAGTGTCGAAATCTTCAGGCAGGCTGGAAGCTTCCGAGAGTTGCAGGAGCATCTCGATACCGCCTTCGCGAATGAAGGGGGACTTGAGACTGGAGTTGCTGAAAATAGCAAGGAGGAAAGAAGAGACTGCCGAAATGTAAGGCGTGATCTCATGGGCCGCCCCTGTGGGCCTCTCCAGTCCAGACTGCATGTCGCTGTTCGCATCAAGACGCTCCGAAGACACCGCGCTCGCATCCACCATCTCGACATCAGCATCCTCAGCTGTCTCTTTGCCTTTCCCTTTGGCTGTGACAGCCGCGGTTCCCGCACCGACTAGCAACGAGTCATCTGCGGTCACGGCTTTGCCGCTGGGGTCGGTAACTAAGAGCTTCGCACCCCACCCTGCATTGGCGGACTTGGTCTTTGCGAGGTGCAGAACCCTCGAAACCATATCGATGACAGCGTTGGAGATCGCCGGCCGCAGTGCGGGATGATGACGGGCAAGCTCGTCGAAACTGCCGCCAACTTGGACGGCCAGCTCGGAGTCCGAGAGAAGTTGGACGTGCTCCGGACTCTCAAAGATTTCCATGTAGCTATCGATGGCATGCGAAGAAACGATCATCTTCATGCCAAGGTTGTTCAGCGATATGGAGTTCAAGATGGAAGGTATGACGTTGATGGCCTCGTAGGACGCAAGGATTCCACGCGCGACATGTTCTCTCGGCGACTCGAGCATCTCTTGAGTGGGAGGGTGTGGGCGTTCATCGCGCTCGAAGCTGACCGAGTCGTCGGAGTAAGCTGGTGAGCCAGGCTCCTCGTCGCCCTCGGCCTCCTCTTTCGGTGTCCCTGGAGGTTTCGGCAGAGTGACAGGGTTGCCGGTCAGGGTCTCGAGGAAACTCTGGATCATGCCCGACTCCGAAATAGCTGCGAAGCTCGTTGGATCGTTGTTCATGAAATCGCTCAAGAGGGTCGCGGCGTTCGTCCACACCACGGTGCCGAAGACACGCATGTCCTCGGTAATGACGCGGAGGCTGGCCAGCAACGAGGAGTTGTCCACCAAGTTCCGCAGTAGCCGGTCCGTGTTGGCGCCAAACGAGAAGGCATTGGTCATGATGTGGTGGATGAACTTAAGAAGCCACTTAAGGGTCTGCTGTTCGTAGAACGGGATCTCATAGTCCACCAACTGTGCGCGGAACTCGGGTTTCGTGCCCTTTCCGGCCAAGGCGAGCTCCTTCGAACGGGCCACCGTGTCAATGATGAGATTGGAGATGGCATCAAGCCCCCCGGCGTTGCTTAACACGGTGAAGGCGCCCTGGAAGGAGTAGACAATGGTGTCGAGGAAGGCGAGTATCACGCCGTAATTGCGCGTCGCCGTCTTCGACCGGATGTTCAGTATCTGGACCAGGATCTCGAGGAGGCCGGCAGATGACATTTCTTGCCCGATGCGAGTAGACATGGCCATCTGGAGTGTCAAGGCGAAGAGAGCGGTGCGCCACTGATCAAGGTCGGTTACCTTTCCTTCATCCTCCTCAATTGGGTCCTCTCGCATGCTCGCCACGGCCTTCCGGACAACGTACAGCAGGATGCCGTGGTTGACATTGGCGTTTAGAGCCGCAATCACTTCGGCATACTTGCTCTGCATGACGGTAATAGCCTCCAGAGCTGCGAGGGCAATGGCTTGTAACCGCAGAGGCGTCTCCGGGGCTCCGTCGGCCGAGGGGTGGATCAACTCGGCCAACTGGTACACGAGCTGGTACCTGCGAGGCTCGTCGTTGTCCTGCTTCAAAACCTTCTCGACAAACGTCGCTTCCGGGTGGATGTAGGCCAGGTTGGTGATGGCCAGCAGGCGAACGGCTAGCGCCAGCTGCCGATCCTCTGGCGAACCCAAAAGCGCCTTGGATATCCTCAACCGATTGAGAAACTCGTACCGGGAAGATTTGGGCATATCAGCCGGGCAGAGTTTGAGAAGCTCGTAGACGGACGTCGACTGCACCGTGGCCTGGCGCACCTCGACGGACTTGGGGCCGGAATGAGCGTGGTCGTCACTGCCCACGCCATGACCCCGGTTGGCCGGGCTGTCTTCCGACCCCGGGGGCCTATTGGGGCGTGGCGTGTTTATTACGCCGGTAGAGCTGCGACGAAGCGGAGTGGGAGTCGTGGGAGCTGACGACAGGCCGCGGTCCCCAGCCGGCGACTGCTCTGCCGTTGAGGAGCCGGCAACCTCGACCTTTGGATAATACACCACCCTCACATCGCCCCAGCCATCCCAGCGTCCATCGTCGGCAGGGCCGGGTGAGACGAGCGAGGTCAGATCGTTAGCATAGACGGATGCCGCGTTCCTATGGCCGGCAGTCGCTGGCTTCTCTTTCACCTTGCTCGCCGAAACGGGTGTCGCTGAAGGGAGATCGGAGAAGCGAGGACCCGGCGTGACTGGGGTCTTCACAAACGGTTGAGCGAGGAAGTTCACCCGATCGAGGTCGATGTTGTAATGATTCGCAAGCAGGGCGCTGCTGACCTGCCGGTTCGCTGTCCCCACGCGCTTGATCGAGGCCTGATAGCGCTGTGCGAGCTCCAGGCCGACCTCCAGAGCAGCATAAACCACCTTGAGAGATGTGCTGGCGAGCAAATCATTCAAATGATGGCTGCTTGCGTAGATGCTCCGGTTGCCGCAGTGTTGCAAAAGAACCCGGGTGAAGTTTAGGACGGACACGATGAGCTGGCAATCCCCATCTGCCTTGTATCCGAGCTGGAGCAGGCGCTCGCGGCTCCAAGGCTCTTCATCGGCGTATTCGACCGGCGCGCCCTGATTCAGGAGCAGATCGCACGCAAAGTCTCGCATCTGGAAGCCCTCATTTAGCTTGTACGTGGCGCAGAATGCCTCGAGAATGCTGTCGAAGCGATTCAGCAGCGGGATCCAGTGATAGAGATCCCCACGCGGGAACGGCCATCTCGTAGGAAACTCATCGAGTTTCTGGGGAATGAGCGGCAACGGCGTCGACGATGCGGCGAGTACATAGTCCCTAACCCAGGGAGACTACGCGAGGATCATCAGTACACGCGACGGGCCGCAGAGTAGATGATGGGTACAAGATGCAGCGACTTACCATGGTCTCCCGGTGGCGGGACTGCATCGTCTTAGTGATTTTGCCCATCTTGACGAAGCGGCTGCGCCGCCAGGGCTGAACGAAGTAGAAACTCCCCCTCCACTACCTACACGTCCTGCGAGCGGACGGTAGCCTTGCCTCTAGGGTCAAATTTGCAGTCGGGCAGGACACGCGGGAACAAAGCCTGAGCGGGACGCCCGACGGGGGCAGTTCTTGTGGTCGGTGATGGCGTACGACGGCTGTGCGCGGAAGTTGGCCGAAGTCACTCAGCGGCGGATAGCGGAGCTTCCCCGAGCGCGCAGACAGCTTGATGGCGAGTGCAGGTCGCCTCAAAGTGTCTGACAAGTCGAGATGCAGCACAGCCGCAACATTCGTCGCTGAAATTCGTAGTTCTCTGCGTCGTGGTCGATTGCTGCGACCGGAGTTACGTCGCAAAGTGGGAAGCGGTCGTAGAAAGTCGGTCGTGTGCTGCAGAGAATGGAAACTTCGGCGCGAAGTTCAGCAGAGGCAATGACGGCAGCTGCTGGTCAGGTACAAACGGCCCCAAAAAAGTGAGGTTCGGCCGGCAAGTGCCGCCACCCGGGTATGCTCTCAGCGAATTGCATCAGAGTGGGGCAGCGAGCTGCCTGAAATTGTAGATACCGTGCCAGAGTACACAGTATCTGCGATGGAAGCTACCTGAAATTTGAACGTAGCAGAAGTTCTACCGAGCTGTTCTGTGCCACTTAGTAACGCCTCCCTTGACCAAGGATGGAATGAGATTTCTCGCTCGTGCGAGTCTTTGAACTGCACAACTCGTGAAATGCCTTCCACAGTCTCACGGTTGGAGCAACCGTGGTCCCATTCAGTTCCAGTAACCTTCTTACAAGTGCACGGTAATCCGTGCACAGTGCAACCCCACCATTGCCACCCTCTGGTGGTGGGGTGCTCCAGGCTCCCAACGCAAGGCTTGGAACAGCCAAGTTGGACCTCAACTTGAAGCTACAAGCGCTGAACAACCAGCGCGTTGCAAGGCCGGTTGGCCGACAACCATTTTGCCACGGCAGAAACTGGAAGGAAACGCCTGAGACGTGGCGCCTCTTGTCCGAATGGAAGTGGAAGAATCGCCGATCCGATCCAAGACCTCCATCCAGTAGACCGTGGAAACTGCTGGGTCTTGTCGGAGGACCGGTAGCTAACATGGAACGCAAACGGAGAGACAGGAACTCGACGACTCCTCGAGCTTACTGTGGTACACAAAGAGTTGGGTGATCCAAAAGTGCGCGAGAACGTAGCTGATGCAGGGAGGGAGGTAAGCAAGATATGCAGTGAAACAGAACCACAGAACAAGATCAGCTCCAGACCCGGGTGTATGCACATCTTGCCGTGCCTCTCTGTGTTTTTTTGGAGGCGCCAGGACGGCGCACCCTGCAGCCGGCACACCCGGCGCTTCCTCATGAGCCGCTATGAATATCTGAGGCCACTCTGTGCTCTCTCCTTGTTTACGCTTTGTAAGGCTGTAAGGCGTGTATTCGTAGCTGAGATACCTTAGGTATCAAACAACAGCAACAGCGTCAACATCGGGTACATGCCAACCTGAGGCAATCACTGTCCGGCAGATTGACAATCAGAATGACGCTGGCGGCCGGTGAAAGCACTCTGATCACAGATCACCGCGGCGGCGAGTGGTTATTCTGATTGGGGTGTTGCGTAGGCAGTTCTCCGAGCCGCTCTGATCAGCCGCCTGGCATGCTCAATGCAAAGACTCATTCTCGAGATTCCGTGAAGGGTTCCTATGCCATGTACACGTCCCGTATGAGCCGGCAAGCAAGCAAGCACGCCATGACCATTTCCGAAAGCAACCCGAGACCCAATCCAAACGCCCCAATTTTACTTGCGCATCGAGCTGGCTCTCCGCTTGCGGAGATCGGCCTTCTGAGCCTTGGCCTCAGCAACACGCTTGGCCAGGATCTGAGCATACTCGTTCTAGAGCATTGTCAGCACACGTTTCTTTGGCCTCAAAGAGAGGAACTGCCAACGTACCGCCTCGTCCTTGACCTTCTCAGCCTGGCGGCGCTTCAGCGCAATGCGGTGGCGCTTGTGCTGGAGGCGCTGAGGAGTGACCAGGCGCTGGATGCGAGGAGCCTTGGTGTAAGGCTTCTTGCCCTCGCCCTTGGGCTGGACCTCACGCCGAATGACGTACTTGCGGACCTATTATTCCGATGGGAACTCCGTATTAGCCCTCCGATGTGGTTGCACTCAGACTCTACCCGAACTGCGCGACAGGAATCGACACAGCTCCAGGGCAGGCGATGACGGGATATAGGTGGCACGAAGCACATACATCGTCATCCTTGCTGAGGCCGAAGAACCGCCGGATCTTGGTGGCACGCTTGGGGCCGAGGCGCTTGGGGTGGACAGTATCGGTGAGGCCGGGAATGTCCTGCTCGCCCTGCTTGACGATCGAGAGAGCGAGGACGGAGAGATCGGGGCCGACGATGCAGCCGCGGACCGACTTGCGCTTGCGCTCACCGGTACGGCGGGGGCGGTAGCAGGAGTGGCCCTCGGAGAGGAGGAGGCGGACACGGTTCGGCGCAATGACACCCTGCTTCATCGGGAAACCTTGCTTGTCGTTGCCACCGGTGATGCGGAGGATGTAGCCCTTCCACTCGTCGCCGAGCGGGTCGCCAGGGACCTCGGCGCCCATCTAATAGCTGTCAGTATGCCTTCGCACAATCGGCGGGATTCGATCGAACATACGCGCTTCCTGTAGTGAGATGGTCAGTAAAAGACAGCAAAAGGCAACAAGCTTGGACTGCCAACATACTCGAAGAAGTGCCTGAGCTTCCGCTCATCATCCACCTCGATCAGCTTCTGCGAGCCATTCGCAGGGTGCGAAATGTTCAGCTAAGGGCCGAGTCAGCATTGTCACCGGACCGAGCTGCCGACACACAAGCAAGCCGTAAAATGATTATTTCTTACCTTCATTTTGGCGGTGTTTGCTGAACGGCCGTCGTTGGTGATGCTGACTGCAGACTGGAGAAATCGAAGCGAAGGTTTTGTGTGCAGCAGCCAGCCCAGGAAAGATGTTAGGGCACAATTTTTGCGCGCTTCCCATTGGCCAGTTTAACGTTAATCCGTCCTTGACATGGGTCAGTTTCCCGCACTGGGCTTGCCAGCCGGTGGGTCGGGAAATTCACACGAGTGCCAAGACCGACTTACCTGCTGTGATAAGGTCGCCCGCTCTCCGATAGAGGGGTTGGGAGCGCTGTTGATAGAGGGGCTCATTCTGGACATCGGAATGCTAAGAGCTGCTGTTTCCAATCTGCGCCATGCTCAAATCCCTTAGACATTAATCACAACGATAGCTTGCGTCCAACGTCTCGCCCGAAGCACGTGGCCGCGGAGCGAATACTCGAGACCCTCATTGGAAATCCTAGCTAGGCACGAGACTCATGATCCGGGAGTTCTGAAGTGACAGCCTTTTCCCACTTCCACGGCGGCAATTTCTCAATATACACCATGGAAACCGACCGGGTCCTTGCCGATCGCAGCAACGCTGCTGAGGCACAAGACCCTGAGAATTCGCTGAGACAGCCAAAGAAGCGCTTCGTCGGCAGGCGGGCTGCGGCAGAGACTCCGAAGCCGAACCCGGGCGCGGCGTCGATTGAGGATGGCGGGGCAATCCAAGGTATAAAAGATCTGTTCGTGCTGCAGATGACGCCTGATGCTGACACGGCGGCCAGTTGCGCAGCCAAGAAGAGGGCCGAGGATGCTCACAAGAATACCGGCCGAGATCCTCAACGACGAGGCGCTGAAGGCGGCGATAGCCCTCCTCCCCGCAAACTACTCGTTCGAGATACCCAAGACCATCCATCGCATCCGGACGATCGGAGCGAAGAGAGTGGCGCTGCAAATGCCCGAGGGCTTGCTCATGTTTGCTACCACCATCTCCGACATTCTCACGCAGTTCTGCCCGGGCATCGAGACCTTAATCATGGGCGACGTTACTTACGGGGCTTGCTGCATCGATGACTACACGGCGCGAGCCATGGGCTGCGACCTGCTGGTGCACTACGCCCACAGCTGTCTCATACCAAATACCACCAACATACACCAGCTCTATGTCTTCGTCGACATCAGCATCGACACGTCTCATCTACTGGCCACTTTGGAGCGGAACTTCCCTCCTGGCAAAACCATGGCCATCGTCGGGACGATCCAGTTCAATGCCACGATCCACGGCGTGCGGTCCGCGCTGGAGAAGGCTGGTTTCAAGGTGATCGTGCCGCAGATCGCGCCGTTGTCCAAGGGGGAGATCCTGGGCTGCACATCCCCGAACCTCGCCACGTACACGGACGACCCCATAGACCTGATTCTCTACCTAGGCGACGGCCGCTTCCACCTCGAGAGCGTGATGATTCAGAACCCGGACATTCCCGCATACCGGTACGACCCGTACTCGCGCAAGTTGACGCGCGAGTCGTACGACCACCGCGAGATGCGGGACGTGCGGGAGAGCGCGATACGGACGGCCAAGAAGGCCCGGAGATGGGGTCTCATCCTGGGCTCGCTGGGGCGGCAGGGGAACCCGAATACATTGCGCCGGATCGAGGATGCGCTGGAGAAGAAGGGAATTCCGTACGTCAACTTGCTGCTCAGTGAGATCTTCCCCGGGAAGCTAGCTATGATGAGCGGCGACGTCGAGTGTTGGGTGCAGGTGGCCTGCCCGCGGCTGAGCATCGACTGGGGGTATGCCTTCCCGCGACCGCTGCTGACGCCGTACGAGGCGTTGGTTGCGCTGGACGTGCTGGAATACCAGCAGGAGAAGCCGTATCCGATGGATTACTACGGCAAGGACGGGTTGGGCAGAACAAAGCCTGTCGTACCCGCTACTTGAATAATCATTCCGCTTGGCGTCCATGCTGTCCGGTTGAAATGATGGTCCCCGTGTACTGCAAGCCACGCGATCGTGTCCCATAATTGCCCTGCCTTGGTCTACTTTTTCCTCTTGAGTTCCCAGCACACTCTCCAGCCAGATCCCAAAATCCACTCCCATCTCGCCTTGCCCCTGAGAAGATCAACTCCCGACCAACCACACGCATGAGTTCACCCAACCCCGCCACCAACCGGCTCGGGCCTGGAAGAGAACACTATCTTGTACTTGACAATCTCCATAACCTCCAGCTCACCCTCGCCCTCACTTTCCTCATCTCCTTCGCCACCACCGCCACCACCACCACCACCACCACCAAAAAGAACCCCACCTCCACCCCCCTCTTCTGTTCCCGTCTCCCCCCTCCAACTCCGCCTCCTCCCCCTCCTCCTCCTCCTCAAAACAGCCACGGCCCGCCCCAGCTTCCGCACCTCCCCCTGCAGCCGCTGGTGCTCGCCGACGTACATCCACACCCGCTTCATCCAGGCCGTGTCGTCGTCGCCGCTCTTTCCACCAGCCCCATCACCACCACCACTACCAGTATTGCTACCACTACCGCTGATGTTGGCGGGGTGGTAATCCGGAAAGTGCAGCCGGCCGATGGGGATCGCTGGCGTCCTGCTGGTTCCGACACCGCCGCTGCTGCTGGTGGTGCCGGTGGCGGTGGGCGGGGTGTCGGGCGGGAAGGGCGGCAGGTTGATGGATCCCTGCAGCTCGACCAGGGCGAGGCCCGAGGGGGTTTGCAGGAGGGGCGGGAGGGGGTTTGGCTGGGCTGGGTGTTGGCTTCGGGGGCGAGGGTGGAGGAGGATTGCGGGGGACGGATGGGCTTGGGAGGGGGGTGGCGCTGGCATTGGAGATCACGGGTAGGGGTGGCGGCCGGTGAGGGTGGCGTTGTTCTTGCTTGTTGAGTGCCGTGTTGAGTGAGTGGCCTTAGCTCGTGTTGAGTGAGTGGCCTCAGTTCGTGTTGAGTGAGTGGCCCAGCTTGTGAGTCGACGGGACCAAGATCAAGATACGCCGTGAGGGGAGTGAGGGGTTGTGCGTGATCCGTTTTCGTAAGCAGCCAGTGCGCGGCGCGTCCCAAGCTGTATTGGAAAATGTCAAGGTGTGTTGTGATTTGGATCTTGAAGATACAGCAGTTTTCAGGTCGGTCCTTGTTGGTTTTACACGGTTGTGGTGGCCGCCGTGGAGCACATCAAGGACCAAACACAATCAACATTAGCATGTTCTGGTTATTGACACAGCCCCGCTTCCTGCATACCGTGATGATGTAGCTCATCACCACGCCATGGCTTCACATCTCATCCCGCAGCTCCAAAGTTGGGTGCTTTGAGCTTGAATATGCTTTGGGGAAACATAAGGCGAATGAATATGCTTTTTCGGCTCTCTATGAGAGTTGTGTCTGTCAAGATCATGCTCTCCCGCCGGTGCCGTCATCCAACCCGCATTGCCATCTCCCAACAATTATTCCATACAGAGATAATTAGTACCCTCATAGGGATGCTGCCCATCAATAAGCTGCCAGTAAATTAATCGTCAAGGATGACGAGAATCCTCGTACCAAACCCCGACGTGACACACCATTACGCGGCAGCTAGGCAAAAGAAGTACGAAAAGCCAATTCCCATCCGCCAAACGCCAGAACTACCGTGGCTACCCTAGAAGGACGCTATATCCGCGTCCGCACGCACTGTGCTCAACCAAATCGGCAGATGATATCCTCCCTCACCAAGTCCCCAAACATTCCCCTCGCCCTGACTCAGCCCACGGTAAACTTATAACGGAACTGCAGCACGTACGGATCACCGCCGGGCTCGATGACCTGCCTGCCCAGGCGGCCCCACTCGGGGTAGTTGATGCCGTCGATCCAGTCCTCAACCTCCAGCACGACGCAGCCGTACTGGGGCACGGTGCGCGGGAACTTGGTCTTGGAGGAGGACGAGCCGGTGGGGTGGCCCTGCGTCGTCTTGAGCGGGAACGTGCCGTTCTGGCCGCCACACGAGTACATCTGGAACGCTTCCTGGTCCGTGTAGACGTCGAGCCGGATGCCGGACCAGTCGGACCACAGGCTGGCCACGTAGCCGTCGGGAGCGCGCCAGTCGTACGGCTTCTGCCGGTTGACGAGAAAGCAGGTATCTGGAGCGGGCGGGCGTTAGTATGCTGCAAGAGATGGATGGTCTCGAGCGGAAAGGAAGGGTAATAAAAAAAGGCAGCAAGCTCTCACCATAGCCGGTGCAGTTGAACCCGCAGTTTCCGTGGATCTCGGGGTCGTTCCAGCTCTTCCCGATCTGCTTGGGTGCGCTCCAGAAATCGTTGACCGAGCCCTTGGGGTTGGCCACGATCTCGCCGGTCGGGATCAGGATGTTGTCCACCGCCACGCGCTGGCCGCTGTAGGGCAGGTAGAACGTGTGGTTGAGGATTAGGTTGGTCTCGTTGTTGGAAAAGCCGTCCAGGTTCCAGTAGGTATGGCTGCTCAGCATGATGGGCGTCTTCTTGGTGGTAGCGATGGCCACCATCTTGCCGTCCCACGTCATGTTGCCCATCGTGTACGTGATGTACGAGACGACCTCGCCTGGGAAGCCTTCCTTGCCGTCCGGATCCACAATGGAGAAGGTAATGGATCGATTGGTGTGGGCAACGACCGTAAAGTTGCGCCAGTCCCAACCATCCGGTCCACCGTGGAGCGTGTCGACGCCCTGGGGGTTGGCGGCAGTGGGGTTCTCGTTGGGAGTGACGTGGTAGGTCTGGCCGTCCAACTCGAATGTGCTGTTCTTAATGCGGTTCGCATAGCGGCCGGGGACACCGCCGAGGTGCGGGTGAACCTTGTCAATCGAGTAGTAGCTCGCATTATCGAACCCCATCACGACGTCTCGGACGAATCCGTTCTTGTCTTTGATGAGCAAGTTTGAGATCGAGGCTCCGTAGGGTATGAACGACGCAGCAATCCCCTCGCCGTAGATCCAATACTTGCCATCTTTGTCGGCGCCTTTCACATCTTGGCCACGCGGAACCGGAGCGCCAGCCTGGACGCCATCCAGAACCCAGGCGGTTCCGGAGAGCACCGAGAGGAGGGTTTTGCTGAGAAGGCGCATGTTGACCGTCGACCAGAGAGTAAGTCTTGTGGCGGTAGACGAGGGAAACACGCGCGGGGAGGAAGAGTGAAGTAAGGTCCAGGGACCAGAAAGTATGAGGGAAACAAGCGTGGGGAGTGGGAGTGAAGATTTAATAAGGTCGACGGACCAGATGGTTAATCGAGCTCAGTCCAATCGCGGGGCAAGCGCGGAGATTGCGAAGGAAAGAGTGCGCGAAGCGTGGCAGTAGGCGAGGTGGTATGCATATTCCCACTCATGCATGGGATGAATGGCACCTTGACACTTGACTTGTTCCCCAGCAGGGCGGATCGGGTTGCCTAGGTAGCAATCACAACAGCAAGCTAGGCGAGCTCGGGGTTCCTGGTTCCTGCCGGTTGAACAACCCAGTTCTTCCGTGGTAAGCGAGCGGATATCCGTCCGATGATGACGGGAAGCGGTAGAGAAGACAGCGGGTAGGCTCAGAGCCACGCGATGCTGTGAAACACGAGACACGAGTTAGTCCACCAAAAGCATGTGAATCGCAGGGCAGTTAGACACTGGCAACGTGATTTCCAGCGCCCAGAGAAAAAAAGTCCCCTCTCTCCTCATGGCCGTAAAGCGTCGGCAGGCCCGACTGCAACCTGGTAACCACCATCTCACGCGACGCTGATCACCATTCCATCTCCAAAAGAGGAAGTTGGAGACGGTTCCAACATTTGCGGGATGCAGGTTCCTCCCCAGCCCCCTCCACGCAAAGCGACGGTTGCAACGACAGCAGGGCCCAATTGCAGCAACGAACGTGCTCCAGGTCCTGAATTCATCCGGGTTCGTGGGTCTTCGAACTCACCCTACACAATCCTTCCGGCCCCGATCATCCCCATTTCCGTCCGGTCCGGGGTCGGGCGTCGAGCACTGACACGGTTGGCGGTGCCTCTTCCCCGGAGGTCGCGGCCCGGGGAGTGGGAATTGCAGTGACGTCGGGACGAGAGTGGTCAGCCGCCATTGGTGCGGGTGCCGCTTCGGCTTCGGCATGTTTGTTCTCCAATTGCGGGGTGGCCCCACAGACTCCAGCCGGGACCCCCTGTCGTTTCTCCGCGATGAAGCTTGAATGCTGCCACTCACTGTGTACTGTGGTACTGAGGTAGTATATGCTTCCATCTCGACGATCCTTCCGCGACACTCCAAAGATCATAGGCAGTTAGACCTTGAAATTGGGTTGACTGTTTGTCATCAGGATTACGACACGGAAGTCAAAAGCATGTGGCCGGTAAGGCCTCGAGTTCTTCACGAACCGGCGGCTGTTGTGCCTCGTTTGGCACTTGAGGCTGTTGTGAGCTTGTTCAGGCGCAAGACTTTTGCCTCATCACCGATCCCGGGCCGGCTATATTACGTTTGCTTACCATTGACACGGACAACTTACCGCAATAGCGAAGCAACATACCATAGACGTTGCATTGGCCCAGGCGAGCAAAATCGACGTCACCCAGGCGCTCCAATCGCGGGCCTGTGGAGAGAACGAAGCAAGGGTCGCATTCCAATCTGCAATCCCGCCAACCATGACCCCAACCATGTGATTTACGTGCAAGACTTTCCCACGCAGAACAATCTATACGCACGAACGGTTTTATACGCGTCGCCTGCGCAACCACCGGCCGTCCGCTGGCCATTATGCATCGATCAGGTTCTCCTCCTCGCGCGCCGTGTCTCTGGTGTCCTTGGTCGGCGCTTTGCCCTTGCCCTTCCGGTCCGCCGGTGTCCTATGGTAGAACTCGTCGATGATCTTGGCGGGGATGCGGTTCAGCATGTCCTTGCGGTAGATGCGCAGCAGGCTCCACGCCAGGTCCAGCGACTCGAAGATTGTCCGCGACTCGTACGGGCCCTGGCTGATGAAGTTGCGCTCAAACTTGTCGAGGAATTCGAGCGACAGCTTGTCTTCGGCCGACAGCGCCTCCTCGCCGACAACAGCCTTCATGGCCGCCGCGTCGCGCCCGATGGCATACTTGGCGTACAGTTGGTTCGACACATCGCCGTGGTCCTTCCGCGTCATGCCCTCACCGATAGCAGACTTCATCAGACGGGACAGCGACGGCAGCACATTGATCGGGGGGTAGATGCCGCGGTTGTGCAGGCCACGGTCGACGAAGATTTGCCCCTCCGTAATGTAGCCCGTCAGGTCGGGAATGGGGTGTGTGATGTCGTCGTTCGGCATGGTGAGAATCGGAATCTGCGTGATGGAGCCATTCCGGCCTTGCACACGACCGGCGCGTTCGTAGATGGTGGACAAATCCGTGTACATGTAGCCTGGGAAACCGCGACGACCAGGGACTTCTTCGCGGGCGGAGGACACCTCACGGAGGGCGTCGCAGTAGGAAGAGAGATCGGTGAGAATAACCAAGACGTGCTTCTCCAGTTGGTAGGCGTAGTACTCGGCGGTTGTAAGGGCAAGGCGGGGCGTGATGATACGTTCGATACTTTCAGTGGGTCAGCGAGAAAGTCCAGGGGTCGACGAAGAGAACTAGACCTACGTGGGGTCGTTGGCAAGGTTGAGAAACAGCGTTGTGCGCTCCAAGCTGCCGTTCTCCTCAAAGTCGCGCGTGAAGAAACGGGCGGTTTCCAGGTTGACACCCATGGCCGCGAACACGATCGAGAAGTTGTCCTCGTGGCCGTCATGGACACCCTTGTTCGTCACACCCTCGCGCTTCACCAATCCGGCCTGCCGGCAAATCTGGGCGGCAATCTCATTGTGCGGCAGACCGGCGGCGGAGAAAATGGGAATCTTCTGCCCACGCGCAATCGAGTTCATGGTGTCGATGGCCGAGATACCGGTCGAGATCATTTCCTCGGGGTAGACCTGTCCTTCTTCAGCCACCGCCCTCTCTAGCACATGGCGCAGATATTCCTTACTCTCGAATAGGGGTTGATGGGGCTGCCGTTGATATCCAAGAAATCCTCGGCCAGCACCTTAGGACCCTTGTCGATCGCACGTCCCGAACCGTCGAAGATGCGCCCGAGCATATCTTCAGACACCCCAAGCTTCAAACTCTGCCCTGTGAACTCAACCCGAGTCTTTTACCTAGTCAGCTGCTTGTCTGCCCCACAACCGCCAGTGTCCGCTTTACCTTCTTCACATCGACGCCCGCCGTGCCCTCGAAGACCTGAGAAATTCAATCAGCAACCCCCCCCTCGATCGATGGGAAGGAGCCAGAGTTTCTACCTGCACAATCGCCCGGTTCCCTAGGCAAATCCGTCAGTCACCGCGCAACCGAAGAGCTCGAGACAGGCCGCCTACCTCGGGCCTCCAGAACCTGACCGGAACGCTGCGTCCCGTCGGGAAGCGTAAGGGTGACAATCTCATTGTATCTCGGGAATTTGACCTGGGGACGCAATTAGAGCCGGCGCGCTGGCGTCGGGGAAGCAGGAAGGCTGACATTGTCGAGGATGACAAGCGGACCGTTGACGCCGCCAACGGTGTTGTAGCGGATTCTGGGCGTCACCCGGTACGATGACGATTCCCGGGGGTCGCCCATCGCGAAACGGCTGATCAGAGTAGGTGCCTGGCAAGGTTCGCGGTCGAATTGTCTATGCGGGCCTGGGTTCCCGAATGGAAGCTAATGCGCAAGCTGCAAGGGGGTTCCGCGAGTCCGTCTCGGTGTTTACGGCGATCTCAAGGTCCTGTCCTGCAGGTTGCAGCCGCAAGCTCGCAAGCAAGCAAGCTCCTGAGACAACCATATCAAGGTGGCCCCGCATCGGCGGCACAGCCACACTTTCAACTAACAATGGATTGAAACCAACGGAGGGGGGCACAGCTGCGGCGTCGTATGTAATCCGTTATCCGTACATGACCAGTACGGCACTAGGTCCTACTGTGTAATGAAGGACAAGTCAACAGCACTAAATTTTGGCATTACGACCTTACATTGGCCTCCTCGCGAACTGCCTTGAAAGCGCTCCAGTTGACTTTGAATTGTCTGCCTCAGCGTCGTCAAATTACGCAGCTCTACTGTGCGCAAGGTTATTTTCATGTACAGTTGTATCGAATGCATACTGCGTAATATACATCATTGCCCCACACAGTGTCTTCCCCTTGCTGGCGTCAAGGTGTCTCCAATTGCGGCTGTGCAAGGCGGGCGGCAGGCAAGAAAGATTCCGGACGACACCCAGGTTTCAATCCTCGGCACCGCTGTCCAGCCATCATCCAATCCTCCTCTTCCCAGCACAAAAGCCAACCCATGCGTGCCGCGTACCCTCCTTGAGCATTGCCTGGCAGGGACTCGCACACGATCCCGCCCATACGACCATGTCGTCCATCTACAATCTCGAGCCGCAGCCGACGGCGTCGGCAATCATCCACACGACCCAGGGCGAGATCGCGATTGAGCTGTTCGCGAAGCAAACACCCCTCACCTGTCGCAATTTCCTGCAGCTCAGTCTGGACGGGTACTATGACAACACCATATTCCACCGCCTCGTCCCCGGGTTCATTCTCCAGGGCGGCGACCCAACGGGTACCGGGCATGGAGGCGAGAGTATCTACGATGGCGGCGCATTCTCGGGTGATCTGGATCCATGGCCAATGGACCAGCGCAAGGGCCAGAACGCTGGCCCCACGGGCGTGAACTTCAAGGACGAATTCCACTCGCGGTTGAAGTTCAATCGCCGTGGTCTGCTGGGCATGGCAAACGAGGGCGTCCCGGACTCGAACGGGAGCCAGTTCTTCTTCACCTTGGGCAAGGCGGAGGAGTTGACAAATAAGAACACCCTCTTCGGCCGAGTGGCCGGTGACACCATCTACAACTTAGTTAAGATGGGGGAGGCTGAGGTAGCAGAGGGCACTGAGCGGCCGCTGTACCCGGCTAAAATCACCCACATCGAGATCCTTAACAACCCCTTCGAGGACATGAAAAAGAGAGAGAGAAAGGTTCGACATGAGGCGGCTAGGCCGGCCCCGGCCGAAAAGAGGCAGAAGAAGAGGAAAGGGGGAAAGCAGCTGCTGAGTTTTGGAGACGAGGAGGGTGATGCCGATGATCTTCCCGTCGTCAAGAAAGCCAAGTTCGATACACGGATTGTGATGGATGTGGACGAAGAGCCTGTCCAAAAAGCCATGCCAGTCAGAGCATCTGTCAAAAAAGAGACGAGATTACCACACAAAGAAGCGCCAGTTTCAGCCAGCCACACAACAACAGAGGCTCGGAAGCGCCCTGACAGCCCGGAACCAGTTCCGGCGAAGCAGGTGCCACCATCCACGGTACCGGTCAGTGAGAGCTCCGGCTCCGGGGTTGAGGAGCCGCCGAAGAAGTCTTTTCTGGAACGGACCAACGAGGAGATCGCCGCGGTCAAAGCATCCATGAAGCGCACAATCCACGCAGAACCGGTCAAAGAGAAGAAAAAATCGGCCTTGGAGCTGATGGTACCAGAGAATTCGATGCGCGGGCGGAAACGGCGTCCAGGAGGGAACAATATCAGCTCAAAGGAGGAACAAGAAGCCTTGGACATGCTGAGGTCCTTCAGATCAAAGCTCGAGAAAGCCCCCGCCGAGAAGAAGGTGGCTCAGCCATCTGGAAGCAAAAGCGAAGAGGCAGGCGACGAGAATGCGGAGGGAGAGGTGTGTGACCTACACTTCATCTCCAACTGCCAAAGCTGCCGGGCGTGGGATAAAGAGGTCAGAGATGAGAGCGACGACGAAGGCTGGATGTCTCACACGCTCACTTTTGCGGCCGACAAGTTGGGCAAGGACCTCAGCTACCGGAAGAAAGCCGAGGAGGAACTGGTGGTTATTGACCCCCTTGAGAAAGCCAGAGCTCTCAAGGAGGAGAAAAGAGCGGCTAGGGACATGCGCGCAGGGGGCTCCTCGCGAGCGTGGGATCGCGATCGCGATCGAGATCGCGAGAGGGACAGGGTGGTCTACAGATAGAGACCGGAAGGGGCTGCGAGGCGGACGCACCGAAAATGTCTCATAACCTGCATACAATAATGATTCATAGTCTTACGATACCCTAAAACGTATCATATCACCACGTTGCTGTTCTTTCTGTAGCCATTGCGCTGGACATCTTCCGACCATTTGCTCTTGTCTGATGTCATAAGCCAACATGGAGCTTGGCTGGACCCTCAAAGACCCAGACTTCCAAGGTTCTTCCCAAAGCCAAATAAGGAAAGGTACATACCAGGTACCTACATCCGCATAGGTATAGGTGTGGGCGCCTGCCTAGTAATCCTTCGAAGGAAGTATCTCCTCTTGCGCTCTGTCGACGACACCGTTGGCGCTCAAGTTATTTCTCGACAAGCTGCGCGGGTAGGGAGAGGGAGACATCCAGACAGCGCGACTTGACAGGTGATCGTAACGTGAGGTACACCTAGGTCAGCTCGTTATCGGGATGCCCCTCCTAGGAGGCGTTATCGCCACGGTAGGTGATTGGTTCGCCAAGCGAAGAAATGCTGGAGTGACCAAGATCTATGGCATCAACGGGCAGTGGGAAGTCCTACGGAATACTTCCACCCGAAACGCTGCGGTGAGAAGCGTCAAGCGCCGAATCAGAGGATCCCGTCGGCAATTTTTAACTTCTTCGTCACGCCAACCATCTGAGTCTCTGCTGACCGACCATCTGCACCAAGGCGACCGTCCTGCTTCCTGCATTGGAAAGACCTTCCAAAGCCCGTGCTTTGGGACCGCAACCATCAGCCAACCGGGAACAAGCCCCGCGAGACACGGCGCTCTGAGTCTCCGGCCCCCCATTGTTCAGGCCGCTCCGAGGCACCAGCAGTGACAAGCACCCATTGAGAGCGATTCCATCCGCGAGACAATATCTGTTGCCGTCCTCTCTATTCTGCGCGGGGGTCAAAGAGCGACTGTTCTGCGACGCCGGACATCTTCGCGCCTGCAGGGACGGACGCCTGACTGGGAGCGCAAGGCGCATTGCGCAATCCCTGGACACGCTGAGGCACACACACACCTAGCTGCATGGCTACTTGACCCGGCGCTCTTCTTTGAACAATCCTGGCCGGATCTACGATATATAGCTCGGCTTGATACCTTCGCCAGCCGAATTTCGCATAGTTCCCGCTGGAACCTGCCGACCTGCTCGCTCATAGCAACCGCGAGTCTCAAGGCGCGCGCTACCGGATCCGTTCTTCGCGGCCTCAGGAGCCACGAGCCGAGCCTTCCCGCACGCTACACCGAACGAATACCCGGCATCGGCCCTTGCCATAACCAAAGACTCGGTTTGTACGAGGAAGCGCCGCACGAACACCGCACTGCTCTTTGCCAACAGCTCGGGTCGCGCCTTGTCGGTCCCAGCGGGCCAAACATTCGCTGCCCAGTGTTATGTCGTCGCCCAACTCTCGGAAACGACCCGCTGCAGGCGTTCCTCCCATGGCTCCCATGCCTTCCATCCCCCAAATTTCCCAGCCGTTCTCCCCGGTGCCGCCGGATCAGGTCTTTAGATGGAACAACGGCGTGGATGGGAGCGGCTTTGTTGACGCCGGACCTCCCGGCGTGAACTCGTTCGCGATGCTGCCGACGTCAGGCTCATACGGGCAGGCGATCTCGACGCCCTCGACTGCGCTGGCAAGGCGGCCAAACAACAGAGCCCTGGTTCCTACCACCCCTCGAGCCCCGTTCGACCGCGCCGCTGACGGCTGGAACGGATACAACGAAGATCCTGGGTATTTCCAGGCCGCAGCCATGAACATGGACGAGTACAACAACATCGAGAGGCTCGAGGAGATGGCGCAGCGAGCAAAGAGGGAGGCGCAGGCGAAGAGGAAGCAGATTCCCCCATTTGTTCAGAAGCTCAGCAGGTTCGAAAGCCCCCCCTTTTTTTCGGGGCCCTTGTTCTTCACGAGTAACAGGCTAACCAGATCGCAGCTTCCTGGACGAGTCGAGGAACACCGACCTGATCCGCTGGTCTGACAAGGGTGATTCCTTCATTGTTCTCGATGAGGAGGAGTTTGCCAAGACCTTGATCCCCGAGCTCTTCAAGCATAACAACTACGCCTCGTTCGTGCGCCAGCTGAATATGTATGGCTTCCACAAGCGCGTAGGCCTCTCCGACAACTCCATGAAGGCCAGTGAGAGGAAGAACAAGAGCCCCAGCGAATACTACAATCCGTACTTCCGCCGCGGCCATCCCAACCTGCTGTGGCTGATTAACAAGCCCAAGAGCGGCAACAGCAAGAAGAAGGGAAAGAAGGACGAAGGCGAGGTGGAGAGTGAGGAGGATGCCGCCGAAGAGACCTACAGCGGGCCGAACCTGGCCGCTTCTCAGGCCGGCAGAGGGCCCGTGTCGAACGAACTAGGGCCTCTCCAGAAGAAGGATCTGGTGCAGGTCAAAGCACAGATCGAGAGGATCCAACAACAGCAGGTCGCCATTTCCAACATGCTCAGCAAGATGCGCCAGGACCAGAACCAGCTTTATCAACAGGCTGTCCTGTTCCAAAACATGCACGAGCGGCACGAGAACTCGATCAATGCGATCCTCAACTTCCTCGCCAATGTTTTTAGGAAGTCATTGGAAGAGCAAGGGGGGACGCAGACGGTCCAGGATCTCCTGGCAAGCATCATTCCAAATTCCCAAGCCCACGGGCAGAACCAAATCTCTCCGACCGGCGTTGTTGACCTCGGCGGTTTCGTCAACCAGCAACCGCAGAACGTCACTACAGTCGCGACGGTGGGCACCCCAAAAAGGCAGCAGCGGCTCCTTCCTCCCATCCCGCATCACCAGGCCAGCAAGGCGTCTACCCTGTCTACGTCCACCGCGCCGTCGACTGCACCCCAAGCGGCCCCGCAAGCACCTCAGATGGGAACGGTTACCGAGTTGTTCGACACGTCTCCCGCCGACACCACCTCCCCGGCTTACATTAAGAACGAGCTGCAGAACAATCCCCAGGAGGGGATGATGAAGATCATTCAGGACACCAACGCAGTCAACAACAGCTCTGGGATTGACCTGCCGGAGGTGGCCGCCAAGACTTCCGCCAGCATGAGTAACGACCAGCGCATGCAGATGCTCAACATCATGGCCGGCAGCAATGCCACCGCGCCATCTGGGACATCCAACGGCAGTTCCGCCGTCAGCTCAACCGCGTCGGTCCCGGTCCCGGTCGCGGCCTCTCCGAGTCTGTCCTCGCTCCAGATGCCCTCCCTCCAAGACATGCAGACCACCCAAGCCGAGCTGGACGCGCTCCAACAACTGTCCAACGAGCAGGCCTCTCAGATCGACGCGCTCACCCACTTGCTCGGGCCCCTCAGCCCGTCGGGCCGCATCCCGGGCCTCGACGATCAAGGCACCCCCAACGCGAACTACTTCGACAACGTCGACTACGACCAGTTCATCAACCCCGGCGCCTTCTCCGACCCGGCCTTCGACGCCATGGGCCTTCCCGCCAACCCCGCCAACCCCGCCGACGGTACCGACGGCACCGACTTCAACTTTAGCCTGGACGGCAACACGGCTGCGGACTTGGGCGCTACGGCGGCAACGGCGGCAACAACAGCGGCGGCGGCTGCGGCGGCGGCCCCCCTGGCAGGAGACAACAACACCAAGAAGAACACTAGCGCTGCCGGTGGGGTTGACTCGGGCCGCGCGCTGGAGGGATCGTCGGCGGCGATCGACACGGCCAATTCCTCCGGCACAGAGGAGATCGCCCGCGCTGAGTCGGAGAACCCCGAGCGCGGCTCCAAGCGCCGGCGAAAGGGCTAAGCTCGGGATCATTTTTCAGCTCTGGGTTGGGTGGTAGCTTTCGTGGCAAAGGGGGGGGGAGGAGGGGGGGGTGATACCGAGTTCGGTATGCTCTCTCTCCTTCTCGCGTCAAGATCAACTCGGATCTATTCCGCTGACCATGGGGTGGCGTAGGGGGGTTTGTTTGGCTGCTGGGCTTGCTTTGGACAGTGGGGGGAGGGAACACATTGCTTGCTTAGTCGATGATGGGTGGTGCACCGATTGGTGGTTGGAGAGGCGGATGTCGGCGGCGCGGGAAGGGCTGGTTGCACACACAACTGTTTCGTAGATATCCCTCTTTTTGCTGGGTGGGCGGCGCATTTCTCTTCGCAGGTGTTTGAACCGGGTCGTGGCTGGGCAAAAAGGCAAGGGGAGGGGGAGGGTCTTTGCTGTACTTATTGCTCACTCTGACATACTCTGTGTATGGGGGTGGGTTGTTTACAGGCAAGAGTTCGTTAGAGGAGCGGTGTTTTGCGAGTGCGAGCACGCTTCCTTTACACTAGACAGAAGCATTGGAAAAGACATGATGTGATGCCGAGAGTGTTGATGGTGGCCCGGGCTGCGCGGAAGCATGTATTGTGTCCACCATGTATGCAGATGAGCGGTAATCTACTCGGTATGTAGCTCAGCGCTGTGGTGATCCTGCGACTGCCTACACAGTAGACTTCTGACCAGCCGGGTGTCCCATGGTTATGTCGCCCCAGACGGGCGCTCCGATGCGCACTTCCCCATGCCAGCTGCGTCCAGCTCCTTCTTGTAGCGCTTGCTTGACCCTCAATCCGTGTGGCCTTCCCCTGCCCTCTCGCTGCTTAAGCTCGTGGCTGAACTACCACCAGAATGTGCAGCTTATCCCTCGGCATTCCAGTTGCCACACCTACTGGCGCTCTGCATGGCCGACAGGAGAGACCCGGCGGCGCTGCTCGGGCAGGTGAGGCCTGTCTGTTGTCTCACGGGCCGGCGACCGCCTGTTCGCTCGCATGGTTGTCCGTTGCACTTCTCCGTATCAGGTATGCAACCAGCAGCCTAGCCTGGCTCGGCCCGCGGCGCCGTGTTTCGCCAATACGGCTGGTTCGAGGTATCCCCGTCCCGACTTTGGATCGGTAAGCCAACCCTCGCCACCGCCCCCCGGGCGCTCACTTCGCCAGCGGATTGGCATGGATCGTGACCCGCTCGATCCTGATCTCCTCCACGGGCCTGTTCTTGCGGTCCACCTCGACGGCCTCGATCTTGGCCAGCGTCGCGAGGCTCTCGTCGCCGAGCAGCTTCCCGAAGACGGTGTTCAGGCCGTCGAGGTGCGGCGCGGCGGCGAAGGTGATGAAGAATTGGCTGCCGTTGGTGTTGGGCCCCTTGTTGGCCATGCTGACGATGCCGCGCTCGTGGTGGCGCAGGCCCGGCCGGATCTCGTCCTCGAAGCTCGGCCCGTAGATGGACCGCCCGCCCTTCGGGTTGTCGGGCGGGTTGGGGTGCGCCGGCGCGCCGGTTTGCACCATGAAGGAGGGGATGAGGCGGTGGAAGGGCGAGCCGTCGTAGTAGGAGGATGCGCAGAGCGCGAGAAAGTTCTGATGCGCGGTGAAGGTCGGGGTTAGCGGGGGGTTCCCTACTGTGGTACGGGTACCTTATCCTGACAAACCGGATGTCTTGTCTCGAGGAAGAGCAAGAGAGGAAGATGCGGAGGAGGGTACGGAGTGCCTACCTCAGCGGTCTTGGGGACGCTCTCACAAAAGACCTCGATTTTGAGGTCTCCAAGCGTCGTGTGCAATGTCACAGACATGATGGTGATGTTTGAGGCTGTCGTTGTGCAAAAACACTGGAAGCTCCTCGTTGACTTGATGGGAACCGAGGTGAGCCATTGTAACTCGAACTGTGCTTTGCAGAAGCTCTGACCACCCGAGGTTTTCAACTGTGGCTCTAAGGTTCCAAAGCCAGCAAGGTCTGCTCTGCAACTCTACAACGTGCGAAACTAGACGGATGTACAATTAACTATCGATGCTATAATTCGACTAGAGAAGCTTAACTTGCTGACGGCTTGACTTGCAGGTCTTGTGTTTATTGAGTGTGGCAGTTCTTTCTCGCTTCTTATTCCCCGTCCCAACTCTTTGCTGACGGAAAGAAAGGGATAGTTCAGTTTTGCCAGAGCTCCTGTGTCCTTGCAACTCCAAAATTGCGTGCTGCGGTCCTTCAAAGACGGCCAATCAGTCGAGAGCAGCCCGCCTTTTTTTAAACCAGATCCTCGAGTCTTACCACAGGAAGATGTCGCAGTATGAGATTTGCTGATTTTCAACTCCCTGACCGATTCGATGGCCAAAAGGCGTTGGCTACACAGTAAGCCACAGTGCACAAAGGTTCATCAGATGTTTAGCTGCTCCATCCTGACCAGGGCTCGGTCTCCGCACAAGGCAGTTATGTGGGGCGAAGATAGGCACCAGGCATTGATCCGAGGTGCGGCTCAGTCACTGGAAGCTTCGAGTGTGGTCTCGACATGCATGGGATCCTTTCTGCATCGCCTCATGACAACTCACACAGGAGTGTCGTCGAGGTTCGGTGCAGAGATTGCACTAGGCATCGACGCAAGCTGAGGCTTCCAAGGTCCACTCAAGATGGTGCCTCACCCTGTCCTTTGCGCATGATTGCCCCCTTACCGCCAGTGCCTAGTGTAGTCTGTCTTCCAGAGGTACCATACGGCGCACCGAACTCAATGGAGCCCAATGCCTCTCTGAGCTGATCAAGTAACTACCCCAGCGTTCGCTCCTCTGAAAGCCTTCAAGAGCGCTGGGCTTCAACAATGCCTCCCAATTCTTGTCAAGGCACCTTGCGTCCATGCACAGTACCTACCTGACCTGTCGTTCTGGAGTCCGTGCAACGACCTAGGTCTGCTCACAAGTGCGGTTGACACCCTGCTCTATCAGCAAGACCTTCGGATCCCGCCAGCTGAAGTTCGTAAAACAAACACATTTCCAGGTTGAATGGGACCAGTCCTGCACAGTTAAAGATTTCCGTTGTTGAGAGCACCCAACTCTTCTTACTGACGTCGTTGCACTTGCGATAACATTTCCTCAAGAGCACGAGACTCTTATCCAAAGGTCGGAGTTAGAGCCATGTTCACTCCGGGGATCGGGTTTGCAGGGGCAACTGCAACTGCTGTGGGGAAGGAATGAGCGTGCGGCCGCAGTGGGGTGTGAGGACTTCCAATCCCGCTGCACTTCAAGCCCAAACTCGATGACACAAAGGCCTCGGCGGCTCCAGGGGTCTTTCGATTCGGCCCCATAACTACTCCCCCCGCTCCCAATCTGATCCCACAGCAGCAAGGTTCTAGGTTGTCACCCTTGGCCCTAACACAACAGCTGCGGACCTGAGGCTGCCCTGCAGCTAACAGCATCGGTAGACCGACCGCCTTGCGTAAGACGGCCTGCGGCCTCGCCGGGTTTCACAACTGCCAATTTTTCTGCCGCGACGACGACGACATTGCAAGAAGCACTCACAGTCGGCACAATTCCTCACCGCTCGCGGCGCTCTGGGCTGGACCGCCGCGTCGGGATGCCAACCTGCTGTCCATGTCCCCCAGTTCCAGCCGGCTTATCGATACTTCAGTGCGACGGCGACACACCCAAGAACCCCTCACCCCGAACCGATCGCCGCGCCCCCGCTCAGCCCTAACACGGCGGGCTGGCCTCAGCTCAGTGGGCCATCTTTGATGACCGGCAGCGGCCGTTGCGCCCGCCCCGGCGACAACATCCCACGACAACGACGACCACAACACGAATCCCGCCGGTGTTTTGATTGAGCCCCCCGGCGCCCGCCGTTCAGGCGGCAAGCTTCCTCCAGAATGAATGCCGCGAATGCCCCTGCGACCGTGAGGATATCTGGCCCACCGAACAGCAGCTTCCTGGTGGGCTACCCAGGCATCTCGGCGACGCTGGTAGGCTTTCCCCCACCCGGCCGCTGCGCATGCGCTCGCGTGTGTCGCATGCGAGCAAAGAGACGGAAAGCTCGCGCTTACCGTCGTGCTAACTGCGATCATCCATGCCAGCCTCGAATCGTAGGCAAAGTCGAGATCCGTCCAGGCGCGGGGTTCTCGGCGCCCGTGAACATTTCTATGGTGCGCATCTGTTTGCAACGGCGAGAAACGATCCATCCGGCCGCCGAAAATGTTGCGAAACGGCACCTCGGCACTCCGCGCCGAGAGACGACCGATCTGGTGGGGAAGGAGGTGTTGCTGTTCCGATGCGTGTCGGGGAAGGAGGCTGAGAGCGTGATTGCGATGGACCTGCCGTTCCAGATCTTCATCCCCTTCGGGCGCAGCGGAGAAGAGACGAACCGCCGAATCCCCCCCGCGAGCCTGCAGCTGCCCAGCCGAATTGCCGAGACGTATTACGAGCTTGTGGTCACCGTTCAGCAGGGATCCAGCATGCAGAACCGATACTCGTTCCCCATCCCCCTGCAGCGCTACGACACGCTCTCGACCTTCGGCATGTATAACCGGCCAGAGACCAGAGTGGCGACGGCGGACCATATCGTGACCTTGGGCGTATCGCTTCCGAAATGGAGTTACGGGCCCCTGGATCCCATCACCGTCTACGTCAAGCTCTCCCCAAACCCGGATTATATGAACAAGGCGAAGAGGGTGACAATACAGAAGCTCACCCTTACCATTGAAGAAGAGATTACCTTCAATCCGGAAGGCGACGAACCAACAAAGAAGGTCAACAAGATCGCCAAACACACGCAAACAGTAGGGACAAAGATGCCCGAGACCGGATATATCACAAACCTCGGCCTAGTGCTGCCCGCTAGGGACCTCAGGGATCCGGACGGCATAATCAAACGGGGGAAGCCGGCGTTTCCCATGTACGAGGTCACGAGCTTCACAACGACGTCGACGCTTTACAAAGTCGAGTTCTTCCTCAGCATCAAGGTGAGAGCCTCCGTCTGCCCGGCGAGGGCTTGTGATCGCGCTTCTGACCAGTCCCAGGCCCACATGACTTCAGCTCGTGATATCACATTACGCCAGCCGATCGTGGTATGCCCGTTGGATCAGCAAGCCTGCAAGGAGGAGATGGACGCGATCGAGCAAGCGGCAAAGGATGCCTCGCATGTCGACCCGAACAACCCTGTACTTCCGGACCGGACTATCGTCCTGGCTAGCGAAAAGGAGGCGATCCGGCATCTCGGGCTGTGCGAGGTTGGCGGCGTCAAGAAGATGCTGATCGAGTGATGTATTGGGGATCGTCAACTGATGCTGGGAATACGGAGCGGCCGAGGCGCCGAACGCAGGGATTCGGCGCCCTTTGTGGGTGAGATTTATCCCCCAGGCTGAAGCTTGTCCGCCAACGCCCATCCCCATGCCGAGGACGCGCCACGACCGCGATGCGGGACAGGCTGGCGGGAACTCTGAGAGCTAGCGATGCGGCACGGCTTGCTCGCGGGCTCACCCAGGTGCGCAGGCACCTGAGGAGCCATGAGACGAGCGAACGGCGGCGAACCGTCCCCTCTCACCTCAGGCCTACGGCATCGTGTTGGATAGCGATGCCGTGTGAGCCTCAAAGGGAGACGAGATTCGAGTCGAGACAGCGGAGCCGCGGGCGGAGATGTGGACGGTTACGAACTGGGCGTTTGGGCGGGCACGCTGGAGGGGAGGTGATGAACAAGCGAGGCGGTCTACGGCGCGGTTGGGGGATGCTAAATGTGGTGTCTGGGTTGGGGTGCTCCAGTCATTTGCAGATACCTAGCCTGGCGTTTGTGTGTACGGTGCTGTCAGGTTAGCTGAAAGGCAGCGTGGGAGTCTTGGAGCGGTGCTTGGCGGACTTTTCTTTTTGGAGGGTGGTTGTTGATGCAGAAGTCGAGATACAAACGTGCAAGTTGATGTACGTGTTGAATTCCATCCTTTCCTTCCTTTCTCGCTTTGCCTCGTTTGCATGCTCATCTTCTTCAACAATCCATCTTAGCGCTCAGCTCTTCCCATGCCTCCGGTACCTGCATTGCAATCTGACGTCTTCCGAGTAGGCATATATCCTCACAAGAACATCCACACTTTAATGTTCGATGGTTTCTCTGTAGTTGTGTCTCGTCTAGAGCCAGCTGTGGTAACTGGACGTCAATTACCCTAACCCTTATCCTCGACTGCAAGCTTTCTGTATCGCAGTTCAGACATTTTGGTTTCACAATGAAGCCTTGATGAGCAACTCTCTTTTCTGCCGCATCCAATCTGTGATTGATTGCCTGCAAGCCACGGCTCCTCGGGTATCTCACCTGTACATTTGACTGTGGTCTTAAGATCACCAAGTTAGTTCGACGCAAGCCTTTCTTTCCGCTCTCGGGCCGCCAGCACCCAGCAGCGCAATAGAAACCTTTCATAGCAGACAGTGCTAGACGTGAAGCACCAGAGCACCAGAAATCACACCCGACACAGCTGTTGAACGAAAACTTTCGCTCACCCCGCCAACCAGCGCCCCCAATGCCTCTCGACGACGACGACAACCCCGCCCTCACCGGCTCTTTCCCCCCCTCCTCCTCCCCGTCAACCTTCCCACCCCCCACCGCAACCACCAGCCCCGGCACCGGCACCACCCCGCTCGACGCCGCCGCCCTCGCCCTCACGGACGACCTCACGGCCGAGGACCTCGTCGAGGACGAGGGCGCGGCGGCGCAGGACTTTGCCGCGTTCGCGGCCTCCCTGCAAACCACCAGCATCACCACCGCCGGCGCCGGCGGGGCCGCGCAGCAGCTGCGGTTCCGCAAGGCGGCGGGCGTGTCGGCGCAGACGATCCGCAAGGGCGAGAAGGACTTCGAGGAGCACGGGACGCGCGCGCAGGCGGACGCGCTGGAGCGCAGCCGTGCCGCGATGCACGACGTGCTCAGCTACACGCGTGTGCACGGGGGGCAGAAGGGCGCCGTGGCGAGGGGGTGGGTGTTTGCGGATTGGTGGGAGGGGTTTCGTGAGGAGGTGGAGGAGGAGGAGGAGGAGGCCCCCCGGGGGAAGGATGGGGATCGGAGTTCCCGGGGTGAGGGCGGGAGGGAAAAGGAGAAGGAGAAGAAGCCGTATGGGCATATCAGGGACAGGGTGGTTGTGCTGGAAGGGCCGTCGCCCGCGAGTCACAGCCTTGGGAGGGCGGTTACGGGGCAGGCAAAGGATAGGCCTGCGAGGGGAAAGGATTGGTTGTTGCCGGAGGAGGCGCTGTATCTGGTGGAGAGGGGCTCCCTAGACCTCTGGTGGCCGCTGAAGAGGCTGGAGGAGATATTCCCCCTTGAGGGCACGGCAACCGCCAAGGGTGAGGGGGAAGCAGCGGACGACGCGGACGAGTACGAGCTGGGCTTCCCGCTGAGCCTTCAGGCGGCGTACGCGCTGCTCATCGGCAACGACGGCGAGCGCGGCAAGATCAGCCTGCAAAAGTTTCAGGTTTACTCCAACCTCAAGCGGTGCGGGTACAACGTCCTGCGCGCGCCACCTGTCCGGCGACAGCCGGCAGCTCCTCCTTCAGCCCCAACAACGGCGACCCTCTGGCAATGGTTCACCTCCCTGCTGACCCGCTCGCCCCATCACCCACCCTACGGACCGCTCGTCCAGCCAGGCCTCTACCGCTCCTACGCCTCCATCTACCGCCAGATGGCCCTCCTCCCACGGCACAAACCCTCAGCCACCACCACCGCCAACCCAACAACAACAACATCACCCACGCGCGACCCGTTCACAATCCACTTCCACATCTGGAAGGCCGCGCAGAAGTGGACCAAGCTCCGCCACCCGCCGCCGGACTTCCACCTGGCGGTCGTCGACGCGCAGCAGACGGCCGTGCCCGCGCTGGGCGAGATCGGCGCGCTGCTGGCCGCCACGCCGCCCGCGCCACCCTCCAGACCCGAGTGGGCCGGGCCGGGCCGGCTGTACGCGCGCCTCAAGCACGGCCACCGCAACGTGCTCGTCGCCGTCGTCGACCACGGCGTGATCAATTACATGCGCTTTGCGGAGGCCGCGTTCGGGGAGGAGCCGCTTTACCCCCGGTTCGATGGTCGCGGTGGGGGGAAAGGTGGTGGTGGTGGGGGGAAGAAGGGTGGGGGCGGGAATGGGAGGGGCGGAAAGGGCGGCGGAAGGGGAGGGGGAAAGGGAAAGGGTAAGGGACGGTGAGGAGGGTGGTTGTTCGGTCGTTTCTTTCTTGGCCTATCTAAATACCTACCACGGGAGGTGTCGGTATGCGACGACGAGCCATTTCAGGGCGTGTACAAACGCATGGAAGGGGGAGTGGTATGTGTCTTGGCGCTGTTGTTTGATACCCATGGCTGGGTTGGTTGGTTGGTCGGGAAGATAAGAGACCTATTTTTCCAAGCTGAATGAGCGGCAGACCCGAGGACTGAGAGGGAGAACGTTTTGGGCTCGCAGGAATTTAACTGTCTTGGCTCTCTGGTGTTGGTTCCTGGTTGCATTGAAAAGTCCAACTTCGACCAGGTCCTACGGTGTAACTCCCCAGAAGTTGACCCCACAGAGCAATTGTACAGTATGTGCATTCCTCGCCCCGAGCGAGACCAGAGTCTTCAAGTGCTGCGCTCGTATACAGTATACGAGGCCGTCGCCAACGCAGCTAGTCGGTCATACGTGACACGGTTCTAGCCTGTGTTGCACAGATTCTATGTATTGCAGAGGCCACCCAGTGCCTCATTGCTTCGCTCAGATCGTGGCGACTAGAAGGCGCAATTTGCCTTGTGGGTGACGAGACCGGCAGGAAGCGCGAGGTGGTATGGGACGAGGAGGAAAGCCTGGTGCCCAGTCCGGCTAACTGAGATCAGCTGTTGGTTATAGGCCGTCTGCGCTAGGAATGACAAATGACGAGTTCCCAGGTTGAGGATGATGATGCATGAGAGTTCCCATGGTTTGGTTGGCTGATGGCCCGCGTGCCTTTTGACGCATCAGTTCAGTGAGATGCCGGTTCTGGAATGTCTTGGGTGAGGATGGTGTGTGGCACACTGGCTTATCATCAGTGATATGCCAACCTGTCTCGCCAAGTAGCCAACAATAATTACCTTACTGTGTGAAGGGGAAAAGTGGCACCCCAAGACGGCCGGTCTTCTTTTAAGCCCTCCCTTCTTTCCTTGGTTCAGACACAAAATGGATCAAAGAAGGGTCGGGAAGAGACGACCAACACTGCAACATGTTCAACGAGCGAGTCAGTCATGTTGTGGCACTCTTTGCGGAACTGAATGCCATGCGTGGCAAGCCAACGGCGCAAGCAGAGAGGCAGCAGCAAAGTCGCTCGCTTTCTGGCGTTGCACCGACTGACTCGGGTTGACGAAGGCGCGATTTAGGCTGGGTTTGAGTTGCGCGCTGAAGGGCCAATGGGATTCTTGCATGTGGGGCTGTTCTCACAACTCGACACTTTGTCCTGCCGAAAAGTGGGCATTGCTCGAGGCATGGCGAGATGATAACTAAGTGCTGGCATGTTCATTAATTCTTCCGCGGGCTATAACCTCAACGCGGCCGACGCCCTTTTTCTTTCCCCTCTCTCCTATTCTTCTTCTTTCTGCTTCAACCCCTTCTCCATCTCGTTTTTTTTGCTGGTTTGTTGGTTAGGTAGAAAAGGTCGAGGACTGGAAGCGAATTTATTGACCGTGGTTAACTTATCTCGTGTAGCGTTCGACAGTTTGGACAACATGTTTCAGAGTGGCTCGAGCTCCAGGCTGATCAGCTTTGCATGAACGCCCGATGCGGCAGCGAGGCAAGCAAGGGTCCGATCTCTTGCGGAGGTGCACCAAACCAACGGGAACACCAATGGAAGAAAACAGCTAGATAACGAAATAGTTACATTGCAGCGAAAGAGCACAGTAGGCGTCCGCCGAGATCCCCTTGTTTGCCTGGTCTGCAAAGCGCTTCGAGTCCAGCATGTATTTGAGTGGGAGAGTTGCCGAGTCCCCTCGCTTATTTGGCACACAAGTTAGGCTCCGATCCAGTCCAAGGGGGTTCTCAAGTATGGCGTAATTTGGCTGAACAGCGAAACCTGCTCCCGTCATTCTCCGGGAGTTACCTTACTTGTCTTGTAGCCGCCAATCCAGACTCTGGCAAATGCCCTTGTCTCCATTGGTTTCAACACACTCGCATCTACCCACTCGCACCCGTTCACTTTGCTTCCCACCTTCCCACCGCACCTACCTTTTCCTTTCCTCCTGCAACCCCCGACTTTGCATCTCGCCTTCTACCTACCTTAGTTCTTTAACGGTCTTCTCCCCGTTGACTGGCCGTTTCCCTTTTCGCTCACACCCATCGCTGAGTACGACTCGAGGATTGAGTACGCCCCACCTGTTGGTAGACCGAGGACACTAGGCACCACACTACCACCCACTGCATGATCCAACTCGCGACTTGCAAGCGCACCGATAAGAAGCCTCGACTCTGCTCGCACCAGATACCATTCATCAACGCCCAAGCAACGGAGGCTTGCCACCACCACGCTGCACTCCTCAACTAAAACACGCTCCCCAATTTGCGACTTTGATTCGAAACAGACTCGCATCGCTCAGCGCCAAGACTTTTTTTACGCAGCAAGCACATTCTTCGAGTCCAACAGACTCGTCTCTTGCCACGTTGGGCCGTTCACTGCAGTTGCTCAATCAAGGTCGGCACATTCCAAACACTCACTCATTCATCACTCGCTCCTCAGCTTCTGCACTTCTTCTTCTTTTTCGTTCTTCATTCTTCAATTTCCACCTCTTTCATTCCTAACCCTGAAACATCAATTTTGTTATGTCTTCGGGTTGTCTCTTCGCAACTACCAGCTCAGAGGCTATTTCTGCTTCAACAGCTGCTTGGCTCACTGCCCTCGACTGCTCCTATCTCTTCCCACTTGCTCCAACGGACTCAGTTACCTCTTGTTCTCATCACTGACAGAGACAACAGCCTCACGGAACTGACATCTCTTATTTTCGATGGTCATGGCCAAAACTATTAATGACGAGATGGATTCGGTTACCGAACCCGTGAGAACGGATGACGGGCCGCCCTCCGCCAACTCACCGCCGAGCATCGACACCAAGATTGAGCAGACTGGCGAGTGAGTTCGTCCCGTCTCTTATTGAAGTTATTTGTAACGATACCAGGGTTGCAGAGAGGGCGTGGGAGAGGAAAGAGTCTCATGGAGGAGCTGAAGAGGAGAGGAGAGGAGAGGAGAGGCCTGTTGCCCATTGTCTTTTGTGGAATGGACTCCGACCTCGATTCCTCCCGTCTTTCCCTCCTCTAGTGACTACTGCTTCTCTGAAATTCCTTTTCTATACTCTTGAGTCTCCATCGCAAAACGAACCAATTTTCTCTGTTCTGTTGGCTTCAAGCTCGCCTTAGAAGGCTCACATCGTCTTCTACTGTCTAACCTTCTGGTTCGCTCGCTACTTCCTCCGATAGCGGCTAACATGAAGGCTAATGTTCAGGTCGTTCCTGTCACGGCCACATTCAGAGAGGCAAGTGATTCCCTTCTCCCATGATTTGGCTTTTAAGTCCCTCGATCCTGGCTTCATGTATCTTGTATATGCACTTGCACCTCCATGACGCTAGTTCTCTTCTCTGTGTCCGAAACCCGCGGTGCTAACCATGGGTCATCATCATGCAGTGATGTGGAGATGACTGAGCAGACTCCAGCGTTACTCGAGGCTACTGAGACGTAAGTCATTTGTCCCATGCCGTCGACCAGCTCTCGGTTTCCTGCAACGAACTGCTTTCCGCTCGTATGACCCTTGGTTCATCCTGAACAGCCGGTTTGTGACTCAAAGCACCATTCTGACCGTTGTGCACAACACAGCGCCATTGTTTCTGGACAGAAGGAGAAGGCTGAAAATAGTCCGCCGAACCGACCGGCATCTGTGGACCCTGCCGCGCCCACTTCTGCCGATATATCTCATCCGTAAGCCGACTGCGCCTGCTTCATCCCCTCCACGCTTCCTTCCAAACAAACCTCTAACATTGCTCTTTCTCCCAGCATCAGCATGAACGGCAATCGCCAGCAACACAGCGAAATCGGCGCGGCCAACCGCGCGAACTCCAACGACGACACAAACGAGGACACCCAAGACACCCAAGCGGACAGCCATGAGAGCGCCGCCAATGAGGATACCACCGAAGACCTCAACGAAGAGCTCACACCTCCACCGGACTCCCCGGTTGAGGAACCGATGAGTCGCACCCCAAGTGTCCCACCCAACGCCCTGCAAGACGAGATCGTTGTGGGCACGAAAGCTCACGGCAAAACCTCTCCCACGCAGGCTGCCGAGCCAGAAGACGTGGTCATGGGCGAGGCCGAGGACAAGCCGCTCGCTATTCACCATGCAAAGCGGAAGCGAGCGTCGGGCGTCTATGCCGAGTCTGCTGCGGACAAAGACCCGAGTCCTGCCCCAAGCGAAGAGCTCGACCCGCGCCGGCCTGTCCGGCCCATTAAGGCACACGGTACGGGCGGTGTCAAGGGGGTCCTGCTCGGCTTCTGGCGTGATTCACCTCCGGAGAACGATGCGGAGAAGCACGCAGTCATCGGCTTCATTGATGTCCGAGACCGCCTGCGGACGCGCATCCTGCCGTCAACGCGGGATGGCCGCCCTATGGATCCCCGATACCCGATCCCGCCCGGCCCCGGCGGTAGCTGGGTGACGTTCGACAAGGTCGCCTTCGACGACCACCTTGTCGGCCTCAATCATCATGTAATCAAAGAGTACGTCAAGATCCGCGCCGAGGAATCTCACAAAGGAGAGACCCCGGAGGAAGACCACAAGCTCGCCCTAGAAGCGGCCGAGTTGGCCGCCGAACGGGTGAGAAGGAACCCGCCGCCAGATGCCGCCACTGCGCCCTTGGTTGCGTTCGGCGCTGAGATTCCTGCCAATGCTATGCTCCCGAACCGCCCGGAGACGAAGAAGCGCCGCTTGGCTGGGTCCTTTGGGGCTCCCTCCGACTCGCCGAGCACCTCTCCTCTCACATTAGATCATATCCACAGCACCAGGCCGACCAGGGTTCTGCTCGGTTACTGGAAGCACTCTAGCGAGAAGGATCCCAAGGACAAGCATGCCGTGTTCGGGATCCTCGGCGCGAACGACATGTTCAGAGTCAAGCTGACCCGCGAGACCCGGGACGGCCGCACTGTGATCGGCAACTTCCCCAGCGGCGCAGGCGCGCTCTGGATCCATTGGGACGAGGTCGAGTTCGATCCTCATCTGAGCCACCTCTCGCGTGCCGAGGTGAAGGAATACTGCCGCATTCGCCAGCGCCAGCTCGATTACGGCGAGCTTCCGCAAGATCGGGTCGCTAACGAGACGAAGGCGGTGTACGAAGCTCAACAACGCGTCGCCCAGAGTCTTGCTATGGGGGTCTCCTTCCGAAAGGATGACCTCGACCTGCCGCCCATCGCTATGAAGGGTTCGCCGGCAGCCAACGGCAGCCCAAGGTCCTCCTCTTTCGCCGCTTCCAAGGCAACCGAAGAAAGCCGCCCGGCGCCGATGCCCTCCAACCAAGGCTCGCCTCCCCGACCCGCCTCGGGCCGTCATCCTCTCCCCAACATCGAGTTCCGCGCGGCCAACCGGCACCCGGCAGGCCCCAGCCCGGCCGTCCTCGAGCGGACCAACTCGCTCGCGCGCCGCGAGATAGCCCGACTCGAGGCGGCCCAAGCCCGCGCCGACCTGCGCGCCGCCAGCCGCGAGGCGTCGCTCGCTCCCGCAGGAAACCCCTCCTCTTCCTCTGGCGCCACCGGCAGCGCCAGGCGCCCTCACAACAACGACAACGCCAACGCAACGAGCAGCAGCAACAGCGGCAGCAGCGGCCACGACGTGTCGCACTTCCAGGACAACGTGTCGCGGCTGAACAAGATCTGGGAGGCGCAGGAGGCGCAGCGCATCCGCGCCGGCGTCGAGGACGCCAAGATCTACGGCGGCGTCAAGTACCAGCGCAAGCAGAGCGGGCCGTTCCAGGGCAAGCTCGTCTCGCAGGGCACCATCATCACCATCGACGGCGAGGACTATGTCGAGTACCGCGTGCTGACGAAGCCGACCTTTTTCTGATTTCTTTTAGGACATTTTTTTCCCCATCCCTTCTTCCTCTGAAGGATCAAAAATGGTTGACTGGTTTGGTTCGGTTGGGTTGGGGGTGGTTCGGGTATTTGAGCTTCCGGCTCTTGTCGGCTTGCGAGGTTTCGTGGAGCATTGGAGATTAGTGTTAGGGTGTGGTGATTTTTCTACATCCTCTGCTACGTATTCTTTTTCTCTCCGCACCCTTCATGTGCTCCTTCGCAGGCTGGGTGGGCTCTCCGTTCCCCTCCTCCGTCGCCTTCCCTCAACGTCATGTCTTTGTTTGCTATTATTTTACATCTCCTCCCAGCTTCGGGTCTGATATGCCGCTTTAGTTTTTGTGGGTGATTTGCGTGCATGTTCAGGGCGGTTCTTATATACCCCAGACTTTTTTATCTTCTCTCTCTTTCCCCTCCTTTCCTCACGGCGCGTGTCGCCTTTCCTGATATTATCTCTTTCCTGTTGTATCTGTATCGGACAGGGCTGGTGGTGTGGCTTGGCGAGGTAATGCAGCGGAGGACAGGCAGCGAACCTCAGAGGGGAGGGAGGGCGTTTGGGAGTTTGGGAGATGGGAAGTACAGGCTGAAGTTTGAGGTTGGGGTCAATCGGGGGTTGGTCACTCACTGGCCTCGGCGGCTGTGTTGCCCGGTAGTTCAACCTTGCAAGCCTTTTACCTAGCTGGCTAGCTACCTGGTAGCAAGGGGTTTAGTACGAGATTGCGTCTTAACCCTTCCCCGGGCTAGCCACGACACCCTGGAGGGCTCGATTGGCTTGCTTTCTTTCTGTGTTTACTGGCATTAGCGGCGAGACAGAATATGGATTGATGTATTGCCTTCAGGTTCGTGTTGCGCTCGCGCTGCCCGCTCTTGTGTTGCTGTTGGTCCTGCTGCCGTGTCTAGGCAAAGTGACGTTGAAGTTCGTTCCGTGACGAGAGACGTGGGAACGAAGTCGGAGTTTGAGTAGCATAGTATGCATGGTATTCATTACGGGTGGCATGACAACCTCTCTACCTAGCATGAGCTCGCCTGACTTCCAATGATCTCGTTGCGCCTGCCCCGATGTGCCTGCTTTCAGAGAAACACTTGTCCAAAAGGCTACTGTATTTCTCGTAGGTGGCCGGGTAGCCTGTCGCACCTTACTTTTAACCTTTAGGTTACGTGCCTGGAGAAGACACGCCGCACTCCTTGAGCTCTGGCTTGCCGCGACGCGGTGAATCCTGGAGCACACGCAGGTCGGACCCGAATTACAGTTCCGATAAGCCGTGGTGGCGACGACGCTGTTGGATGGGTTGGCCGGCAGGCATCAAAGAATAGCTTGAATGAGTCTATAGACAGGGAATGAAACATGGTGATTTGCGCCTCCTATCTCCTCGCCGTCGCTTGTTGCAGCTCGTACTCCTCATCGAGACCCAAACGAGATATCTTCAACCGACCTTGCCGAAAACCCAAACAACCAAACAAATTACGGCCGGATCATGCGCTCTCCTCGTGCTTCGCATCCTGCTCGTACCCCTCCGTCTTCATATCCCTCAGCCCTAGCTCCTCCTCCTCCTCTTCCGTCCGCTCATACTCCTCCACCGTCATCTGCTCGTCCGGCTGGCTCGGGTCGTCCGCCAGGCTCTGCACGTAGCTGCTCGCCAGCGGGTCGGTGAGCACGATGGTGAACTCCTTCTTGCCGCTGACGGCGGCGTTCAGGTTGCTGAAGAACTCGTCCCAGCGTTTCTTTTCGTCGGCGCTGAGCGAGTCGTTGACGCGGGCGCTCGCGCCGGCGTCAGCGTCGGCCTCGAAGATCTGGCTGTGCAGATCGTCGCGCACCTGGGTCAGCAAGCCCTCGACGGTGGTGAAGCGCCCGCCGAGCGTGCCCGGATTGACCAAAAGGCTGAGCTCGGGGCACTCAAGGACGCAGCTCTCGCTCTTGAGGATGTCGCGGGCCAAGTCCTCGGCCGTCCTGACGCGCAGCGTAACCTTCTTGCCCTTCTCGGGGATCTCGCCGCCGGTCTTGACGTCGTTGGACTTATATCCGCAGTCGTCGCATGTCGTGTTCATGATGACGACCTGGCGGAAGTGGGGGATGTCAACCATCTTCATGTTGGTTGTGCAAGGGTGCATGCAGCCCGGGCACGAGGCGGGGAACTGGTAGACCTGGTCCGGGATGATGTTGCCCTGCTCGTCGAGGCCGGTGGTGACGGTGTCGACGAGGCCGAGGGCGGCGTTCTGCTCTGGTGTGCGGAGAAACTCGCGTTTCTCCCACTTGCCTACGCCATCGCGGGGGTCGGGGGCGATGAAGGAGTTGCCGGCCGGGTCGTCAACGGCGACGCGGAAGGGGAAGGCCTCGCCAGCGAGCATCTTCCTGCCCTTGGCGATGATTTGCTCAATCTTTTCGTACACCTCGGGCGCTTCCTCCTTGCGCTTCTGCTGGTCGTATGCGAGGTCGTCGATGACCGTCGTCAGCAACCCCTCGACGTTTGTAAGTTGCCCCTTGCCAGCCGGCACCTCCACGTCCAACTCGATGAACTTGACAGTGGCTGTGTCCGATTTGACGACCTGGCGCTCGAAATCGGCCATGGCGGTTAACCGGAGCTCGTAGTGGGCGCCTTTGAGTTGGAAGGTTCCGGCGGGCTGGATCTCATTGTTGTGGAAACCGCACTTGTCGCATGAGAAGGACATCACGATGATCTCGCGGAAGTAGGGAATCTTGGTTAGAAGGAGGCGTGTCACACCCTGCCGGCATCGCGGTCAGCAACGCATTCGCTTCCAGTGGCTAGACGAGGCCGTCTCGTGTTGGTTTCCACTTACATTTTCCTGGCAGTTCATGCACAGAGACTCGATCTCTTCCACGACCTTGTCGTCCTCGGCGCCGTCCGTCCCGTTCGGAACGGCCGCCGCGGCGACCTTCTCGACCTTCTCGACCTTCTCACCGATCGGGTTGAACAGCTCGGGCATCTTGTCTGCTATGTGTGGGTAATTCGGGTTGATGCCGTTTTTTGGGTATCTCGAGAAAATTTTGGAGGGGTAAGTCTGTCTGCAGGTCTCTTTATGGCGGGGTAACCGTTTGGGCAACGAGACAAGGCGGGCGACGACCCCTCCGGACCACCTAAATTGTGCAAATGGTGGGGCCGCCAGTGCCAGGCGCGCTTATGTCATAGGTGACCCCTCAGTGGCCTGATGTTGCTCCAAGCTTCCCGAACGTTCGGGAAGTCCTGCACAAAGAACAGGCAGCAAGGCAGCGAGGCAGCGTCTGCACTCACTTCTTCTCCATGAAGTCAGCAAGGCTCAATCCTAGCCCAGGCCGTGCACCCCGCGCGGCGTTGGACTGATCTAACATTGCCAACAATCCTGCCTTCCTGGACTTGGCTCGCTTCTTGCTGCTTGCATTCGCGCTGGCCCTTTGTGAAGCAGTTTGCTGGGGGCCGCCAAGCAAGGACGAGCTCACTCCCGGCCCCGAGGCCTTGGAAACTTGGGCCACCTTAGCTCGGCGTCTCGAGATAGGAGCCGGGGGCGGCAGCTTGACCTCTGTCTGCCTGCCACAGTGTGCGCAAGCGATGGCTTTCGTCGGGCCTGACGAGCGAGGCTGCGAGCGAGCCTTTGCGCCTCGAGTCGAGCTGGGCTTCTTGCTCACTCTCTTCTCCGCCTTGACTTGCAACAGGCTCCCTTGTCCGAGCAGCATGATGTGGCCGCAGCAGGTGCAGACACGCTGCCGCTGCTGGTCCGACAGCGGCATCTCGTGTTCAAACATGAGCTCGTTGCGCCGGCTCAGGAGATACGCCGAGGCCTGAGGGACCGTGGCAGCGAGCAAGTGGCCTGCATCTGTGAGAAAGCTGAGAGTTTGGCCCACGGTATTGGTCGCCATTGATGTCCAGCGGTAGTGCTGAGTTGCCTGCGTTCGGCGAACGTGTTTTGGTGGCTGTCCGTGGTTTGCGGGAAGTTCTTTTCGTTACGGGACGATGCCTCTGTACGGTATAAGAGTCGCGTACTGTAATACACAACGGTACCGTAATAACGAATGGTCCTCTGGTTTTGAAATGGCTTGGCCACATCCAGAACACACAAAGGGCATACCTTGCCAACCTGAGGTTGGACGTTCAGCATTCGGCGACAGTCTGAAGGCGATTCAATACAGATTCAAGCCCGAATGATCGTCCACTTCACTTCCTTGATACTCACCTCCTCTCCCGCCTTCTCATCGTAGTCGAACCACTCCCCTTCTGTCAGATCTATGGCTTCGAACTTGCTATTAGACTCGATGCCGTCCGCGAGCCACTCTCCCTGGTAGCCATTGCAGGCTGTCGTCAGCGCGGCCAGGAACCACAACAAGCACAGAGAACCATGTTCCAACACACCTCGGGAATGAACTCGGTGAACTCGAGGCCACGGCAATCGAACTCGAGAACATTCTGTGCTCTCGCCGGCTCGGCCTGCTCGTACGGAGTCGGCGCAGCCTTGATGGACGCTGAGGATTCCCTCTGGAAGCGCAATGCATTAGCTCGTCCAGAAACTCGCTCACACCACATGACCAGCAGGACTCGTACCTTGCAGTTCTTGCACTTCCATACAAAGTTGGCCTCGCCGCGGCTCCCGCTCATCTCGTTGGTGTCCTGACTGATGTGAGAGGCCGGCCCGAAATCTGTGTATATTGGGGCCCCTGAGCCCTAAGGGGAGATCTTACGAAGCGGCTGACGGTCACCGGATTGGGATGCACCTCTCTGCAAGATGTGCATTGCACCTTGAACGTATAATGGAAAGGGTTCTCCGGGGTATCGTTCGGGCGCAGGTTGGTGACACTGCAAAGACAGCAAAATAGATGGAACAACTCGTAAGCCCCGCTGTGCCTCGGCCGCGACCTGGATATGCACGAGACGGACGATAGCTACTCACCCTGCCAGTTCTGCCGTCAGCGATAACGCGTACATGGTGATGGACTGCTGATCTCCAAGCTTTCGGCAGAGGAGGGACCTAGATATTGACGTGGCTATGGCAACAACGCCCAACAATGAACTTGAAGAGCTGGGGTCGGAGCTCAGGCTGCTGGTGTTGCGGGGCAGTGAACCAAACACATCCGTACGGCGTAACCTTACCGAAGGTTACGGAATACGTAGGTGTCGGTACCCTGCAGGACCTGCAACCCCGTCACGCTTCTAAGCTTCGGCCAATTACTGAGCTTCGGGCCCACCAGTTCCCAATTCGCTCGTCGTACTCCGTAATGTCATGATCATTTTTCCGACGACGCCAGACTATGGAGTACGCCAAGCTGCTCCCCGACTGAGGCCTGGATGATGCGCAACCCCCAACCGTAGCGCGCAGGCTCCGCTTGGCCGACATGCCTAGACGATGCTGGGCCGATGGTCAGCGGCAGTCCAGCTACGGACCTGTCATTGCTTGCCGTGCTTGCGATCAAGAGCCAATGAGACCACGCGACAAGCGACGACGAGGGCGACGACAAGAGCGACGGGCTCTCCGCGACGTCGCAGAGCCCTTACCAGCCATATCTCCGCCGCCTACTACTCCGCCATTGCGTCCGCCGCTGTCGCCGTCGATTCCGGCTGCAATGAGCTCCACGGGGTTACCGGCGCCATGAACGGCTTGGCCCGCCTGATGGAGGAGTCCAACGCCCGAGACCTTGCAAAAGTCGTCGAGTCTTCGCTCCCTTACGTCCCGTTCTCCGACCCGCTGTCGAGACGCCTCGTCTTGAACTACATCTGCAGGCTCGAGCCTGACTTTCTACGCGTCCTGGAGACGAGGCGCAAGTTGAGATATAGAGAAGTCAGGAGGTTGCGCGCGCTGCTTCGTTTGCCCTGGAACACGACGATGCCCGAAATTCGGAAGTCGACTCTGGCCCGGTGCGAGGAGGTCATGACTGCGGAGGATAAGGGCGGCTCTATCTTGCACCGAGAGCCGCGGGACAAGGAAGAGATGGCACAAGTCTCGAAGACCATCAACAACCTGGTGGACCGGCTCCTGGCAGAGGCCTGGTGGGTCTCAGAAATCGAAGCACCCGGGGCTCACCCCGCGCTCTACAGCCCCGACTCGGTCAGCACCATGATCCGCCTGCTGCGCTCAGATGGCTACCCATCCTACACGCATCCCGACGCGGACGCGAAGGAGGCGGCCAAACAGAGGGCTCGTCTGAACGAAGTCAACCTGCAGATTCTGTTGGACTGGGTTCCGCCCTTCCGGGAACGTTATGTGGGCAAAATGTGCTTCAACTTCCTCGTCTGCGGCGTACCGCCGGGCATCCAGAACTACAACCTGCTGATTCTAGGTTTCTCGTTGCTCGGCGAGTCGAATCTGGCACAGGCTGTGGTGGATTCTTTCCTCGAGAGCTCACTAAGGCCGACGGAAGCGACATATCTGTGCTTGCTGCACCACTACCGGCTGAAGCAGGATCTACCCGGCTTTATTGGCATTCTCCGCCGTCTCTTCGGTTACGACCCCCGCGGCATCAACCTGGAGCGACTGACGGCCGACAGCCCGGAACAGGCCCGCTCCCTACGAGCCTGGGCCGCCGGGAGAGAAAATGTCGCCGTTCTCGAGCGCGGCAAGACGTACGTCGAGCGCGCGCTGCTCACGCAGAACGTGGCCGAGGCCGTTATGGAGGGCTTGATCGATTTCGAGCTGCTTCGCGAGGCGGCCAAGCTCCTTGCCGTCTGCCTCCACGCGGGGTACAGCGTCAGCAGGGATGTGTTGTGGAGGCTGTTCCACGCATGTCTTACCGCGTCAGACACAGAGGCGGCCAAGATAATCATACGCGGATTGCTCGACAACATTGACCATGCAACATCAATGCTACTGGGTCCCAAGCCTATCGGTCACTCCTTGGTGAGGCAACTGCGCCACCTGCTCAACATCTGGCAGGCGACATCACGGTTCGATCGTAGTCGCACCCATGACATCTTGGAACTGCAGCAGCCTGGGAATCCAGAACAAAGAAGAGCTGCCGGGCATGCAAAGCTCAAGCACCTCGCAACCGCGATTTGGATCCGCGAAACGTACCACCACAGCAGCATGATGGGCTGGTGGCTGAGGAGGGTGCAGCGCACTCTCTCCGAGGACAAGCCGCTGAGCGAGCGACTCGACATGGCCGCTTGGGTGCTGAACCTCGCGACGGAGCGCCCAGCGCGACAAATGGCCAAGAGCGAGCTCATCCAGCGCGTGGCCAGGCTGGCCTGGCTGACGAGGCAAGTTGCCGCGGCCGACCTGAGGATTCAGCATGCCGAAACGCACCTGTGCAACCTGCTCGCCCGGCAGACGCCGCGCAAGCTGCGCGCGCACGCCCAGTTCAACCCGGCCATGCCGATCAAGGCCCGCATCGGCATGGCGCTGCCGTTCGGCGTGCCGGGCTCCTGGGAGTACAAGGCGGCCATGTGCTTCGAGTGGAGCAAGGAGATCGACATGCAGCTCAAGACGGCCATCCTCGAGGCCATGCCGCAGGACCTCGCGCTGGGCCTGTGGCAGACGCGCAACGACTCGGGCGACATCCGCCTCGGCCGCATCGTCGCCTACTTCGAGCAGTACCTGGCCAACCTGAAGAGCCAGGTGCATGGGGAGGCCCGCAAGAGAGCCTGGGCGCGGCTGCTGAAAAGGCTGCCCCGGGTTTCGCGCATGGCGTTTTGGCGGCGGTCGCAGCAGCATGCGACGTCCGAGGCGGCGCCGGCGCCCGCCACCGCAGCGTCGGGTTAGCAGGGCTGGTGAACGCCCGGGCGAGGCGCGACGGGCGTGTATCTACAGAACGAGACATGTACACTACCTACGTTGGATGCATGCTTGTGACCGGAGTGGTCGGGCATGCAATTATGTATATGATATGGTGTACTATGGGATAGACATCTTGGCATTGTACATGCCCAAAATTAGCATACGTCATAGATCGGGGTAGGATATAAGGATGCTGGGATTGGAATAGAGTGGAGCTGCGAGTGTCTTGGTGTTTGCCCGCAACGTCTCCTCCTCGTTCAAGTGTCAACGCCTCGAGTCCTCCTTGCCTCTGGGATTCACTTCCCTCAATCAGGGAAGCAACAGACAGCTCGGCAGCTTCAGCCTTGCAATCAGCAACCCATGTAGTCTACACTATCTGTGTCAGCACACCACTCTCCACTAATCCGTTCTCCGTCCTCCTTCCGCGGTGTGCAGTAACGAGGCACAGCGCGAAGTCCCAGTCGGCCGTTCTAGTATAGCCCAGGGCCCCTGGAGCCGGAGCCGGAGCCCTGGCACGGGGGACATGTGGCGTCACGAGACAAGCATACCCCGTCCTGGCCGGTGTCGGCGAGTGTGCCTGGCAAAGGCAAGGGGGCTGGCGGGTGCTGTGCGTGCACATGGAAGATGGTTGTCGCGTGAGGCGAGTCACGAGGTCGGTTTTGTTTCGGACTTTTGTTTCTTTTTGTTTTTGTGCAGGAGAGGGCACAACTGAGATTGGTGAGAGTGGAGGAGCCCCCTGGAACTGTAGTTACTGTTTTTAGGCCAGAGTTCCAAGAGAGCAAGCATGTCTTCATGATCAGTGTGGGGAAGTGGAAAGTGTTTTTGTCATCTCACCGTCCATGCTCAAGGTCAAGGCTGTCTTGCAGTTGCCACTTCGTATTCGATAGTTACTCGCCTCTCGCATCTGAGGTTCAGTCGAAAGTCGATGCGCGATATTCCTTCTGTCCTGCAAGGCAGTTCAGGGAGCGAGTGACCAGGTATCTAGGTAGATTGACTGTGTAAACATTCAGGACATCGACAGGGCCCGCTGCTGGGCTGCTTCTCACTTTTCAGGTACCTCAGGTAACGTTAGTCATGGAACGTTGTAAGTTACTTTCAAACTTTCCTTTCACCACCTACTTTCTAGTCTGTCCTCTTTCCTCTCTTATTTCTTCTTGCCCATTTTCTCGCTCTTTGACAAGTGCGTGGGATGCGGCAAGTCGACCGACTTGAACGGGAGTGTCCATCCGTAGCACGGTTGATTTAAACTCATTACTGTTGTGTTCTTCAACACTCAGGAGCTTTCTGTGGTTGCCCAATAGGAATTCAACCCAGCTGCACCGGACCCCAGGACCGAATTTCACTGGCTCCGGCCGGCTCGGGGACCTGTCATGGCAGGCGGGCGGAAACGGAATTCGGCGGCTTGAGATGCTGCCTTTCCACGTTCCGGCTTGTTTTCTGCTATTCCCAGGAAAATGCCATGCCTTCCAAATCCAGGGCAACGTGCTGGCTGTAAGAATTATCTGTGGTCGAAGAAGGAGGAAGCGCACCGTTTTTGATCCCGTACCAGTCCGCAGTACGGAGCACCACGAAAGTATTCCGTACGGAATTTTTTATTACGCAGGATGCCCACATGGCACCAGACCCTGCTCGCGGCCAGGGCCGTCCCGCTGTCACTGGATGGATTGAAACTACCAGGTACCTTGGGGGTTTCACTCCGCCAACGGTTTTCGCTCAAGTGACTTATCAACTGCGCGACCCCGCGAGCGCCCTCATACCCTGTCAAATACCTTTTTTGTCCCGAAAAGCTCGAAATCTCCTCATTGAGATCCCGGCACCGTCCTGAGCACCTGAGATCGATCATTGCCTTTCTTGTTGCTGCATTCGACCGCCGAGTTTGCGTCATAAGTGGACACGGCTTTCACGCGATCACACCCGTTTACAGGACGAAAAACATCAAGGCCCTCTGCCCTCTCTTCCTTGATATGTGCCTCTCCGCAGCTTGAAAACGGTCTCGGGTTCTGCATTGATTCACGATGCAAAACTAGCAATCGCTAGTCCTCTTTCGCTTATTTCTCCCTTCTTCTTGCGGCCACTTTCTCGGCCATAGATTATTACTCCGGTCTGATTTGGTCCAGTTCGCCCCGTCAAACTTCGCGTTGGCACTTCAGCATGAAGTTTGGTAGAAAGTGTGTGTCCCGCACTTCACTCCGGTGGTCCGTGTAACTAACAGGCGGGTTCAGTCTTCCGCGGAACCAGGTTCCCGAGTGGGCGGGGTCATACATCAACTACAAGGGCCTCAAGAAGCTCATCAAGGCCGCTGCCGCGGCGGCTCAGCACGGAGAGCAGGTTGATCTGGCAGGTCAGTTGCACTGCGGCGCGGGCCCCTGCTTCCTCCTGACTTGTGGCGGCAGAGTTCTTCTTCGACCTGGACCGGAACCTGGAGGACGTTGATTCGTTCTACAACAAGAAGTTCGCCGACGCTTGCCGGAGGCTCAGGGTGCTTCAGGACCGATACGGCAGCTCGCCAGATGTTGTTGCGAACCTTGACGATGACGAGATCGAGGAGCTGATGGGCGCCCTGCTCGAGCTGCGCAGCCAGCTGCGGAAGCTCCAGTGGTTTGGCGAGATCAACCGTCGCGGCTTTGTCAAGATCACAAAGAAGCTCGACAAGAAGGTGCCCAACACGACCGCACAGCATCGCTACATCTCCACCAAGGTCGACCCCCGCCCGTTTGCCAAGGACACCACCATTGCCAGGCTGCTGGCCGAGATCAACAAGTGGATCTCGGTGCTGGGCGACTCCCACCACGACGATGACGCCAGGTCGGAGAGGTCGACGCGTTCCCTGGGACGAGCGTCGGCGAAAGCCATGCTGAATGTCCCGCCGAGCGTGCTGGACAAGCTAGACCAGGCGGTCCGGAAAGACGATGTGGAGAGCTTCAAGGAGAGTTTGGCCGCAGGCAACCTCGTGAGCGCGGAACCCGCGTCGCAGAGGATGCTCCTCAACCTGCTCCAGCGCTCCATTTCTGCACGAGCAAAGGGGTCGACCGCCTTTCTGCTGGAAAATATCACGTCCCTTGACGAACCTGACGACATCAACGGGCGGAACTGCATCCACCGGCTCGTGATCCACATCGGCCGGACGAAAACAGTCTCGGCAAGGAACGCAGAGGACTCCAATCCGACGTCGTTTCCCTTCCCGGGCGCGGTCCCGTACGCGCAGAGCTATCTCACACCAGCGACATCGCCCCTTTCCGCCCCAAGAGTTTGTGGCCTTAAGGAGTCAAACCTTCTCACCAAGGACGATGAGGCGGTGCAGATGCTTATCTACCTCCTGGAAGCCCTCAAACCCGGCCAAAGGCCCGCATTGAGGGCCCCGGACAGCTTCGGCCGGATCCCGCTGCACTACGCCGCCCAGTTTGGGTTCGTTGTGGTTTGCCAGATCCTCATGAGTAAAATGCAGGAGTGGGGCCAATTCAACGTTGAGAACGGCATCGACGCTCCCGAATGGCAGGACAAGGACGGCAATGCGCCGGTACATCTCAGTGTCCTTGGCGGCCATGTCCTGACGACGAAGGCCCTGCTCCAGGGTGAGGACTGGAACGGCGAGAACGACAGAAAAGCCGAGATGAGGCGCTCCATTTCCAAGTCCAGCGCGATCCTGGCCATTGCCACCAAGGCAAACTTCAAGCCCATCGTGGAGATGTTGGTCGAAGCCGGTGTGGACATTAACTGGCAGGACAAGGGCGGCGAGACGGCTCTACACATCGCCGCTAGATTCGGCCATGATGAATGTGCCAGGGTGTTGCTGAAGGGAACAGCCGAGCAAAAGGCTAATCTCGAGCTCACCGAGAAGTCATTTGCCTGGACACCGCTACACATTGCAGCAGTGGACGGCCACCTGTCTGTCGCCCAGCTGCTGGTGGACGCCGGAGCGGACGTGGACAAGCTGGACTCGTCGGGGTGGACAGCGAAGGAACACGCGGCTCTGAGAGGGCATCTCGATATCGCCAACCTCCTCGCAGCACATAGTCGGGAAGCAGAGGGTGCGGGGACGAGCAGCTCCGACGAGGAGAAAGCGGCGTCCGAGCCGGTGGCGCGCGAGGTTGCCTCACTGGAGGAGAGGAGGTCAAACGGCTCAAACGGCACCTCGCGCTCCGCAGAGCCCGTCAAGTCGTTCGGTCATCGCTACCTTAAGGACGAGAGCCTGGTACTGGTCAGCCTCGGCTCGATGGACATGCGGAAGAACGTCGAAGCCGTTACGTTGGACAGAGTGCCGCTCACCGAGGCCCATACCACGCAGCTGGACACGGCCCTCTCGATTGTCGTGTCGGCCCAGGGCGCGCAGGGCGAGCCGACCATCATCGATATGCCGGTGCACGAGAACATCTCGACCGACCCCATCGTGTTCACGACGCCCGACGCCACCAAGGTCAAGTTGCTGTTCGATATTGTCCCGACCTATTCAGGCAACGAGAAGAACAAGGTCGGACGCGGCGTTGCCCTGCTCTCGAGCGTGCGTCCGACGATCGGAGCCAAGCGGATGAACCTGCAGGGAGATGTGTGCGTGCCGATCGTCGGCGCCAACCTGGACGTCATCGGCACGGTCAACTTCAACTTCCTGGTCATCACGCCGTTCTCGCACCCCAAGATGGAGGTGACGTCGCAGCAGACCTACTGGAAGAAGATGACGTCGACCATGGTGATAGGCCACCGCGGCATGGGCAAGAACGTGGTGTCCAACCGGTCGCTGCAGCTGGGCGAGAACACGGTGCCGTCGTTCATCGCCGCCGCCAACCTGGGCGCCCAGTACGTCGAATTCGACGTTCAGCTTACCAAGGACCACGTCCCCGTCATCTACCACGATTTCCTCGTCAGCGAGACGGGCTTCGACGCGCCCGTGCACACCCTGACGCTGGAGCAGTTCCTGCACATCAACCCGGACTCGTCCCGCGCTCGCGCCGGCGCCTCTGGTGGCAGCGGCGGCCACCACCACCATCACCACCACTCGCCCACGCTGCAGCACAGGCAGCTTAACAAGACGCGCAGCAACAGCCCCGGCCCGCGGCAGCGGTCCATGTCGATGGACTGGCCGACCGGGTTTCAAGGGACCAAGGAAGAAATGGAGGAGCGCATGAAGCACACGCGCGACTTCAAGGCGCGGGGCTTCAAGGCCAACTCGCGCGGCAACTTCATCCAGGCGCCGTTCGCGACGCTCGAGGACCTCTTCCGCAAGGTCCCGGCCTCGGTCGGCTTCAACATCGAGCTCAAGTACCCGATGCTGCACGAGAGCGAGGAGCACGAGATGGACGCGTACGCGGTCGAGCTCAACTCGTTCTGCGACACGGTGCTCGAGAAGGTGTACGACTGCGCCGACGACGGGCGGCACATCATCTTCAGCTCCTTCAACCCGGACATCTGCCTGTGCCTGAGCTTCAAGCAGCCCAACATCCCGATCCTGTTCCTGACCGACGCCGGCACGACCCACGTCGGCGACATCCGCGCCAGCAGCCTGCAGGAGGCCATCCGGTTCGCCTCCCGCTGGAACCTGCTCGGCATCGTGAGCAACTCGGAGCCGTTCGTCAACTCGCCCCGCCTCGTCCGCGTCGTCAAGCAGCACGGCCTGGTGTGCGTCAGCTACGGCGTGCAGAACAACAACACCGAGTTGGTGCAGGTACGGCGGTCGCAACCTTTTACCCCTGTTTTCTCGCTTTAATTTTCATTTCATTTTATTTTTTTATTATTTTTAATTTTAATTTTTATTTCCCCCCCCCCCCCCCCGAGCCGCTGAAAACTAACCATCCTCTCTGCACACAGCGACAAGTCAACGAGGGCATCGACGCCGTGATCGTCGACTCGGTCCTCGCCATCCGGAAGGGCCTCACGGGTGCGCAGGAGCTCGCCGCTTCTTCTAACGGGGACACCACCCATCAACATCAGAAGAAAGTGGAGGGGAATGGCGTTCAGAAGTGAGAGTCGAGCACATCCTACGGAACGGAATCCGCTTGGGCGATGGTGGGAGGAAGGGGAGAGCGGTCGGGTTTGAGTTTGAGCCGCCTCTTAGGGGCTGCTACTAATGAATGCGTGTGACGGGGAGGTTCGCATTAGACAGCGATGGCGCATTGAGAGGCGAGCGTTTTGTGCTCTGATTTACCTTATCATGGGACGGACATGGGTCATAGATGCACTGCACGAGTTGCATGCCTCAGCCACATGGCATTGCACAGTTGACGGGGTTTTCAATACCATCTGTTCTGCCTAGGCCTCCCTGTCTGTGTTGCTTGGGATTGGCATGTGAACAGCACGGCCGCTACGCACTCCTCACTACGCACCGCCTACAGGAGCTAGAGGTGGCGTCGCGCCGGACGAGGGTGGCGAATAGAGACATGGCATTTCATGTGTGTCTATTCGCGTATTTGGTTGGCCTTCTTGACTTGTTTCATGGTCGCTGCCCTCCTTCACAGCCACCGCGTGTTGGGACACACCAACTCCTTGTGGCTAAGAAGTTGGAGGATGGGTTGGTTGCTGGCTTCGCCAACACAGTCACCACCCTCCTAGCGAGGTTTGGGGCTGGGCCTATTTGCTTGAGTTTGCAGTGGTGTACATACAAGGACAGATTACACTCGAAGATTGTCTCGGGTTGGTTTCGGCCGCTCTGCAGTGGGCAACCGTTGCGGCGCTGCTAGAGGTGTTGGCTCCCTCCTGTGACCTGCAGCAGCCCAATGCATGCCGCGCCCAAAGCTGGCGTATTCCGCAGATGCACACCAAAAACCGGGTTGGATCGCACCAGCGTGGTCGACATGGCGGATCTCGACGGCCAGGCCCAATGCCGGTTTCTCCTTTTCCCCCTACATATTTTGCTTTTGTTCGCTGTCGGTTTGCTCCCCCAGGAATGCGAGACACAGAGAGCTCTTGGATCCGTTGCTCCACTCGAGAAGCGCGGGATTAGTGGAGTGGATGCTAAGTTAAATCAGTTGCGACCAGCTAGGCATTCACTGCCCCGCACCCTCCCAGGAAGCAAACGCAAGCGCGTGCCCCGCGCGCTCTGCGCCACACCGATTCAGCTGAGCGCACCTTGATTCTCAGTCTCACCCCGCCACCTGCCATACCTTTTCTTTCCCGACAAGAACCGGCCGAAATATCTCCCCCACCACATCTTACAGCACTCCCGAACCAGCGCTCCCGACCGCAGCCATGGCAGGCCCCGCATCCCCCGGCGGCGAAGGGCCGAACTTCGCGCCGCCGCCGCTGCCCCCGGGGTGGATCGCGCAGTGGGACGCCTCGTCCAAGAAGTACTACTTCGTGCAGCTGTCGACCGGCGCGTCGCAGTGGGAGACGCCGACCGACGCCGCGCCCGTCGGCACGCCGCCCGCCAGCACGCCCGCCAGCCGCGTCGACCACCCGTACGGCGTTCCCGGAAGCAATGGCAACGGCTCCGCTGCCCCCGCCGAGATCATTGTCCACCCCGACGGCAGCCAGACGGCGCGCTACCCGGACGGCAGGCTCGAGCCCGTCAATCCGCGCGAGGACGGCACGACGTTGGACGGCACGACGTTGGACGGCACGACGTTGGACGGCACGAGGGGCATTGGTGGTGGCGTTGGTGGTGGTGCGGGGGACGGGGAAAGAAGTCTTGGGGTTAGTGTTCTTTCCGGTTTCCTCTTTCTTTTGAGAACAGCTCGGGCTTTGTTCCATGCAAGCGGCAGTCTGTTCGTCCTTACTGATGGGGCTTCCATCCGCAGTCATTCCTCGGCAGCACGCTCAGCTCTCTCAGCGGGACACAGCATGGCGGTGGATCCCACGGCGGCGGTGTCGGCGGACTGGCCGGGCAGGTGGTCACTGGGCTGCTGTCCGGCGGCCACTCCGGCGGCCACGGCGGTAGCGGGGCTAGCGGTATCGGAGGCAAGCTTGCATCGCAGCTAGCGTCGAACCTGTTCTCATCCGGGAACAAGCCGCCTCAGCCACAAAATTACCACGGCGGCCAGTCCGCCGGGCATCACGCCAGCGCCGGCGGCATAGGAGGTATCGTTGGAGGGGTCGCGAGCATGTTCTCCAACAAGCCACACGGCTCGGTAGGCGGAAGCAGACTGGTAACCAGCGCCCAGAACGGAGCCCGCTAACAACAGGTCAGAACAATGGGTTTGGCTACTCGAATAGCGGGCAAACGGGAGGTTATAGCGCCCCGGCGCCGCCGGTCTCGTACCAGCCGCCCTCGCAGCCAGGACAACCCACCAGCGTCCCGTCCTACCAAGGCGGCGCCCCGTTGTATCAAACCCCGGCCCAGCCGCAGCACCAGACCGCTCACGCCCCGTACAGCCATCCGACGACATCCGGTCAACCACAACATCAAACCCCGCACGCGCCGTACAGCCAGTCGACGCCAAACCAGCCCTACGCCCCTTCGTACAGCGCCCCGGGCGGCCACCAGCCACCACACAACCTCAGCTTCCCGCCTCCCCCAGCAGCCCAGTCGCAACCGTATCCCGGCCAGCCCACATATAGCACCCCGCACGGCGGCGCCGCGCCGCAACACACCGCGCCGCAGCACACCTACGGCGCCCCTCCGCCCTCGGCGCCCCCGTACAGCCAGCCGCAGTACGTCCAGCCGCAGTACGCCGCCACCGGAGCAGCCGCGTCCTACTTGCAGGGACATCCCGCCGCCGCCGCCGGCGGCCACTCGGCGTACCCCGCGCAGCCGCAATACGCCGCCAGCGGCGCGCCGGCCCATCACCAGGCGTACGGCGGCGGGGTCATGGGGCAGTACCACTAAGAGGATGATGATACTGCGGCTGCTCGTGGTGGTATGAATAGCGCGGCCTCAGTCGCAAGATTTGCTGGCGGCGGATGCGGGAGGGCCGGCGCGAGGGGTTGTCGAGAGGTGAGGGAGGTGGTGCAGGTGCCACCCGTGTCACGGGGCAAGCGGTTGTGGGCGCGCTGTCAGTGGGATCTGGACGATTGGCCGTGGCTGGAGACGGACGAGGAACGGGCGGCGCTGACAACGCGGACGGCGCCGCCTGTGGTGGTGCAGTCCAAGGTAGCGGAGGTGCAGCGCCAAGTTGATGGGTTGTTGGAGCAGGACGGGATGCTGCTGGCTCCGCAAAATCGTGAGATGGTGAATGAGCCGGGCCTATTCCAGCTGCTGCTGCTGCAGACGATGGAATTGGAGAACTCGCAGCAGCAGCAGCAGCAAGACGAGGAAGGAGGCGAGCGCGAGCGGACGCAGACCATACAGGAAGATGGGATTAAGATTGCATCATCTCGGACCTGGATGGAGGAAACAGAGATGCAGACGAAGGTGGGGGATCCGTCATGGCTTGGAGTGGATCCAAACTGGGAGTGTCGGCAATCGTTGATATGATGGCGACGGCCTTGTCGGACAGGGGAGGGCGTGGTTGTTTCCTTTTTGTTTGGTCGGCTATGTCATGTGGCCAAGAGCGAAGTGCCAGTTTGCTTGTGTTCAGTTTCTGTCCTGGCGGATTCTGTGGGCTTGTTGTTAGCGGCCCTTTTCTTCTCGCTATTGACCGTTCATAGACTCCAGCAGCATCGTGACGACTAAGCGCCGCCTTCATTGTCGAGTCCCATCACTGAGTTTTCTTCTGGACGATCTCCTGTCGCGTGGCATCGCTAGCAATCAGTTCCTGCATCCATGAGACTATCCTCCTGGAGAGGAAGTACGCTGCCACCGCCAGGACAGCAATATAGCACGCCGTGCCAGCGAGGGAGCGGGGGAGCACGTTGAGGAGGAAAGGGTCCAAGATGATGTCCACGTCTACCGGCGGCACGCTGCTCATGAGCGAGGCATCGGTGGTGAAGTAGTCTGCAGCGGCGAGGACCCGGAGGAGGAGGATGGATGCTTCGCGCTCGCCTGTGCTACTGTTACTGCTGCTGCTGCTGCTGCTGCGTTTGGATGCCGGAATGGACTCTAGTTGCCGGGATGTGGTGTAGTGGTGCAGGGAAGCCATCAGCTCGGGCGAGTCCCGCACTGTGGAGAGGGGGAAGGTCTCGAGGGTGAACTCGGTTGGTTGCTGAGGCGTGGCGTTAAAACCTTGTCCATTCGGTCGGCAGGAGTTCATGTGGAGAAAGGCAAAACTTACTGAGGCCGGCCAGCAGACTCGCACTTCGTACCGCTGGTTTGGCGTGAGGCGGTCCAGGATGAGCCACGTTGCCGCGCCGGAGGGTTGCTCTGCGGACGGGAATTGCGCGCTGAGCTGTGTCCGGATGGTTCCGTTGTCTGGGGTGAGAGTGGTAAGAGTGTCGAGCCGGAGGTTGGAGAGAGTTGGGTGAGAGAGGCCGACGTTGACCGGCTTAGGACCGAGGAAGATCGTCTTCTCAGTGTTGGCACAGACGGGCCCAGCCAGGACCAGCAGGAAAACAGCCGCCAAAACACGCCTCGCTATCTCGACGCGCGCCATTTTTATTACGGAACTCCGAGGCCAACAAGCAGTTGGGGTGGACTCAGGACGGAGTGGACTCCGGGCTCCGAGATCCGGGGACGATGGGCCGGTGATTGCTCGTTAGTGTGTGCCGGTCGGGGCAGCGCGGTCGCCGTTAGGGAGCTCCGACCCGGCGCTGAAACATTCCGTGCGGAATACATCTCCGTACGGAGTAAGAAATACCGATTACGGAATACGGATCAGTACCCCGGTCGATTCCCCAGATTATCGGCGTTTGGAGCCAATCTGGCAGCGTAGGGTGGGGCGCTCGGCACAATCACATGCTGCGGATTGTGCGGAATAGTGACCCCCAGCAAGCCTGCCTGCCCGCGCCTGCCCCTTCCAGCGAGTGGGTGACGCAAGGGCCGAGGAATTGAATGCGGCAACCCGCCAGGGAAGAGGAAGGGACCACCGAGTCTCAGTCCCATTCCTTCTCCATCTTGCACTCCAAGTCCTTCGATTTCTTTCACGTTTTGTTGTCTCCTTTTGTTGTCTCCTGCCAACTCTTGCCAACGTGCCCGCGCCAAGAGTGCCGACTTCAAGACAACGTCAACCAAACGCTGCTGTGACAGCTGCTTGCTGCTCGCCGCTGTCCCGCGGTTGTCCCGCCGCTTCCCCGTCGTCCTCCATGACCCCCACCGCGCAGCAGCCGTGATCTCCGCCGTGAGCCGCGGTCCCCGATCCGCGATTCGCGCGCTCTTGCCCTGTGTGCTTCATTCCGCCGATACCTGCACCACTGCCGCCGTCGCCCGCAATGGCGCCGAACCAGTCGAAGCCGGTCGGCTTGGGCACCAGCGCCGCCGTGCGCGCCCGTACAATCCGCGCCATCATCTCGCAGCTGACGGCCATGTACCTACGCAACCGCGCCGGCATCACCCGCGCCATCACCATCACCATGGTCGTGGGCCTTGCGAACCAAATACGGCGCTTCATCGCCCGCCAGAGAGCAGCCTCGGCCCGCGCGGACGCCGCGCGCGCCAAACGGCCCGGCACCACGTCGGCAGCCCGGGGAGGCGAAAGCGACGGGATTAAGGAAGAGAGGATCGGCTTGAACCGCGAGTTCATTCGCTCCTTGATGAAGCTACTGCGCATCATCATGCCCGGGTGGCGCACCAAGGAGGTGTGGCTGCTCATCTGCCACACTTTCTTCCTGATCGCCCGGACCATGATCAGTCTCCAGGTGGCTGCCCTCGACGGCGCCATCGTGAAGGCCATGGTCAAGGGGAACGGCCGCGAGTTCCTGATGCGCCTCGTACATTGGATGTTGCTTTCCATCCCGGCGACTTACACCAATTCGCGACTGGTGTGGCACCAGTCGGCTCTAGCAATGAGATACCGGACTCGCCTGACTGAGCATATCCACGACCGATACCTGTCGAACTTGACCTTCTACACCATCTCCGCCCTGGACGACAGGATTCGCAACCCGGAGCAGCTGATCGCCACGGACGTAGCTAAATTCTCAGACAATCTGGCGGACTTGTACAGCAATCTGGCGAAGCCTATCTTCGATCTCGTGAGCCCATCCTGACTCCCACACCCGCCTACCACCTGGGTCAAGCTAACCGATCTAGACGATCTACACATGGTCCCTCACAAGGAGTGTCGGTGGAGATGGCGTCTTGTTCATGGCCTTCCTCGTCCAAGTCTCCGCGGCCGTTCTGCAAGCGCTCACTCCCCCGTTCGGCAAGTTCGTGGCCGCCGAGCAGAGGCTGGAAGGCGAATTCCGCGCCCAGCACTCCAGGTTGATAGACCACTGCGAAGAGGTCGCACTGTACGCCGGCCACGAGGCCGAGAAAGACACGCTCGACAAGGGCTACTTCACCCTGATCAAGCATGTCAACTATCTGCTGCGGAGGCGTTTCTATTACGGAATCGTGGAGGATTTCATCTTCAAGTACTTCTGGGGTGCCCTGGGCCTGCTGCTCTGTAGCATCCCGTCTTTCTTCACGCTGCCGGGCCGGGCAGCCCTGAGCATGAGCGACCGAACAGAAAGCTTCGTCACCAACCGGCGCATCCTGCAATCCGGATCCGACGCCATCACCCGCATCATGTCCTCGTATAAGCAAGTTGTCGAACTCGCCGGCTTCACGTCCCGTGTCTCCTCCCTGCTCGACGTCCTCGAGGAAGTGAATGCCGGCTACTTTAAAAAGAAGCATATCTCGGGCTCTGGGACAGGAGACCACACCGCCGTTCTCGGCCGCCGCGGCGTGGCAATCGAAAGCGAAGACATTCAGTTCATCGACGTGCCCATCATCTCCCCCAACGGCGACGTACTCGTGCCTGCGCTCTCCTTCTCGCTGAAACAGGGCGAACACCTCCTCGTCGTTGGTCCCAACGGCTGCGGCAAATCCTCCATGTTTCGCATCCTCGGCGGCCTCTGGCCGGTCTACGGCGGCACCGTCCGCAAGCCGCCGGCCCGCGACATCTTCTACATCCCGCAGCGCCCCTACCTATCCAAAGGGAACTTTCGCCAGCAGATCATCTACCCGGACTCGCAGCAGGCCATGCAGCAAAAGCACGTCACCGACGCCGACCTCCTTTCCATCCTGCGCATCCTCGAGCTTGACGACCTGGTCGACTCATACGCTGACCGCTTCGACGAGGTGAGGGAGTGGCGCGACGCGCTGTCGGCAGGCGTGCAGCAGCGCATCGCAATGGCGCGGCTGTTCTATCACCGCCCGCGCTACGCCATCCTCGACGAGTGCACGAGCAGCGTGCCGCTCGACATGGAGAAGGTCATGTACGACCGCGCCAAGGCCCTCGGCATCACCCTCATGACCGTCAGCCACCGCCGCAGCTTGTGGAAGTACCACACGCACATCCTGCAGTTTGACGGGCAGGGGAAGTACGTCTTTACCCGCCTGGACGCGGACAGGCGGCTCAAGCTGGAGGAGGAGAAGGAGGAGCTCGAGGCGATGCTGAGGAGCGTCCCCGAGATTGAGCGGCGCATGCAAGAGCTGAGCTTTGAGTAGGCCCCAGGCTCCAGGCGCAAGGTGTTCGCACTCCCTGAGGAGTCTTCAGACGAGTAGGATGGGCGGCGGTTTGAATAGCAGCTATCGAGAATCCGCGCGAGGAGGCTGGGGCGGGGATGAATGGCTGTGTGGTTTTCTTGGTTATGGCGGTGCAGGCGTTGCCATATCCATCAGGTTGGCAGCCCTGCTCTTTTTCCTTCTTCCTGAGTACATACGAGTATGGTTAAATCCGTTGGTAACCGCGAGAGGGCCCCTTAAGCAGTGGAATCGCGGAATGGGTGGCGGCATTTTGTGTATCACCGGGAACAGTTGGCATCTTGTCGCTAGACAGGTTCATCACCAGGGGCATGGGGAGGGTAAAGATCATAAACCAGTGGAAGTACAGTTACCACAATACGCCGCGTCCGGAAAACTCGTTGAGATTGATACATATATGTGTGTATATATGTCAACCCAGCAGTCTGGACCTCAAGATGCCAACCCAACCGAAAGGAGAACCCAGCCGCCCCAAAGCCAGACGCAGTCTTGACTCATACCATGTGTACATAGCGCGTTTTCCAAGAGCAATCAATGATGCGCCAGTGTTTCCCTACCCTAAGGTACCCAGAAAAAGAAGTATACATGAATTGAAGTCGCGACCCGATCAGAGAACCGTGCTCTAATCTAGTCTGCTGTTTGTGGTTTCTGTTTGTCTCTTTCCCCTACACCCTTATTCCCTTGACACCTTCACAGTCACAGAAAGAACTCAGGTACATGCTCTCTCTCTCTCGTCCCCATCACGCCCAAGGACAACAGGGCACTGATGGCGACAACAGGCTCCACCATCTACCATCTAATCAATCAATCCCACTTACGACGACGCAGCCGCTGACGTCGCCGCGGCCGTGGCCGAGGCAGAAGACGTCCCAGTCACGGTGACGACCTCGTCCGGCGGGCAGGCGTCGTCCGACTCGCCCGCGGCGGCGCTGGTGCCGGTCGCGGTGGCACCGGCGGTGGTGGTGGCGGCAGCGTCCTGCGAAGAGGCATCGCTAGCGACGGACGTAGCGGCTGCAGTAGCAGTGGCGGCGGTGGCGGCGGTGGAGGTGGAGGTGACGGTCACGATCGTCTCGGTCGAGCAGGCCTCCTCGCCGCTGGCGCTGTCACCGGTGTTGCTGCCGGTGTCGCTGCCGGTGTCGTCGCCGGTGCTGGCGCTGTTCGTGTTGCCCACGACGATGCTGGTCTGGTTGCTGGCGCTCGTGGACGCGGCGGAAGAGGCGGCGGCGGCGGTCTGGGTGGTGGTGGTGGCGGCGGCGGCGTTCGCGCCCGTCACGGTCACGTAGACGGTCGAGGCCGGCTCCGTCACCGTGACGGTCACGGCGCTGGCGGAGCAGTCGCAGACGCCGTTGCCGCTGCCGTTACCGCTGCCACTGTTGCTACCGCTGCTGCTGCCGCTGCCGCTGCTGTTGCCGTTGTCGTTGCCGTTGCCGCTGCCGCTGCTGCTGTTGCCGCTGCTGCCGCTGCCGCTGTTGCTACCGCTGCCGCTACCGCTACCGCTGCCGCTACCGCTACCGCTGTTGCTGCCAGCGCCGGCCGCCACACCGGTGGCCGTGGCTCTGTGCATGGTGACGGTGCGCGTGCCAGTCGAGGTCACGGTCTTGGTGGTCGTCGTGTCCTGCCCGCCCGCCACGTTGGTCGAGACCGCCGCAACGCCGCTCTCGGACAGAGTGTTGGTGACAACCTGGACAGTGGTGGACTTGACAGTGGACTCGATCGTGGTAGTGATGACCTGGCCGCCACCCTTGCCGTTACCGCCACGGAGAGTCATGGTAACAACCTTGGTGATGGTCATGGTGGCAACCTTGGTCTCGGTCGAGGTCGAGACGCCGACCTGGGCAGCAGCGGTGGCGGTCGTAGCGGCGCTCGCCGGAGGCTGGGTCAGGGTGCTGCCGGTGATGATACCCTTGGAGGCGTCCGACAGGACGCTAGACGAGATGGACGGCGCGGCAGTGACGGGGCAAACGACCGTGGTCAAGACGATGGTGTCGGTGACCAGGACGGTGGAGAGAGCCTCGCTGGGCAGCTTGGTGACGTCCTGACTCCTTGCAGGGCAGTTGGTCACTTCAGGGGCACAAGAGATGATGGTGCGCACCGAGGTTGTAGACACGGTCAGAGTGGTAATGCCGGCCGCGGTAGCGTTGGTTGGGAACGGGGCAGCGCTGGTGACGACAGTCGCCGCCGCGGCAGACGAGACCCCAGTGGATAACGGGATCGATCCGGTGGACTGCAAGGCAGCACCGGCATTGTCAGGGACGAGGGCTGTGGATGTTGTGTTGTCACGCCTATGCCGCAGATAGCGCGGGTGCGAAAAGGCAGATGTGAGGACGGCGAAGAGGCCGAGGGTGAGAGTGGCGGCCTTCATCTTGGTGATGTTGAGACGTGTTCCCCAGGGCGTCGGTGTTCCTTTCTGTCGATGCTGCGCCAGGCGAACAGAGTGGTCAAAGAGCGAGAAAAGCGAGGGTCAACTTCGCGGAAGGCCAGCAAACACAGCTTGCTCGCAGTTGTAAGAAGAGAACGTAGATACAGTGAGCAACAGAGAAGTGAAAGTCAGCGAGCAGGCAAGCCAAAGGAATGATGCTTGACTGATGAAAGAAAGACAGTAGCACTGGCGCCAGCACGAAGTGAAGGAAGGGTGAGGAGAGAAGGAGAAGGGGCGAGACAATCGCGAGACTCTCGGTCTGCTGCTGAAGCTATATGAGCGTAGCCATTCTCCTGTCTCCGAGCCATCCAGAACATCCCACGGCATGGCCCCACGGCGTGCCGGGGGTCGAGGGTCGAGATGCATGGAACACAGCCGCCACGCCACGCCATCGAACCCCATTCGTGTACAATACACGACACAGGACACACAAGCAGCGTTGCCGAGCTTGCCACCATGGTCTCGACCTTGAACTAGTGTAATGGAGCTCCTCGCCTCTGCATGGCCGTGCTGTCGGGCTCACTCATGGAAGAATCACAACCAGGGGTCGCCTAGCCCTGGCAGGGGGGCGGACGCAGGAACGGTGCACCTGAGACAGGAGGTCTAGCCAATCGCGGGCCGGGACGGCACCCAGATCAGGTAAAGGGGTGAGGCCCAGGGGCCAGAGCCCCCACCCGAGGGGTACAGATGAACGGGGCCCGAGAGAATCGTGGACGGCAAGATCGGACAATTGGAGATGTTCGGATGCTTTCCCTGATGGCATCATACTGTGTAGTGTGAAGATCCACTGGCTACGTGTATGCCCGGCGCATGACCGATCGCTCCGTAGCCCGCGTGTTTCCTCTTCAACCGCAGGCTGGGATCCACGGCGCAGCAAATCTTTCCTCGTCGACCGGGAACTTCGCTGCGGTGAGGCGAATCATCTTGCCCGGTATTCTGGGAAGCGCTCAGGTTAAGGTTTGGGCATTATGCATCCCGTCGAAACTCGGCTGTGTTTTCAATGCGGAGGACTTTGCCAAGGCGTCTCGTTCTGTTTCCTTGGCCAGAGTGAGAGAAGTGAGCGGCTACATCCGGCACCTCTGCGACTCCCATCAGCATCTGGCACACGGTAAAGTTCCAGGTTGGTACTGTATACGCTCCGTTGCTGCGGAGTAGCTACCGCTCGAGACGTTTCCAGGGACCACCTTTGCCTGCTGTTAGCCGACTCATTTTCTTGGCCCGTAGCCAACAGAGCTCGCTTTCATTTTATTTTACTTGTTTTCTGCGGCAGCGGCTTCGGCTTCTCATCAAGGACCGGACAGTGTCAATGTCGACCGGGCACATGGGGAAGCTGACATGTTCAAGAGCGCAGGAAAATTGGCAGGATGCCATGTGGGCATGGGAAGGGTTTCAGCAAACGGGCCCACTTGGACCTGAAATCGCACCCTGCTGTCGGCACGAACGATGATTCGCCCCGCTTCGGCAAGAACTTTCCGCGAAGGTCCCACTCCTCAGCAGCGGTGGGGATCTCTCAACACGAAGCAGCACAAGCCTCGAACCTCCTCGAACTCTGGTGAGTCGGGCGCTCGCTCGCATGATCCGAAGCCGCCGAAAAATGGACTCGGATTGAAGCAGGCTCGGACTGGGGGATTCGATCTGCTCATCGTCCAGGCAGTGTTCACCATGAGTGCCAGCAAGCGCCCTCTTTTTAGGCCCAAATCGTCTGTATACTCGCTTTTCGCGTAGACTGTAGATCTCCCCTCTGCTTGATGGTCTCTTGCAGGGTATGGAATACTTATCCGTTCGACGTCGAGTTCATATAACTAACAGTCTACTGTGTAGGTTCGAAGCGTCACAGTGATCTCGAACTTTTGCAGTGAGGTATAAGTCCCAGGCGTGAGGTCCGTACTGAAGGAAGCTTTCGTCCCAACTTGCCTGACACAAAGTGTACCGGGCGGTGATAAGCGCCCCATCGCGGGTCGATCACGTCTGTGCCGAGCTGGTGGGTGAACCAGCCATTTAGGCCGCCGATCATCTGCTCTGTGGTCCAGGTGAAATCCCTTGACTACAAACGAATAATTAACAGAAAAAGGGAAAGAATAACTTACGGACGTTGAGGCACGGAATGTGTCGCTGTCTCTGCTTGCGTTTTCTGCCCGAACAGCCCGGCGCTGCTGGCACCAGCCAATGGGAAGTTGACAGCGTCAGACTCGGAAAGAGCAGGTGATCAACTGGGCTCAGACGATGTTGTCATCGCCTCTTCAAGCGAGGTTATCTCTCAAGCACCTTCCTCAAAGAGGTTAATCAGCAAGCCAAAGCCCTCGGGGTTGGGGTTATTGCTGTGATCTTTCCTCTTTCACCAATAGCAGGTGCAATGCAATAACTAAACCGTTATCGCCTCTCTGGCTCAACGCGGCATGGAGCTTCCCGACCGCCGGCTTCCGACCGGTTTTGGCGTTGTAGAGTTCTTTCACTAATCACTAATCAGTCGGTGCTGGCCCGTTCCATATTCCATCCGGAGCGCACCTGCGGACGAGTGCAGCTCACCGCGGCCGGCTGTTCTTGTTTCCCTAGCATTGTTTCCTTGATTCTTTACTGTGAACCGTTGTGGGTTGTTGTTTATTTGTAATACTCCGATGCCGTTAATCCGCCCGGTTTTGGTCTTCTCAGCCCAGCTCTAAACGCCATGCGTGAGTCCAACAGAGCACAGACAAATAAAAAGGAAAAAAGGTGAACTTGGCGCTAACTCCTCCCTAGGCCGTCCGTGTTTACTCCCCGTTGCCTGCTGGCTGTCCTTGCTCTCTGAGCTCGCTCCGGCCTCGGCCTTCCCCATCTCGTACCAGGGGGTCCTCTCCAACCAGTCTGGGTCCGGTGGCAGCAGAGGCGCTGTCGCGAGTGAAAGCTCGATATGCTCCAAAATCGGGATAGACACTCTTGCGATGGGCGTGAGTGAGCCTTTTTCCGGGCCAATTCCCTTGGCCATTTCCAGCTGACGATACGTCTAGGGGTCGGCCGCCGATGCCATGGTGGCGACCACGCTTTGCGTGGGGACCGTGGGCATGTACCATTCCGGCATTGGCGGCGGGGGCTTCATGCTCGTTCGTGACAGGCATGGGAGGTACGAGGCCATAGACTACAGGGAGACCGCCCCGGCTGCCGCAAGCAAGGACATGTACGAGCACGACCAGAGAGCCAGTATGGTTGGCGGCCTGGCTGTTGCCGTCCCGGGTGAGCTCCGTGGATTGGAGTATGTCCACCGAAAATATGGCGTAAGTACTGTGGTCTCCTGACCGATGTTGCGTTGGGTTGACCGTTCCATAGGTGCTGCCTTGGAAAACGCTTGTCATGCCTGCTGTCCGCATTGCCCGGGACGGCTTCCGGGGTGGGTATCACTCAAAGTAAACCACGCACTCAGATACCGTCTCGCTCACGACAGTGCCCCAGTCACCGAGGATCTTGTCCGCTACATGAAAGCTGCCAGTCAGAACAATACTTTCTTAGTCGACGATCCTATCTGGGCGCAAGACTTCGCCCCTAATGGTGGGTGCTTAACGTTTTCAAGCTGCCGGTCACCACTTACAAAGTCCCAGGCACGCTTCTCCAGCTCGGCGATACTATCACTCGAAAACGCTATGCGGAGTACGTGAGCAAAAACTTCAAATGGTTTTCATTTGCTAACCCCTGCGTGTCCAAGCTCCCTTGAGAAGATTGCCAACCACGGAGTTGATGTGTTCTACGAAGGAGATCTCGGTAAGCTTGTCCATTGTGTCTTGTCTTGGAAAATGTGGGCTTACTCTTCGCAGCCAAGTCCATGATCGACTTTATTCAGAAGATGAATGGCACCATGACTCTCGACGACCTCAGGAACTATGCGGTGGAAGTGACGCCGCCCCTGACCATCACCTACGGCGATTACCGGTTATTTACAACCGGCGCCCCGAGCAGCGGCTCCATCATGTTCAGCATCATCAAGACAATGGAGCAGTACCCGCCTGAAGATCTGGCCGACACCAATTTAACAACCCACCGCTTCGTCGAGGCCATGAAGTTCGCCTATGGAGCGCGGCTCAAACTCGGCGATCCGGACTTTGTTAAGAACACCACCGAGTATCAGAAGGAACTGTTGAGCGATAATATGGCGCATGAAATCCGCCAGCGCATCCTCGACAACCGAACGCAACCGGTAGAGGCGTACGATCCTTTGTCGCTCTACAACCCGGAAAGCCATGGCACCTCCCACATCGTCACGGCGGATGCCTCCGGTTTGACCCTTACGTCCACAACCACCATCAACCTCCTTTTCGGCGCCCAGATCATGACCCCCGACACAGGCATCATCCTGTAAGCCAGCCCCTTTCCCTTTTTGTCTGTTAACCCCCTCCGCGCTCGTCACAGCGGCGCTAAACGAAAAAAGCAACGACGAGATGGACGACTTCTCCCAGCCCAACCGGCGCAACGCCTTCGGCTTCGCCCCGTCGCCGGCCAACTACATCGACGCGCGCAAGCGGCCGCTGTCGTCCATCACGCCCATCATCGCCGAGTTCGCGCGCAACGCGACGCTGTTCTTCGCGACCGGCGCCGCCGGCGGGTCGCGCATCATCAGCGCCACCACGCAGGTCGCCTGGGCACTGCTGGCGCGCGGCGCCGGCTTGCGCGACGCCGTGGCCGCGCCCCGCCTGCACCACCAGCTGCTGCCGGACGTGCTGCTGCTCGAGAACGGGTTCGACGCGGGCGCCGCGGCCGACCTGGCCGCCAAGGGCCACGAGGTCCAGTGGGTGGCGCCTGGGCTCAGCGCCGTGCAGGGCGTGCTGAGGAGGTGGGATGGCCGGTTTGATGCGGTCGGAGAGACGAGGCAGGCTAATAGCGCCGGGTATACGATTTGATTTGGAGGAATGAGGCGCCCGGTGGTGGAATAGCTGGGAGAGCCCGGGAAGGATGGCTGATGATGGCGGGCATATGGGTAGTCACAGGCAAACTTAGCAAGCAGCATTAGCACAAGCATGAGTACACAGGTTTTCCTCAGGGGTTGGCGCGTTAAGATGCGGAAACTCTGATTCAACCATGAAAAGTGCAAACCCTGGACTCCATCCACAATCATTAGCATGCAACCATCCGTGTGAACTTTCTCATTTTTGCCACCCCCCTTTCCACCTGCTTGCTGCCTTCACCGGCTGGTATCAACCACATAGCGGCCGATGACCTTGCCCTCCTTCATCAGCTGGTACACGTTCTGCAGCTCGCTGAGGCCGACCGTCTTGTAGGGCACCTTGATGAGCCCGCGCTGGAAGAAGTCGAGCGCCTCCTGCGTGTCCTGGCGGTTGCCGACGTAGCTGCCCTTGATGTTGATCATGCGGATGACCGTGTCGAACACGGGCGCGCGCAGGTACGCGCCCGCGGGGAGGCCGATGCAGACCACGGTGCCCCGGCTGCGCACGTACTCGGTCGCCTGGTGGAACGGCTTCTCCGCCACGGCCAGCAGCAGCACCGCGTGCGGGCCCAGCCCCTCGGGCGTCGCCTGCTTGACCTCCTGCACGAGGTCGCTGCTGCTGGTGAAGTCGACGTACGCCGCCGCGCCGAGCTGCCGGCAGCTCTCGCCCTTCTCGCGCCCGCCGTCGATGGCGATCACGCGCAGGCCCATGGCGCGCGCGTACTGGATGGCCATGCTGCCCAGGCCGCCGCCGGCGCCGACGATGGCGACGGTCTGGCCCGGGCGCGCGCCCGACTCCTTCAGGCCCTTGTACACGGTGATGCCGGCGCACAGGACGGGCGCGACCGCCTCGAGGTCGCACTCCTTGGGGATGCGGGCCACGTGGGCGGCCTTGGCGATGGCGTACTGCTGGAAGCTGCCGTCGACGGTGTAGCCGGACAGCAGCGCGCGCGGGCACAGCGGCTCGTCCGCCTGCATGCAGAAGGAGCAGGCAAGGCAGCTGCCGTTGAGCCACTTGATGCCGGCGTGGTCGCCGAGCTCGAGGTCCTGCACCAGCTCGCCCTTGGCCACCACCACGCCGGCGCCCTCGTGGCCGCCGACGAGCGGCAGCTTGGGCGGCAGCGGCCAGTCGCCCATCATGGCGTGCAGATCCGTGTGGCACACGCCCGAGTACTTGACGTTGATGAGCACCTCATCCGGGCCGGGCTTCTGCACGGGGATCTTCTTGTAGACGACGGCTGTGGGGGATTGGGGCGTCAGAGACCGCGACAGTTAATGTACAACCCGGGACGAGGGCGATTTGCTTACGGCCACCCGGCTTCTCAACCACCTGAGCCCATTGCTCGCTTGGGATCTCGAAGTTGGCCATTGTCAAGGCTTGAGGAGCTTGAGGAGCTTGCGAGGTTTGGCGTGTGTGGTTTGCTTGTGGGGGAGAGCAGAATGTGTGTGATGAGAACGAGATGATGATATCACTATCACTTATATCACGGGGATGGATCAACCAAAAGGTGGCAGGACAGAGCTGTTGCTGCAACACATGCGCACCGAATGCAGCCCTTTATATCCTGTATCCATGGTTACTGCTGGTATCACGGCAGGAAACAGTTTAGACTGGTGATTGCGGAGTCTGGTTCAACACGAAGCAGGAAACGCGAGACTGGCATAAGACGGTGCCGGAATCGGCAGGCGATCTGCAAAGCTCAACTGACGGAGCGTGGGAAGACGTCAGACAACGGATTGGAGGCCCAGAACCGGGCTCAGGTTTCGGTGGTGCGCAGTTATGCAAGGATAACTCAGCGAATGGGACGCGTGCTCCTCAGTGCTCCTCATTCTGCACGCACTGCAACAGTAGATCAGGAGACCTACACAGCAGGACTCTCTGCAAGATGCAGCCAAACCCGGTAGGTAGTTCTGGTCCGCTCGAGAGGTCCAGTTGGTGTTGCGCGTTGCAGTGGCCTGATTCTGATGTTCTCGGCAAGTACTGTACACCCCGGGCGTCTCCGGGGCAGCGGAGCCGAGCGATGAGGTGGCGCTAACTGCTGGGCGGATTACACATTAGTTTGGGTACTTTACGTATCTTACATTCTTCCGTACTGTAACGAAACCGCACATGTCCCTTCGCTGATGAAGCCCGTCTTGCAAGGTAACTTTAACATTCACGTACCTGGACAGGACATTTCGAATGTGAAGTCATGTTTGGATCACCAGTTTTGAAGAACTGACACCCGGACTCATCGCACGAACCTCGAAAGCTTTTTACATAGTACTATCCTTCTGGACTTTGGAATAATATCCTCTCACCACTCGCACTTAATGAAAGTCCCAGACTTTACTGCCCCTGGCTAGTGATGACGAGCGCCAGCAAACTTACCAATACCTGCCGTACCGAAGATACCTCCTTTCCGTACGGGTAACTCGCCCCGGCCGAACGCTGGTGAAACAGCGCCCGACCGGCGGAGATCTGCAGGAAACTCTCTAGCGTGCGATGACCCCGCATTCTCAAACAGCTTCCTTCAAACGGCATCAACTAGTGACAACTTCCGCGTGTGCGAGGGAGCACCAATAGTACAGGACAGGAAGTCCAGACTTGACCGTGTGCCGTGTGAGGTGGAACCGCCTGGGTTCAGCACACCGAACCCCGCAAACCCGGGTTCCGGACGGGATCTGGATTGGCTGCAGGCCACGTTCCGCATGCCCGTTCCCCGTTTCATGCCAACGGGCACGGACTCGGGCATGGCGCATGACCCCGCGCGAGGCCGGAGACACGGAGACTAAGCCGGGCTTGGCGCCGGAGGGGCTGTCGGACAAACTTGCCGGACTTTGCAGCGGCAAGTGCAGCATGAAGAGCTCCATCGGGGGGTCATCTCAGGTCTTACACACGGTCCTGTACGGAGCACAAGTGGAAGAACGGAAAAGCATGCCAAAACTGGAATTCGTTCCCTCTTTGTCTTTTTGGCGCCGCCGCCCCGTAGAGACTCTGTGCCGCCCTCCTCCTTCCTCCCTTCATGAAACACCGCTTGCTGTCTGTCTACCCCCAAGATGAACTCATCAATTTCCTTAGGAACCACCGGGGCCTCCCAGCAGGGCAAATCTCCGCACGATACCAGGACCATACTCCTGGTACTGTTTGATCCGTTAGCCGATGAGGCACGCACGAGAGAAGTGTGAGAGAGAGAGAGCAAGAGAGAAAAGCACCATACCTCCGCCTTGGTGTGGCAGTACGACCGGAACTCGGGCGTCTGGCCGAGCAAGCTGCCGCCGAACCACGGACCGTGCCGCTGCCGCTTGTGCGTGACGACCTGCACCTCCAGCCCTCCGCTCTTGGCGCCGCCGCTGCGCAGCTCGCTCTGGCGGATCCTGGCGTCCACGAGCTGCTTGATGTCGCGCTGTAACCTGCGGCCAAAGTCCTTGTACAGCGTGCTGCCGCCCGAGAGGACGATGTTCTTGTACAGCCCGCGGCGCACGTCGATGGGCGACGACTGGATGACGCCGTCGACCACCACAGGCAGCGGCGTCAGGAAGTCGGACGAGTAGATCTCCGGGTTGAAGAATATCTCGGGCGCGAGGAAGCGCTCGTAGCCCACGTCGACCGTGACCTGGCGCCCGCCCGGCTGCGTCACCACGTGCTTCAAGAACCGGCTGCGGTCGCGATCGTACTTGGCGAACTCGTTGACGATGTCCGGGCAGACATAGCAGTACTCCTCCTTGATCTCCTGCGCCGTCTTGAGAGACGAGTCGGGCTCGCCGCGGTCTCGGAGGAGCGACTGCACAAAGTAGGTAATGTCGCGCCCGGCAATGGGAATCGACTTGATGGACGAGCCGATGACGTAGCCCTCGGCCACCGGGATGACGTGCGTGACACCATCACCGGAGTCGATAACGGTGCCGGTCAAGGACCTGTCTGTGACCTTTGACGATGTCCACGAGGCGGCGAGCGCCAGCACAGCCTGGACGGCAATGTAAAGACCGGCGCAGTTGAAGGATTCGAAGAAGATCTCGGCCGTGTTTTCTCGGTTCTCGGGAGGGTTCAGGGGCTGTGGCTGTGTTAACAATCGCGTCGCGTGGATGCTCCGGGGAGGGCAGGCTGACCGGCTCGGTGAGGAGGAAGTAGTGGTCCTCCGGTTCGACCCTGAGATATTTGAAGATCGAGTTGGACCAGAACCTCTCCATGTGATCCTGCCAAGCGCAAGTCAGCTTCCTTCGTCGGAGGCCTGCCCTTCCACATTCCAGGTCAACCAACCCAGTTCTCGATCTGCCCATGCCGGATCGGATAATGCAGTCCGTAGCCTGAGAGAGTGTCAGCCTGCGTGCTGCTACCCAGCAGAGCGCGCCGGCTTACCGGGCCCGGAAGCAGCTGCGATCGCCTCGTCGCCAATGAAGAAGTCGAGGTCCTCAGTCCCGCGCTTGGCCGCCAGATGGCCTGTCGGGCCAGCTCCGCCGGTAAGGAAGGACGGCTTGTTCGCGACAGCGGGACGGCCCGAGCCCGAACCGCCGCTACCGCCAGCGGGGCCCTTGGTCGCAATCGCGGTCGGGAAGACGAACGAAGGTGAGTCGTTACCGGCGAAACCTGGGGAGTTCGCAGTCAGTCGAGGAATGTGGACAACGCGGAGTCAAAGTGAGTCTCTGGAAAGCATACCTAGCTTGGAAAACCCCGTGCCGCTGCGGGAGCGAAAGTGTGGTCAGCGATGGCGGCCTCGGAACTTGCGCTGGCTTCCCGGCCCTCGGTTTTCCTGAGAGCGGGGCAGGGGGAGGAGGGATCTCAGCGCGGCACATACTTGTCCATGACAACGGCGGGGGTTTGGGTGGCCATTGTTGCAGATGTGTTGCTGCTGCGCGCAGCTCCTAGTCTTGGTTTTGCGCAGCAAGCACAGCACGCGACGAGCTGGGGAAAGGCAGAGCGTCCGGCGTGGTCCAGGCAGGCAACCAGAGGAGGTATGCGGTACGGTGTTGAGGTCCAAGATTACGTCTCAGGAGCTGCCCAGTGCGGGATCCACTCACGCGGGCTGTGCGCCAAGAAGCGGGAGCCCCGCCAAGCACCTACGGCGGTCGTGAAAACCCGCTTGCGCAAACGCTGCCAAGAAACAACCTGAAGCTTCGAAGCCTTGAGCTCCATCAGAAGAGGCTCACCACCTCCGACTGACAACCGCCGGCAATGCTGATGATGACTCAGTTTTGAGGTTTTGAGAGGCTCAGGCCCAGCAGGATATCCCCACCTTAACTGAACAACGTTAGGCACGTACCTAAGCCCCAACCAGGACGAACATCGCGCTGGTTTCCCTGCATAACGCGCTTCATCGGCAGGAACGGCTCACTGCTGTTCAACACGGCGACGAATATCACGAGCGGCTCTTTCCTCGGGATTCCAAAACGGATCCCAGTCTGAGTGAGGGATGTGCTCCAAACCAACATCGGACACTTTGATCCCATTCAACCTTCCTGTTCATGCTGCAATGCTCGCGCGGCCCTGCTCCCTCTCTACTTCCTCTATTCATGTCCATTCATCAACTGGCCGCTTCTATTGTCCTGAGCTTGCGCAAACTGCCACCTACCACAGGGTGTATTTGCCCACTTCCTACAGGGAGAATTCAAACTCCACCGCAGGCAGGTTTAGCAAGCATTGTTTTACCTGGTCGCGTATCGACAATTGTCCCTCTTGTTCTCCGCTGGCCGTTTCCCTTCCTGCTGCAAGTTTCCCACAAAGCTGAGCAACCCTTCCCCGGCCGGCGAACCACACCACCGCTTGCTGCTTGCAGTGTGCATCCAAACATAGTCCGACACATGGATCTGGACGCCATATACTCACCCTAATGACAATCGCCGACCGCCCGTCGTCCTAGTCGCATCATTCTTGTCCCTGGGCTCTCCTCGCTTCGTGAGCCCTAAATCTTTCACTTGGTTCAACCGATCTTCGGCCGTCAGCTCCCCGTTCACCTCGATCTCGCTTCGGGTTACATCTTGCCAGACAGAATGTCGGATGGTCCGACTTCCATGTCCATCCCCGTCGAAGGGGATGGGGCTGTTGGCAGCGTATGGAGGCGGCAACCCAAGAGGCCCGTTGCGTCCATATTCGTCCATGCCGGGGCAGGCTACCACAGCGTCGTAAACGAGAGGGTGCATCTCAAAGCCTGCACTGAGTGAGTGTTTTCTGAAGTCGACGCGCTGAAGATTATGCCTGACATTTCCGGTCAGCGCCGCTCGTGTCGGTATGAGCTTTCTCAGGGCGGGCGCCACCGCTACACAAGCCGTAGAGGCCGCCATCCGATGTCTCGAGGACAAGGAAATCACAAACGCTGGGTTCGGAAGCAACCTGAACATCGACGGTGTGGTCGAGTGCGATGCCACGATTGTCGACCACTTGGGCAGAAGCGGCGCTTGTGGCGCCGTGCCTGGTACGAAGACTGCACTCCCCGTTGGCGAAAGGACAATCCATGGCTGACCGGCTCCCTTTCTAGGAGTCAAAAATCCCATCTCTTTGGCCAAAAAGATCCTGGACACGAGCAGCCGGCCGCTGTCTCTTCGCCGAGTCCCGCCCAACATTCTCGTGGGCGAAGGCGCCAGGGAGTTTGCCGAAGAACAGGGCATACAGACTATTCGGAACGAGTTCCTTGTCTCGAGGAACGCAAAGGACCGGTTCCTCCGCTGGAGCGAGGACTTGCGCAGGGCTGAGGCGCGAGATAAGTCACGCAACGCCTTCTCCAGTCAATACTGGGGTGGCCGAAAGATGCTGTCGCCAGCCGATTATGAGGAAGCTGCCAGTGCTCGCATCAACCACCAACTTCGAGACCATGCGAGTGCCGTCTTGATGGGCACATGGAACGAAGGTCAGCCCGACTCGCCCGATTCCAGGCACTCCCCTGTGCCCGAGAACGGATGGTCCGCAGATTCAACCGCTCCAGCCTCGACTTACCCTGCTTCCTACGGAGCCCCCATGGCAACCTCGGATCCTCCGAGGACTCCCAATCGTCAATACCAAAATGTCAGAAACTTCTCAGTCCAGCTAGGCGAGAGCTTGTCAACGCCGATGCGGTCGGTGGAATGCCAAAACCTAGGGGGGGAGTCGCCGTATCTCGTGCACGACCATCCGTCACCTGCTTCAGCGCACGATGGAGCAATGGGTTGCGATGATGACGAGGTGAATATGGTCGATGATTTCGACTACTACGGAGCTTCTGAGTTCGACGCTTCGAGCGACAAGGACGCTGTCAGGGATTCTGGAACAGACGACGCTGCGCCTCAGCATGTTCCAAACGCTGAGGACGCAGATAGGGTGACAGATACTGTTGGTGCTATCGCCATTGATCTGCAGGGAAACATCGCCGCAGGCTCGTCGTCGGGGGGGATCGGCATGAAACACCGGGGCCGCACCGGCCCCGCCGCGCTAGTTGGCGTCGGCACCGCCGTCGTTCCCCAAGACCCCGACGATGACCTGGGCACCTCCGTGGCCGCTGTCACCAGCGGCACCGGCGAGCACATGGCCACATGCTCCGCCTCGCTGAAGTGCGCAGAGCGCCTGTTCCAGGGCACGCGCCGCGGGCCCGGCGGCCGGGACATCGCCGAGGACGACGAGCACGCCATCCTCGAGTCGTTCATCGTCGACGACTTCATGGGCCACCCGGGCGTGCGCGATCAGCCCTCGGCCGGCGCGATCGGCGTCATGGCCGTCAAGAAGGACCGTACGGGGGTCTACTTCTACTTTGCCCACAACACTGACTCGTTCGCGCTCGCCTCCATGGCCTCCAACGAGCGCGAGCCGCTCTGCGTCATGTCGCGCCTCGGAAAGACCGGGAACGTGGCACAGGGCGGCCGCAGGGTGCGTGTCGAGTAAAGCAGAGCCAGGCGTCATGGCCATTGCTCTAGCTCTGACCTGAAATAAGACCTAAGAGGAGGGAAACGAGGGGTTACGCACTAAGCAAGGCGGGGCCTGGCTGGACCATCACACTTTGTCGAGTTAGAGGGATACCTAAGAGGAGGAAAAGAGGACAACCTCGGTAATCACTGCCTTTGGTCGGTTGGGTGCTTCTTCCAAGAGTTACCCCATAGACTAGACATAGAAGGCATCGCTTTAGAACCTATGGCTACGAAATTATGATCCCTAAGGCTCTTCCATGGCTCAAGGCAATCTGGAGTACATGCTTGATGGCTTTCGGCCTCTGTCAATGAAAGAAACCGACCTCCCTTTACCAGGGTCGATTTGCATTGCATGCGTAAGTAGATCGATGATACCTGGAGCCAGTGTAAATTCTACAGCCCACCCATTTCCTCGCTTGTCCAAACGCCAGGCCTACCCAGACACTTTGTTTTGATGCACGATCCCCCGCCCAACGCCGCCGTAATCTACAACCTCGAATGAAAAGCTTGCCTAGCTGCTGGTCTCTTCTTGCCCGGCCACAGCCAGATTGACCCCCCTTCCAAGGTCTTTTGAACGATCATTGATGACCCAGCCACCCTATCCCAGGACTTATCAGAGGCCCCGCCATTATTGAGCCTCAACCTTCCGCTTCTCCTTCTCCTTCCTGGCTGCATTCGGCGAGCCAGCACCACCACCAACACCAACACCAACACCCCCGGCCCCGCCGCCCGCAGCTGGATTGCCAGCGGGCGGAGGAGGAGGCGCGACGACAGGCGTCCGGCCGTAGTTCCCGAGCGCCAGGCGCGTGCCGCAGGTCAGGCACTCGCCGCCGTCGGGCACCTCGCAGAAGATGCTGAGGCAGATGCTGCACACGAAGCCCGTGTCGACCACGTTGCGGTGGCAGAAGCAGGCCGCGCGGAAGTCGACCGCGTCCGCGCTCGGCGTGACCAGCAGCTCCGCCACGCTGGCGCCCAGGCCCAGCCTGCTGCTGCTGCTGGCGCCGCCTGGCTTTGGCCTGCCGCGGCCTGCTGCGCCGCCGCCGTTGGCGGTGGAGGCGGAGGTCTTGGGCTTGGATGCCGGCCCCTTGCCCGCGTCGGTGCCTCCTGCTCCTCCTCCTCCGGCGGCTGGGTGGGACGGCGCGCTGCCGCTGCCGAAGCCGAACATGAGATACTGCAGCAGCCCGCGCGGTTCGGCGGCGCGGATGAAGGTGCCCCGCGTGATGAAGCTGGCTTGCTCGAGAAAGGTGGCGCTGCCCCGCAGGGAGAGGGTGTCGATGGCGATGCGGGCGTGCGCGGCCGCGAAGACGGCGTTCATGGTCGGGATGTACTGCGCCGGCGAGCTGTCGCTGACGGAGAGGATCAGGATGCGCGCGTGCATCCCGGCGAGGCCACCGCCGCTCGTGGACGTGCTTGCCACGGGCGCGGCGCCGACCGCGGCACCCGCGGTCATTGGGGCGCCGGTTGTGGTCAGGGCGTTGGCTGCGGCGGCAGAGGCGGCGAAAGACAGTGCGGTCTTGTTGATGTGGGCGAGAGCGAGGGTGAGCGCGCCGGATATTTGTGTTGTGGTGGAGAGGTCGGAGACGGTGGTGTCATCGATGAGAGAACGGAGAGACGTTAGGAGGATGTGTTCTATTTGCGCGAACTGGGGGTATTTGTTGGCTGCGGAGGGCTTGTAGCTCGGTGCGGGCTTGTCGCTGCTGCTGCCTGCATCTCGCATGTCGACATCTTCTGAGGGCGCGGGCGCCTGCTTCGGCGGCGCTGGGTAGAGCCAAACCGCTCGGTTTGTGTGTGATGCTATGAGGGCCACCTGGTTCGAGTTGCTGAATGCGAGGTGGGCGTTGACGAAGATGAGGATGTTCGCTATCGCCTTGGAGATCGGGAGGACATCGGCGAGCGCAGCCCACGCTCGGGGATTGGTGTCGATGATAATGGTGCAGAGCGACGGGATGTCGTCGGTGTTGTAGACCTCATAGTGCTCCGAGGCGTCGACAACATCCTGGGCGCTCATTTTGGGACTCGTCGCCCGTTGTCGAAATGCTGTGGCCCGCGACGAAAACGACACCAGACACCACGGAGTCCGTGTTCTCGATACCTGGGCTCCTGTGTTCAGTGCATCGGCGCGATGCTGAATTTCTCATTCGAACCACTTGCGAGTTTCTTGCACCAATCTCTTTGGCTAAAATGCTCTCATGTGAGTTCGAAGCAATGCTGCCTATGTGAAGCGGCTGGGTGGGTGTGCGTTGAAAGCCGGACATACGCCGCCAATCCTTTGTATCTTGTTCTCCAGCTCCTCGCCCTGTAACGTGAATACAGTTCAATCCTGGTTTGTTTGTTAGTTTGGTTCTTGCCCCCACTTTTTAACAGGGGCCTATAGCCAACCAAACTCGGCCTTTTTGCCCACCTCTTCCTCATCACTCTCTAGAATCTAAGTTCGACTGAAGCACGTTTAATATCGATAAAGCAGTGTATTGAACACCATTTTCCTACTTGACTAACTGGTCAGACATCGAAGGAAACTGTATTGCATACAGAGGCGATAGTGCCCTCTGACTTCCTGTTGCGGTTGGTCTATTTCGTGCCAAGACGGCTAGGTAGGTACCTGTAATTTAGAGCCTTGTCGTGATCCACCATAAGTACCACGCTAACGAACAAACAAGGGGTCGACTGTACGCGTTGCCAGCAAAATTCAGAGACCTAGCGTGCCCAGGCCCATCGCGGCCCCACGTGAGGTGCATGGCAGTCCTGTGCGACGCCCCACGGTGCTGCCCACGCTAATCCGTTCTCGACTTTAGGTGTGGGTCTCGGCTAGTTATCGTGACGCTTTCCATGTTCCCATCCTTATCGCAATGGAGGGGCAGCTTTGAGCTTCCCAGGGAGCAGGGCACCTTCCACATCGTTGTTCAATGTCCTGAATCTTCACAAACCCATAATCCTCTGCATCCAACAACCTGGAGCAGGAGCAAACCGATGACATCCGCTCATTACCGTCGAGACCCTAACTTCTGTTTGACACCGTCATTCTGTAGCCGGTTTCTACCACGAGTTATCGGCCCCTAATTGGGCACGGACAGGCAGAGCACCGTCCTTTGAGCGACTCTGCTCTACGCCAGTTTGGTCGCTCAAATTCGCCGACGAGCTCGGCATTCAGATCGCCCCGGTTCATTTCACAACCTCAACTGAATCGTTTTGTCGCTCGCTCAGCCGGACAACATGGCCACCCCAGCCGGGCCAGGGTCCAGAGAGTTTCAGTCGATGAGCAGGCAAGACCAGACCTTGCTCCTCTTCGCCCGCCTAATGGAGGGTGGCAAAGAAGATGAGGAGACGGTAGCCGACCTGGGCAAGCTGACACAGCTCCTTAACGAGGACGTGGAGCTAGTCAAAAAGGGCGAGGCGTCTGTCACGTCCGTCATCGACGGCGACTGCGTCGACACCATTGTTTGCTACCTCGATATGAGACAACCCGATATCGTGAGAGGTCGCGCGACGCTCTGCGTCTCCGCTTATCTCAAGGCTGCGGGGGACGAGGGCAACAAAAAGCTGTCCGAGTTCTTCCACGCCAGGTGCCAGCGGGGCACCTACGATGACTACATTGTTGCCTTCTGCGTTGCTGCCACCATTTTTCCGATTGTTCCCGACCTAACCTCGGAATTGTTCCTCACAGAAGGCTTCCTGCCCAGTCTTGGTCCGCTTATGAGGCGGAAATGGAAGAGCAGGAAGGTCGAAACGGCGTGCCTGGAGATGTTGAACGCGGCATGCATGCATCAGCATTGCCGCGAGGCTGTCCAGAAGTACTGCGCCGATTGGCTCGAGGAAATCGTGGATCAGGACCCCGAAGATGCTGTTAGAACCATGCATGCTGCCGATCCTGATGTCAACGTCCAGGAAGGGTCAATATCCATGAGGCGACACTCGCAGCATGTTCAGAACCTCGCCGCCGTGGTCTTAGCGAAGCTCAGGGTTAGCCAGCACATCCACCCTACCCCCCGCGCCCCGACTTTGCCGCGCGCCCATGCTGATGTTCTCCGGCTAACATCAAGCTTCTATAAAGGCAGTTCCAGCTCACTCCGCAGAAAACCAGTCAAATAAGGGGCCCGAGCCTAAAATACAATCGGCGACAACTAGTATCGAGGATTTGGCTAAGCGGTTCACGAAGCTTCTGGTCGAGGATCCAGAACACGTACAGTCTTCGGTGGAAGGGCTGGCCTATGCGTCTCTCCGGTCAAAGGTGAAGGAGGAGTTGGCCCACGATACGGAGACGCTGCAACGCCTCGTCAAAACACTGGAATCCGCGCCCCCGAAGTCGCCCCTGATGTATGGCGCTCTGAGCGTCTTCGTCAATCTCACAAAGTATCAGCCCTTTGAGACGGAGGAACAAAAGAAGCTTAAGGAGCTCAAGGCATATGCCAACGCGGCAGGAAAGCTGCAGCCAGATCCCTTGAACGATGATGCCCATGTCGCGGAGCGCTGTAAGCGTGTCTTTGCGGCCGGCATCACGCCCGCGCTTGTCACACGCAGCAAGGACGGGTCCGTCGCATCTCTTTCCCTCATCATCTCTATCGTATTTTCGCTCTCCGTGACGACCGGGCTCCGTGGGCAACTTGCTCAACAAGGCGCCACCCGTCTCCTGATGGCCGCTTGGGCGGCTCTACCGGAGAAAGAAGACAAAGGTCGCCGCATGGCAGCCCAAGCACTAGCCCGGATCCTGATCTCGACCGACCCAGCCCTTGTCTTTCGCCAAACCCCGCAAAGCAATGCTGTCCGGCCTCTTGCGTCTATCATCACTCCCGACCCTCATGCCGAAACGCGCGATCTCCTTCCGACCTTCGAGGCCCTCCTGGCCCTGACAAACCTCGCATCGACGGATGACGACACCCGACAAAGCATTGCGCGCACCGCCTGGGATGACATCGAAGAGCAGCTTTTCAGCACCAACACCCGCGTCTGCACAGCCGCCGCCGAGCTCGTCTGTAACATCGTCCAGAGCCCCGAGGTGGCCATGTCCCTCTTCGGCGACGGCTCGCACAAGGCCGCGAACCGGATCAAGGTCGTGGTGGCTCTTGCCGACGCCGAGGACGTCAAGACGCGCAGCGCGGCGGGCGGCGCGCTGGCCAGCCTGACGGCCTTCGACGTCGTGGTGCGCGGCATCCTCGCCCAGCCGCGCGCCGCGAAGATCATTCTCGATCTCTGCCGCGACGACGAGGAGGGCCTGCGCCACCGCGGCGCTGTCGTCGTCCGCAACATGGTCTTCCAGGAGGGCGACGTCGGCCAGCAGGCGAAAGCCAAGCTGCGGGACGAAGGCGTCGTGGCCGCGCTGACGGAGTGCGCCAAGAAGAGCAGGTCGCCTGAGGTGATACAGCTCGTTGTGCAGACCCTGGAAGTGTTTGCTTAAGCTAGGGTCGGGAGTTTTCTACGTCAACGTTCAACGTCAAAAACTGGACATTTTCACAGTCGGCCGGTGTTTGGGTTGATGAACCAGGCTGAGGCGACTACGGTAGTGGCAGAATGAAAGGGGTATAGACGGTCTAGGTGGCGGGCTCGGCAACGCCCACGGAGTCAAGTCTTGATGTCTTTATTCCATTCCCGCTGTGATGCGTTGCTGTAATACAGTATTGAGCCTCCGGGCCGAAGCGCCGGCTGTATTTTGAGCAGGATACATCAGCGAGAGAAAGGTATAACTCGCTGAGGATCGTGGAAGCTGCGTATAAAGAAGCTTTCGGGACACCGTGTGCGCAACCACATTATGCATAGCCAGAGTCGACAATGATGGGTTGTATTGCTTTCCGCACCGAGAAACGGCGATATAATTACCCCCCCACACTATATATCTGTACTGCTCTCATCCCTCCCCATAAAGATCTTGTACAGGCGCCGACTAACAGCCTGCCCGACGGTCCTCTCGCCCACCTCCCCTTCTTTGTTGACGCTCCGGCGCACCCTCTCCAGCGCCAACGGGCCGCCCGCCTGCAGCCCCCTTACCAGCTCGGGCAGGGAGCCGAACTCGGCGGCGATGCCGTAGGCGATGGGCGCGGTGACGCGGGCGATCTCCTGCAGCACGCGCACGTACGTGTCGCGCGGGCCGTCGCCGGTGCGCACCTGGCCCGTCTCCATGCAGAAGGCGGCGTCGTTGGCCGCGTCGCGCTGCCGCCGGTAGGGCACCGTGCTGATGTGCTGCGTGAAGACGGCGATCCAGCGCGCTGTCTCGACGGGCGCGCTGGTGTGGTGGATCAGCACGCCGTGCTCTACCTGGAGCTGGAGGAGGGCTTCTTCGACGGCGTCTTCGTCGATGTAGGTGGGTGCGGCGGCGTTGTTGTTCTTGCGGCGGCGCGGGTTGGCGTTGGTGGCGGCCGCCTGGGAGCTGGACGCAAGGTTTGGTGGCTCGTCCGCAGGCTCGAGTCCGCTGCGAACGGCAGAGACGAAGTGGCGGTTGCGCGCGTTGCGGTTTTTACGCAGCCAGACGGTGAGACCCTCGATTAGGTAGATGATGGTATCCTTGGGGAAGTGGCGCTTCATGCGGAGCACGTGGGACTCGAGACTGGAGGCGTCTTCGCCGAGGACGAGGTCGACGAATTGCGCGGCTGGTACCAGCACCATGGCGTAGCTTTCACGCTCAATCCTCTCGGGGATGGGTTCCCAGAGCCCCAGATCGTCGTTGTACCGGGAGCGGACCCTGCGGCGCCATTTGACCACGTTCTCAACCGGGCTTGACCACGAGGTAGAATGAACGTCGAGATCGCGGAGCAGAGTTTCAGCCTGCAACTTGACGGCCTGATCAAGGGTTGCCGGGAGGTCCACAATCATCTCTGGGGTCGAGACTTTCTTGTCCGTCCGTATCTTGTTCACCTCGGCCAGGGCAGCAGCCCTCGCTTTTTCCTGTGCCTTTTCTTCCTTCGCCCGCTCCTTCTCCAGCCGCTTGCGCTCCTTCTCTGCCTCTCGTGCGGCGGCCTTTTGTTCCCTTTCCCTCATCTTCTCCATGGACTTCTTCTTGGGATCAGCCACACTCGCCTTCGTTCCCGCCGACTTTTGCTCCCTCGACGGTTTAGACATGCCGGACACTGCGGACAACCCCGGTAATGCTGCAGATCCGCGTGTTGATGGGGCCAAGTCGGAAATGTCCGGAAAGTCGTCATCTGAGCTAGCCTGGACCGCGCAATCCTCCTCGGAGTCATTCATAATGATGATCTCGGACTGCGTTCTCCTAAGCGAGCGCGGTGGGTTCGATGGCCCATCGTCAACAGCGGCGGGAAGAGGAGCAGAGCTGGATATGGGATCCCAGGGTGCGGCGGCTGTCTGGGCCGACTTCGGTGGTTGACGTTCTGGTCCCGGAGAGCTGGAGGCAAAGGGATCAATATCGTCGATGCCGGCTTGTCTTTTGGAAATGGTCGCAGGCTGAGCCCTGCCATGCCGCGGTGAGAAGCTGGCATGGTGGTCATCGTTTAAACCCGCAGTCGGCATGCAGCCGCTTCCTGATTGCCCCGCTTCAGGAACGCGCGGGGAAGAACTGGCGAAGGGGTCATGCTCGAGCCAATTGATCCGCGGCTGCTGCTGCTCGTCACTGGGGCGAGGAGGAGCTGTGTGGATGGGCTCCTGTGAAGAGGAGAGGGCGGCAACGATGGCTGCTGATGGCATACTGTCCAGATCCGTGTCCAATCGGCGCCTCTTTGGGGCGGTGCCGTCGGCTGATGGGTCCCCTGATTGAGGGGCATTCACGGCAGGCCCAAGCTCCTCATCGTCGGAGATGACCCAAACATCATCGGCGCCTGATGAGACGGGTTTCGATCTCGACAGGGCAGCGGTGCCATGTTGACGGGGAGGAGATCTCGTAGGCACAAAGAAGTCGTCGTCCAAATCGAGACTCGTCGCTTTCGGACTGCTTTCACGTCGGGGAGAGGGCGTCCTCGCGACTTGCGGCGGAGGCGAGCCCGCATCGGAGCTCGACAAGAGCGAGATGACTTGGACTGGCATTGGTGCGACCGAAATTAGGTTGCCTACCTAAGGTAAGGGAGTTGATGGCACCAGCGGAATCGTCAAGAACGTCTACCGCCAAAGCCATTGGATGGTAAACACTCGCCATGTCGCGCTCGCCACGGCAACCACTCGGGAGTTTGGACGGGACGGCGCGAAAACCGCGACGGAAGGCGCGAAACACACACAGGATCACGTGACATAAATCCGGGGGCTTTTCCACGTGTAGTATGGGTTCGGAGTACGGAAAAACAAGGTTACAACTAACGGAAGTGCGGAGTCCTGCGGAGTCAACCAACCACGGCCCCGGACAAAACAACTTCCAAGCTCGATTTTCAAACCACTGCTGCCTTCTATCGCTTCTTCCCATGCTCTTGCTGTGTCTCGGCAACTCCGTTGCACGTGGAACCACATGGGCTGCTGCCCTCGCCCAAATGTTGGCAGTGGCTGCGCAAAGAAGGCAACTCCGATGTTGGGATCGTCTCTGCCGGAATGGATCAGCCGAGTGGATAACGTTACTACCTCAGCCTGGTTTAGCGCGCGCACGGGTCGCGGGATCCCCACTGAGAGGGAAGCACTCTGGAGGAAAGGATTCATGAGATCGTCGCAACAACACATGAGTGCGGGAAGAAGCTCTCAAGGAGATGAGGGGCAGCGACCGCCAAGATCGAAAGGAGTCTGTGCTGCAATTTTGTTCTCGAAAAGCGGCTCACGGAATGCTCCGGACGGTGGGACCTCGGCGCTGCGAGCTATATAGTCCAATGCTTTGTCACCAGGGTTACAACAGTCAACTGACTATATAGGCCGTCACCGTCGGGTGAAGGTCAGGGCGTGCAGCGATGTTATGCAGCCAGGCTGCTTTGGCCCTCCCGCCCATCCTATCAATGCTTCGCAGAGTCCCAACGGCGGCAGAGCACGACAGTGGAGGGGCCCGAGATGCGCGGCGATTCGTCCGCCAATGATGCTCACCCGCCTGCGCATGCCTAACGTTAACTAATCATTCTGAGAACATGGTCCAAAGGCTGACCTTCAGCATGCACAAGCAGAGTCGGGCCGGAGGGTGACGACATATAGGTCCTGTGCCGCATGAAGCATCATTCCGCGCGTTTGAGTGCAGGGACATGCCTGGGCATCTCCCACCATGCGGATAGTTACCAGCGGCGAGCTAACAACGAGTTCACGCCCGCAGCTGCCTGTCCTTGCTACGTCTGGCGTGGACGGAGATGAAACAGAATATTCTGAGACTCTTCAGAGCCGACCGGATACCTGGAACCTGGAGCACCCGAAACAAGGTGCGGCCACGGAGTTTGACAGCCATGTGCTTCTGGCACACATGTGCAATCATGTACGGAATACCATACAAAACACAGTACCGCACACAGTAACGTTACGGTCGAGCAAGCGCTGCTGTTCAGATGAAAAGAACTCCCGTCCGTTTGTTCGACAGGAACCGGAAGGTCCCAAGAGTGAGCGCTCGTGCGCACTGGCCGCTAGCCCCGATCGGGCAGACCCCCACAATCGCTTCGAGGAACCGACACCCCCCCTGTCAAGCTGCTCGGTCGAGGGTTTGCTCTCCCCACCACTGAGAGCGCTCAGCAACCAGCGCCTGAGTTGTGACAAACGCGCTGGCTCCTATTCCCTGCATTTCTTTTTCTGCTGCTTTTTTCCCACCTTGCGCTTCCCCTTTATGTCTGGGATATCCCAAGGGGACCGAGCTAAAAATTTGCTGTTGTTCTCGAGCCGACATTGCGCAGGAGGAGATCGCCAGTTGACGCTGCCCGTCTTCTTACCCGTACATTCGCGAAGTCCAACTTGCTGTCGCGGTAGCTTCGACAGCCTGGACCTTTATCGCTAACTATACTAGGTACCTTAGTGTATCCGGACCCAGGGGACCCCAATCAGTGTCCAGGCGCTCTCTTCAGGGGGCGCGTTTGCAATTTGCGCCACCCCGGTCGACGCAATCAAATAAACAAGGGGGGTGAAGCCCGGGCAGAAGAAGCATCTCTCCCCCAAAATACCCGCAATTCACGCCAAGACGTTCGTCGAGAGCTCTGGGGAGCATATGATGCCCCTGTGAGCCGAAGCATCCACAGTAAACCCTTTTGCCGGGTCGTTGCTGTTGAAAAGCTCTCTGGAGCATTTTGCAGCGGTTGATCCCGTCGCTCGCGGCTGTTCCACGATCAGCCCTGCGCCGCGCTCTCTGTCGACGGAAAAACACGAGTCTGGCCAGTCCCACAGCGCCGGCTCAAATCAACCGATCGCCCGGCCCCCCTGAACAAGGTCCACGCCCGCAACCCGCACGCCGACAATGGCAAGCTCACCACCAGCTTCGCCCGCCACACTCCCCGCGCGGCCGCTGAGCGCCATGGTTCGTCCGGCGCCGAGGAGTAACAGCCGCATGAGCGTGCACAGCAAAACCGGGGGAGGAGGAAGTAGGGCGTCGGACGAGGACACGAAGACCGCCGTCAGAGTCGGTGAGTGCGCCACCCGGCATCCCGTCTCCCTCGTCACGCCGCCGGCAATCTCGCAGTCGCGCGCGTGTCGCTGCCCCATTACTTCTCGGACGGCTGTATTCTGACCACATTTTGTCCCTCTAGCGGTCCGAGTCCGCCCACCGCTGAAACCTTCCGACCCCGGTTACGAACTCATCCCTCAGCGCTTCCAGCGGTCTATGGTCCAGGTCCAGTCGCCGACCAGCCTGTCGATCGACTCGCCTCAAGGCCGCAAGCTCTTCGTCTTTGACCGGGTATTCGGGCCCGACGTTGACCAGGCCGGGATATGGGAGTACCTGGAGGAGTGCATCAACGCCTTTACCCAAGGCTACAATGTCTCCCTCCTCGCCTACGGCCAGTCCGGCGCCGGGAAGTCGTACACAATGGGGACGTCGGGCCCCGCTGAGCAGGAGGACCCTGATGCTATGGGTGAGTCGCCAATCACCGAGTCGCTTGAGAGCAAATGCCATACCTTTCTCATCTGCGCTCCATGCTGACTGTGGTAGGCGTTGTTCCGCGTGCCGCAACCGCGCTGTTCGAGAGGTTGGAAGGCCCCAAGGGGAATCCCAACCGAAACTCCATGTCGCAACTTCGCACGCCCTCGCGTTACTCAACCCAACCCGCCAGCTTCTCGCGGGGCGAGAAAAACTGGACCCTGCGCGCCTCTTATGTTGAGATCTACAATGAGCAGCTGAGAGACCTTTTAGTCGAGGATCATGTTCCAGCCCACGAGCGCAGCACCGTGACCATCCGCGAAGATGTCAAGGGCAACATCATCCTCGCCGGCCTCCGTCAGGTCGAGGTCCACTCAGTCGAGGAGTTGATGAACGTTTTGAACCAGGGATCCACGCTTCGGCAAACAGACGCAACAGCGATTAACGCACGATCTTCTCGCTCCCATGCCGTCTTCACTCTCAATCTCGTGCAGAAGAAGAACAAGCTGCAGACAGCGCAGGGCGCGGAAAAGCGGTTTTCCATGCCCTTGGAGGCTCTCACCGGGGCCGACACGCTAATAACAACGGACAGCAAGATGCATTTCGTCGATTTAGCCGGCAGCGAGCGCCTCAAGAACACGGGCGCGCAGGGCGAGCGGGCCAAGGAGGGGATTTCGATCAATGGTGGCCTTGCCGCGCTCGGCAAGGTCATCTCGCAGCTGTCGTCGCGCCAGCCCGGGTCCCACGTGTCATACCGAGACTCGAAGCTCACTCGCCTGCTCCAGGACTCGCTGGGCGGGAATGCGATCACGTATATGATCGCTTGCGTGACGCCGGCCGAGTTCCACCTCAGCGAGACGCTAAACACGGTACAATATGCGCAGAGGGCCCGAGCCATCCAGAGCAAGCCGCGGATCCAGCAGGTCGAGGAGGGCGACAAGCAGGCCATAATCGACCGTTTGAAGGCCGAAGTGGCATTCCTGAGGGAGCAAATCCGAAGTGCAGAACGGGGCGGGGGCGAGCGCCGGGCCCTGGCCCCTGGCGAGCGGTCCGACCGGCAGAGCGAGCGGGAGCTTGAGCTGCAGAACCGCCTGCTGGACGCCGAGGAAAACTACAAGGCGCTGAGCCAGCGCCACGCAAAGCTGATTGCCGAGATGGCCAAGGCCAGGGATAACGAGATGGCGGAGAACCAGGATCACGACGAAAACGCGGGCGACAGCGCCACCGAGCGGCTAAATCGCTCCAATAGCTTTGCGCAGGCCGTCGAACAGGTCGTGCTGGAGTACGAGAAGACGATTCAGTCGCTGGAGCACTCCCTTGCCAGTACCCGGGCAACCCTTGCAATCACCGAAGGATCCCTGCTCGAGAAGGAGACCAAATGCGCCTACACCGAAACCATCAACAGCCAGCTTCAGGCGAGGCTGCAGAAGCTGATGGACCGCGAGGCGAGCACCGAGAATTACCTCCACGATCTTGAGGCGAAGCTGGACGGCCACACGTCGGGCGAGGAGAAGAATGCGACCATCATCATGGAGCTGCGCAAGGAGATTGCCCGTGTGCGCGAGAACGAGGCCGCATGCGAAGACTACATCTCGACGCTCGAGGAGCGGCTCGCCGAGGCCGACCAAGATGCCGAGCTGATGCAGCGCGAGATCGACAGGCTAGAGCAGGTGGTGGAGCGGCAGCGCAGCCTCGGAAAGTTGGACTCGCTCCTGTACGAGCTCGACAATATCCAACAGGACGCGCCAGCGGCCGAGGTCGAGAACGGCCTGAGCAACGGCGCGGGCCATCGGCGCACGGCCAGCCGGAGCATTGCAGAGCACTCGCGAACACAGAGCCACGTCAGCCGCCACAGCCAGTTGGAGGAGACCATCCCCGAGAGCGGGGAGGAGGACATTCCTGAGGAGACGGAGGAACAGCCCACCAACGAACAACAACATGCGGCGGCGGAGGCCACGACGCCCAAGCCCTCGCATGCTCGCCTCTCGGATGGCCGTCACGAGGCCGAGTACACCGCTAGTCCGGCGCAATCCAAGTTCGTCGCTGACAAGCTCGAAACGGTCACGCAGGAGCTTCTCGACCTGCGGGTTGAGCACGAGACGACGCTTAACGAGTATGACCTCCTGCAAGCCAAATACGAGGAGGCGCTTCGGGCGCTCGCAGAGCTGCAGGATGTGGTCGATGAATCGCGGCATCCGCAGCGACCGCGGGATTCGGTGCTCTCAGTGACCTCACCTCTCCAGACTCGGCCACAGTCCTTCATGTCGGACGCTAGGACCAGCGAGACAAGAGATGGCGCCCACCTTTCCCAGAGGTCGCTTTCATCCGAGCTGTCTGCCGCCATGGAGTCTCCAGCCACTACCATGGAGTCGTCCGATGCCGAGACGGCTGTGCCCAAGTCCGATGACCGCGTGTCTCCGCCAGCCGAGTTCGCTGGCACTCATGCGTTGGCCGCGGAGGTCGAGAGATTAAAAGCGCTCGCCTCCGAGAAGGAGCTCGCCGAGAGAGAACTCGCCGAGCGGTACGCCCAGCTGGAGGAGCAGCACCAGCAAACCCTCGAGATGGTGGAAGAACTGAAGACCGAGGTCGCCAAGGCCCAGGCCGCCAGTAGCGAAAGCTCCTCGCCAAAGGGTAACACCCCGGTGATTCGCCGCAAATCCAGCCAGAACGTCATGATCATTGACCGTGCTCATCGGTCGTTTGCGTCGCTGCGGAACATTGCGGCCGAGAACTTTGAGAACCAGCCGGATGTGATGCAGAGCTTCGAGCTCAACCTGAATGCCGCCATGCACGAGCTTCACTCCCGGTCCGAGCGCATCCAGGAACTCGAGGCCGACATCGCGAACGCCAAGAAGGAAATGGAAACCAAGATGACCATCATTTCCGGCTTGACCCGCGAACGGTCCAGCTTGAAGGCCGCTTCTCCAATGGACATGGCTATGGTATCCAATCTCCGGGAGCAGCTCGAGCAGAGTGAGATGCGGATCAGGGAAATGCAGGAAGCCCACTCCGCCCGCGAGAAGGAGCTGCAAGCCCAGTTGGCCGAGCTGCACGAATCGCTCAAGCAGGCCAACCTTGCTGCGGACGAAGCTGCCGCGGCTGCCGCGGCTGCCAAGGCGGCTCTGGAATCCGCCTCGCATGCCGAGCAGGCTGCTGAGGCACAGGAGTCCGCGGAACAAGCGGCGCCTGCCGCGGAAGAGACCGCGGCATCAGCTAAGGACGCTGCCGAGGAGGCGGCAGCTCAGATTGAGTTGCGGGAAAAGAAGATTTCCGAGCTCGAGGCCGAGCTTGCCGCCTGGGAGGAGAAGCACAACACTGCGCTGCAAAACATGCGTGACGCCGAGGAGGTGACAGCTCAGATCGAGTTGCGAGAGAAGAAGATTTCCGAGCTCGAGGCCGAGCTTGCTGGTTGGGAAGAGAAGCACAACACTGCGCTGCAAGGCATGCGTGACGCTGAGGAGGTGGCAGCTCAGATCGAGCTGCGAGAGAAGAAGATTTCCGAGCTCGAGGCCGAGCTTGCCAGCTGGAAAGAGAGGCACAACACTGCGCTGCAAGGCATGCGTGATGCCGAGGAGCAGATGCAGACGACGATTCGCGATCTCGAGGCTCAGGTCGCCTCTGTCACCGAGCGGCTCGCTGACGCTGAACGGAAGAAGCCGGAGGAAGAAGAGGCTCTGAAGGAGGCCGAGATGAAGCGCAACCAGCTGATCGACTTCTTGAGAAGTGAGATCGACGAGTACAAAGGGATCATCAACAGCAACCAGAACAAGGTCGCCGAGGTCGAGCACCAGCACGCCGCCACCAAGAAGCTTCTCGAGATGGCCACGCATGATCGCGACCAGGCGTCAAGCGAGCTCGAGGCCCACAAAGCACTGGTCGCCAAGCTGGAGGCGCAGATTGCGGATCACGAGCAGACCATCAAGGGCCACCAAGAGAGCCTGCAGGAGCTGCAGTCGAAGCACGCCAAGGATGTCGAGGAGTTGCTGTCGTCTTCGAAGCAAGACCTCGAATCGCAGCTGGCCGCTCTGAGATCGGAACATGCGGATCGCGTCCGCCGGCTCGAGGGCTATCTGACTGAGGCGCGTGAAGACCTCATGAAGGTTGCCACGCAGGTTGCCTTCGCTCTGGGTCTGGATGTCAGCGTGGAGAAGATCTCGGAACGCATCGAGGACCTTGTCGCAGACCAGAAGGCTCTGGTGCATGAACAGGAGAGGAGAGCAGAGCTCGAGAGCCACGTCGTCGAGCTATCCAACATCAACGATACGATCATGCGTGACCTCGAGGCCGTCAGGGCGAGCTTGGCTGAGGTTCTCGAGGCTGAAGGCGAGCAGGCGAAGAGCCCGTATCCAGTCAAGGAGCAAGTGGCGCTGGTCAAGAAGAAGGTGGTGGACCTCGAGACGAAGAACAAGAAGAACTCGCGGCTCGTCGAGGAACTCGAAGACCAGCTGCGGAGCAATTACGACCAGGTGCAGATGGCAAGCAACCGCCTGTCTACGCTGCAGATGGAGCGGAACGCGCAATTGGAGGAGGCCAACGCTGCCAAGATGAAGCTGCAGTCGGAATTGGATGCCATCCGCGAGGAGTACACCGCTCTTCAGGTAAGTTCTCTGTTCTCTGACAGACCTTGACACGACAGCAAACCCCCCCCGTCCATCCCAGCTGGCCATTCCAACTAACCAACACACGTGGCAGGCCAAGTACGAGAGCGTCCTCGCCAACGACGGCATCCACACGGCCGAGAGCCCGCAGCGCTCCAACTCGCTCACCAACCAAGTCCGCAAGAGCTCCTCGGTGGCCTCGCTACCCTCCCCGCCGCCGGCGATCCCGCTCCCGCCGCTCCCCAACGGCGGGGCGGACCGCAACGCGGGCACCGTCTCGCCGACGCCGCGGCCGCCCAGCAAGGACATCGCCGGCTCGGCGGCGGCGGCGGGCATCTCGCAGATCCAGGAGGACCAGGAGGCGCGCATCCGGCTGATCGAGAAGCACCTCAAGGCGGAGAAGCAGCTGACGGCGACGCTGGAGGAGGCGCTCACGGACCTGGAGCGGCAGCAGAACACCCTCCGGGCCGACTGCGACGCGTGGCGGCGCCGCGCGGGCGAGCTCGAGGCCGAGCTCAAGGAGCTCCGCGACCGGCCGGCCCAGGACAACCGCTGGAGCCTGCAGCAGGTCGAGGAGGAGCGCCGCAAGCGCCGCGACGCCGAGATCGCCCGCGCCCACCTCGAGGAGCGCATGAACACCATCGCCAAGAAGAAGAAGAAGGGGAGCCTCAACTGCTTCTAGGAGGGGCACTGCGGAGCAGCTGCTGGTTGTTGCTGTGCCTGTGCGCGCGTGCATGCGCGTGCCGGCTGCTGGGTCGTGGCCGGGTTTGTTGGTCTTGCTGGTGGTCGGTGTGGTGGGGGCGGTGTCGGTGATGGGTTTTGGTTTTGTGGTGGGAATGCCCCTGGAGGGGACCGACCTGATGGAGATGAAGATGGGGATGGGGATGGAGGCGGATTGGTGGTGGGAAATGATTTTTGCGGGCGGGTGGCATTCTCGTCTTTGCTTCTGACACTGCTGCTGCTGCCGCTGCTGCTGATGCTGCTTGCTCTGCCGGCGAAAGCGGCGTTTTTTCTCCTTGATGACGGTTTGGATGGTTTTGTTTTTTTATTCATGTGTTGTGTTTACTTTTTCCTATATTCTCTTCTTGATTCCCCCTGAATTTCTCTCTTTCTTTCTCTCTTTTTCTTTTTCTTCTTCTTCTTTTTTTCTAGCCCATGCTTCCTGTCTGATTCCCCCAGTATGCTTGTTGTTGAAGCGGACGTTTATATATCCCCCCCCATGCACATGCTCTGATGCACATGCTCATCATTCTTACTATAATGCCCCACAGCACAGATGGTGTATGTTGGCCATGTGTATGTATTCAACGCGCCGTATCTTACCTTCGTTTCAGCCACTTAACTCATGATGGATGTTGGCTTTGTATATGGCTTGCTTGGCTCTCATGGCACAACGTTTTGGCAGAGTGTCCTTGCCGTGGGACCCGTCGTCCTATCACCAACCTGTCTACTACCCTCTAGAGGCTGGAGGTGGCGGCAGTCAGAGTCCACGTCTGCTCCGCCAGATGGACTGGCCAACCATTTTACCAACTCATAACGACCTATAGATGGTTGAACCGTCCTAGCGTCGCTGGGTACTTCCTGGACACGTGGGACGGTGTACAATTGGTGTGTAGCGACGCCACCCGTTTAACTTCGCACGTGGCGGGTGGCAAGCTACCTTAAATAAGTCATCTTCGCATCCAGGGCCATGGTAAGGCGGCTTGAGACGGTGGTCACGGCAGCGTCATCACTGCCCACGTTCGTCTGCTTTGCTGGAAAGTACTGGCCTGTAACGTTATTCCGGTCCTGCGGGCTCTCTTTTGCAGGGTTCGCTGGGGATGCACGAGAGGACGGAGGAGCTAGTGAACGTTAGATGGAGCTAGTCGTTGACAAGTTGCAGGGATGGTGGCGCCTTCGGACATGCGGCAACGTGAGATCGCGCCCCCCTTTCCAGAGAGCCGATTGGAAGCCCCGCGATGGGGCCGGTGAAAGGGGCCTATTGGACACACTGTAAAGTTACACCAGTTAACGTTACCTACCTTATGTTCTACCTGTTGCTGGGGATGGAAGGTGGCTGTCTTGCGCTCCATGGAGAGTCATGCATACGTCCTGAAGAAGATAGGAAACATCTCAGGGCTGTTGTCCTGACGAAGTTGGGTTGTTGTAGTAGCGGCTGTTTAACGGGTTGGAAAGCATCTTGTCAGAGTCTCGGAACGAAGTCCGCACGAAACACGTAAGCTGTACTTGGTACATACTTGTGCTGAGTGTCGGGATCACTGCGGGGCAGAGGTTAGGAAGCCAATCCCGAACAGTGCCGAGACGCTCCAGACGCCCGCAGTCGTCGCCAACCCCGGATTAACCTTGGTTCAGAGGCGGGGAGACGCCCCGAGGCTGAATGGTCAAGGCATCGGCACTGCGGGGAAGATGGCCCGAGTGGTCTCAGAAATTCCCCCTCCGCCCCCCCATAGGTGCTCCTGTGGAAGTAGGTACTGTACCTACATATGTAGGTAGGTCGTCCTGCAAGTTGGATGCTGCTGCTCGACCAACATCGACCAACACCGACTCGTCAAGACGCACTGCAACTGCAGGGTGCCTGACCGCGGGCCAACCGCCGCTGCGTTGCAGGCACGCTTGGGATGGCGGGACCATGTTCTCTTCAAATTAGCCAAAGCGGGCGAGGTCCAAATGCCCCCGCGCACGACGCGACTGATAATTGACCTGATAGTCAGCGCCACCGCAGTGCTCGCCGCAGATGCCCAGCATATGCGGTGTCTTGTTCTACGGAATATTGTGTAGGAGAATAATCCCGACCCTTTTTTCCGAGAATTGGCTCGGCCTTACCACAGTATGGGCTGCAGGCCGTCGAGGTGCAGACCTTCGCTCTCGCTTCTCCCAAACGCCAGGCCTGAGGGTCAGTTGCCGAGTCGCGCCTGCCTGTTGAAGATGCCCGTGGTCAAGGACGGCGCTCAGGTAGCCCCTCATGGACCACCGTGACAACCTGGAAGCTCAGGCTACCTCATGGAAACCTGCCTGCGACAAGCAAAAAGACCCTCATGTTGTGCCCCGCCCTCCGAGCTGCGCAGCGCGGGTATCAGCGCAACGTACACCAAGGTTACTTGAAGCGGGAGGGTCGCCGATGCAACTTCGCGACACTCATACCGCAGGAGTACAGGGCAAGAAAACGGACTACGCACATGCATATCCAGTGTAACCCTATGTTCTTGACCCCCGATGATTATCCCCACCAACGTGACAGACAGGCTGGGTTGGATTGCTCTCCATTTCCGAGAGGCACCAACCACTCGGCGGTCTTTCTTACACCGGAGGGTACCAAAGTGACTGGCGTCCCCTCGTCGATCGGCGTGGCAAATGGCGGCTTGCCAACCGTGCAACCCCGAGGGTTTCGAACCTGTTTCTGTGCTCTGCCGGTCCCAAGTCGCTTCTCAGGAAGAAGAGTCTGCGCGCCCGCTCTAAGTTCCAGGTTATTCGCGCAACTGTTTGGTAAGTGACATCGCCCTTTCCGGCTACACGGGCCCAACAATGGCGACATGGGGATTGGAGGGGGCTCATCGGACGGAGGGAAACCCACCCGAACTACCCCACCGTCCCGGCTGGAGCTTGCCTGGACAGTTCACTACTCGCGCATCTTGGGGGGTGAGATATGGAGTACCTTAGCGCTACGGCCGCAATACAAGAAGGGGCAAGGGGTGTCCAGGTGCTGGACCCCGAACCGCGGACCCATGCAGGCCTGTCCGTCCATCCTGGTAACCTGGTGGACTCGCTGTGTTTCTGTTTGGTCACCCCCTATCCGTACTCCGTCGTTGTAGCTAATACAAAAGCCGGCCCCTTCCCCCTCGCCGCCCTCTTTTGCCGCGTGCTTGACTGAACATTTCTTTCTACCTAACCACCCTCCTGCCGCCCTCTGTCTGTCTCCGTGCTTCGTGCTCGGTCATTGTTTGCGCCGCTTGCGAACTCACAGTCGGAGAGAGTCACCCACCTAACCCCGCCTCCGTCTTCGAAAAATCGCAAAATCACGACCCCGCGTCCCCGCTCTCCTGTCGACCCCGCGCTTTCGCTGCCCGTCACCATGGCCGAACAAGCTGCCAAGGCCCCTGTGGTGGCCGAGGCTCACGAAGTCGACACGTACCGTAAGCGAACACCCGTTCCGGTAGCGAGACGGACTCTGGAGATCAGCATGCTAACGTGACGCTGCCCTTTCCCCCAGACCCGCCGCAGAAGATGCTCGCAAGTATGTCACATGCCAAAGCTAGATCCAATCTAGCAGCTCTGCGGGGCACCTGGACGAAGGGAAGGATGACAGGCTAATCCGGATGCGACAGAGCACCCGAGCAAGCCTCACTTGAGCGGTACGCTTCTTCCCCCCACCCCCCCCACCCCCCCCCCTCCCCTCCCCTTTGGAACTTCCCTGCGACCCACCAGCCCTCCGCGAACCGGCAGGCGGGTAGCATTCCCGCCGCCCGACAACGCGCGCTGACAACGGCCGATTACTGCAGGTCTCGAGGAGTACCAGCAGCTCTACAAGGAGTCCATCACAGAACCGAAAAAGTTCTGGGGGAGGCTGGCCCGCGAGCTCCTGACCTGGAGCAAGGACTTCCAGACAGTGCAGCATGGGTCTCTGGCGGAGGGTAACGTTGCCTGGTTCCTCGAGGGCGAGCTCAACGCGTCGTACAACTGCGTCGACCGTCATGCCTTCAAGGACCCCGACCGCGTCGCCATCATCTACGAGGCCGACGAGCCGACGGACGGCCGCACCGTGACCTACGGCGAGCTCCTGCGCGAGGTCTCGAGGGTCGCCCACGTCCTCAAGGACATGGGCGTGCGCAAGGGCGACACCGTGGCCATCTACCTGCCCATGATCCCCGAGGCGCTCGTGGCCATCCTCGCGTGCGCCCGCATCGGCGCCATCCACTCGGTGGTCTTCGCCGGCTTCTCGGCCGACTCTCTGCGCGACCGCGTCATCGATGCCCACTCCCGGGTCGTCATTACGTCGGACGAGGGCAAGCGCGGCGGGAAGCTCATCGGCACCAAGAAGATCGTGGACGAGGCGCTCAAGAAGGCCCCCGATGTCAAGCACGTGCTCGTCTTCAAGCGCACCGGCGCCGACATCCCCATGACCCAGGGCCGCGACTACTGGTGGCACGAGGAGGTTGAGAAGTGGCCCGCCTACATCGCGCCGGAGCCCATGAGCGCCGAAGACCCGCTCTTCCTCCTGTACACGTCCGGCTCGACCGGCAAGCCCAAGGGCATGATGCACACGACCGGCGGCTACCTCGTCGGCGCCGCCGCCACGGCCAAGTACGTCTTCGACATCCACGAGGGCGACCGCTACTTCTGCGGCGGCGACGTCGGCTGGATCACGGGCCACACCTACGTCGTGTATGCGCCGCTGCTGCTCGGCGTGTCGACCGTCGTCTTCGAGGGCACCCCGGCGTATCCCAACTTCTCCCGCTACTGGGACATCATCGAGAAGCACAAGGTCACCCAGTTCTACGTCGCCCCGACCGCCCTGCGGCTGCTCAAGCGCGCCGGCGACCAGTTCGTGCGCAACGAGATGAAGCACCTCCGAGTGCTGGGGTCCGTCGGCGAGCCCATCGCCGCCGAGGTCTGGAAGTGGTACTTCGAAGTCGTCGGCAAGGAGGAAGCCCATGTTGTCGACGTAAGTTTTTTGTTGCTCCCTTGTTTTTGGCTGTTGGCGGCCCCCCTTTAGACCAACTTGCGTTTTTCTGACCCGACCCTTTTCCACTTTTTGTGCAGACGTACTGGCAAACCGAGACCGGCTCCCACGTCATCACCCCTCTTGCCGGCGTGACGCCCACGAAGCCCGGTTCCGCGTCGCTGCCGTTCTTCGGCATCGAGCCCGCCATCATCGACCCGGTTTCGGGCGAGGAGATCCCCGGCAACGATGTCGAGGGCGTCTTGGCCTTCAAGCAGCCGTGGCCGAGCATGGCCCGCACCGTCTGGGGCGCGCACAAGCGGTACAGGGACACATACCTCAACGTCTACAAGGGGTACTACGTAAGTGTTGCTGGTCGGAAAGTCTGGCGAGGAGGTGTGAATGAACTTTCCAGCTCACTAACCGCGACCCCTCCTCCCCCTTGCAGTTCACCGGTGACGGAGCCGGCCGGGACCACGAGGGCTTCTACTGGATCCGCGGGCGCGTCGACGACGTGGTGAACGTCAGCGGGCACCGGCTGTCGACGGCCGAGATCGAGGCGGCGCTGATCGAGCACCCGGCCGTGGCCGAGGCCGCCGTGGTCGGCGTGGCGGACGAGCTCACGGGCCAGGCCGTCAACGCCTTCGTCGCCGTCAAGGACGGCAACGAGCCGTCGGACGCGCTCCGCAAGGAGTTCATCCTGCAGGTCCGCCGCAGCATCGGGCCCTTCGCCGCCCCCAAGGCTGTCTACATCGTGCCCGACCTGCCCAAGACCCGCAGCGGCAAGATCATGCGCCGCATCCTCAGGAAGATCCTCGCCGGTGAGGAGGATCAGCTGGGTGATATCACCACGGTATGTTTGTTGTTGTTCCTGCTTTTTCCGTTTGTTGTGGTTAGGATTGGCTTTTCGATCGGCTGTGGCTGACTTGACTGCGTGTGTGCGTGCGTGTGCGCCGCTAGCTTTCGGATCCGACTGTCGTCGAGAAAATCATTGTCGTTGTCCACGATGCCAAGAAGAAATAAGCCACAGGGGCTGCTTCTCCTCCTTTTTCTGGTGGTTGGGGTTGGGCTTTGTCGAGGAGCCGGCTGTATTACTTACCTTGGTTTTATACCACCGTCTCTGTTGTTATGCCTTGCTCTTGATGCGCGCGCTCATCGGGGTCCTCGAGCCATTGTCTCGTCGGATCCTTCCGAGGAGCCAGTGAGCCAGTCAATGAGGACTCTAACTATAGGTACTTGGCATGACGTTAGTTAAGTATCGTTGGGTGTCAGTGTCTGGCTCGTGCAAGTCTTGAATTGATCCTGTGAATGACTTCAGCGTTCGTTCAGCCTTCATACATGGCGTTGTGTTTGGCTTCGGTTGTGGAGGAGTCGGAAGGTGCCGGGCTCAAAATCCAGGAGTGCTCTGCTGCTGCCGGTGAGGTGTGGCGGTGTGATGTTTGGCTTGCCGGATCAACAGGGTGCAGACTCCAGGCTTGTCTTGATAAGTTGGGGGCCCAAAAGTATCCTGTTCTCGTCACATTGCCGAGGAAGCGCTCTTGCTCACTCGGCATGCTTCTAGTTGAATCGACGATGGACTCTCAATGATAAGTCACTGAGGTAGTCCCCAGTCGTGAGTCTTCTTCCTTGCGGGTTGAGACAGGGCACCAAAGACCTTGGGAAGCCTGCAGGCGAGGCGCTACCTCGACATGAAAATCATCTCACCTGAGCAATTGTCAGAGAGGGCGCTGTGCTTGAGCCGTCCGTTGCTGTGGGAAGGAATCAGGCAAGGCTGCAGCTCATGAGAAGTTTCACAGTATCCAGACTCCTGCGTACACAGCAGGGTACCGGACAGACGGGAAGTGTCTGGGTTGCAGAGAAAGACGGTCAGATGGTTGGACTCAGTTGCTTTCCGTACACCACCTGTATCCCCTTTTCCTTGCATCTGTCACACCGCAACCCTACTGCGTAAGTAGTGGTGCAAATGCGAGTATTGGACGGCAAACCCAAAATTACGATCACGCTCTCACAAGGGGTTTCTCTTACACCGAAAACGTTAAGGTGCCATAGCGATGGGGCTAAGTACGGTGGCTTAGAGCTCGGACTCTTCGTAAACCCAAACCACCTCGTAAATTCGCTGCAATCGGGCCCTAGCCACCCACCTGCCCTACCACCGCCCTAAAATTTTCTCTGGCCAGCATAGAAAACAAATTCCCTCTACCCACTAGCCATCTTGCCCTATTTTCTTCCTACGTTGCTAAGCCCTTGAGCCGATAGATCGATTTAGCTATATGCTTCGCAACCTCAATTGCGCTTAATCGAGTTTAATCGTAAATATCTAATATTAATTCTCTACTATTAGAATATTCTAAGCGTAGGTTGCTAATAGTTTTTATAGTTGCTTATTGTCTCCCTTTATCGCCTTTAAGTCACTATCTATTAGAATATTTAACCTTGATCAACTATTACTATAGCGCCTTAGCTTAGCAACTTTATATTTTCCGGTATACCCTTTACCTTAACGTAGACTAAGCGTAAGAACTATAAGATAGCCCTAGAGCTTATAATATAGATTGTAAATAAGCTACGTTAGTCTAAATAGAACAATGTTTAGACGCTATTAGAGAAGTATTAAATAGAGAATCTTAAATTATTAGCGATTTTATAGAACTATTTTCTAATTTATTTCTAAGAGGTTAAATATCTTTTTATTGTTAGGAAATACTTTAAAGGTAAAGAATAAGTTAAATATAAGTAGGACTTATATCGACCTAAGTATACCTTTATAATAGCGATATTTATTTTTCTTAATTATTGTAATCTAACTATTAACTACTAGTAATATAGTAAAGATTAGAGCCTATAATCTACTTATATCTATTATCTACTATCTATTAAGTATAGTAAGAACTTATATACTAACTACTTCTATTCTAACTATAGCTCTAAATACTTATTTATCTAAAGTAGATTTCCTTTATATTTTATAGCTCTAGAGCAATATTGACTAGACAATAGAAGTAAAGGAGCTTAAAGAGTAATAGGAGTATAAAAAGACTAGTAATTCCTAGCTATTTATATTTACTATAGCTATAATAGCGACGTTAATCTAATATAAAATATAGAAGAAGATTTTAAAGAAGACTATTAAAGCGTATACAATAGAGGTTATATCGAGCTAAATAATAGTATCGATAAACAATGATAATAAGCTAGAGGATAATGCTATAGACAAAGAGCTAGAATCGATCCTCTAGGGACAGATATATTAGGTATAGGGATAGAGGCTTAGATTTAGAATAGAGATAATAGATTAGAGTAATAGATATATAATTGGTAAAGGGTTATCTCAATGCTAATATAATATATCTTAGATATCAACAATAACTATTAATAACCTATAATAACTATCTTTACCCTCTAATAACTATCGACCCTCTATAATAACTGTCTCTACCTAGCGATCACTCTCCCTACCTAGTGATCACCCTCCCTACCTAACGAGCACCCTCCCTACCCTATAATCACCCTCCCTACTCTACGATTACCCTCTCTACTCTACAATTACCCTCCCTAGCTAACGAGCACCCTCCCTACCTAGCGAGCACCCTCCCTACCCTATAAGCACCCTCCCTACCTTACAACGCCTACCTCTACTACGTAGCACCTAGCGATACCCTACAATACCTACCTCTACTATATAGCACCTAGCGATACCTAGCAACGCCTACCTCTACCACGTAGTACCTAGCGATACCTCGCGACGCCTACCCCTACTATATAGCACCTAGCGACACTCTACAACGCCTACCCCTACTATACAATAACTAGTAAAACCCCCTAATAATAAGTATATACCGAGAATACTTAGGCAATATATACTTATACCTATATAGACCTAAGATATATATTAATTAAATATAATTAAGGCTAATTATATATAATTAAGTTTACTAAAAGGAGGATAAAGCGGAGTTATATTTATTTAATAGTATTTTTAACCCTATACTACTTTAAAATATAAATCTTAAACCCTATATACATTCTTCCCTTCTAATACAAATATCTTTTTCTTTATACTCTTCTTCCTCTACTTCCCTATCTATTTTACTAATATAATAGGCTATCCTCGCCTTGACCTTAATCTCTATAAGGCTTTTATCCTTAAGCAATATCAAGCTAAACTTACCTATACCTAGATTCTTTTAAATCTTTACTCTAAATATAGGGTTTAAGCTAGTCCAACCTCGTTCTACTCCTATTTAAAATATTAGGGTATTACTACTCGCCAACAATGTACAAGGGATTCTAATGCCCTTTAAGAAACTATTAAAGATAAGTTCTTTACTATTAGCTCCTCTAATAAGAAGATCCTTTAGTATTGTCGATCTCTTAGTTTTATAGTATTAAAAGAGAGTTTAATCAAACTTTATAAAGCACTTAGGATTTTCTAGTATTAAACTAAGGATTAGCTTGCTCTTTAGGAATCTAAGGTCTTTAAATAGATTTAGTAAAGTCTAAGTATATCTATTTTAATCCTTTAGCTTAGTCGTTATAGTCTATAGAAGTTTGTCTATTAGAATATAAAGATCTATATTTTATAAAGAACCCTTTCCTTTCTATCTTAGAACCTCTATTCTAATTATATCCTTGAACAAGTATAAAGAATATAGATATATCGAAGGGGATTTACCTTATCTAGTCTAAACTATATCTAAAGTGTCGATAGCTATTGCAAATTAGTAGACTATAGTATTAAAATCTATATAGGGATCAACGTCTATTTATAGTTTATTCTATAGTACTATATTAGGATTTTTACCTTTATTAAACGCTCTATTTTCCTTTAATATCTCAAGGTTGTTAAGGAGTTTAATTTTCTTCTAATAATAATTTAGTTAGACTAAGGAGTTAAGACTTTAATAATAGTAGCTACTTATATTTAGCTTTCTTTAAGTATAAAGGACTATTGTCGACTTAAACTAAAGAGGAATAAAGATAGAGGTATTAGATAGTATATACCTAAGGGAAGAGGTAAAGTAGATTTCCTTATTCTTCTAGGAGAGGTAGATATCTCTTAACTTTTTAAACGACCCTTCTTATTTAAAGATTACTATACCTTTAGAAAGAGTACTAAGAACTAGTAGATTAAATTATAGTGGAACTAGCTTTATAAAGGTTGTTTAGGTTTCTAGTAAATAAGTTACTATAGTTTAAACTTAATTATATATAATTAAGTCTAATTATATTTAGTTACCTAAGCTAATCTATTATTAGGATCTCTTTAGAAGGCTTTACTATAAAGATAGTTAGAATAGCGACCGTTTACCTAATTATATTGCTCTACTTTATATCTATATACCTATTATCTAGTTTAAAGTTACTAACTTTATTAATTATTAAAATAACTATATTATTTATAAATAGAAGAACTAGTGGTATATTTATATTAGAACCCCTTAGAAGATATTTACCTATATATAGCTAAGGGTAGAGGTAGTCGACTATCGTCTACTACTGTTATATAACTACTAGGAATTCCTTAATAAGCTTATAAAGATTAATAATATTAAGGTCGACCAATATCTCTTTAACGATATACTAACCCTTTACGATTTATTTATAATAATATTCAACGAATTGGTTGGTAACTAGCTAGACTCGCCCTACTTTAACGAGTATATATACCTCTAGAATCGCTTTACACTTTATAAGTCTTAGAGGCACCAACCTTAGTTGCACTTATTTACAAAGCCTATTAGTAAATAGATATAGTTTAAGCTTAATCTTAAATATCAAAGTATTTTTCTAAATAAGTTTTAAAGTAGGGAGGACAATCCTTTAGCTATAGTAATTAATAAATTATAATAGGGTTTAAATCTCGCTAAAGGAAGTAGTAAAGGATAGGATAATAACGATAAAACTAAAGAGGAAGAGGATAAACCTAAATAAGATAGGGCAAAGAATATAGAATAAAGGCCTTTAATAGCTAATACAATATCGTTAGTCGACATTAGTTAAATTAAAAGGCTTACTAAGAGGAGTATTTTCAATAATATCTATCGCTTTTACTAGCTAATTTAAACGCTTTATATTATAAGAAGAAATACTATTTATAGGTAGCTATACACCCTTATCTTTAAACTTAGCTAGCTCCTCTAATATATATTTAGTCTTAGGGCCTAAATTAGAGTTAAGATAAGCTACCTCCTAGTACTTCTTTATATAACCCTTTTAGTTTTATATAGCTTTAGAATAGGCCCTTCGCTTCGAGCTATATACAACTTTAGTCGCTACCTCCTTCTTTACCTTCGTCTAGGTTATAATATCTAGCTCTAACTTAACGATATCTAGCTCTAACTTAACGATATTACACTCTAACTTAATACCTAGCTCTAACTTAATAATACTTAGCTCTAATTTAATAGCGTTAGGCTTAGACTTAATACTCTACTCTAACTTAGTATAATTCGCCTTTAACTTAATAAATAGGTCGTTATCGAAGTTAGAACTGAAGCGTTCTCCTTTATCTTCTAACTCTATTTAGGGCTTAATAGAGCTCTCCTTCGACTTTAGCTAAAAAACCTTTTTCGAATATAATTAAGCTTATTTAGCTTTAGATAGAGGAATATCCTCCTTATTTATAGCTACTAGCTTCTAACTTATTAATAAGTTGAGGTATATTACCTTATTAGGACTAAACTTCGATTTATTAGCTATTATAGCTTAGAGCTTCTATAAAGTTACTAGCTTATTAGGTTTTAGACTAGAGAGCTTAGTAATTGGAACTTATACCTTTAGAGCAACTTGACTAATAAAGTAGAAGTCTAATAGCTTATAGACTTTGGTAATATAGGCCAGTTTAAAAAGCCCTTCGATAAGCTTATAGTAATTAACCTAGCGTTTTAAAAGCGAGTAGGGCTACAACCTATATTTGCTAAGCAACGTGACTTTAGTCTATTGTTAATATATATAGCCTACAACTATCGAAGTAGTATACTCTTTTACCTAGAGTTTAAAAGTAATATTAGCGATAAAATTTTGCTATATACTATAGCCGTCTTTAGCGATACTTTTAATATAGTTAAACTCTACTATTTAATAAATAGAGCTTAGGCTTACTATACTTAATATACTCTAAGAGGTTGTTAAACTTATTAAGCTTAGGCTTATTTTAGAAAGTAAAGAGGAGCTAAACAAAGGGGTAGAACAGTAGGTATAGGCGACTAGGAGCACCTATAGGGTTTAGCTATATTTAGGCTTCTCTAAAGAATTCTCAATTATAATAAGAATAATCTGAGATCAGTAGAAGAGATATAAAAAACAAGTTAAATACTTTGTATAAATGTTATTATAGGAACGACCTAACGTAGAGTAGAAGTAGTATTTCTAAAAGTTGTTATATAACATTGTTAATAAGTAATAGTATTTAATTATATACAATTGAATTTAAGTTTAAATGATTTAATTAACTTTAAAGAAAGGATAAATAAATAGAAGGGATTTTAGCTACTTTTTATATTTATTTTTAATACTAAAGATGTTAAAGATAATTATCTTCTATTATCCTAAGTAATAGGTATATTGCTTTTTCTATTAAAGGTTAGATATAGTCCTAAATAAAGGTTTTTAAGTAAAGCTATTTTAACTTTATTAACTTTATAAAATATAGCTTTATTATATAATCTCTTATCTATTATATATTGTCTATATCCTTTGTTAATGTCTATACCCTATATTTAATCCCTCTCCTTAAGACCTAATCCCCTCTATCTATCGCTTAGACCCTATAACTATATCCCTTTACATTTTCTTATCTATTATTATTTACTGACGCGCCTATTTCTTAGGGCTCCCCCTCTTAGCTTAGAGTTCTTCTACGTCCTTAATCTATTTCTTAAAAGTCTTAAACTCCTCTATCGTCGACTTCTATAGGTACTTAGATATAAAACCTTTAAAGTCTCTAAGCTCCTTCTTACCCCTTTAGATAAACTCTTTATATTCTTTATCTACTCCTATTAATATTATATTGATACTAAGGAATAAAATTAAAATATACCTAGATATAGTAAGTACTAAGTATTTAGGCTAGAGTAGTAATAGTTAGTATATACTCCTTCGCTATATCTATTGGCTAGCTAGTAGTATATTTTATAGAGGCTATAGGAATAGAGGTTACTATAATTTTTATAGTCTATATTCTATTTTCTACCTTTATTAAAAAGAAATAGCGCTATCGCTATAGTATAAATTTGTCTATTAAGGTCGAAGGTCGCTAGTTTCTTTTCGCCCTTTATCTAGACTATCTTTAACTTTAAAGGCTATTAGACAGTCTATAAAATAATTAGAAAACATTTTTATATAATTAAAAATAATTAAGGATAACTAACTAGCTTCTAAGCGAATAGCTTTTAAATATTGCTATATTTAGACTCTTTAAACTACTTTATAGTCACTATTATAAGATCTTAAAGTGCTAAGGCCGACTAACGCTCCTCTAGTATCTACTTAGAGGTCTATATCTAAAGGCTATCGTCGCTAGGGGAAGACGCTATAGTAACTACTAATCGAGGTTAAAGATTCTAATCGACAATGACTTAAAGGCGACTAAAGGCGACTATAAAAACTATTAGTAACCTATATTTAGAAACTTCTAATAGTAGGGAATTAATACTAGATATTTATAATTAAACTCGATTAAATGTAATTAAAGCTAGGAACTATATAGCTAAATTAGTCTATTGGCTAGAGGGCTTGGCAACTTAGGAAGAAAATGGGCCTAGGTGGCTAGTAGGTAGAAGGGATTTGTTTTCTATAGCGGCTAGAGAAAACTTTTGGGCGGGGGCGGGGTAGGTAGGTGGCCAGGGTCTGGTTGCACCAAATTTGCGAGGTGGTTTAGGTTTACGAAGAGTCCGAGCTCTGAGCCACTGTAGCTAAGGCTCATCGTCCCAAGTCCGAGCTCCCTCGCGGGTTCTCGTGTCAGGTCCACAACCTTATGTTCGGAAAGCCGTCCTGTGATTAGGCAGCCGCCCTAGGGCGGGTTTGCTCCCTCCAACACTCCGTGCACTAGGTACGGAGTACATAATCCGTACTGTGTAAGCTTCTCTCCGGTCAGCATGGCAAGGTTCAGGCCCCTTGGCAACAGCGGGTGCACCAACAACAGCCGCGACGAGGGCTGGGCTGTTTGATGGATGCCGTTCTGAAACCTCAACAGGCGGCTCGGCACGACTGGGCACTCGGGAAACAAGCTGGAATAATCTGGTGAAATATCCCCTATGTTGAGGTTGATTGAGCCTGGTTGCGATGAAAATATGCATTTGCGGAAAAGGTAGGCCAGGCAGTGTTGATGGAAACCAAGCTCATTCATCGTCCTGTATCTACCTCGGTCAGGCACCTAATTAAAACTTTAGCTGCCTCGCACCCATTCCCGCTGGAGTTGAGACCAACAGCACAGAATCGCCCGACTGAGTGGCACTGCCTGCGCCCCGCAGGATTTCAGACGCGCCTGCGTTCCTGCAGGGCCCTTTTTGCCAAAGCGGCTCGCACGGTGCCAACAGCTGCTGTGGCTTGCTGCCAAGAACCATTCTCTGCCCTGGGACCTCCGTCGGCAGCGAGTCGACGGACGAACCGCTACACCCAACTGACCAAACTCGGGGCACTGCCACGTTCCTTTTCTTCGTCTCATCTCTACTGCGTAGAGCAAGAAAAGCGCGCATTTCGGATGCTTCAGTTCCGGACAGTTCAGCAAAACTAGCAAGTAATTGTGATGGTATAATTAGTTCATTCACAAGGCTGCGTTTCTGGCCATCACAGTTCGCTCGGTTCGCGCTGTCCTCGATCCCGGCCCTACCTACCTGGCCCCGGCCCGATTTGACCGATTTGACCGACTCGACCGACAAGACGCTCTACGCGACCGCCTCTTGTCCCATCTCGTTCGACAAAGGGATGCGGTAGCAGCTCTCGAGCCTCGGGAACTATGATCTTCAGCACGGCCTTTGCGGCCGTCCTCACAGCTGCCGGATTTTTCATCCAGGATGCGATAGGTGAGCATGCCGAAGAGGTCGTGTTCACCCGCGACGTTCCTCGACTTACACAAGGGCTGCAGCACACTCCGTGAAGCGGAACCCGCTATCGGCCATTGCTCGCATTGAAGATGCTGTCATCAAGACGCCCTCACACCGAGTACATGCTCTTTCGTCCTTCGACGTCTCATTTGTCCTCTCCGACACCCAACAGAGGGTCCGTCTGTCGCTGGAACCGAACCACGACCTCATCAGCGAGGACGCCACAATACAATATCTCCGCGCCGATGGTACCGTACACAAGGTTGAACCTGTCAATAGGCAAGAGCACCGTGTCTTCAAGGGCGAGAGCTTCGTCCAGCGCGAAGAGGGGTCGGAATGGAAGCATGTCGGCTGGGCTCGAATCAATGTTCACCGCGATGGCGACAGACCCATCTTCGACGGCGTCTTCACCATCGACGGGAACCATCACCACGTTCAGACGAAGACGGCCTACCGTCAGACCGCCGTCACCGGGGACCCGGAGCTTGACGAGGCCGAAGACGACTACATGGTTGTCTGGCGTGATACCGACATCCGACCTTCGGACCGGGACGAGCTGAAGCGCGACTTGGCCGGCGCGGCAACATGTGGCTCAGACAACTTGCTCTACAACAGAGACGAAAACAATATCGTCTACCGAAGCCTGGACGAGGCGGTCGCGGACACGGCTTCCGGGCAGGTCAGTCCAAGGGTCATCTTTGGACGCCAGATTGATTCGACGTCCGGCAGCAACGGGGCGGGCGTCAACTTGGCAAACTCGATCGGCTCAACGGCGGGCTGCCCGAACACGAGGAAGGTCGCTCTGGTCGGCATCGCCACCGACTGCACTTACACCAAGGCGCTGGGAAGCAACCAAAACGTGACGTCAAACGTGCTCCAGTTCGTGAACGCGGCCTCGCAGCTGTACGAGAGCACGTTCAACATCTCGCTGGCCCTCCAGAACCTCACCATCAGCGAGCCCGAGTGTCCCAGCACGCCCCCGTCCTCAGCCCCCTGGAACCAACCTTGCAGTGACAGCGTGGCCATCGAAAACCGTCTCAGCCTCTTCTCACAGTGGCGCGGGCAGTGGACCGACACCAATGCCTACTGGACTCTCATGTCCACCTGCAACACCGGCCCTGCCGTCGGCCTCGCATGGCTCGGCGCCGTCTGCCAGCAAGGAGCCCAAACACGGGACAACGAGACCAGCGCGTCGGCGAACGTGGTCGTCAGGACCTCGTCCGAGTGGCTCGTCTTTGCCCACGAGACGGGCCATATTTTCGGCGCGGTCCACGACTGCACCAGCCAAACCTGCAGCGACGGCACCGTCACGCGGCAGGAGTGCTGCCCACTGTCCACCAGCACCTGCGATGCCAACTCGCAGTTCATCATGAACCCTTCGACGGGCAACGGCATCACCAAGTTCTCGCCCTGCAGCATCGGCAACATCTGCAGCTTCCTCGGCCGCAGCGCGAACCACGGCAGCTGCCTGACCAGCAACCGGGCCTTGACCACCTTCACGTCGCAGTGCGGCAACGGGATCGTCGAGGACGGCGAGGACTGCGACTGCGGCGGCGAGACCGGCTGCGCCAACAACACCTGCTGCGACCCCAAGACGTGCAAGTACACCCAGGGCAGCGTGTGCGACCCGACCAACGACGAATGCTGCACCGCCCAGTGCGGCTTCATGGCCCAGGGCACCGTCTGCCGCGCCAGCACGGGGCCGTGCGACCCGCAGGAGGTCTGCACCGGCACGTCGGCCGGCTGCCCGGCCGACCAGATCGCGCCGGACGGCCAGGCGTGCGGCAACAGCGGCGACGGGCTGGCCTGCGCCTCGGGCCGGTGCACGTCGCGCGACCAGCAGTGCCAGACCTTCATGGGCGCCAACGCGACCACGTCGTGCTCCTCCTCGGGCTGCATGCTGTCGTGCCACTCGTCCCAGCTCGGCCCGGACCAGTGCTACGTGCTCAACCAGTACTTCCTCGACGGCACCCCCTGCGAGGGCGGCGGCAAGTGCTCCAACGGCAACTGCCAGGGCAGCTCCCTGTGGCGCCAGATCCTCGACTGGATCAACGACAACAAGCAGATCTCCATCCCCATCTTCTGCGTCGTCGGCGGCCTGCTGCTGCTGTCCATCCTCTGCTGCTGCTGGAGCTGCGTCAGCCGCCTCCGCCGCCGCCGTGGCCGTGGACTCGCCTCGCGCCGCGGCCTGTCCAAGGCGTCCGCCGCCGCTGCCGCGCCCGGCGGGTGGGCCGCCGACTACTTCGGCGCGCGCCGCGCCGCGCGCGGCTCCGGCACGCCGCCCGGAATGCGCCCCGGTCCGTCGTATTCGCCTGTCCCCCCGCCGCCGGAGGGCACGCAGCAGGATATGAGGTGGGAGCCGCTGCGGTCGACCAGTTTCCGGTACGCGTGAGGAAGCAATGGGAATCAATGGACGGACGGAACGGGCCTGGGTTATTGGTATGGATGGCTATCTGTTATGTTGTTTGCTTTGGCATGACACCATTGCATAACTGGGGCGTTTTTGTGGGGGAGGGGTTCTATCTAGGTATCTCTTTGGGTAGCCGGTGGTCGTCGGTCTCCCATCAGGCGTGGGATGGAGCCGCATTCACCGCGGTTTTGGACGACAGTACAATGCTGGAATGATGATTACTGGGTTCGGTATATAAGCGTTGAGCAATGTATGGAGTTGGATCCCGTTTCGGGCTGCATCTGTTTTTCATGTCATTCGCCGTTTCGGTACGGCAGAATAAACCTGAATTTCTACACCAAGTGCCGATGTCCGTAAGTCTACTTGCTGGCATTCCACGACTCGCTCACTGTGACTCCAGTGGAGGGAGAGGCAGCTTCTTGTGAGGCACATGTCAGGCTCAAAGGCGTGTGTATACATGATGCTGGCCGGTGACAATGGAGCATCCATCCTCATGACCGTTGTTGAGTGAGGTTGGTCAGGCGCCATCGGTTTGACTGAGTACCAGCCTGCAATGCTCGCAAGCAAGGTTTGTTAAAAGCTACCCTCGATGTTCGCCCTGACACTGTTATCGACACGACGATATCAACTGCTCTCCCCCTCTCAACCAACACCCTTCTGCGGCTCTCCACCGTCCCCTGCCTGGCCCAACGAATGTTTGCCCCCACGCCCCCTCCTCGGAAGCAGAGTCTCGAGCCAGCAACAACGACAGCGTCCCCTTCCCCCCCCCCCCCCCCCCCCCCTCCTCCCTTTTTTTTTTTTTTTCTTTTTTTTTTTTCACTGCGGGCTTGGAGCGCTCAATGGGGCAATGGGCGGCCGCCCAAGGCGTATCGCGTCGTTGGCGACTCCCGGTCTCGCTGGGAAGGTTCAGACCCAGAACAGAGCCATTCTAGAGGACCACGAGGGGGGCAAGAGCCATGAGGACGATCGCGAGCAGGGACGGAAATCCATTGCGGCACGAGGAACGTAGCCTCGTCTGGTAGAAACCGAGAACAAAAAACGTATGCAGGGTATACAGCAAAGCGGTTGTGTGTCTGGCCAAGTCTGCCCGCATCATCCTCGCCGGCGACGAAGTCCCACGCCCGGCTGGGGCAATGTTGGGCTGATTGGTGAGAGCTCAGCGATCTATGGCTCCCAAAACGGCGGAGGCTGCGGTCACAGCGCGGATCTAGCTTGTTCCCAAAGCGTGAATGCCGTCGACGCGGGTATTAGGCCTAGTCCATGACATCGTCCTAGTCGTACGGCGGGGTGCCGGGTAGCCGTTGTATGTCGGAGAGAACTTTGTTGTTCGAAGAGGCTAGTTAATCACTAGCCAGTCGGGGATCGAGCGGGCCGCCTCTCCTTCTGTCAGCGGGAATGGCGGGGGTTCTGGCGGGCAGAGGTGCTGGCAGCAGTGGCGGTGTGGGCTGACTCCTCTTGGTCGAAGCCGCAGAGCATCTTTGTGAAATAAAGGCGTGCGGCCGCGACGCTCTAGATGGCTTGTTAGAATTTCTCTGCTGGTGAAACTCGTCTAGCAGGGAGAGTGAAATCACACTCACAGATCCTGTGGACTGGGCATGCATCAGAAGCAGCTCCGGGTTGTCCAAGAAGGCCATGGCCTTTTGGCGACGCTCGACCGCAGCGAAGTCCTCCTTCTCGGGACTGGTTGGAGAGGGGTAAGGAAGGAGTCAGCGATGGGACTACAAGAAGCTACGAAAAGTGTGGGCGGCCGAGGCCGAGGAAAAACCATTACTCACCGGCCATGGCCCAGGAGCAGCTTCGCCGCGGACCCCGACTCGCGGTCAGCGAGTTCAGTGAGCTCGCCGTCTGAGCCGTCGCTGGACTGGTACGGGTCTTTGCCCCGTGCCTGCCGGTCTCTCATTTCGGGCGTGAAAGTGTCATCCGTGGCGGAGGATGATGTGGAGCTCACGAAGGACTGGTTGAACTGCCGTCTTGGTGCAGGTGGCGCAAAATATCCAATGCCCAGGGACGAGCCAGAGGGGCCGCTATGCGCCATGCTTGGATATGGTAACTAACTGATGACAAAAAAGGCACTTGAAGATCCGTCTGTCGTAGGGCCTGGAGCGGGGGTCTTGCGCCGTCCTAGCCTGCGGGCGGAACGGGCTGAGCCGACTTAATAATAAGTGGGAGTCGAGCACACACCTTCAAAAGAGATGACTTCGAGCCAGGCTGGCTGTGTTTTGTGTTGGTCAACCGTTGCTGTCTTGTCAGTTGCCGCTTTGAGGTGACGTTAGGAGGAGGGAACGGAAAAGGTGGGGCTGACGACATGCATACCGCAAGTACGGAATAGAGGTTATGAGAATGGGGACCGCTATGCTGCATCTTTGCACCCAATATCATTTGAACCACTGATTAAGATTTAAAAGACCTTCGAGATACCGAGAGACCCAGAGAAGAATCAGGCCAAGGCAAAAAATCAGAGAAGCTAGCACCCTTTTACGCTCAACCTGTACCACATAGTGTGAATACAATGCCGGCCTCAATCAACTCTCCACAGCCAGCGCCTTCACCCCGACCAGCTTCGCCCCCTTCCCCTTCCCCTCCGTCGTGACAACCCAATACTCCGCCTTGACGCCCTCCCTGTTCACCCTGTACACCCGCACATCATTGCCCTGCCCGGCCTCCCTGACCGCATCAATCACCTCCTTATACAGCCCGTGCCGATCCCAGTCCACCGGGTCAAGGATCTCGATCTCCGCATTCTCCGGATCCCAGTGCTCAATCAGCCGCGCAAACTCCTCTGTGTGTTTAAATCGCCAACGTTAGCAGAGGCATCACCGGAACCCTCCCAAGTCTCAAGCCCACGTTCAAGAAAGACGGAAGAGAGAGAGAGAGAGAGAGAGAGAGATAGAGAATGAGATAGGGAGAGACAGAGACCTACCCTCATCAGGCAACCCCCGGCCCGCATCATCCTCCCACCGGATCGCAACCGGCTCAAACGGCTCGTCCGCATCGCTGACGTAGAACACGTCGCGCGCACACAGCCTCGCCAGCGGCGCCGGCACCTCCACGCCGGCCTGCGTCGTCCTGAACCCCCTGCCCTCCGCCTTCGGCGTCATATTCTCCGATCCCGTCGCTGCGGCGGAGACACTACTACTGCCCTTGGCGGGGTCCTCGTTGGCCTTGTCCAGGAAGGCGAGGTACGCCTGGTCCGCGCTGTTGTTGTTGTTGTTGTTGTTGTTGTTGTTGTCCGCGGCGGAGGAAGAAGTCATTTCTTCTTCTTCTTTCCTCAGCGGTGGGGTAGTAGTAGTATCGGTGTTGGTGCTGCCGGGGGTGGTGCTGAAGGCTCGTTTCCTCGGAGTAGTAGGAACAGTTGCGGATGTTATTGAGGCGAAATTAGAAGATGGGAGTGTTGAAATCGGCAATATTGTTGTTGTTCCTAACCGGTAAGTCGTCGTCGCCGTAGTCGTCGCGGGGCTCGATGAACACAGTGGACGGACCGACGTTTGCCGAGAGAGAGGAGGGAGGCTTTGGACTGCAAGAGCAAGCCGTGGCTGCGCTGGACGCGGGCGGAAAGAACTGGCGCGGCTTTTGCACAAGAATCGAATCGGGATGAAGTGTTGCTCTTGGGAAGTCTTTGGAGGCGGCTTCTTCAAGCATTCTCTCAACAAACTGGCTCGGCTGGAGAGTTTTGGCACCATGGTGAGTGAGTGGTCAGAGGTGCGGCCGGCGGCTGCGCGAACAATGATGTAACCTCTGTTCCGCCATTGAACATCCTGGGCGCACAGCAACTGAGCCTTGGCGGGGCATCAGGCTTCTCTTACTTGACTTGGGTCGTCGTTAAAGAGGTCCCGCCAAGACTAATTTCGGAGACTGCCGCTTACAAGTATTTACAATCGCCACGGGGTAAGCGGGCCGCGACGACTTAGAGCAACATCAACGAAGAATTGCAAGGACTCGTCGCAACAACTTCGCGAAACCTCAACCAAATCGAAAAAAAAAAAAAAAAAAAAAAAAAAAAAAAAAAAAAAAAAAAAAACAAGGGTTAACCCGCACCCTAACCTTAACCCGAATCCTAACTATTAACCCAAACCCTAACCAGCGGGGGGCTGGCGCCGCCCCCCGCACCCCCGGCGAACTAACCCTTGGCGATAGTGCAAACCCCTTGGCGGTCTTGGCGGGGTACTGACGCTGTAAAAACATTGCCGACAATTGGCCGAAATTAGTCTTGGCGGGACCTCTTTAACGTCTACCCTTGACTTGACAACCCCACTGGGAACAGGGGCAGAAACAGGTTCGGTCGCAACCGGTGTGTTAGTGCTGATGGCTAAAGAGGTCCCGCCAAGACTAATTTCCAGCCCTGGTCTTACACCGTCAGTACGCAGCCACCATCGCCACGGGGTTTGCACTATCGCCACGGGTTAGTGCGCCGGGGGTGCGGGGGGCGGCGCTAGCCCCTCGCGGTTAGGGTTAGGTTAGGGTCAGGGTTATGGTTAGGGTGCGGGTTATAGCTAGGGTCAGGTTCTTTTTTTTTTTTCTGTTTGCGATTTGGTTGAGTTTTCGTGAAGTTATTGCGACGAGTTGTTGCGAGTATTTGCGGTTTGTCTTCGTCGCTGATGCTCTAAGTCGTCGCGGCCCCACTTACCCCTTGGCGATGTGTAACAACCTGTAATTCTTAGTGTCTTGGCGGGACCTCTTTAGCCATAACCGTGTTAGTTGCCAACGGAACGATAACAACGATACAATCGCCAACGGAACAACGACGATACGATCTACCTAGGTATGTATCACGGAGCAGCAGCAGTCAATGGCAATTGGTTCATTTTCCCATTCCTCTCATGCAGCCTTCACTAAGCTGGAAATGCTAGGTAGAAAACCATAATCCCCGACCCAAAAGAGCAACGAGAACCGTGACACCATTGCCATTGTAAAACCCGAGAAAAAGAGCAAAGAACCCGAGAGCTGCCTTATGAGCTGGCGGCCAGGTCCTTCTTGAGCGTACCCTGGTACTGCTTCTTCTCCGCCGGGGTCTGGAAAGCACCGTGACCGAACTCGGACGACGTGTCGATCCATTTGAGCTCCACCTTCTCGAGCGCCTTCCTCGACGTGTGCGTGAACATCGACTTGCGGAGAGTCATGACACGCTTCTTGACACCCGGAACGGAGCCCTTGACCATGACGTAGTCGTTGTTGACCTCGCCGTAGCGAACAAAGCCACCCATGCTGCGCCAACTGTTAGCCACCATCTCGTCCCTGCTGTCGCGCCCTCGTGCTCGGCTGAAAACTTACGGAGTGATCTTCTTCTTGGTGACGTCGACCTCGGTGGCCGCATTGTCGTCCGCATCGCCCTTGCCGATGCGGTAGATCTTGTGGTTGACCGAGGTACGGTGGTGGTAACCCATCTGACCGGCACGGGCAACCGTCCACTGGACGTGGGACGGGTGCCAGGCACCGATACAGGCAACCTTGCGGAGACCCTTGTGAGTCTTGCGCGGCAGCTTCTTGGTACCCCAGCGGGCGGTAACACCGACGAAGCCGTGGCCCTTGGTGACGGCGATGACGTCGATCATCTCGTCCTTCTCGAAGATGGTGTCGATCGAGACGGGCTTCTCGAAGAGGCCGTAGCCGAAGTCGACCTTGTCGGCGACGGAGCCGCCGTTGATCTGGATCTCCATGAGGTGGGCCTTCTTCTGCTTGAGCGGCGTCTTGCGGATCTGGGTGTGCGCCAGGACGCGGACGACGGTGCAGTACTTCTTGATGCGCTCCAGCTCGCGCGTGATGGACGCGCCGTTGTTCTCCGAGTGCTTCTTGGCGTACTTGGTGAAGGCCTTCTTCTTGCTCTTGTACCAGTTCTTGTAGAACCGACGCTTGACCTCGTCGCTCAGGTGCTCCGCCCATACGGTGGTCAGGGAGCGCAGGCCGCGGGGAGTCTCGATGTACTGTGTGTGATGCAATTAGAGAACCGAACCCCCTCTTCATCCTCGGCCGGACAGCAATGACTTACGCCAACCAGACCCACAACTATCATCTACGAGAGATGTTAGCCATTGACACACGAAGAGCCAAGCGGGCTGAGTTGCGCGTACAGGTGGGGTATCAATGATTGTCACGGCCTCCACGATCTCCTTCTTGTGAGCCTTCGCACCCGGACGGTCGAGGTCGCGAACGATCGTGGTCATGCCGGCCTTGTAGCCCATGGCGGCCGTCAGGTGGACGGGCTTCTTGGGGTCGTCCTTGGGGAAGCTGTCATCGGGGCACGAGGTCAGCTTCAGGTCTTTTTTTCTGTGGATTCGGATTCCGCGCCTAGTTCGAGGGAAGGACGGGAGTTGGGGCTGTCGACTTACGACTTGACCTTGCCCCTGTGGCGGGCGGCGCGCTTCCGCGGCAGGAACGCCAGAGAGCCATGGCGAGGGGCCTCGTACTCTGCGGCCGGTCAGCATCGGCTGCGAAAACCTCAATCCCGCGATGCCCAGGAGCCATGATGCTTCATCCGGGCGAGCGCTCACACAAGGTTCGTCACCTCGCAATGGCGCTTAAAGAATTCGGCAAAGCATTAGGGGCCTACTCACTCCGGTGAGACATGGTTGCTGAAGTTCCGCGGTTGGGCGTGTTGTTTGTTGGAAAATTCCCCCAGGTCCGGCCACGGAAGGGAAGAAAACAGCTAGGAAATTTGGAGGTTTGGTTTTTTGTGTGAGATTGAGCTGGGGTGGTCCGAGCCAATAGCAGCGGAGCCCTAACACTTTTGGTGGGGTTGGAGCAATGGCTGTGAACAGCGCACGTGACAAAGCCAATCCTTGGCATTTTGTGCTTAACTGCCCCGAGTGAAACTGATGCATGACCAAAGGGAACAAGGAGCAGTCCTCGAGAAGGGGCCGCAAACACCAAACCAGTCTACGCTCCGACCAAAGATACCTAGCCAAGGTCAAACAAAGCATGAAGAATAAAAAATGCAAGACATCTCTATTCACTAATAACGATGTTTCGGAGACGCCGGGCTGGCCAAATGCGCTTCATCGTTTCCTAGCTACCTAGAAGGCGCCCGACCCCCGCCAGCCGTCACGTTACATGATTCCAACCACCCAAAGCAGCCTTTCCTCCGGATATTTTCCCGTATCTCACAGGCACATCACCGCCCATATGTCGAAACCCATGACTGACTGAGCAACAATTCCCTTGGAACGGCGAGAACCACGGAGACCTCTCATGTGCTAGAAAACAACAAACGAAAACGAATAGGAAAAGGGGAACAGAGACTAGACCGATCAAGCGGTCGGCGTTGCGGTGGGTTGCGGAAGCCAAGAAGCGCGTGGGAAAAAAAAACAAACACAGAATGCGAGATCGGGGGTATGTTGGGGTAACACGTGAGTGTGTTTGTTTAGGGGAAGATAGACAAAATCAGTTGCTCTCCGGCTTCTGGTGCAGCATGCCGTTGATGCCCGCACTTGTGGGCGTTCCGTTTTTCATCTCGCCGGCCGCAGCAGGACCCGAGCCGGTGGCAGAGCCGGGAATTATGGCACCCTTCTTGTCCTCCTCGCCGCTGTCATCGTAGTCTTCATCCACCTCCATCTTCCTGGCCGCCCTCTCCGGCTCGCTGACGACCGCGGGGTGAGCAGCAACGGGGTGCTCCATCCGCCGGTCATCGGGTCCCGAAGGGTACTCTTTCTTAAGGGGTCCTGCCTGGGGGCCGGGAGCCTCGTGCATGAGGCCCTGCATTGCGGACGGCCCCTGCTGCATGGGCGGCAGGTGGGCAGCAACCGAGTGCGACTGCGGGTGGTGGGCAGCCTCTGAGGGATGGTAGGCTTCGGCCACGTGGCGCTGCTCCTCGGCTCGTCGGGCGTCCTCCATGCGCCGCTCGTCCAGACGCCTAGCTTCCGATGAGTTTCGGCGGTATGGCTCCAGCCGAGGGGGGGTAGACGGGCGACGATGCCGGACGTCTTCCATGCGCGCGCGAGATTCCTCGGTCGAGGGCTTCTTCGCCTCCCGTTCATCTTCCCACTCGCGCATCCTCTTGGGACCCACTGAGGGCGGGCGAGTGTCATGCTCCCGGTGGAGAGCCGCATCAGCGGGCATACCGGGCTGAGGAGGAAGAGGCATGCCGGGCTCGGGGCCACTGGGGATTGCCTGTTCGACATGCGCTGGGTAGGGAGGAGGCTGGTGCTGCGGATACGCCGACTTGGGGGACGGCATGCGGTTCTCGTGCATGGGTGGGGCCCGACTCTCGGTCCTGGGGCTACCCGTGCGGTACGGCATCAAAGGGTTCGAGGCAGCTCCACTCGGGCCGGGAGCCGAGTTAGACTGGTGCAAGGGCGCGGGGATATGGCCGGCATAGGTCGGATTCCTCACTCGTGGAGGTTGGGCCGCCTGAGGTGGCTGCGGGGCCTGTTGCGCAGGCGGCTGTGGCGGGAGAGGCGTCGCATAGTGCGCTGGCGGCGGAGGGGACGGGCCCCGTCTGTGCGGCTCGGGGACCCTGTTGGCCTCCGGATACGGCCTCACCTGCTGCTGCTCCTGTTGGGGACTGGGCGGTCGTTGACCGGGGGGAGGCGGGCCACGAAAGGGCTCGCGCTCCGTCGCATAAGGGTTCCGCGGCTGCGGGGGAGGGTTGATTTCCGAAATCCTGCCTCCCCAAGAATTCGGACCAGGGCCTTGCGGTCCGCCGTTAAGCAACGACTGTGGCGGTTGCGGAGGTGCTCCGGAGCCCGACCCGGCCCACTGCGGTCCCGGGGGACCAACTGCCCCAGGGGTCTGATAAGCCTGAGGATGGACATCCGTGGGCATCGGCGCCTGGCCCGGAGGGGCGCCATTAGCTTGTCCGCTCCGGAGCAGCTGGAGCCGGGTCTTGATGTGAGGGTTCGTGGGATCCAGCTCAGCAGCACGCTGGTATGCATCGAGCGCGTCGGCGATTTGGTTGTTGCACGACTCGTACTGGCGGTCCGCGAATCAGTGACACGGTACACAAGATGCGTTCCGAAGCTGGCAACTTACAAGAGTGCCCAAGTCATACCAGACTTCTGATATCCACGGGTTGAGGCGGATGGCACGAGAGTACGCATCCAGGGCGTCGCGGTACTGATTGATCTGGTAGTAAAGGACTCCGATAGAGCACCAGAAGGTGGGATTCCGGCCGTCGCGATACACGGCTTGCTGATAAGCCTCGTACGCCTTGGGGTACTTCTGCATCTGCATGTAGCATCGACCGAGGAGATACCAGCTTTGCGCATCCGAATTGTCTGCCTCGTGTTAGATGGTTTTGCACTCTCTTTAGCAGATCGGGAGCTGCGACCCCTTGTGAGGGGAGAACGGAGTAACGCACCAGCTGCTACAGACTTCTCCAGGTATTCAATCGCTCGCTCCTGGCTATCAAAATGCTGGCTCTGGGTGTGATACAGCCAACCAAGCTGCTGGAGGACCTTGGCATGATTAGGGTCACGTTCGAGCACCCGGTGGTAGGCGGCCTTTGCGTTCTCAAACTGTGCCGTAGTCAGCGTCGGAGCGATCAATGCGGGCCATGTCTGCGTTGGTACGTACGTCCTTCTGTTGCTCGTGGACGTGGCCAATCTGGAACCAAATGTCCTCCTCAGTGAGCGGCGGCGGGGGAGAGTTGACGATGTATTTGAAGCACTAGCCAGGGTTAGTACTCCCACTCCCAGCGATGCCGAGCTCTTCGACTTACCTCCAAGGACTCGTTGTACTTCTGTTGCTGCTTGTAGATGATACCGAGCCGGAAGTAAATTTCGTGCGCCTTCTCAAAGTCTGGTTGCATCTTCATGACCTCGGCGAAGGCCTCCTCGGCGTGCTCCAACGACCCGTACCGGTCATACAGGATGCCGATTCCATACCAGAGGCGAGGCTCCTGTTGTTTGATTGCGTGAGCGTCCTGCCAGTTTTGTCGGTAAGAGGTGGGGACAGACCTTTGGGTTCGGAAGGTGGCCCAACGCCGTCTGATACGCATTGTATGCCTGCTGAAGATCGTCCATCATCAGGTAGCAATGTCCTGGGTACCAGTCAGCGAACAAGCCACGTATGAGCCCGAGGCGCAGTGATACGAACCGAGAGAGCTCCAGGCCTCTCCGTTCCTTTCATCCAGCTTCAAGATGGCATTCAGATACTCGGCGGCCTTGGCGAACTCCTCGCGGGTCCTCAGCACCGAACTCATGGCACTCATGGCAGGGATGGAGTTCGGATTCGTCCGGAGGGCGCGCTCGTACGACGCCATCGCATCATCCAAATTACCCATCTGCTCGGCAAGCCCGCCTTTGCTCAAGTGTTAGCAATCTCCCGTCGAGGTAAACGGGGGCATGGCCATGAGGGGAGAGAGGCATCAGGGACAGGCACGCAGTTACCTACCTAGTTGGATCCACACAGCCTCGTTCAGCTGCAGAAGGGTCTGGCGCGAGGAGGAAAAGGACTGCGGCGGCGGCGCGCGAGCCGGTCCCGGCGGACCGTGATGCATCTGCATCTGCATTGGGGGGGAAGGGTGGTGGTTTGCCATGATTCCGGCCATCGCTACCGTCGCCTGACCAACGTCCCCACTTCAGTAAGGCACTGCGACAATCCGACAACTTCAGCGGATGCGATTGATGCTGATCTGATCTCCCGCTCGCCCGATGATTGTTTGCGCAACAGGCAAAAGGGTCGAGTTGAAGAGAGATGGGTGGAGATGGGAACCAGGCTGCGGCACTTGTCGGCGACAGATTATCGTCGCTCAGGTTGGCGCGCAAACGGCACGAAGGTGAGGTGAACGTGGACAGAAAAAAAGTAAAGCCAAATGCGCTAGATCGCAAATTTGGCAAAGTAACGGCAGGGTCGAAGCAGATGAGCGCGACTCACGGTTCTTCTTTGGGCTTTGGGGTGTGAGTCCTGGTGCCGGCTGGGACGTGACCGGAGACTGACGTAGAGAAGGGGAGAAAGGAGGCAGGGCAGGAAAGCCGGGGAAAAGAAATCTCGGGATTGGGGAGGAGTCGGGGCTGGGTTGGTTTGGACCGGCCGTCTGAGGCACCGAGAACACCTTACCCACAATATACAGGGATCTGGCAATTGCCTTCCCGTTCATGTCTCGCAGAGCAGCCAAGTAAGCGGACGAGGGTGGGGCGAAGTCCAAGGTACGTGAAGCCGGCATGCGAGTGTTTCTTGGCTAACTAGACCGACTAAGCACTTGTGCATTTTAGGGCATTGCTGGGGTCCCAGAGGGTCCAACAAGCTCTGAAATCTCTCTGATTCGAGCCCCGCACAGGGCCCAGCGGGAGCGGCCACGTCAGGGCAGTTGTACCCGGTACGGAGCACGGATCACGACGCCGCACCCCAAGTGAGGCCCCACAACCAGCCTCTTCCAGGGGAGGGGGGGTGGCGTTTCCGGACCAAGCGGCTAGCGTACACCACCATTTCGTTTTTAGCGAGTGGGGTCTCGGCGCCTGTGGCGGCGACTTGTTCCACAGCCGGTGCCATCCCATTGCGTCCTGCCAAGACCGACAGGGGTCCGCAGTGCTTTCCCCGTGCCGGGCCCCACACGACCCAGCCGTCACCAACGCTTGCAGCGGAACCCTGCTGCTTGTCCCGGTGTCACCCCCCAAAAATGAAGTGGAGTCGATGGTGCGGTGTGAGGCGGGGGGCGGGAATCGTCTCATCGTCGGAAAATAAGAGCGACCAGGAGGTTATTGGGAGAGATTACGTACCGCGGACGGGACCAGCTGATGCATCTTCGCAGCATGCAGATACACGGTGGCTCTGATGAGATCGATTTTATCAGCATCTTCTTCCATCCTTCTCCCGCCTTCTTTTCCCTCTCCCTTTTCGTTCCGTTATTTCCCTCCATTCGCTCCCTTCTCCGGTTGTCAGGTGGGGTTGGCTGAGGAAAAAGGGGTGTGCGGCTAAATGCCTTTGGTGTGTGACTGACTGCCTGCTGTTGCCCTCTCGTAGTCCAACACCATCAAGAACATCGCAAGCGTTTCTCGATCGCAAAGACGGCAAACGACCAACTGCTTTAGTGCAAGTAACGATATACTACAACTACTCCCGAGGGCGTGCATTCGACAAATTTTGCAGGTCTGCAGAGCTCGGGCTGGTTGGCGGAGCTCTCCCGTCGCTTGAGTATCTGCGAAGGGTCATTTGGATGTTTCGCGTGTGGACGCCGCAGTACCCGAACTCGGTTCCCATCATGCAATGACCTGGAGCTCGAATTGTAAGGGAAGTTGAAACACTGTCCAGTTTCTTGAGCCCTCCAAAGCAGGCCGTCCTGTCAACGCAGCCACAGAAACGGGCGCTAAGAGCGCACCACGGCGACTCCACATCAGCACGTGGCAGGATGTTGACGAGCCAAGATGAACTCTTGACATCTTGGAACAATCCCAAATAGGCATACGACAATTAAGGAGAAAAGGAAAAGCTGGCAGATTGAGCACGGCGAAAAGAAAGGTTGTTGTCCTCGGCTCCGAGGTGGCCAACAAGCTTGTTGTTACCAGGTCCGCGCAAGTGTTCGATCCGGCAATCGCACCACTTTGCCACTCCGCTGTTTGGTGCTGTTTGACGTGCCACAGGAAGCTTTCGTCTCATCACGACTGCTAGTCCTGTGCACATAGCTAAGGTAGTGATACTGGGTAGCGCTCCGTAAGGTTCTTAGTATTCTCCGCGACTTTATCTCGTCTCCCAGCTCATGTCGTGCGAGTTCGGCCCGTGTCACGGCACAGGACCGGTTTGCCGTCGCCAAGACCATCTCCACGCCAGGGCATCAATCTAGCGCATACGCGCAGATTAATCCATCTGGGTCGTTTCCCGGCAGCATCCCGTCTGTATATGAGCGGGTCGGTGATAGGCAATGGAGCACTGCGTGCATGTAGTGTAGGCACCTTGCCTGATGGTGAGTGCACTGTGGCCGCGTCCCAATATCATGCAGCCAGCGTCGAGTTTGAGCAGGAGCACCGACCTCACAAATCTACCTCAAGGCTTCACAGTAAGCTGGGCACCGCCTCGCAGGCGAAGCCTCCCAACGATAGGATCGAAGGAAACAGATGAAAAAGAAGAGGCTTACACTGGAAAAGCAAAAGCTGAAACATGTTATACCCCGCCCCTTTGCTTACATTAGTAAGGCTGCATCTGTTCGGGTACCCGCACGCGTCATGTCCAACCGCTGGGATCCAACCACTGGTTATCGTCCGGTGTGTTAAAGAGTCAAGACCGTTTCCTCCAACGCCATTTGCGCAATCCAAAAAGGACACAGTGGCGGTCTGAGCACGGGATGGGATGGTGGGAGATACGGCAGACTGCTCATGCCCGAGACAGCGAGCCAGAGCGTCGCACTCTCACTTGCCTGCCTGGTTGTGTGTGGACTGTGTATGCGTACGATAGTGTGCTAGCGTAACTGACTACCTTACGTAGTCTACCGCTCTGTCCGAGTCAGATCAGCGTTGCCATCAATTTTGGCTTGAGATGTGCACACCGAGGGGTGGGTTGGCTTTCCGTTCCATTCATCAATCAGTTAAGTCACGCTGCTGGGCGATCTGGTCAATCGGCCCACATTACCAGAATGGAAGGGGGGTGTGCCGCCTCCTGGGCTAGGTGGGCGGGACAAAGGTTCCAGGTTGTGTGCTGCTGCAGCCTGTGCTGCAGGTCGATTTGTCTCGTCAGCTGCGCCTGAGCCATGCGCAACCGAGGCGCGTGCTGACCTTTATTTTTTTTTGCTGCGAGCTGCACCGCAATGCGAGGGATGACGAAGAAGCGGGCGGTGGGTAGGGTGTGGTTGGGTGTGGTTGGGTGTGGGCGACTCCCGCCGCATTGTTGCGCGAGCCACTGGCCCCCGAGAGATCGAGGATCCCCCCCCCCCTCTGCTGAAGTGAATTCTTCGGCTCCTCTTCTCCTCTTGTGCCTCGCAAACTGTACATACACTAGTGTAGCTCTATGGACAGGCTAGTCCTGTTGATAAAGCATCTTCGCTACGCTAGGCGAGGCCTTCCACCTGTTTCTCGGCTCGTTCTTTGCACCGACCGATGGATCCTTTGCATCTTGCTTCGACCAGCCATCACGTGAATGACCCCTGGCGCATGGGGCTTTGCCTCTCTGGTCCGAAAGGAGGCGGCTGATGGAGGCACCCCGCCAAGAGGTCTTTTCCACGCCAACGCACCCCCGAACAAGATCGGCAGTGGGCGTCGCCGGCAGCGTGGTGAAGGCCGGGAGAACAGGGATCCAACACATACGGTTGATGCTATCGGTTCTTTCTTCCCGCTCAACGGGCGACAGCAGCCACACCCCTTCCCCATCGCAGCCTTTGAGCGTTTAACCTTTGATGCTTTCTGACAGACCAACTCCAGCCGACGCACCATGGCCATGGGTCGGACGCCTGGGCGGTTTATGGACGTTACCCCAACTTCCGCGGATCGTTAGACCAGCAGAGTCAGTGCGACCTCCCCACTTGATCCTCGGCTGGAGTGTAGCCTGTTCATCAGCCAACTCATCCCCAAGCCAGGGAGATCTCTGCCTATCTAACTTAGTGTAGGTAGGTAGGCCGGGGATAATTGTGGGAATCTCCGGGAGCAGGCTGAAGACGGTATCAGGGGGTGAGCAGATTGGCTCAATGCTGTTTCCCACGGATACGATCTATCAGAGTCTGCGACATTTTCCTCTCCAAAGTTCACCAAAGTGGTTTGTCTTCACTGAGTATGAGGTACGGGGTACTCCGTGCGGATACCTTCAAACCATGGAACCTACGCAGCCCTGAAGGCAACCGCAAAGCATGCGAGTGGCAATTGCTGCCGGGCGGGGGCGTGGCAGGTGTTGTGGTAGGCATGGATGTGATTCGCGAGCAACCCGCCAAGAAGCCTTTAGAGGCGTGATCGACCGCAAAAGCAAAAGGGGGGAAAGACAAAGCTTCATACCCGCCCGCTCCGTCGGTGCCCCCCTGTCGTGACATTTGTGACAATCCTGCCGACCCTCGCAGAGTCCGGATGATTCTGCAACGAGCGTTGTAGCGAGGGCGATCTTATGGTTCGAGACTCCTTAATTCGTGTCGCCACAAACCCATCGTCGAAACATCTCGGGCCGGGTTAGTTAGCTGGTATCGACTAACGTTGCCCGCCAGGTCCGCTGGAACGAGCAACAGGGGAGGTTAGGCAGTGAGTTGGTGTTCCCGTATCACAGCAGAGTTGACCTCACACGTTAACTAGCCGCCCGTGAGCGGACCTGGGTTTGCGGCGCCATTGCGCGGAGCGTTCCCGGCTGACTGGTGAGCTGGGGATAACTCCACTGCACTAAAGCCCCCTCCGAACAAGCCAGGCCGTCGGAATCCCGTCGTTTTACCGCACAAGGTAGCGCAGCGGAAACTAGTGCAGCAAGGAGAGTACGGATTACCTGTTTTGGACCGAGGAGTGTTTGTAAGTGGAAATGTCTACTCCGGACCACGCTTTTTGGCTCACTGCCCGTAGTGCCCAACGCCTCAGTTTCGGTGCCTGGAGGAGCCATTCTGCTGAACTGAAGCGATGACTCCCCTATCCCGCCCCTTTCAACCACAGATGTACCTTATCCTGATTCTCTCGTTCTCTCTCTCTCTCTCTCTCTCTCTCTCTCTCTCTCTCTCTCTCTCTCTCTCTCTCTCTCTCCTCTCTCTGACCTTACCCTTTTGGCGCATTTTCCCCACCGTTCTTTTCAGCTCTCAGCTTGCAACTCCTTTCTATTGTTCAAGACCCACCCTTCGAGGCTTCTTTCCTCCTCGAGGGGCCGCGAAGATTGCTGGGAACCGTGGCTTGCTTGGAGGAGTAAGCTAGATCTCTAGGAGGCAGAATCAAGTGAACTCGTTCTCGTCCCGGCCGAAGGGGGAGAGGGAGGGAAGGGGGTCAGGAATGAGAAGGCGCATTTTGCCCAGCCTCGGGCATGAACGCGGCATCCAGGAGGCCGCCTCCATCACTGCCTTGCTTCCAGCACCCGGCATAGTCCGATACCGGGGAAAGCAACGCGGCCCAGTAACGCAGTAGGGGAACAAGACGAAACAAAACTTGATCAAACTACAGACAGACGCCGTCAATTATTACAGAATAACACGTTTCGTACACCAAGCAACGAAGACAACCATGGCGCTCCCACAGCCCTCTAATGAATCCTGACCCAGCAAGGGGGGTCGACATCAGTTCGTGACAGTAACTCGCCGCTCCGTAGGCAGGTACCGGTTGCGCTCCCGTTCCCAAAGGTCAAAAGCCACGCGACCCTGCAAGAACCCCCCGTCTTTGTATAACTCCAACTCCGAAGCGGAGCTTTCCCAAAAGGACTCGCCTGCTGATTAGGGACGTGATCGTAAAAAGTATGCGTTCAACCTGGCTTCGCTCCAAGAAGCTCCCCGTGCCTGGGACAACCGGAAGGGAGCAAGCGAGAAATTGCTGAAGCAGCGGAGAGATGATTCACGCTCGCACGCTCACAACTCTGCCCTCACGAGCCGTTCGAATCGGCATCCGGATTGTAGTTCGTCTCGCCCAGCAGCCCGCTGCCGCCGGCGGCTTGCGCCGTCATGGCGTTTGGTGGTGTCACCTGCGGTTGGTTCTGCACGGTGGGCCCCGTCGCCGTGGGGACAGGGGGCGCGACAGCCGGCGGCACCGGAGCGCTCTGCGCGCGGGCAGCAGCATTCGCAGTGGCGGCGTGTAGACGCTGATCAAGCGCCCTCAGCGCAAGCGCCCTCCTCCTTTCGGCCTCAGCGCGAGCACTACCCGGCGCACCGCGGTGCGAGAAGCCGTGGTGGTGATCGCCGCGCGCAGCTGAGATATCGGCTGGACTGAAGGGTACGCAGAGGCGCATGGCCACAAGCACGTTGAACACCTGGGTGGAAATGGCGGAGACGAACGGCCGCACGGGACCGGGGAAGAACTCGGCAATGGCGAAGGTTTCGCTGGCATCTCCGCGAAGAGAGCTCGGCTGAGAGGTGTCGAGGTCGGGGAAGGCGACCTTGTAGAAGCGCAGGTAGGTCCAGCTGACGAGGAACCCGTACACGGCGAGGAGGAAGGAGACGATGGTGAGCATGGGCGTAAGGCAAAGGAGCGTAACGAGGCCAATGTACAACAGCGGGAAGCGAGGAACGCGTAGCGAAAGGAGGCCCCTGAAAAGGGTCACGGTGTGCGCAGGGACGAGTTGGCTGAAAGCGACGAGAAAAGAGATTTGAAGGGGAATGGTGCCGGCGATGGGCATGAGCCTGACCGGAAATCAGCGTTAGCTGATCAACCCAAGTTCAACAAGGACACGCTCGAAAACTTGGTAGCTAAGCACTTACGTCCAGCTCTCGTTGCGCGTCAGGGCGAAAAACACAATCGTAGTGCCGAAACAAAGCAGGTTGGGAATGAGAGAGGCGATGAGGAGGAATTTGGCGAACTCCCGCGAGGACCAGGCCCGCTCCAGATAGCGGCCACCATGGTAGAGAGTGAGACCGGCAATGGATAAGGTGAAGACGTTGTTCTCGACGAGCGTTGTTGTGAGGAAGGTCCAGGGGTAGACGAGCGACAGCTGCGGCACGAGGTTGAGGTAGGGGATGACGATCTCCGAGTTGGCCGTCCACTGGCGGTAGCGGATTGCTGCGCTCAGCACCGACTGCAGCCCCAGCACAATGAGCACGATGCGCGTTACCGGCGGGATGTTTAATCGGGGCGGCATGGTGGCAGCGGGTTGAGGTTCGGTTGTCGGGTCGGCGCCTGATCTGAAGTTTGGGGACGTGATCTGGCGACTCTTCTCTCCTGTTTCGCGACGGGAGCTGCGTGGCTGGCCCCAACTTTTTTGATTGTTGCTCGGCCAAGAAGTTCACGTTATCAAGGACCCGGGGTTCTCCCGAAGGCCTTGTAGCCTGAGGTTCACGGTGTCAAGGCTGTAAACTTTAAACCTGCTGGTCCGTGCGAATGGTTCTCTCCCATTCTCCTCCGTCGAAGTTCGCCCAAGGCGCCGATGCGTTGGTGGCACAGGGCCGGCCTCACGGATGCATGTTTGGGTGCAGAGTGTCCGGATATAGTCCGAGTGGTTGTCTCGTCCCTTCTTTCGGTAACTGGTTACTCCGTAAGTGGGAGTCCAACTCCCGAGAGAGAGCAGCCATTCAAGTGTAACTGAACGCTCCTTCACCACCTACCCCGGGGCATGTCTCCCTCGGTTGTGTGGATTGAAGCCTCCCTTTCGAGGTTGCTTTGTGCGACTTGCCCTTCTTCGGCTTGTCTCCAGCCTGAGGCTCCTTCCTGTCTGTCACACAGAGAGCATGCCGAATACTCCGCGGCGTCAAGCATCGCATCTCGGTTGTATTCCCCACCAGCGTCCCTGGCGAGGCCTCCTTGCTACAGTAGGGTTGTGCTGTGCAGACTTGAGTACCCGCCATCCCGAGAGGGACCGCGGCATCGCCACAGCACCCAGGTGGTATTACGATCGCTGCTTTTAGGTTCCCTACACTACGACGTTCAGGCCCGTTGGAGATTCACAACCTGGAAGTTAATTAGCTGCGCATACAAGTAGGCAGTGTACTCCGAACAGAACAGCGTAATTCACCGGTGGTGTTTCCGTGCAACATGCTCGATTTCAGCCAATCCCTCTTTTACCCTCCGCACCGCTCCCGCTGCCACTCGCTCCCCTGAAACATGATCACCCCCAACCCGCTGATGGCTAAAGAGGTCCCGCCAAGACTAATTTCGGCCAATTGTCGGCAATGTTTTTACAACGTTTTTACGCAACCCCGATCGCCAAGGCGTTTTCGCTATCGCCAAGGGGTTTGCACTATCGCCATAGGTTAGCCACGGGTTAGTTCGCCAAGGGTGCGGGGGGCGCCGCCAGCCCCCCGCTAGTTAGGGTAAGGGTTATAGTTAGGGTGAGGGTCAAGGTTAAGGTGAGGGTTAACTTCGTTTTCTTTTTTTTCGATTTGGTTGAGGTTTCGTAAAGTTGTTGCAACGAGTCTTTGCGATTGTTCGTTGTTGATGTTGCTCGAAGTCGTCGCGGCCCCGTCGTGGCCCCGCTCACCCCGTGGCGATTGTAAATACTTGTAAGCGGCAGTCTCCGAAATTAGTCTTGGCGGGACCTCTTTAGCCATAACCCCCAACCCTGCAAAACGGGTGCCACCCCAGAAACCTCCCCGCTTCTGTCCCCACACCCCATCCTTTCACCCTCAGCATCGAGGAGTTAAGTGTACAATGGTACTCGTGTGCATGCGTTTTCACGACCTCGAAACGTCATCCTCTACTGCACTTTGTCGGTTCCGTCAAGCATAGCTCTGGGAGAGAATCGAGGTGGTGTTACCGGGAGCCGAACGTTGCCGGCTGTGCGGAGCATCGGAGGAGCACCGGAAATATATCCGTGAATCGTTACCGGCTCCTCTCAAGAGGAACCCCTGTGCATGCCGGAGGGACAAGGGAGTTGTCTCCGGCGAAGGTAGTGGACAGGACGGATCGAGTATGTCCCCGAGCCATTCCTTGTCAGGAACGACGCATCATTATCTGGTGAGTAAATGGAAGCTTGAGTCGTCAAGGTCATGTGCATCATCGTCTCTCAAAGTAAGGCTGTTCATCTGTCTGGTTGCAGTCCTACCACGGTAAATAACCGTAGTAAATACCTGTACGGATAGGTACCGAGCGCAGCACAGAAGTCTAATCCGTACAATTACCTGTCATTTGTCTACGGCGAAAATGGCGTGCAGAACCTGGAACTGGTCAGACCTGCATTTTCCGCCCAGCCCGATCTGGAACTCGTCAGCGATCCACAAACTTCCAGGTTGTCCCGGGGCAAGGGTGCACAAAACTGGACAAAAGGGCGCCGAATTACTGCAGACTTGGAACTGAAGACCTTGCAAGGGTTTTCTGTGATTTTCCGTGCTTTTCTGTACTTTCCATTCGTGTCTCGGGATCAAAACTGATTTCGGCGGTGGAAAGCTTTTCCAGTTTCTCTCTCTGGTCGCAGCGCATGGCCCAGCACTCAGCGGCGCCAACCGTGCCGTTTGACCCAGAAATGCCTGCGGGCTGAAGGCTGCTGCTCTGAAGGGCTTAGTTAGTGTGCGGGTTTCCGTTTTAGTCGCCCGCCTCAACAAGCTCAAGCCCAAGCGGCAGGGACCACTTGGCTGGTTGGACCCACCTTCAGCATGGTCCGAACGCTGCAATCTCCAAATCTCGGCCTGGCGCTTTTCGAGGTTCCTTTTCACCCTTCCACGCCGAATCCACGCCCAACTCGCCCCGACGACAACGAGCTCACCGATCCATCGCCCTGCCTCGCGCTCTTTAATCGCCCCCGTCATCATTCGTAGACCCGTCGCACCCTCGAGTCACCACGCATTGCCGGCGTCGGCGCACCGACCATGAAAGAGCTACTTGACACGGACCGGGTCAATTTCCTGGTCTGGAGGTTCGTTGTCTTCACCCATCCATTCCTTCTCGGGCCGGGGCGCCGATATCGAGGCGGCCGGGTGGCTGACTCTGCTCTAATTTTCTTGAAAATCCAGGTATTTGCTTGAGTCAAGTATGTGCACTGTCGCGCCGGGTTCATTTTGGTGTCCAGCTGCCTGTCCTGCGCCCCGCGCGTTGACGGCTGGGACGTTGAGGTGAGACCGGGACTGACCAGCTCACCACAGATTATCGAGAGACTGCCGCCAAGCTGCAAAAGGAGTGGAGGGTCCACCAGCCTCACAGGCAGTTTGACTTCGCGCCCCATGTCAACACGTATGCGCTGGTGTCGCTTTTGAATAAAGGCCTCATCTACGAGGAGCACCAGAGACAGTTCGCTGCTGCGCAAAGGGTACGTGATTTTTTGGCTATGTTCCGCTCCTCTGAGAATTTCCCCCTTCAATTTTGAGCTCACCCTCCTTTTTTGGGGGTTGCACCCGGCATGGAATTGGCCGGCTGTGCTGGTGGCTTTGGGCCCAGGGAGGGGGGCCGCTAATGCCGGGGTGCTGACACTTCCCTTGCAGGCGCTCCGCGATGTGCCGGCAACGGCCGAGGCGGCGCCGCGGGGCGTGTTTGGCCCGCTGAAATTCCAGCCCGAGGTTGATGAGGACGGGGAAGACGATGAGGAGTCGGAACCGGAACCGGAACCAGAGCCCGAGGAGGCAGGGAACCCTCTGAAGCGCACGGTCGAACGGCAGCATCACCGCGAATTGTCGCGTGGGTCCCCCGCAAAGCGACAGCGGCTCAACAACGGCTACGAGAATGGGGCCGATTCCGCCACCACGCCAATGGAAATTGACCACCACCCGGGCAACAATCATGCCTACCCGTCACCATTAGAAGGCGAACAGGGCGAATCACCGCTGCTGCGCACCGAGGGCCCGTCGCGCGGCACGCAGGTCGAGAAGGTGCGCGATCTGACCCAGACGACTGTGTTCCTACGCTTGGGCGCGGACGACTCGCCGGAGGCGAGCGAAAACCCTCTCGTGCTGCACTGCGAGTGGAACCCGCGGGACCCATCGATCTTGGCGAGCGCCGGGACAGATGCGCTAGCCCGCATTTGGACGCTGCCTTGTGGGGCCGCCGCGGACGCGGAGCCCGGTCACGTGGACTCCGGCAGCCGCTCGTTCATGAGCATCGTCGACGAGGACCTGCCCAAGACAGCGATGGTCTCGGCCATGGCGTGGAGTTCGAGCGGCGATCTCATTGCTCTCGGCACCGATCTCGGAAACAAGTCGCGCGTGAGCATCTGGTCTGTTGACGGAACTAGCATGCAGCGCTTCGACGGCCTCGACTCGCCCATCACCAACCTCTGCTGGAGCCCAAACAGCAACTTCCTCCTCGCCATCTGCCCGGATGTGAGCAACGGGCTAGATAGTACCGGCACCTTGCTTCACATTGCGTCTCCGTCCATGGTAAACTCCATGTCGCACGTCCTCAACCATGATCTCCGCGCCGACAGCCTTGATGCGACTTGGATCAGCGAGACCGAGTTTCTCCTTTGTGGCGGTGACCTGTTGGTCTCCTTCCGATGCACAGAGCAGGGCATTGTGCTGGCCAGGGAGTTTCAGACAGGCAAAGACGAGCGCTTCACCCTGGTCGAGTTCGATTGGCGGTCGAAGCTGGTTGCGACTGCCAGCGACAAAGGCTACATCGATGTGAGTGCTTATTCATTGTAGCCTCTGCGCGTCTACCCATTGCTGACGCGTGTCTTTTTGATGCGGCAGATCTGGGACGAGTCCGGCAAGCGTCGCTCGATCCCTGCTCACGACGGCGCCATCACCAGTCTCCGATGGCAGCCGCTGCAGGCGGATCCCACCGAAGATGAGAGATTACTGGTATCTGGGGGTGAAGACGGCGCCATCCTAGTCTGGAACGTGCGCAGCGCCGAGAACAAGCCGAAATATTCCATCACCTTGCCACCCCCGCTTGCCGTCAACAATCTCTCGATGACTCCCGACGGAGCACTCGTCGCCGTTGCGACGCACGACAGGATCTTGGTTTGGAAGCTCGGCGAGCACACGATGCCCAAAGCCAACTGGATCCCGCAGCCAGGCTGGCAGAGCCCTAACTCTGGCACCGACACGGAAGACGTTATACCTTGCTTGGGCTGGGATGCCGAGGGTCAGCGGCTGGTTTACGGCTTGGAGAATAGGGTAAGTGGCAATGAGACTTGTTCGTTCTTCCCCGGCTAACCTCAGCCAGCTTGCCGTCATCAGTCTCCGGTAGCACAAGGGTTTATACGAAGGATGCCAATAGAATCGGGCGCACAGCGGCCTTCCTTGAGATTGGGAACCAGCCCTGTCTGCGGCGAACTGGGGCAACGCCTTCAGAATTGCTTGCTCAAGCTGGGAATGTCCGACCGGTTCCTGATCGAGTGCTGGAGCTGCTGGCGAGACTTAGCGCGCACTCAAGAGAGACATGTGGGCTGTCGCCACATGGTCTACGGGTTCGCCTTTCGGTCGGCGTATTTCGCCGTCATTCGAGGCCCAACTCAACGCTAGTTGTCCGATCGCTTTTCTCGACAGCCTCGGCAGCGAAATATGGCGGCATGCGCCCGTCCGTATCCGTCGACCTAGATAGGCCTAAGGGCTCTGCAAGGTCGACTGAGACTCACAGTCTCGGCTGCGGTGTTCGGCTGCGGAAGTGTCTGGAACCCGCCGCCGTGGACGGAATTCCGCCTTCGATATGGGGTACACTTCAGCTCTGCGACACCGGCAGATGACAGGGCTAGGTGCTGCATTCAAATCCCTTCAGCACGCACGTACATTTGCTCTCGGCACTGACGTGAGCACGAAGCTCTCCTGAGGGCGACCCAAGGTTTCTCAACGGCACTCAATTGTACGGCTTGGTTGCCACGGGACGGTCAGCTCTGGGGACGACTCCCCATCCGCGCGTGTTCAAGTAGCCAATGCGTTGGTTGTCTGCGGCAGGGCGGCAGGATCAGAGGCGGTGACACGAGAAGGATTCGCCCCTGCTCTGCACCGCAACATCACTGTTTTCGTGGACGCGCAAAAAAATCTGGAATTCTTCCACCTTGTCAGGCCGTTTGGCCACGGGGAACCTAGAGCTTCGAGGTACCTGAAATGTGGACAACAGCTTGAGCGGGTTTTGGGTGCATTATGTTTAAAAAGCTAAGCGTTTGTTTGGGACCGGCAGCATTGCTTACAGGTTTCGTTTCCTCACATTCCCGGTGTTGGACAGCGAAGGTGCAGCGCTATGTGAGCAATGTATTTGGATTGTATGACATTGCTTCCTAGAAAGATACTACTGTGGAACGGGTTTCAATTGCCTATCGATCTTTACAGCATGAAGCGCTGCTTGGGGTTCTCGGCGAGATACTGCTTGCCTCCTGCCAATTTGGAGACCTACGGTCACCCTACAGTTGGTCTGGAACCCGTAAGCCCAAGTTGAGGAGTGGTTTGAGATCATCTGTATATTAAACGAGTACTCTATCTTTTTATGCCATATGCTACCATGCCGACCGGATCTATCAGTACGCCTGGCATAGAATCCAACCCCATGTCCCAATGCTCTTTTTTTTCCTAACCTGAACGCCGTTGCTCGAACTCAACCCGCACAAAGCCCCCTCATGCAAACAACTTCTCTCTCTCTGAGGTTCCCCCACCCCGTTCTCTTAACCCCCCACTCTCATATTCGTTCCCTAATGATATGATCCTCACACAGCGCTTCTCGCATCCCTATCCAAGCGCGGCACGCCCGCGCTCGCGCCCCGCTCGAGCACCTCCTTCTCGCTCGGCGGCTCCGCGTCCTCGGCGGCAGGCCCGGCGGCGCCCTTGGGCGGGAAGGTGGGCGCGTAGGCGCTGCGGGCACGGATCTTGTGGCCGTACAGGTAGAAGACGACGGGGATGGGCACGAGGGCGGCGGCGACGCAGCCGAGCAGGGTGGAGGCCCACTGGATGCCCATGCCGTCGAACATGTACTTGGAGAAGAGCGGGAAGCCGGCGCCGGCGAGCGAGCGCAGGAAGGTGTTGCCGGCGATGGCGGAGGCGGCGAACATGAGGTACGCGTCCACCAGGTAGTTGAGCGCCTGCAGGAAGATGGAGGCCAGCCCGAAGCCCGTGAGCAGGCCCGACAGCGTCGGCACGATCCAGTGGACGTCGGGCCGGTAACCGGACCATCCGAACCAGAACAGGCCCGCGGCGAAGGCCACGCCGCCGGCGATGACGCTGGGCAGGCGCCACTCGGGCACGGGCACGCCCCCGTTCGCGGCCAGCTTCCGCATGTACCACGGCTGCTGCAGCAGCACGGTGATGCCGGCGATGAGCTGGCCGATGACCATGCCAAAGAAGGTGAGGCCGGCCACGCCGGGGGTCATGTGGTACACGCCCTGGAAGACGAAGGGGTAGGCGGTCAGGAACAGGTAGAGCAGGCCGTAGATGAAGGCCATGTAGACGGACAGCAGGGTGACGATCGGCTCGAAGAAGAGCAGGCGCATGGGGCGCAGGAAGTTCTTGGTGACGAGCTCGCCGAAGTCTATCTCGATCTCCTCTTGTGTTGCGTGAATCGCCCCTTCAGAAACCCTAAATCAGCTATTACTCCTTTAAGACCATTACAAAGGGGCTGTATACACTAAAACTTACAGTTGAGGGTGCGGCGGCGCAGCTCGGCGGCCTTGGCGACCAGGATGGCGGGCGGGTACGTCTCCTGGAAGAAGAGGAAGTCGAGGGCGAAGGCCAGGAAGCCCATGAAGGACACGATGTAGGACGTCCAGCGCCAGCCGAGGTACGAGGTGGTGATGAAGCCGCCGATGAAGGGGGCCAGCAGCGGGCCGGTGAAGACGGTCATGGAGAAGACGGTGATGGCGATGCCGCGGGTGCGGTTGTCGAACATGTCGGAGAAGACGGCGGCGACGACGGCCAGCGGGCAGGCGCCGAAGAAGCCGGCGAAGAAGCGGGTGATGAGGACGGTCTGCAGGTCCTTGGCGACGGCGTTGCTGATGTTGAAGATGGAGAAGCCGAACATGGCGACCACGAGGGGCAGGCGACGGCCCTTGAGCTCGGAGAGCGGCGCCCAAAAGGTCGGGCCGGTAGCGAAACCTAGAACATAGAGCGAAATGCCGAGGAGGGACACCTCGGACGAGACACCGAACTCAACGCCGACGGCGCCGGTCGCGGAGGAGAAGATGCTCGAGCCGAAGGAGGCCGTCATGGTGGTGAAGCCGAGCATCGCAGCCGTGAACAGCCTATAATTTCGTCCGTGTTAGCTCTACCGTGGGAGACGACCATCACTTGTGTTGTTTGCGGCGCGAGGGGTTAACCCACTTCTTCCTGAGAGGCCAGTTCTGGGAATGCAGAGGGTCGTCTGGCCCGTCGAACTCGACCACATAGTCCTCCTGGTTTGGCAACAGCGGCGGATACGGCTTCCCGGCGCCGAAGGCCGGCAGCGGTTTCTTCCATTCTTTGCTCTTCGGGCCTCGCCCGACAGTCCCGCTGTGCTGGCTCCGTTGTGTGTGGATGCGACTCAGCTCGGTCTGGTAGCGCTCCAGATCCCGCTGTGTCTCAACACGGCGCATGTCGACCCCTGTGTGGGACGACTCCGAAGTGGATGACGACCCCGACGATGTGGAAGGCATGCGCTCGATCTCTTCGCTGCGGCGCTCGTGGAACTCATTGGGACGCAGAGCGGCATCGCGCTCGGCCGCCTCCAGGGCGCGGTCGACGCTGTCGTGGACCATCGTCTGGCCCTCTGTCCTTGTACCGCCGTCCTCCTGACTTCTACCAGGTGGTGGTCGACGGTCGCCTGGCGTGGTGGGAGGTTGCTACGATCAATACGCACAGCACGGAGCCAAACAAGCAACAGGACGAAAGGTTACCACCAAACTCGAGTTGGAAAGTAGATAATGGATGATGTAATAGTTGCAGAGAAAAACTACAGGCCAGGGAGTCAGTCCTGAGTGCGGCAGGAAGATTGAACTGTCGTCAATGGGGATTCATGAAATTCGCCCCTCACCCCGGAAGGCGGGGTGGGCTTCTTAAAAGAAGCAAATCGATCTACACTACTGTACGGATTACGCATTCGGGATCCCTCTGGTATGCGCTTTGCACTTCGCAGTTGTATCCATGGGTCCGGCGATAGTGTTGAAAGGGGAACAAAACCGGAGACCCACCTCGGACCGCCGCCCAGGCGGGCTTGGTCTCGGCTTTCGCGCTTTTTCACGGCCGGTCAGGGGTTGGTTGTCAACCAACAGCCCTACCGATTTCAGATTTCAGCAGCGGCATCCCGCTCTCCCCTGCCAGGCCTGGCAATGCCGAGCTTGCACTTGCAACATCGATGACAAACCTGGAACGCGAGTCAGGCGCTCAGAGTGGGCCAAAGCATTGCCATGGGATGTTCTTATCTCCCGGGAACCGAGCCAGACGGCGCATCGAACATCCGCCAGGGCCCGCCAACTCCATCGGCGACTCCATCCGGGTGCCGTGCGACGAGCCGAGAGTGGAGCGCCAACTTCATACGACTATGCGTTCTGCTGATGAGTCTGCACGACCTTACTCGTGATCTCGCTCGTAGCAGTGAAAAATCCATCCATTGATGCAGTCGCAATCGCAGTGCGAAGTGCCCTGCGTCCACACTGAAGTCGGCCAGGCGCTCGGTGTTCGCCTCACAAAGCCGGCATTGATCCCGGACTTAAGCCGGAAAAGCGTGGTGTGACCGGCCTTGACGTAATCCCGCATCGCCGCGATCGTAGTGTAGGGTGGCGTGCATTGACCAATACAACGGCGCAACCGTTACGACTGCCGCTCGCAACGCCGCATCTTCACCAAACTGCTCCGGGTGGATCATTCTGGCCGCCAGGGAAAATTTTCAACTGCCACTCTTCCTTCGTTCATGTCCGGTTGCTGCCCAACAGCGCCACCTTACTAGGGGTTGCAAGGCCCACCGAAACTAAGTTACTACCTACAGGACAATAGCCTTACATGCACCAAGTATTCCGCACACAGAAATTTCAACCCAAGACGCTAACCAGCCGCGGATTGCCGCTGCTGACCGAGCGCAGCTTCTTGGCCTCACATGGGGCTTTGGGCTGCCCCGATTAGTCTGCCCCGATTAGTCTGCCCCGATTAGTCTGCCCCGATTAGTCTGCCCCGATTAGTCTGCCCCGATTAGTCTGCCTCGGCTCGGCTTCGTGGTGAAGTCGGTTGATTCCGCAGTGCATGGATGCGCCGCGAACATTCTGGCGCCACCAGTGCATGTTCTACCGTTGTGCTGGTACTGCGTAGGTAAGCGTGCACTTCAACGCACTCCCCAGTTGTCGTCTTCCAGCAGGCTCGCAGCCTCTTCCAGACTCAGCCCTGCCGTCTCGGGATAGAATCGCCAGATCAGACCGTACCCGGTGGCGCATATCACGGCATAGAGAACGAACGTCCACGATGGCGTGAACGCATCCATGAGAAGCAGGAACGTCAGCCCAATGACAAAGTTTGCGCCCCAGTTGGTTGCTGTGGCGATGCCGCTGCCCAGGGACCGCACGTTGAGCGCAAACAGCTCGCTCTGCATCCAGGGCACGTTGCCGAGACCCATCGCGTAGCCGGCAACATACACCATGATGCTCACAAGAATGACGGCTGCGGCGCCGTCGGCGGGTGTCTTGGCTGGCGCCGAATCGGTCGTGGAGAGCTTGATGAAGGAGAACCCCCACGCCGCAAGCAGGAGGCCCGCAATCATGAACGGGATCGACCAGAGGAGGATGCGCCGCCTCCCTATGCGGTCAATCAGGAAGAGAGCGGCAATGGTGAAGGCGAAGTTGGTGACCGCCACAACCAACGAGGTGAGCGTCGGGATTGGGAATCCCACCATCGTAAAGATTGTGGCCGAGAAGTACATCAGTGAGTTCTGGGTGGCGTTAGCACGACGGTTCTGCCCGTGTAAAAAAAAAAAAAAAAAAAAAAAAAAAAAAAAAAAAAAAAAAAAAAAAAAAAAAAAAAAAAAAAAAAAAAAAACCGGAAAGCACTCACAAATCCGCACAACTGCTGCAGCCCCTGAAGTAAACAAGCGATGGACAGCGCCCTCCTATTCCTGCTCACGCCAAACAGTTCTTGGAGGGAAGCCTTCCATCCGCTTGCCGCGCCTCCCGTTCCCGAGTTGCGCAACCGCCTCCCTTCGCTCTCTTCCCTCACTTCAATCTCGATCGCCTTAACCGTCGCATCCACCTCCCTCTTCCCACCCTTCCCCCCAAGCACCTTTGCAACCACCCGCCTGGCCTCTCCCGCCCTCCCTACCAAAACCAACCACCTCGGCGTCTCGGGCATAAACGCTATCACAACCGCCTGCACGACCGCGGGCAGCGCGCCGAGGCCGACCATCCACCGCCACGCGGTGCGCTCGTCCCCGTACTCCCGGAGCGCCCAGCCAACCACGTACGCGACGACCTGCCCGAGCGTGATAAAAACGACGTTGACGGTCAGCAGGCGGCCGCGGAACGCGGCGGGCGCGAGCTCGGCGACGTACAGGGGCACGACGAAGCTGGCGGCGCCGACGGCGGCGCCGACGACGGCGCGGCCCAGCACCATGGCCGCGACGGTCGTGCTGGCGGTCTGCACCGCCGAGCCCGCGGCGAAGACCGCGTCGGTCGCGAGCACCACGCGCCGCCGCCCCAGCCGGTCCGCCAGCAGCGACGCGAACGGCGACACCAGCAGCGCCAGCAGCGACGTGCTCGACGTGATGATCGACTTGTCCAGAGCGGTCAGCTCGCGCGAGGAGAGGGAGGTGCCGAGCGAGACGAGCGTGGAGGAGATCACGCCCGTGTCGTCTGTGCCGGGGATGGGGAGCAATGTGTTAGTTCTGCGCCGAACACGGTTCGGATGTGGTGAGGTTGGAGTAGGGTGAGGCGGGAAAAGGGGGGGAGGAAGGGAGGGTGAGCATACAGCCGAAGAGGAGACCGGAGATGCCGGCGCTGAAGGTGAGGAGATAGATAAATATTGTTGGGGAGGCGGCTGCGGCGACATCTTCGTGGACCGTCGTTTCGTCGTTAGGGTCGGGGTCTTGCGACGGGGCCGCCTGGCGGGAGATGAGCGGCTCTTCTGCGCTGCTCATCGTTGCGAGAGCGACGTGGCAGCGGGGATTACCGAGTTCGTGCTGCAACTAGCTGCAAATCATAAAGTGCAGTTCGGCCGCCAGGTAGCCGTCGTTGAATTTGGCTGCGTTGCCGGTTCGCTGTAGAACGTGGGAGGATCAGGTCAAGCGGCCCAGACCGCAGGATCGCGGTTCACGGACGCGATCCGTGGAAATCGGAGGCCCGGTGTCAGCCGCTCACCGCCGGTTCCGGTGGCTGGATCCACTTAGCGCCGCCAAGAGACCTGCCCCCTGGCGCCAGGCTGGCGGCGCGGCGTGCCTGCAACCGCTGCCATTGAAACATCAGCCCTGGCGAGGGGTCTGGCGCTCGGACCAGGGGCGTTTCAAAAGCTCCTTGTCATCGAATGTGCCACCATCGCAGCCAGCAAGAGACAGCGCTCGAAGTTACCCTCAACTCTGGCGCCGTCAACTGCCACCAGTCTAAGCTCCATCTCTCCTTTACTATGCGGTAGAGCTTACATCTAACAGTTAGATTCTTGTTCGCTTCTATTTACACATTCAATTCTTCTCTGTATTCCGGTAATCTCGGCATCTCCTGCCATCTTATTCACATCTTGAACAGCTTCAGCCGGGCTCCCGCCCAGTCCAACCCACGCCTTCACGATGCCTACAGCATATCCCACTCCACCTCAGCGCGACTCGTGGTTTGCGCCGCTCTCGATCGACCTCATCGTCAAGGTCTTCAAGACCACCTTCTTCCACCCATTCGTGGTATGGATTATCCCGCTCTGCTTCCGCGCCCAGAACATGTTCTGGGATGCGCCGCCGATGCTCGTGTCGATCGCCTGGGCCTCGTTCATCACGCTCTGCTGGGCTGCGGGAGTAATCAACGACAGGTTAGCATTCGGCTTGCCGCGCGAGGTTGACCTCAGCGAGGAGGTCATCGTCATCACGGGCGGCGCCAGCGGGCTGGGCCTGCTGATCGCCGAGGTGTACGGCATGCGCGGCGCCACGGTTGCCGTGCTGGACGTGGAGGAGATGGAGAACGGCGAGGCACGGGGCGTCACCTACTACAAGTGCGACGTGACGAATAAGGACCAGCTTGCGCGGGTGGCGGCCGAGATTGAGAGAGATGTACATCCCCCTGCCGCCCACGTTCTTCTTTCCCATCCGTGCTCCGCAGCATGCTGACCCCGTGTTCCTTCCAGCTCGGCACCCCAACGGTTCTCATAAACAACGCGGCGATCGTGTTCGGCAAGCCCCTCCTCTCCCTCACCTTCCCCGAAATCGACAGGTCCATCTCCACCAACCTCCTCAGCCACTTCTACACACTCAAGACCTTCCTCCCCGCCTTGGCGCGCAGCGAGGTTGGCGGCACCATCGTCACACTCTCGTCCGTGATTGGCACGGTCGGCGCCGCCCAGCTGACCGACTACGCGGCGGCCAAGGCCGGCGTCGCGGCGCTGCACCGGTCGCTCGCGGCCGAGCTGCGCCAGTCGCACCCGCAGATCCGCACGGTGCTGGTGACGCCGGGCCAGCTGAGCACGCCGCTGTTTTACGGCGTGCAGACGCCCAATGCGTTCCTCGCGCCCGTGGTCGAGCCGGTCGACGTGGCCAAGGAGATCATCGCGGCGATCGATAACGGGCGGAATGCGGCCATCGGCATGCCGCTCTACGCGCGGTGGATTGATTGGTACAGTGTGCTTCCGCTTGGCCTGCAGGCCGTCGTAAGGAGGCTCGCCGGCGTGGATACGGCCATGAAGACGTTTGTCGGGCGGAAGGGGGCCCAGAAGGAGGGGAAACAGGGCGTGTTGATTCAGGCGTTCTGAGACGGCTCAAAGGCATTGACCCCAGCGCTGGCGTCGGGGTTTTGACGTTTTGACGCGGGGCGAGAATGATGGATGTAATTCTATTTAGCACGGAGCATGTACGAAAAGCTACCTACCTATGCAGCGTTGTGTGCTGTAGCGCAAAAGAATGTTGCAAAAGAACCAGCAAGGACACCAAAGTACCCCTCGATTCTGCCTGCTGCCGGACGCGACATGACCGCTGGACCCAGCGTGGGAAGCTCAATCACCAACCCCGCATCCAGCCTCTTGCTGTATCCCTTTCCTCTACACTGGCTACTGAAACGCTAGAACCTGGCCATCAGGATAAACAAAGTCACGGATCTCTGCTCGATCTGCCAAGACGACGGGGAAATCGGTCCAGGCGGGGAGCGAGTGAAGCTGTCCAGGAGGTGGAGGACGGTGCCACGACGCCGGAACCCCCGGGATCAAGCTGAGACAGCCTTGCATGCGGGAGATACGCCGCAAGGCTGTGAAGGCCGGACAATTCAACATAAGATGCCAGCGCGTTAGCCTATCAAGCCGACCCCATTAAAAACACAACACAGTTTCATTAGAAAAACAACGCACCGGGGGCGGCCCGTGCGCTCCCACCAAAACCTTGTAGCGAGCATCACCACGCTCCCTAGCAAACATGTCGCCACAAGAATCGCTACAAATTGACGATGTTGCTAGTGTTGTTAAAGAGGGCTTGAAAATGCAGATTTGATGGAAAATGCAGAATTGGCTGAAAAGCTCAAGGATATAGTTGAACCAACTCAAATACTGCCCGCCTTGACCGCCTACTGCGCGCCCAAGCCTCGGAGTCGCCAAGTCACATGATCGTCACGTGACACAGTCTTATCGATAAGCGGTCTTATCGATAAAAATCTTATCTAATCGGGTAACCTGAATAACTATAGCTTTAACTACTTTATCCGTCTTTGTAAATGTCCTCTCCTTTAGTAAGCAACGTGGCAATTGACCGTTTGGATCTCTCAATAGTTCCTTTTGCGATTCTTGTTGTGATGTGCTAGCTAGGGAGCGTGGTGATGCTCGCTGCAAGGTTTTGGTGGGAGCGCACGGGCCGCCCCCGGTGTCTTGTTTTTCTAATGAAACTGTGTTGTGTTTTTAATGGGGTCGCTATCAAGCCCATTACGCAGCACCTTGACACCAGGGTTCTGTTGTCAGCACCTATCGATCCGGTGGGTCAAATAAATAGTGGGCCAGCTTGTCGGATTCCACCGCCCCGTCTTCCCCACCTGCTCTGCTGCATCTCACGACCCGCATCAGTCCAACAACACCCAATCACAGCTTGAACCGAGTCCTGCACAGCACACATGTCGTTCGAGTCACCAACAATGATAAGCGTGAGTCTCGACCATACAGGACATGGATTTTATCATTCTGCGCACTCCGGGCTGATACGCCGTCCTCTTCCTCTCCTCCGTAGAGCCAGCTCCTGCACTCCGCTCTCAATGGGTGGAGGGATAGGGGGGATCGGGTTCCAACTGTGCGTGGTATTAGCAACAAGCAGCCCGGCTGCCCTCGAGACGCGGCCCTCGACTCCGAAACGGGCAAGTTCGTCGCGCGCAAGGAGCCGCTGTGCCCTTGGGCCACATAACTGCAGGCAACAAGTGTGTGCCGGGTTATACCTTTTTCATCATATCATATCTTACCCCTCCCGCTGCCACACTTATCGCCAGTCAGCCAACGAACCGCAAGAACCCGTTTCTGAGAACCGGGCGGTTGGTTGGCAGACTGGCGAAAAGTGCGGCCGCGGGATGGTGTTCCTTCGGATGCAGGAGCAAAGCAACAACACAGTGTGAATACTACAGGACAGAGGTACCTCCGTGCATACCTTGGGGTTTCAGGTAAGGTCCAGTAAGGTAAGTGCTCTGCTCTTTAGTCCCGCATTTGCCGGGATCAGTTTGTCGCCAGCCGTTGGTTACCTTACTCTACCAACGCTGCTTTAGGGCCTGTACCTGCTTTGACCAGGTCCAGTGCTTCTTAACCCATTGACTCAGCATTTGGCCGGAGCCAAGACCCAAAGATGTCGCTGGCGGCAATCTGGACACAGTTCTTCCCCCCGCGCAACGGCGCACCTGTCACCGAGGCCAATCTCCCGAGCCAGGCCGGGAAGGTGTTCATCGTGACGGGTGGCTCGTCGGGCCTGGGATACGAACTCGCACGCATCCTTTACGGCGCCGGTGGGAAGGTCTACATCCTCACCCGCTCGAAACAGCATGTCGACGATGCAATTTCACGCATAAGAGCCTTCTATGAAGGACGTAGCGACACGGCAAGACGGAGCGGCAGTCTGCATTTCATCTTTATGGACCTGATGGATTTGGCCACCGTGAAGGCCGCTGCCCAGGAGTTCCTCGACCGTGAATCAGGCCCGGCCGCGAGACTCGACATCCTGTTCAACAATGCAGGTACAGGCGCGCTCAACAAGGCGCCTCCAACACGCCAGGGCCACGAGTACCACTTCGGCGTCAACTCGCTCGGGGGCTTTCTTCTAGCGCGCCTGCTGACCCCGATTCTCTCCCAGACGGCACGCCAGGCTCCCGACGGCTGCGTCCGCGTCGTGTGGCCCGCCTCGTGCCTTGTTGATCTAATGACGCCCAAGGGCGGCATCCGCAGCGAGTTCCTGCGTGACCCGGGGACCGTAACCGACGCAAATGAGCTGTATAGCTCATCCAAGGCGGCCAACTGGTTTGTGGCCACCGAATTTGCCCGGCGCCAGCCCGAAGGGGAAGGGGTGCTACACATTGCCGGCAACCCGGGGAACTACCGTAGCAACATCTGGCGTCACACGCCTGCCCTGCTCTACTGGGCGCTTCGCCCCATCCTCCGTGATCCGGTCCACGGCGCCGAGACGTACTTGTTCATGGCCTTCTCCGAGTCAGTTACGCTGAGCGACGCCGTCGCGGGGCGCTATGTGATCTGTGACGGCAGATGGCATCCCGGGCAGCGGCAGGATCTGCTTCTGGCGCTGCGTGGCTTGAATGAGGGCGGATCGGGAAGGGCGAGTGAGTACTTTGATTGGTGCGAGGATAAAGTGCGCGATTTCGTCAGGTGAGGTGAGATTCTTTTCAAGCGATAATGTCAAATTTCAACCTAGTTGATACATGCTATTTCGTGCTCTCCTCACCTCCCCGACCGCTCGCCGGCCATCTCAAAGCAGCTCTGCTCCAGCTGGTGTTCCACATAGATACCTCTCTCGCCTGGGTCAGGCCGCCCCTTGTTGGCAGTGACAGGCAAGTTGAGCAAGCCAGCAACGGCTCCATAGAAGGCGAAGCATCGCAACCAATTATAATACAAGCCGAGCCGACGGGGCTTTTGTGGTCTTCGCAGTCTTGCTGGAATTCCACTCCAGCTGGCCAAGAACGCTTGTGACGACCCAGTATTGAAATCCTACATGTTCGGTTCTCGGGTCTTTCAGCAGTCTCGGCTCGCTCGGTTGTTTACTGTTGTCGAGGTCTACCTACGTACGTTACTTAGACAACCGCTTTTGCTCCTCCAACGTCCTTCGCTCTTTAGTATCCCGCTTGAATTCTGTTTATTATGGCAGTCGGAAATCTGGGTGTTACTATTATTGGTGTGACAATACTGATTTAGTTCTTGGCTTTGGTCTCACTGAGCCTACGCTTTTGGTCCCTCCATTGATTGTTCCCAGTATAGACTTACTCTGACGGCTCTACTGACGGTAACGTGTCTATCTAGAGCTGCGCGACGGCGCTTACTGTCTGCCTGATTGTCAGCGTCGAAAGCGGCGGACTTGGGCAGCATGCAGTCGAACTTGTCAATACGTCATGGAAATTGATAGCTTTTGGGAAGGTAATGAGACATCTCACACCGCTACTGACCCTGTGCCTCTATCCAGTCACTTACTGACGCCGAATACAGCTTCTGATTGCCATCCAAGTTCTCTGGTGTTGCTCCAGCTCTATGACGAGCGTCCGACTATCCATTTTCGGTCATTACCTCCATCTCTTCTCTAGCAGCATGAGCTTCCGTAAGGCATGCTCCGTGTTGATGACCATCTGTTTTCTTTAGGCAGCCGGGGAGATTCTTGTTGTCTTTCTCCTCTGTCGGCCGTTCGCATTCAACTGGGACAAGACGTCTAACGGGAGCTGCGGCATCCTCAACGCAGCGTATCTGATTGTACATAGGAGCAATTTCGTCATCGACTCCAGCATCGCGCTGTTACCGATGCCGATCCTCTATCGCCTGAAACTGCCCACCGCAATGAAGCTAGGGATCACGCTCATGTTTGCGCTCGGAACACTGCCTCTTTTCCCTTATTCATCTCCCGCACGTGCTGGTCCTAACTTACGGCGAACGAAGCATTTGTGCAATTGCCATTGCTCGGATCGTGTTGCACAAGCTGGCTCTCGGCCTCGACCAGTCCGATTTCACCTCCTCGGGTTCGACGCTCTCTCTCTCCACTCATGCAGGTGACAGTCGAGGTGATCCCAGGCATAACGGAACGTCACGCACTGTGCAGTATCTATTACACAGCAGATCTTTACTTGTCTCAGTGACACCGGAGACGGGCCCGCGGCGCGTTGGGGATTGTGTTGGGTTGGGGGCCAAGGGGCGGGGACGGAACCAATGCTTCCAGGTTGGCTCAAGTTCCGGCGCAATATCAGGCATGCGCAGCTGGGCTTACATGCGGGCGGCATTCGGCCCTAATTGTCTAGGTTCCTCTACTTGTAGAAGGCGGAGGATATGCGGTACCTGCCTTTCGCGCTGGCGAATCCATGAAGCCCTGCCGTACTTGGTGTGTAGCTTTCTGATGTGGAACGTGTACTGCCCTCCGAGGCCTTTGTGAAAGAGTTCGAAGTAGGCCCCATATCACCCGGTGACCGCGGCGAGACTTGGACCTGGAATTCCAGCGAGTGGATGGAAGTAAAGACGGCATACCACCAATGACACGATGCTCAGTGCAAGCATGACGGCTACGCCAACGGCGAGCAGAAAGGACATGGTGCTTCGTTCTGGCAACGCGAAAACACACCTACTCAGACAAGAAACCAAGATTTGCCAAAGTCCGCGCCGTGAATGTTGAGTTACATACGTAGTACACTTCCAGGAAGCCAAATCAGATTATGGGCGTGCCTCTATCGGCCTCGCCTATGCCATTTATGCCGGTTGCCCCGAACTCCCCGGAGACAGCACCAACAACGACGGTCCGGCCAATTCATGTTGGTTGCCCGACGCCCCCAGACTTACACTGCGGCACCTCCACTCCTCACAGGACAGAGGCGAGCTAGGTTGGGGGCCATTGCCAAATTGGCCAGCCACTTGTACGAGCCTATACCTATATAACATCCCGTTGGTGCCGCCTACGCTACACAGCGTAACACTCCTCCTTGCCCCGCTGGAGTAGAGGGCAAAACAGAGAGCAACCAGGTCGTCACGCCCAAGAGATCTCCACACACGTCGTTCTCAAGGTCGAAGTGATGGCGCAGAAAATTGAAGAAGTCTACCAGGACGCTGTTGTCTCGGGACTGCTTCCGGGCGTCTCGGTGATGGCGGGGGACAAGGACGGTAAGTCTAACACCGTGACATGGAGGAGCTTTTGTTTTGAATCGGCCTGTACTGACTTGTCCTTGTTTTCGCCAGGCAACCTTCTCTACTCCAAGTCGCTGGGCAAAGCTAGCCTGAAGGATGGCCGCAACGATGCCTTTACGACGTCGACCGTCTGCGCAATCGCCTCGATGAGCAAACTTATGACGTCGGTCGCCGTTCTCCAATGCGTCGAGCAAGGAAAGCTTCGCCTTGACCAGGATATCCGGCCCCTGCTGCCAGACATGGGCAAGTTTGGCATTCTTACAGCTTTTGACGACGAACGGAATGCGGCCTCCTGCGAGCCGGACGCGACGCCCATTACGCTCAGGATGCTGATTTCGCATACCTCGGGCTACGAGTATGACTTGCTCAACCCGCTGCTTGGAAAGTGGCGTGCCTCGCGTGGCGAAGTACCCTGGAGCGGCCCGACAGTGGAGAGCAAGTCCGCCCTCCCGCTCGTGTTCCGCCCTGGGACCGGCTTCGCCTATGGCGCGGGCCACGACTGGGCTGGCAAGGCCATCGAGGCGGCCACAGGCATGAGCCTAGAGGACTTTATGCATCGGCATATCTGGACGCCGCTGGGGATCCAAGACGATGTCTCCTTCTACCCTGCGACGAAGCCCAGCATACGGGACCGAATGGCGGACATAAGCACCCTCGGCGAACAAGGTTTGCCGCCGGCTGTAGACGCATCGACCTTCGATATGGTGTATGGCGCTACCGACTGTCTCGGCGGCGGCGGCGTGTTCGCCTCTACTGCCGCGTACTACACCTTCCTCTCGGCCGTGTTCCGCCGTGATGCGAGGCTGCTTACAGCAGCATCGTACGCCGAGCTGTTCCGCCCGCAGTTGGACGAGGCCCTGGAGCAAGCTTTCAACGACTACCTTGCCCGCTCGCCTATATACACCCAGTTCCTGGCGCTGGGTATTCCGCAAAGCGTCAGAAAGACATGGTCCTTCGCAGGAATGGTGTGTTTGAGCGGCCAGGAGGGCCGGTTTGCGAGAGGGACCACTTTTTGGGCCGGTGTGCCCTGTGTCGAGTGGTTCATGGACCACGAGACGGGTATCTGCGGGACGGCAGTCTGCCAGGTGCTGCCGCCTATGCATCCGGCAGTCATCGCGTTGCATGAGCAGTTCCAGAGGGGAGTGTTCGAGATGGCCAGAAGCAAGTAGATCACTGTGCGTATCTACAAACCTGAGTACTAGTTACCTGGAAAGCATCTGATTGATCTAATCCTGACCAACCCTGGTGAGCACGGAGGAAGCCTGGAAGGTGGGTGCTGCAGGTTTGTGAAGAAGTGAGCCCTTCTTCGCTAAGCGGAAAATTCTGGGAGCTGGCCCCAAAGATCCAGGCAAAGGTGGATGAGATTTGTGTCCGGCTCGCCAACGATGTCAAGGGGCGGACACGGCCCGTGACGCTGGACAATTTGTTCGCAAGCTACGTTGCCGACGACGTGAACAACGCAGTACTCGTTCGACCGGAACTTCGACTGGCTCGCCCATGCAGAATTCGAGTCGCCCTTTGTCAAGGCCATCCGTGGCTTAAGGATATCGCGCATCCATTCACCCAGTATGAAAAAGGTCCCCACCGTAAACAAGACCATCATACACGGCATTCTGAACTCCGGGTCGCCGGAAGAGGAGTTGCGGACGGAGCTGTTGAAAAGGCCGTGCCATCATTCTCATCGGTGCAGGCAGAGCAAGCGCCCAATGGACGCTGACCATCGCGTGCTTTCATATTGTCAGTGACCGTAGCGTATATACGACATTGAAGAAAGAGCTGGAGATTGCACTCCGTGCCGTCGACCGTCTTGAATTTCGTTTCGTGGAATGTCGTGACTGTTTCGGACGCCGTGTGGGAAAGGCCAGGTGAAGTCGTGATGGTTGTTATGGATCTTGGCCTCACACACGCCACTGCTCTCTAGGCAAAAAGGGTAACCGGCCTTGGCCTGCATTTAGTGTAGCAGCTGTCCATGAGATTGCACTGTGTACCACGTAAGCTACTGTGTAGCTTATCTCTAAGACAGTTGCCCACCCCAGGTAATACCAACAGGATTTGACCAATTACCTTATCTTTCCCGGTAACACACATTGCAACGCGGCGTCGCGGCCCCCAGTCGCTATCGGAAGGCGCGGGGACTCCAAGAGACCTCAGGTCTTGCCTGGGAAGACTTGAAAGATTTGATGCACCCCCCAGCCCTGCATTCTCCTCAACCATGGTGGTATCCCAGCATTTCCAACAACGTCCTCTGCCTGGCGCGATGACCGGTCAGGCAGGGACTGCCTTGTGGGCCGTCGCCGTTGGCGGATGACACCGAGTGGTGTGGTATGCTCCAGCCTTGCCTACATGGGCAACTCACCAACTTGCAGCAACTCCGAGTCATGAATGTGATAAACAACCGCTTCATGGTCAACGAGCTTGGGAAGCCTATAGGTTCTCATCTGAACTTCACATGCCGGCACTGTGCTTTGGGACTTCCTGCCAGAGGTCGGCCCTTTTCCGCCGCATCGCAGGCACCCCGCAACAGTCGCCCACGTTTCCAGCATCGTGGCTGCCACGAATACCTTCTCTAAACGACATGCATCATGTGGTGGGACGACGACTCAATCGAGCAGATTGTGACGAGGGAGTTCGTCTGCAACCGGCTCCTCCCGGAGGAGATTGAGCGCCTTGACAGGCAACTCGGCTTCGGCGAGAACCTGACCGACGGCACGTACTGGGAGTGGATAGAGCAGAAAGCCAAGAAGGTCTTTCTGATCCTCACCGATCTGGGGCTGCCCGATCAGATATTTGGCCTCATCGACGACTCGTGGGACGATGAAGACCTTCCCATTGCGCTTGACCAAGTCGAGCGTCTCGCGTTGACGCCTTACAAGGACGCGAAAATCGAGAAGAAATTCTACCATCGGCAGTTTCATTACCTTTTGCGTCACCTGCAGAACGGTGCCCATCTCGACTACCACGACGATGAGCTCGTCCCGCTGGACGTCGCCGAGAAGAAGCATGCCGCGAACCACAACCCCCATGTCGACAAGGTCATGCTGCCCAGGGAACCAGGCATGGTCTTCTGCCGCTACCAGATACCTCTTGGCCCGGGGTCTCTGAGCCGCGACCAGTTCATTCGCGAGGTCAACGGTATCAGGCATCTTCGGAATGACCACCTGCTTTCGTACTGGGCTTCCTACACACACCGGGAAGCTGGCTACGTCCTGTTCACACCAGCGTCCGAATTCAGCCTCAAGTCCCTCCTCAGCAGCACGCCCGGCTGCCTGAAAAACCTGGAAAAGAACGCGCGCCGGCAAACAGTCATGAACTGGATCCACTGCTTGGCCGACACAGTTAGCTTCTTGCACAGCCAGGGTCTCTCGCACGGGAACATCAGGCCGTCGACCGTCCTGTTTTCGAACGACCATCGCGTCTTCTTTGGCGGCTTTACACGCTTCCACACCCTAATCTCAACCGGAATGACCGACAGCAGTTCGTTCGACAAGGAGGCGTATGACTACGCGGCGCCTGAGCACGGGGACAGACGACTTCCGTCCTCGCCATCCTTCCCCCCACGAGCGGCCGACGGCGGAGGTGGCGCAGTAAGCATGACCTTCGCCGCCGATATCTTCTCGCTGGGGTGCGTGATCCTCGAACTTCTCAGCTTCCTGTTCAAAAAGCACGGCCGGCCGTTCGCCACACATCGTGCGGCAAAACACAAGTCGGCTGGCCGCGGGGGTGCGGTGCTGGACTGCTCGTTCCAGAGGAATCTAGGCCAGGTCGAAACATGGATCGAGCAACTCACCAAGGACGCGTCGAAGGAGGATAGCCCCGTATTTAGAGGGGTCGCGCCGATGCTGCAGCTGGTTAAGCAGATGCTGGCACCCAACCCGGCGGACCGTCCCTCTGCCGGTCAGGTTCAGGCGAGAATGTATCAGATCCTGACGGAGGCGTGCGGCATCGCGGAGCCGCATTGCGTGCACAATTACGGCTCGCCGGAGCTGGATATGGCAAGCCTCACGCTGGGTTCGAGTCCGCTGAGCCCGCCTCCGCCGGGCTCACCTCCGCAGGGCTCGCCTCTGCAGGCAAGCCCTGGCAGCCCCGGCGCCGCGTTCTTGCGGAGGTGGAGGAGCGGATCTTTGGCCGGAGATCGGAGGCGGCGCGACAGCGGAGGAAATAGCAGCAGCGGCGGCGGCGGCATCCGGAAAATGGGTACTTCGGCCCAAGAGGTGGAGAACGAGCGAGAAACCCGGCGGACCCGGAAGGACTCGTCTGCCGGCGGCCTGGGCATACCGGAGATCCTCGCGCGGGACGAGTCCAAGTCGTGGCACCTGCCCCTGTATGCGAGCAGGTAGTGAGTGCTCCGGCGGGGGAGGCAGGTAGGCCGCCGCGACCGTTGCGGGCGGAGATTCTTCGATAGCGCGACATCCGGCTCACAGGGAAAAATGGTCTTCGGTAGTCATCATTTTTGGGGTTGAGATGTTCTTTTCTGAGCTTGGAACGCGCCCTTTCTGGAGATGACACAGCAACCCCAATAACTAACTTCACTTCCCGCGCCTTGGGTATTCAGGTTTCCTTTGATGGTGATCGACCACAGGCAGCGTGGTGCAGGACGAAGTACAGTAAGGTTGTGTTGCTGATCTTGGGTTAGGGTTGGGTTTGGCTTGGTTGCGCATTGAGACGAGAGAGAGCACGGCGACGTCATCGCAGTTTGCAAACCGAGCAGACTGGTGGGAACAGGGTGAGAAAGAGACGGCCTCCAGCATTTTCGTGTCTACACTTTCCACTACACTACACTACTGCATGGAGATACCACCTACCTACTCTACTGCGTACGCGACGGAATCGAGGGCATGCAGAACCTTCCAGCAGCCGGCGTGCGACCGGACCGCGCAGGTGTTTTGGAATGGCGCTCCACAGTAGTTCGTCGAGGCATCCCACCTGCCGCGTCCAGCCAGGTTTCCACCCGACCGAACCCCCCCGCACATTCCTTGATCTGCGAGGATTGTGAGCTGCGCTTCCCCTGTGTGGCTGGCTCCACTGCACCAACTTTGGCAGAGTGTGTTTGGCACTTCCCGCCGCTGCATGGGATCGGGAGGGTTGCATTGGGGGATCCATCTTCATCCGTGATAGGTGATATCCGCCGTAGCGCAAAGCAAGGAAATCAGGGAAGAAGAGGCTGCATGGAGCATTTTCACGGTTGGTGGTGTGGGTTAGGGGCATCTCCTTCGATCTTCCTCGTTATGATCTTGTCGCGAGTTTACGCTTTGCACTCTCCATCTTTCACGGAACCATTTTCTGGCGGATGAGAGCAACGGCCTCACCGGACACTCGAACGCTTCCCGTTTCGGCAAGAACTCGTATGACGCACCAAGCGTCGATGAGCCATTGACCACGACACGCTCGCTTGATCGCATGCGGAAGACGCCGGCAGGATTCGAACTTCCTCAACTGACTACCTGCACCTTCCCGTCGCTCGTTCACCAGTTGCCCTCGACCCCTCCATAGTTCCTTCTTTTTTTGATACTAAACTTGGGGCTGTGGTTACCTACTTTTCAGCCAACCCTGCAGCGGCTGATTTCGTCGTCTCAGCCCGGTGGCAAAGCCTGCGCTAAGCATCGCTTGCAATGCCAGCGAGTACGACGGGAGCAGCTTCAGACTAGAGGAGAGCTTGAAGATACAGACAGCCATATGGTCGCTCAGTGCGGCGGGAGCATTTCGACATCCTACGGCGCATCATCAGCTTTCTACACTGTCCACAGTACATCCATTTCATCAGTGGCTTTTGACAAGCTCCGGCTTGTCTCCGAATATCTCTTGGCGGTCCGAAATAAGCGATGAAGGCGTCGCCAGTGTCTTGGCTTATACCAGCCCTGCTGGGCAGCCAAGCCGCTGCATCGACCCTTGACCAGGTCAGGATTGCTGTGCTCGGTGACAAGCTTTCAGGGGGTGAGAGCGCCGTGCTTTCGGGCAAGGGTATGAGCACATCCAAGCTGGACGATTCGAGAAACAGAAGTGAGATAAAGGAGTCAATGAAGCTAAGCTTAAGCCGCGACGCAGCCATCACCTACCCACAACGCATCCGACCGGACGAAGAGCCGCAACGGCGAGATGGCGTGCCTCGAGAGTCCGCCGGCACCAGCAACCCCATCACCATCGACCTGAACACGCCAAGTCTCATCCTCTTCCAAGTTCGTTACCAATTCCCTGCCCCCAATCGCTGACTGAGATACCTATCATCAACTAACCAAACCACAGAACCAAACCAAAAACGCCCTTTACATCCCACCACCACCATCAGACATTCTCAAAGGCCCATCATCATCACCCATAATAGTCCACGAAACCGCCTCCGCCCCGCCAAACCAGTCGCAGCAGCAACAGCAGGACCCACCAACCCAGCAAACAGCAGCCCATTCCCCCCTTGACCACGATCCAGGGCCAGCTGCAGCTGCAGCTGCAGCTGCCGAGGCGGAGGCGGAGGCGGAGGCCGCTAGCGCCACCATTTCTCGTGCCAATGTTGCTGGTGCCGGCAGTAACAGCAGCAACAGCCCCGCGCCAGCGAACCGGGCCATCGCGGGCATGGGGGCCGGGTTGCTGGGCGTGATGGTGATATTTACCGTGTTTCTATGACGTGACATCTTTTTTTGGGGGCATCTTTTTACCCCCTTCTTTCTTCGTTCATTGACTTTTCAGGTTTTGGGTGCTGAGTCAGGTCCTGGTTACGACCGGTTTTTTTTGACAGTTGGGGGTTGGGATGTGCTGGCGGGACCCTACACACGGCAGTTACGGTCGGTAAACGGCGTTAGGGGGAACCGGGTGAGCGCTTGGGGCTTGGGTCTTGCATATGTGCTTGGATGATACCTGCGAGGGATGGTTCAGTTGCATGATGTGGTGGACGAGTCAGGGAGGAGGAGTTTGGTTGTCGAATTGGTGGCCTGGTTCGGACGGGATGGCGCTACCGTGATGCTGCGGGTTCACTGCATGTGGTGAGCGGGTTATGTGTGTCCTGGAAGGGAGGCGATGCTGGTCCTGGGATGTCGGGCGTGGATGTGCATGGACGTGTAATGTGGTATACTTAATGTTAATCGCCAAACCTCCGGCAAGGAGACACGCCGATGCATATTGGGAAGGCAGAGGACGAGGGGGAGGCGTATCCATGGCATTGCTTGGAGCCAGAATGGAAGCATTCAGCCTGAGAACGGCGCGGGAGAGCAACACATGCGGGAGAGTGAAGACCCGCCGGTTGGGAGAGACACTGGCACTCTCGACGCAAACATCTCCTCCAGTCAGCCACAAGCCCTTGTCAATACAGGCCTCATCGGCGCCTCTCCTGCTAGAACAAACCCCCACTAGGCACAAACAGCGACCCTACCGCTAACGCTGTCGACACCGCCCCTGCCCATACCAGCGCAACGAACACGGTCCGATCCTGCCACATCACCAGCGCCTTGTCCTGCACCGGCACCGTCTCGTCAAACACCCGCCGCACCAGCCCCTTCGCCTTGTACGCGCTCGTCCACGGCTCCCCGGAGTAGTCATTCGCCGGCCCGAACACCTGTAAACTCGGTTTCCTCAACGGATCAACCACACTCGCGGTGCTCCATGCTTTGCTCGCAGCGCTGACGACACTGCTGCTGCTCCCGGTCCCCTTCCTCCGGTGCTCCCTCCACCCGCAAACAACCGCCCCTTTCTCTACCTCCTTTCCATCACCGTCACCTTCATTATCACCACCAACCCCCTCCTCAACCGCTCCCTCCTCACCACCACCATCACCACCCCCTCCTCCATCACCATCCCCCACCGCCCCCTCCCACGGCCTCACCTGCCTGACCCGGGCAAAATACAAGACCAGACACACCCCCTGTCCAGCAAGCCCCAGCACCCAAAAACCAGGCCACCAAAGCATCAGGCATCCGACGCGCCATTCCCGCGGCGCGCGCGACGCGACGAGCAGCGCGTCGAGCACGCAGCCCAGCAGGACCAGCGCGGCGCCGAGCCCGCACAGGCACACACAGCGCGCGGGGTTGGCGTTGCGCCGCGCCCAGCGGAGGAAGGAACCGTGGGCTGCGGCGCCGCGCAGCGCGGCGTCGGCGGCCAGGAAGGCGGGCTGCAGCGCCGACGGGTGGGTGGTGTGCTGCGCGGCGGCGAGGCAGGCTGTGCGGTCTGCGGGGCTGAGGGGGAGGGCGCGCGGGGCGGCGCGTGGGGGGTTGGGGGATCTGGTGGGGGAATCATCGATGCTGGTGTTCGTGGTGGTGGAGGAAATGTAATGCCGTACGATGCGGGTGAGTTCGTCGCGGAAGGGGGGGATGGTGACTAGTTTGCGGATATCGCAGGGGGGCGCGTGTGTTAGCTACTACTACCTAGGTGAAATGTGAATGATTAGGGGAGACGTTGGTCGTCGACGTACAAGGCTGCCAGTCGGGCTTTGTTGACTCGACCGGGCTGAGGATGGAGGACGACAAGGAGCGGGCGTGGCTGTGGGAGGAGGAGGGAGAGCGGGATGTGTGCTGCGCGTCGCCTGGCTGAGGGGCATCTGATGGCGTCCGCTCCTGTCCCATATCCATGATGGCGAGCACCTTGCTCATCTTCAAACTCCGCTCTCGCTTGTGGCTGTACCTGATGAAGCGGGAGCGCGGCTCGGCCGCCTGTTCCGGATCCCAAGGCGGCGACAGGGCCTTCTGTCTGGGGAGCAGGGTGCTCCAGCGCTGGACGTAGTCCAGATACCACAGGAAGAACTGGAGCGGCTCGGCATTGTGCTCGACATAGTAGAGGTAGTCCATGAAGTCGTTCAGAGAACACGGCTGTCAAGGGGTCAGTTCTGTATGGAGACAACACACCGCCGAGGGACCTGGCTTACAGGAGCGGTCCGGTTCTTAATGATCTCCTCGAAAGACAACTCGGCCGGGATATCCCCATGCCGCCGGTTCGGCCAGCTGGGAGCGCCGGAGTCGGACATTGCTAGAAGTGCTCCCGGCCCCCTAAGCAAGGGAGGATGGAGGACGGGAGAACTTTTGGCGGCCAATATTGGGGGCTTGGAGAAGCGTCTCAAGGAGATATAGTGGGCGCTCCGCGGCAGAGGCAATGCACTTGGCGGCCATCGCTGGATTAAATACATACAGCCTCAGCCGTCCGGACGGAATCCGGCCAGTAAACCAAGGTCCGTCATGTCAGGCAATCGGCCTTCGCATCCACTGTCACAACATGATCGCTTGCCAGGCCCTAGGTATCACCGAGAACATGAGACGAATAAGACGGGTAGCTTAGCATGGCACCTTAAAACAGCCTCATCAGGCTCAGAGAGGGGGCGACCTAAGGAGTGTTTCCCTAAGCAGCTCGGGTTCGCGGGCGAGGCGAGCTAGGGGGGTGCAGACAAGATCTCGCCGAACAAATCGAGCAAAACAGCTCGTCCGAAGCGCTGTCATGCGAACAAGGTGCTAGGTACAGCAATGGGCTCGGAGTCGTCTGCTTGGGTAGGGTGCGTGTCTGCTGCTGTTGCTGCTGCTGCTGCTGCTCCGTCGGTACCAGACCCGGCTCGCAAGCAAGGCTCGCCGTGTGCGGGCCGGTGTGCCTGCTGTGGATGACCCGGGGAGCTGTCTGAGTTGACTTGCGACTGGGCTGTCGGCGAGCCTTGTGTTTCAGGTGGTTCACCCCCCTGACATAGCTTGCGGGGGGCGACCATGCTGATTTCCAGGAATCAGAAGTCAGCGGCACGAAAGTTTGTTCATGCTTGCGGTCAACTTCGTCAACTACCGTGTACCTTCTACCAGCCGTACGGGACTGTAAGGGAGAGATTGCGTGTGTGTTGACTGTGGTCTTTGAACAGGAAGAGCACAGACACTCGTCAGCCGGGTGATCCTCACTGCATGCCAGTCAGTGAGGGGATCAATGGCAGGATGAGTTGGGACGGGGTCAGTGCCCGCGGTGCGGCTCTTCTTCAGCTGCAGCCCCCCATGAGGTTCGCTGGGCCCAAGTACCGAGGATAGACGCGGGGGTATGCAGGAGGGAGTTTAGCCAGGACTGACACCTGCCGGACTGCGCACCGCAACCCGGGTAGATGGAGAGGGGATGCGAGGGGCGCGAGAACTGCCGAATGCGGCTCGTGAACCCCCAAAGTTCCGAGAAGATGGCACTCGCCTGGCTGCGATGGGGCGGTGATGGGGGTGATGGGGGAGACGAGGGGGCACGGCTTGGTGGTATCATCGACGCCGGGAGTCGTCGATCTTAAAGTTCACCCCCAATCTCGGTTGAACACGACTAGTTGTCAATGCGGGATGCGACGAAACCGCCCGGGGTACGTCGCTGCGAAAGTCGGTGCCAGGATGGGCGGGGAAGTTCAACGGAGGCGTGTGAGAAGTTCCAGACCAAATAATCGCTGCGGAAACGTTATTAATTTAAACTAGGAGTCATGAACACTCGCCGCATATGCTGTCACGAACGTCACATTACACAATGCGGTGGACGTTATAACTGAGGAAGGGTGGCCGGTCTGTTGCTTGAAGTAAACCCGGGATAACTGCTGTGTGATCGACGACATATCCGTATTTTTATCGCCGTTGCACTTGTTGTTTGTTTTGCCCATGACGCAGCTCCGGCCCCCCTTTCCAGGTGTTGGTGTGCCCCCGACACTCGTTCAGCGCCCTTCTCCCCCGCGGCTCAGCGCACACTACCACACACATTATATGCAGCGCCGGCATCACGAAGAGAGCGTTTCAGATCGTCCTCGCATCATGGGAAGATCACAGTTTTCCCGCATAGTTCCCATGTCGTCAGCGGGCTTTGTGTTCCTCCGAACAAACTGGGGCGGAAAATATACCACCATCAACTTCGTGATCCGACTCTCCTGCGAACCCGAGTGTCGCTCGAGACTCGTCCCTGCTCTGTTTCCCAAGTTCACAAAGAAGTAGAGCGCGCGCATGAGTTGCATCTCCGTTTTTTTGGGCGATCGCCAGAACAACAGAGCCTGCCAAACAACTCGCAGATCGTCGCCACCGGCCCGCAACCCCGTCCCGCATGGGAGACACACCCAAACGCAGAAAAACACACAACACGGGCGAAGCTTGCGAAACATGCCCTGTGCTCTTTTTTTCATCTATATGCTGACAACGCCAGACACGGATGGTATCAGATCCCGTCTCCCCTCCCATAACGCACGCCTCAACGCCGCCAAAATGCCAGGAGAAAAAAAATGGCCGCAAAGCCAAATGCGTTTGCTGCGTTTGCGGTTATTGCTGCTTGACCAGAACCGCCTTCTCCCGCTCGCTCTTGCGCTTCTGGAACTTCTTGTTGGAGTGCTTGCGCTCGTTCTCCTCGCGCCGCTTGATGGCCGCCAGCTCCTCGCGCTTGATCTCGCTCGCCTTCTTGACCACCTTGGGCAGGTGGCGGTGCCGCCGGATGCGCCGGATCTCGGGCAGGTGCGAGTAGCGATCCAGCAGCGCGCTGTTGTACTCGAGCGCCTGCCGCTGCTTGGTCGACTTGACGCCGCTGCGCTCCGACGCGTTGGCGCGCCACAGGCGGACGTTGCCCTAGGCAAGCAAAAAAGCGTCAGTGGAAAGGGCAGAAAAGGAAGGTGAGAGAGCCGTGTGGCAGGAGAAGGCGTACGTCGTCGCTTCCGCTGAGGATGTACTTGGAGTCCATGGTCCAGAGCGTCCGGAATACCCTCTGCATCCGCTTGGTGTGGTAGATGTCACGGGAGTGACCTTGGTCCCGGCGCCAGATCCTGATGGTGCGGTCCTATGATGCGCCTGTCAATCTGGTCTCACGCGGAGTCGGCGGCCGAGACCTACATATGAACCGCTGACCAGCTCCTCGCCGGTAGGAGAAAACTCGACATCCATCACTGCGGCAACGTGGCCCTTCTGGATGTTCTGCGCCCTGTCAAAATTCCTAGCGTCGAAGATGTAGCTGATGGAGGTTAGCAGCGGCTAAAAGTTAGATCCAGGTTGAGGGTCGGTTTACATGTTGTGATCTAGAACTAGGTCAGCGCCGTCCCTTTGACCAACATTTCATGGATGGGTACCTTCTGATGCGACAGCCAGGTTCATGGCTTCCATTGGGTTGAATACAATGCGGTTGGCGGCGAACTGGAGCACCGTCTTGATCACGGGCACTGCGCTCCGAGGTTAGCCCCGGCTCGCCACAACCGATTGGCGGCTGGACTCACTGTTCGTCCGCAGGTCGAAGAGGATAATAGATCGATCCGTGGCCACAGACCCGATGACAGATGTCTCGACCTGGTTGAAACAGACGTCCGTGATGGTGTCGGTGAAGTTTGGCCACTGTATTGTCTGCGCGGCCGTGCTCTGCTCCAGATCCCAGACGCGGATGCACCCGGCGCCAGATGAGGCAGCGAAGGCCTTGCCTGCTCTGTGGACTGACAGTGATGTATACGGCCCGCCTTCTTGCCATGTCGCAATCGGCGTGGTGTCGCTTGGTGTATTGTAAGGATCCCATAGCTTGATGCCGTCCGTAGCGCAGGATAGCAGCTTCTTGTCGTTGGTGAACGTCAGGCCCTTGACGATGTTTGAGCTGCATGGCATAATTAGCGTCTTGTTTTCCGAGAACCGAGAGATGGTCTTACTGCGCAGCCATCCGCCAGGTCTCATCGTCGCGAGTTGTGAGGTCCCAGACTTTTACCACTCCGTCGCCCGACCCCGAAGCTACCGTGGTCAGGGAGTTCTTGTCCTGCGGGATGTTAGCACGGCAGTACGATAGCGTCGCAAGAGCCGAGAAGACACACTTTGCACATGCTGTAGATACCCTGAACATGGCCGCTGCCCAACTGGCCGAGGAAGGGCTTGGCGAACATGCGCTCCCTTGGGCGAGTTAGCACTTCGAACTCTGCAAAGGGCGGCCGGCCATCCTTACAATTTAACCGCATTGAGAGCTCTCTGGCTGCACTCAGGGTCAGAACCACAGCCCAACCCTCCAACCCATCGCAAGCCTACACGTACTATTCTCGAGCTCGTTCAAAAGGGTGGAGTTCCGGGGCGAGGTTTCGCGGGGCGCGCTGGACGTCTGACCCGGGGGCCTGCTGAGCCGTAATGCTCCGACTGAGAGCTTTGATCTGTCGACGCAGACGCAGACGTTAGCAGCCGCAGATGCAAGGGGTGGAGGTCCTTAGCCAAGTCCAGCGGGCGTCTCTGAACGGTACCTTCATGGTGTTTTCTGATTGACAGCCTCGATATCTTCCGCGGTAATGAACCGCCCAAAACTCGGATTCGTTTACGTCGTAGTACTTTCACCAGGGGTTGCTGCGCGCCGGTGTCTCGGTGTTCGCGTGATGCACAAAGGCCTTGAAGGTCTCGCGGTTGCTCGTCGGCACTCCTGCTACCACAGCAAGTTCGCTGAAAAGCATGTCTCGAGAAGAGATAACGATAAGATGTTTTCTGATGCCCCACGAGACTTCCAAATTCATCCAATCAGCATCTTACTTATATGACCCACTTTGCTGCCCGACCCAGCTGTTTGGCCCCCTGTATGCTCTTAAAGGAGGAAGATACACAACTTAACACTGGAACATCCGTTCAGAGACCATCTTGTCATTGATCATATGCCCTATTTAACTCGTACTTGCACTCTTTTTGCAGTCTTGACTCTATGACGATAGTGGTTATCCAAGAAGGTCTCTGCGGTAACACCAAGTAAACCAAGCTTGGAAGCTAGCTTCTTCGGTTTGTACTTTATGTACTGTACAGGTTTAGGACATGACGTCGCTTCTCGGCTGTGTTTACTCCCAAAGAACAATGCATGTTGGCGTGTCGGCATGTTGGCCGATGAGTGCAACACATGATTCCTGCCATTGCCCCGGGCTATTTTCCCATCGGACGTGTCATTAACGCTCAACCGAGCCGTTTGTGCTCTGAGTGCTTCTACATGGGGAATTCTCGGATTCTTGGGTAAGCTTCGTCTCTTGGTTCCAGGGGTTGCTCGAGCTGCGACGTCAACCCGGTTAGACAAATTAATCGATTGATTAATTCAAGGTCGAAAGCCACCGGGGATAGTTAGCGCAGCGTGAAACGTCCGACTGTGCAGTGTCCTCCCCGCTTGGCCTGCTGTCGGCGTTGGTGTTGGTGACTCGGTGCGGCCCCCACGCCACGGAGCATGAGTGTTCAACGCTGATGCGCATGCAACCGCAGACTACCTAGGCGCGGCCGCAACGGGACCATCCACTATTTAGCGGACGTGGTCCACCAATGACCTGCCTTGTGCGGACGCGGATAGAACAAGTAACGCGAGAGACTGCGACGCGGTATTCCTTCCGTACACCAACTACTTTACAAGCCGCATGTTGGGGGCGCCGCGACCGGAGGTCCTGCAGTTTGTGGCAGCGACCCATTTCAGTTTGATCCGTCTAACAGGTGGCTGAAGTCACCGACGCGGCTTGCGGCCGCTGAGTGATGCAAGACCGGCACGCGGGTGAAGAGACCAACCTATGAAAAGGGCCAGCCGCCATCCGGCGTAGTCCACCATTGGGGCGAGCGACCATTCGAAGTCCTCTTTGACAAGGAGACTAGTATTGTCGTTCAGCGGGGAAGCGGGAGTCTGGTCAGACCGAGCCACTCTTTTTCTGGAAAGCGCTCGTTGAGCGGCACGCATATGGATGACCGGTCGGTCACTTTACAGGTACACCGATGTTGTGAGGCCCTCCATCCAGCCTGATGATCCCATGCCGCCCGAGACAATGGAGTGCATCTGCACCAATAGTACACCCTCCCCGGGACACGGCGAGCCCATCGCAGCTATATATCCCTGTCTCTTCCGGCTCCGCGTCGTCCCCAACAAGTCCATTTGGGTTCGCTCCCTCCATACCGTAAAGACTCCTCCCTCCTAGTGTTTCTCCCATCCTGTCTTCTCGCTCTCCGTCTTTCTGGCCCTATTCCCACATCCTCTCTCGCTCGGGCAACCAGGACGGAGAGTCTGATCCAACATCCAAGATGGCTAACGAGCACCACGCACGCGTTGCCAAGTGGCAAGGCGACCTGCTGCCGAACATAATTGACCGGCTGGCCCGCGACCTGCCGGATGCCGTGTACGGCGAGTGGCCGGTGCTTCCCACGTCCTACGACGCCGGCTTCTACACCGTCACGTACGCGCAGCTAGCCAACGCCGTCAACGGCTTGGCCTGGTGGCTCATAGACCGGGTCGGCCGCCCCTCGGTCCCGACAGCCGACACGGAGGTGCTCGCGTACATGGGGCCGAACGACGTCCGCCTGACTGCGCTGATGTTCGCCGCCGCCAAGACGGGATATGTGGTGTTCCTCCCGTCGCCACGCAACAGCGCGGCGGCGCACCAGGCCCTCTTCGAAACCCTCCGGTGCCGCCTTCTTGCTACCCCGGACCCGGTGCCGGCTCCCGCCGTCGCGGCCTTGGAAGTTGTCAAGCCCCGTCATCTAGCCGTGCCGGGCGTCGAGGAGCTGCTCCATAAGGACTACCCGCCCTATGTGAGTGACAAGGTGTTTGAAAAAGCCCGCTGGGATCCGCTTGTTATCGTGTGAGTCCTTCCTCATTCACCTGGTCCTCGCGCCCTGGCCGTGGAGTCTAAATAAACGTGGCACCAGACATACTTCAGAGTCCACGGGTATTCCGAAACCCTTGATCTGGACCCACGAGACGGTGGCACGCCAGCAAAACACCTCCGTCCTCGCCGCTCCGGAGGCGATGCTTTCGCTGAACAACTTGATCCTTGGCAAGCGCATCTTAAACACGCTGCCCCATTTCCACGTACGCCCGTCTTCCCCACCCCCACCAAGTATTTGGGTGCTTCCTGGCATGTTCGCGAACAAGTATTACCTCATCCAAGTAGGCTGACCGTCAACAGGCAGCCGGATTGGCCCAGTACATGCTCACCGCCATCCCGTTCGGAAGCGTCGTAATCTCGCCCGCTACGGCAACCATAGCCACCGCTGAGGGGGTTGTCCAGGCGCTGAAGCGGTCCCCGGCGGACATTGCCGTGCTCGCACCGTCCATCGTGGCGGAGCTGGCTCGGAATGACGAGCTCCTCGACTACTGCGCCAAGCATCTCAAGCTGATCACCTACATGGGCGGTGACCTGCCGCAGGCCCTCGGCGACCGCGTCGCCGCCAAAGTGCCGCTGCGCTGCCACTATGGCGCGTCCGAGATTGGCATACCCGCCCAGCTGCTCCCGGCCGAGTCCTCGGGCCCTTCCGACTGGCACTATGTCCGTTTCCATCCGTCGTGCAGCTTCGTCTTTGAGGAAGCTACCGACGGCCTGTTCGAGCTCGTCATACCGCGAGATGAGGCGCTTGCCGACACGCAGGTTGCCTTCAGCATCCGGGGCCTAGACCAGCTCCAAAAAGAGTACCGCACGCGGGACCTGTTCGAGCCACACCCGACCGAGCCCGGCGCGTGGTGCTGGCGGGCCCGCGCCGACGACGTCATCGTCTTCCTCAACGGCGAGAAGACCAATCCGGTGTCGATGGAGCACTATATCGTGGCGCACGCGCCCGAGCTGAGCGCTGCGATGGTAGTCGGCGCCCAGAGGTTCCAGGCTGCGCTGCTCATCGAGCCGGCCGGCGTCGACAGGCCGCTGACCACGGCCGAGCAGGCCGCCCTGATTGAGCGCATCTGGCCCGTCGTGGAGGAGGCCAACCGCGCTGCGCCAGCCCACGCCCGCGTGGAGAAGTCGCTGATCCTCGTCACGACGCCCAACCGCCGGCTCATCCGCACGCCTAAGGGCACCGTCCAGCGGGCCGCCAGTCTCGCTCAGTATGCTGCCGAGATCGACCGCCTGTACGCGGACGCCGACGTCGTCCCGGAAGACGACGACGCGGCCAACGGCGCGCTGGATCCGACCGATCTGGCCTCCGTCTCGCGCTTCATCCGAGACAGCGTCGCCGCCGTCACGGGCTGGCCCGGCGTGGACGACGTGGCCGACTTCTTCGAACGCGGCATGGACTCGCTGCAGGTGCTCCAGCTCGCGCGCGCCCTCCGGCGCGGCCTCTACCGCCCGGAACTCGGCATCCCCACCGTCTACCAGAATCCCACCGTGCGCCAGCTTGCCGCCGCCATGGTCTCGCAGAAGAAGAACATAGAGGGCCACGCCAACGGCCACGCCAACGGCCAAGCCAACGGCCAAGCCAACGGCCAAGCCAACGGCCACGCCAACGGCAACGGCAATGGCAACGGCAATGGCAACACCCCCTTCAAGGAAGACCCCGACAGGGAGATCATGCTTCCCCTCCTCTCCACCTACCGAGCGCTCGTCCAGCAAATTCCCGCACGCACCAACATCAACATCGCTCAAAACCAGCGCCGCCGTCACCTCCCCCTCCCGGAGCTAGTCGACGTGATCCTGACCGGCTCGACCGGTGCGCTGGGCACGCTGATCCTGCGCGCGCTGCTTGCCCGGCCGTCGGTCAACCACGTGTACTGCCTCAACCGCAGCGCCGACGGCGGGCGCGCGGCGCAGATGGCGCGCCTGGCCGCCGCCGCCGGCACCGGCGACGCTGGCACGGACGCACCACCCCTCGACGCAGAGCGCGTCAGCTTCCTGCATGCCAACCTCGCGCACCCACAGCTGGGACTCGACAACGCGACGTACGCCAAGCTGCGCGCGCGCGCGGGCCTGATTGTGCACTGCGCGTGGCCGGTCAACTTCAACCTGGCGCTGGGCGCGTTCCGGCCGCAGCTGGTCGGGGTGGTGAATCTGGCTGCGCTGGCGGCGGCGGCGGCGGCAAGACCGATGCGGCTCGTGTTTATCTCGTCTGTTGGCGCGGTCGGCGGTGGCGGCTGGGAAACAAGGGACGGCGATGTGAGCGGCGGGGGGAAGTCAGGTTCGGGCCCGCCGGAGGAGGTCATCTACGAAGAGCTGGACAGGCCGTTCGCCAACGGGTACTCGCGGAGCAAGTTCCTGGCGGAGCTGCTGTGCGACGCGGCGGCGAGGCACCTGGGCCTGCCCGTGTCGGTGCTGCGCGTCGGGCAGGTGGCAGGATCAGTCGGCGGCCGCATGGCGTGGAACCGGTCCGAGTGGCTGCCCAGCCTGGTGCTCAGCTCGCTGCTGCACCTGGGCTGCCTGCCGGACAGCCTGGGGCGGACGGCCGCGGAGGTGGACTGGATGCCGGCGGATGTGCTGGCGGATGTGGTGTGCGATCTGGCGCTGGCGAATAGCAGCCAGCCCGGCGGGAACGAACCGAACGGCAAGGACAGAGAGAGAGATGTAGCCGAGGACTATGGGCGCCGAGGTGTTTCAGCTGCGCAACCCACACACGACATCCTGGAGCGCGCTGCTGCCGGCCGTCGTCGCCGCGGCACGCGCGCGGTTCGAGCGAGCGCCCGAAATTGTCCCGCCTTCGGTGTGGCTAGCCCGTCTGGAGGAGAGCCTGGCCGGGTCCGCGGAGGCAGAGGCGAAGGCAAAAGCGGACAAGGACACTCGCGGTCTTGCCGTCGTTGCCATGTCGAACCCGGCCCTGAAGTTGATCGACTTTTACCGCGAGGGCTTGTCGCCGTCAAACCGAGATGCCCGTCCCGCCCTCATGTCGGTCAAGCAAGCCCTGGCGGCCAGCCCGACGCTGCGCGACATGCCGGCCGTGAATCAGGAGTTGATGCGCAAGTTGGGTTGGTGAGTGGCTAGCAGCCGAGTGCGAGTGAATGAGGGGCCATCAGGCAAGCGTGATGGGGGGAGCGAGGACCTTTACATAAGTAGGTACAGTACAGTAGGTAGCCTGTAAAACGATCAGTGCCAGGCTGTTGAACTGTCAATATAGGTAGCTTCAAAAAGTTGCAAAATATCGTTTACGTCAGCACTGTTATTCTTGTTCAAAATCAGTGTTCATCATCAAACCGCGGAGTATGTTTGACACCGATGTGGAAGAAGTCGAACACCCCGACAAGCGGCCAACCCACCAAATGGATCTTCTTGGCAGCATGATCAGTGAATGAAAATTTTGGTGGATCTCGCGGCAGAAACACTCACCGCCTGCAGAGTTACCAGCCACACACGCTGGCAGGCAGCCACAGCGGATAGAGATGCCAAGGCCAGGTGCCGCCGGGGCACATTACGTCGCACGCGCGGCAACCTAGCTGGCATGCAGGGGACATTGGGCGAGGCGGCGCTGGATTTGGAGCAGCTACAATCGACAATCGAACTGAACGGACGCTTCGCCAACACCACCAAGCACCGATCCACCATTTCAAGGCCGCCACTACCACGCCAGCTCCCTGCAACGTGCCGAATCAAATCTTCCTGACGCACTGGTCCGCAACAAGCCTGCCGTACCGACCATCTCAGAATTGCAACTTGGGCTCCCGTCACCATGGCGCAGGGGGACTCGGAGAGGCTGCGCGAGGCTCAGAAGCTCGCCAAGTCGGATCCGCGCAAGGCAGAGGAAATCTACAAGGACATCATCTCGAAGCCCCCATCCGTGACATCCGAAGCCGCCATCAGGGAATACGAAACCGCCCTCGTCAGCCTGGGGGAGCTGTACCGCGATCAGAAGTGAGAGAGCCCTGGCTGGCACGCCCAAGGGAGCAGAGATCGTCGTCTGACACGGCGCGCGCAGGAACACAGATGAGCTCGTGGGCTTGGTAACAAAGAGCAGGACAGTCTTGTCCTCGTTCGCAAAGGCAAAGACGGCCAAGCTGGGTACGCCTCCGTTCCCACAGTCATGCTTATGCTTGTCTGGGGACCCCGCCCCGAAATGCTGACCACCTCGTGCGCCAGTCCGCCAACTTCTCGGCCTCTTTGAAGCCATCCCCAACTCTCTCGACATCCAGATCTCCGTCACAAAATCCTGTATAGAATGGGCCACGTCGGAGCGCCGGAGCTTCCTCCGGCAGAACCTCGAGACGCGCCTCGTGACGCTGTACATGGCCAAGCAGTCCTACTACGACGCGCTGACGCTGATCAACGGCCTCCTGCGCGAGCTCAAGCGCATGGACGACAAGCTGGTGCTGGTGGAAGTGCAGCTGCTCGAGTCGCGCGTCTACCACGCGCTGGGGAACATCCCCAAGGCCCGCGCCGCGCTGACCAGCGCCCGCACGTCGGCCGCCTCAGTCTACACCCCGCCGCTCCTGCAAGCCAACCTCGACATGCAGTCGGGCATGCTGCACGCCGAGGACAAGGACTTCCAGACCGCCTACAGCTACTTCATCGAGGCGCTCGACGGCTACCACACGCAGGACGAGCCGGCGCGCGCCCAGGCCGCGCTGCAGTACATGCTGCTGTGCAAGATCATGCTGAACCTGGTCGACGACGTCAACCAGCTGATGACCTCCAAGCAGGCGCTCAAGTACGCCGGCCAGTCGCTCGAGGCCATGAAGGCGATCGCGCGGGCGCACGCGAACCGGTCGCTCGAGGAGTACGAGCGCGCGCTGGCGGCGTACAAGTACGAGCTGGGCAGCGACGCCTTCATCCGCAACCACCTGCGGCGCCTGTACGACGCCATGCTGGAGCAGAACCTGATTAAGGTGATCGAGCCCTTCAGCCGCGTCGAGATCGACCACATCGCCAAGATGGTCGGCCTCGACACCCAGCAGGTCGAGCGCAAGCTGTCGCAGATGATCCTCGACAAGGTCATCATCGGCGTGCTCGACCAGGGCGCCGGCTGCCTCATCATCTACGACGAGACCCAGCGGGACGAGGCCTACGACGCGGCCCTGGCCACCATCGAGAAACTGAGCAACGTGGTCGACGTGCTCTACATGAACCAGGCCTCGCTGCTGGAGTGAGACGGCGGGGTGTCCGGGGGGTGTGTATGGGTGGGCTTGGAAGTTGTAATTACTACGCAGAAAACCAGTCACAGGTACTACACTACACACGCTGCGCAGAACCCCTAGAATAGCTGGCGTGAATGAGAAACCCGTGCAACATTTCCGCTGGTATCAAGCCTAAATCTGTTTGTCTCCCCCATGACCCATTCAAACCGCCATCCGTACTCCAATTCACACACAAAAGCCCCGGCCCAGTTGCCATACCTCGTACTTGTTACATGTACATCAAACTCATGATAAACCCGCTCATCATCAACATCATTTCCATCACCGCACCGTCCCGTATCGTACCATAAACCTCTCGCAGACACACACACACAAACCCTGACAACATCGCTCCTCCGTCACCTTTTTTTTGCTGTCTTTCCCCCTTCCCCAAAACACAACCCCAATACCCAATCAATCACAGTCCCACATCAAACCACAACGTCCGTTCCCATCCCGACCCCCGTTTGGGAGACCCCCGTTTGGACGTCCCCCCTCCTAGGGGGAACCAAGCCCAACCGCCTCCTCTCCTCCCCGACCAGCAGCGCAAACACGCGCTTGGCAATCGCCGCCTCGTCCCACCCGCCTCCTCCTCCTCCTCCTCCTGCTGCTGCTGCTCCTCCCGCCGCGCCCCGACTCCTCGCCGCCGCCGCCGCCGTTTCCCGCAGGAACGCGTCGACCACGTCCAGGTGCCACGCCTCCAGCGTCAGGCTCGCGCCCTGTGCCGAGACCACCTTGCCCAGGAGGTGGCGGCTGCTGCTGCCGCCGCTGCTGTTGCGGTGGCTGCTGCTGCTGTCTCTGGCGCTGGCGCTGGCGGTGGAGGCGTTGGGGTTGGATGTCATTGGAGAGGGGAGGAAGGAGGAGGAGGAGGACGAGGGGCGGGCGAGCTCGAGCTGCAGCTGCAGGATGCCGCGGCGGCGGGCCTGCAGGAGCTCGTCCAGGCGGAGCCAGTGGGCGCGGGTCCAGTGCGTTTGGGAGAGTGAGGAGGGGTTGGGTTTGGGTCTGGGGTTGGGGTTTGCGGTGGTTGTGGTGGTTGTGCTGCTACTGCTGCTGCTGCTGCTGGTGGCGAAGGAGGTGAGCCGCGGGGGCTGCAGTTCCGGCTCGGGTCCGGAAGACTCGTCGCCAGTGTTCTCCTCGTCTTCGCCGTCCATGCTGATGACGCTGTTGCCCTCCCTGGCGCTTCCGCTCCCGCTCTGGGGCGGGTGGTCGTTGTCCCTCTCGGGCGACGTGCTTGGGCGCCGCTCGACCCGGGCTTGCGCCTGCGCCAGCGGCGAGAGTGTGCTGCTGGTGAACTCGACCACCCGGCCGGGCGTCTTGGGCTTGAGCGGCGAGCGGATGCACGATTTACCGGGCGAGGCGGAGCGGTCCGGCAGCGGCTTGAGCGGGGCCGCCACGAAGCTTGGCTCTTCGTCTTCGGACTCCTGCTCTGCTCGCGGCCGAGACGGTCCTTGCGTTTGCGGACGACGCGACTGAGAGAAGAAGGCTGAGACTTGGGTGTTGCCGAACAGGGAGCTTGCTGGCGCGGTAGGTTTCGGTTGAAAGAGTGTCGTGTTGGACTGTCGCTGCCGAGGGGTGAAGTTCATCTTCTGAGGAAGATGGGCTGGCGTAGCCTCCTGCTCCGGACTCTCCGGCGAAGCAGTGCGTGGGGCCGGGGACGGTCCTTCTTCGGCTGGCCCAGACTGTCGCTGACGGGGCGCAAAGTCCATCTTTTGGGGGATGCGGGCAGGTGTGGCCTCCTCCGAACCCGCCGGTGAGAGGGACCGCGGAGACGGCGCAGCTTCCTGTGCAGTGCTCCTCCGCACGGGGGAAAACAGGTCAACACTCCTCTGGCGATTTCCAATCTCGAGCTGCTTCTGTGGAACCGAGGGCAGCCGCGACTCGGCCTGCGACTGAAGGTATTGAGCGAATAAACCGTTTCCGGACGGCCGCGGTCTTTGGGCTGGCAAAATTTGGGCCCTGGCCGGCGCTGCGCGCGTCTGCTCGGGACGCCGTGGTTCGGCACCTTTGGACATGCCGGGGCCTGACCCCTCCTGCATGTCCGGGAGTGTGGCAGGCGACGAGAAGAACGTGGAGAGGTCCGGTCTCTTCGTCGCAGGGGGGTTGGGACCAGCTGGCTTCTGTTTCTCGCGGCTTTGAGCCAGCAAGCTGAACTCTTCTTCTTCGTTCGCAGGCACGTTTCTTTCAGGACGAATTGGAGGGATTTTCGGGCCTCGTGTCTGGGCGACCATGCTGGGCTCTTCCTCCTCGTTGGCAGGAGCGCCACTATCAGCAGGAGCATTCTTGTCCGAGTACTTCTCCAGCTCATCACTGTAGACCAAACGCCGGCTATTCTGCCTCCACGGGCTCGGTATCTTCCGCCTTCGAGGGGGTTCGAGCACGGGCTCTCGTCTCGGCGGCGCAGTCCTCGGCGCGTAAGGGGTGGGACGTTGGGCTTCAATGGCCCAGATATCCTCCTCCTCTTCTTCCTCTTCCTGTGCTTCCTCGTATATTGTTTGCTGCTGGGCAAATTCGGCGGACGATCCGACAGGCCCGGGCTCCAACACCGGCGCCGGTTCCTCCGTGCGGCCTTCTCGGTTCTCCATCTGATCCTTGTCCATTTCTGAAGATCCGTGGGCACCAGGGCTATTGGGACGCCGGGATGCGAATTGCTGCGCATCTCCGGGGGGGTTGCCGTCTCCCTGCCAGCTCATCGCATCTGCATCATGCACAGAGCCGGCTGCTGGTGAGCTAGCAATGCTGACAGTGGCGTCTCGGTCGTGCTGCCGCCTGTTGGGTCCACTGAACAGTGTGTTGCGTACAGAACCCGAGCCGGTCAGCTCGCCCGGATCCGGGCCAAAGGGGTCGTCCATGGTTTCATGACCAGAGACAGAAGCGCGAGCCGGAGAGAGTGACTGGGCGCCCCGGACGATGAAGTCCTTCATCTGACTCAAAGGCGCAAGCCACGACCTCCGTGGGGACTGGGTCAGCGTGTCCGCCCGCGGCTGGGAGGGCGATCGGGCGGCTCGGGCAGCGGATGCGACAGGAGACTGGCTGGACTTCGACACGGAACCCCGGAATGGGCTCCCGAGCACGCTGTCCCTGCCCGGGGGCGACGGCGGGTCGGACGTGATGAGCTGCAGAGCTCGGCCGGCGCGGACAATGGGGGAGAGACTCGGTCGGTGCTGAGGCTCGGGAGCGGGCAAGTGCACAGACGGAGCTTCTCGGACTCCCACGTTCGACGAGGTAAAGGAGGATAGCTGGTCGGCGGGCGTCTCGGTCGAGTTACGTCGAATGTGATGGGCCACGGAATTGGCGGGATGCTGCGGAGGACTCGCGACCGGGGGCGACGAGGGCATGTCAACGTCGGGGGCGGGCGCCGGGTCCGTGGCACGGTTGTCTTCGGCATCGGAGGGGATGGGCGATGGTGTCTCATCAGGAGTCAACAGCCTGTTCGTATCAGATTGGGGGTTGGACTGATTCACTCTTGACAGCCGCTCAATGGACGGCTGGATGTCTTCGTTTGCGGGCTCTTCCACCGGCGACTGGGGCTGCCGGTAGCGCCGGGGTGTCGCGGCCAAAAGGACGGCCTCAGGAATCTCGGAGAAGGAATCTTCATACCCGCTTGGGTCCTGGGCTTCGGCGTTCTCGGTCGCCGGCTGCCTCGGTGCCGGCGACTGGCGATCTCCTTGCTGGAGAGTGTTCTGCGCCAATTGCTTCGCCAGCGGCTGCGCCTGTGTCCTGCGGGGGCTTCGTCTCAGACTTGGTGGTGACCGTGCAGGCGGGAGGGAGGGTTGTCCTTCCGGATGGTGCTGGACGAGGTTCCCTTCAGCCTGGGCGGAGATGCTGGATGCGGCCTCCGCACTAACCTCCCCTTCTGTACCTTTGTTCCGGCTCTGCCTCAGAGACTCCAACGCTCCGTTGATGATTAAGCTTGTGGCCTCGCCCAAATCTTGGCTCTGTGGTGCCATGGCGCTCGAATTTGGTTGCATGGACGGCAGGGAGCCTAGGGAGATCATGGTGAACTCCTCCCCCGCCGTGATGGAGTCTTCCCGGTCCTCCTCGCCACGATCGCCGCTAGTCAGGGACCCGGCGTCGCTGTAGGAATCCGCGCCGCCGCCCATATCCGGCCAATCATACTCGTGTTGGTATTCCGGCTCGGCTCGGGGCAACTGGGGCTCCGGTGGGGGGGCGGGCCGGTCAGTCTCGGGACGGGCCAGCTCGTGGAACTGCTGGCGTCTCCTCGCGGTTGGTGTGGGCTGGTCTGACATGGTCGCCAGCCAGATATCCTCTTCCATGTCATCGCCAGGCTGATTCCTCGTAGGGGCTGCCTCGTCGTGTGGGGGCTCAGTTCCATCATGGCCTCTTACGCCTAATGGCCCCGTATCCCCTTGTTCCGCGTGCGTCGCCGCGTCATCGACGTTCGTCGGCTGTTTCCTTGGCCGCCCCCGTTTCCGTGGTTGACTGCTCGGCGCGCCGTCGTCCTTCGCTGGGGATGTTGCCTTACGCTTCGCGGCCTTCCTTGGCTGGCTGGCGGGGCGCGGCGTGGCCTCGAATCCAGTGTCGGATGTGAGAACGTCCTTTTGCGGAGATGAAGACGCGGGCGCGACGCTGCTCCGACTCCGCGCTGGCGTTCCCGGCCTCTTGCGCCGCTTTGGCATTGGAGTCCCCGACTTGCGCGGCCGACCCCGCCGCCTCGGCGTCGCACTGCCGGTTGCGGCGCCCTCATCGTCGCTCAATCCACGCAATGGCACTGTTTTCGTGATGACTGTCTCCCTCCGCGGTGTAACGCGCCGTCTCGGCGTGGGCGACTGGAAGAGGCGACGACTGGTGCGGCGCGTGCCCTCGTCGTCGGCCTCGACCGTGACGAGCAGCCTCTGCGGCGACAGCTCGTTTCCGATGTCGAGCTCAAAGGTCTGTTTCCTGGGGGACGGCGCGAGCACGGTGTACAGGCGCTCTGCCGCCTGACTCTTTTTCTTAATGTGCGAAGGCGGTAGCATGGGCGGGCTCAGGGCCGGGTCGATCAGCGGGTCGGGCGACGACCCCAGGTCCAGCGTGATTGTGCGCTCCTCCTCCATGGCGCCAGGCAAAGCAAGATGCAGCACAGCGCAACTCACCGCCCGCGCGCCGTGTCGCCGTGTCGTGTTGTCGTGTTGTCGGTGTCGCGGTCGGTATCGATAACGGTGGCGTCGACAGCGGATGGATTGGCCCGCACAAAAAGTCTCTGTGCGACATCGAAATCCCACTCGCCCGCGTCTGTTTACATGCTTCCTCATTAGGCAAAGGCCGCTTTTGGCAGCCTGCCAATCACGGTCGATCGCATGCCGCCTAACGTTGGTTAGCTCATGGGAAAACAATCACCCTCTCGACCCCACATTCTGCGCAGGGGCTTGTCAGCAGCCTGCGGTGCAAGCGATCGATCAACGTCATGGCTTCTGGATTTTTCCACAACTCAAGCAATGCACGACCGTTGAAGGCGCCCAAGCAATTCCATACTAGACTACACGTCCATACACTGCGGATGACTACTGCATCATTACTAATGCGTCGCCATATGCACCAATGCTACTGCATATCGAGTGGGGGAACTCACTCACGGGTACCTTAGGTAGGAGAGTTACGCTTTACGATTCCACAAGCGCCCTTCTGGAGACACGGGCCTGCTGGCTGAACCACTCAGCTTGTACTTTGGTTACGCCAAATTGCGTAACCGGCAATCAACGGCTCGTGGTCTGACATCCGCGATGCCTTCGAACGCTTTGAAATCGGCGCTTTGTCAGACACCGAGAGTCAACCGAGGTCCAGGTGTACATACCTCTATGCATAAGATATATAACGATACGTCTTGAGACTCGTCGACTCAACTCGAACTTCCATCTTCGAGCTTTCACCAAGTTAGCTGCTTGTGCCACAAGTTCACCGTGCCTGTCTTGATCACTCACTCTCCCCGTTATCTTATTCTTGTGCATAAACCGTCATGGCCGTTACATATGAACCGCCCCGCGGCGATGTGGTCGCTGCCCTCAACTTCTACGCTCCGCCCGAGGACGGCTCAGCTCCCTACAACCTGGCCGGCGACGTTCCCCCGGGCGTGACGCCACGCAACTATGGCACCGACACCCAGCAGGTGCTGATTCGCGACGCCCGCGGCCGGGAGGCCGACTTCACCCTCGACAAGGACGCCTTCCAGATCATCCTCAACCAGCCGCCCTCTGCAGAGAAGTCCTTCACGGACGACGCCTCCATCGAGAAGAACTATTACCCCGAGGTTGAGCGCCTGCTGCTGGACACCGTCCCGGGCGCCAACAAAGTCATCATCTTCGACCGTGCGTACCTTCTTGCCCTCTAAATGAATACCTTAACCCTCTGCACTCTACACTGCCCCATCTTTCCCCGGCCTCTACCCCACCCCGCCCCCCGTCTCCCTTACCCAGACTAACCACCCCGCCTTCCCGTGGGAAACAGACACCATCCGACGCACCTCGCCGGACTCCAAACGGCAGCCCGTCGCGCGCGTGCACATCGACCAGACGGCCTCGTCCACGATCAAGCGGGTGCGGCGGCACGCGTCCTCGGCGGCGGAGGCGGACGCGCTGCTGGCGGGGCGGTACCGCATCATCAACGTGTGGCGGCCGCTCAACGCGCGGCCGGTGGAGTCGTTCCCGCTGGCGTTCGCGTCGTCGGCGACGGTGCGCGACGCCGACGTCGTGCCCGTCGAGCACCGCTACCCGGCCTCGGCGGGCGGCTACGTGGGGCAGACCGCCGCGATCCGCCACAGCCCCGGCCAGGAGTGGTGGTACCTGAGCGGCATGACGGGCGACGAGCGCATCCTGCTCGAGTGCTTCGATAGCGAGGCGCTGCGGGAGGGCAGCGGCGTGCAAGGCGGCCGGGTTGCGCACTCTGCCTTTGAGGACCCGCGGACGCGGAAGGGCGCCGAGGGCCGGGAGAGCATCGAGGTGCGGGCGCTGGTATTTGGGCCGTAAGGAGCATGTTGTGTTTTTCTTGTTTCCGGTCGCTAGGTTCTCGCGGAGGTTCGCACTGCTGGTTTACAAAGCACGGAGTTTTAGGCGGTCGTTCGTCTTCATCATATCAGCATAGCGAAGAAATGGCATTGAATTGAGAACTGAAAGTCGGGTATACGGCAAAGTGTGAGAGCCTAGTTACCCTGTTGTATACCATACCCGCCGGCCAACTCCGAATCCCCGTATCCGAGGCTGTATAGTGCCCAAACACAACCAAAGAGACCGAATCCTCAAAAGCAAGACATCATTACTCTGTATCCCCTCCCCCAATGCGCCAGCCAAATCCGTTTGTTTTGTGTCCGGCATTCCTCGCATTTACCTGCCCTCCAAGCCTCTCACTCAGCCCCCTCGTCCGCCGCGGCCGCCCTTCCGGCTGCTACTCCGGCTCATGGGCACGCCGTTCGCGCTCGACTGTCTGCTCATGGGCACGCCCCCTAGAGCAGACCCCTTGGAAGGAGACGGCCCGGGAGTGCCGCCCTGGGCCGGCTTCGGCGTGCCGGCCCTCTCGGCCATGACCGGCTCCACGACGTCCGACAGAAGGGGCAAGCCTAGCTGCTTCCTCACTTGGTTCTCGGACGGCCGCTCGCCCTGGAGATACGCAACGAACCGGCGATCCTGCGCCGGCATGGACGCCGCCTCGAGCAGCTTGCGGCTGCCGTTATCGATCGAGAAGTTGGAGCCCACGCCGTGCGCCTCGTCGTATTGCCGCAGCGCCTGCATCACCATGATGTCGCCCTGCGCTTCCTCCGCACTGAGTGTGCTGGGCACGTTGTATTCCAGCTTGTTGCCCTTGATGTACGTCGACGGGAAGGTGGGCGGCAGCTTCGGGTCCGCCGCGAGCATGCGGTCGAAGTTGCCGGCGAAGTCAAAATTCGCGAGCATCTCCACGCCCAAGAGCTTGTCGTCCAAGAAATTGGGGTTGTTTGCGCCGCCGCGACCGCTGCGCGTTGCGTGGGACACGTTCCGCTCCATCGTGGGCGCCGAAGGAACCGAGTCCGATCCGTCGTTCTCGTCGTTGTCGCCCGCCCCGGAATCGCTGCCGCCGGGCGACCTGATTGGATGTCCGTGCTCGTCAAGCTTGGGCTTATGTGTGAGAATGTATCTGCGCGCCGCCAGAGTGGCCGCTGTGGACGTCATGCTGAGCTCCTTGTCCGTGAAGAGCTTGTCTATGCTGTACACGGCGCCGGCGGTCTTGCGCGAGGCCAGCCGGTCCGCCTGCCAGAGGGGCGTGGTTGCCGAACCATCTAATGCCCGACGCTGTGGCGCCGGCGAGCCGTCGTCGTCATTGTTGTTGTTATTGCGCTTCCGCTTCTTGTTTTCAAACGCCACGTCTTCCAGTTCGCGGCGCTGGCGAGTCGCCCGCTTCCCATGCGCACCCCCTGGGCTCGAGGGGTTGGTGATGCTGAACTGGTTTGGGTGTAGTAAGAGGGCAGAGGCATCCGAAATTTCGAGCGCCTCCTTCTCCTTGTTCAATCGATTCTTCTTGCTCATGATGACATTGATTAAGCGGTCCCGGAGCGTCTGCGCGAGCGCGCGGTATTCTCGATTCGCAGTTTCGACCTTGAAGGCATGCGTGGCCATGTATTCGGAGGTTTTCTTCTCGTAGTCGAACTGTACATTTCGGCGAGCGGGTCAGCTTTCCGCACGGCTCTGCAGGGGAGCGGGATGAACGAGATCGGCGGGAACCGCAAACCTTGTATTTGGTGAGCGCGTAGTCACGCTGCTCAGCCAGGTCCTGAACCTTCTCCATCCACTTGGAGAATCTCGGGCCGGCCCTGTCAAGCAAGGTCTGGGGTCCAGACTGGGCGTCGGCGTCTCCATTGAGCTGCTGAAGTCTCTGCAGGTCTTGCTCAAAGCCGTCGAGTGGCCGATCCGCATATGGATCGACTCTCATGACCAACGTGGTGTCGATTTGGATCTTGTGCAGCTTTTCGCGGTACACCTGGTCCCGGTCCTTGCTCAGCTTCTCTGCGAGCGAGTTGAGACGTTCGTTCAGCATCTGGCGGCGCTTGTCTCGCTTAGACTGCGCAGGAGGCGGCGAGCCGTTGGCGCGGCGGTCCAGACGATGAGCGGCAGCATCGGCCATGGTGGCTTCTGCTGTAGCCATTGCGAGTGTGTGTGCCGAGTCTTCGGCGAACTTTGTTGTTCTCGGGGGGAGTTTTGGACAGAGGCAGAACTTGGAGGCAGAACTGGGAGAACAGACGCCGACCGAGCGGGTTTGCAAAGACGAAATCTCGCTCCGCTCAGCTTGTTGAGGTGAGGATCAAAGTGTGTGAAGAACGTCGGTTTCTGGAAGAGAATACTTGGACATGTACATCGTTTTGCGCAGATGTGTGTAAGTGATCCGGTCTAGTGGGCTGCCTATTCGAGGAGGAAACAGTCGAGTGCTCTGCTGAACAGCGGGTATTATTCATGCGTGCGCATGGGGAAGCCGAGCGCAACCCGGACCGGCTCTAGCCAAGCAGTAAGGTAGCCACCTAGCCGGCCGTGTGCCACCTGAGCTGCAACCGCGCGTAACTTCCTCAGCGGTAGGTACCCTAGTGTAACGTTCGGTACCTTCTGTGCTCCATCAAAGCGCCGCTTTCCCTTTCCAGATGTGGCTTGAATTTGATGATCCCACCAATCGCATGTGCCCACCCTGGAGCTGCGCTTCACTGTGGCTAAGCGCGCCGCCCCTCAGCGGGGAGTCCAATAAGCTCCCTCAGGTCCGCGGTGCTGGGCTTGGAACGGGCCGCAATTGGGAAGCGGCATCGCGCAGCCGTCTGGGTCAGAGCTCCATACCTTACTGAATTTCATCACCGCAGTTTCCCAACACAATGCATGCTTAGATTCGCCTTCACGTGTTGATAGCCACGGGCCCTGCAGCAGCCCACTGATTTTTACCGCGCGGACGCCGATGGACTAAAGCCAGTAATAACTCACTTCACATATCCGATTCGGCTCATGACGCGGTGCTCGTCATGGAGAATCTCACCATTTCCGACCCTCCCCCTCCTCTGCAGCAGGGCGGGCCCGGGGGGGTACCCCCCGTGCTAGGGCGGCCCCCTCCGCCGCCCCAGCAACTGCCTGCCCAGATGTTCACCACCGCCGCTCAACTTCTCGATCTCACCGACAGTAAGGCTTCCGAGATATGGCTCCACACCTGGTTTGATCAGGCGCTGACCGCGGAACAGAAAAGCTCATGGTAGCACTGCGCGACGGACGAAAGCTTCTGGGAATCTTGCGCAGCTGGGATCAGTTTGGTATGAGCCATCACGTCACATCACACCCAGGTGAAGTTGTGCCGAGGAGTCCGAGTTAACGTCCGCGTCCTTGGCCCAGCAAACCTGGTTCTGCAGTCCACCAAGGAGAGGATTTTTGTGCCGCCCGGGACGGCGCCCAACCAGACCCGGGGCCTGTATGCAGACATCGACCGCGGCCTCTTCCTCGTGCGGGGAGAGAACGTGCTCCTGATGGGCGAGATCGACCTCGACAAGGACGATGACCCGCCTCCCGGATATGACCTGGCCGACCTGGAGCTTGTTCAGAGCCTGGCCAAACGGAGAAAACAGCAAGACAAAGCCAAGGAGAAGAAAAAGATTAAGATGCTGGCCACCGAGGGTTTTGAGGGCGAGAACCTGGGTGAAATTCTTCTGTGATGTAGGAAAAGGGGGGGAAAGTCGACGGGGAGACTGGTGGTTTGGAGGCAGAATATTGTGAAATGCCATCCATCCACTTCGGCGGTTTATTCAGAGTCTCCAAGGTCTCATACATGAGAGGCCCTGGAACAGAGCATCGAGCTACTATGCAATTTACGACATGGACCTGGCCCATTTTGCGGCCGCACCCGTGAACCACTTACTTCACTCGCTGCTACTCGGAACTAGGGGAGCTCTCTGGAGTGATTCACGCCTAGCCGATTCGGATACTCAGCGGGCAACGTAAATATACGTATGTATATCTTGACAGCCATGGTAGGTACTGCGCCCTGTTACAGGAGTGCCGACACTAAATGCGTGGTCTCTCTCACATCGCGGGCTCAAAGCCTGCCACCTGGACATCCTTCTCCCATGACTTAGGCCAGTGGCCGGTCTTCCCCTCGCTCCCATCCCAGCCGCCTGCCATCATCGCCGTCGCGATCAGCAACGAAGCCGAGTTCGGGAAGTACGGCGTCGGCACCCTCGACCCGCCCACGGGATACCCAGCGTCATCAAACTGGAAGATCGGATGCAGCAGATACTCGACCGCCTGCTCCGGGTCCCCGAGCCGCAGCGAGTTCATGGCCAGCATGCCAAAGTCCCACCCGTACGAGTAGTCCAGCGCCCACAGCTCCTTGATCAACGCCGCCGTCTTCTTCACCGCCGCCATGTCCAGCGGCGGGCCGCTCGCCGGCGGCGGCAGCAGCCCGAAGATGCCCGCCATGGCCGGGTGATCGTTGGTCGTGGCGTTCGACGTCCACATGCCCGGGATGCCCTCGTACACGGCGTACGCGCCGTCCGCCATCGGCAGCGGCGCCAGGCCGTCCCGCACCGCCAGCCACGCGCGCGGCACGGGCTTGCCCTGGCGCGTCTTCCACCGCACCGCCACGTCCAGCCCGAAGCGCCAGTACGCCAGCTCGAAGGTCGGGTTGACCGTCGCGTTCGGGTCCGTGTTCTCCGAGACCGGGTACATGGGCGGGCCCAGGTCGTACACGCGCGTGGACGCGTTCCAGAAGGCGTACGAGGCCATGAAGTCGGCCGTGGCGGTCAGCACGGCGTCCCAGCGCGCGAGCGTCGCCGCGCCGGGGAAGGCGCGGTACTCCGTCTCGGCGAAGTACATGGGGTGCGGCTGCTGCCAGATCAGCAGGGCGTTGATGTCGCCCGGCGCGCTGCGGCCCGACGGGTCGCTCATCTTGCCCCAGCGCGCGCCGGCGTAGCCCTGCATGCGGGCGCGCGCGAGCGAGGTCGGCAGGAACTGGTGGTACGTGGACGGCAGGCTGCGCCAGAGCAGCGGGAAGCGGTTCCAGCGCGCGAAGGGCAGCAGGTGCCAGAGAGCCATCTCTAAGTGGAACTTGCCGTACCACCCGTTGTTGACCAGGCCGGACTCCTGCGGCGGGTAGGAGGACGCCGAGTTGACGGCGGTGAGGTACTGGGAAAGGATGATGCGCCGTTGGAGATCCTTGGCTCGGGGGTCCTGCACGGCCGAGAGGTCGATGAACGCGCCCGTGGTCCAGAAGGATTTCCACCAGTTGCGGGACGCCGAGACGACTCGCGAATATGTGGTTGTCGGCTGGTCGTAAGCGGCGAGGGAGAAACTGATGACTAGCTGGACGTTGCTTTGGGATGCGGCGAAGGAATAACGATGGGTCCCCGCTGCAGGGCCATCTATCCTTCCCCGACCGGTCCACGCGACGTGTGTGAAGTAAGTAGCACCATCCAAGCTGTGCTTGATCCTGGCTGTGTTCGGAGACAGCTGCTCGAGAACAGTTGAGTGTTTGGATGTGAGGTTGAAGTGACCGACAAATGGAGCATTGAACTTCTCAGTATCGGGGTAAGGAAAGTCGAAAAAGAGGCCGAGCCCCTGTGTCAGCAGCTTCGACTGGACATTGACTGCGACGGTATCCGAGCCGGGATCGGCCCACGTCTCGACCTGGACGGAAGATCCATTGTACACAAAGGACGATGAGAGCCTCCCGGACCACAAGTCGAGTTCCTGGCTCTTTTGTTGCAGGTCGTCCTCGGTCACATTCTGCTGCCCAAACGTAAACCCGACGTTGGCCAGGTTGAGTCGATTGGGGTTCTGAATGAGCCAGGTCGAGATATCATTCTCGGCCGGGTTGGGCATCTCGTAAGTGACCAGCCTGCCGTGTGTCCACATCTGCATGCCCGTGTAGTCTGGACAAAGTAAGTAAGAGGGTGTTATATCGGGGCTGCAGCACGGGGCGTACCTTCGACAGACGTCTGACCAGGCGTCGTCGGGAGACTGAAGTTATGCCAGCCCCATGTCGACATGATGGCATACGGCTTGAACGTCTGCAAGCCCGTGACATCTGCGCCAAAGGCGAAGTTGCCATTGCCGACTTGCAACGGCGTGGAGTCAGAGCTCTGATTCCGCCGGACATTGAACGATTGCACAACCTTTCGGCGCTGCGGAAGAGACACCCCCTCCGCAAGGGAGGTTAGAGCGAGAAGAAGAGACAGGAACCGCATCGTTCTTGCACTATTTGCGCAGCCACCGGTACATACCTACACTGAGATCCTACTCTGACGAGGAACCTGAGCCAGGAACAGGCAATAATGTATAATTGCACAGCACCCCCTAGGCCTCAACCGTTCGCAACCACACGTCCGGATCCCCCAAGCTTGGTACCGGCTTCCCCAGGATTCATCCATCCATAGCATACCCCCAGTGACCCATTTGTCCGGTACAGAGGGGCTGTTGCCATCCCGTACAAGGCAAGGATGGTCATTAGCCGTTGCATGCAGGGTGTGATCCATCTTTGCCGTTCCCGGCTCTGCGGGGTTGTCGGGGCGAAAGTCAACATGCTCGGTACACAATGACCCGATAGCGCCGGCGATACACGGAAGAACGTGAGCTGAAGGAAAAGAACTAAATGGGAAGAAAGGGGTAGAAAACGGGATGAGAGAGAAGACATAAGACAAAAGAGGAAAGAAAGAAACAAGGAAAGCGGAAAGAAGGAAAAAAAAAGGGATAAGGAAAGAAACAGGAGGGGAAAGAAAAAGGAAGCAGAGGGGAAAAAAGGAGAAGAGAAGGTTAGGAATTTAGAGAGCCGACTTCTCGAGAGGTCTTTGTGAAGTTATGGGAGAGACGGAAGAGGTAATGCTCGAGGCATGTTTGTCTGACTTGTTTGGAGTGCCGTACCCCACGATAAATCGAGGATCACGAAACAGTGGACCGAAATTGGGGGAAATTGGGGGATGACTGCTGATGCTGGCATTGGACGGCACACGAGCACCTTGGTGGCGGCTAGCGCGGCACTACCCCGCTAAAATGTGGCGCTCTTCAGTGGCCTGGCCCTGTCTTCAGCTGCTGAGCCGCATCAGCCAGGGCGGGCGCTGTTGCCAGAGCTGGCGAAAGCGCCCGGGCAAGAGAAGTGTAAACATCTCTCCCGTCCCGCATTGATCTGCATTTGTTGACTTTGCAGCCCTTCATCCATCCACCATCATCGTCATTCCCCTCCGCTCCGAATTCCAAGTGGAAAGTTATCGGCCATCCGATTACAGTACAACATCTTTGCAGAACCCGGCATCTGACAGCTTGCATCGGTACCGCATCCCCTGACTCCGCTTGCCCACGCGCTGGTGGAGCAACTCCCAGCTAGCTGCGTCATAACGGACTGCCCCGCTAACCGTAACCTGATTGTCTGACGGCGGCCGCAGTTCAACAGCATCCTTCCGAGCGAGCGCCCGTGCTCCCTGGTTCTCGCCATGAGTTCCTTTCTTACAACTGTGTAAGTTGTTCTCTCGCTGTCGCGACCGCTTTCGCAATGGAAACCCACCGATTGTATTGCCTCCTCCTTCCCTGGCACACCAGGCGCATCCCCCTCTGGTTCGCTTGCCGCACGCGCCTAATGTTGGGTGCCAACACGGACCACTTGCTAACTTGCAGCGCTTGAACGCAGCAATAACCGGACGAAGACCCAGTTTCGACCCCGAGGACCCGGTAAAGGCGGCGCTACGAGCTACCAGCTTCGCCAGTATGCGGAGGCGACATTGGGCGGAGGGAGCCTGCGGAAGGTGGTGAAGCTGCCGGAGGGCGAAGACGAGAACGAGTGGCTGGCAGTCAACAGTATGTCCGGTTGAGTGGCCATGTCGTCTGCGCGCACGCGTGTGCTGACAAGAGCGACGGCAGTGGTCGATTTTTACAACCAGATCAACCTCCTTTACGGCGCCATCACCGAGTTCTGTTCTCCTCAATCGTGCCCGGAGATGAAGGCGACGGACGAGTATGTGTGAGGCACGTGGGTTGCGTTTCACATGCGCTGACGGGTCAGGTTTGAATATCTCTGGCAGGATTCGGAGAATTACAAGCGGCCCACGAAGATGCCCGCGCCGGCGTATATCGAGCAGTTGATGACCTGGGTTCAGAGCAACATTGACAACGAGGCGGTGCTCCCGAGCCGCATTGGTAAGGCACACGAGCCGGCTCGTACACATCGTTGGCAACCGGGACTGACCAGCATCCAGGCGTGCCGTTTCCCAAGTCGTTCCCGGCCCTGGTGCGCCAGATATTCAAGCGCATGTACCGCGTCTACGCCCACATCTACTGCCACCACTACCCCGTCATCCGCGAGCTTGGCCTCGAGCCGCACCTCAACACCAGCTTCAAGCAGTACGTCCTCTTCATCGATGAGCACAACCTCGCCAGCGGGAAGGATTACTGGGGTCCGCTGGGCGACCTGGTGGACAGCATGCTGCGCAGCGACTAGGCCGAGGCCGTCGTTGTTTCCTTTCGACATAGAGGACGTTGGGCTTTTCCTTTGCACGGCGGCGTTCGGTTTGGTTGGGGCGGATACAGGCAGGACCCGTTAGGACCCGTTAGCTGGCAGTGAGTAGGGTTCAGGGCTGGGACAATAAAGCATGCGGGATCATGGTAATGGTATTTGGTGGTTTGGGCGATTGCTGGCAGTGAGGCGCCGCGGCGTCTCTGGGAAGCGGGCTTCTGTAGGGATTACTGTAAAGAGATACGCGCTGCAGCTGAATTGGGTTTTTCCAGCTCTCGAATGGAATGCTCGCCCAGTGTTCAGTACTGCTCATGAGCAAGAAACAACAGTGGGTCAATCAGCTGCTGAAACTGTGCCTTGCCAAGACTTGTCAGAAGCACCTGCCCGATCCCACCCGGAAGGTGTTTTCTGCCTTAGGCAACCACGAACTTGCCGAGCAGCCAAACCCACCCCATTGCTGAAAACTGCACGGAAGCTCGCTTCACGACATTCGAGGTCCGATCAGCCATATCGCATCGCCCACCCCCAGCCACCATGTTCTCGCGCCAGGCACTGCTGCGCTCCGCGCGGACGGCAGCTCCGCAGCGTGCTCTTCTCGGCCAGACCCGCACCTTCGCCGCGCCGGCTTCGAGCGAGAAGGTGAAGCCGCCGGTCGCCCTCTTCGGCCTCGACGGCACCTACGCCACTGCTCTGGTACGCCCGCTCCAACCCGCCCGATTGGTCTGGTCATAGGCACGCAATGGAGGAGGAATGGCTGCCGGGTGCTCCGTGGAGTTCTCGATTGGCCCATTGGCTTGAGGGAACAAGCACGCGAAACGGACGAGACTAACCTGCGTCATTTTGCTTGGGCTCCCTCGAACAGTACACGGCCGCCGTCAAGACCTCGTCCCTCGAGCCCACTGCGAAGGGCATCGCCGCCCTGGGCAACCTGCTGCAGAGAGATGCCAAGCTCGTTACCATCCTAGAGGCCCCGACCCTCACGGCCGCCGACAAGAGCGCCATCGTCGCCGAGCTCCAGAAGAACACGGGTGCCGCCGGCGAGACCATCAAGAACTTCCTCGCGACCCTCGCCGAGAACAACCGCTTGGGTCTCCTGCCCGGCGTCTGCGAGAAGTTCGCCGAGCTCATGAGCGCCGCCCGCGGCGAGGTTGAGATGGTGGTTACTAGCGCTCAGGTACGGGTTCTCCGGCAACCGGGTTGAGGAAGAGGTTGCGGGATGTCTGGTGGAAGGGACGCGGTGTTGACGCATGAGTGCATCACAACAGCCTCTGGACAACAAGACTCTCTCCCGCCTCGAGACCGCCGTCTCCAAGTCGAGCTATGTCGGCGCCGGCAAGAAGCTGAAGGTCACGAACAAGGTGTGTTTATACTCTTCCCGTTCCCCGCCCAACGCGAGGGATTGCCGGCTGATATTCGTAGGTCAACCCCGATATCATTGGCGGGCTCGTCGTCGAGGTCGGCGACAGGACAATCGACCTCAGCGTCTCGTCCAAGGTGGCCAAGATGAACAAGCTCCTCACCGACACTCTGTAGATTACCCCTTTTTCCTTTGTAGCAATGGGACCGTGCTGTTGAGCGGGGAGCTGGGCGTGCGAGAGAAGGGGCGACCGAACCACAGCAGGCTCGCGGTCTAATTTTGAAGTACCCCTGTGTATATGAGCCAAATAGACGACTTGCTGCGTCTCGTTTTGCCTTCGTGCCTGACAGATACGAGGACGCCTGGGGTCTTTGTCGATATATCATGCGTTTACCGTCCGACCTGTTGCGGCAGGTCCTCGTTCCTCTGTTGCGAGTGATCAACAACGATAAGTCAGTCGTCCGAAGAGAGAGAGATCCAGCCTCCGGCTTTTGTTGACGGCAATACTTCATGGAGTCGATGCGTCCAACCCCTGACTACGGAGCTGATTAGGTACTTTCGCAGTGATGCGACTCAACTGTACTGAGACCACACAGCCAGCTCCGTGATTCCACGCAGTTTTCCTCCAACCCGTCACCCCGCACGCTCTAGCTGTGAGGATTCATTGCACGTAAGCTGGCAGATGGCGATGCCTCCGTCGAGTCGGTTAAGGTTAAGCGAGCACCCATGCACCAAATCAACAACTCTTCCCAAGTGACCCTCCCGAGTGAAAGACACCAAGCGCCTGTCAACAGGCAGCTGCTCAACGATGCAGTTGATAAACATCAAGGGAAACCCACCATTCGCAGAACCAGTACATCAGGTGGATTCAGGGGTGGAATACAGGACAAAAAGATGCAAAAGAAAAGCGAAATATCCTGCGTCAGCCGCGAATCGAACGCGGGGCCCATCGATGGCAACGATGGATTTTACCACTAAACCACTGACGCTTAATGACTATGATGCACAGGATTCCTGCATAGCAAGGGCCCACCCTGGCCAGCCTGCGTCACACCAAACATCAGCCCCTGAAACTCGGCTTGCCGTCTTGCTTTAGTTGCAGATACTCTGCGCTCCTCACAGCTAAACCGTAAAGCAACAGCAAAGAGATGGCTGCCTTCTTTCAATTGCATGTTTCCAAGACAACTCTATCTATTTCTATCAAGCATATCCACAAACATCCCTCTTTTCCAACTCAACACCCAACGGACCCTCAATATACCCCTTTCCCTGCTCCTCCCGATATACCACAGCTACACCACCCCTTACTATATACCCACCCCACATCACCAACGACCGAGAGAACAATATCTATCTGCCTCTCTGCCAACCTCCCAGTCCCATCTACCCTAATTCCCCAGTTCCCAGTCCTTTCAAACCCTCGCCTCAAACTCGTCCGCACCATCTTCATCACGCCTCTCCAACCGTACCCGCTCCAGCTGCTGCGAGATATACGCATGCAGATGCGCGTCCGCCTCGGCGCGCGCCCTCGCCCGCTCCGGATCGTCGTACAGCAGTCCCGCCGCCGCGTGGACCGATCCGCGCCTCGCCGCGCCACCACCGCCGCCGTTGCCGTCATACCCTCCTTGGGTGGTGTCGTCGCCGTCGCCGTTGACGTCGCCGTCACCGTTGACGTCGGTCGTCGTCGTCGTCGTCGTCGTCGTCGTCGCGCTGTAGTCGCTGCGGGCGGCGAGCGAGCGGCTCGTGGAGCTGCGGCGCATGCGGGGCAGCGTGGGCGACAGCGCGCCGGGGGTCCTGGGCGTCTGCGCGCTGCCGACGTGGCGGTGGTGCAGGATGTCGTCGAAGTAGTGCTGCATGCCGGCGCGCGGCGTGCGCGGGGTCTGCGGGAGGCGGCAGTTCACGCTGGAGCGGGGCCGCGCGGGAGGGGGTTAGCGTAATGCACAGTACAGTAGGAATGAAATGATAGGAGTGAGTAGGGGGGCAAGGGGAGGGGGGCAAGGGGAGGAGGGGGGAATTTTTGGCTCACCCAGTGTCGTGGATCATGCGGGCGATAAGACCGGTCCACCCGCACTGGTGCGTCGCGCCTAGCCCGCGGCCCGTGTCGCCGTCGAAGAACTCGTAGAACCACAAGTAGTCGCGCCAGTGGGGGTCGAAGTCGAGGGTGTCGTTGCCGCCGTTGATGCTCCGGCGGCCGTCGTCGCGGCGGGCGAAGAGATGCTGCAGCCGGTGCTGGATCTCCTCCGAGACGTGGCCCAGATGCATGTAGTCGCCCGAGCCCACGGGGCACTCGACCTGCAGGTTCGGCCCGAAGAAGAGGTAGAAGCGCTGCAGCGACTCGACCAGCAGGAAGTTGACACACAACCAAATCGGGCCCCGCCAGTTGCTGTTGCCGCCGAAGAGACCGCTGTCCGAGTCCCCGGGCACGTAGCCCACCTTGAACGTCTGCCCGTTGACTTCCATGGAGTACGGGTGCTCTTTGTGATACTTAGACAGCGAGCGGATTCCATGAGGGCTGAGGAACTCATCCTCGTCCAGCATGCGCTTGAGAATCTTTATCAGCCGCTCCTTGTTGACGAGCGACAGGAGGATTCTGTTGCCCTTGCCGCGGGTGCGGATGCTGTGCATCGTCCGCTCGGCGACGTCGCAGCGGTGGGCGATGAACCACTCAATGCGCTTCTTGAAGGTTGGAAGCCGGTTGACGAGCTCCGGTTCCAACGTGAGCGTTGCGTAGAGGGGAATCAGCCCGACCAAGGACCGGACGGGCAGTTGTTGGATCCACGGGCCACCCCACGAAATGGCGTCGTAGTAAAACCCGTCCTGCTCGTTCCAGAGAGACTGCTCGTCCTTCTGGCCCATCCTGAACGTCATGGCGTCGCTGATCAGGATAAAGTGCTCGAAGAATTTGGTGGCAATATCCTCATAGATCCGGCGGTGTTTCGCAAGCTCCAGAGCAATGTTGAGCATCGTGAGACAGTAGAAGGCCATCCAGCCCGTGCTGTCGGCCTGCTCCAGGGTGCCGCCGGTGGGTAATGGCTCGGAGCGGTTGAACAAGCCGATGTTGTCCAATCCGAGGAACCCGCCCTCAAAGACATTCTTGCCTTCGACGTCCTTCCGGTTCACCCACCACGTAAAATTGAGCAGCAACTTCTGGAACACCCTCTCGAGGAAATCGAGATCCTGTCTTCCGTAGAGCTTGCGCTCAATCTTGAAGACACGGAACGTCGCCCAGGCGTGGACGGGAGGATTGACATCCCCAAAGTTCCACTCGTATCTGCCAAAAAATAGTCAGTCGGCGGCTGCATTCCCAGTCCATGACAGCACACGTACGCTGGGAGCTGGCCATTGGGGTGGCAGTACCACTCGCGGGTGAAGAGGTCGAGCTGCTTCTTCGCGAATTCCGGGTCGATCATGGCTAGGGTGATGCAGTGAAAGCTGGTATCCCAGGCGGCAAAGAAGGGGTATTCCCAGGAGTCGGGCATGGACAGGATGTCGTCGCAGTGCAGGTGTTTCCACGCAGCGTTGCGAATGCCCTTTCGGCCTGGAGGGGGTGGCGGCTGGCTGGGGTCCCCGTTCGCCCACTCGTCCCAAATGAAGAGATAGTGTTGCTTGCACCACATCATGCCTGCGAATGCCTGCCTCTGGATGTTGCGAAGATCGTCCGCCATTGGCAAGGGGCTGATGTGGTAGTAGAAGTCGTCGGCCTCCTCCCGCTTTCTCTCCATGATCTCGTCGAACTCCTCCTCGTCAAGGTACGTCTCTGCTTTCCTAGAGAACCGGAAGCGAACCACTACTTCCGTCAGTCCTGCTTTATGAAAAGTACGTAAGCCCACTCGGCTGATGTCATTTCGTACCTGCGCACTCGCCCGGATTGACGCCTCCGGCTTCGTTGAAAGTGAACCAAGCGGCAGCTTTGGTGCCAACCTGAGCGGGGTTGACCGCGCCCTTCTCGCGGTTGACAATGTAGCGGTGAAAGGCGTCCTTGACGTACGGTGTCACGTTCTTGCCTCCGTAAAGGAGCTCGTAGTTCGTCTCGTTCTCCGTGAAGATCAACTCGGGCTCGACATCTGCCTTGCTAGGACCGACCCCGGGTGAGGGAGAGAACAGGACATATCGGTCTCCTAGATAGTGATGCTTGGACTTGATCAAGTTCTCGTCAAAGATACCCATAGAGGGTCTGTGTTCGGCAGGCTCCCGGCCCCAAGACCAGGTGTTGCGGAACCACACGTGGGGGATGATGTGGAGGGGGGCACGCTCAGGCCCTCTGTTCCAGGCGGTGACGCGGAAGAGGAGCTCGTCGGGGTCATCATCTGCCTTGGCCGTCTCGATGAAGATGTCCCAATAGCGGTCTTCGTCGAAGACGCCGGTGTCGAGGATCTGGTACTCCCGGTCCTCCTTTCCTCGCCTCGCATTTTCCTTGAGCAGATCCTCGTAAGGGAACGCCTTTTGCGGGTATTTGTAGAGGTACTTCATGTATGAGTGCTGTGGGACGTAAGTTTTGAGGTCGTCTCGAGCAGGGCAGCTGTACGGCGCGTCTTACCGTCTGCGGAACCACGTTAGCACGAGCCTTCTCAAAAGGGTGGCACATCTAGCTTACCGGCGTGTTGTCCAGATGGAAGTGCGCCTCCTTGATGCTCTCGCCGTGGTTCCCCTGCGGGTTGGACAAACCGAACAGGCGCTCCTTGAGAAAGGAGCTAACCAGCAGTTAGCCGGCTGATGAAAGTAGGCTCCGAGGGCAAAATTGGCCGTACTCCTTCTCGTTCCAGAAAGCGAATGCAATGTTCTGATAGCCATGCGTATCGCAGACACCGGCGATGCCGTCCTCACCCCATCTGTATGCGCGAGACCGGGCGTGATCGTGCGGGAAGTCTAGGGGGCAAGTTGGTGAGCGGTCTACCGTGCGCTACCCCGCGAGCGAGCGTGGAATTAGGCAAACGTACGACTCCAAGCATCGCCGTCGGCACTGTAGTCCTCACGCACTGCATTGGCACCGTCAGACACAAGATAGTCCCGAGCTTGTCCAAAAGCTGGAACTGACCGGTGGCCCACTGCCTCTCGGAGACGTAGGGACCCCACTTCTTCCAGTACTTGGTGCGGCGGCGGTCTTCCTGCAGCCGCCTCTCCTCCTCGGTGAGGTACTCGTGACCATCAAAGACGACCATGGCGAGCTTTCGGCTGGGCGTATGGCTTCCCAATCGACGGCGCGGCGTTGGCGAGAAACAAGCGACAGCAGCGGCGGAAAAGGAGAGCTCTCCGGTTCACAAAACTGCCTAAGATAAAGGTCTAAAGTGGTACCCAAAATCTGTGGAGGAAGCTCAGTAAGGGACCGGCTTCGGAGGGTCCCAATTGCCTGCTGCGCAACAAAAGCAAGAAAGGAGAGACAAGGACGAGCAGAAAGACCGAACATAAACAGTCGGGACGTTGGCAACAGACCTTGAGAAACGTCCCGTCGCAAACGCCGGCATCGAGAGGGAGGGGGGGAGGGGCCGAATTGGGACGGGAGCTTGTTGGGACACACGGAGGGGCCACGATACAGGCCGCGGCCGCTGACTAGGGGCCTGTGACGTCAGGACAAGGCACCAACAGAGCAGCGCCCCGCCCCGTCCCGCAGTGCCGGGGCGCAAGACTAGGCGCTGTGAGGCTGCACTGTCGATCGCCGGAACTCCTGCAGCTTGCCGCTTTTTGGAGCTTGCTTGATTCATGGGAGTTTGCAAGGACTAGGTACTCTGTATAGGTAAGGTAGGTAAGGTATGGCTGTGTTGGCAGCAAATGATCTCTTCCATACTGCCAGCGTAAGGGTGATGCGAACATAGACTCGGAACTACCTACCTACCTAGGTAGGTAGGCTTCCAATTTAAGGCCGGGCCCCTGTGAGACACCAGGCCATGATGTGGGCGAAGGTGCCCGCGCCGCATCCAACTCGTGGGTGAGCTTCACGCTTCAAAATCGCTGCAAGGGAAATGTACTGTACTGTACCTACCTGTAGACTCCGCAATTGCGCATAGCCGCACCACCAACATTACCTCCCTTGACATACGGGAAGCCGTTCTGGCGAATGGAGAACTCGAGCGACATGCTGCATGGGCACCGCAGTCGGCAGCGTTTACCGTCTCGAAGGGACTTTGTCAAGCATCTCCGGCGCTCCCTGCTTGCATAGAAGTCAAGTCAATTGCAATCAGATACACGAAATCGTAAGACCATGCAGACAAGTAAACCAGCACGCACGATCCGCCTCTCCCGGGTATATGATTTACTGCGCCTATATCGCCATCGCATGCAATCATGACGAGCAGTGCGTCGAGTTTCAGAGTCGCAAAAAAACCCACGAAGACAAACCCCAAGTCGAGTACCATCACTCAATTTAGAGCTTGGCCTTCACCGCAGGCCTCGCCGGCGCCGTCGCATCCTCGTTCACCACCACGTCGCCCGTCGGCTCCCCCCCGTCTCCGAAAAAGATGACCTGCACGGTCAGGTCGTCGCGGTAGCGCCGCGAGAACGGCGCGGGCAGCGTCAGCAGCGCCGACACCTGCTCCTGGTTCTTGCCGCCGAGCGCGTTGCGCACCAGGTGCGTGGCCGCGTTGGGGTCCTGCACGACGAAGCCGTCCGACGCGCCGCCCCACTGCCGCACCCCGCGGAACGGCGTCTTCTGCCCGCCGCCGGCGCCGCCGCCCGGCGTTGGCGCCGCCGCCTCGACCGGCAGCCCCGTCGTGCTCCGCGAGCCGAAGATGCGCCTCCAGACCGAGTTGAACTGCGAGGTGGCGCCGCCGCCGCTGCTGCTGCCGCTGCTGCGGTTCTGGTGCTCGAGCCACTTGCCTACCAGCCCAATGACCTCTTCGTTGGTCAGCATCTCCCAGAGGCCGTCGGTCGCGAGGACGACAAAGTCGCCCTTCTCGGGCTCGATCTTGGTCGTGGTGATGACCGGCTCGGCCGTGACGTAGGGAGGGGTCTGGAGAATGGAGGACACGGAGCGCGCAAAGAAGTGCTGCTTCAGCTTGTCCGAGATCTCGCGCGTCCACTTGTAGCTAGCGTCTCCGAACGCTCGCGTCGGCTCCAGCCCACCAAGCACGCGGCCGTGGCGCACCACGTTGGGCTCGTTGGGGTGTAGCTTGCGCAGCCGAGCCGCTTCGTCGGGGTTGCTGCCTGTCTGGTCGACGGAGAGGGGCGTGGCCGTCCACTTGCCAGATTCTGAGCGGCGGCCCAAGACAGCCCTGGAATCGCCCGTACAGGCAACCCGTAGGAGCTTGGACCGGCTGTCGTAGAAGGAGAGAAGCGCGCAGGAGCCGGACAGGGCCGGGGCGAGGAGCTCGGCAGCCGCCACCTTGCTGTTCGCCTGTAGAACCTTTTGCACGCTCTTATTGACGATCTCATCGTCTAGTTTCAGAAACCCCCTCTTAATCGCCAAGTCGACGGCATCGTGCGACGGCGCCAGCTCGCCGGCCGCCTTGTACGTGTCATTAAGCTCCCGAGCCACGAAGCTGACCAGGGCTTGACGGAGCTTGGCCGAGGTGGTCCATCCGCTGCGGGAATACCAGACGTCAGCTGCGGTCACGGTGCCATGGTTCATTGCCTGTCTCGCACGCATGGTGGGGAGAACCTACGAATGCCCGTCAAAGACACCCCAGAACATCCAATCGCTGCTCTCGCTGCCCGGCGACCTCCCGGGGACCTCGACGATCTTCTCGGCATGGTCATCCTCAATTGGGTCGTTGCTCGGTAGCTGCACCAGGTCATAGCGCACGACGCCCCGGCCGCGGTTGACAAAGTACGACTGCTCGGACCGGCGGAGCTTCCGGGTCGCCTGCTCGGGCGTGAGCATCTCGATGACGCGCCGTCCGTCGTCGCCCGTCGTCTTGGAGATGGGGCCCTCGCCGACGAACGTGCCCGTATGCAGCTCGTCAGCGCCGATAACCAATACCGAGCGCGTCGGCGCCGCCGCGTCGGCCGCCGCCGTGCCAGTCGCCGCCGTCGACCCTGAATACGCCCGTTGGATCAGACTGCTGGTGCTGTTGCCGCTGTACGAGTAGTAGGCGCCGTAGCCGACCAGGGCCGACACCAGCGCGACGCTCGCTCGCCGGAGGTACATGGATGCGCGCAACGGTTCGACCGCCAGTGCATGCCCGGCCGCCCCCGGACGGTTGCTGCGGGCCTGTGGGGTCGTGGATACGGAGCGGCGGCCGGTCGGGACGGCGCTCCTCGGGCTGGTCGGCAGGCGGCGCAGAGGGATGCCCCGGCGTGTGTTAGAGCGGAGGCCGCGGACGGTACATTGGATGCTGGGTCGAAATGCTTGGAGGGCGGCGCGACGCATTGCTGATGAGGAGTACCGCTCGCGTGGCGGATCGAGATGGACCGGTGATCAGAGCCGCGAAGCGACTTCCGCTTTGAAACGTTCCGTGACAGTGTGGGGCACTAGATGGTCGCACAGTGACTCCACTGCAACGCTCTAATTCCCGTACCTGTCAGTTAAGGTTCGAGGCTCTCAGAGGTTGAAAGGAAACACAATCTCCAAGGCCGAGCACCGTTATGTAGTTGCTCGAGGCTGCGCTTAATATGTACCGCTGGATTTTCGAGGCTTTATGGTGTGGTCCAAGAAAGGCTTGCATGCCGAAAAGGCATGTGAGTCTCGACTTTCCTGTGCGAGCATCTGGTTTGTTGAACTGCGCTGGGCTGAATAAAACTGCACTTCGTCTCATCTTGTGAGGCATCCACCAAGCGTCAAATAGCGGCCGGAGACAGGCAGCTGCCCTTGCGATCGTTGAATCTTGACAAAAAGACATTGGCAGGGCATCGACCTCATCTTGGTCTCGGCAGGCTCAAAGCTAACAGCGACATTGCCCCTGTGCAACGAATGATGAATTCCATTCAGGCTTGCAGATCCGAAAGGCTCTCCCGCTTTACACAGCCATATGCACCAGCATGGGCTTTCCTCCTCCAGCAGCGTTGAGCGTTGAGTCAACGCGGTCAGTGGTAGTCGCGAATGGATTGAGCGGCTGGGATGATTTCATGTGATCGAGTTGCTGTATCTCAGTATCCAGTTCTATGAAAGAGGTAGGTAGCCGTCAATAAATAGATGAAATGGCAATCGGCTAGGCTCTTTCATGTCTGCTCAAAGAATGCTGAGAGCTGCGTTTGCTGGTCTTCCCCACAACGAAGAGAGTCCCAGTACGGAGTAGCTTGCTGCCAGTCCGTAAGCTTCCACGTGAAAAGAACATCGGCCAAGTGTGCTGGAATGCATCGATGACGTTATCCACACTTCCGGTGAACCAGATGAGTGAAAGGAGTGAAGTTGGTGTCAAGGAGCATTCAGCATCTGCACACCGTGATCTGTATAATGGATCTCTACCTACACAGTATTGAAATGGGAGCTCTGCACGGTGTCCAATTGCCGGAGCTCACGCACCTTCCAGCAGCTCCCCTCAAGTGACCTGGCAACGCTGTGTAACTGGCTTGCGAACCTCAACATAAACGCTCGATATACTGATGATGTTGCCTTAAAGTGATTTATTCATATTACGGTGATGTATTAGCATTTCCCCGGTTTGCGAATGCACAAGAATATTTTATTTTCTTTTATTTACGCCCGCGTCGATAATTCCTTCAACCCCGCCACACCACGGCGCTGAGCGTGACGCTTCCCGGTTGCCTCAACCTCTGACGCACCCCTACCATTGGGCTTGCTAAAATGGAGGCAAACGACGCAGGCCGGGACCCGGCGGCCGCCCCGGCACAGAAAACCGGTGATCCGCATGCGGCCTTCAAACAGTTCGACACGTACCCGTGGACGTTAGATCGGTCGTTCCTTGTAAGTCGGCTCATTCTCACCTGAAGCACGCCGGGGCCTCGGCTGACAGCCGAACAGCAAGGCCTCATGGCATCCCTTGGCCCCCTACTCGGTAACAAGACCGATGGATTCGCTCGTCAGAAGGCCCTGAGCACCACCCTCCAAGCCCGGATCTGGTGGTACAAGTCTCGCTTCAACCGCGACATTGACCGCCTCTCGTACGAGGCCTACTGCCTGGCTAACCCGTCCTTGTGCCCGGACGGTGCCATCTTAACCAGGCTCGAGGAGATCCAGCAGCGGATGGCCAGCTACAGTAGCGGCGACGGCAGCGCTAGATCTTCGTCCGTCCCGAGCCAGGACGAAGTCTCCATTCCAGCCTGGCAGCGGAACGCGCCCAAGGTCGACCTCAGCAAGAAGGCCGACGATGGCACCATCCACAGAAACACTGGCGACACCGCGCCCTACCCTGAGGACTTCCAGAATCTGGTCGACGCGGTGTTGACGGGCAAGCCGATCCCGGGCATCAAGGAGATCCCAGACAAGGTCGTCCGCCCTCCGGTGAGTTCTCTCTTTCCTTTGCATCCTCACCCAACATCCAAAATACCGCTCTCTCCCCATTCTCTCCGAAGTTCTACAAAGCGAAGCGAAGCGAGATGAACGAGTTCAGCTGACCTGCGTGAACCAGGGCATCACCCCATTTGGCAAGATGAAAGCGCCCCCCAAGCCGTGGGAAAAGAACCGGCCGCTCAATCCTGACGCGTACGTCAGCATCTTTGGCGACGTGTTGGACAAGGAGTTCCCGCCCCTTGAGGACGACAAGGCTGTGGCCGACAACAAGCCCGAGGCTGACGACAAGCCCTCGGCCGACGACTAGCGTGCCGGTGACGACAAGCCCACGGCTGACGACAAGCCCGCGGATGACCAGCACGCAGCGGCCGACAACTCCACGACGGACACTTCTTCGCCGTCGAAGCAGTGAAAAGCTGCCATTTCTAGCTTTTGTACACACCAACGGTGCAAGAAAGCACCGGCTTGCTCCCAGCTCCATCTTCCCGTCTTCAATTGAAGGAAGACTAATACGAGAGCACGAGCTGAGTTACCCCGTCTTCCCGTCATGAATTGAAGGAAGACCCGAGTGTACAATAGCTGAGTTACGCCGTTCTTCCCGTCATACATTGAAGGAAGATCAGAGCGCACAGCAAGGCGCCCATTGAGGGCATGTATTTGGGCAGGCGTTTGGGCAGTCGTTTGGGCAGGCGTTTGGGCAGGTATTTGGGCGGGCGGTTTCATCAAAGCAGTCTAGGCCTTGACTTCGTAATAATTCAACTGGAAGTCGATCGCCATGGTAGTGCACTAACTCGGTGACTACTGCTCATCTTGCAGCAAAACAGTTGTGTCCAGAGACGACCCAGGTGAACCGAACTGAACCGAACCGTACACCAGGAATGCAGGGCATCTAAGCACCCATGGGCAGCACCAACAGGGCAGGGCGGCTAGGTCCGCGGCACAGGACGGCGTGAGTTATGAACAGGTTGGTAGGTAGGTAGGTACGGTAGTGTGTCTAACTGCCCTTCTTACAACACCATCAACAACCGACGGCCACCACCCGCAACAACAACAGCACAACACAAAGGAAAAACCACCTGTATATCTCTCCTTTCTTTCATATTTTCTTTTTCTTTTTTCTCTAACTACGCCCCATACGCGACCTGCCCCATCGGCCTGTCCTCCTCCATGCCGGGCGCCATGAAGTTGGTGCGCGGGTCGCCCCGTCGCCTTGGCGGCCGAGCAGCGCGCCATTGTGGGGGAGCTGAGCACAAAGATAGCAAGTCAGCTTCTCACGAATCCACTAGAAGGCACGGAAACAAAAAAAAGATAGTGGACATACCTCCTCGAAATGACATCGGTAAAGTAAAAGTTCTCAATGACATGGCGCAGCGGCGCGCCGGTCGGCTTGGCGCCCTTGTTCTGGTCGACCAGCTGGACCTTGCTGAGCTGCTTGAGGGCGACGGGCTCGACGACGTCGTAGGCGGCTAGGGCCGGGCTGATCTCGACCATGCGGTCGCGCAGCTGGGCGACGTCGTCGTAGGGCAGCGGAGCGCCGAGGAACTCGCTCGCCGCGCGGATGATCTTCCAGTCGGTGCGGGCGGCCCCCGGCAGGCCGGTCGCGGCGCGCGTCATCTGCACGCGGCCCTCCGTGTTGATGTACGTGCCGGCCTTCTCGGTGTAGGCGGCGCCGGGCAGGATGACGTCGGCGATCTGGGCGCCGCGGTCGCCGTGGTGGCCCTGGTAGACGATGAAGGCGTCCTTGGGCACGTCGGCCTCGTCGAACTCGTCGGCGCCCAGCAGCCAGATGAACTTGGGCTTGGTCTCGGCGACGGCGGCGGAGGGCGTCACGAAGCCGACCTCGAACGCACCCGCGCGGGACGCAGCCCGCTGCAGGACGTTGTAGCCGTTCCACTCCTCCGTGAGGAAGTTGGCGGCGTTCTTGTCGACGAACTGGCCGACGGTCTCGTAGAACGCCTTGGCGTCGGGATGCTCCGTGACGCCCGAGCCCACAATGATCATGGGCCGCTTGGCCGCCTGGAGCTTCTTGCCGAAGGGGCCGGCCAGGGCCGCCTTGAGGGCAGCCAGGTCGGTGCCGAGGTGCTCGAACTCGAAGGTGGACTCCCAGGTCTGGCCAACGACACCGATCTCGAGGTCTGACCGCAGCCATTGCTTGCGAATGCGGGCGTTCAGGACGGCAGCCTCGTGCCGCGGGTTGGTGCCCACCAGGAGAATGCAGTCGGCCGACTCGATGCCCCAGATGCGGGAGTTGAAGAGGTAGTTGGACCGCACATCGATACCGTGGGCGATCGGCTGGCTGCCGCCGGGCATGTCGAGCGCGAGGTTCTCCGAACCCAGCCTGTTCGCCAGATCCTTCATGGCGACCAAAGACTCGACCTCGGTGAGCTGGCCTGCGATCGCCTTGAACTCATTCTCCTTGGGCTCGAGGGTCCGGTACGCGTGAGCAATCTCGGTGAGGGCCTGCTCCCACGTCGCAGGTTCGAACTTTCCTTCCCTGCGCACCAGGGGGATCGTAAGTCTCTGCGTCTTAAGACCGTCACACGCAAACCGGGTCTTGTCGTTAATCCACTCCTCGTTGACGTCGTCGTTGAGCCGGGGAAGGATGCGCATAACCTCAAGGCCGCGCGAGTCCACGCGGATATTCGAGCCGAGACCGTCCAGAACGTCAATGGACTCGGTACGTTTTAGCTCCCAAGGACGGGCGCGGAAAGCATACGGCTTGGAAGTCAGAGCTCCGACGGGGCAGAGGTCGATGACGTTGCCGGAGAGTTCCGAGTCCAGATTTTTCTCAAGGTAGGTGCCGATCTGGAGGTCGTTGCCGCGGCCGGTAGAGCCCAGCTCGGGAGCGCCGGCGATATCGTTGGCGAACCGGACGCACCTCGTGCAGTGGATACACCGATTCATGGATGTCTTGATGAGCGGGCCGATATTCTTGTCCTCCACGGCACGCTTCCCGCCGATCTCGTGGAACCGGCCACGGTCGGCGCCATACCGCATTGACTGGTCCTGAAGATCGCATTCACCACCCTGGTCGCAGATGGGGCAGTCGAGCGGGTGGTTTGCCAGGAGGAATTCCATAACGCCTTCCCGCGCCTTATGTGTTAAGGGAGAGTTGGTCTTCACGACCATGCCGGCTTGTACGGGCCATGCGCACGACGCGACCGGCTTGGGTGACCGCTCGACTTCGACGAGGCACATACGGCAGTTGCCGGCGATCATGAGTTTCCTGACGAGGCATTTCGTTAGCGGAGCGGGGCGTGACGCGCGGGCGGATAGGGCGGGCAGGGGAGATCGCGGCGGACGTACTCATGGTAGCAGAATCTGCAGACGGTCAGCAACACAACATCGGCGGTATGCAGGCATGGCTGTGGGGGGCATACCTCGGGATGGTGACGCCAGCCTTCTCGCACGCTTGGATCAAGGCAGACCCGGCTGTAGGGGAGAAGAGTGAGCCGGAGTCCAGACATCAACTCGGCGCCGCAAACAAGCCCTCACCTTCAATCGAGACCTTCTTCCCATCTAGCAGCAGTCAGTATCGATGCGGCAGGCCAATTGGCGGCGCAAGCAGGCAGCGGGGCAGGCGGGCGCACCGATTGTGAGCTCGACCTCGGCCGGTCTCTGAGTTGTCGCCGAAAAGGCCCGGCTGGCCGCGCGGGCAGGGTGGCCGCCGGTCCGCCAGGCCGAACGGGCCAATGTCTGCCTCAACATGCTGCCGTCTCGATGGTGGATAAAGGAGCGGAGATGGGGGCGGACGTTGCCGGAGGAGAAGGGGGTTTCTCCAGCACTGGTGGCGGCAGTTTGAGCTGCTTCTGGAGTCGTTTCCAAGCAGCAGCCGGGGTTCAAGGGACGTGCCACCCGGAAAGAACATCAGCTAGCGACCCGCTTAACCAGCCAATCGCAATGCGCAAATTGTAATCCCGCTGCTTTTTAAGCTCCCCACTGTTTTGCAGCTTCGCTCTGCTTGAAACTTTTTCTCTCTTCATTGTACTCTGGGCACTTATTGTAGGAGAATTTTGTCGGCGGTCTGGCGCATTTGCGCCGCATCGCTCTCCCACCGAGTCCTCCTCTATCCTGTGCTCTAGATTGAGATTTCGGCTCCGATATTGGATGCATGTGAGAGAGCTCTTCTGGTCTCGATGAGCAATGGTTCTTACCGCCGGTTGCCACATTTCCGCACGCCCATTCGTTCTTCCAGTTGCAGATGTATTTGCGGGACGACCAAACGCGTACCACAACGGAGCAACGCCTCTGCTACCTGCGATGAAAGCGCGGATCGGAGAGTCTAACCCTCCCTGCCCGCGGAGCGCTCCTCAGGCCGCTTCCCGACGTCCTCGATCCTCGCCAACTCCCTCTCGAGACAGCCCAGATAGTACTCCTTGATGCCCGCCATGTAGTTCCCAAACGACTGCAAGTCCAACACGGCCCTCTCCACCACAGTAAGCAGGTCCATCACGGCCTTGTCCCGGATCGACAGATTGGGAGACAGCCGCTCTCCAACCTCGACCGGCGGCATGTTCCGGATGTTGTAGTCCATGCCGGGCGCGGCGGGCGCCTCCATGTTGGCGATGATGGTGTCCACCTCGCTCGGGTGCAGAGCTGGCCTGATCAGGGGCGGTCCCTGTGCCTGCTCCCTCTCGGCGGCCTCTTGCATGATGCGCCTCTTCTCGCGCTCAAACATGTAGAGGAGGTTTTCCTTGACGCCTTCCCGCTGGTAGTCAATGCTGCTGAGGATCCTCTTGAGGCGCTCGACGCGGTCCCGAGGCAGGTCTGTGTTGAGGATGTCTTCGCGAAGCGGGACGAAGACACTGGGCGCAATGTTGCTCAGCGGCGGGATTTTTTCAGGCGGCCGTGCCTCCTTGCCTGGTGGTGACTGGTTTGGCGGCGGCATGGCTAGGGAAGGTCTATGGTTGTGAGGTGGTTCCGCAAATAACTATTCCGGGGCAGCTGGCTGAAGAGGCACCCAGGCTATCGTGAGTATTAACTGAACTTCATATTAGCCTGCAGTAGACAGAAGATAAGTGACTGTTTAGTGGACTTCTCACCCTGCCGCCAACTCCCTCCGCCCAGAAAGTGCAAGTCGAAGTCGAGATCAATCTACGCAGGTATGGCATCAAGTTTCAGCGTTCACTCCGGCCATTTGTTTTGGAGCATGGAAATGGGCTTGCAGAGCGCTGGTTGAAGAGGTCGTGAGGGTTAGGGTTGTAAGTTATTTATTGGAATTGGACAGTGTCCAAAAAGGGAAGAAAATGTCGACTTACATCTTTCCGGTCCGAAATGGCACACCAAAAGCAGGCCAGACAGATGTGTGTCGGATCCGAAGAACCGGGGCTCCGTAGTTCCGGCATGGGCTACATACTATATATCCGCACGAGTCCCGATTTTCCTGTTCGCGACTGCGGCGACCTTGCCTAGATGCCACGGCTCGAAGTTGCGGAGCTGGACCACTGAGGCCCCCCAAGCAGCCCAAAAAGGAGATCAATACGTGCTGGTCCGTGGACGTGTTCCGCACAGTCGAGCGCTTCATCGACGCGCTCAGGGACTATGTCGGCCCCCAGGAACCATGCCCGCCAGCGGCGGGCTCACCAGCAAACCCAGCCGGTAACCCACCACCACCACCACCGCCCCTAGCCGCGTATATCGACACCCCAACCGGTCTGCTCATCCTCAGCTGCTACGCGCGGCTGATCCAGATCTTCGGCGTCGCCGTCTTCGTCGTCGAGACCTTCGCCGAGATGGCCTGCCCAAGCAGCTACGTGCAGCTGCGCCTGGGCGGCTTCGCGCCGCATCCGACCGCGCCGTCGCAAAGGTCAGGGCCGGCGAGGAGGTCGCGCCGGGGGGACGGGTAAGGAGCGCGGCGCAGCGGGAGGTGGCTGGGCAGGGAGATAGGTACCTGGTAGGTAAGTAGGTTGGGCGTTGTTGCTGGTTACGTGCTACGTACCAGGTAGCTAGGCGGTTCGGGAGAGGTGTGGTTGGTCGTGGTTCACATTCCCGGGTTCGATGCTGTCTAATGCACCTGGAAAGGGGAGAGGTTCGGCTTGGGTGAGCGGCGAGACGGCGCAGTGGGCCCTAGCATTCCTTGCCTCATAGGCTGGTGAGAGGAATAGGTATGTTCGGATAATCCTTCGCAAAAAGTAACCTCGTCTTGAAGCCAAGTGGGGTGAGAATCCCATCGATAATGGGATTAGCAAGCATCGTGAACTCTGTCTTGGTGGGGATATTCAGCACACCCCGCTCGGAGATTGGAGGTTGCGTCCATCAGCAACTCCTGGTACTTATTCCTTCACGATCTCCGATTTATAAAAGCCAGCAGTTAGCCTGCCGTTTCACCTACAGGCCGGGCACATCTCGAAAAACGTTGATTCTGATTCCGGTACCGACTTACACCTGGCAGATACCATGAGTGTTACGCACGTTGTCCTGTTCAAGTTCAAGGCTGACGCCAACCCCGAGGACGTGAGAGCGGTACGTAACGTACACTTTCGCCATTGAGATGTGGAGGTCTCACTTTCTGACTGTACTTTGTAAACCTCCTGACTGACCCGCTCGCCAGGCTTGCAATCGCTTCCTATCGCTGAAGACCAACTGCATCCACCCGACGACCAAGGCCCCGTACATCCTCTCCCTGAGGGACGGGCGGGACAACTCGCCCGACGGGCTGCAGGTACATATCCGGCCCGACCCACTGCTCTGACTATCTAGCTATCGAACCGAGCACCCATCCGTTTTGTTGTTTTCCACAGCGCTGACCTTAGGCCAGGACGGGATGACGCACGGCTTCGTGGTCGAGTTCGCCTCGGCCGAGGACAGGGACTACTACGTGGCGCACGACCCGGCCCATCAGGAGTTCGTAAAGAGCATTGGGGGTGTGCTGGAGAAGCCAGTTGTTGTGGCCTTCTGCAATGGCGTGTATTAGTTGTACTATTTTACTACTGCCAGCTTGTTGGATGTGTTCCTTGACAGCGGCATGACCATAGAGTTCAGTAATCTGCTACCAGTAGCCGGTGGGCTTGACTCCATCTTCGCTAGCCCGCCCCAAGTTGAGTCTCCGGCTTCGGGGAACGTCGACCAAAAATAGGATCGATCGAAATCGGAGCGACAAGTTGGTGCTGTGTCAAGGTCGGCCGTGTGCTCAAGCTCGAAGTCGGCAACCTCGCCATGATCTTCGAGATCATCAAGGACTGCAGCACATCGGGGAGAGTGCATAGCGGAGGAGGTCAGAAACACCCAGCTGGATAGAGCCCGTCAACACAGGTCTATTTTTCTTCTCGGGCGCTGTCTATCAGTTCGTTATTACCATCATGCCCAGGCGTCCACCTGACATAGAAAGAAGAGAAGAAAGCGGGAAGACGAGGCCCAAGATGTCAGCCGGTCGAGCAGCCTCCCGTGCAAATGTAAGTAGAGCCCCAAACAAAAGAAGACCCCGAGAAACATTGTGAACAGCCAGGCACCGATGCGGCGCCTCCTGGTCGATCACAGTTCTCTTTACAGACAACCAGTGATTCACCCTTCTCTTCGGCCATGGCTCCCAATAATGGCTCCTCGTCTATACTTCTCCAGCCGACCTTGTTGTGGGCCTGAGAGCTGTCTCGGGCTGATAGAGCTTTTGGCTACCACGGCTGCGCTTGGGGTGCCTCCTGACGTTCGAGGTGATGTGGATCGTATGCGTGGTATTGGCGGAGAGAACTGCGCCCGTGGCGTATCGTGGTTGCTGCGAGACACATGTGCAAGCAGTGTTCGCGGGTCGACAGAACAGTCGGTACCGCCATGGAATTCCTAGCTCCCGCCTCATGCGGTGAGCTCTCCATCGACACCAATAAGCTTCGCCGCTGTGGAGGGTCGGCCCATAGCTTGACCCTATAATCCGCGGCTGGAAACGATCAAGTATCCAAGGTGGCGCATTGCGAACCCAACCATGGCTCTCCGGCCCAGGACCATACACGGTTTCGTGCGGTGCAAGTCGGGCGCGAGTGAACGTGTCCGAGTGGTATCCGGTGATGGTTGGGAGCTTAAGAGGTACCCTCGTTCAGGCAGGTTGCGTCATGCATTGCTGAGGGGTGTGGAGGTCTCTCATGCGCGTTGGTCTTCCCATGGCGGAACAAACCAACGTTGCGCACACAAGAGCCTCACCGAGCCGGCAAGACATTTCGTATGTACTCCCGCGCAAGTCTCAAAATCCCCCGCACGTGGTCTTCCAACCGCCTATCCCTCCTAATGCGCATCCAGAGAAGCAGCAGAAGCAAAATCATGATGTCGATCATGAAGTGCTTCGTGGCCGCCCAGAAGAACCACCAGATCCACTCGGAGACGCGCCGTTGCCTGCGAGACCGCCACTCGCGGCCGGTAGCGATCTGCTCGCGCAGCGCTGCAACCTCGGCCGACAGCCTGACGATCGCCCGCTCCATCCGCTTGGAGCGTTTGTCGTTCCGCCTCGCGTACTCGCCCGGGCCCTCCTCGGCCTGGTCCGCCAGCTCGGCCAGCCGCCGCTCCGACTCGTCCTCCTCGCTCATCGGGCTGAGCACCTTCATGGGCCCATCGGTGCCGCTCAGCGGCGACTGGAAGCGGCGCACTACCGGGCTCGCAATGACTCCGCCCCCGCTCCCGCTCCCGCTCCCGCTCCCGCCGCGGTCCCGCTGCTGCTCTGCCGCCGCGGCGCCACTGTGCCCTGATGACGACCCCACCGAGCTGGCGCTGTTGCTCTTGACCTGGTTCCAGACGAACTCCAGCTCGGCGACGAGCTCGAGGGCGTTGGGCGTGTTGGCGTACTTGTGCATGGTCTCGATCAGCGCTTCGACGTAGCGGCGCTTCGCCTCGGTGCGGCTCAGCCCCTTCTGCGCATTCCACGCGTCCCACTTGTCCTGCTCGCGCACGATGTCTTCGCTGCTGCTGCTGCTGCTGCCTGCGCCGGCCGTCGAGGCAGCCGAGGGCCGTTCCATCACGGCGTCGACGTCGCCCTCCATGGCCTGCTTGTACAGCCCATAGAGGCGCATGCGATCCGAGGGCGGCGGCCGGGCGGCCCCGGTCTTGGGGATCTTTTTGACGGTGTTGAGGGCATGGACGAAGACTCGGTCTATGCATCCAGGGCGAGCAGCGCCAGGCGGGGTCAGTCGAAAACGTCGGTGCTTGCGTTCCGATCAAACACGCTTCTTACCAATTGAATCCGACATGATGGTTCAATTCTTCGTCTCGCTTCGGCACCACCAAACTGCTGGTTTGAAGACAAGGCACAAATCGACCAACGCGTTTATTCGGCAAGCTCGGTGCTGCTGCCAGCGCGCTATCGGGAGTGGTGCTCTCTTCAAGGGCGGGAATTGAAGAGGCAGATAAAATGCTCGGCTGCGGTGACACGCTCTGAAACAAACAAGAGAACGGCGCTGTGGCCCAAAGCCTCGGGAACGTAGCAAACGGGAGAGGGAGCAGCCAGCATTCACCGTTGCTCGTGGGGTTCATCTCGGCAGAGGACCCGTTCGTCGCGTCATGTCTCGCAGCTTGAATGTCGTGCACCCCACAGCCCGGCTGCCGAAACGGCCTTTGCCTCGGCATGCACGCCAGGGCCTGGCTCCACTTCCCCAATCTTTGGACCCCTGTAACTCCGGGCCCGAGCCGGGATAACAGGGAGAGAGGCCCGCTTTTATTCAAGGGGCGGAGCCTAGGGTAGCTTTCGAGTTTCGACATGTGAATCTACCTGTCCCAAAAACATGATTTAAGATCAATCATGGCAGTCAAATGTGGACGTCAGGATGCTAAAATCACACAATGGCCATGTAGCGCGAAATTGTACACAGTCACTGAGGTATTGGCTGAGTAGGGTGTGACCATTGGCGCTGCCAGTTCTACAAACCCCTGGGTTCCTACCTCCTGGGACACCATTGCATGGTAACATGTGAAACGTCCTTCGCTAGGTAGCTGATCAAATGGAGGGACCCAGTTGATCATGGAACTAGGTGCTCTGTACGCTCCAGCCAAATGTGTGAGTAGACCTAGGCAGGTCAGGTGGTATATCGCTTTCGCTTTCGCTTCCATACACGCAAGAGCGAATAGACATCCCAGATATCCAGACGTCCAAGCCCTTAGCTCTTCTTCTCCGCCTGCTCCGCCTGCTCCGCCCTCGCAGCCATCGATGCCTTCTTTTTCTCCGCGAACTTCTTGATCAACTTCTTGTTCTCCATCGCCTTTAGCGCCGCCTTTTGGCCCGCTTCCTTCTTGCCCAGCGCCCCGCCATAGCCCAGCTGCAGGCCGGACTCGCCCCAGCCGTGCAGGAAACACCCCACGAAGAAGAGCTCCTGCTTCGTGTCCCTGTCTCGCTTCCCGTTCGACGGCAGGTCCCGGTACTCTATCCTGACGCCCGGCGCGCCGATCAGCTGCTCCAGCTGCGTCTTGGGGTTGATGTCGCTGACGGCGTTGGCGCCGCTCTCCTCCTCGCGGATGTGCCGCTCCAGCACGGGGCCCCACAGCGCCTTGAGCCACTCGGAGGCCCGGCGGAGCCCGTGCTCCGGGTCCGAGCGGATCAGCGCGCCGACGTACGCCTCGAAGATGTCGCCGAGCGCCTTGGCGCGCTGCTTCTGGCTGACCGTGGTGCCGTTCGGCCGCCCGCCGAGCCCGAACTCGGCCGGGAAGTTGGCCCGCCGGTCGAGCCCGTAGTGCACCGCGAACTGGCCCAGCGTCGAGTTGCGCACCAGCATCTCGCGGTACTGCGAGCACTTGCCTGCCTCCAGCGTCGGGAAGGTCTGGTAGATGAGCTCCGACGCGATCAGCTCCAGGTAGGCGTCGCCGATCCACTCGAGCCGCTCGTAGCTCAGGTCCGAGAGCCGCTTGCGCATGCCCGAGTGCGTGAGCGCTGCCGTTTCCAGCGCCGGATCTAGGACCTGGGGCAGCGGCGGGTATGTCTTGCTGATCGATGCAGAGGTCCATTTTGAAAAGGCGCTGGATAGGGGGATGGGGGGTGCCGCTGCGCTGCTGTGATCGCCACCGTCGCTGGATTTTGGGCGCTTGGGCGCCGGCTCGACGGCCGTGGTTGCGATCCCGGCAGGACTAGACTCGTCATGGGAGCGTTTTGGCATTCTTGAATAGCAAATGAGTGGAGGAAGAGATGTCGTTGTGAGCGTGACACGGAAGAATACTAGGGCAGCACGATAGCAGTCTGCAGATATGTGGTTGGGGCTGGATGCAGAATTGAGGTTGCTGCTCCCCACCAGCGCATTTTTGAAGCAGACCCTGCAAACTTCAAAGTTACGAGCAGACAAGCACTGCCCGTGTGGAGGGCCGCCCGACGATGATAGGTCCTTCGGCCAACTAAGTAAGGTTGAAGAAGCCCCGAGCTGCTAAGCACACCAATCGACGTGTGTAATCCGTACACAGTAGTCTTTGGATCTAGGTCCTTTGGACTTCTTTCTGTGAGCCTCACTTCGGCATGTGAGCCTTGCTGCCTTTTATCAGCTAGGTAGTTTGCACGCCCCGGGGTGTGGCTATGAGAACGCTGGCGCATGCACGTCTCGCCCCACATCTGGTAGGGCCGGTTTCATTGGACGCGGAAATCTGCTGCAGGATCTTGATAAACGTCGAGCATCGCGCTCTTCCGAATCTTCCCCCGAGTCGGTTCGCCCGTTCCATATCGCCACAATGTCGGTTCCTCGCGCGCGGCTGCTCGACCTGATGAGGGTAAGGGCAGCGTCTTCAAATTGTGAGCCGATAAGTGCTGACCAGCCCAGGCTCAATGCGAGCTCTTCTCCACCACGTTCAACCCCGAGGGCATCCGGACGGGCAACAAGATCCTGCGCCAGCGACTAAAGGGTCCCGCGCTTGCCTCGTACTACCCCCGAAGGATCACGACGTTCCGCGAATTCCAGAAAGCGTTCCAATCGCTGCAGCTGGAGATTGAGGATGAGGATGAGCTTGATCGCCTGGAGCATATCGCTGCGTGCGTCGCCTCTTCCCCGCGGCCGGTTTTTGCGTCGGTCTAACATGTCGCAGACTAAAGGCTCGTGGGAAAGGAGCTCCAAAGAAGAAGCGAACAAAGGGTATGTCCAGATCTAATGCCGTTTTTGCGTCCGCCCCCGTCTTTATAGCTCTGCTGACGACTTGTAGAGGTCCTCCCCCCCAGCAGGAGGAAATAAGCATTCGGGCCAACCAACCACTTCTACTCCTTGGACTGAGTTATTACTGTATAGAGCATGGCAGAATACGCACTGGCGTTGGAATTCAAGAACCCCTATTGTTTGTGACAACATGAGCCCTTGAGTCTGCTCTCCGATTGCAACGTGGCGGAAATGTTGAATACCTGCTCTCCGGCTATCACTTCTGTCCAGCAATACGGATTGTTTCTCATTCAAGTTTGTAAGAACACATGCCCCTGCTTCCTTCCTCTCCCTGCTGTCCCTCTCAGTGCTGCTGACACAAGCGGGGGCCAGGGGATGTGAAATTGGCTTGCCGCCATCAGCCTCTGACTTTCCATTCAGTATTTGGGTAGTCGGTGGTTTCAGTTTTCGCTCCCACCGAGTTCACTTGTCCCCTCCGTTACCTAGCACTAGTGCCGAGTTGATGGCTGGCTGCATATTAGCATGCGGTTGGTGAGTGACGAAGGGGCGCCAACAACTGCTCGTCGTGGGCCCAGCCCGCTACCAGGCAAGGGACTCCAGAGCGGGCGTCGTTGTGTTGGAAAGGGCGAGGGGAGAGAACGGAAGAGTCCAGCAAGGTGCGCCCTCCTCAGCCCAGCTGCAGCCTGAGCCTGGCAAGTCTGGCGGGAGGCACATGAACTGGCATTGCCTGCCTTGCAAGGCGAGATATCCTGCCCAGGCACCACCCCGGGGGCTCAGTCCCGGAGAATCAAAGAACGGAAGGCGCGATTGGTTCAAACCCGCATGGCCGTGAATCTCGGGCCAGTTTCGGCCGGTTACTGCCTCAGGCTTGGACTTCACCGATCCCATCGCCGGCCCCTTCCTGCTTCACGCTTTCCGACGCCCAAGTTTGGATGTTGCCGCTAAGGAGTGCTCGGGTACCTTACCTGTGACTCAGAAACCAACTCGGAAGGTACCTGGAGCCTTACTACACGGCTTGACTGTGCTGAGGTTGACTTCAGGATCAAGTGGATCAATCTCTCCTCATCTCTCCACATAACCTCCCCTGCTCCAACTTGAATCTCTCCTTAGGTGCCTAGTGTGACGGCAGTTCAGCTCCGCTAACTGGCACTGGGTTGTAGAGCTTTGGGGCTTCCGGATCTCCACCGCTTCAGGGCCGTCATCCAAACCCGAACTTCGAGGGGGGTCGGCCATCTCGATCTCGGTTCATTTCCTGAGATCACGAGCGCTCCTTCCTTTTCAACTCTTCTCCGTCCCACCTCCCACGCCATTCCTTCCGCTCCGATCTTGCGAGCTTGCAGGCGATTGCTCGCTTGTCTGTTCTTCTATTTTCCTGGTCTGCCATTCTCCTGCAGCCTCCCAGGCTCTACCTCTCTCCAAGTCTACACTCGAATCTTTCTTTTGAACATCTCGATCATTTCTCCGTTTGTCAGACAGCCAAAGCCAGCAACAGCCCATAGTCACACTCTCGAACGATTTGCCGCCGACAGTCGAACAGACGGCAACTCGAAGACACCATGTCTGCTGCCGCCGCCACCGTGCTGACGGGTTCTCCCGGAGAGCGTCACGCACTCCCGCCCAAGAGCATCACACAGGACGAGAACGCGAAAATCGTTGAGGAGCTGGTGGCTCATGGTCCTCATGTAGGTCTTGTGCTTCCCCATTTGCCGCCACCCGACCTCGAACGCGTCACAGCGCGTTCTGGAACAAGAACTTTTTTTTTTCTTTTCCCACACTTGCTGCCTTCGCTGCCGCTCTTCCATTGTTTCTGACAGTTTCTTTTCCTCCTCTCACTGTGGCGATTTTCCTCTTCAACTCTCAATACTGTACCAAGATGCACAGCCTAACTCACCGCGCTCTAGGAAGCCACTGCTGCCGTAACCTTGAAGAAAACCGTCGGCGCACTTTCCACTGCTAACCTGACGGCCCAGAGCTTCTCTAAGGTAAGTCACGTCTGTGTCCTTAAGCTGCATTGATCGGACTGATCATGACAGAAGTTGAAGACCCTCCACGAGTCCCCGTCTCCTACCGGCTCGTGCCCGATGGATAAGCTCTACGCAAAGCTCTCTGAGCAGCACTCCATTATGGAGCAGCAGAAAGAGGCTCAGAAGTCTTCGGGTAACGAGGATCCGTACATGCGTGGCCTGGAGTCTCAGTCGTCCTCCAACTCCCTCCCCATCACTCCGGCTGCCGAGGGCTTCTCTGCGTCGACCGTTCCGACCACCAGATCGGCCAGCGCCACGCCCAACGAAGGCCAGACGACTTCTGAGGAGCTCTTGCGGCTCAAGCTTGAGCTTGCCGAGGCCCAGAGCAAAATTTCTCGTCTCGATCAGGAGCTGGCACAGACTCGTATGGCCAAGCAGGACAGTGGACGTGCGACGCCAGCCTTCATCGCTGACGCCGATTACGCATCGGTCATGCCCCCTGTCGCCTCTCCGGCTGCCTCGCGGGCCCACGCTGGTGGCTTGGTGTTCAATGCTGCCGGAAAGGTGACCCCGTTTATTCGCGAACAGAACTGGATCGCCCAGGACGACACTCGCTCAGACATTAATGATTCTCTGGCCCCTGGAGGTTTCAATCGTACCCGCGCCATCTGGAACACCAACAAGCCCTCCTTTGGAGCCGGCTTTCCTCAGGGCCAGCTGATGGCTGATGGGGCCCAATCGACGCCGTGGGCCAACAGCCGAGCCCTCACCCATGAGCCCACCTTCCCGCCATCCGGCATGGACATGTATCGCCAGGACCGGATGGCTGCGGACCAGGATGGCATGAGGCCCATTGGACGGCGCGGAAACCGATATGACCATCGATATGCATCGTCCGGCAACTTTGGAGGAGGGTTTGGCGGGTACAACATGCCGGCCGGGCCCTACGAATCAGGCTCGGCTTATCCCTCTGGCCCGCAAGGCGTGATGACAGGCGGCATGGGAATCGGAATGTATTCGTCTTACCAGCAGCAACCAGTTGGGACGCCTCTCTCGCCCCATGCAACCGAGTTCACCTCCTCCGGTGCGCCGTGGAAGGCTGAGGTAAGTTTCAGGACGCATTCGGCCCGCGACGATTATTGACTGACTCGACCGCCGATAGAGTCTGGCTTCTGAAGGCCAAACCTATGTGTCGCCCACCACGGAGCCTCTCAACTATCGTCGGCTGCTTGATCGCAATGTCACTTGTGACTGGAAGTACATCGTTGACAAGATCGTCTGCAACAACGACCAGCAGGCCTCCATCTTCCTTCAGCAGAAGCTCAAGGTCGGAACACCTGAGCAGAAGTACGACATTGTTGAGGCCATCGTTGCCCAAGCATACCCTCTGATGGTCAACCGCTTTGGCAACTTCCTGGTACAACGCTGCTTTGAGCATGGCACACCTGAGCAAGTCATCAAGATCGCCGAGGCTATTCGTGGAAACACGCTCAACCTGTCGATGGATCCCTTTGGCTGCCATGTGGTGCAAAAGGCATTTGATTCGGTGCCGGAGGAATACAAGGCGATCATGGTCCACGAGCTGCTGCGACGGATTCCCGAAACGGTTATTCACCGTTACGCTTGTCACGTCTGGCAGAAGCTCTTCGAGCTGAGGTGGGCTGAGTCCCCTCCGCAGATCATGAAGTACGTCAACGAAGCCCTGCGTGGCATGTGGCACGAGGTTGCCTTGGGCGAGACGGGCAGTCTGGTCGTTCAAAATATTTTCGAGAACTGCCTGGAGGAGGACAAGGTAAGAACTACTCGCCGCGGTTACGGAACGCGTTCGAACTGCTGCTGACCATGGAGCTCGTAGCGCCCCTGCATCGAAGAGGTCCTGGCCAACATCGACATCGTCGCGCACGGCCAGTTTGGGAACTGGTGTATTCAACACATTTGCGAGCACGGCGCCCCTGCAGACCGCAGCCGGGCCATCGACCATGTGATCCGGTATGCTGCCGAGTACAGCATGGACCAGTTTGCGTCCAAGGTTGTCGAGAAGTGTCTCAAGATTGGCGGCTCCGAGTTCCTGAGCCGCTACCTGGATCGCGTGTGCGAGGGCCGCGTCGACCGTCCTCGGATCCCCTTGATCGACATCGCCAGCGATCAGTACGGCAACTACCTCATCCAATATATCTTGACCCACGCCGCTCCCCAGCACCGCGAGATTGTTGCCGCCCATATCCGCAAGCACATGGTCTCTCTCCGCGGATCCAAGTTCGGCTCCCGGGTTGGCATGCTCTGCACGAACCATGCGGCTGCCACGCGCCCCGGCCCGGGTGTCGGCCCGATGCCAGGCCGGATGGCGAGCTCTCGCTACGGTGGCGGCTACCGTTGAGTCGACTCATCGCACTTCAGAAGCCTCTTGGCGAAGATCTGACCGTCCCTCGAAGACGTGCGGCATCACCGATTCTTTCTTTGCTTGCAGCCCCACAATGGATTTCGCAGTCGTTTTCTCGCCTGGGAGCTCTCCTCAACCATATGAGACTCTGTTTTAGGAGCATCTTCGTCAAGACCTACGTTTTCCCAGATCACGCGACATCCTACGCTCGGGAGGGCCCTGCCCATTCGAGTGCTTTGGACACATTATGATTATGGATTTTGCAATATCGAACGGTTGCAGAACCCGTTTCGGAGGAAGGCTGAATCTGTTGTGTCAAGATCTAGAGGGGACAGTCACCAAAACCACCTCTCCCAGATGGGGCCACTCTGACAACCGATTCAAATTCGACTCTATAGCTTTGAGGAATCGATTTTGGGGAGACATCACCACCTAAGAAGGTGGGGGGTGAAAAGTAGTGGGCCGCGCGGCGGTAAATGGTACGGGGAGTGTGTCTACCGAGCTGCTTTGCTTGTGTCTCTTTTTGTCTATCAGGAGGGCGGAGGACAGTCATCATTCGCTGAAGATGCGTGGCCCGCAGTGGATTACTCGGCCTTGTCCATGTATTCAGATAGTTTCGAGCTCATAGTCACTCTCTTAATCACACCCGATGATTATTTATTGCGTGTTCCCTCAGGACAAAGAGACATTCAGGTTCAAGTTCATGGCGGCTTGAGGTCCCTTACGAAGGAGACTCGTCTTTGCGCAATCCCATCATACAACACCGAGCGAGGCTGCCGTTGCCAGACCAAAAGACACCGAGCGCAACCTGCGCGCTCCTCACTAATAACCCCCCCAAGCCCTCCGCTCTCTTACCCTCGACGATCACGAACTACAACTACACTGCAGCGCCCTCTCGGCCGGCGGCACGTCTCCCGTCCACCGCGCCTCCTCCTCGGCGTCGCCCTCGTACGGCACCCCGTCGAACTCGCGGCCCGCCCAGCGGTCCTCGAACGGGTGCAGCGCCAGGTGCAGCGCGCGCCGGAGCACCTCGCGCTCGCCGCCCTTCTCGACCCGCCGGATCACCTCGTCCAGGACCCAGCCGCGCGGCACGAAGTTGGGGTTCACGCGCTTCATGGCGGCTGTGCGTTCTGCCTCGGCTGAGGCGGAGACTGAGGTGGAGGCGGAGGTGGAGGCGGAAGTGGAGGTCACGGGGGGTTGGGGGGATTGGGATGGTGGTGGTGGTGGTTGTGATGGTGGTTGTGAGGTGGATGATGGGGTTGACGATGACAGTGATGATGACGGTGACGAGGCCCAGTCGGAGAGAGCGCGCGAGTGATAGACGGCGAGCCAATCGGCCAGGCGCTGGCGGCCGGACTCGGAGTCGGGGCGCGGTGGTGGTCGTTGTTGTTGTTGTTGTTTGGTTTTGGCGACGTCTTCGTCATGGAAGAAGCGCGCCGCGTGGGCGAGGCGGGATTCCGGGGTTGCGAGGGCGGACAGGGGCATGGCGGACAGGCGCCGGAAGAAGTGGTGGAAGTCGAGCTCGAGGGCCTCGAGGGTGTCGAGCAGCGGGGAGAAGAGCTCGTCGAAATCGGTCGGCTGCTGCGTCTTGAGGCCCAGGCGGAGCGTGAGCAGGCGCTTGAACTCGGCCAGGAAGACCGACTTGTACTCGTCGCCGGCTTGGGTGATGATCTTTTCGGCGCGCGCGATGAGCGGCGGCGCCGTGTCTTCCGTCACGCCCGACTCGACGAAGGTGCTCGAGTCGCAATCGGCGCCCGAGCCGATCAGCTCGCCGAGCGCTTCGCCGAGGCGGACGAGGTTCCACCAGATGATGGTCGGCTGGTTGCGGTAGCTGTACCGCAGGAAGTGGTCGTCGTGGTTCGGTGTGTACTGCGGGTCGAAGTTGTCCATGAAGGCGAAGGGGCCAAAGTCCATGGACAGGCCGAAGACGGACGTGTTGTCGGTGTTGAGCACGCCGTTCATGAAGCCGTACGCCTGCCACTTGGCGACGGTCAGGGCGTTGCGCCGCACGATCTCGCGGTACAGGCGGGCGAAGCGGTTTTCCTCAGCGCCGGCAGGGCCTTGGACTTCGTCCTTGGGGATGCCGCGCTCGGGGTCGGGAGTCTCGGACGGGTTCTCTGGGTCCTTGAGGCGGCCGGGGAGGGTCTCCCACCCGCCAAAGACATCCTCGGCGACGTAGGTTGCGAGGCGGCGCACGAGGGCTCTGTCGCCGCGGGCGCGGAGGATGTCGAAGTTGCCGAAGCGCAGCCAGGTCTGGGCGAGCCGGACGACGATGGCGCCCGGTTCGATGCGCTCCCGCACGACCTTGCTGTGCGGCAGCAGACTGATGGCCAGGGCCCTTGTGCTGGGGATTCCCAGGGCGTGGAGGGCCTCGCTGACGATGAACTCGCGGATGCTGCTGCGCAGGACGGCCTTGCCGTCGGCGAAGCGGCTGTAAGGGGTGATGCCGGCGCCCTTGAGCTGCACTTCGTACCGCACGCCGGTGCGCGGGTTTGTCGCCTCGAACAGGCTGATGGCGCGCCCGTCGCCCAGCTGGCCGGCCCAGTCACCGAACTGGAAGCCGCCGTAGCACTGCGCCCAGGGGTAGCCCGGCCCCGAGAGCGTGTCGGAATCCCAGCCGTGGATCTTGTTGCCGACTACCGTCTCCTTGAATTCCTCCGTCTCGGCTTCGGATAGTGCCAGCCCCAAATCACGCATGGCCGCCGGGGACACGGCGAGCAGTTCTGGGTCCTTCTGGATCTCGGGCCGGACCCACGTGAACAGGGCGCCGCGGACCTGGCGCGGGCCGAGCTGGTCTCGCGGCGCCTTGTGGCTGTCGGCAGGCGTGGGAAAGAGGGGGTCTGCGGGCAGCGCCGAGGTGAAGTGCCACGACTTGGGCAGCGCGGCGAGCGTCACGCCCTCCCTTGCTTGGGACGCCGACTCGGCGCTGCTGCTGTTGACCGCGGCCATGGCGGCAGGGTTGGTGAAGGTCGAGAATGCTCGACTCCAGGGACTTCGGAATTGCTGGGCAACGGCGAGACAGCGCGCTGCCGGCTGGAAACGCATGAGGCTGTTCAGTTTTTACCTCATACAGTTGGTATTGTGCGGCGTCCCGGCCGCGGGGCCAATTCCGATCGGGGCCCGGCTCGGCTTGCTGCGGAGACGGAAGGGAACCTGGAACGGAAGGGATCTCTCTAGTATATGGGAGGGCTCGGATTTAGACGGCGATGCGACCCCCGTCGGAAATTGTAATCCGCACTTTGTGACCCTTAGATAGCCTGGGGCCGGTGGTTGATATTGGCGAGGATGCCCATGAATCTTTGAAGTTTAAGTAGCTAGGTATTTTATCATCCGGAAGGTACCCCTCAATCCTGCAATGACTTGATGAGATGGGAATGAATGCTTAGGAAACCCCCAACCTTGGCACTGGTTTGGGTGGCGTTCCGGCGCGGCGGGACGGCACGTCATCGGCAATTGTGCATGGAAGGAATCTTGGTCAGGGTCGTTATCTGTTCCTCAATAAGCCCCTTGCGGGGGCGGCTCTTTATGAACAAAAATCACACCTGATACCCTTTATTCCGTGATTTTGACACCGTTTCTAGGATTTGGGTAGTGCACGGAATACAATACTGGCAACAGCTGCTCGCTAGCTCCGATAGCCAACATGGCGTCATAGGCCACGCTAATGACGCCCCCGCATCTTCCACTGTGGGCCGAAGAACAACACCACTGCTCCGAAGGAGAAGCACGGCTGGACGATTGTGGATAACTCGTATGCAGGCCACGCCGGACGTAATTCGGCTGTAGTGTAACACCGAGCTTTGCTCTCGCGGATACTATGGAGGAGATAAATAGGTAGACGAGCACCTCACCAATACACAGATTCCTGTCTGCCCTGCTCTTGCACTCGCCTCGTTGGACCGATATCTGCCCTGACAGGACTGCCAGCATGAGCTCTGCGACTTCCGCATCCAAGCCTGATGCTTCGGGGACGACCCCGAAGCAGCTCCAGGACATTCCACACCTCAAACTGAGCGACGGGAATGAGATACCCATGGTAGGTCATGCAATCACAGCGGACTCCAACTCGAACCAACTAGAAGAGCACCTCGCTGACGCCCAAAACCCCCTCTTCCCCCCTTGCAAAGATCGGCTATGGTCTGGGGACCGCCAATTTCAAGCGCGGCAACAAGGAAGGACTCGATGAGAAGATCATAAACGACACCGTCACCGCCATCAAGAATGGCTACTACCACCTTGACTGCGCCGAGGGTACGCCGCTCCCCTCACCCTCCTCCAACCCCCCGGGGAAAACCAACCTGGGGGAACATGGTTCTCTCAAATCCGTTCCCCCACCCCCCACACTCTTCACTCGCTAACACCCTCTCGCCCCGCCCGCACAGCCTACGGCAACGAAGCCGAGGTCGGCGTCGCCATCGCCCGCGCCGGCGTGCCGCGCGACAAGCTCTTCATCACCACCAAGACCTCCTGCAACCCCGGCGACACGATCGAGGCGGCGCTCAGCCGGTCCCTCGCCAAGCTCGGCCTGGACTACGTGGACCTGTACCTGATCCACAGCCCGTACTGGGCGTCGTCGCCGGCCGAGCTGCAGCGGCGGTGGGCCGAGATGGAGGCGCAGCGCGACGCCGGCCGCGCCCGCTCCATCGGCGTGTCCAACTACCTGCGCGAGCACCTCGAGGCCGTGTTCGCCGCCGCGCCCCGCCACCCGCCCGTCGTCAACCAGATCGAGTACCACCCGTACCTGCAGCACGACCCGGACGGCGGCGGCGGGTTGCTGGCCTATCTCCGGGAGAAGGGGATCGCGGTCGAGGCGTACTCGCCGCTGACGGCGGTGCGGAGGGCCGCGCCCGGCCCCGTCGACCCCGTGTACGACCGGCTGGCCAAGAAGTACGGCGTGACGGCGGGCGAGGTGGCGCTGCGCTGGTGTCTGGATCAGGGAATCGTGGCCGTCACGACGAGCTCAAGCGAGGAGCGGCTGAAGCAGTGGATGACGCGGCTGCCGACGTTCAAGTTGACGCCCGAGGAGGTGGAGGAGATCGCGGAAAAGGGGAGGGAGAAGCATTATAGGGGCTTTTGGACCAATAAGTTCGCTGAGGATGATCGACGCTGAGGGAAGAAGTAGACTTCTTGTTCTGGGGAAGTAGGAAATATCAGAGGTTCTTTCCGTTTTGAGTCACTCCAGGAAGGATTGCTGAGAGGCCGCATCTGCCTTATGGCTACAGGTGAGCTGTCCAGGAGTGTGTAGGTACCTTAGCCAACGTGAAAATACGCATCCAACAAACTCAGAGTTCATCGTCTGACTCGGTCTCGCTCCCCGCGGCTGGCGGAGGAGTTGCCGCCTTTGGCGTGGTCTTCCTCAGCGGCCTCTTAGGCGGGTGAATCGCGACATCTTTCCCTTTCGCTGCATGCCCACCTGCAGTCGCTCGGCCTTTCGGCTCCGGCTCGCGCTGCTGGCGTGTCTTTGGCGGTGGCGGCGGAGGCGGAGGAGCTTCGTCGTCCTCCGGCTCGCTGCCCGTCGCATCCTCATCGGTTGTTTGCCGGTCTTCGGACTCCGGGCTCTCGTTGCGCTCCTCTGGCGGCTCCGGCAACTTCGGATCGACATCCATCTTGTCGGCACCAGCATTCACTTTCTCGAACCCGTCATCTGAGTCTGAAGACGACCCGCCGCCGGATGCGTCTTCAAGCGCTTTGCGCTTGGCACTCCGGGACGCGCCGGGCTTCCGAGGTTCCGTGGCTCTTGGTCGCGCAGCCTGCGCCGCGCGAGCCGCGGCCAGCCTGGACGGGTCGACCTGGGCCGTGTTGAGCAGACGCTGCTGCTCGCGGATCTTGACTTTCTTTTCATTCAGAAGACCGCAAAACTTTTCCAGGAGTTCTGCCTCCCTAGCTTTCTTGGCCTCTGTGAGCTCATCCAGTTGGTTTCTCAGCTCGGCGATGCGGGCTTCCAGGTCTGATACTTTGGCTTTTTCGGTCGCCAACGTCTCCCGAAACTTCTCTCGCTCCAGAGCCGTGGCCCCGCACCAGTCAAAGAGCTGAATGGCTTCATCAGCCTTGTGGTTCAGCGTCAGAGCGCCAAGCCGTTGCTAGTGATAAGCGGTCAGTTGGACGTTTGCTCTCCGGGACAGACACGGAAAAGGCTCACATTAATGCCGGCCACCCGTCGCCTGATTGTGATGGTAAGCGACTTGCCCACATTGGCCTCGGCACCCGCCTCGATGCCCTCCATTTGCTCCCCCCCGAGGAGGAGGGCCTTTAGGATCCTCTCCCATTCCTCCGGGGAGCAGGGGCTGCTGGCAGCTCTAAGGTCCCCAATACGGTCGTGCCTCACTGGCGCACGGGTTAGCTACCGACAATATTCAAATATCCCGGCTAATGCGATACGTCCATCCGGGAAGTTCCATCGAGTCGAGTCGAGTGGAGGAAGAAGGGCGACTCACGCTTGACCACATACGGCTCTTCGCCCTCAGTCGCGACAAATTTGACGTTCAATGGCTTGGACCCCGACGGTATAACCTCGCCCAGCACGAAGGCGCCTTCCTCGTCCGTCCGAGGGACGCGAATGATGTGAGAGGATGCCATGGCGCGCCGAGAGGTGGATAGGATCCGGCGGCGTGGGCGGGACGGGAGATTGGCGGCTCGGATTCTGGAAGAGACGGCCCGTTTGCAACTCTCCGGACTAGGCACGGGAGCCGCTGAAATGAAACAGCCGTGAGATTGAAAGAAGGCGTTTCAGGGACCCAAACTAATGATTAGCCCGTCGATGACTTTAATCTTCAATGCGCCGAGGGAGGGCGGCCGGCCGGAGCTACTGGGACCGCCTGCAAACGCAAAGTGTGGGGGAACCTTGGAACCTTGGAAGCGGGTGCGCTTGAGATGAATGAATGTTGAAAGCCAATCCCAGGCTTCTATTTTTGTTCAATCTGTCTTTCCGTCTCACAACGGTCATCCGCGAGGAGGAGTGGCCGAGAACAAACTGAAATTGCGTAAGTCCTGATTTTATGGAGGGTGGAAGAAAACGCCGGGATTAGGAGGCGGCAGGCAGGCACCAGCCGAGCAGGTGCTAGGCAGCCCCGAGATGCCTGGAGCTCAAGGGATACCAGTAGTGATCGGAAATTGATTCACAGCAGAAATTGGCCGTCAAAAACTGATGGTTTGTCAACAACGTCTGAGGTAGGCCGAGTGGTACTGCTCTGAGTCCCGGCGTGTTCTAACCTAAAATGCGTTTAACTGATAACAGATCGAACGATCGAGTGTTGCAAAGCCACGACCGATCGGGTGACGTAAGTGTATATACAGGTGCTTCTCTCACAACGGTTATTATCAATTGATCCTCCGGTGCCCCAACTTGGTCAGACTGATGCATTTCTCTCAGATGAATTCGACTGTATCAAACTCAATGCGCCTGCTTCATGCTAAGACTGCCCGATCATCCGTTATTGGAAAGGCGGGGAGGCGCGTTCTCGCGTCGCGCACGCGACAGCCGGCCCTGGTCAGACTGGTATTCCGTAATCCCGTAACTATTCCGTTCTCTGCGCGAGAGGAAGAGCGGTCCTGCACTAGCCACCCGACTACCTAACTCAGGTAGGTACCATGTATTTAAGGCTGCGCGTTGTTTGTCCAGAGGCAGAAGTTGATATACTATATTGAGAATGCAAATCTCTTGCTGTTTGCTCCGCCAGTCAGTCGACACTCTGACTTCAAGTGTGCTTTTCCGTGAACGGCAATCAGTTGCAAGAATTGGCGTAACCGGTTATGTATTCCTTACAGAGTAGTGTACCTTAGGTTAAAACCACTTCGAGTGCATCTTGTGGGGAGGTGGGCCGTTGGGGCAGCCGGGTGATGGCCCGCTCAATAGTGCAGTGTCTGGCCGGACCCCTGTCAGTGGAGTGGGTGGGATGCATCTTTGGCCCTCTTCGCTTGCTTCAACATTCTCAACCGACTTTTCCAGCCACAGTTCTCTATCCAAGAGTCCCCGCCATTTCAATTTCGTAGTCACGCCGCCAAGTCCAGACACCAGAGAGCAGCTACGGGTATTCTTGCATTTTTCTGATTATCGTTTGCATCGCACATCTGAACGTCGAAGCTTGCGCTGTCCGCCTCAACCTCGATTTCTGCGCGAACCCACGTCGCAGCACCCCTCTGCTCCGCACGCTCGATCGTGCCGAAGCCGCACGATCGGGCGGAACTTGAGACCACGCAGCTATCGACATTGCACTCTCGAGCTGGACACAGTGAATCGATCACTGGCCTAAGAACGGAACCCTTTGCACCACGTGTCAGTGATTGGCGGCCAAAGGCTCAGGGTGGTCGACTATGAATCGCCATCACTGACCAGCCCGTCGCCCCGTCGCTCCACGTCGCTGTGACCCAGCCCGCCGAACGTGTCTTCGCGACCACGAGCCTGTTTGCGCGTTCCGAATCTAGCCACGCCTCTTCTCACCGCAGGCAACATCGACCATGGATTCCACTTTGCGTCTCAAAGCCCGCCCACCCGTGGAGGATGAGATTGAAAACTGGGATGATGACGACTTCTTGATTGATGGTGACGACCTTGCCTTCCCCTCTCTCACGAACTCGGCCAACATTTCATCCAATCGTCGCGATTCCCAATCCTCGTTCCGGTCCGATTTTGAGTCCGTTCATGGGGAGGAAGAAAAGCAGGTTCACCTGCCAGGAAATGACGAGAAGTCGACTCTCGATGCCATAGCCGCTGCCGCAAAAGCTGGAATTCCGATTCCCAAGAATGTCCCGCCCTCGGCTCTGATGGGAGGCACGATCAAGCGGCTGGGAGGCAGGAAGATCAAAAAGATTATCCAGGAGGATTGGGTTGACGACCTTGAGTTTCCCGATACCGGCCAGTCCTTGCAGATCAAGACCCGGGACGGCGCCCAGTTTCCCGAGGTCCTGCGACAAGTCAGTAATTCGGCACAACCGAGCCCATCGAAGCCCCCGAAAGACGCTTCCATGCCGGTTCCGGAGGAGCAAAAGGATGCGAAGTCAGCTTCTTCGAGTTTCATTGACCTAGAACGCTTTCGTGATGCCGATGACGATGACGATTTTTTCGGAGACGGCGCTGAGACTATCAAGGTGTCTAAGAAACGCGTGCCGCCGAAGCCTCTTTCCCTGATCACATCATCGCCGACTCCCCGCAAACCGGTCAACGATGAAGATGATTTTGAGAAGGACTTGGAGCTCCCCGAGGATGGCAGGCTGAAACTTTCTGCTCGGAGGGACATCCCTAAGACACCAACTCTCACCACGCTCGTGGACGACCTCGATTGGGCCGAAGGCAGCCTTGGAACCAGATTTGGCGGCACTCGGCGCGATGCGCAGTCCACCCGGAGCTCATCCGTCTCTGCGTTCAGTCCCAGTATCTCGAGCTCAATCACCGCAGAGAGCGAGGATGAAACATTTGACGGCCTAATTATTCCCAGCGGTCCGATTGATTTTGGAGAACGCCTGAAGCGCCGTCGCCAAAGCCGATCTCCCGCGCGCATCCTAGAAAAGCCCATCATGGAAGAACCAGCGAAAGAGGAGCTAGTCAAGCCGAAGTCCGCTAAAGAGGAGAGAGACGAGGAGAAAGAGGATTTTTTGGCAGGCCTCGAGATTGGCGATGGGGAGGTTTTTGACTCGAGAAAACTGACACTACACCGCAACATTCAGGTCAAGGCCACCAGACCCTCCAGCCCATCGCGACCCAAAGCATCGGTGGCTCTCAAATTCACAAACAAGCCGGTCACAGCTTCCCGTCTTCCTCGGCCGATGAGTTCGATGAATACAATGGGTTCGATGGGCTCAATGGTGAGCCACGAGCGATCTCACACGCAATCCTCACTGGAACCAGTCTCCGAGAGCGGTGGTCCCATTCCTCGCGCCCAATCTAGACGGTCTCTGTCTCGCATCGGCCATTCGGCGCACTCCTCGGTGACGAGCGTGAGCAGTGCCACGACTCCCCCAACTCCCTCATCAACCCAGACCGTCACCCCATCCACGCCGCGAAGAAGGGAGCTTGGGCAAATGACGTCGACAACATCGCTCAGGGAGCCAACGACCACAAGTGCCCAGTTGCTTCGGCTCAAGCGGTCAATGCCGTCGATGCACGCGCAGCAGTCCCCCGCGCGGCCCCCTCCCCCGCCGACTCGGACGTACGAGCGTCCTCCGTCGCGCACCGAACCGCCGAGCAGGACGGCCCACTCAGTGCGGCCCAAGACCCCTGTAGAGCGAATGCGGTCTTCCGAGAGCGCTGCGGCGTTGGCCCGCAAGGCACCGGTTCCATTCTTGCCTGCCGGGGCGTCGGCGGCTCAGTCGCATAACATCAACGCTAAAGGCTCTCGGACCTTCCGCCGCCACGATTCGGACACCAGCATCGAGTTCCGGCCCCACTCGCGAGCTGTGTCTCGGTCCACGATACGATCGCCTAGTCCGCGCAGGTATCGGCCGACAGAAAAGGTCACCCCGGACGGCGCCTGGGGCAAGCTCAGTATGCCCCGGCGCGTGCGGAACTTTGGTGATGGTCACGAGTTGGACGCCTTCGATGACCTGCCCACATCCAGCCAGGCGGAAGCGAAGTTTTTGAAGCAGCCGGTCAGCGCCAAATCCCAGACGCGGATCAAGAATCACCAGAACGTCGTCTCCGACCGCACTGTTACTCCATCTCCCAGCACGCCGTACTCTTCTCGGGCCGATTATGTGCCGAGTTTTGCTCGCGATACCGCCGCAAGCCGGATCGCCCGGGAAACGGTTCTGGCACAACGCAACCCGTCAGGAGTGCTCGCGCCGCTCACAGCCCAGCGTGTCGCTCAGCTTTCAAGGGGCAACTTGAATGCGCAAGCTCAGTCCTCGGCATCGACACTGAAAGCCAAGAAGATACGAAGATCTCCGCAGTCGAAGCCGCACTTGATATCAAATCTGAATCCCCCCAGAGACCCAAAGAGTTAGTTCCTCTCCTCTTCCTCGGCTTATCTCTCTCTTCCTCTAACTTACACACTGCAGTGGTCAAGGGCATGTGGTACAACCCGGAGACCTTCCGCTGGGAAGGCAATGACAATGCTCTCAGCGCGTTTGACGTTCCGGCTTCCTCCCCATCTACCGCATCTGTGCCCCCTCACCTCATACGCGACCAGAATGCGACACCTCGTCCAGCTCTGATTACCAACATCGGCGCCACCAAGGGCGTCCAAGTTGTGGGCGGCATGGTCTTTGACCCGCAGAACATGTGCTGGCTCAAGCTGGGTCCGCCGAGCAAATCGGGGGAAAGCGATCCTCTGGATGGTTTTAACGCCATCGAGGACGAGGAAGACGTGTTCAAAGACATCCCGGACCTCGAAGAGCGCACCATGGCATCCAGCGACGGCGGTAATGCCCGTGTCAGCGACATCAATCAAGAGTGGCCCGTGGGCGAGGAGTTTGACGTCGGCCCAGAGTTTGTGCGCCGGCAGCGGGAGGAAGAGGAGCGGTGGAGAAAGAAATGCCATGTCTGGATTGACAGCCAGGTCGACCGTGGCGACGCCTGGAAATGGGCCATCCGAGACATTGTCAGCCAGAGCTTGGCTGAGTGAGGCGGCACGGGGGCGCCTGCCGGCATTATTCTCCTTCTCTTCGACCTCCGTTTGCTTGTCCGTTGCTTCTTTCCAGACATGCATCGGCTGGGACTGGACCGAGAAGCTCCTTTGAGGCGAATGCTTCGCAGTGGTGGCAGCACCACGAATAGGCTGGTTCATGTGTTGACCTGTCTCGAGCGTCTGTCCGCGGCACCGCGGATGAAGGCGCACAGTACATAGGCAACACGAGCAAGACCAGCAAGAACGACATGGCGATGCCACAGACCGGCAGCGCTGGACATGACGATAAATGACTGACGACTCTAGACGATAGACGGACTTATGGCATATACACTGGTCGGGGCTGTTCTTCTTGGCTTGGCTTCGGACTACGTAGCTGGCTTAATATAACATGCTTCGCTTCTCTGCTTCACGCTTGCTGCCTCCACGCTTGCTGTGTTCCAAGTTGTTCTTCTGTTGTCTTTCGGGGATGAGCAGTTCCACGATAAGATAAGCGCACCGCCCCGCTCCCCCAGCTGAGGACTCGATTGCCTTACTGGGGGCCCACTGCACCTGCAACCCATCCTCGTCCCATCACCGAGCTTAGGAGGCCAACCTTTCTTGCTACGCAGCTCAGCCCGTTGTCGAAAGAACTTAAGAAGATACACGCACAACGACGTCCGCCATGGCGACAGAGCTAGCCTTCGCCAAGTCCTTCCTCTCCCTCCTGGACAGCAAACCCACCAAGATCTCCGCCGACCACGTCGAAGACCCGCGCAGCTATCCGGGCAGCACACCCGTGCGTCGTCCTCTCTCCCACCCATCCATCCGTCCACCCATTCCCCTTCTTTTCTCACCTATCTCTCGTCACTAATCACTAACACTCGGTGCAAACGACAGTACATCATCCCGCGCCACCCAACCTTCAAGCCCTTCTCCAAGCGGCCCCGCACCACCACCACAACCACAACCGGCACCACCAGCAGCCAAGAAAACAACCAACCCGCCCCGTCCGCGCAGCAGAAGCAGCAATTAATCCCCGTCACGCTGCGCTCCCCGCGCAACCCGCCGCTGGAGGTGTCCCTCCCGCCGCAGCCGCCCACGACCTCGCTGGGCGAGATCAAGGAGCTGTTCGCCGCGCGCACGGGCCTGCCCGTGGACAAGGTCAAGCTGCTGTTCGGCAAGAAGCCGGTGGGCGACAGCAAGGCGCTTGGGGAGCTGCTGCTGCTCGGTGGCGGAGCCGGCGGCGGCGGCAGCGGCAGCGGTGGGGAGGGTGGGGAAGGGGCGGTGGTGGAGCTCGGGGTTATGGTTCTTGGTGGGGCGGCGACGGCGGCGGCTGCTGCTGCTGCTGCTGGTGTGAAGAAGGAAGGGGGGGAGGAGGAAGAGGAAGGGGCCGGGGCCGGGGCAGAGAAGGCGGCGGCGGCGGCCGTGGCGCAGGGGTTGCATGGAGAGGGGGTGTTGGCGACGGGGCAGTTCTGGGAGGATCTGAGAGGGTTTTTGCAGCAGCGGATACGGGACGAGGGGGTTGCGGAGGAGGCTTGTGGGGTGTTCAAGGGGGCTTGGGAGCGGAGGTCGTAGAGGGAAAGGTGATTGGAGGGTGACTGGAGGGAGTTATGGGTGGCTGAGCGGTCGAGATTGGTGACGGACAGGGCGGCGCGCCCGGCGCGGGAGTTGTTGCTGCGGCTGTGTCTACGAGCAGCTGCCCGGGCATCATGTTCATTGCTACCGACTCTGGCAGCTCCGTCTCCAACGCCCATTCTCCACTTCATCCATGACATGAGGTACGGTAAAAGGAACAACTAGTTGCATGAGAATCCCGAGGCGTGCCCGTCCAGCTAAGGCTCTCTCGGTCCACTTGCTTTCTTTTGTTGTCAATGTCAACTCTTACTTTTCCCTGAGTAGCATGGCATGCCTTGCTTTCCCCGGTACACGGCCACGCATCGCACGCACGCACACGCACTGCCAGAATTTTGCTGGTGCGCGCCGCAAATCCTGGAAACAACGCCCGCCAACGAAGCCAACAGAGGAAAACGCTATGGTAGAGGTAGAAACACAAGGGTCCCGCTTATACGACGGCCGTGTTCTTGCTGACGGTCCTCACCAGCGACTCGAACTCGATGTCGTCGGGGTCGTTGGCCTGCACCTCGACCGCGATGCCAGGGAGGGCGCGCTTCAGAGCCTCCTTGGAGGAGGCGTACACCATCTTGGCCTGTGGGGGAGAAGGCATCATTAGTGGGTGGTGCGCGGGACAATTGGGAGAAAGCGGTCGGCGGACGCACCATGACACCAGCATCATCCGGCGACCAAGCGATGAAGGTGATCTTGTTCCTGCCCCGGGATGTCAGTTTTTCGAGTGGTCGAGCGCGGTCCATGTTGCGGGAGCTGCGCATACCGGGTGCCCTCGCCAGAGGCGAGCTCGTACTCGACGTCGTAAACGGCGTAGCGGGGACCCTTGCCCACGGCGCCCTGCAGAGTCGACCGTCAGCTTACCGTTGCGCGCAAGCACAGCCGCCGCAGTGCCGAGCAAACCAGTCAGCCGATGGCTAGCTGGCGCCAAAACGCGGGGACGGCGGGCAGTTTCAGACGTACAGTCTTGCTCTTGGTGGTAGCCTCGATGAGCTTGGTGCGGAAGGTCTCGTAGCTGTCGCCCTCCTGGCTGGTGCTGTCGACGACGATCTCCTTGTTGTCGTCCGACAGCTTGAAGATGACGTATTTGTACTTGCGCGTGGACTTCAGCTCATTGTAGGCTGATACGCATTCAGCGTTGACGGAGGCTCTGCGGATTGCGAGTTAGCGCATTGGTCGTGTTTCTGGCTTTGTTGGTCGTCTCCGCCGTCGCGGCTCCCTCATATCGACCGATCGATCGACCGCAGGCTTGACAACGCGAGGAAGCGAACGCCACATATGGATTGGTACGCCGGAGATGATCGGACTACGAACCCGGATTGAGACTAAATAAGCATGCATCGTCAGCAGACCCGGGCCCATGGAGGTGAGAATAGCGCGCGGTCGAGATAATTACCATGGTGTTGTATGTTCAGGCGCTAGCCTTGGATCGGCGGAGCTTGCAAAAGATGCACGTGGGAATCAACGCCGGCGAACTAACGTTATGCACACGATGTTGACTGTCAGCAGAAGTCGGCGGAGGACGTCGCAAGACGGGGGAGGTGGTGGTCTGGCCGGAGTTGGTTTGCGCCAGCGCCAGCAGGATCGGGAAAGAGGGGTTAAAACAACACGAGAGCTCGCGAGCACAGCCCTGCTGGGGAAATCCACTTACGATAAGGGGCAGACCCGGAATTATGGGCTGTTCTTGGGCAAAACTCAAGAATTTGCGTATCACCCGCCAACTGTGGGAAAGGAAAAAGTTCAGCAGGAGCGAGGTCCAACACGCCACAGAGGTGCGGAAGCGATAGTGAAGTTAATGGAACGGTTGGAGGGGGAGGGGGGGCAGCCTGAAAAACAACACCCAGACCCAGCTCGAATGGTGGGGTCTGCTGCGAGGCTTGTTGTCGGCGGTGACGGGCTTGCCAAGCTTTCCCTCCCAGCTTACGTTAACGTTTTGGAGCGCGGGGTCGTGCCCCCCACTTCCTACCACAGTAAAAGCCAGGCAGCGAAGGGATGTCGGCCCATGTCTGCAGCCATATTTTGTCCCGCTCACCAGGTAGGTAGCACAGAGGCAGCAGAAAAGACACCACTGCCATCGTTGGGCTCCCACCTAATCATACAATTAGGCTGCCAACTACCAAGTAAGTTAAAGGTACTTAAGGTAGACACCTAGGTGAAGGACCTGAATCATCGAGGAGAGCTACACAGGACGGAGTATCACACCATCGAGAACGCGCCAGGCCGCAGAATTTCTGCCTGATCTTACACAAACACGCACGCACGACTGAGCAGGCTCGCGTGGAAAAGCTCGTTCGGAATCATCCGTCGTCTTTTCGTCTCCTCTACTCTAACTAACCCCGTGTGCGTGTGGTCGTAGTATACAATGCCGCCGCTATGGCTAGGGGGAGGAATATGCAGCTATGAACACAGGGAGGAAAGGGTAGAGAGGAGAGAGATTACATGGCTCATTTGTACAATCCGATAACACCAAACCGTATGCCCGCCAACCCCAGTCGCCGTAAATCAAAGCCAGCCCAGGATCATGGCCAAATATACACACTCACTGTTTTGTTCTTACATCATGCCGCCCATGCCGCCCATGCCGCCGCCCATGCCACCGCCGAGCGGCTTCTCCTCGGGAGCCTCGACGATGGCAACCTCGGTCGTGCCGAGCAGCGAGGCGACACCGCTGGCGTCGACCAGACCGGTACGGACGACCTTGAGAGGGTCGAGGATACCGGCCTGGATCATGTCGACGTACTCGCCCTTGGAGCTGTCAAAGCCCTTGTTGAAGTCGGCGGCATACTCGTCGCTGAGCTTGCCGATGATGACGGAGCCCTCAAGGCCAGCGTTCTCGACAATCGTCCGAGCCGGCCGGGTGATGGCGTTCTTGACGATGCTGACACCGAGCTGCTGATCGAAGTTGGCGGGCTTCAGGTTGTTGAGTGCATTGCACGAGGCCTTGATGAGGGCAGTGCCACCGCCGGGCAGAATACCCTCCTCGACAGCGGCGCGGGTGGCGTTGAGCGCGTCAACGAAGCGGTCCTTCTTCTCGCCGACCTCGACCTCGGAGGCACCGCCGACCTTGATGACGGCAACACCGCCCGAGAGCTTCGCCAGGCGCTCCTGCAGCTTCTCCTTCTCGTACTCCGAGGTGCTGGGGTCGGCCATGACGCCGCGGATCTGCTCGCAGCGCTGGGCGATCGCATCCTTGCTGCCCTCGCCGTTGAGGATGATGGTGTCCTCCTTGGTGATGGTGATGGAGCCGGTCGAGCCGAGCATGTCGGGCGTGATCTTCTCGAGCTTGACATCGAGCTCGTTGGTGAAGACGGTGCCGTTCGTCAGGACGGCGATATCGCCCAGGATGGACTTGCGGTTGTCACCGAAGCCCGGAGCCTTGACGGCGGCGACCTCAAGCTGGCCACGGAGCTTGTTCAGGATGCAGACAGCAAGGGCCTCACCATCGAAGTCCTCGGCGATGATGACGAGGGGGCGGCGGAGCTTGTTGGAGATCTCGAGCGCGGGGATGATGTCGACCGCGGCCGAGATCTTCTGCTCCGAGAGCAGGATCAGGGGCTTCTCAAACTCGACCTTCTGAGACTTGGCGTCGGTGATGAAGTAGGGCGAGACGTAGCCGCGGTCGAAGCGCATGCCCTCGGTCACCTCAAGCTCGTCCTGCATCGTCTTGCCCTCCTTGACGGTGATGACACCCTCCTTGCCAACCTTCTCCATGGCGTTGGCGATCAGCTTGCCGATGTGGTCATCCCCATTGGCGCTGATGGTGGCAACCTGAGCAATCTCCTCGCTGGTGGTGATGTCGCGCTTGTGCTGCTGGAGGTACTCGACAACCGCGTCGACGGCAGCCTGGATACCGCGGCGGAGATCCATGGGGTTGCAGCCGGCGGCCACGTTCTTGACGGTCTCGGAGAAGATGGCCCGGGCGAGCACGGTCGCAGTGGTGGTACCGTCGCCGGCAACCTCGTTCGTCTTGGAGGCCACATCGGCCAAGAGCTTAGCGCCGAGGTTCTCGAACTTGTCCTTCAGGCTGATGGCCTTCGCAACCGTCACACCATCTTTTGCGACTTGTTAGCCACCACCTCACCTCGTCGTGGTGTGCTTTCGGGGAGGATTTGATGACGAACCCTTGGTGATCTTGGGCGAGCCGAAGCTGGACTCGATGAGGACATTGCGACCCTTGGGGCCGAGAGTGGTGGCCACCGCCTTGGCAAGGGTCTCAACACCGTTAAGCAGAGCTGCCCGGCCCTCGACACCAAACTTCAGCTCCTATTTGAGGCAGGTTGTCAGCAACTATCAGTGCATCTCTCCGTGCGTGAAACCATGATGAGCGCGCCTGCTTGGCATCAGAGCGCAAGATGGCCAACCACACAGGTTCCGTGACATACCTTGTGGGCGAAGCGAAGCTGCTGTGTGGAACGGACACGGGCGGCCGCGAGCGGCGACGAGACCGACGCTCTTGTCAATGCGCGCTGCATTGTGGGCTGTCAGGAATGTTGAATTAAAGAGAGTACAAGGAAGAAAAGGACAGAGGGATCAGCGGGGTATCACGTCAATTGGGAAGTGAGAAAAAGGAGGAGCGGTTGCAGAGGAATCGAGGAAGTTCTCAGTTCACGATCAATGCCGGCGATGGAGCCGAAGAAAAAATTCCCCAGGTTCACCAAAGCATTGGCCCGAGCTCCCTAGCCGCTAAGCCGGCTTTGACCTAGCGCCGGTCCGGATATCCTGGGAGTTGTTTCTGGAACCATCGGCACTCCACCACCCCAATTCGGCAAGAACGCTCCTGATCGAGCATTTGCCAGAGAAGCAAAAGACCTGTTGGCTTCACAATGCATGAATTCACCCTGGTATCATGGAGTTAGGTCGGATTTGAATGGAAGTATCGAGTGCAACCGAATCCCCGTAGTGTAGGCTTTTTGTCCCCGCAAGGGTCTTGTGTCCTCCCCCTGCCTGACTAACACAGCAAAGCCGAGCCGGGGCGGGCTTCGGTTTGACGCGGGCCGAGCCGGAAACATGAATGCCTGCATCTTCCAACCGCTGCATGTCCCTTACACTCACAAACATTCTGCCCCAACCTAATACGGATTTCTGTGAAGGCTCTGGTTCTTTTGGATTTCGATGTCTGATTACCTGGTACAGAACATGGCCGCTCGTTCTGAGAATGGCCGGCCACTCAAGCGAGCCTGTTACAGTGAGCAACCAAACCACGAGAAGGCGATGCAACAGCAACGGATTGAATCCCCGCCAAGTGCCAGATTCCCCTTTACGCATTGACGGGCTGGAAGTGATATCATCCAGCCTTGTTCAGAGCCTTTAATTCATCTAACTACCAGTTTGAGACTCTCAGTCAGCTGCTTGGTTTGCTCGCTTGCCTCGCAGCACCATGAAAGGGAGCAAGCACGGAGCAGGAAGAGGAGGGCAAAATGCGAACGGCTTGGCGGTAGTTAAAAACTCATCGTCTTTGCTAGCCTCCACGCCAAAAACCTAGTGGTCACTGCAGGTGGGAAGGGCGGCTACTGAGGCGCGAGGAGCCAGATCGGCAGCCAGCCAGTGAATTGGCTCCGTCGGGCGTCAGAGACAACCCGGGGGATGAACAAGGTCTCAACATCACGAAGGTCAAGTGCAGAAAAGAGGAGTTAGAAGAGAGCACCCATTGGGAATTTGCAGAGATCAGTTAGCCCTTCCTCAGCCGTATGACCCTTAACTACCCGAAATAAAAGACGCTCAAATCCACAAAACTAGCCATGGCGGCAAAGCAAAACCGTCCGCCATTCGCGTACTCAGGCCCAGATGATCCTCCTTCCTCGAGTACTAGCTAGCTTGTCGGGAGTCAGCCGTGTGGGCTTTGGCAGAAAAGGAAACGGTTCGACATTGACATACCTTTGAAAAGAAGAAAGAAAAGAAAAGCAGCTAATGCTTCCCTCAGCAGCGCTCAAAACGGGTTGCCGAGATTTGGGGGAGTGCTCCACTGCCGTTGATCAAGCGATGAGGGTGTAGCATCGCCTGTGCCGAGCTCGGATGCGGGACTACACCGAGTCGAAGTCATCACCTGCGGCGGGAAGCCAACGTTAGCACCGCGGCAATGGAAGGGATCAAGGTTTCCAAAAACGCGTGTCGGTGGTGGCAATTGCGACGGTGTTCCGCTGGCAACGTGGTGGGCACAGGCGAAGCCGTTGGAGCATGCAACCGGGGCTGGGAACGTCGCAGGGACCAAGACCGAGACCGGGACAGACCGCTCGCCGACGACGACGCAGTCGTCTTTGCCGGTGTCGTCTGCATCCCGAGTCTGGTCGTCGTCCTGTCCTCGTCGTGGAAACGCCTCGGGAATGTCGCGCATCGCAATGTCACCAGCATCGGGATCACGCAGGCCGGGTTTGAACGAACCGTCATCCTCGCCCTTGACTTTGGCGTCCTCGTCGGACTCCTCCTTCTTGGGGACGCGCTCCTTCTTCACGGCACGCTCCTTCTTCACCGGAGTCTCGTCTTCCTCATCATCGTCGTGCTTGACCGTCGAGGCGGCCCGGGAGGCCGAAGCACCACCGGCGCGCTTGCGCTTCTTGCTGACCGGCGTCTTCGGGCTGGCCTCGCTGCCATCGAGGCTGTCGCTGTCGGCATTGTTCCGGCCAGCGCCAGCTGCCTTGCGCGGGCTGTTGTTGGTGCTGATGTCGTGCGCCTTGAGCAGACGCTCGTAGCGCTTGGCACTGTACATAACTCAGGTCAGCGAGTGTGCTTGGTTGATGTTGATCGCGCGATGGATGAGGTGAGGAAGTACTTACGCGGCTGCCTTGGTGACGATGTTCAGCTCCTTGGAGACCGCATCGAAGTTGACCTGTGGAGTGAGCCGGAATCGCCGGTTAGATTGAGCTATTCCAGACATTCGGCCGATTGATGGGAGCGGCAAGTCTGTTTTACCTTTCCGGCGGCCGAGTGCTTGATGCAGCACAGCAGAAATTTGAACTGGGCTTCGGTATCGAGAGGAGGCATTTTGACTGTCTTGCCAAGTTTAATTTGTCTTCGGTCTGTCGCCGGCGAGATGTCAGTTTAACCTTGGACTGACCAAGAGCTGTGTCTGCGGTCGAAAGAGGGAGGAAGAGGAAGAAACAGAGCAGGGCCGACCGGCGTGAGTCGGAAGTCGGTCGCAGACAGAAACCAGCAGCCAGCAGTCGGTGTGTTATAAGGGTAGAATACCTAATGTAGGAAGGGTTTGTGTGTGTCTGTGGTTCTTGTCGATTGGTTGTCGGGTGAGTCAGGAGATGGGGTTTGTGGGTAGGTGGATGGAGGAAAAGGAAGTGGAAGTGGGAAGAGGCAGACGAGGGCGGACAGAAAAGCACGATTGGCAGTCGGCCTTAAGGGCCCATAGAGCTGGCAATCGACTGCAGAAAACAAAATAGTGCTCAAAGCTGCAGAGCTAAACTCAAAGATACCCAGATCTCCTTGTTGGTATCCATGTGTCGAAGAAAATAACGCTTACCTGGATGATTCTTGATCAGGTTGAGTGTGTTGTGCGCTTGACTGGGTCGAGATGTGGTTAGAAGAGAGAGGAAGTGGGAGAGCAAGAGTAAGAGGAAAAGGAATAGGAAGAGGAGGAAGGTTTGTGGTGGAGGAGAAAGACTATCAGCCGGTTTTCCTTGGGACACGTCCGCGACGCGTCAGGGCTGCCGACCAGCTGCCTGGGTGAGAACAAAGAACTGAATGCAAAAGCTGTTGGTCCCTTTCCCACTTGCCTGGATTGTAAAAGCATGATATAACCTACCTGTGATGGGTTGACCTTCTGGCAAAACGCAAGGCTTAAGATGGTGGTTCTGCGACAAAGAGATTGGAGGATCCAAGCACTAGCAAGAAAAGGTTGGCAGGGCGGAAGAAGGCATCAGTGACTCCAGTCCATGAAGGAGCTGGTGTGCCTGCCTGCCTGGCCGTAGTTTAGGAGAGATTGGAATTACGTGGAGGTGAGCCGTCTGATGTCGTGGGAAGCTGGGAGTTTGCGAATGACACCTCAGACGGGAATCGTCCAGTGGTCGTCGTCCCGAGTACGTAGATGTTTAGACGAATCCCAACCACCGACAGCAGCATACACCTGCCTGTCATAGCATTTGCTTGTCTTCCACCCATGAATCTAACTCCATGCTTGAAAAGAAGCATGTCTGACTTTCGTCCTTCCATACACGACTTGGGTGAACACGGTTGGGATAATGATGCAAGGGTTAGGGTTCCCCCTGAGTCGTGTAAACAAAGCCACTTGCGCCTCCTCCTCCCCTTCGCTTGGAGCAAAGAGATGCTCCTACAACAGACGAGCCCGCACCCGCAGGTTTCTGAGTAAGCTACATGCTGCTGAGCAGTGCCGTGATCACTGGCACATGCCCTGTGCCCGATGTGATGCCGAGTTCTGTGCTAGATATATGTCACCTGCCCCTGACCCGAACCCGCCGGCAAAGTGAGAAGAGCATGTTTTCTTGTATAATACGAAAGCACAACTCTCTACTGCCAGGGAGTGAAGTAACCCTCGGTTGAGAGCAGGCTCCGAACCTTCCCTTCACTGGCCCTCCGTTGGCAAGTCCGAAGAGTTGCCATGCCAGCCCCGGAGGACCACCGGCCTGTGCCACCCCCGTCATGAATTAGGGCAACTGTCTCCGCTCAACACATTGTGTGTCGCCATCCAAACTTCCCGGAATAAAAAGAATTAAATCACGAAATTGTGAATTGGACCCGCTTGCTCCCTTGCCGCCCTGTGCAAAAAGGCGGGTCCTACCCCCCGCCAACTTCTTCCTGCTTCCGCCTGCTCCCCAACCTTTTCAGCTCCTCCCCTCGCCTTCCTTTCTCCAACTTCTTCTCCTCCACCAAGTTTCACCGAGGAGATCACCAGAGCTCCCACCACCACTGCCTGCTTGTGTCCCGGGTTGCTGCGCTGTCACCGCCCAAGTCAACGTAAGTAAGCCCTCATTGTCATTATTGTGGCCTTTCTGCCGTTGAGTCGACGATCTCGTCGAGGCCATTGCGGCCGAGGCTCTCGGACAAGCGATTGTCTGGAAAAGATCGATTTCTACCTCCTCTTGGCCCAGATCCTGGCGGCTGACAACTGTATCACGAGCAGTTCCATCACGTCAAGCAAATCGCTTCCAAAATTCAAAGACGAAGTAAGTAGTATCGAGTATCATCTCCGAGTTCTCGGCCTCCTACGCTCATTGATCTACGATCGTGGCGGGACGAACCGATTTATCCTCGCGCTGGAGACTCTTTGACGCGAGAATCGGGACTCAGAGAACATGCCTAGCTGACCAGCTCACAGCAGCAACTACAAGATGCCTCCCCGCGCGGACAAGGGCTCGGGCGCCGCTGGCAAAGCCGGCGAGGGCTCGGGCGAGTTTGCCGGCCCCTTCACTTTCAACGGCCACATCCCCTCAACGACCGACCTCAAGTTCATTTTCGCCTTCGTCAACCATTTCAAGGTCAAGCCCGAGATGAACTGGGAGGAGCTGACCGAAGATCTTGGCCTGAAGGGCAAGAAGAGTAAGTCTTCTTGTGGTTGTTTGATTGTTTGATTGTCTCTGTGCTTGGCACGGTCGAGACATTACAGATGGCCGCCGATGGACCAACTCTCCATTGCCGATGGGCGATGGGCGACTTGGTCTGTAGGCCCGTCATGCTTCGTCTTGCTTGACTTCGCAAGTTCAGCGATGCCTGGCTGGCCTCTGTTTGGCATTGCTGGAGCTGGACGGTGCCATCGTTTGGCTGCTCTCCGAAGAAGCACCTTTTTTTTTCTGTCTCATTGATTTTCTCACCCGACCTTTTATCTCTCACCCATTTTCAGACCAAGCTACTAACCACATTCTTTCCCCCGCAAAACAGGCACCTACGAGCGCTGGCGCCTCTTCCGCCAGAAGTTCGGCATCACGCTGCCCGAGGAGAGCGCCAACGGCCCCAAGAAGTTCACGGCCACCACCACCACCACCCCCGCTGCCCGCGGCAGCGGCAACACCAACGACAGTGAGGACGAGGGCGCCCCCACCGTCGCCACCCCGGCCAAGCGCAGCAGCGCGAAGGCCGTCTCCACCGCCGGCACCCCGCGCACCCCGGGCTCTGCCGCGGGCAAGAAGCGCGCTGCGGCCGCTTCTGCTGCCGCCTCTGCTTCCTCTCCTACCGCCGGCACCCCGACCAAGAAGGTCAAGGGCTCCGCCGGCGCTGGTGTTGGTGGCTCCGGCTCGCCGGCCGCCGCCAGCAAGGGCAAGGGCGTGGTCATCCCTCCCACGCCCCAGAACAACGGCGAGCCGTCGCCTTCTCCTCTTTCGTCCCCGGCTTCGGACTACAGCACCACTCAGATGGCGGAGTAGACGACCGCCGTCTTTGCGCCCTCGGATGACGCCTGAAGGGAGAGGAGGATTGCTGGGTCGTTGGGGTTGGGGATTCGCTTGCTTTTTTCTCTGGTTTCTTTTTCGTTTCTCTCTTTAGTGATTTGACAATGGGAGGTTATGGACACCACACGGTGGTGGTTTGCCGATTTGTTCGGCTCGGCTGGGCACTTTTGCTGGGTCGGCCGTCTAATCGGTCTTTTGCTCTTCTTTGATTTTCTCGCCCGTTCCGCTTACTCCGCCCTGGTCTCGTTTACCAACTCGGGCTGCTGTCTCTCTGGCTTTTCTCTTCTCTGCTCGCAACTCTTGGACCAAATCATATGGGACATGGACCGCGACGGAATTGGAAGCGCAGTTGGGTTGGCTCAAGGCTTGGAATCGGGATTGAATAGGGCTGGACCCGGAACGGCACTGTCATGCAACATCTGGGAAATGGGACAAGGTTACTGGGGAATCGGACAGGGCCACTGGGAAATGTTTCTCTTTTTATCAAAGGCTTCGGGCTCAAGCTGCCCCTTCCTCATACGTAGGACAATTGAGAGGCCGTCTCGCTGACATCATGATCATCGGCTGCCAGAGTGACCGACACTTTTGCAGGCCAAATGCCTTTGATTACGTGACATGCTTTGTCCGCTGCACAATGCCGTGCTTTGACCACCAGTTCGATTCTCGTCTACACATGCCCTCTGGTGTTGTGGGAGTACTGCTAGTAGTGGTAGTGCGAGTGGTGATGGTGATGGTTAAGCCTATGGCACACACGCCCGTCCGAAGTCAACTTTGACAGTTATCAGACGTAAAAAAACCTTTTCGCACATCATTGACACGTGGTTGCTGCTCTTCAGACATTTTCTGCATAGTTTCTTCTCAAGCAATTCGTCATGGAAAATGGATGTCAGTGATCGCCTGAAAAGGAGGTGGGAGGTCAGCAATGCGTTGCCCGGCAACGCAGGCTTGGCATCCCTTTTGTCCTGTTCTCTCTCCCGATACTCTTGACCAACTCCAGGATCACGGTAACTACGCTGCACAGATCCATGCCAGCTGAATCAGCATTGTGTTCTTTCTCTCGGTTGCACTTGTTGTCTTTGGGGTAAAGACGAGGTGGTCCGAGCAGGCTCGCAAAGAAGGGCGTACTCTGATGTCTCGATGATTGTCTTCTCCTTGATTCTGTTGATCGAGTCTGCTATATCTTTCTGGCTTCTCTGAAAATATTTCTCAGGCCTTCCTCTCCTTGTTCAGCCCAACATATATCGGGCCTGTAAGGTTCCAGCCTATCCATTGATCCATCGAATACAGGGCAAGGCGTGGCGATGCAATGCAGCCCCTGGGTTCTCCAGCTCATGTTCCACTGCAAGGCATCTGAATAATCCTCGCAGCTACGGACACCATACTAGGCCGTCAGTCGCAGCTAAAGCCATTTTCCTGACCCCGATTATCTGCATCTTCAAGTCATGGGTTTTACTTGCTTACAGCGCCCGTGTCCCTTCCGGCGGTTGTTTTCTCTCCCAGATTAGGACCAAGCATCTGAGGGGGCTCAGGTAGTCTTGTTTCCATCACCTGAGGGAAGGTTCGTGGCCGGCCATTCGGGCGTTTGACTCAGATACCCTTTACCGTTTAGATGACCCTTGTCTCTGAGTCTGGCAAGCTGTCTCAAGTAACAAACCACGAAACGGCATCGGCATATAGACGGCGTGCAACTGGGTTCGGCTCTGTAAGTAACCCATTTTCGACGCTGGAGCGGAGGAAGGATTCCACGTCGGAATTGGCCCGGCGGGCACCTACTGTAGTTGTCGGTATCCGTAGACCACCACGACAATCTTTGCGAGCACGAGTTCGCCGAAGGCGCCGTAAGGTGGCAGACCATCCACAATCACAAACGTTCAAAGCCGGAGGAGACTACTGTAGAAAAAGAAGACGTCCCAATTATCTGCGGTAGCAACAAACGCAGCCATGCCCTAATCACGCGATTGCGCGAACCGAAACCCAGCCAAGTGCGCAGCCTAGTAAACCGAGACGAGAAGACCCTCCCGTGTGCCCCGAATGACTCAGAACCCGATCAAACCGATTTACTCCGCCAAAGAGCAAACCATGCCCAACCCGATTGCCCCAAGTCCTCCCAGAACCCGCCGGAAAAAAGAACTCCCCATCCATGCTGCCCCATGTCCGATTCCGATCCCACGAAGGCCATTGTGACCTCGATGAAAAGGTGCCATGCCGAAAACATAAGAAAGTAAAAGACCGCAATGGTGACGTGTCGTGACCCAGTGACCCTTGATGAAACCCGGAAAAAAAAGCAACCCGAAAAAAAGGAAAAATCAGAAGAGAGGAGAACCGAAGCTCAATCCCGGAAAATGACCCTAACTATGTGCCGCACGAGAAAAGCCGAGCAATGCCAGGTCCGATTGGAGGCGGAACTTCCTGAGAGAAAAGAGCTTCCATGCGAAATGTCGAATTTCGGCTCTGATCTCCAGGCCAAGATGCTGCCGATCCCCGTTCAGATAACTGAGCACAATTGTCGGAGATGTCGCTCGTGAGCTTGCGTGGTCGCGGGAGAAACTTGTCTAGGCGAAGCCGATGTCGGGATCAACGCCATAGCTATCGCTGCAATTGCGATCACCGTGTCAGCCAGCGGTCGGTTGTCAACGCATCATGGGCGCAGCAAACAAATGCAATCTGAAAACTTAGTGAAGTAGGGCAGTGTGATACTTACTCGGCCGGCTCCTCCTTCTTGACGGAGCCATCTTCCTTCTTGACCTTCTTCACGTCGGGCTTGACGTCTTCCTCATCGTCGCTCACGGCGACGGCAGCAGACTTGCGCTTGCCAGAGCCGGGCTCCTTCTTGACGGAGGCCGAGCCGGCGGCGTTCTTCTTGCGGCCGCCGGGCGTCTTGGGAGTGGACGGGCCGGCAGCAGCGCCGTCGTCCTTGGCAGCGCTGGCGCCCTCCTTGCGACGGAGCTTCTGAAGATGCTGGCTGTAATTCAGATTGATATGTTAGCCTGTCTCCTGTACCGTTTCGCGGTGCCTGAGAATGAAATGAAAACGAAGTAAATATAAAATCAAAAAAATGACGCGAAATGGAAATTCCAGCAAGGGCAACGCGAGTCGGCGGCAGAGTAGGCAGTACGTGATCGCTTTCACAGTGCAGGTGTAGCCGAAGCTATGCATGCGCGCCATGACGCCACGCAGCTGCTCCTGGGTCGGTTGCAGCTCCTGCATGATGGCCGTAAGGAGGTCATGATCCGCGTGGTGGTCCCAGTTCATGCGCTCAGCCATCTTGACTTTGGGGCGCGCTTGAGGCTGGTTGGCGAGGTGATTGATGGATGAGGGTCGGGGAGGAGGAGAAAATGAGCGCGCTTGCCCGGCGGGTGGAAGTTGGAGAGTTGAAGAGAAAAGCAGGAAGCGGAGGAGGAGAAGAGCAGAGAAAACGGATTTTGTGTTGAACTCGGAAGACCACAGAAGCAGAAGAAAGAAGGAAGAGGTTTGGGGAGAAGTACATCGCGGCGCTGGCCGTGTAGTTGTAGCCCTTCTTGGCCACTCGCTCCAGGATCTTGTCCCATTGATGCGGGCTCGGCGGCGCCTCCGCCATTACGGCCTGGAGCAGCGCCAGGTGCGCATCGTGACCCCAAACAGTGGGCTGCTTCGACATTTTGCCTTGTCGGCGGTACGAATTGGTGATGGTGCGTTGAACGTGTGGGAAGAGTTGGTTGAACCGTTGGGGGGATCTTGCAAGTGTCGGGGATGAGAAGTGATGTTTGGGGAGAGGAGAATGAGAAGTGCGGAGGAAGAGAAGGGTGTAGAAGAGAAAAGACTGGCAGGAACAGGAAAACCAGGCCAGTGGATCAGAAAACCATCTGAAAACATACACCAGGGCTCCCTCAGTGAAAGTGTAGCCTTTGGGTCGCAGCGAAGCCACCACAGCGCTCCAGTCGCTGCCAGTCGGCTTCATGTGCTCAACCAGGGCCACCAGCACGGCTTCGTGCGTTTCGCCGTCCCAGTTCTGGAGAGTGCGTCCCATTGTGACTGGTGTCTTGGTGATCTTTTTTCCTTTCGTCGTTTGAGGGGATCGGCTTGGTGTTTTGGAGGAAGAGAACTGGTGAGGGTGGTGGGAAGCTCAAGAACAGGTGTTGGAAGCAGAGAAATGGGAGCAGAAGCAGAAGAGAAAGAAGCTGAATCGAAGGAGAATGAGAAGGAGAGGAAAAAACTACGTTGAGCACTTGCTCCACCGGCACCTGGCAGTGCGGCCTCCTTCCCGCTTCCCCTGATTCGCAGGCATCTCAGCAGACAACGTACCGGATGGCATTCCAGCCCATGTCATGGCCCTTGGCCCGCATGATGTTAACAATCTCCGTCTGCTGCTCCTTGTTGATGGTGCCCATGACCTGGATGATGGCCTCAAACAGGTCGTCGCGGATGTTATCCCACTTCGCCATCTTGGCAACTTTTGCGAGCTCAAAGACGGAGGATGTTGGTGATGTGCCTGTGGTGCCTCTTGTGGCCGACTTGGTGTCGATATGTAGCCGGGTGGGAAACCGTGCTGCCGAGTGGAAGGGAGAAAAGAACAATGGGATGGGCGAAATAGATGGCTAGAAACCTTGATGGCACTGATCTTTGGTCGTCCCAAATAAAGATCAGGTTCTCGCTTGAGTTGAGGCCCAGCACTTGACAGGACAGGAAGAATTTGCAATGAGGAAGGTGGCCTTGCCAACCAAGAAGCAGGGAAAGAGGATGGATTTTTTTCACTTGGGGGCCCAAAATCCAGAGATGCGTGTAAACAGAACTCGCGACAAGGGGGGATCATGCGCACCAAGGGGGGTATCACTCGCGGAAAAAGGGGGTTGCTCCTCGCGACAAAGGGGCATTAGGGCAAGAACAGTCCACTCACCGCGTGGCGTCCCACGTGGAGACATAACCATTGCGCTTCAGGGCGGCCTCAATCTCCTTCTGCCACTTGTTGATGGTCACCTTGCCATTCTCCGTGAGAATGTCCAGGCAAACCGCCAGAAGGATCCGGTGGGACTTGTCGTCCCACTTGGTTTCGAATGGCTTGCCGCTCATGTTGACGGGTTCTGTTCGAGACTGTGCGTTGATTGTTGTGTGCTTCTTAGTGTGGGGCAGTTTTTGTATTCGGGGTTGTGCGGTCTGCTGGAGGAGAGAGAGAAGTTGTGAGGAAGAAAGGAAAGGAACAGAGTTGCAGAGGACCGCCACAGAGGCAAATACCATTGTTGACAGGTCGAAGCGGGTCTCCGCGCGGGTCTGGGCGAGGGGTAGGCTGCGGAACGTGGCGGAACAGGCAGAACACGCGGGACCAAGCCCCGGGGCACTGCGCCGTTGGGGGTCAACGGCGGGGAGGAACGGCCCGGGCGGCCTGGAGCAGTAGCAACAGCATGACATGGACAACCATGCTACCATAGGAGTTGGGCAACTAGGTACTATCCATCACAAAGACTTAGTCACATCCGCTCACAAGAAGACCAGGCGAATTGGATAGCGCAGACGGGGGAGAACCAACAGTAGTGATCACGATTGCCGCGATTCCACCTCAGATATTAAGCCCATGGGACGAGCAACACCACGGATAGAGACGAAAAGACCTAAAACTACACACCTGCCCTGTAGGACATCACTCGCCAACCCGTCATCTTACACTGAACCGCAATCGCGGTGTGGCGGCCGAGAAGGACCGACCACAGAGCGACCCAAGGAGTAGCCACGAAGTAGCCACGCAAATGAGACACCAAGCCTGATGCCGATCGCTCAAGAGCAAGTTCTACGCATCACCATAGGAGTACCTGTCATACAATGTCAGCGGCAGGGATTAGGAAAAGCGAGGAGGTGGGTGATATATATCGGCAGGGATTAAGAAAAGGGAGGAGGTGGGTGCCGGGTCTGTGGCAGTTGCAAGACTCACTCAGTTGCGTATTCGCCCGGCGTCGGCGTGTTGTTGTGGCTGGCGAGGGCATTCAGCACAGCCTCATCGTCGAGAGAAGGATCCTGGCTGTCGTTCAGTCGCTGTCGCTTGGCCGCGGGCTCCTCCGTCGGCTCGTTGACGAGGCTCGGGTCCACGGCGAGGCCATCGGGCGCCGTCATCTGGGCCTGCGGGGCGACCCGCGGACTGGGCACGGGGGCACCGGGCTGCGGCTGGCCTTGAGCGACCGGGACTCCCGGCGCAGCGGGCATGCTCTGCATCGCAGGGTTGCCGGGAGCGCCAGGGGCGGGCGAGACGGTGACGGGAGGAGCAGCGGAAACACCAGGTTCGGCGGCGAACTGGGGCTGCATGGGGCCCGCGGGTGGCATTCCAGAAGCGGGTTGAGCTCCGGGAATGCCAACCGGAGCTGCAACGGGTGCACCGGGCTCGGCACCGACAGGCTGAGCTCCGGGGGGCGGCGCGGCAGTGGCGCCGGCAGCCTGCTTCCTCGGCCGTCCCCTGCCCGGACCGGGCCGGCGTGTGATGGGGTTCAGCGTGGGATCGATCTTCCTCGGATTGTCATTCTGCGCGCTATTCTCGTTCTTCTGCTGGGCTCGACGGAGGCCCTGGAAATGCTGGCTGAGCGCGAGTCAGTGCAAGGTCCTGAGGGCCTTGAGTTGACCATCGATAAGGAGGAGACAAGGGAATGATTGGATAGCAAGGAAGCGTAACACGTATATGGAGCTCGATGGGTTCCGGATGCTTCAACTAGCACAACGCAACAGTGATGACAGAGGGGTTGGTTGAAGGCGGACCACATCGACACGACATCCAGTGAAAATGCAAGCCACTCAACACACGCCGCAGCAACAGACAGCGAGAGAGGGCAACGGCATCGACGCCACTTACCGGCATCCCTCGTTGGTGAAGCCGTAGCCCAGCGACCGCATATGATTACCTATCGTGACCCATTCCGAGCCGCTGATGACGCCAATGTTCTTGACCGACAGGATGGTGAAGAACAGGTCCTTGTCGGCCTTGTCATTCCAATTCTTGTTCATCGCGGGCGATGTTAACGTTGATTGGGGCTGCCGTCAGAGTGGATAAGACTCGTAGATGGCGAAAATTGCTAAGGTCTGCTAAGGAGAGATGGGTGCGTGGTGGGCGGAGACCAGCAGCTCAAACAAGACGGCCACGGCTCGATCATTCAGCCGGTGCCGAGAGGTGGCAGGTTGCGTGGGAAGGGTGGAGTTGTCGACCAATGAAAGCAACGGGTGCTGAGAGTCCGAGTGGGGCGCCTGGAAACGAGCGGTCAGATGATTTCGTGCCAATATCGCGTCAGGAGGGCCCACCGCGGCTGATTGATCCGTTCATCCCTTTGGTGCGCAGGAGGTCGGGTAGGGGTGTGTCCAACGCGCTGCAAGCAGCCCCGCGGGACCTGTTCCCAACTTTCGCATTTGCTGGCCAAGAAGGACCCTGCACCCCAACGGCATCCCCTGGAATCCGGTCGATTACCAAGGCGCTTTGGAGCACCCCATCCCCAGAGGTGGCAAACGAGCTGCCCGATGCAGCGGGTGGAGGGCGCTGGGACCCGAGTTGACCGCCAATTAAGATTGTCGCCTTCCATTCGTTTCAGGCAGCGGAGAGACGACGACGCCAGCGGGGCATTGACTCCGCAGCCGCCCGTGAAACCAAACCAGCCCAGGATTTCTATTTTCCTTATCGAACGCCAACTCGGGTGCTTTCTTGGTTCCTTGGGCTGCGCCGCGATTGTGGCTGCTTCGGCCGATGCTGGATGCACCTCACCCTGGTTGTCCCAAAGGTGAACATGCTCAGGCCCCCCAAACCAAACGTCCGCGTCGCTGATGACGAGGCTGATGGAGTCGCCAACCCCTCCGTTCCCGTCCGCCAACCGCCCATTTGCCTCGTTTAATTCAAGATAGAGTGACTCACAACCATGACACAAAGGCGGATCAATTCCGGCCGACTTGATCTCAGTGTTTCTGCTTTTTTTTTTTTTTTTTATTTTTTCCTCTCGAGACAGATTGTCGTGTCTGCTCGGTTGCCGCGACAAGAGCGACGATTGTTTGCTTCGGTTGGGCCATGCAAGCGACAATCCATGCGTCCACACTACAGGCATGGATAGCTGGCCTCGAGGACGGATTCTCCAATCGCCAATTCAGATCACATTTCGCTCCTTGCATTGATTAACTGCATTAGTGAGCAGGTGTGTGCACCAGGTTTGTCTGACAGGGCGCCATCTCCCTCGGCAGGGGACAGGGATCGGCAAAAAACCACTTTACGCGCGGAAGCGGCGCGATAGCGCGTCGCCCAGTCGCTCCGACGCACCTCCATCGCCGATTTTCAGCGGGCGACCCCTCCCCTGCCTCCTTTTTTTTTGTTGAGCGCCTGACCAGGGCAATCCATGGATGACCAGGCAACCATCGCATTGCCGTGGCAGCAGTCGCAGGGGTCCTCAATCGGGATGGATTAAAACAAGGCGCAAACTCGCAAAAGTCTCTGCTGGGAGAAGGAGGTCTTCGCGGCGGGCTCTTTCAGGCTGCTGCAGCATCCAGCTGGCCCGGACGCGCCTTTCTCCTCATTTGGCAAGGTCGTCTCTAAGCCGTCTTGTTTGACCGGCCAAGGCGATAGCTATCTCACATAATCGAACTCGCCCGGCTTTCTCCTGGCCAAGCAAAATTTGCGAACCATAATGACGGTTTCTTGCTTCTTCTGCCCTCCTGCTCTCCCCGTGCCAAAGCCGGTTCTGATCGGGCCCCGGGCCTAGAGTAGCCTTTTTTACGGTGAAACAGGCATATAATCCGACAGCCTCACCACTCATCAGTGACTCACTTCTCCACTCGCGAGCAGCAGGTTTCGGCTACTGTGATCCTTGCCTTGGCTTCCCCTCCTGGCGGCCCAGCAGCCCTGTTCAGGTTCATATTGGGCCACTCCCTCCCGTCACCCCCGCTATCTTGCTCTTTTCTCCTTTCCTTGGCTGCGTCGACTGGCCCTCGACTGCGCACCCGCACCCCATCACGGCCCTCCTTCGGACAGATCGTGGCCAGGCCAAACACCGCCGCCATGGCCAACAACGACAATGCCATGGCCCGCTTCCTGTTCGCAATCCTCCAGCAAAAGTGTCTGAAGGATGTAAGTCAGGCTTGGATAGCTGCATGGCCTGGAGCAAGTGGACCGCTGAACTGAGCTCTCATTCATAGATCGACTGGAACAAGGTGGCCCACAACCCGATCCTCGCCCAGGAGATCACCAATGGCCATGCCGCCCGCATGCGCTACTCCCGGTTCCGCGCCGCCATGCTAGGCCTGGAGCCTCAGCGCCGGAACCGTACTAATCCCGACAAGTCGCGCGTCTCCAAGAAGAAGAAAGCAGACGGCGTCAAGCCCAAGAAAGAGGACGATGATGAAAAGAAGAGCGGCAGCGGCATTGGCAACATCAAAACCGAGAAGACGGCAGAGGCCAACAGCCCAACCACGATCAAGTCCGAAGGACGAAGCATCGCTCCTCCTGCACCGCAACCATCCCAGCCCCCGGCGCCCATGATGACACCGGCGATGCTGAAGACCGAGGCAAGCCTCGATAACCCGTTCAACCAACAGGGGAATCCCCCCTCGATTCTTGCCGCCGCCGCCTCCTCTCCGAGGATCAAACAAGAGCAGCTTCCGCCGCCGGCTGCCAGCATCACGCCTCCAATGCCCGAGCCGACCACATTTGGCCTCGTCTCCACTACTCCGGCGACAAGCTCAGCGTCCTCGACTCCGTATGTCGACAGTCATCACCGCATGCAAATGCGGCTGTTAACCCCCTGCAGCGACACCGACCCCGTCGGCATCCAGGGCTTCTTCCCGCAGAGCCCGGCCCCCTCGACAAGCGACCTGCTCCACAGCCAGCACCACCACCATTCCCACCATCATCACCACCCCACCGTAGGCGCAGGCTCCCCCCCGCTCTCCGCCGCCGCGCCATCGCCGTACGACTTCTCCCAGTGCCTCGAGGCAGCCGGCCCGCCCTCCCCATGGCACTCGCAGCAACCACAGCAGCAGCACCACCATCCCCACCACCAGCACCACCACCACAGTCACAGCCAGGGTTCGCCGTCTCTCTACTCCTTCGGACCTACACCTGGTACTACTACCGGCACAGCCGGCGGTTTTACTACCCTAGACGGCAGCGGCTACAACCCGTTCTGCGCCGACCACCATCATCATCACGGCCACGACGAGGACGCGGACCACGTCGTCGACCCGCTGGGGCTGCACGCGGGCGCGGGCATGGGCATGGCTTCAAACCTCTTCCGCGAGAGGGAGTTTGAGATGGAGATGGACCGTGCTACTGCTGCTGTTGCTGGTGCTGCTGGAACTGGTAGTGGTGGTGGTGATGGTGTTCCGGTGGGGAGCCAGATGGTGAAGCATGAGCACGGGTGGGACGGGGCGTTTGGGGGAATTTGAGCGCATGGATGGGTGGATGATGGCGAGGTGAGGGCATTGGGGAAGTTGGTAGATTGGGGAAGGCGGTGGCTTGGATGACGATGAGTTTGGATTGTTGCTCCCTCTGCTCTTTTGTCTCCGCGCCCTGGATCTGGTTTGCTTGAGAGGGTATCCTTTCCTGATGTAGCTCTCTCTCTCTGCTCGTGGCTGTTACTGCGAAGTATGGTCCGAGTCCTTGGTATCGCAGAGCAGGCCATGTAAGATGATAGCTCATGGATACGATGGCGATGTGGCTAATCAGACTTGACTTGGGTCTTGGATATGAACGTTGATGAATTTAGTCTCTACCATATCGCACCTTGGCCAGCATCCGTCGTGCTCTCCACAGGTGGTGTCTTCTGATACATCCACATCTTCTTTAAAGTGTCAGGTCCCTCTGGTATCTTTCATATTCCGTCTTGATGGTTGAGAGCAATCTCCCCATGAGTGCTTCTGATTTGTACCAAGACGGGCAGGAAGGTATGGACGGAAGACGCCATTACAAAGGGGCAACCCCTGCCAACTCTAAACCTGAGCATCACTTTAGTCACAAGTCTGGCCGTCAGTGTTTCGCTGATCTTGTCCTTGCGCTTGGTAGGACTTAGAGTGTGGAAGAAAAAGGCCAGCCTCGAGTTCCTTCCCAACCTGCCACAGAAACCTTGGTCACCCGGCAGCGGCGGGATCTTGAACCACTCACGCACCCGGTCCGGGAAAGCATCAACAGGCGAATGAACTCAAAGCGTCGACAATCGCTTTCACGCTTTTCTTCTCATGAGGGCACAACCGGCGCTAGCCCTAGTGAGAAGCCGGAGTGTTTCTTCTGCATCCAGCTGTTTGTTTCGTAGCGCCCTCCCTCCTCTTCAACTTCTTCACCCTTCAAGCGGCAGACAGTCGCTTTCCACCGCGATTCTGCAACTTCCTGGATATTACATCCTGCAGAAGAATCCGCCCGTCGCGATCTGACGGCAACAGCAGGAAAGAGGTAAGTCCATCTCGAGATTCCTCGACATCCTCCGCAAGGAGCCCCATGTCGGCGCACCTTTTTCCTACCCAGCATCAGCGGATAGGATGCGATTGGCGACTTGCTTCCCTCTCCTTGTTCTCTTCCGACGCGTAGTTTCATTTCCTTTTCCCTCGCGTGCCTCAACTACGCGTCGACCACATCACCGCTGCCGAATCGTCACTCGCCAAGCAGGAAAGGCACGCGAGTCTTGTCAACCATCAGCTGCTCCCATTTTGATTTTCGTTTTCTCTTCAACCCTGGCCACTGTCCTCCTTTCCAGTTGAGTGAGTCATGTTATTTGGCGATTTACCCAACTGCTCTCGGACACCATGCTGCCGATTCTTCTGTCTCTGAAGACCGCCTGCTGATGATGCCGACCCCAACAGGCGGCCGCAACAAAACAATCGGTGTTTTCCATCGACGCCGCCTTTCATAGTACATCGCTCGTCAACCCAGAGCAGAAAACAAAATGCCTCCCAAGACCCCCAAGGCCGCCACCGGCGGTGAAGGGCCGGATGGCCGCAAACAGCCGACTGCTCAGGAGGCCTTCCTGTTCTACACCATCATCAAGAACATGAAGGGCAAGCCCGAGATCGACTGGGCAGCTGTTGCCGTTGATGCCAACTTCAAGAATGCCGAGACCGCGAAGGTGAGTTTGATCCATCTCATGTACCTGTTCTTTTTCCGTCACCCAGGCTAGCCTCGACCCGGTCCCCTCTCTCCCCCCCTGACCCAAGCAGCCCGCTCTAACTCGGCATCCATCTGATACTGATCTTCGTCCCTCCGAAGGTCCGTTACGGCCAAATCAAGCGCAAGCTCGGCTTGGACACCTGGAATGCTGCCAAACCAAAGGACGGCAACGATGCGGCCGGTGAAGAGGGCACTCCGAAGACCCCGGCCACTAGTCGCTCCAAGAAAACAGCGTCGACCCCGGGTACCGGCGCCGGCGTCAAGAAGCGCGGCAGCACCAGCAAGAGCGCGGCTGCCACCACTCCGAGCGGCGGCCGCGGCCGTAAGAGCTCCAAGTCCAACGCCATCATCAAGGCAGAGGACGCCGACGATGAGGGAAGCTTCCACGACGTCGATGACTACGACAACAACATGATGATGGACCTCGGCGCGCCCATCAAGCCCGAGTTCGGAAACACCAACTTCACCACCGGCGGCAGCAGCAGCCTGAGCTCCGTCGCGGCCGAATACGCCAACTTCCCCGCGGCCATCCCGGACATGGTGCTGGAGCGCAAGGCGATCCTGGTCAACGTCAACGGGACCTGGACCGTCTCGCCGGCCCCCATCGAGGTCCACGCGCAGTGGCTCGCCCGCCTGCCGGCGCACATCCAATCGCTGTTCTACACCCAGGCCCAGGTGACCGCCAGCACCAGCCGGGCCATCAACAACATCAACAACATCAACAACAACAAGAACGGCGCCGCCACCAAGGGCTTCCTCGCCGACGACGAGGACGATCTCAACGCCGGCACCAACCACGCCGACCATGACGCTCACGACAACGACGAGCACCCTGCCGCCCAACAACTGCTGCGCGAGACCTTCCAGGCAGCCGGCCACCCCCACCCCCATCATCACCAGCACATCGCGCTCTCCGACGTGCACGTCAACATGCCGGTGCCCATGCCGATGGACATGGCCGCGGAGATGGAGATGGGCTACCGCGTTGGCGGCGGCGGCGGCGCTGGCGGCGGTGTTGGTGCTGGTGCAGGTGGTTGTGGTGGCAGGGACATTGACCTGCACTCCATCCCCATGCACCCGTCGTACATGGAGCAGCTGGAGCGGGAGACGCGCGAGCTGGAGGAGCTGGACCGCGCGGCGCTGTTCGGGGGCGGCGGCGATGATCAGGACGGGTACTGAATGGGCTGTCAATGCTCGCTGGATGATGGGGCGTGGCTCGGTAGTGAGGGGAGGGGAGTTAGGGTGGCTGGTGCTGGGGTGCGTTGATGGTGTTTTTTGATGCTTCTTTTTGCTTTTCTTTCCTTTTTTTTTTCTTCTTCCTTTTCTTCCCTCTTGGCTGTTTTATGGGGCGGGTTGTCTTCACTTCACTCAGGTTGGTGGCGCGACACGAACTTGCGGGCGTTGCTGGTGTCTGCGGGAGCTGGGTGACGGCATCATCGCAAGTCGGCCACCACATACCCTACCGATCTAGGGGGGACCGACATGCTAGGTTTCCCTCTGCTCGCTGTCCGCCTTGGACCAGGATCTCCCATTTCATTTTGCTCGCTGGTTTTTTTGTCTTCATTTCCTATCTACTGCTCTGCATTTGGCGTCGGCTATAGGTTCAGGACATCTCGGACTCTGAGCTGGCCTGACATATGACATGACGGCGTGGGATGCCATTGCATAGGAGGCATGGGTTTGCATGACATGGCATGGACCTGTGGAGGACGCTTGGTTCTTTAGGTGGCACCTGACCTACATACCTTCCCGCTCGGCAGACACGGCCTCGTGGAGCGGGAAGCCCAAATAGCAACCTCGGATTTTCTCTGACGAATCCCTTCACGCAGACCCTCGAGCTGCAGCATGACTGATGATTTTTTTCATTTTTGCTGCCAGACCTGGGTTCAATCCGTCATCCACCCGCTTGGATACGGATCCCGTAAGCTTCACAATGCAGGAGACGCGAGACGCGTGGGATACACATCACACGCACCCGGACTCGGTGAGTACACCTGTAGAAAAGATGACATACACAATAACCCGCCATGGACGACCATACCATTTCCATCCGCGAGGATCTTCCACCTCATCGAAGAAAGGCCCAGAACCGGAACATAAAAAAGAAGCAAGCAGCAAGGCCCCGCAGGGCTCACTTGCGCTAGGGATATCACTGACAACAGCAACACAAAAAACAAGACAAGCCAGGGCCGAACAAAGCACCGCGGCGAAAACAAAAAGAGGAAGAAGGAACCCAGTCGGCAACCCGTAAAGCAACAAGGCCCCGGTATAACTCCTCGATCGGTCCCATAGACAAGTTGTGCCGGCCCCAAGCCCCACGCCACGCCGCCCCAAAGACATGCCGCCCAAAGGACATATTCGCATCGCCCGACCCTTGAAACCCATAATAAACAGCCCCTTATTCTTGCCCCGACCCCGAATCCTTGTCCGGCCGCCCAGCTGAGCCATCCGAATACCGCCGGCAAGTGACATAAACACAACAACAATACAGCATAAAAGCAGGTGAACAAGGAAAATTCATAGGTATCGTAGCAGTTCCGACCTGCCTCGCCATGCCGGCGCCAAGTAATCACATCGCCGAAGAGGATAGAAGAAAAGGGAGAGCGGGAAAACAGTCCGTAACGCCATTGCTAGCAATCCCGCAGGCCCCGCGTTGTGTGCTTGGTATACTTCTGATATGTTTCGATTGCCCTTCCCTGCGGCAGGGCGAGGAGATGAAAGCAGCGCTGGATAATGCAGTAGGGAGGGTATGACGCTGTTATGCACCGGGTGGGAGACCAGATGCTGACCGAGGCGGCATGCTGAGGAGAAGAAGCGATGCCGTCGCATGTCGGGAGGGGGTTGGGATATCCGGCTGGAGGGCGTACATGGAGAGATGTGTGATGTGTTGGCGACGTAGTTCTGATGGCGAGTAATGTGTAATCCGGGGCGGGGGAGCTTTCTCAATGTCGGACGCCGTTTAGCGATGGCCTTGGTCGGTCTCTCTCTCGGTCTCGCTCTCGGTCTCTGTCGCGATCCCGCTCCCGCTCCCGCTCCTTGTCTTTCTCCCGGTCCCTTTCCCGATCCTTGTCCTTCTCCTTCTCCCGCTCCCCCTTGAGATGCACCTCGGGCTGCCACCTGACAGACTCGCGGTCCGCCCAGCGTCGCATGACCGCAAGCACGGCAGCGACCGCGTCCTCGACCGAGGTCCACGGCCCGACGACCGTCCTCATCCTGGGGTCGTCCACCCGCTCCCACATCGCATTTGCCTCCTGCCACATGGCCGCCCGGTTCCGGCTGTGCTTCGCCCACCGCGCGAAGCTGCCCGCCGCGGCCGCCGGGTCCATCGTGGCCAGCGCGTTGGTGATCTGTTCGAGGCACAGCACGTGCATCTGCACGGCTAGCGCTTTGAGCGCCTTGATGCCTTGCACCCGGCCGCGCAGCTCCGCCAGGTGCGGCAGCAGCGACTCCCACGCCGAGATATCGCACGCCTTGCGCTCGAGCGTGCGCGCCTGGTTGAGCGAGTGGAAGGCAACCATGTAGGCCAGCACCATCTCGAAGTGGAGGGCCGTGGCGCGGCGCTCATCCGCCGGCGCCATTCCGCCCGGACCGCCGCGGTCGCGGCAGAGATCGTCCCGGGCGTGCTTGAGCTTGCCGCCGAGGCGCTGATACTCGGCGTGGCGTTCCTTATATGATTCGGCCTGGGCGAGCGTCTTGGGATCAAGTGGCTCCGAGCGGGTTGGCGGCCGGTTATCGCCATTGCCCGGGGTGAGACCGGTCGTGGCCGCAGGCGTGTTCCCCTGCGACTGGCTGGATGCCACCCGGGACATAGCCGTGGCGGCGGCGGGTTTCAGCGGGGTCGCCGGTGCGGCTGGTCTGGCCGCAGCGACCTCCCCAGCTGTCTTTGTCCGCTTGGCAGTCTCCTGCGGGACGTCGTCGGCTGGCCGCGGCCGCTTCTTGGCTGGCGCAGGCAGAGGGGTGGCTTCTGCGCTCGTCGAGCGCTCCTTCTTCAGTGCGTCCTTCGCTGACTTCGATGGGAGGCTCAGGAGCTCTTTGGCCCTCTTTGCGTTGGCTTTCTTCAGTTTAAAGGTCACGATCTTTGAGGGCCTGGAAGGCTTCTCATCCGCCTCCACACCACGCACAGCCGGTGCAGCCACGATCGTCTTCCTCGCACCACCCGAAGAGTCCGCGGCCTGTTTGGGAGCCGGGCCAGGAACACTTTTGGAACCGGTCTGTGCCCGTTCCTTTATGGCAAGCGCCGCCTCAACGACAGGAGGCAGCGTCGGAGAGAGCAGTGGCGGGATCTTCGAGAACTTTTTTGCCTTTTTCGAGGGGGAAGGACCGTCCGCTTTCTCCTTTTCTGCCTTTGGTGCTTTCTCTGCCGGCTTCTTCGCAGGTTTAACGTCTTTTTCGGCCCTACCCTCGAACAGAGATGGGTGGAGAGGGGATAACAATTCCGGCAGGGTCGGCTTAGCCAGGGGCTCCGGCTTTCGGGGTGTCGCAGTACCGCTCCCTGACCGAGGTCTCGAGCCGTTGACCTGAATCGTTGATCTCGGAGACGCTGTGTTCTCTCGATCCTTGTCCAACGATGACGGCGCCAACCCGTTCGCTGTTGGATGTAACCTGCCGGTCTTTGCATCCCCTGGCGGCTTCTCTGCTTCCCCTGGCGGCTTCTCTGCTGCTTTTTCCCGGCTTCGGGGGGTTGCTGACTTCGGTGGCCGTGACTGATCGGCCTGGGTGCTAACAGCTTCGGCCTTGGTTCGCTTCTGTGGAGATGGGTTGCCGTCCGTATCTGCGCTTCGCTTACGACTCTCGGTCTCGGGCTGCGCATCTTCCTGGGACGGCTTGGATCTGTTGCGCGTGTCAGCGTTCTGCATTGCGTCCGGTGCCGGAGCGATTCCCGCCGTACCTCTCCCCGTTTGTCCCTGATGGCGGCTTTTCTAGCCGCGTGTCCCGCTGGCGGGGTGTTTCTGTCTTCTCGGCAGCCCTCACATCCTCCCTGGAAGGGTGCTCCTTGGACGGCGGTCGCTTCGCAGGCGCCGTGCCGTTCGTTTTGGCATCCACCTTCGCTGGTGCCTCGTTCGCTACCGGCGACTCCGATTTCTTTCTGTTGTGGTAGTCCATCAAGGAGAGCTTCTTCCTGGCCTCGCCCTTGGCGAGAATCTTGGCCGGCATCTGGGCCGGCTCGTCGCAGATCTCAAAGGCAGCGCGAGTCGTGAGGATACCGCGCTGCGCAGCGGATATGTATGTCATATACTGCAGCGGGGCGCTGGGCCCGGTAAACCACCACCCGTCGGGTCTTGGAAATTGGCGGTCGAAGGACAATGAAAGATGGTACGGGCGGTCTGGGAGGATGCGTTGGGCCAGTTTTTCTGCATCCTTAGCCGCGCCATCCATCGTTTCTTTCATCGCTGGGACATCGGATCCGTCAAAGACAATGGTACCCCGCGCTCGTCGAATGATGTGGCTGAGCGTTTCTACAGCACACCGCTATGGGGGGGGAGCGTCGGCAAACTGTCGAAGAGCAGCAAAAACGCGAGTTTAGAACTTTCAAAGTTCAAACAGCTATGCCCGATGGTCGGAAAAGCAGTCGTAGTTGGCACGTCGGAAAACAGCTCGAGCTCGCGTAAGTCGCCTACAAAGAAGAGTCGCAAATGAAGTTAGCGCCGGTCCTAGAAAATGCAATCGACCACCGGCACAACGCCTAGCCAGCGAGCGTTTGGCGACTAGAAGGGGAGGGGCAATTGCGCGACTGACGCAACACCAACACCGACCGCAACATGGCGCGGCGGTGCGGATGCTCCACGTACCCAAACACACAAACGCAGCTGCGCCCGCAGCAAGCTTCCCCAGGGCCGCCAGGGACAGCCAAAGCGGGGTGCAAGGCTTGCAACCGGCGTTGCGGTGCTGGGATCGCCCTTCTCCCACCGCGCTTATCCCGACCTCCAACAAGCAGCGACCTTATCTTCGCGGGCGGGACACGGGCGCATCTCTCGGGGCGCGGACTCGGCCGTGAGGCTCCGGGGGTGCCCGCGTGCGGTGGCAGCAAATCAATCGGCGGCAGGAAAGGGACTGCTTTTCGGTCGGCGAGTCGAGATGCGACGCTGCCGGAAGCCGGCGTGTTTCGCGTGGGATCGGAAGGCGCAGGGCTCCGGAGGCGGTGATGTTGCAGGGTCGGGTGTGGTAGTGGTTTGGTGTGCAGGATGCCGAGGGTGGGACTGCCGGGCGCGGGCAGTGGAGCGACTGGGGTGCTGGCGGGCGGGCACCCACGGGTGGGCACCCACTGCGCTTAAAGGTGGGTCCACCGGCTTGCGGGCTGCAGATGATTTCCCAACGCAAGTCGCTTGGCTTGGCCACCTGGCGCTGGTTTCGGCGTTACACACACTCGCCAGCACGATTCGCTCGTAATTCGAAATACCGACCTCAGTCTTTTCATCATCGTCTGGTTTCTCGATTTCGCCCGGTTTGTACCTACGTTGGCAGCGGGAGCGTGAACAAAAGCCATGACAGCTTAGGTAGGTACACTCTGGCGATTCCAGTCTTCCCAGCTACAAGCGGCTTCAAAACCTGAGAGGCCATTCCGTGATATGACGGCGCATCACCAGACCATTAGAGACAGGAAATGGAGCGATTGAAGGATAAGAAATGCGACACGTAGCGAAACCGCCAGAGCCTGGCAGCCACGACCGACACGGATGTATCTAGAAACCCAGAACACCGCCCCGCGCCAACTCACCAGCTCTTTTGCAGCTCCTCGCCGAGGCAAGAGAAAGGGAAAACAACTAGAGAAGAGTACTCCGGGAATAAGAGAGTAAAAGGAACCACAGACGTAAGGAGATCTTTAAGCGGAGATGTGAAGTACAACCTAAGCTCGTCAACAGAAAACGGGCGGTCCGGCAGAAGAAGGCTAAGCTTCATGGTTCTCACGAGGAGCGACCGCACAGGGTGCTGCTGCAAACACAAGAAGAAGCTTTCTACCACTTGCACTGTGTAGTCCGCGAGATTCTGCAAGTGGAAGCAGTTGTTGGAGACATGCTACCCAAAAACAAGCAAGCACCCAAGGTAGTATGTATATATCTGCTGCGCCTGATACGGGAACGCTGCGCTCGGCTCCTCCTTGCGGGATGTTCTTGGATAGGTTCGCTGATCATTTGCTGAACATGAAAGCTTCCCCCTGTGCCCTTTTACCCCACTCCGCAAGCCACGTGGGCGGGAGGCTGCAAAGAGCAGGGTAACCCTGCTAGGACAGAGCCCGCACTTTTGCATTGTTCCATCTCATCTCAAAGTGCACTTCAGCATTAGCAGCACCTAGGTAGGTTAGTAGCGTATATATAACTTAAAGTCCATACTAAGCACTATAGTAAGAGAATAGAGAGTATAAACTAAATCATACGCTAGGAGGAAGTATTCCCACTCTCGACCTAGGTCATTAAAAGATTATACTCGCTACAGTAAGCTCACTCTTCTAAAAGCAAGATGCTCGTGCCCAACAATTCCAACCCCTAACATGAGAATGGCGAGAATGGCGAGAATGGAGCTCAATCAGTAACAACAAGTCCATTCCTAACCCGCGCCGTTTGTCGCTGGGTGCTCTGCACCGTTCAGCTCAAAGTCTGCCCTCTTCCGCTTCTGCCCGATGCCATTGCCGCAGAGTTCGTTGTGCCCTACAAGGAAGCGCCCGTTGACGCTCGACGTCGAGCCCTCACCCTTGCCCTCGAGGCTATCAATGCGAGAGACCAGATGATCGACAAGCGTTTTCAAACTGTCGAAGTCGGCGGCGAGTTGCCGGGCGTTCGGGTACACCATGACCTGCTCGAGGTGGCCGATGATGTGCTCTGCTAATGCCTTCGTCGACAGATTGCCAAACTGCGAGTCTAAGACCAAGATTTGGTGTCGAACTGATTCCAGTTCTCCGTTGACGCTCTGAGCGCTTGCGACGTCCTTTTTAACGCGGTTGACTTGCTCCGACAGCCTGCTATACTCCTGGGTGAGGCGCTCGACTTCGGCCTTAGTCGAATCGAAGTCGCCTTTGATCGAGACGACGTCCGCGTTAGTTGATTCACCCGTTGCGAAGCCTCCCATAGCGCCGAGGCGGCTGCTGCTCGGGGAGACATCTTCCAACGCTCTGATTCGGCCTCCTTGGTCCGCGATCGTCTTCTGAATCTCGTCGACCGTGTGTCGCAATTGGTCGACCATCCCGCCAGTGAGCGTCACCATCCTCGACACCATTTGTTGGACTTTGTCACTCAAGGCCTTCATCTGGGGTTGCACTCCCTGCAACTGCCTCTCCAGAGGGGGGAACCTCAAGGACATATCGGCTAGGCCTATTAAGTCTTGCAGATCGAGGTCGGAGAATTTTGTCTCGAGGCCATTGACCACTTGAGCTTGGTCGTTTACTTTCTTAGAGCATTCCTCTACGCTGGTGCGTAGGGAAACCGTCTCCTCGGTGTGCTGGGTGAACTGTCCAATGAGTTGGTCGACCCGTTCCGACAGATCCGAGATATTGGATTGCAGCGCCGATATCTCGCCGTTTGAGACTGCATTGGAGCTCGTAACCCTCTGTGCTAGGAGCTGTTCACCAACCGCTCTTCTCACTTCGTCCTCGTGTTTGGAAAGCTGAGACCGAATTTCGTTTTGTTGAGACTGGTGTTGCTTCGCGCACCGCTCTTCGAACTCCAGCCGTATCGACTGGAGTTGCTGTTGCATCTCCTCCTTCATTTCGTCTTTAATGGTGCGCATTCTCCTCATCTCTTCCTTCATGCCCTCCAATTCTTGCCTCCATGTTGCACGCTCGGCCTCGAAAGCATTCTTTTCTTGGGAATGTTCCGCCTCGATCCGCCGGATCTTGGTCTTCAGCTCGCTTATTTCCTCTGCTTGCTTCTTGGAGACTTCGCAGAGGTGCGGAGAAGTCGATGAGACAGCTGCCTGGTTGTCGGGTTCCCTAACCTGCGCCAGCCGGTCGAAAACGGTATGCGCAATCATTGCAAGTGTACCGTCTACTTCCTCCTGGGCTTTTTTGATCTGGGCAGTCAATGCCTGCACTAGCTCGGTATATCTGAGCCTATGCATGTTCTGGATCTCAGGGACCGAGGGGAATTCGGCATGCTTCACTCTCGACCTCTCGTACTCGGCTTGCCTCTGCTTTGCAACTTTCTCGAGAGGATCCAGCTCGGCCTTGAGGCGGGCCAGCTCGGTGACCGCTACATCATGTTTTTTGTATAGAATAACGAATCTCTCGCGTACGCTGATCCCGTCGAGGCCGCCACCATCGGTCGGTGACCGAGACGCCGACACTAAAGAGAAGAGCCGTCAGTAGGGCTAAAACTTCAAGGGGAAAAGGGGGTCAAAGGGCGATGCAGTAAAGGCAGTACATACATGTCCTGCTGCTGCTGCCATGTTCAGGTCGAGGGGGAATGGCTGGGGAGTTGGGCTTGGCAGCATTTGCTGAAGGATGGTTGTGGGGCGAGTCGGGTGGGTTACGCCGCTCCCTTGCAGAGTTATCCGTGTCCCGGCGGCGTCTTTCGTCCTTGTAAGCATCAGAACCTGGCTTCGAGTAGCTGTCGTGGCGGCGATCTCGAGGGTCTGAGCCACGACGGTCATCGCCGCTGGAACGTCGGGGGTAGGCGTCGGCGGATCTGTGCGACATGGCGAAGTGTTCCGCAGGCCAGAACAGAAACGCGCTGTCAATCTGGAACAGGGCTTTCGAACGTGCCACAGGAAGGCCGGTGTGCCATGAATACGACGGAATGCGCTAACTACCTGCGGAGCACACCGCAGGCGCAGTCAAGTCTCCAAGTGAGGAGGCAAACCGATGTATCAGTGACGGATGAAATTTCAGAGGAAAACACGACACAAAGACTGGTTCAAAGGGCACAACTGCATCAACAAATGCCCATTCGAATGCTTGTTGCCGCGCTCGCGCTCTGGCCCCCGCGCTCCCGCTGAAGTCGTGTCGGTGAGAGACTGAAGGGGCGACCCCACACCGCGCCTGGCTGGTTGGGCCGCCGGGTGCGGGCGAATACCACAGTAGGTGACTTGGGTAACGTTATCTGCACAGGGTCGTGGCTGCCGAAGATCAGAACGTGCCTTTGGTCCAAAAATGATCGGCAGGCTTCAGATTTGGAATGAGATTGATAAAAGAGCTGGGCATGGCTGCAGCGCGAGAGAATTGGGGAGATAACTGGAGATCGGACTGTGACTTAGTTGCTAGGAGCTGAGCTGAGGTGTGTATTGGCTGGCCATTTTTTTCTGCCGTGCATGAAGCTGCGAGGCGACGTGGGCGGTTGACAACGGAGGAAGGTGCAGTGGACCATGTGTCTTTTAGGGCTCTCGCACTGGGCTTGAGGAGCTGGGACAACCACCAACCAACCATCAACCAACCAACTGATCAATTTAAGCCTTTCTGCCGCCGTTCTTTAGTTCACAAGTTAGCGTAATCCGTGCCTTACCTACCTAAGTGGCGCATACCATTATGGTATCTGTAGTTCTTCAGGTCGTTAACTGCTCCAGTAAGTCATTGCGTGGACAGTGCAGAATGCACAGTACACTGGCTTAGAGAGAGAATTGCGCGACAACGGTCGACGTTAAAGAGGTCCCGCCAAGACTAATTTCGGAGACTGCCGCTTACAAGTATTTACAATCGCCACGGGGTAAGCGGGGCCACAACGACTTCGAGCAACATCAACAACGAACAATCGCAAAGACTCGTCGCAACAACTTTATACAGCTTCACGAAACCTCAACCAAATCGAAAAAAAAGAAAAGGAGGATAACCCGCACCCTAACCTTAACTCGTATCCTAACCTTAACCCGAATCCTAACTAGCGGGGGGCTAGCGCCGCCCCCCGTACCCCCGGCGAACTAACCGCTTAAACGCCTTGGCGATAGTGCAAACGCCTTGGCGATCGGGGTTGCGTAAAAACGTTGTAAAAACATTGCCGACAATTGGCCGAAATTAGTCTTGGCGGGACCTCTTTAACGTCCACCGCGACAACACGCGCGTTCCGCTTTCAGAAGAAGCAATTCATGGGGGGTAGTTTACCAAGCCGAGACAAGGTCAGGAGGGGAGAAGCAGACTACCAACAACACACTGGAAGGGAATGTTCTAAAAAAGATAAAATGGGAGCCAGAAGCCTTTGGATTTTGAGTGTTAATGAATCTAAGGTATGCCATTGCCAACTTGCAAGTTAGTCCAGGTAAGTCTTTTTGGCTACACTATGTTAGTGGCTGAGCTTGATAAGCAAATATACACTCCCTCCACACATACGCCTCACTTTGAGGGGCGTTCACGTGACTTGAGGACGTCATGTGTCAGGACGCACGGCCACAAATATCAGCCACATGCGCGTTGCAAGGTCAGGTAGTTATCGTCAACGCTAAACTGAGTTATCGGGTTATCGGGTTATCGCAACACCACAGCGGGCTATCTGTGAATGATCGTTTAACTTCTGGAACGTGAGCTGAATGCGCAAAAGTGTGCCAGCGCTCAACTCGAACCTCGGACACGATCGGCCTCAAATCAATGCGCAAAGATGGCTGCTGTAAGGCCTTGCACCCTCCAGAGAGACAACAATATGGTACAGAGATAGGCGGAAGCTGACCTACTCCGATGCAGCCTGTCGTCACCGTGTCAGAGAGCAGAGAGCTCCGCGGGCTCAACCTCATCGCGGCGCACTCGCACATTCGCGGATTGGGCGTCGATGCCGATACGCTGGAGCCCAGGGCTGCGTCACAAGGGCTTGTAGGACAGGAGAAGGCGCGGAAGGCAGCTGCCGTCGTGCTCGAGATGATTAAGCAGGGCAAGATTGCTGGCCGCGCCGTGCTGATCGCCGGTCCTCCAAGGTGAGCTTTCCCGTTCCTCTTCGTCGGCAGCTCTTGCGTGGGGCGCGCACAAGCTGACTTTGCTCTCAATTCGAAGCACCGGCAAGACAGCGATTGCCATGGGCATGGCTCAATCTCTGGGCGCCGATGTCCCTTTCACCACGCTCGCCGCGTCCGAGATCTTTTCCCTCGAGATGTCCAAAACCGAAGCCCTTACACAAGCCTTTCGGAAATCGATTGGAGTGAGGATCAAGGAGGAGAGTGAGATCATGGAAGGCGAGGTTGTGGAGATCCAGATTGACCGGAGCGTTACCGGCGGCGCGAAGCAAGGGAAGCTTACTATCAAGACGACCGACATGGAGGCCATCTACGACATGGGGAGCAAGATGATCGATGCCATGACCAAGGAACGCGTGATGGCCGGCGATATCATCTCGATCGACAAGTCCTCTGGGAAGATCACCAAGCTGGGCCGCTCGTACGCCCGGTCGCGCGACTACGATGCCATGGGAGTCGACATCAAGTTCCTGCAGTGCCCTGACGGCGAGCTGCAAAAGCGGAAGGAGGTTGTGCACACGGTTTCTCTCCACGAGATTGATGTCATCAACTCGCGGACCCAAGGCTTCCTTGCGTTATTCTCCGGCGACACAGGCGAGATCCGCAGCGAGATTCGCGACCAGATCAACACCAAGGTTGGGGAGTGGAAGGAGGAAGGCAAGGCCGAGATCGTCCCCGGTGTCCTCTTCATCGACGAAGTCCACATGCTCGACATTGAGTGCTTCTCCTACATCAACCGGGCGCTGGAGTCAGACCTCGCCCCCATCGTCATCATGGCGAGCAACAGAGGCCATTCCCGCATCCGCGGCACCGACTACAAGAGCCCGCACGGTCTTCCGCTCGATTTCCTCGACCGCACCGTTATCATCAACACGCACGCCTACACCCCGGACGAGCTCCGACAGATCCTGTCCATCCGCGCTCAGGAGGAGGAGGTCGATCTCACGCCGGACGCGCTTGCGCTCCTGACCAAGATCGGTCAAGAGGCGGGACTCCGCTACGCGAGCAACCTCATCACCACGTCGCAGCTCATCTGCGCCAAGCGCCGCGCCAAGCAGGTCAGCGTGGAAGACGTCCAGCGGAGCTTCAAGCTCTTCTACGACCCTGCGCGGAGCGTCAAGTTCGTCGAGGAGTCGGAGAAGCGCCTCATTGGCAACGATGGCGCTGTTGATTTCGCGGTCAACGGTGCCGATGGGACCGCGGGGGAGAAGATGGACACGAGTTAAGCTCAAGTGCGCAAGTGATCTTCGGTTGCGGGCGTTTTGGGGGCTTGGTAAAATCGGTTGGCTGACTGGGAGTCGGGTGGGCTTTGATTTCACGATGTACAGTAAGCAGTTCTGCTTCCATATAGATGCGGCAAGAGACTCGCGGTTGGCGAACCCGCGCCACCTTGTCCTTGCTAAAGCCATCATGATGCAACCTGGGGCGGTGTTCTTGCTCTACACAAAAGTCGCAACCCTCGTCCATCCGCCCTCCTCCCCAGCCCGTCGGAACTCGACGCCCTCGCCAAAGTAGCCGGCATCCTGCCACGCCTTCATCGTCGGCCCGTCAAACGGGCCTTGCTTCGTGCCGCCGTCGCGTCCGTCAGTCCAGCGGAACTCCCACATTTTCCCCTCCCTTGTTCCGCCCTCCTCCCCGTCCTCATCCGGCTCAGGAGGTTCAACCCAGGCTTCGCCGGTCTCGTTGCGATACTCCCTAATGAGGCGCTCCCGTTCGAAATCGTATATGTTGGGGAAGTCTCTCTGCATCAGTTTGTCTGCGGCGTCGGCAATGGCATCGATAGCCTCCTTGATTTTTGTCTGTTTTGGATCTTCAGGTTCCTTTTCCGCATCGATATCCATGGCATCCCCGCTGCTGTTGCCGTTCTTGGCCTTCTTTTGCTTCCACTTGGGCACATTTTTGTGCTTGGGCTTTGTCTGGCCCTTTCTAAGCCTCGCCAGCGCATCAAGCGCCGTCTCGCCCGGTTCCAGCCTGAGAATAAGCGACTTCAGCAGATCGGCCGTCAGTATGCTGTCATCTTCCCGTTGCCGCCTGCGAAGCTCGGCTTCTCGCTTCTCGTGTGCTGCCGCGGCCTTTTTCATCTCCTTCTTGCTGATGCCCTCCAGCCAGCGGTCGTGCACGGCGTCGGCATCGATCGCCTTGCGGATGTAGTTGCCGGCCTCGTCGAACGCGCCTTCTTCCTGCTCCGCCCGCATATTGAAGGCGTCGATCTTGGGCGCGTGCTTCTTGAGGCCACCCAAGCCGACTTCCTCGTCCACGCCCTCTTCAGCGATGGCGGCGGCGACGGCTTCTTCGTCGTCATCGTCGTCGTCATCGCTCTCTTCCTTGTCGTCTAGCCGTATCGCGCTGCGGCTCTTGCTGGTGCTTTCTTGTCCTTCAATATCCTTGTCTTCGAGGAATCGGACATCCTTGTCCTTCTTTCCTGACTTGCTGCTGTCGGCAGGTGTGTTTTCGCCGGCATCGAAGTCCCCAAACATGTCCACTTCTTCGTCTTCAACGCCGCCTGCGCCGCCGCCAACGGTGGTCTTGGAGTTGTAATTGTCCATCACCTCGGCCAAGTCGACATCCTCAGCTTCTCGGCCCTTCTTGCCCCTCGCCTCGGCCCTGGCGTTGAAGTTCTCATTTTCGGAATCCGAATCGTAGCCCTCAATGTTCACCGCGCCGCGCTTCGTTGCCCGCCCGGATCTGCCAATGACGTCTGCGCGGAGGACGTCGTCGTTCTCGTCCTCGTCGTCCCCCGCGCTTGGCGCTAGTGCTGATGGGTTGCGGAGATCGAACTTCACTTTCTTCGACGTGGGGCCATCCTCGTCGCGGTCTTCGCCGTGATGCACGCGCGCAAAGACCTCTCCGGCCCGTTTTGGACGCGCAGCTGAGAATCTAGATGCCATGGTGTTGCGATAATTGTACAGGTGATGCGCATGCCGAAGCCAACGAACGAACGAGCCTTCGATGGCCGTTTACGCGCGGAGCACGGAGTACCGTACCTCCTTAAAGAAGCTTCAAGGTTTGACGTCAGTATAGACCGGGACCCACCGACTGTGGCTGCAGTGGGTCTCAGAGACCTTGAGAACACCAGCAACGTTCCAGCAGAAAGCACAGCAGTGACATATAGAGTACCTGGCAGCAGGAAAGGGAATGGAAGGAACGAAACGATCAAGAGTGAGTGAGATGATCGCAATGCATTTCGCGGTCAACCGGACTTGCCCTCGCACACAGTGCTCTCGCCACAGCGCCACTACCTGTTAACATGAGTGGAAGGTCCAGGTCCAGTACGGAGCACATTACAGAAGTTCCTGGTACAGTACCTAGGGTACCCTGTAGCACCCCGCGTTGGTGTCATCGTCCTGCTGCCTTACAGCAGAGTGCTCTTTCAACTTCAAAAAGCTCAACCACCACAAACACCGTGGCCCATAAATCTGTCTCCCGACCACATCAGAGCCTTTTGCTCGCAACTTACTCTGACCTGCGACCACAGTCACTCCCTCAGACTCCCACGCCGCAAGCACGATGGTGAGGACCGGTCCCTGCATGCTTCCCCTGTATGCGACCCCTCCAAAGTCGCCTTGCTGATGTGTCGCACGCATAGTTCAACCCGTGGGGTTCCGTCGGCGCTGATTACCGTGGGAGCCTCCGAGCTCCCCGAGCGCAGCGTTTCGATGAGTACTACCGCTGCTACCCTTTGATTATGGCGCCAGGTGCCGAGCGCCCCGAGCTCAACTACGGATCCAAGATCTTCCTTCCGCCATCTGCCCTCGATAAGGTGTCGAGGCTGCACGTTCAGTGGCCCATCATGCTGGAACTGATCAACGGGGCGACGGGCAAACACACACATGCAGGCGTGTTGGAGTTCGTGGCGGAGGAGGGCAGAGCATACATTCCGCAGTGGGTACGTCGGCACCGTCGCACCTTTGATCTTGGCTCCGGAGGTATTGACCATCGGCAGATGATGCAAACGCTCCAACTGGACGTGGGCGACATGATCCAAGTCAAGACCACTTCCCTCGAGCTTGCGAAGTTGGTCAAATTGCAACCACAATCTGTCAACTTCCTGGAAATCACCGACCCGCGCGCCGTTCTAGAGAAGGCCTTCCGCAACTTTGCAGCCCTGACCAAAGGCGACGTCTTCAATTTCGAGTACAACGATGAAGTCTATGATGTGGCCGTTCTGGATGTGAAGCCCGAAACAGAGAAGATGGGCGTCAGCATGATCGAGACCGATGTCAGCGTCGAGTTTGCTCCGCCAGTAGGCTACGTCGAGCCTGAGAGAGTGCAACGCGACAGCGGCACCAGCACACCGCGCAGTGCGCGAGGCGCGGGCGCCGGCGTGCCTCTCGGCGGCTTACTCTACAATCAGGGCACCATGGCGCAAGCGATTAACTACGACGCCATCGCCCCTGGCGCCACCACAGCGTCAGCAGGCAACTTCCTCGGGGAAGGCCAACGGCTGAGCTCAAAGAAGGGCGGCAAGGCTACGGCCAAGCCGGCAACGACCGTGGCTGGTACGTCAGGGGACGCCAAGGAAGTTGCGCTTCCTAGGCGGCGGAACGATGGCCCCGCACCGCTGCGTTTACCGCCAAACAAGCTTTTCCTGGGGTACAAGATCAAGCCGGTCAAGACAGCCGAGGACAAGGAGCGCGAGGCCACAAGTGCAAAGCAACCGCATTTTGCTGGCCAGGGGCAAACATTGAGGGGTGCTGTGAAGAGGAAGGGCGATGGCGATGGCCAAACCAGCAAATGATGCCGACGAGAGAGGGATAATCTAGGGGCGGGATAGACGGACGGGAGGTTTAGGTAGCACGGGATTCCCGGCACTATCTCATCAAATGGCCGGTGCATTTGGCGTTCGGGATTACAGTATAATGCGTAAGGAGCATCATGAACGCGTGACTTGGGAATGAGTGTCGAGCAGAAACCTACATACTCACTGTCCTTGAGCACGTCCTCCGTTCCCCGTCTTTCGAGCGCCTGAACATGGTGACTGGAGTCCCAGGTTATCCCCAGCCTCTGCATACAGCAGCTTTGAGGATACATGCCAAATTTGTCAGTCGTCGGTCAAGGCACTACATCACTGTCTGGTCGCAGAGCTAATATCAGTCGAATATTTCCGCATGTTGCAGAGGCCTTCAACACACGTGGTAACGTGTTTGGGCACAGTTTCCGCAAGTCCATTTGCGCACTGTGGCTAACCTCCCTCAGGATGTGGGGCTGTCAAGTGGCCAGATCCGGCTTTCTCGCAGCGCTTGCCGTTGCATGGAACTGGCCACCCTTCTCAATTTCCGCTGTTGCAACAGCGAACCAAATCCGCCTCCCTTACATAGCACACCAACAATCGGCTCTTTCGCCACATTCTGCGCTTGTTCATTGTCTCCATACCGAGTCATAGCAGGCCGGAGTTTCGGTAATGCAGTTGTGATTTCACCAAAGTCCCCATCACAATCGGCATGCGGACTCGTGGCGGGGATGCCACGGGTTCCGTACCCGCTGCTGCGGCAGCAACAGCCCGCACACTGAGGCCGCGCCAAGCCCCCGGCGCTCGGGGTGCCCTCCCGGGTGTTACCAGGCCGAGAGACGGCGGGCGGGTCACAAGGAGCTCGGCGTTGATCGGCCGCGCCAATCCGGTCCAAGACAACAACAACACTGTGCCCCAACCTTCCCCTCCTGGCCCTTCAAGACGGTCGCACAAGCGCTCCCGGTCAGAGGGCGTCGCTGCGAGCAGCCGCCAACCGAAGCGGGCCTGTCGGCGCCGTCAATCGCCGGGGTTTTATGGAGAAGATAGCGATAGCGGGGATGAGCACGACAATCCCTACATGACCCCCGGCTCCGAAGTGGAGCAGAAAGCCAAAACCACGCCCAAAAAGTCCAATGCACGTCGGGGAACCAAAAGCCGACCCGACGGCGTCGATGAGGAGGAGCCACCGGTACCGCGGGAAAGCAACACGGCCGGCGTTAAAGAAGCTGTCATCCCGGACTGGACCCGTTTACCCTACCTCATTCTGCTTCGGATTTTTCAATATGCCGCCGCGCCGCTCACGGAACTCCGGGAGGCCAGGTGGCTCACCGCTGCGAGTGGTGTCTGTCGCGCCTTTGCGGAGCCAGCGCTGACCGCTTTGTACGAGTGCCCTCCACTGCTGAGCCGGTCAATGGCGCACGGCCTAGTGTCGCTGTTATCCAAGGACCCATCCACCACCCTCTTCAACTACCGAGTCAAGGTGCGGGAGCTCTGGGTCGACGTGGAAGAAATCGCCTCGAAGACATACAGAGGCCAGCCACTTGACATTGAGGCTTTGGTGAGGAACCTTCCGCAGCTCAAGAGCATTCGGTTCTTTCATCAGAAAGATGAAGCCCCGTATCGATCCCTGGATGGCAGCCTTCGTTGGCATTACCCGGCTGCCCTCTTCGAGGTGCTGAACGGAACGCCCGTTCCGGCTGGGAATGCGGGGCCCGTTGAGCATGCACGTCTTTCCGAATGGCAGTGGAATCGGCGACTGATGGGCCCGAAACTCGACCTTGCTGGCATTAAGGCTCTTCATCAGACCCCGGCCTTCCTTAGTCTGAAGAAACTCTCTTTCGTCAACTACCAAGTTCCCTCGCTCTATGCGAAAGCAGGCGCCAGCGACGACGAGCTGGCTTCACGAGACCTGGCTTTCGTTCAAAGCATGGCGGACGCAATCACCGCGGTGCCGACCTTGCAACATCTCGCCATCGAGTCCTCAACTGTCGTCAATGATCGGCTGCTTCCGCTCCTCCCAAAGTCTCTTCAAACTCTGGAACTGGTCAATTGTTGGGATGTCAATAGCGAGGACTTCGCCTCCTATCTCCTCTCGAGCGGGTCCCAACTCAGACACCTCATCCTCCGCCACAACCAGTCTCTGAGCCTTTCGTTCGTCACCGTTCTTGCAACGGCATGCCCGCGGCTGGAACTCCTCTACGTGGATTTCAAAACGTACAAGCACCACGAGTTCTACAAAGACTCGGACCCGAGCTACGACGAGTTGCTCACAGCCGAGCAGGTTCCGGAGTGGCCCCAGAGCCTGGAGGCTCTCCACCTGCTGAACATGAAGAAGTGGGAGGCAGAGGCAGCCGAGACCCTGATCCAGTCGCTTATCGACAGCGCTCCAAAGCTGCTCAAGCTCCGCCAGCTGGAGTTGAAGGCCATGTTAAGCATCCCCATCCACGAGCGATCTCAGCTCCGCAACAAGTGGGGGACCAAGCTGAAGCGGGTCTTCCTCCGTGAGAAGAAGGATCCCAAACCCTTTTTCTCGCTGTCAAGTCCGGCACAGCAAGCAGCTACTGAGGTACGAGGGACCAGGGAGAAGAAGTCGCGCAAGACGGTCCGCGCCACCGCGGTGGAGAGCCCATCACGGCGGAGCGCCCGGCTTGCGGCGCAATTCTCGAATCCCTCGTCCCGCGCCAGTAGCGTTGGCCGTGACCTGAGGAGCGGGCTGGGCAGGCCGTTTTATGCCGAGCCGGATACCGATGTGGACGAGGAGGACGAGGAGCAGGAACAGGAACTGGGACAGGTGACAATTCGGGAAGGTGAAGACAATTCGTCTGGCGAAAACAGCTCTTCTGTGTCGCCTGCAGGTGCTCCTGCTGCGACCAAAACGGTACCCTTCCGCCACGGCATGTGCGAGAAGGTGGTCCTTCAGCTGGACAACCAGAAGTTGGTTGAGACAGCGCTCACCATGGATGACTTCCTGGATAGCGAGGGCGACGATCTCTCGGATGACGACTGGGCTGGTGAGGACGAGGACTTCGATAGTGGGTATGCTTGGTAGGGGTGGGTCGTTTGCCTCGGCTCTCCGCCCTTCCACTCCTCTTTCTTTTGAGTTGCTTCGGGAGGGCATTTGCCTAAGGGATTGGGTGGCGTCTCGTGGTTATTTGCAATGCATGATCTGGAGATTGGGACATTTGGCGCTATGGGATACGGTCGTGCATCCAGGATGGTGGCTGGTTTAGCTTGCTTCGTTACTGGAAAGGACGGGGAAGGATAACGGAGAATGGTACCGTATGTGACAGCATTCCAGGCCCACGGCGTTCGCGGAGTGCATGGAATTGGGTTAGTCTGGTGTATATGGGACCCTTTGGGAGGGAAAGCACCAGAGCTCATGGAGCATAAAAGGCATCTGTTGCTCCAGCGTCTGCCTCGCGGTTCGCCCTCTCCCCTCTCGATGAGGATTGCTGCGTCAGTTGGGGCCGCCCTTGTATTTCCGCACTCGATCAGCCTGTGCCCTTGTCAATGAAAGTCCCAGTAGCTGGCTACTTGGTAGGCCTCATATCCATGTCAGCAGCAAGTGTTCGGGGAAATGCATGGGAAGAAGTCGAGTGAGGCGTCCTGTTAGCTTCCCTTACAATCTGCTCGAAAGAGACATGGAAAATTCACACAACAGCTCAAAAACCAACCATCGATTTGAGACCTCGCGGTAACACCCGGTGTCCAAGGAAAGACCAGGTTCAGGAGCCCGGTCCTTCGACATCCTTGACAAGTTACAAGCAGGTTCGATACTGCTGCCAGGTTCGGATTGCAGCAAGACAAGGCCGCTACTCCTCGGGTCTTTGAAGCGGTTATCTCTAAGTGTTTTTGATTACCGGGAAAACTAGCAAAACTAGCACCTGTCCAAGTCCTGAGTTCCGTTAGATGGCGGGAAACGCAAGCAGCTATAGTCGTGGTTACTAAGCTGGTAGGTGGTTAATCGTATTCCAGTTCCCCTTGGCTACACAATATGGGTGATGATAGCTGGGGTAGCGGAGAGAGCCACCATTCCTCTGCCATGCATTGTGTGGATGAGAATGAGCTGGCAACGCAAGATCGTCACTGGATTCAGTGCTGTACATTCCAGAAAACATCAAGGAATATGCGAGGTAGTGCTACTGACAAGTCTAGCAAGATGCGTGGATTTCAAAGTTCGCCTGAATACTCGACACTGCCATCGTGATGAATCCTCAGCCAGCCAATCCCGAGACATCCCGTTGAGTAACACGAATAGGCACGGGTTGAATAGTGTGAGGAGCGGAAGTCGCATCTCCCGGGCTATTCGTGGGATAATATTGTACACACGGTGCCGACACCAAGCACCATAATAGAGTCTTACTTGCCGCTTGGACAATCGTTGTAGTTGTGCCCTCGCCAGGCTCGCTGCGTTGTCTACCACTCAAGTGATTACTTGTCTGAGGTTCCGAGTTCCAACAAGAGCTACATAGTGTTTCGAGGTGTAATATATGCCCAAGGAGTGGCATAGTATCTTTGTCACATGGCAGACAGTGTTTTCACCTACCTACTAGTTAGTATCGACAGTTTTGCAGCTGAAATTGATTTAACTTTCGATCTGCGGACTTCAACTTCGGCTTCTGGCCCCAGCGCTTGTTTTTACCCCGTGTTCCGCCATGCGAGCTCCTCCACGGAACCCCGCGTCTGCCTTACCCGCACCAATCTGATCCACAATCAGTCGTTGCTCATTTTGAAGGGACAGCCTTCCCTCCCAACCTCCCAACCTCCAGGGGTGGTGAAGTATCCAGGCCGGCGGTTGGAGCAATATCCAGAAGGCGTTAGTGGTATACAACAATCCCCTGCAGGCTTGAGCGCCAACCCCGGTACCTTATTACCGCGCCATCCGCTAACCCTTCCAGGGTTGGACACGCTGCGGAGTTTTGGCGACCCACGGCCAGGGTTGCTGAGTGGCACGGCGCAAGCAACTGCCCATCGCGAGAACATTGATTATTCAAGTTCGGCTCCCATACGCGTCTTTTCCGCCTTCTCTGCCGTACCCCCTTATGCCGTCGCACTACACCCAGCCCGTATATGCCACATCATTTCTTTTACTTGGCGCATTGCTCCAAGTTGAATAAGTTTGAGACGAGGCCCGCTGGGCATTGTCGTCCAAAATCCAAGCCCAAGCGCAAAGTGGGAGCGGGTGTGTGCAACACGCCGGCGTCGCGTGAAGCCATCATCACTCAGGCTCAATTCCTTCACTTGCACACACACACGAGCTGCCAGCCTATTTCGCATCCCCAAAGCACCGGCGGCAAACACCGTCCATAGGATCTCAGCGCTGACCATCGGCCTCTTGATCCGTTTTTTTCGGCGCTATTACCGTATATACCGGCTGCACCTTCCTCTCCGTCTCCCGGTGCCGAGTACTGTACGGTCTGCTCACGACACACACGCATTCATCATCTTCTCCTAGGAGGAGGCTATTGACGGCAAACCTTTTTTTTATCACTGCCTTCTCCTCCACTCATCCTCTCCGTGCCAAAGACCCATCTTAACTTTATCCTCCTTCCCACCTGCTTCGCCTTTCGATTGCCTTGGGCGCCTCCATCCTCTTTGCACCGACAATGCGGCTTTCTCACAATCAAGAAGCACGTTGACCCCTGCTCGGTCCTTCAACAGTCATCACCCTCACACTCACACCCACACCCACACCCACACCCACACCCACACCCACATTGACACTTGCGTCTCCGCTCAATCGACAAAGATCATTGTCAGCCTGCTCCTTGCTGATGAGCCCTTCCGGCGATGACGGCTCTTCACCATCGCAACCGCGGCCTGCCTTTCCTCCATCGGAATTGGCTCAAGGCCACCAACTACTGGAGCTCAAATATGGGCAACAAGCTGTCTTCACCGTCGTCGGGCGACCCGAGCAACCCGAGCGACAAGCTCGCCGAGGCTGACCATCAGTCACGGCGAGCCTCTAAGCGCCGCCGCATCGACAGCGAGTACGACGGCTTCCCGCTGTTTGAGAACTACGGGGACACCCAGCGCGCACTCCGTGTCGAGGTTCTCAAAATCAGCCACAAAGACGCGCCCCGAGTGAAGAACGGCATCCTGAACGGCGTCGTCCCGCCCAACGTCAGGGATGTCGTCCAGATCAAGGCGCGGTGCAAGTTGACCGTAAGCGGTCGCAAAGGCGGCGAGCTGGTCGTCCTGCACGTCGACAGTCAGCTTTGCGACATACGCGTCTTCAAGAACCCCGCCGGCCCCTCCCCCATGGCGCGCTTCTCCTCCATCAGGCCGTTTCACATCCCCGAGGAGAAGATCTTCCTCGAGCGCGACGACGATGCTGTCTTCGGCCTGGCCGATTGTTACTCGGTGCTTGTCGAGCTCGAATCCGCCGGCGATGCCAACTGGCCTCCGACCGACCTTGTCCCCATTAGCGATGAGGACACCTTCTATAACCGAGGCCTCCCCTCCCGCCAGTGGGTGCTCACGGCCTACATCGCCGACGTCTTCAGCAGCCGCAACCGAAAGTCGGCCCGCCTGAGGGTGAAGAAGCAGCCTCACAGCGATGCCGCCACCAACTTCCTCATGGACATGGACGTCCGCTGGCTGACGTCCATCTCCAGCCAGCGGAAGTCGAGGGAGCACTCTAAAGACATCCTGCCGTCCATCTCGGTAGTTGATCCGCATGAGCACACGGTTCCCTCCGCTGACGGCAATCTCAAGCGCGCTGCTGCGGTCGACGGTGTGAACGGTGTCAACGGCACGAATGGGCATCGCCACCAGTTCCAGGTGAACGGCGAGCTAGAGACTGCGGTGAACGGGCAGGCAAATGGTTCGGCCCTTGAAACAGCCGAGGAGCTCGCCGAGGGTGAACTTACTCCCGGGCGATCTCGACGGGCAAGGCAGGACATTAACTACAACGTCAAGCAGATGTGGAACAACGCGGTCGGGAAGGAGACGAGGAAGCGGCGGAAGCTCGGTGACGAGCAGAACCAGCTCGACGAGCACACAATCACGTATCTGCTCCCGCCAGAGCAGGTCCAGACGGACAAGTTCGCGTGTCTGCTGTGTGGTGCTGAAAACGACCGACTCGCTCAGCTGCGTGCCCACTATCTGAGCCACCCGCAGTATGATTTCCACTTTGAGTTCAGGCCCAAAGCAGGCTTCTGCGTCACTGTAAAGCCGAATGCCCGCAGCCACGGCTCTCCCCTGAGGCCAAAGGTTTATCAGCTCGGCCTGCCAGTGAAGCCTCTCGACTTGGAGAAGTACGTAGACGGAGATGACTCCTGGGTCATCTCCCGCCTCGGTCCCGATGATGGGCGCGAAGTTTTCCAGGAGACGACGACTACACCAGCAACACGGATCGTGAGTCATTTACCCACATTCCTATTAACTGCGCTGGGTCATCCCTTTGGTCGACTAACATGACATGATCCAGAAACTCACCGCAAAGCGTGCCCGCAAGAAGGTGCTTGTTCCCAAAACCAACCAGCCCCTATTTGACCCCCTGAGCAAGGTCCAACTCCAGCCGGGCACCCCGGTTCCCCAGCACGCCATCGACGACTCATGGCTCCTGCTCAAGCATCGCGACAACCTGCAAGACTTCATTGACTTGGAAGCCCAAGAAAAGGAGTACATGCAGGAGTGGGACGCGTTCATTCTCCGCAAGCACATCTCGTCGACCCAGTACCTGCCCCGCAACTTCCTCCGCTTTGTGCGGGAGAAAGCCTCGTGGATCGTGGCCAAGCAGTCCCGGGCCGTCGAGTTCAGCTACCACGTGGCGACGCTGCTGGCCCGCAGGGTGCTGCCCGACGCCGCCATCTTCGAAGCGACCCAGATCCTGAACGACGCGAGGAGTCGCCTGGCAGCCGCCGACGGTCAGACAGAGCAGCAGGAGCCGGCCCAACAACAACCCCCTAGAAACAAAGCTTCCGGGGGCTGCTGCGCTGCGTGTGGCGAGCCGGTGCCCGCTGCCGCCCTGCTGCGATGCGCGAACAAGGTATGTACATCTGTTGCTTTCCTACCACAGCCCGCCGAAGTTGTCCTGTTTTTTTTTGGCAGATCCCTTTTGGACAGAGACACTAACTGCGTGATCCCAAATGAAGGAATGCAAGAACCGTCTGTACCATGACGTTTGCGTGGAGAATACCAAGGAGGCGGTGGCGATGGGGAGGCACTGGAAGTGCAAGGCGTGCTCGTGAGGACACTGCCAAAGGGCGGCGAACAACAGGACACAGGCAGCAAATGCTGACAGAGGGCGAAGCGGGTTTGGTGGCTCGGGCTTTCTTAGCATGAGGGGGAGAGGGAGGAATCTCGATATACTGCACTGCTACCGCCGATCCAAGGTCAGGAAATCGGATTTAATACTCATCACTTCCGCGTCTGCTTGGCCCTGAGGAGCCGCGCGTAGGAAGCAGGTGTAATATTAGATGATGAGGTAGGCCTTGATAGAAGAGGGGAGGGACGGACGACCACGGCGTTTTGCGTCATCCGTCGGGGGGTTGGTAGTATCGTAACGATCGTTAGCATGTCTGAATAGTGCTACAAAACCGCTTTTCTACAACTTGGGTCAGCCTGTTTTCACACCTACGGTGTCCACCTATATCATCCATCATTATCTGCTCAGATCCGCCGAGAGAGAATGGTCAGCCAGCTTGAGTGCTCCCTTCCCCCGACGCCCGCGCCCTTCGGACCCCTTCTTAAGCGCCCTTTCCGCTGTAAGCTGGTATGTACAGAGAAGTCGCGATCCCGGTGCTCAATGTAGAGTCTGGATACAAGATCGTCCAAGTAAGCTACCTTAGCTATATCTTTTTCTGTCGAGACACAGTAATCTAAACTTGGGCTAGGTAATTATCTGCTTTCGACGGGATCGATATAACAACTTTGGAACAAGGTCACTTGTAGTCAGACGGGAGGGCGAGGCAAGTTAGGCTCTTGCCGCTTTGGGATTGATCCTCTGGGATACGCCGCTGGTTCAGGCGTTCAGGACATCGTCCGTCCTATCGCATTGCAGCGCGGGCTGGGCGCGCTCGAGTAACTGGAGCTTGTAGACACTTTGGCTCTATTTGGTCAGCCATCAAATAGAAATACGCCAAGAGAGTTAAGAAGGGAGGGGGGCTGGGAGGGGAAATAGGAGAGGCGGTACAAATCAACTCAGATTGAAGGCGGCTTGGTGGTTGTCTGTTTGTCCTTTGTCCCGTTTTGGGCATCAGAGAACTCGCATAGGTAGTAAGCACAATACAGCACTGGGCCATGCCAACGTTCATGCCAAAACACATCGAATCGGTCCTCCCTAAACCTTGTGGTGCCAGGCCGAAGAGCTAAGAGCTTAATTCAAACGTTGAGTGAGATAGCAGGGCCATAGGCGGTTCGCCAAACTGCTCACTGTCACCGTATCACGACAGGACCCCAAAGCAACACCCAACACCCAAAAGATTCAGAGGACTTAACTCACCACATCTAAAGGTATGCACCTAGGTAACTAGGTAGCAGATAGTGATTCATGTAGTCAGCTTATTCCTCCCAGATGTAAATGTAGACAAGGTATTCAGAAAACAGAATTGTGAATAGCGTCAACAGTTCATATTGATTATACCTCCGTGTCACTCTTGATACGAGCAATCCCAGGCTGTCCTCTGTTCCTTTATACGTGCAAATAAATCCCGGTGCATTGAACGGGCCCAACGTCGGCAGGAACTTGAAGCCTGGCATTACAGCTATCACAGTGGCTTCCTGGCTGAGCAGAACGCAAACCTTGTGCGTGTCAATGATGTCGCCAAAGGGGGAGGGGGGTGAGTACATGTCCCAATAGCCTGTCGAACTGCCGTCACTTTGGCTGTCAACCTGGAGGAACTCCTCCATGACTAAGGAGCCATTTGTCGGCACCTTATGTACTGACCCTGTGTCTGAGTTTTTGGAAGTCCTATGCCAAGAGCCTGCAAAGTGATGGAATTCATAGGTAGTATGGAAGGCAGCTAAGTAGGTAACGCCTCAATATTGTCTTTGCGCCGGGACACTCAGACCCTGCGACGGAGAAGATGCCATCTGGGGATGCCAAGCTGCAGGTACAGGAGACAAGCTTATTTCGTTGAGTAGTTTACAAACCTAACTCCACCCTCCCGGATACAAAAGAGAATACCTGTCATCCTGACCTCGGACACCCTCATACTCGAGTCGTTTCCACAGCTCATCGGGCAATTACCCCTCAGCCTTGAGACAAACACTGCCAAAGTTGCTTCCCACCTCAGTACGCAGCCATCGGCGACAATAGTTTCAAGCAATGACGTTGTACTGTACTCGGAAGGCTGCTCGATATGTCGTGTTGACCTTCGTGACAACCTCGTCGTTTGCGCTGGTCCAGCGCAGCAAATACTGTGTGAACCACTCGCGCACCGTCGTGTACGACACCTGGGTCTGGCCGGCCTTCACCAGGTACCGTCTCAGGTACTGCACAGCATCATCGAGGTCATAACTCCGGGCACCATGAAGCCCAGAGCCAGCAAGACGGTCAAGCTTGCAACAGAAGGCATACTGCCAAGGTGCCGCGAGCACGGTCAACCCTCCCTGTCTGAAGATGACCTCTCGCTGGGCAAATGCCTGGTCCGTCAGCGTCTGCCGCTGGTCTTTCGGGATGAAGAGAATGGTGCGGTTGTTGAACCAGGACTCTTCGAGCTCGGGGTTGCGTTTGGCTGCCTCCCTGGCACCTTGGATCAGATGCTTGAAGTCATCGGCCGTCAGGTAGTTGTTGAAGAAGTCGACGTCGTGGGTGGTCTGACGGCTCCTGAGGTAGATGGTGTTGATAGCGCCGCCGATAGCGATGACTGTTACATTGCCGCCTTTCTTTGTGATATAGGCAGCGACGTTCTGCAAGGCCGAGAGGAGAGTCTCTCGATCCAACTTCGGGAGAGGCTCGTCATGACCAGGCGTCTTTTGCGGCGCGAGTTCGAGCAGAGTGTTGGCACTGCGACGGTGTTGAAAGCGCGACCAGGATTGATGACACGCTACAGCGAGCTGCGAGGTGTAGATGCAACGGTGGGATCGTAGTAGAGCATCGGGATGAAAAGAGAGAGTACGTTGTTCCAGTACAAAGGAGAGCTAAAGACTGAACAGAGCGTGGTATATATACATCCAGGAGTAGGGAAGCTATAGCCAGTACGCTATGCCAAGCTCTGAGCCCCTTACCCCTAACGTGATATACCCCCTAGTTGTTCAACAGAGCGCCTAAATACATATAGGTTAAACAACTGAACTATAAAAAACCAAAATATAGGAAATCCTTGCGAACAGTAGGTTGTATAGGAGTAGGTTATATAAGGCTATAAGAAATTCTAAAGCGCGATTCTAGCTAATTAGAGCACTTAGATCTAGGGGAGATATAAATTCTTGCCTATAGGAGCTCAAGCTTCCTTTTTCCTATATACATCCTCTTGTTTACGTATATAGTAGCTACTACTACTACTATTCCTAGCTCCCTAGAGCGTATAAGACTACTATACCTCTATACTTCGACATCTTCTTAGACGAATTGCCTATATCTTCGCCTACCCCTTCAGAGGAGGGTAATAGTACCAAAGAGCTTATAGTAGAACCTACCACCCTATATACCGCTTCTAAAGAGCCTACTACACCTTCTTCTAACTAGTGCTATAGTCCCCTAGTCAAGTAAGTTATACGCTCTTCCTTCTAGCTCATTGCTATATCGCCCTAATATACCTTCTAGTTATATACTATAAATGACTATAGAGCGTAAGATCCTATACCTAGATTATATATACACTGCTCTTATAGACTTTTACGATAGAACCTACTACAACTATAATGGCTATAGTGTATACTACTAGCACTGTAAACGCTTCAACTATAGCTATAAGCCGATCCTACCTACTATCGTAGAGAAAGTATAAGCTTTAACCGTAGCTATCAACGACTTCGACTAGAAGGTGAGTCTCTGCTATCCGCTACTCTATACCCTCTATTTGACACTAAATAGGCTATAAAGAAGATTCGTCCTACGCTTCGTATACTCTTAAACGATCCCTAAGAGGTCGAGGAGGAGAGAGAGTAGGAGGATACGAATATAGTAGAGCCGGTAGAGGAGTAGCCTTAGTAGTAGACGTAGAAGGTCCCTATAGCTATCTAGGGTAGAGCCCTAGATAACCCCCTTAGTTTTACGCCTATAGCGTTGACAAAGAGTAAGGTGTAGGAGGTACTCTCTAAGTAGGTGGAGAGCGACAAATTGGTTGATAACTAGGAACTAGAGCGGGTCGTTGTATAGATAATGGAGCTAGTAGAGCGATTGGAGATATAGGCGAGGATCCTTTGGCTTTAGGGAAAGGTAGCAATAACAAAGCTCGTCAATCGCTAGAATACGTAGGGCAAGAGTATAGAACAATAGTAGTAGATAGTCTTTATAAAGAAGATAGTTGACTCCCTTGCTCTTTTCTTGCCTAACGTATATTTTAAAGGTTTAATAGAGCGTAGAAGTGCTTGAACTTCTACCTTAAAAGCTATTTCGTTAAACTGTCTATAGGCATCTATATAGTAGAGAGGTAAAGTACGTTGAACTACTTATTCTAATACTCTTAGCGAAGCTATATATTATAAATATCTATATAGCGTAGGCGAGTATTGATCTTTATATACTCTCCTACTATAAGCCAAATCGTTTACTGATTGTTATAGAAGATCCTTTAAAGCTCTCTAATCTTAAATGCAAGGTCCTTAAATAAGTGCTTTAGGGCGATTGTCTTAGCTATAGTAAACGATAGAGCTTTCAACTCTACCTTAGTAGAAGATATAGTAACGATATCTTACTATATAGCCTTCTAGGAGATCAACCTTCTAAAGAGCATTATAATATAGCTCTATAAAGAGCGTTGTATATCTAGATTATCGCTATATAATACGTTGGATACAATCTAAAGTATCTAGTAAATGCCTTTACTCCTATACTATATACTAAAGAAGCGTATAGTATATAGATACTAAATGACTTGTTTCGCTACTTTAATATACTCTAGTCCTAGATTCATTAAGAATTAGGAGAGCTTTATAGCTATAAACGCGACGTCTAGTTAGATTATAACTATAGAGTAGAGGATCGAGCCTATAAGCTCTTAGTACAGTTTAACTTATTTAGGGGACGCCTCTCTTTCGAACTTACGAAGCTCCTTTATAAGAAGAGGGATAGCTAAAGCGCTTATAATATTAGAGAGACTATACTTCTTTATAATCTTCTCGATATACTAGTTGTATACAAGCTAGATCTTATACGCTCTATAGTTATAGATAACTTTGATCCTAAAGAAGTGCTTGATATCGCCCTACTTATATACCTTATACTTCGCCTTAATGCTCTTTATAATACGCTCTATAGCTATAGCGTTATCTCGATAGTAAACTACTAAGAAGTTGTCGATATAGAAGATAAGGATTATCTTCTTCTTAGGGTCGAGGAATAGGCAAGGTTCTTCTATAGAGGGTTGTAAGCTAAGCTCTTTAAAAGTACTATAGAACTCATTGTACTATAGGAGTAGCGAGTCCTTTAGCCTATAGAGAGCCTTTAGGAGCTCTATATAGATCCCTAGTTTCTTAAATCCGTCTAGAAGCTTATAAGTCACCTACTCTACGTCTAGCCTCCTTATATTTAGGAACGCCTATTTAACATCGAACTACTTTACTTCGAGGTCGAAGTATATTGTAAGCGTTATAATAGTATAAAAAGAGTATATAGCGAGGGTAGCTATATATATATTCGCAATATTAATAGTGTCTTATAGATCGCCTCGTATATAGATATACGCTTTGTACTTCTTAAGGTTACTATCCTTATCGAGCTTATAGTCGAATACCTATTTCAAGGGCAAAGGCTACGTTTTTATATACTTTTGTTTGATCTTTCGCTATATTCCCTTGCTCGTCAAATTGCGGATCTCCTTATATATAGCCGCCTTGAACTCCTTCCTATACTCGTAGTTCTCTAAGTCTCTCTAGCTCTTTAGGAGAGGGGGGAGCTTAGTGTTGTAACGTGTCGTTGACATCTAGCTAGTAGCAGTAGTAAACACTATATATAAGGTTTAGAACAACTTTAGGAAGAGTGTCTTAATACCTTCCTAAGACGTAGGGAAGAGCGTCTCGTTGCTATCGTAGGCTTCCTAGGGAGTAGGATCTAGGTAATTAGTCTAGAACCTCAACTCTAAATTTTCCTATATTTCCAACGACCTAATAAAGAAAATGTATACGCGCTCTAAAGCTATATTTAGAGCTATATTCTTATACGCTTTTATAGAAGGCTTCTAAATTCGTATACTCCTTCTCGTAGATATAAAGGGCTCCTTAGGTTTATATCGCAGTTTTAGTACACTTAGTACTAATTTATTAGTCGAAGGTTACATTTATAGAGCTTTGTACCCTATAGGCTAAGCTTCCTACTTCGCTATATATTCTACTATATTATAGAATATATCCTCTTCCTCACTTTATAAAGCTAGAGGCTCTATAGATGAAGAAGCCTTATATTCGCTTTATAGAGCTAGGTGCTCTATAGGTAGAGAAGCTTTATGTTCGCTCTTAGGGGCAACGCCTCGTAGGATGGCCATTACCGGCCCAAGGTCCCTAGATACTCTATTAGTCTCTAGAAGAGCACTAGAATCATCGACTAGACCCCTATTTCCGTTATTACTTCTGTTTACAAGCTCTTTCTATAGCTAAGCCTATAGTTCTAGTGATATCTTAGAGGTCAAGAGTCTACTCTATATCTACGCTTCCCCTACCCCTAAGTCTTGACCTAGTAGTATACTTTCGCGCTTAGGAACTGTAATAGTAATAGACTCTAGCGTTGGTCCTCTGTATTTAAGTTCATAGAGCGTTCGAAGAATCGACCTAGCGTCCTAGGTCTCTTCAACCCCCTTATCTAGGTGCTCTACTATATCTTTGACAATAGTAACTTTGTAAACTAGAAGCTCTTCCTTATCTAGATAGTAAAAGGTCCTCTCGTTGAACGTTATATTCCTTGTCACTATAACCTTATCGAGCTTAGGCACCTAGATATAGTAAATGTTAGATGCTCTATATCCAACTAGGTATCTAATTCGCCTATACGATTGTACTTTGAATTCTCTCTTCCAATGCCTAGCCTTATACTCTTTATCCAAGGGGTATACTCTATAGCTATATACGAAGATCCTAGACTAGTTGGGGCATAGATCCGTTGTCAACGTTTAGTAGAAGGTCGGTTTCTACTAGCGAAAGTAGTTCTTAAACTAGGAGTAGAGTACCTCGTTAAAGTTCCAAAGACTATGAGCATAGCTAGGCGAAATAGTATATAAGAAGGCCGCTACCTTTATACCCTTTGGCCAAAGCTTTGTAGGTAGGTTCACGTTAATAAGTATCTTTATATTCTTTAGCTATAAAACTTGTCCTATACACTTTAACGCTCTATTTAGCTATAGTATATATATTAGTGTAAGCTCTAAGTCGATACCTTCGTCGTATATCTAGAGCTAGTAAGTTGTTGGTTAGCGATCTTCTAGTACAATGACTCCTATATCGTTGTCCTAGCGGATCTTATAGACGTTGAGTCCCTATTGCCGTTTAACCTAGCGTTTAAAAGCTCTAATAGTGTTGAAGAGCTCGATTTAACCCTTGTTAAAGAGTATAAAAGCCTAGATCCGTCTATTGAATTCGTCCTTAATTGTAAGGAGGTACTAGGAACTATTAAACCTAGGAGGGAATAAGAAGAGGTCCTAGGAGATGCACTAGAACGGCTATAAAGCACAATGCTCTGTCTTATAAAGCGTATTATACTCCCTAGTATACAATAGAGTGTATACCTTATATTCGATCGTCGATGTTCCTTAGATCTTAATGTTCTTTATACTCTACGCTAATGCCTAAAGAGCTTTCTAACCTAGATATCTAGATCTCTTATACTAAAGCTCCTTAGTATCTTCTCTCTCTTAAAGTATATATAACGTATATGACCTTATATTATCTTTATAAACAACTATATTTACTGTTACTAAGCCTATAAAGCTCTATAAAGGTTGGAGAGTATAAAAGTAAAAGGAAAGGTTCTTCGATTTAAGGAAAACTATATTGAACTTATAAACCAACTACTTAACCTTTATACTCTTTTTAAGCGTTCTATACTATAGAGAACAGTCTAGACCTAAATACTAAATACTAGCTATATATAGAGTAGTCTTTAATACAATATTAATATAAAAGCCCTCTACTATAGCGACGTTCTTCAAATAGAGGTCTATAGTTCTTTTCCTCTACTCTCTATCTAGCACTCCTTTTATAATACGCTCTCCTCTTCCCGAAATAAGAAAAGTAGTAGTGCCTACTTCTATATAGTTATCGTCTCCTAATAGTACGAAAATACTAGGAACTAGGAGCTTCTTGTCATTAACGATATATAGAGCGGTATAGTTGTCGAGGAGAGTGCTCTAAAAAAGCTAGTAGATAACAATAATCGAGAATATAAATAGGTAGTAAGCTCCTTTGCTTAGAAGGCTTAGGTCGATAATAGTGTAGACGACCTTATTAGGAGAAGCTAATCTAGAGTTCCTCTACTCTATAGAGCTAGAGCTATACTGCTTTTAGAGGCTCTCTTAAAGGGAATTCTACTTTAGTTCGTTAAAGCGCTTTCTAATCTTGGTAATCTATACTTCTAAAAGCTTATAGTAGCCCTTCTCTACCCTAGTAATTACTATCTAAAGAAACTAGTACTCTACTAGCTTCTACCTATACTTGCTATTAGCCTTATAAAGATATAAGTAGAGCCTCGAGCTATAAAAGCCTATACTATCTATAGAACTATTGCCTTAAGCTACTCCTAAAGAGGTAAATACATTATAGCTAAGCCCCTTAGTAGTAGTATTGTCGATCTAAATACCGAGGCGAATGCCTAGCTCTTTGAGAGTAGGAATCGAGCGCCCCTAGGCTTCGAGTACTTTAATCTTAGAGAGCTAGTAATAAGCCTAGTCTAGGGCAATCCGGTAACTGACCGCCTTGATAAGGTGTTTAGATGCTCTAGGTCCGACCACTTTAGGGATACCGAAGCTCTTCGTATATAGGTACGCTTCGTTCTAAGAGTAGTACTACTTATATAGGTTAACACCTACTCTATACGCCTCTTATAGTACTATTATATATTGTTGAGCAACTAAATCTTCAACAAAAGTATCGGAGGGCGTAAGCTACTTACAAAGCTTATAAATAAGAGCTTAGAGATTACTAAGTCTAGCGTTCGAAATAACGATATATATAGCGTTGAGTAGAGGTCGGTGAATAAAGTATATAATCTACTAGAGGATAAACAAATATAACTTCATTCTACTCTCCTAGATAGCTATAAATATAAGGTATTCCTTATATATAGCTTCGAACTTAGTAGCAACCTTTTGTTCAATAGGAGCTAGGGCTTAGTCTATAGGGACATCTAATTCCTTAGTGCGCTTCTTACAAAGCTCTTCGACTACTTTATCTTCTAAAAGAACTTTCAGTCGTTTATCCTAAGGCTCGTCGAAAGTATCTAGATCATATTCGTCCTAGATGCCATTGCTCGTAGCTACGAGCTTAAGCTCTATAAACCACTTAGTCTAATCTACGTAGGACTGGAGCGTGATAGTTGAGCTACTCTCGATAGTCGTTATATTGAGGTATAGAGCGTAAGAAAAGGAGAGAGAGAGAGAGAGCTTACTATAGGTTACTAGCTATATACAATTATAGAGCGCCTAGGCTTATAATTGATACGCTATAGCGAGCTACGAGGTATAGATACAACGGTAGGATCGTAGTAGAGTATCGGGATGAAAAGAGAGAGTACGTTGTTCCAGTACAAAGGAGAGCTAAAGACTGAACAGAGCGTGGTATATATATATCCAGGAGTGGGGAAGCCATGGCCAGTGCGCTGTGCCAAGCTCTGAGCCCCTTACCCCTGACGTGACAATTGACCCATCTCAGGCGAGTGTCTTGGGACCACAGGGTGTCAAAAGTCCGTAGTAACCGGGCAGGGACAACAGCAGATCGAGTGGGTTTTTGATGGGAATAGGGGAAGCTCGCGTCTTTGGATATGTCTCAACGTCTACGTCGAGCCAAAGCTTTGCGGAACCTCGTCTGTCTTAAATGCATTCAGACCTCATTGAGGCCATCTATGTCTCCTTCACACCATTTGAGAGAGGGCCCCTCCGATGGGCGCATCTTGTCGCATGAGGCGCCCAGTCTCCCAACAGGCTCACCATCATTTCCCTCTTGAGTTCATGCGAAGTAACTGTCTCAAACTGACGGACCGGACATATCTTCATTCGTCCTCGAGAGCTGCGAGCGCATGTGGCTTGCGGTGGGTGACCGGGGCACAGGCTGGCTCCGCGCTTCCGGGAACGAGCGTCCAATCTCATTCAGGAACCGAGAAACAGAGCGCGCGCTTATCGATTTAGGCCCGACACCTCCCTGCAGCAGCAGCAGTGATAAGCTACCTTAGACGCCGACCAGCCCTGACGAACGCGACCTTTTGAACAGTCGCCACGGCGCGCAGATTTTGGCTTCAACAACTGTGAGCCCGACTTCCAACGCTTCTCCTGTCATCACACATTGCTTGTCTCTCGCCCTCGACGCACCATTCACCGCACGATTCACAGACACATTCCAAGACAACCAAAATGTTCAGCTTCGCTCGTCGCCTTCTCCAGCCCTTTCGGCTGAAACGAGAAGCAGCTTCTTCCGCTGGCCAAGGCTTCGAGAGACCGCCGACCGTCGCCTGGCTCTTGGCTCACCGAGCCGAATGCTCAGGAGAACGAGCCCGGACAAAGGGCGCTACGCCTACAGCATCCTTGTACCGCATGTATGAGTACCTGGTTCTCGGGTACATCACCGGTTTGCGAACAGAGATCGAGTACTTTTTTAATCAGCCATCATGGGCCGTCTCGGCGATTCCGGATCCCGAGGACCCCGACCCCGAGCGATACGCCATCCTTGCTGTCTTGCCGTACTACCTCGTCATTGCATTCAACCGCCTGATAGAGCGCGGCTTGCCGCGGGGAAGTCCTGCGATCATTGCCGGGGAAGCAGTAGAGGAGGAACTGAGGGCTCGCGAGGTAGTCTTGGAGCAAGAACCACCTTGGGCTGCCAAGGTACCACCGCTGCCGAATGCTTTGACTATACCGGACGGATCCAACAGGGAGCCCGAAGAGGAGACGAGGAGCAAGCGGTTCTTGGACATGAACATCATTGTGGAGGAACCCCACGTGCTATTCGTCTGAGGAGAAATCTGGCAAGGCTTGCTGGCCCACTGGACGGCTGTGCGATAGTGGTCTCAACTGTTCTTGTCTCAATCATCGTGGTCTTACCGTTGCACTCGACTGGCTATCAAACAGACCCCGTCTTTGCTCGCTTGTTGCTGCCGTTGTTGTTGGTGCTTAACATCCGGTGCGGGGCCACGCAGTGGCCCCACGAGATGCCTTAACTGTGGCATGTGTGGACACGCTGAGCTGGATACATACAAAAAGAGGAGCCCTCCCTCGTACAGTCCATACAGCGACTCTAGCCCATAGGGCACCTTTGGCAGCGTGCCAGCCGCCATGTTAGCCGCTACCCTGCCTTTGCTTGCAAAAGTCCTAAATGACCACCTTGATCGGCCGCCGCCGCTCGTTGTCGCGTAGGCCGCCTACAATCGCCGCGTTGACCAGCAAGCATTTTGCCTCGACCTCGGTCCGGAAGAGCGCGCGCATGAACTCGTTCAGCGTCCGCAAGAGATTCCAGATCCCGCCGCCGGCGATCACAGTGCGTTCGTAGGCCTCCTGTAACGCGTCAAACCGCAGCCACTCGGTGCCGGCCCCCTCGTGGACATGCCCGAAGACGTGCAGCCTCGGCCGGACCCGCCAGAGCTCCCGCAGCAGGTGCACGCAGCCCAGGCGCAGCAGGTCGAGGTGCGCCCTTGGAGGACCGTGGGTCACCAGGACGTCGACGTCTCGCGGTACTGTCCCGGCCCAGACGTCATCGCCGCGCGGGTACTGGAAGGCCCAGTTGCCGTGCCGGGCCGAGTAGGGGCTGCCGTAAACGCGCAGCCGGCGACCGTTGGGACAGGTGACGGTTGTGCTTGCGTTCTCCAAGTAGATGATATCCCCCCAGTCGACTGCCGTGCGCTCCGAGACGACCGCGTTTCCGGCGCCCCGTCGCTCATTGATATCCTGGCCCGGATCGAGCAGCAGGTCGTGGTTGCCCGCGACGACGATCTTGACGGGATGGGGCTGGGCCCGCAGCCAGGCTACGGCCTCCCGGAGTTCTCGGGCCGTGCCAGACTGCGTCAGGTCGCCGGCGTGGATGAGCACGTCGCCGTCTGGGAGCGCGGGCTGGCTGTTGTGCGTGTCGGACACGCACACGACCGAGACGGGGTCGACCACGGGCTGGGCGGGAAGGGGTGGCCGCCACGTGTAGAGCGCGCGGGCGAGAAAGACGCAGGGCTGGGCCAGGAACTGCTCCCAGATGCTGGGCCGCGGACGGTGGAGCAGCGCTTCGAGGCCGGTGCGCTTCCTGCCGAAGAGCGGCATGATGGAAGTGGGCTTCCCTTCTTCTGAGGCCAAGCAAGAATGATGTTGGTTCTGCAGTAAATGAGTTAGATAGAGCAGCGAGCCCAGACACGGCCGCCCTGGGTTTGAGAATGAGACACCGTGTTGGTTGTTGCCTGATGTCCACGTTGTTGTCGTTGTCATTGAATGTGAAAGTCGGCAACAACCGCACATACCCTAACCCTGGAATCCATGTCTCTATTGGCCCCTCTCACATTCTCACCGCTTGGGTCGGGCCGCCAGGAGCACCCGCGCGCCAACACAAGACAACTTCTTTGTATGTAGCCCGTATGTAGACGGGTGTGATCCTAGCCCTATCATCTATATAACCGTCTGGAGCCGCTGGGTGGCCACCGGGTGCCCCAGCGGTCCTGCGCTTCGGCTTATCACGTCGACGAACTCTCTGGTTTTGCTGCGGATCCGGAAGAGAACAGAACGAGAAAGCAAGGGGAGATCACGACGTGAGCGTGGGTTTGGGTGTGGGACATTCATCGATGCTTGTTCCGGTCTTGGCCAAGTTTCCTGCTGTCGATCAGACTTACAAACACCCATCCCATCCCTTCATAAACCAATCGATTAAGCTCTGGCCGCCTTAGTCCTGGTAGACAGACAGATGGCTTGCCTGTTGTGCCCAGTCATCGATTATTGTAGTTATGTATGTACAACATCAGAGCGCGCTGTTGTGCTCGTGCTTCTGTGGAGGCCCAGAAGCTGTCCGCCTCTCGAGAGGGACTTGCCGTTCTGGGGGAGCAAAGCCATCCATAACAAGTATATTTCAAATGGACTGGGGTCCTTTTGCGGACGTCGAAGGCCAATCCACTCTTGAGGGAGCTTGAAGATGGCTGGCTTGAAGGGCTCTGGTTTCAAACAGCAAGCAATGCCTGGCAGGGCGCAAGACGAACGGCTCACATTGCATGCTCTCCCCAACACAGCTCGACGCCTTCCGACACTTTTGACTGAATGATTCCTTATCTATAATTACAGCCTCGCGCCTAATGTGTTGTTTGTCGCAAGTCCACCTGAACGCCGAGAGCATTCTCATGTCAAAACCCAGCCAACCTAGTCCAGCCCTCCTCCATGGTTCCCACACAATTAGCAAACTGCCCCCCATCCTCCTTCCGGCACCAAATAACCAACTAACCAGCATTACCTCCGCCCCCTCTCCCGCTCGCCCCTCCTCTCCTCCTCCCGCCGCTGCCGCTTCCTGCTCTCCTGCGCGATCATATCGCTCAGGTCCTCCTCGTAGGCCGCGCGGCTCCACTGGGCGCCGACGCCCTCCTCGCGGCGGCTGGCCTCGAACTTGCGCCGCAGGTCGTCCTTGCTGATGCCGCCCTGCGCCGCCAGCGCGTCCGGGTCGAGCGCCACGTCCACGTCGCCGGGCTTCTTGCGCTTGCGCGAGGCCTCGTCGTCCTGGCCGAGCACCGGCACCGACGCCGGCGCCGGCGCCGCCTGCTTCTTGGACAGGTCGTACGTCTTGTCGCTGCCGAAGAAGCCCTCGGCGCGGCCCTGGCGCTCGGGGATCACCGTGTACGCCTGCCGCGGCGCGCCGTACGACGACTCCTCCGTCTCGAACCCGCGCCGCGTCTTGCGCAGGTCGAACTCGCCCGCCATGCTGGTCTCCACCCCCGCCGGCGCGTGCATGTCCGCATGCACCGTGCTGGCGTACCCGCCGGGCGTCTCCAGGCCGCTGACCGTCTCCGTCCCGCCCGGCGGGATGTCGCCTGCTTCCGACCCCTCTTCCTCTTCCTCCTCTTCCGACTCTTCTTCCTCGGATTCTTCGGCAAGCGGTTGCAGCTCGCCCCAAAGCGTGCGTTCGACGGGCTCGCCGACCGGGGCCGCGGCACCGACGACGGCTTGAGGTTGTGGGCCTTGTTGTGGTTGGTAGGGCCCGGCCGCACCGGGTTGCCCGGGAGCCATGATGCCGAAGATGTCGCCGCCGTAGAGGGGGCGGTTGTATTCGTCCAACGGGGGCTTACCCCACTGCCCAGGCTGGAAGCCCCACGACGCTCCTGGCGGGATAGGCGCGTTGAGACCCGGGATTTTGAGGGTCGGGTACGAGGGCGGGGGACCGATGCGTTGTTGTTGCAGCAGCCAGGGGGGCGGGAAACCGGGCTGCATGCCAAGCGCCTCGCGCAGCGCGTCGCTAATCTCGCCGGGCTTGAACACCTTGTAGTCCGCCTCCCACTCCTTGCCTTCGTAGTATACATCGCCGAACCGGGTCAGCTCAGGCTTCGTCTGGTGGCGGAAGAAGGCGTCGTAGAGCTTCTGGTAGTCGATGTCCAGCTTGCCCATCTTGGGTTGCACCCGCTCGCGCTGCTTCTGCTTGAGCGTCTGCTCAGCTTGCTTCTCGAGGACAGCGTCGCGCATCTCGGTGATGCCGGTCTCGGCAATGAACTTGGGCAGCTTGAACGGCGGCTTCTCGATACCCCTCTTGCTGGAGAGGTACTCGCGCTTCAGCGACCAGTGGCCCGGCACGGGGACGATGTTGCGCTGTGCCTTGATCTGGACCAGCAGGCGGGGGTCGGAAGAAGAGACATCGTGCCACTCGACGACCTCGGGATTCCGCACGAGCGCCTTGAGCTCGGCGATGGACAGCTTGTTCAGCTTCTTCCGCTTCTTCTTGGACAGCTTTGGTTGTGCATCCTCCCCCTCGCTAGGGATCTCGTCGTCCTGGTCAAAGAAGACTTCGCCCTTGTTGCCCGCGTTCGCTTCTCTGGATGCCTCCTCATCCTCCAAACCCGCCCCAAACTTCTTGAAGATGCTCTTGTACGCGGCAAACGCTGGGTCGTCCTCCGGAAGAACTATTTCATCAACGGGGCCGTCGGCGTCGATCTTGTCTGACGCATCCGGGTCCTTCTTGACCTCGAGATGGTCGGGGGATGTACTGTCGCCGTTGACAGGCGGCTCTGTTGCCTCCGCAGTCTCGTCCTTGACCTCGCGCTCCGTGGCACCGTTTTGCTGGGGCTGTCAGTCAATGTCGGCACAGGAACGGGCGGAAAGGAACATAAGGAAAAGCCTGGAAACGCACCTCAGCCCGGGCCTTCTTCTGCTCCTTCTTCTTGGCCCGGCGCATCTGGTTCTTGGTCATCTTCGGCGCCGCCATCTTGCCTACTCTGAGCCGGTGGCTCCAAAACCAGTGGCAGATCTAGGGGCGTAAAGCATGCAAAGGCGTCAGAGCGGTGCGCTGCCTTGCGCTGATGGCAGATAAGGATGTCGGGCTGTTGCTGAGAAGCAGTGAAGTGGTGGAGCTGCACGCGATCAAACCCGCTGGCTTATCAGGTGCAAAGCCACGCGCCGCCTTGCCAAAAGTTTGGAGGCTCATGCCGAGCTGAGCGCCCCTCTGTGGCTGGGGATCACTCCAGCAAGCACACCTGGGAGCGGGTTAGTGGGGCGCTGTGGCGGTGCCGAATTTCCAGGTTCACTGGTCGATGGCGTGCTACTGCGTCAGTCCAGTGCAATCCGTCACAGGAAGATTGGAATTGGGGGCGCCAAGAGAGTTTATTTGGCAACATTCCTTGGCAGCATGTTCACTAACTAACCTGGAACGGCTAGCGGCACTCCAACGTCAGGGCACCCCCCCCCCAAACCAAGGCCATCGGACGAGACAGGCGGGCAGCTGCGCGGCCCTCAATTGCCGCAAAACTGTGCTGCGTCGTGTTTCCTCGTGTTGCACGTTGCGCAGTGCTTGCTTCAACATCATTAACAGACATGAGGAAGCGGTCATGATCACATAGTCCGGGGACGCGCGGCAGCATTTTATTCACTCGTTTCAGTATTTCGTCGCCGCTGACCAGCCTCGAGCCACTCGCTTCACAATTCGTTTGCCGCGTCCAACTAGAGCCGCCAAAGCGTCCCGCAGTCCCAAAACGCCAACCCGCGCGCGATGCCGCATTCCACATCACATTCCGCGTTGCACTCGACCGGATCCCACATGCGGGCTGCATCGCAGACTCGCTCGTCCGGCACAAAGTCCCATGCCGATTCGAACGGGGGACCGGGGCAGGGGGAAACCGAGAAGTTCCCCGACTTCGACGCCGGTTACGCCGTTGCCGCCAACGGGCAGTTCGCCGGCCAGCGCTGGCAGCCGAACGGCCATGTCAATGGCAATACGACACCCTCAGCTGACCGCTGGCACGCCCGACGGGACAGCAGGGTGAGGTGGGCGCCAAGGGAGCCCGTCTCTGGTCCGCCGGGGGCGGCGTACGGGAGGAGAACCAGCCTCAGCAATGCCATGCACCGAATGCGCTCGGTCAACATGAGCCAGAACGCCCAAGAGATCGCTGACGCGCTGCGTGCTCCCGTCTCGTGGAAGCTGATTGTATGCCCTCGCCTTGCGGCAGTAGACATGTCTTAGTGCTGATTGTCCCCCTTTCGTGGCAGGTGCTCTGCATCATGTGGTACTGGTCGTCCGCCCTGACCAATACCTCTTCCAAGACCATCCTGACGGCCTTCGACAAGCCGGCGACTTTGACGCTCATCCAGTTTGCACTCGTGTCGTTGTACTGCATCTTGTTCTCCTGGCTGGCGTCGACCTTCCCGCAGCTGAGAACGGCCATCCCGGCTTTGAAGTATCCGATCCGATACCCATCGCGAGACGTAATCAAGACGACGCTGCCGCTGGCTGCCTTCCAGATCGGCGGTCACCTCCTGAGCTCGAATGCCACCTCCAAGATTCCCGTCTCTCTCGTGCACACCATCAAGGGCCTCTCGCCGCTCTTCACCGTGCTGGCGTACCGCTTCATCTTCGACATCCGCTACCCCAGAGCGACCTACTTCTCGCTCATACCGCTCACGATCGGCGTCATGCTCGCCTGCTCCGGCAACCACACGTTCGGCGGCCAATACCTCGGCATCCTCTACGCCCTGCTCGCCACCGTCATCTTCGTCACCCAGAATATATTTTCCAAGCGGCTCTTCAACGAGGCGGCGCGCGCCGAGCAGGAGGGGGCCGGGGCCCACTCGCGCAAGCTGGACAAGCTCAACCTGCTCTGCTACTCGTCCGGCCTGGCCTTCCTCCTCACGGGGCCCATTTGGCTGTGGTCCGAGGGCATCGGCATCCTGGGCGACTTCCTCTGGGACGGCAGCGTGGACCTGAACCAGAGCCCCAACTCGCTCGACCACGGGCCGCTGGTGCTCGAGTACGTGTTCAACGGCACGTTCCACTTCGCGCAGAACATCCTCGCCTTCGTGCTGCTGTCCATGGTCTCGCCCGTCACCTACTCGGTCGCCTCGCTGATCAAGCGCGTCTTCGTCATCATCATCGCCATCCTCTGGTTCCGCAGCCCGACCACCCGCGTCCAGGCCGCCGGCATCGCCCTCACCTTCCTGGGCCTCTACTTCTACGACCGCAGCAACGCCAAGAACAAGGCCGACCAGCGCGCCCGCTCCATGACCGAGTCCCGCCGCGCCGACGCCCTCCTCCCGCTGAGCGCCAAGCACGCCAACCTCCTCCTCAATTCATCGGCGGCGGGGAATCAGGGTGTGGCTGTTGCTTCGGGCGGCGGCCAGAACGGCGCGGTCGTGTTCGAGAGCCCCGTCGCTGTGTCTGCCGACGCAGCGGCGGCGGCGTTTGCATCGGGCGGCGGCGTCGCGGCGGCCGATAGTAAGAAATCGGATGATGTGGGCGGCGGGCGCGGCCCCGGCGGGCGGAATCGCGGGGCGAGCAATGCCGGCTGGCTGCCGCCCGGGACGAGACAGGAAGAGACCTGGCGGGCGGGCGACGGGCAGGCGGTCGCGGTTGCGGCGAGGTGAGGGGACCAGACTGCCTGGGAAGAGCATGGGATGCGGGAAGAGTATGGGATGGATGTGTGATGTTTTTGCGATGTCTGGACGATTGCGCTATGGGATTTTCAGCGGGCCATACAGGCGATGTCCGGGTTTGGCATCACGCCGTGTCATAGTGTGCGCGCTGGTACGACTGGATTGTATTTAGAGACGGCTTTGGGTTTCGCATACACTGGAGGGCTAGAGGGCGTTTTTCATATGGGTTACTTTTGCTTGTTTGAGAACAGGGCGCCTGGGTTGTTGTATGATATTATGCCCAAGGTATATAGATCTTGCATCTCACACCGATCACGAAGACGAACACTCGCGCTGGACGAATCCATTTACCGCCCACCAAACCGGGTATATGTACATACTTGTTGACCATGCACAACCATCAGTCACTAACCCGCTCCGCTCACTCAATCAACCAGTCCTCCACCTCCACCCCGACCCCTCTCCCCAACCCCCGAATCACCTCCCACCCAACATTAACCCTCCACTTCCCACCGCAATCCATCGGATCCCCCCCGCCGCCGACCCGCACGAGCAGGCGCAGGCTCGCCAGCGTGGCAATCGCCATCCCGACGTCCGCATCCCGCTGGCCCTTGCCGGCCGCTTCCTCCCCCGCAACACCGGAACCACCAGCAGGCACAGCAGCAGCAGCAGTAGTAGCAGCAGCAGCACGCGCCTCCCACTCGCCCCGCACGGCCGCGAAGATGGCCAGCATGCGCTCCAGCACGAAGGCGTGCGCGCCGAGCAGCTTGCGCGCGATCTTGCGGTGCTTGCTGCGGCCGCGACCGCCGCCGGCCACACCGCCGCCCCCGCCCCCGCCGCGGCGGCGGCGCTGCCGGTGGTAGTGCGTCGAGAAGAGGGTCACGTCGTGCCGGGTGGCGTTGTGCGAGGCGAGGTAGGCGGCGAGCAGGAGCAGGCGCGGAGTGGTGGGCAGGAGGGTTGCTAGGTCGGCGCCGGCGCCGGCGCCAGCGCCGGTGGTTACAGGTTTTTTATGTTGGATGGTGGTGGGTTTCGTCGTCGTCGTGCTCGTGGGGATGGCGAGCACGCCCGGGTCGAGGAGCCGCTCGTCCTGGAAGTGCAGGCGCGCGGCGACGAGGAGCTTGGAGAACTCGCGCGCGGAGTGGGTGCCGGCGTGGATGGGCGCGGTGAAGCGCGGCCAGAGGGCGGCGCAGGCGTGGTGGAAGGAGGGGAGGGTGCGGGAGGCGGCGCGGGCCAGGGCGTCGTGGACGGCGGCGGCGAAGCGGGCCCAGAGATCGGCGGTGTCGGAGGCGGTGGTGTTGGGGAGTGCCGGGGGCGGATTGGCAGAAAGGATAGTGACGAACTCTGGTTTGGTATAAGCCGGAAAGTGGAGGTGGGGAACGGAAGCAGTCCGCAGGAAGGAGGGTGGCGGGGATGTCACGATGAAGACTGTGGTGAGGCAGGGGATCTGGAGCGCGTTGTTAGTTCAGTGAAGAGTGGGAATACGGGGGTGGAGAGGGGCCACTCACGATCTCGGATAGCCTGGCAAGGGCGGGCAGCAGCGTATGAGGCGCGTCCCGCTGGCGGTCGATGGCGTCGAAGACGAGCACAAAGCGGAAGCCGTCCGGGCGAGGGGTGTACTTGAGCATCTTCGACAGCTCGACGGCCAGCTGCGACACGGTCTCGCACCTTGGCGGAGCGGCATCCCACCCCAAGGCATCGGCGACCTTGCCGACGACGCTCTCGTACAGATGGCGGGCGGTGATGCATTCGGCCGAGTTGATGATGGCGTGTCTCAGGTTGAAACCGTCATCGTCGGTCAGGGCCGACAGTCTGCCCAGCAGTGCTGCCGTGATGGCACTCTTGCCTGTGGCTTCAGCGCCATAGATGACCAGATTGCGACAAGGCGCGGCGCCAGGCTGTTCCCTTGTTAATATTACACACAGTTTACTCGAAATCATGTATCGAGGAGCAGCAGAGCGGTCTCACCCAAATAAGCGTCGCTAAAGCTCGAATCTGCGTTTCCCGGCAGGGGAAGCTTTGGCTGAGGGTCGTCAAGATGAGCTCGTCGGGCAGCTGGAACAGGGAGCGGCTCATGGTGGTTGCAAGTTGGCACCTTTGACTCTTTGGTGAACCACATGTACCGTAGATGGACAGGTCTCTCGACTCATCGGCCAATGAGACGGATGTCCGCAGCCTGAGGTGGTTTACGCAGTACCTGGTAGCTCGGGCACACAGATGTGGAAGTCGCGGTACGCGCATCTCGGTGCAATTGGCGCGGCCGGCCACTGAGGGGATCCACTTTGGGCTTGCAGGGGCCGTAAGCACAAGGGAACGTTCACTCGCCGATTGGCCAGGTGAGGCAAGAGAGGACCTTCACCACCTTTCTGGACTGGCTGGGTGTTGTGGCGCCTGCGAGCTTCGCCAGCCAGTTTGGTTCCATTCCAGGTTACCAAACTAATCCGTGCATCCGTACTGTACATACGCTCCAAGGCGTTCAGGATACATTACATTATTCGGCGAGAATCGTCAGCTCTGTCATTCAGCCCCCTCCGTGGATTTCTGCGGCCATGCATCTAGCTCCTCGCTAGCGGCGCTGTGCTGGGACTGACGAATAAAAAATATAAAATCAGTAAACGCCATCTACCTTACAAAAACTTTGACTACAGAGGAGCAGAGGGCGATCGAGCTTCGCTCGCTGGTGTCGCCTGTCGCCTGGCAGAGCGCTGCCAAGCCTTTTCGGTCTTCGGTGTTTGATCCGCTCGGCCCGGCCCGGCGTCTTCACCATGCTCCGCGCCGGCCCGGAGTCATCGCCGGAGGCAGATGGACAGACCTCCGCCCTCGAGCCGTCGACATCCGTTGCGGCCCAACCCATCATGGTTGAGGATCTGAGCGTCTCCGTCGCCGCTGCGACGGCCAAAAAACCGTACCATGCCAAACGCCCGCACCGCAAGTCCAGGACAGGATGCCGCAACTGCAAGGCCCGCAAAGTCAAGTGCGACGAGGCCCGTCCCGTGTGCGGTGCCTGCGCCGCCCGGGACGAGAAGTGCCTCTATGTTGCTGCACCGAAGCACAACCCATCACCCTCGTCGTCCTCGCCCGGCCAGCAGTCAGCCTCCAGCCTCGCCCTCGCGGACACGGCCGTCACCCATCCACACCCGCACCCGCAACCTCTGTTCATCGCTGGCGGCCACGACGAGCTTGACATGCGGCTGCTCTGGTTCTACACCGCGGCCACCTATGCCTCCTTTTCTACCGGCAAGCTGAAGGAGCGCAGCGTCGACGTCATCCTCAAGGTCAATGTCGTGAAGCATGCCTTTGCCAACCCTTTCCTGATGAACTGCGTGCTGGCTCTCTCTGCGATGCACATCAACCACCTCGGACTGCGCAACATTGGCGTCACTCGCCAGCATGAGATTCGCTACCGAGCCAGGGCCTTCGAGACCTGCCGGAAGGCCGTCCAGGCCGCCGATCCCGCCACCTATCAGGCCCTGCTTGCCTCCTCCCTCCTGCTCTGCGGCCTGGCGACCCACGTGTTTCGCGGCGAGGACGCCCGGCCGCTGGCTGTGCTGGACTGGATGCTCCTCTGGAAAGGGATCGGCAGCATCATCGAGATCGTCCAGTCGTCGATGTGTTCCGGGGTCGGACCACTGTTCTACCGTTCCGGGGTCGGACCACTATTCTCCCGGCCCAAGGTAGATCTGGCTGCGTCCGCCAGGTGCCTCCCCAGCTACCTTCTGTTCATGATTGACTCCATCAAACCCGGCGAGCCCGAGTTCCCGCTCGTCCAGAGCTATTACAAGGCCCTGCAATTCCTCGGCTCCCTCTACCTGGAGCTCAACAACGGCTTTAGCCAGTTGCTGCGGTTGCGCATCGTAACCCTCATCACCTTCCTCCCCCCCAAGTTCATCGAGGCCGCCCGGGAAAGGCGGCCGCGTGCTCTTGTCATCGTGGCCCATTATCTTGTCTTCGCGAAACTCGCCGCCAAGACGTGCTGGTGGCTGGACGGCATCAGCGAGCACGAGATCCCGAACATACACGCCTTTCTCGGGCCCGAATGGCACTCTTTGCTGCGGGTGCCCATGGCGGCGCTGCTGCTGGCCAACGACAGGGATATCGCCCGGCTGCTGCTCGACGACCCTACCTGGGACCGGCCCACGAATATGGAAGACGAGCCGATGACGTCTGCGTCCGAGACGGAGCTTTCCATTCGCGCGGCCATGGCGGACGGAGAGACCGCCGAGGAGGTGGTGGCTTACCGCAAGAAGGAGTTTGAGTCTGGCGTCTCCTGACGGCCGCTGGGGTATATCTTTCTACATCTGAAGGGGCTTACAGACTTGTACGATATCTTCTGTCTCCGCTCGGAAGTGTCTGACTTTTTCCAAGTCACTTCCAGCCCAGACGCAGACTCACGACCGAGACGACTTTTTTTTTTCTGTTTTTCTTTTTCTTTTTCTTTTTCCTTTCCTTTTCTTCTTCTTCTTCTTTTTTCTTTTTCTTTTTCTTTTCTTTTTTGGTGTGTTTTGGTTTGTTTTGTTTTTGTAGCACGAGATACCTTGAGCCTTTAGACAAAGAGACAATTTCCACATGCAACATATGACACAACACCACCCTCACCCGGGTTCTGCCCTGGCGCATTCCTCACCGTCCCAAACTCAAAACAAATTCCCACTTGCCGTTAGGTACGCCAGCGCGCTGGGGTAACTTAAGTTACCGTCCGATGAGATCTCTCCCACTCACCTGCTTCCTGCAACTGAGCAAGCTCCCACCAGCGCCGTACAGCCGGAAACTCAGCAGGTCCATATCCCCCAAGCCATGCATGTATGGCATGGCCTTGAAGACGAGACAATCCCTTCAGAATGGTCACGCTTGGTGTGCCTCACACCTCGGCATCAGCATAAACCAGCACCATCAGATGCCCTCACGTTTCTTCTTCCCACAGGGCGGAACCCAAACCCAATGCCGACCCTCCCTTCCTCCCTCCTTGCTTGGGCCTCGGCAAGCCTGTTCACAAGCCGCCGGACCGACCAACTAGCAGACCGTACTTTTTTCAGTCGCAACTTCCCTGAACTTAACGCCCGTCCACCGTTGTTTATACATCCATCGCTCCCCGAAACATACAACCCCCCCCCCCCCCCAAAAAAAAAAAAAAAAAGGAAAAAAGAAAAAAGGAAAAAAAAAAAGAAAAGAAAGAAAAGAAAACAAAAAAAAGAAAGAAAAAGAAGAAGAGGGGAAGGAAAAGGAAGAGGAGGAAGAAAAAGAAAAAGAGGAAGAGGAAGAGGAAGAGGAAGAGGAAGAGGAAGAGGAAGAGGAAGAGGAAGAGGAAGAGGAAGAGGAAGAGGAAGAGGAAGAGGAAGAGGAAGAGGAAGAGGCAGAGGCAAAAGAAGAGGAAGAGGAAAAAGAAGAGGAAGAGGAAAAAGAAGAGGAAGAAGAAGAAGAGGCAGGAGAAACAGAAGAAGCAGAGGGGCTATGGGAGACTGGTATATGGTTTAGCGCACAAGGCTGCGTGGGTTGCCTTTCATCGCCAGAGTCTTATGAGAATGGTAATTCTTTATATGCCCGGTGGTCACTCTGCAGTGCTAGCGGCTGGTTCCAGTCCGGGAAGCACGGGAAGTACCGTCTCATACTATGAGCACCGCCGCTCACAACCAGGCGACGACGACAGAACAGGCTCGACTGATGGCCGGGCCAGCAGCCCAGGCAGAAGACCGCATACAAGCAACCAAGCCACATCAGGCCGGGTCAGACAGAGAAACTGGATTTGATACACAGCTCACAAAGGAAAGCCTGACTGAGCTAGAGGGAACTCCCCGGAAACCGTTTCGCTTCTATACACAAACACAGGTTGCCGATTCCTTCCCGATTTTACAGACGCACCGGCCCCCGCCTTCCACGTGCGCTCCGATTAAGAGCTCTTCTCGAGCTCGGCCAGAATCTTCTCACCCTTCTCCCGCGCCGACGCGAAGTCGCCCACCATGTAGAAAGCACCCTCGGGCAGGTCATCGCCCTCGCCGTTCAGGATCGCCTTGAACGAGGCGATGGTGTCCTTGAGATCGACGAGCTTGCCCTCGATACCAGTGAAGACCTGGGCGACCGTGAACGGCTGGCTCAGGAAACGCTGGATCTTACGGGCGCGCTCGACCGTGAGCTTGTCGGCTTCCGACAGCTCGTCCATGCCGAGAATGGCAATGATATCCTGCAGCGACTTGTACTCCTGGAGGATCTGCTGGACGCGCGTGGCAACCTCGTAGTGCTCCTGGCCGACGATACGGGGGTCCAGCATACGGGACTTGGAGTCGAGAGGGTCGACGGCGGGGTAGATACCCAGCTCGGAAATACCACGGGACAACACAGTGGTGGCGTCCAAGTGGGCGAAGGTGGTGGCGGGCGCAGGATCCGTCAGATCGTCAGCGGGCACGTAGACGGCCTGGACGGAGGTAATAGAGCCCTTCTTGGTGGTGGTGATACGCTCCTGCATACCACCCATGTCGACGGCGAGAGTGGGCTGGTAACCGACGGCAGAGGGGATACGACCGAGAAGGGCAGACACCTCAGAACCGGCCTGGGTGAAACGGAAGATGTTGTCAATGAAGAGAAGCACTGGATCCGTTAGCGATTCGCTGCACCTTTTTTTTTTCTTTTCTTTCTTTCTTTCTTTCTTTTTTTTTTTTTTTTTGAAGAAAAATTAAGAAAAAAAATTAAAAAAAGGAAAAAAACTGAAGAAAAAAGAAAAATCGAAGAAAAAAAGGGTTCTGTCGCATACCGTCCTGGCCTTCCACGTCCCGGAAGTATTCGGCGATAGTAAGACCCGTCAGAGCGACACGGGCACGAGCTCCGGGGGGCTCGTTCATCTGGCCGAAGACAAGGGCGACCTTGGAGTCGCCGTCGAGCTGAATGACGGAGGTCTGCTGCATTTCGTGGTACAGGTCGTTACCCTCACGGGTACGCTCGCCGACGCCGGTGAAGACGGAATAACCACCGTGGGCCTTGGCAATGTTGTTGATGAGCTCCTGGATGAACACGGTCTTGCCGACACCGGCACCACCGAAGAGACCAATCTTTCCACCACGGGCATAGGGGGCGAGCAGGTCGACGACTTTGATACCGGTAACCAGAATTTCAGCCGTCGTCGACTGGTCAGTGAACGCGGGAGCCTCGGCGTGGATAGGCAGCCTCTTGTCAGACTTGATGGGTCCCCGCTCGTCGATCGGGTCACCGGTGACGTTCATGATACGGCCGAGAGTGGCAGGGCCGACGCTAGACAGAAAACCACGTCAGCCGATGCCCAGATACGGCGGTGGGGCTTCCTCAAGCCCAAACGACTCACGGGATGGTGATGGGAGCACCGGCTGTTGCGACACAGTTAGCGGCTGACGCATGGGATAAAGCGCAAATCGGGAGCCACTCACTATCGGTAGCCTTGGCGCCACGAACCAGACCCTCAGTACCTGGAACCCTGCGTTTAGCACGCCCGTTCAAGCAGCCGGACGACGAGGCAACCAACCGTCCATGGCAATGCACCTCACGACGTTCTCGCCGAGATGTTGCTGTGACCCCGTTAGTACACCGTAGAGCTGCACGGGACGAAAACTTGGCATACCGCAACCTCGAGCACGAGCTTCTGGCCATTGTTGTCGGTCTCGAGGGCGTTGAGAATGGGGGGGAGCTTGTCGGTGTCGAACTTGACTGTCGTCCGTGTCAGCTGCATTCAGCGGGAAGCTGGAGGTGCGTGCGGGAGCGCGTTGAGGCCACAGGGCGGGACTAACCATCGACGACGGCACCTGGTTGATGTTTTCGCGGTTAGCTAAGCGACCCAATTTTCCCGGCACTGGCATTGGGGGATTCGGCAGCGCGTCGGGAACGAAGCTTACCGATGACCTGGTAGATCTTGCCGTCACCAACACCGGCAGTGCTGGCGAACCTGCTGAAGGCCGGGGCCCTGATGTTGAGGCTGGCCGGGCGAGCCGCGCGACGAGCGGCCGCCGCGAACGAAGGACGGGCTGTCCGGGCGAAGGCGGAAATGCCGCTGCGCAGTCGACGAAAAGCTTTGCATCAGCATCAATTGGTCGCAATTGGTGCGAATCGGTACGATAAACTCGGCGGGCCGGCTGCAACTCACCTCTTGAGCATCGTGACGATGATTAAGGGCGGACTTTTGGGACGGTGGATGACAGTGAGGAAAGATGGGCTTCGGGGGAGGAAGAAAACGGGTTCGAAAATCTCTCGACCAGCCTTCCGGCTAGGAGCTGCGGAGCTCCAGTTTCAACACGTGACTTCCTGCTTCGGGAAACTGTGGGCCGCCCCGCCCACCTATTTTCGTGAGAACACGGAACACCTCGCAGTTCCTTCGCTCTTTCTCAAGCTTCACCATAGCATTTTGCCGCGATTCTTCGCTGGCCAACACTCTATAGGTGGAGTTGAGCTCTCCAGCTAGAACTCTTCTTTTGCTATCCACTAGCCAATCCGCGTGAACTTCATCGTAAAGTGCTATGGTTTATAGCTTTATTGTGTGTTATAACCTTTCCTATATAAACAACTGGATCCCACGTTCCTCAACCGAGCTCTTACCGTGTAACTATGGAATACATACCTAGAAGTGCTCTCCCTCCTTCAAGCATCACCGTTTCGCCTTCTCTAGTCATCCTTCTACCTTTCCTGTGATTCACATTCTCTTGGCATTTCCGCATCATAGCCTAGGGCCACCCACCCGGGCTCCTCGAACTGGGAAACACTGAAGAGGATGATATAGGACGGTAATGGCTAGAATAAAGTCTACTATGACATTGACCCTTGCTGTTCAATGTGAGGACGAGGACAAGGACAAGGAACCTGCGCTAAGGCCTATATTTTTTTTCCTTTTCTTCTTTTCTTCTTTTCTTCTTTTCTTCTTTTCTTCTTTTCTTCTTTTCTTCTTTTCTTCTTTTCTTTCTTTTCTTCTTTCGTTTCTTTTTTTTTCTCTTTTTCCTTTCCTTTCCTTTCTCCTTTCCTTTCTCCTTTCCTTTCTCCTTTCCTTTCTCCTTTCCTTTCTCCTTTCCTTTCTCCTTTCCTTTCTCCTTCTTTCTTTCTTCCTTTTTTTTTCTTTTAAAGAAAAAGGAGTTAGTTTCCTTAGAGTGGCTTGAACAAGAGCTCTTGAGTTACTGGGATAGAACTTTGCGGGAGTTCTGAATATAAAGCTGGCCTTGGCAAGAACTGCCACTGCTGGCGAGGAGATACTGAAACCCGTGCTGACCCCCTATGTATCCGTATTGCGTTATATACACGAGGAGCGAGGCTGCAAGGAAGCCTGGAGAGAGGGAAAGCTTTCCTATCCACCAGCTAACTTTCCTTCCAGATCTATTTCATCTGGCAAAGCCACAGCAGTCAGCGAAGTGGTCTTCCAGCCTCCCTACCTATCTACAACTTGGCTAAATCATGTGGCATCTCATGCAACTTTCGATCCCGTCGCTTCACTGACATCCGAGGCTCAGCAGTGCACAGCGGAGGAGCACCCTCTTCTTATCCCCGCCGCCTTTTAGCCCGTGCCCGCAACTGAATACAATGCCCTCCTACCTCCGGGCGCCATCTCCCAGCCGAGAGTATTACTTCTGGGATATTGTCGACTCGGGCGCCAGAACCTAGACCAGAGTCAGATAGAGAACCCAACACACCACGATCCACTGGGTGAGAAAATACCAGAGCAGTCCTGCACGGAATGTAAACATGGGTGCAATTCTTCCTGCCGTTCCACTCGAGCGGCTGCGTGAAGAAGCGGGTGCTCTGGTCGAGGCGGCAGAAGCCGCCGTGCTCCTTGGCATCCGTGTCGAGCACGATGCGGTAGGTGCCGGGGGCCTCGATGCCGATGCGGTAGTCGGTGAAGCTCTGGGTCGGGTGGAAGTTGAAGACGAATACGACGCCGGCGCGCTCGAAGACGATGACCTTGTCGGCCTCGTGCTTGAGCGAGATGTAGGCCTGCGGCGCGTGCAGCCAGCCGTACTTGTCCTCGCAGAGGTTCATGGAGCGGTCGAAGTTGTTGAGGAACTGGTACCGCAGCAGGTGGTCCTCGGTCAGGTTCAGCTGCCGCCGCGCGTACCAGAACGAGTTCTGGTTGCCCTCGCGCGGGAAGTCGAGCCACTCTGGGTGCCCGAACTCGTTGCCCTCGAAGTTGAGCCAGCCTTCGCCGGCCAGGCCGTGCGTCAGCAGCCGGATCATCTTGTGCAGCGCCATGCCCCGGTCGATAACCGGAGTGAGCGGCCCGAGGACCGACATGTTGGTGTACAGCTCGGCGTCGCAGAGGTGCATCATGAGCGTCTTGTCTCCAACCAGGCTGCAGGCAAGTTAGCTGCAAGATGGCACGAGAACAGAGCGAAGGAGAAGCTTACGCCTGGTCGTGGCTCTCGGCATAGGCAATCGTCTTCTCCCCGTGGCGGCGGTTTGTCAGAGTCCAGCAAATGTTGCCAATGTCCCAGTCCTCATCCTTCTTCTCCTTGAGGATCTTGATCCACATGTCCGGGATGGCCATGGCAAGCCTATAGTCAAACCCAACGCCTCCCAGAGAGAGCGGCAGGCATAGTGCTGGCATGCCCGACACGTCCTCGGCAACGGTGATGACCTCCGGATACAGCGTATGGAGCATCTCGTTGGCCAGCATGAGATAGACGACGGCATCTTCGTCAACGCTGGGCCCGAAGTACTCGTGGTAGCTGCCAGAGAAGCCGCTGTGAGTCCTTGTCAGCATATTGCATCAAGAATGGCTGGCTCAGGCAGGAACTGGAACTGGAGACAAACGCACGTTCCGATGCCGTGATGCAGATAGAGCATGCTAGTCACGCCGTCGAACCGGAAGCCGTCAAAGCGGTACTCGTCCATCCAGAAGCGCAGGTTGCTGAGCAGGAAGCGCAGGACCTCGTGGTGGCCATAGTTGAAGAGCCTGCTGTCCCAGAGCTCGTGCCGGCCCCGGCCGCCCTCGTGGAAGTACTGATGGTCTGTGCCATCGAACTGGTTCAGCCCGTCCAGCACGTTCTTGGACGCATGGCTGTGCACGACGTCGAGTAGCACCACCAAGCCCAGGCTGTGCGCCACATCGACTAGCTCCTTCAGGTCCTCGGGCTCGCCGTACCGGCTGCTGGCGGCGAAGAAGTTGTTGACCTGGTAGCCGAAGCTGGCGTAGTAGGCGTGTTCCATGATGGCCATGAGCTGGATGGCGTTGTAACCCAGGTTCTTAATGCGTGGAAGCATGTTCTTGGTGAACTCCTTGTAGGTGGTGACACGCAGCTCGGGCGACGAGATGCCGACGTGGGCCTCGTAGATGCGCAGGCTGGCGGGCTTCTTGGGCCGCTCGTGCTTGAAGGAGTACCTGGATTCCGCGGGGGGGTTCCAGAAGCGGGCATCGTACGCAGGCGAGATGGAGAGGTCCTGCGTGGCGTACTTGATCCAAGCGGGCAGCCTGTCGACCCATTCTGCCGTTGGGAGCTCGAGGGATATCTAGGACTGTCAGGCCGGGGTGCTTTCATATGCGAGCGATCTTCCAGCGGGCGCATACCTTGATTTTGGAGTTGTGCGGTATCGCGGGCTTGCCGTCAGCGGCGGGCGGGATTGTAATCTCGAAGACACCGAACTCATTCTTCTTCATAGGATGGGCTTTCCTATCCCACTTGTCTAAGATGCGAGAGGCGCGGTGAGAACCTGCTGTCCCTGAGATACGGGGCACGGCCGAGCGAACTCACTGAAGTCGCCGATCAGAGAAGCTCGGACAGCATTAGGCGCCCATTCCCTGTACACAATGGTACCGTCGCCTTTCACTCGCAGGCCGAAGATATCCGTCCCCTGAAACTGATCAGCTTGAGCCCCTGAAAGTAGTCCGAATCAGCTGGCGCACCTTGCTGAACTTGTCCAGGCCGCCTTCGGTCTCGTTAAGCCGCTTGATCCATTCCTGAGCCTTGGCGTAGCGTCGCTTCAGCGAGTCCTGGAAAGGCGAGAGCCAAGGGTCAAGCTTCAAGACTCCTGTAATCCGTATCCAGCTGGGTCAGTGACCCGCACCCGCACCAGCACCAGCACCCCAGAGACGGAGATAATGCGAGGAGTGACACACCGGTGCCATCCTTGGGGATATCGTCTCCGGCCACTTTTCCCCCGCCCACCAGCGTGTTTGACGAGTTCACCGCAATGGGATCCATCTTTGCTGCGCCCTGTGTATCCGGCTCTCGGAGGCTCCAAAGGTGCAATTCCCGCTCCTATGGATGCTCTGATCAAGGTCCTGGTACGGAGGCACACCCAGATGTTTCACCTGCCACTGGGACAAGGAATGTGAGTCCAATGTGGCCGTTAGAGGCGGCGTCTCGAGAATGAACAAATTGACCGTCGCGCTCGCTGGAGTCGCGCCTGGAGCTAGGTAAATGCGTACTAAACAACGCGCGAGCTCGTCGGTGAGCTTGGAGCTTTGGGTGGCCGGTCCAGGAGAGCAGTGGGATGTCTTGTAACGAATGCGCAAACGCAAGATTACATCATGTCTCCCGTTCTTAGGCCCCTTGTCCCCTCCCCAATCCAACCAAAACACTTCACCCCTACCTCGGTAGCCTAAGGAGCTGGAGCTTTACCTAGTGGCTACCAGTTGCCTTGGCCCCCTGTGCCGCCTCAATTCCACTTGGCAAGGCCGACTTCGTGCGCCAATCTCAAATGCTGCTGCACCGCCTTATCGCAGGTGGGAGTGTGATAACTAGGTACCTTACACTAAAGCAGTGAATGTGAATGTGAGGCAGATGCCGCTCGCATTCCGCGGCGAGAGGTGGGGCTTTCAGGACCTACCCGTATCCATACGTCTATACAGTGCCCCCCTGGTTTGTTTGTTAGTTTGGTACTTACGGTGGGCCACAACAAGGGTTTGAAAGCCAATCAACAATGGAGTACAAAAACTGTACAGTACTTAATCTTCCATAGAAAAACAGAAGCGAAACAGGTCACTCTCAGTACCCCGTGTACCCCCCCGATTCTCAATCACCTGCGCCAGCCGCCTTGGCATAGAATGAACCCGACCAACCGCAACAGATAGTCAGAGGGCACTGCATTCCACACCTACAAAATAGCTTCCTTCAATGCCTCGCCGGTTGGCCGGGTAGGATAGTTGCGTTCGATCCACCGCTTCATTCAAATGGCTGATTGGCTGATTTGGCTGCCCTGGCCGATTTTGAAGGATTTGATGGTTTTGATGATGGTGATGCTTTTTTGATGGTTTGGTGGAATGCAGTGCCAGACCTGGGAGCTAGGAACCGAACCGGTGGGTAAAACTGCCGATTTTTGGTTGGCTGCAGGGCCCTGTCAAAAAGTGGGGCGAAGAACCAAACTAACAAACAAACCAGGGTTGTACTGTACTATCCCACTGCAGTGATCGGACCCGAGCTAAGGAACTACCTTACCTTCCGTACAGTGGGTCATCAGGGAGGGTAGCTGCGGCAAGTGGAGGCTTAGGTAGTTAACGCTCCTTCCATTCCAGTGGCCAGCGTTCCCCGCAGTGCCCATGATGCTTCCCCGTTTGCGCAATCGCCATCCAACGGGCTTGGCTCCTGCTTGACCAGGCATGGGGCTGCTCCGTCATCCCCCCGCCTCTGGGCCTCCGTCCACGAAGTCAAGACAAGTTTTCCCAAAAAGCAGGCCTTGAGACTTGGGCTGCAATTTATCTTCCATTTGTGTAGAAAGCCCGCCGTCCAGCCCAGAGCATGACCGCCGGCCAAGTACCAGTACGATGATGTCGCTGCTCGCGCGACCAAGAGCGCCGCCGAGCGTCGCCACCCTCCGAGCCTCCCGGGGCCGCGTCCGCGGTCGGGTCCGGCTTCGACATCCGGCCTTCGGCTACTCGACATCAAGCTCCCTCCTCTCGAGCCCGCGCCGGACGAACGATTTCACTTCCGGGTACACCAGCACATACGATCCGAACCAAGAAACCGGCCGTGGGCCCATCTTCGACAAGCACACCTTCGGCGTCCCGCAGTTTTATCCGCGCGACCTGAAGAGGCGGGTGGACGATTACGTCGTCGGCCAGGAGCGCGCCAAGAAGATCATATGTTCAGTCATTTTCAACCATTACCAGGGCTTGCGGCGGCGGCAGCACCACGAGCTGCAAGACCAGCGCTTGCGCGAGAAGCTGCAGCGGCAACAGTTCGCCCAGAACCAGCAGGCTCTTTATGAGCGTGCCCCTCGGGATCTCCCCCGGGAGACGGAAGGTAGGCGGCGGCCCCCGCGTCGTTATGAGTTCGCTGCGGGATCTGGTGGATCGACTGACGATGACTTACCACCCCAAAGATGAATTTCCGGGGCACCATGAATCTGTCCGAGGCGCTTACCCAGGCCCGGACAGCCCGGCCGACTTCCGCGCAGATGACTTTTACATCCCCGAGGACGCATCCACGCCCGAACATGTCAAGATCGACAAGAGCAACCTGCTCCTCATTGGACCTACTGGCGTGGGGAAGACGTACATTCTCGAGTGCGTAACCGAGGGATCGCGTCTCGCCTGCGCGCGAACCCTTGGCTGACTGCCGTGGTACAGGACCCTGAGCAAAAAGCTCAACGTACCGTTCACCATAAGCGACTGCAACTCGTTCACGCAAGCCGGGTACATCGGACAGGACGTCGAGTCGTGCATCGAACGGCTGCTCATCGAGGCCAATTATGATACCAAGGCGGCCCAGAACGGGATCGTGGTGCTCGACGAGTTCGACAAGATCGCGAAGCGCGACACGACGAACGGGAGAGACGTAGGAGGCGAAGGGGTACAGCAAGCGCTTTTGAAGCTTGTGGAAGGCACCAAGGTTACGATCAACATCAAGGACAACAGATCATCGCGCACGACACCGAACAACCCACCCGGCGGCTACGGGCCGACGACGCCGCCGTCGGCGCCCCCGTCTGGCAAGGTCGACCAGTATATCATCGACACCTCGAACATTCTCTTCGTCTTCTCGGGTGCGTTTGTCGGCCTGGAGAAGGTAGTGCTTCGGAGGGTCGCAAAGCCGTCGATCGGGTTCGGCTCCGAAGTGCGCGGGCGCGATTTCTCACTCTCTAGTGGGAAGGATATCCTTCCCCCGGAGATGTACAACCATCTTCCGCACCAACCGGCTTTCCCTGGCGGGTCGACCGGCGGCGGGTTCACGCCGCTGGATTTAACCACGCCGGCCGACCTCCAAGCCTACGGCTTCATCCCGGAGCTGATCGGGCGGCTGCACAACATCTGCGCGCTGACGCCGCTGTCTCTCGACGAGCTCTACCGCATCCTGACGGAGCCCCGCAACAGCCTGGTGGCGCAGTACACGGCCCTGTTTGAGACGTACCCCAGCAAGCTGTTCTTCACGCGCCGGGCGTTGTACGCCATCGCCCAGCGGGCGGCCAAGAACGAGACGGGCGCGCGCGGGCTCAAGATGGAGATGGAGCGCGTGCTGGCCGAGCCCATGTTCGACGCGCCGATGCCGTACGTGCTCATCACCGAGGCGTGCGTCAACGGCACCGAGAAGGCGTGCTACTGGGGCAAGGACGGAAAGTTGGAGCTTGAACGGCGGATCCTGGAGGAGGATGGAGATCCGAACGCGGGCGAGCAGGCCGACGTGACGCTTGAGCAGTTCCGCGAGGCGGGACTGAGCGGTGCTTGAGCGCCGAGAGAAGGGCTGGGTATATACGATTTATGCGGCAAAGGACATTATGACGAGGCGTTCGGTAGGGTATGGGCAGGTACTCTGAGTTTGCTTTTTGGATCCGGGACATACAGTTGGGAGGTGGACTTGGCGCATCGCTTTTACTGCCCGTTGAGAGGGCACAGATGGGTTATTCTGCGGTCCGGCAAGCATGAGCGTGGTTGGCAATAGACCGGCATATAGCTGGATCCAGCAGATCTTCAATGAAGCGGGCAGTGGAACCCATATCAGTGTTTACTTGGGAGTGTGATGCCTCACGGGCGGGCAGCGTACTTACCCACCTTGAGCTCTGTGTCGGTGGCTTGATTGCATCATCCCGCAGGGGGTGGGGCGGCGGTTTCGGAGATGCTCAGCTTCTGAAAAAAAATGAGGGGCATTGTTGGGTCTACCTACCTGAGTGATTGACTCTTGCAACCTCCAACTGCCCCTCCTCGAAGCATCACAGCACACGGCACGACTCTTACCAGTATCGCCGGCTTGTTATTCACCCAGCTTCTGTCCACAAGCTCCCACGGTCGCCTCTTACCTTCCAAGGTTCCCAGCCGAGCTCGATGCAGTGATAATTCATCTCAACTAACCCTCGATCCCACCCCTCCTCAGGCTCTCTCGTCCCACCTTCAGCCAACCTACCCACTGAATACTTGCCAAACACTCCCCGTCAAAAACACACCGCGAACCACCACCACCACCCCTCTACCAAAGATGGCAGCCCCCGCGCCGTCATCCACCACCGCACCCAACCCCACCTCAACCACCACCACGGACCCATCCTCTTTATTCGCCCCCACAGCAGAAGCAGCAGAAGCAGCAGCAGAAGGAGGAGGAGCAAAACCAACAGCCTCGATCACCCCGCTCCCGCCCTTCACGCCCGACCTGTACCAGCGCGCCTGGTGCTCGGTGCCGCACCCGACGCTGCCGCTGCTCGCGACCGCCCACGCCAAGTCGGTCACCGTCTTCTCGCTCGCCACGCTCGCCAAGCACAGCGCGCTGACCGGCGGGCACGCGCGCTCCGTGCGCGCCGTCGCGTGGCAGCCCCCCCGAGGCGGTGGCAGCGGCGGCGGCGGCTGGGCGGGGCAGGACGGGGGGAGGAGGAAAAGGAGGAGGAGGCGGTTGGGGTTGGTTACGGGGAGTTTTGATGCGACTGCGGGCATGTGGAGTTTTGTTGAGGGCGGCGGTGGGGGGGAGGATGAGGAGGAGGAGGGTGGGTTGGAGCGGGAGGTGCGGTTTGGTGACGACGGCGGTCTTGGGGATGGCGAGGGGGAAGACAAGGAGTGGGAGTTTGATCTCGTCCTGGAGGGCCACGAGAACGAGGTCAAGGGCCTGGCCTTCTCGCCTGGCGGGCAGTACCTCGCGACGTGCAGCCGCGACAAGTCGGTGTGGATCTGGGAGGACGTGTCGGGTGGTGAGGACGTCGTCGACGGCGGCGACGACGAGGGCGAGTGGGAGACGGTGGCGGTGCTGAGCGAGCACGACGGCGACGTCAAGGCCGTCGCGTGGTGTCCGTCGCACCTGCCCAACGCGCGCGCCAGGCGGCACCACTACAGCGCCGATGTGCTTGCCAGCGCCAGCTATGACAACACGGTGCGCATCTGGCGCGAGGATGCCGACGGCGAGTGGGTGTGCGTGGCGGTGCTGGAGGGCCACGACGGCACCGTCTGGGGCTTGCAGTGGGAGGGCAGGGCGCGGCCGGACGGCCGGTTCCCGCGGCTGATGACCTTCTCGGCGGATGGGACGGTCAAGGTGTGGACGCTGCGCGAAGAGGAAGAGGAGGAGGACAACGACGCAGATGGCAGCGGACGGGGGGCGAATCCCTTCCAGTCCGGTTTCGGCGGCATCCCGAATACCATGCGGCGGTCGCTCAGGGAGGAGTGGGATTGCACGGCCGTGCTGCCCAAGGTGCATTCGCGGGACGTGTATTCGGTGTCGTGGAGCGCCGAGACGGGGCTCGTAGCCAGTACCGGGGGTGACGGCGTCATTGCGCTTTACGCCGAGGATGAAAGCGCCCCGTCTCGGGGTGCAGAGGCTGGCGACGCTGAGAACGGGACGCCCGGCCCGAAGGGCAACTGGCGGGTCCTGGCCACCGTTCCCAACGCCCACGGACCGTACGAGATCAACCACATCACATGGTGTAAGCGGTTTGACCCGGGCGCCGAGCAGAGGGGCAAGGAGGAGATGTTGGTCACGACGGGCGACGACGGCGTCGTCCGGCCGTGGCAGGTCAGGATATAGCCGTTGTAGTGGGCAGTTAGACTTGAATATCTAATAGTGACAATGCCATTGCCTTTCAGCGGCGAGCTGGAACCAGCATGGCATAATCCTACCGACACCGCTCAACTACCTACAGGTTTTGAAGCAACACTCAGCGCGGTCGTCCCTGAACACCTCCATCACCATGCCTGACAGCTGGAAACAACATCAATCCGGAACAGCATACCCATCGGCATCTCCTCAACAATTTGGTATCCGTTCACATTGCCATGCAATAAACCATTGAGTTCAAATTTTGTACATACATGCTTCCCTGTTCTCGAAGCCGAGAAGATAACTACTACCCAGCCAAGAGAGTACCATACCCCAATCGAACGGAGACATCATCATGAGAGAGAGAGAGCGACAAAGGAAAAGAAAGGACTAATGATGATTCTCCCTGCCCGTAGTCTATGTATGGATTTCAATCGATGCAAGAAATGATGATACAACGAGGGAAACGAGACAACCAGCGCGTCCGTCACGTCGCGTCGCGTTCTACTCGCCCTTCAGCTTGTCCTGCTTCACGGTGAAGGCCATTTCCAACAGGTCCTCCTCCTCCTTCTTGTGCGACGCCTTCAGGCCGGTGGCCACGGACGCGCTCGGGTTGCGGCCGGCGTACATGACATGCTTGCGGTCGTGGTACTTGGTCTGGTTGAGCAGCGTCTCGATGCGCGGCTGCGTGTAGCTCCAGGCGCCCGCGTTGAGCGGCTCCTCCTGGGCCCAGACGATGGTCTTGGCGTTGGGGTACCGGTCCAGGTTCTCGCGCAGCTGCTCCCACGGGAAGGGGTGGAGCTGCTCGATGCGCGTGAAGGCGACGTCGTCGATCTTGTGGTCGGCGCGGTACTTGTGCAGCGCCGCGTACACCTGGCCCGAGCACAGGATGACCCGGTCGATCTCCTCGGGCGCCTTGATCTCGCCCGACTCGTGCGCCGGGTCGGGGATGATCCACCGGAATTGCGAGTCGCCGGTGAACTCCTCGATGTTGGAGCGGGCCAGCGGGTGGCGGAGCAGCGCCTTAGAGAAGAACAGGATGAGGGCTAGAAATTTGACAAGAGTTAGTCAGGGGAACGGCGGATGAATGACCGTCTTACGCTGCTCCGTAATGCAGAGAAGTAAAAGAGAAAGAAACTTACGCTTCCGGAATTGCCGGTTCATCTGGCGGCGGAGGATGTGGAACAGGTTGGCGGGCGTGGTCATGTAGGCAACCTGCATGTTGCAGTCCTGGTGCTGGCGGTGCAGCTTCTCGGGCGAGGGGAAGACGCGAGAATCCTCGTTGCAGAGCTGGAGGAAGCGCTCCAGGCGGCCGGACGAGTGCTCGGGACCCTGGCCGTCGTAGCCGTGGGGCAGCGACATGACCAGGCCGGTGCGCTGCACCCACTTTTGCTCGCCGGAGGCGATGAACTGGTCGATGATGCACTGCGCGTTGTTGGCAAAGTCGCCGAACTGGGCCTCCCACATGACGAAGCCGTTGGGGTCCGTCAGCGAGTAGCCGTACTCGAAGCCGAGAGCGCCGTACTCGCTGAGCGACGAGTTGGAGATGACAAACTTGCCCTGGTCCTTGCTGATGTGCTGGAGCGGCGTGTACGTGTCCTCGGTCTCCTGGTCGTGGAAGACGGCGTGGCGCTGCGAGAAGGTGCCGCGCTCGACGTCCTGGCCGGAAACGCGGACGTGGCGGCCCTCGGTCACCATGCTGCCGAAGGCCAGCGCCTCGGCGGTCGACCAGTCGATGTTCTTGCCCTCGAGGACCGACTTGGTCCGGTTGGCGAGGATGCGCTTCAGGTTGCGGTGCAGGTTGAAGCCCTCGGGCGCGCGGCCGATGACCTCGCCGATGTGCTCCAGAGTCTTCCGGTCGACGCCGGTCGGGTTGTGCGGCAGCACCTCGGTGGCCAGCTCCTTGGGCGACTTGAAGCCGTTCCAGGCGCTGGTGGTCCACTCCTTGGAGGTCGGCTGGTAGTCCTTGGACTTGGAGAAGCTCTCCTCCAGCATGCCCCACACCCACTGCTTGTGCTCCTCGATGTCCTCCTTGGTGAAGGTGCCCTCCTTCAGGAGCTGGTCGACGTAGATGTCGATCTGCGATTTCTTCTCCTGGATGCGCTTGTACATGAGCGGCTGGGTGAAGGACGGCTGGTCGGTCTCGTTGTGGCCGTGCTTGCGGTAGCAGACCAGGTCGATGATGACATCCTGCTTGAACTCGGCGCGCCAGTCGGAGGCCAACTGGCAGACGAAGTTGACAGCCTCGACGTCGTCGGCGTTGACGTGGAAGACAGGGGCGTCGATCGCCTTGGCGATGTCGGTGCAGTAGGCGGTCGAGCGGGCGAAGCGGGGATCCGTGGTGAAGCCGATCTGGTTGTTAACCACGAGATGGATCGTGCCGCCAGTCGAGAAGGCCGGCAGCGAGTGGAAGCCGAGACACTCGTAGACGACGCCCTGGGCAGCGAAGGCGGCATCGCCGTGCAACAGCACGGCCATGGCGCTGCGGTGGGTGGTCTCGTCGTTGTTGTAGTGCTGGATGGCGCGGACCTTGCCGAGGACGACGGGGTCCTCGGCCTCGAGATGCGACGGGTTGGCCACCAGGGACAGCTGCACGCGCTTTCCGGAGGGGGTCGGGCGCTCAAAGTTCATGCCCAGGTGGTACTTGACGTCGCCGGAGCCCTCGTCCTCGGCGCCGGCAGTACCGGCGAACTCGCTGAAGATGGACTCGTTGGGTTTCCTGACGACGTTGCTCAGCACGTTCAGACGGCCGCGGTGGGGCATGCCGATGACGATGTCCTTGACGCCGTAGTCGACGCTGCGGTCGATGAGCGCCTTCATGCCGGGCACCAAGCTCTCGCAGCCTTCCAGGCCGAACCTCTTGTCGTTGGGGTACTTGGTGGCCAGGAAGGCCTCGAAGCTGGAGCTCCAGATCAGGCGGTCGAGGATGCGGCGCTTCTCGTCGATGGAGTACTTGAAGGGCTGCGGCACCTCGAGACGCTCGCGCAGCCAGTCGCACTTCTCCCTGTCGGGGATGTGGATGAACTCGACGCCGTAGGAGCCGCAGTAGATCTTCTCGCAGGCGGCGATGATCTCGCGGAGGGTCATCTTCTCGCGGCCGTCGCGCTTGAAACGCGGCAGGATGCCGGGGCCCAGGGTGTACTCGGTGTCCAGGTCCTTCTCGGTGAATTGGTAGTAGTCGAGCTCGAGCTCCTTCGGCCGGATGTTGCCGAAGCCCTTGGAGGCATTGCGGATGCCCAGGGGATCGATCTTGGACTTGTGGTGGCCGCGGGCCTGGTAGGCGCGCACGAGGAGCTGGACCTTGAGATGGTTGGTGATGTCGGCGCCCTCGCCAATGCCGACACCGGCGCCAGCGGCGAGGCCAACGACAGCCTGGGTGCTGGGCACGAGGGACGGGGGCGGGGTGAAGGCCTGCGAGATGGGCATCTCGCCGCTCTCCATGTTCTTGAAGTAGACCTGCCACGACACGTGGACGCTCTTAGGGTCCTGCTTCCACTGCAGGTACATCTCGTCGATATAGTTGGCCGTGTTCCCCTGGAGGAAGCTGTCGTTCGGGTCGGGCGGGTTGTGGAGTGCGCTCTCGAAGCGTTTTTGGGCACCGACGGCGAGGGGACGGCGGTTGGCAGCGAGCCGCAGGGCGGCGCGCGCCGAGAGGGTGGCTGTCGAGAAGCATCGTGACGACGACGACGCCGCGGCGCCCTGCAGCGCCCGGAGCGAAGTGCGCAGCATCTCGGCCGGGTATCAACGGGAGGGCGAGGGATATGTGAACTTCCCTAATGACTCAAAGGAAGCCGGGGAAAGCAGCCGCAGGAGGAGGTGGAAATCAAGTTCCGTGATTATGCCCCTAAGGGTTCGTATGGTTATTGTACCGTACACCGAGACGCAGATACAAAAAGAGCGGCGGAGTAAGTCGTAGTGGGAGAGAGCACAAGTAAACCCAAAGCTATGTCGCCAAAGGACGTTGAGTCAGAGCCGGGGACATTGGGCGTGTCCGTCCCTAGCGTTGGTGTGAATGTGTTCAGCAGGTTTGCTTGGTTGCTTGTTGTTGCAGCAAGGGGAAAAATGACGCTCAGCCTGGCCCGAGGTCGATGACGGCAATTTTCGCTGCGCGAGCAGGCGGTCCAAGCAGCCGTCGCAGGATCCCCTGTCAACCGGGGTGCAGCCAACCAAAAAGCGCCCTGCGGCACTTGCGGGCTTCAGCGGTGCGGCCAAGCCACGGCTGGACGGAAGCAGCCTTTGGCAGCGGCCGTATTTTTGGATGATGTTGTCACAAGGGCGCCACTTGCCCCAGTTTTCGGGGAGCCAGCGATTCCAGTGTTCGGTTAGCTTGCCCGGCACGGGCAAAGCCGACAACCGCGAGCGGTTTTACGGAATACACTTGTTATGCCCGTATTACCAACGCAGTGAGCACCCTTTTCCAGCGATCGCCTCTTGGTCGGGGAAGAACCTTGGAAGCGGTCTCACAAGCAACCCCCAGCGATCGCTGGAACCAGCCAGCTTGCGACCGGCCACTGTCAGCATTCTGGGACGTACTACGGAATACGGAACACATCCGTCCTAGGTTCGAGTTTTCTTCGAACGGTTCGGGGCTTCGGCGCCGAGCTTACGGGAATACGGTGGTCGAAGCTGCGTGTGACCTCAATCCCAACGCTGCCATTGGATCCCGGCGTTGCACGCCGGTACGGGCCCGGGGCTGAGCGACACAAAGCGGAAGCACGCCCGCAAGAGGCCCCACAGTGTGATTAACTAACCTGAGGACGTTACGCACCCAGCGATTGGGCGCTTTACTGTTACACACATCAGTCAGTGATCGCAGAAAGTTGCCTGGGCTGGACCTTGAAGACATCTCCGCCAGCCGCAAGTCCATCTCCAGCTGTCGCCTCTACAGAACTTGACGTCGAGAATACACAAAAATAAATAAAGAAAAAGAAAAAGAAACCCAAAAAGCTTGCGTCCGCTGAGCCTGCGCCGCGGGCGTGGGCGTCACCGGCACCATGGCCCTCCCGCGTGGCAGGACCACGTACAAGAAAAAGGACGGCATCCTCACGCTGACCCAGGACCGCACTGCCCTGATATGGTCGCCCATGCCCGCGACCGGCCCGCCCACCGTCTCCCTCGCGCTGGAGAACATCATGAACCTGCAGCAGACCCCCGACGGCTCGCCCAAGGTCATCTTGAGGGTCATCGAGAAGCCCAAGCCGAACGTGGAGGGCGCCACGCCCCAGCAGTTTCTGTTTCAGTTCACCTCGCCGAGTGATGCCCGTGCCGAGGCCAATGCGATCAGAGATCTTCTCTCTCAACTACTGGCCGCGGCCCGCGAGAACGACCCAAACGTGCCCAAGCCCGTGGGGGGCGCCGCCCAGGCCTCGGCGGACGGTGCCGGTGCTTCGGCCGCCATGTCGTTTGCCAGCACAGTGAATGCCAAGGCGGCGTCGGCCAAGTGGTTTGACGACAACGCGCTCAAGGCGGACGTGGAGCTCCAGCAGTCGCTCATGAAGAAGGACAAGGACCTGGCCCAGACCTACTCGGACGCCCTCGCCCTGAAGCCTGATTCCATCTCGGATGCTGCCTTCAATGCCCAGTTTTGGTCCACCCGGGTCGGCTTGCTGCGTGCCCACGCCATCGAGCTAAACCAGAAGAAGGGGGCGTACAACGTGCTCTCAACCATCAAGCCGCGGACCGAGGACGGCCAGTTCAAGCTCAGTATTTCCTCGGAGCAGATATCCATGATCCTGCAGCAACATCCGCTGGTGAGGCGGATATACAACGAAAATGTGCCCAAGCTCAGTGAGAACGAGTTCTGGTCCCGCTTCTTCCTCAGCAAGCTGTCCAAGAAACTGCGTGGCGAGCGTCTCACCGGCAATGAGAACGCCGACAACATATTTGACAGATACCTGGACGCGGATAACTCGTTCGGCTTCGCGAGCAAGATCACGGCCGCCCAGAAGGTGCCACACATCATCGACTTGGAAGCGAACGAGGAAAACCAAGGCGGGTTCAAGAGCGGCAACCGAAAGGACATCGAGATGCGGCCGCGCGCCAACATCCCCATCATCCAGACGCTGAACAGCCTCAGCGAGAAGATCATGGCCAACGTCGCCCCCTCCGACCTCGACCCGTCCGCCCCGGACGGCCTGGTCGACGACACCCGCACGTTCGACAACCTCACCCTTCGCGACCTGCGGGGCGATGCCGAGGCACAGCGCATCATTCTCAACGTCAAAGAACAAAACAAGTTCTTCTCCAACCAGGACGGCCAGTCGGAGGAGGCCAAGGAGTTCGAGAAGCAGAACCCCTCAGAAGTCCTCTTCGAGGTGCAAGCCGACTTCGAGACGTTCGACGACGACGGCGCGGGCGGAATAGATCTCCGCAAGGGCATCGGCGTCGACGACGACAGCGACAGCGACGGCGACGCCGAAACCAAGAAGCCGCCGCACGTCGGCTCGCGCGCCGCCCGCCGGCGCGCCCAGGAGCAGATCCTGGACGGCATGCGCAAGAAGCGCTCCGAAACGCAGGGGACGGCCTCCTCCTCCTCCTTCAGCCTCGCCGGCAGCGGCGAGGACGGGACGGACCCGACGCCCATGAGCATTCCCGCGGACGTGGCGCAGCGGTGCATACTGACCAACGCGACCACGACCGAGTTCCTGCGGCAGTTCTGGGCCGCCTTCCTGTCGGGCGACGCCGCGCGCGCGCCCGAGCTCGCCTACTACGCCGAGTCGCTGCGGCGGTCGGCCGAGCGCATCGAGGCGCTGGCCGCCGAGGCCGAGCGGCTGCGCCAGCAGCTGATCGAGAAGCGCAAGCGCGAGATTAAGGAGATCTACGAGCGCACGCGCAAGAAGGTCCGGTGGCAGCCGCCCAAGGGCGGCAGGGACTCGGTGCTGGCGCTGTTCGAGGCCACGCTGGCGAGCCTGCACGCCGCGCAGGCCTTGTACGCGTCGGCGCTGGGCGACGCGAAGCCGGGCGGGTTGTAAGATTAGCACGATGGGGGCCGGGAGGATAGAAAGGAAAACGGGGACCCGGGACAGCAGTCTGTATGACAATGGGGGGAAAAATAATGATACCAATACGCAGGTTTTGTTGGGGGTTGTGACAAGGTAAAAACAAAAGGCTTTTGATCCCAACCTCCTTCGTCTATCAAGTCAGCCTAAGCCAAGTACGCACATATAATCCCGTAATCCGTTTATGTAGACATATACAAGGGGCCATGAGCGCCGCATAGTGTCACAATGCAAGCACTCAACCCACGATTATCCCTCAATCTCATTTATATATACACAACTCCATTCGCCAACTCTTCCCGGCGCCCGTCCTATTTGTTGTTCCCTTGCCTTTCGCAATCCAGCCATGCTTTTTCTCTTTACCCCTTCTCTCACACATTCGAGAAGAAAAAAGTTGCCCAACGGCAGCTCACGCAGCGCCAACCTGCCTCACCCTCGCCTCCTCGGTCCCCTCAGCCTTCCCAGGGACGACGTCAAAGCCGATACCCCGCCGGGCCCGCCGCCGCCGCCCGGCATCGCCGTACTGCTCGTCAAACCGGCGGATCGCCTTGAGGCTCTCCATGTCGCCGCTGATGCTGGCGGTGATGTCGCGCAGGCCCTTGTCGAAGTGGCGGCGGGCCAGGACGCGGCGCGGGGGGAAGCGGAACTCGCCGCCCTCGTCGGCGGCGGCGTGCGCCTCCTTGGCGCGCATCTCCTCGCGGACGGCCTCCATGGCGGCCGAGACGCACAGGTTCTTGAGGTCGGAGCCGGAGTACAGGTCGGTCTCCTCGGCGAGGCGGGCGAGGGAGACGTCGTCGGCGAGGACCTCGTCGCGGAGCACGACGCGCAGGATGGCCTCGCGCTCGGGGGCCAGGGGCAGGTCGACGAGGATGCGGCGGGGCAGGCGGCGCAGGACGGCCTCGTCCAGGTCGAAGGGCCGGTTGGTGGCGACCATGATGAAGGCGCGCAGGTCCGAGGTCAGGCCGTCCCACTCGCGCAGGAACTGGGTGATGGTCTCGCGGTGGGCGGCGCGCCCGCCGCCGCCGCCGCCGGGGCCGGCCGAGTGGCGGGCCGCGAGCAGCGCGTCGGCCTCGTCCAGGAAGATCACGCAGGGCGCGAGCTTACGGGCGAGCGAGAAGAGCGCCTGCACGTTTTTCTCGCTCTGGCCGAGCCATTTGTCGTTGATGGAGGCCGCCGACACCTCGAGCATGCTCGCGCCGGACTCCTTGGCGACCGCCTTGGCGAGGAGCGTCTTGCCGGTCCCCGGGGGCCCGTACAGCAGGCAGCCCGGGATGCGCTCGGTCTTAAGCACGCCGTAGGTGAAGGCCTCCGGGCGGATGAGGGAGAGGGTGGTCAGGTTGATGAGAGATTCTTTGGTCTCGGGCGGGACGATGATTTCGTTGAAGGTGGTGCGGATGTCCTTGGCGTTGATCAGGCCGGACAGGAGCCTCTTCTCGTCGCTGTTGTAGTCCTTGGACGCGGCAGCGCCGGTGAGGTTGCTGCTGGCGGGCTCGCCCGAGGACGACGAGGAGGAGGATCCGTTCTTGGGTGGGATGAGAAGTGGCGAAAAGTAGGGAGGACGGACGGCCGGGTAAATGTGCTCCCAATGTTTGTCGCGGGCATTCATACACCTGATGCCCTCCAACAGCGCGTGCGCGTCGTACTTCTCGCGCGGCGGCGTCCGGTTGCCTACCATCAATGACGCGAGGCGGTATACCCATTGAGCGTCGTAAAGGTGGCTGCCGAGCGTCCGAGACAAAAAGTCGGCATCCGGCTTGAACCTGAGGGTCCCCATTTCCAGGTCAATGGGCACATCATCGCCCACCATTGCCCGCAGCATATCCTCGATATTGGAGAGATTTTCCTGCAAGTTGTCCCATTCATCCATCCGGGGCGTCGTTTCCGCAAGGTGGAAGGGAATAACACGGGCGCCATCTCGGCCCAAGTCGAGTAGCTGGTCACGCCACTGCGAGGCCCTGTCCATATCGCCGGACGAGGTGCCCACAAGGACGACTCTCCTCCCTGCCATCCACATGCGGTCGGCGATGGCCCGGAGCTTCCGGAGTATGGTAGGATGCAGAGAGCTCAGCTCGACGTAGTCGTGGACATGGATGATGAGCGGCCGGCGCGGCGACTCGGCCCCGGGTTTCGCAGCGCGAGTGCGGCGTTTGAGCTGAGCAGCAGCAACCATGGCGTCCAAGGCGGTGCCGATCTTCATGTCTTCCCAGCGGCTGTCAGACACGCCCGAAGTCGTGCTCTCTCTCGGCGCCAAGAAGGATCGCAGCCGCGAGGGCAGCGAAACAGCGACCACACCGACCTCCTGCTCCGGATCTGGATCGGGCCGGGAAGTGAGCCTGCCATTCATCTCGGCAGCGGCATAGCCGAGCATCGAGATAGGGCCACGGGCCGAGTACGGGTTCTGGCCCACCTGGTGTCCGACGACGCGCGCGATCGTGTGGGCGCTGAGGTGCACGGCGTCGGCCTCCAAGTCCGTAGCGATATCGTCAATAATCGCGTTTGCCCCGCTCGGCCCCTTGTCGTTGAGAAGGGACAGCACGATCGGGGGACGGCGCGACTCTTGACGGTTGACGGCAGCGGCAGGCGTCAGTTGCGACTGCACCGCAGCCAGAAGCTCCATGCAGGCGGAATACTCGACGTCAGGCCGCTTGGCCAGCGGAGTCATGTATAGCATGCCCGATCCGGGAGGCCCTTCGAAGCGGGCACTGGCAATCCACCGGGGCACCTCGGTCGAGCCAATATCGTCCGGCCAAGGAAGCCATGCTTGGCGCCCCAGTCCCATGCTCGCATGGTGCCGCCGCAGCCTCTCAACATGGTCCTTGTCCCGGGGGGGATGATACACGAGCACCAGCGCCTGCCAAAAGGCCATGTAAAGCATGGTGTCCAGCTTCGACACCAGCAGGTCACGCTCGGCCTCATCCGCCTGGAGCAACTTCTCCTCCTTCCACGACCGGACGTCGGCCTCGGACAGGCCGAGCGTGGCCAGGGCGGAGTCGGCCAGTTCGACCAATTTCGCCGCGTCCTCAGGCCCGAGCGGGGGCAGGGCGGCGTCGGGCCTGTCGAGCGGACGCTGCTCGTACAGCGAGACGTTCTTAGACATGAACCAGTCGGGCAATTCCCGGGCGGGCGGCTCGTCGACGCGATTGTTGCGGTTGGCGCGGGCGCGGGCCGACCCGTAGCCCGCGCTCTTCAGCTTCTCCCGCTTGGCATCGGCATCGGCACCGGCGGCGGCGGCCTCGGCAGCCGTAGATATCTCGGTTGGCTGGCCGTTCTCCGCGGCGGCACCACTCTCCTTGCTCGAGTCAGAAGAGGGCGGTGGCGGTGATGAAGGAGGAGGAGGAGGAGGAGGAGGAGGAGTAGGAGGAGGCGGGGTCTCTTCGCCGGTCGGATCGCCGGGGCGGGACAGGACGGGCCGAGACGTGTGGAAGGCGCGGGCGCCAGCAGGGCGGCGGTGCGGATGCGTCAAGGAGCCGTCATGGACGGCGACATTGATGCGGGCCTGCGCACTAGGGTGGACACGGGCGTGAACGGCGACGCCGGGCAGTCGAGGCAGTCGAGACGGTCGAGGCGGTCGACGGGTTCGACAGCAGGCGCGACTCGGGAACTGCGACGGCGCTGGGAGCAGCGCCCGAGCCCCGGCGGCCGTAGACATGAGGATAGACAGACTTCGCCGTTCGGCGCTCACATGCGACTCGAATTGGCCGCAACCGAGCGGACCGAGCGTGACAGGGCCGTTGTCTTGACAGGAGGAGCGGCTGCACGCTGGGGCAAAGAAAGAGTCGTGCGTTTCCTGCGCAAACCTGGATTGGTTGCGTCTTTCTTTGCTTGCTCTCGGGTCAAATTTGGCCGCCGCCAGCCGAGAGCTTGGCATGCGCTCGCAGGCGAAGTCGAGTTTGATGTCAAGACCGGGGTTAGGGTTAACTGAGCATACGCAGACCCAGCGGGGCAAATACTTGGTACATACAACAAACATCCCGGAATCGCTCAAAAACTCGTGCGATTGTGGTCATGTCTTCGTAAGCTGAGTCTGACAGCGTGCACCCAACCCTTCCTTCTCTAAAACAGTAACTCATCTTCACAAGCAGCCACCCCTCTCCTTCCCTTCCTAGCTGTTCCCTCAATCCCGATAGTAGTTGTCCTACCCATCCCCAACTCCCATCTCACCACCTCCCTGCGCAACCTCTCCACCACCGCCCTCACCTCCCACGGCCCAAACTTCGCCCCTTGAAGCGAACCCGCCGCTGCCACCCCCTGGCTTGTCACCGATATACCGCCGCCGCCTGCCACGCCCTTCCCCGCCGCCATCCGCACCATGACCCGGTCGCCCGTCACCACCCAGTTCTGCCGCACGTCCGAAACGATCGTGTTGGCAAAGTCCTGCACCTTCGGGTTGGTTTTGTTGTTGCCGTAGACGTTGCCCGCCGCCGTTGCCTGGGCAGTGGGAAAGGAGGAGGAGGTGGTGGTGGTTGTCTGCGTCGGCGTCGAGTGCAGGCCCGTCAAGAAAGCCGAGACACGCACGCTGCTCTCGACAAGGTCGCTGTTTGGGAGGCGCAGGACGTCGTCTTCCAGGTGGCACCGCAGGTCCGCGAACAGGGTTGTCAGCTTGTCGACTGCGTTCTCAAGGCGGGCTGCAGTGACCGTTGAAGAGGAACCGGAGTCGTTGTCCTGCTCGTTGACCAAGTAACTCGCGAGACTAGGCTGCAGGGCATTGGCAATGGTTGCCAACAGCGTCATGATATGGAGGTGCTGCAGCGACAAGGCTGTTGTTGCGCTCTTGAGGGTCTCAAACCACGCTAAGACGCCGTCCAAAATGCCTGCGGCATGTTCCATGTCCTCATCGGCCAGCTCTTTCGGGATGCAGCCCGCCTCGAGCAGACCCGCGAGTGCGACAGCGTACACCTCCAGCAGCGCCCAGCACTCGCTGGCTCGCGCAGACGCCCGGATGATCGCTGGTATCATGTACTCGAGCATAAACGACGTGACATAAGTGTTCCGCATCGCCCTCCCCAAGATGCGGCACTCCTGCTGCAGCTCGTCGTTGCCCAACGCCACCTTGAAGTTGGTGTAAAGATAGTAAAAGAGCTGGGGGGCAGCGTGGGCGTCTTTCTCGCTCAGTCGGACGCCGTACGCGACAATGCCCGCCGTGTGCAGCTGCGGGTCCTGGAGCGGAGGGGAGTAGTCGACGCTTGGCTGCGTGAAGAAGGCGTCGATTTTGCAAATGCCGACTCCGTGAGACTTGATCAGTGATATCACTTGTCTGACGAAATCAATATACAGCCCGTGCTCGCTAGCGTGGGGCCGCAGAAGAGCCAGGTCCTCCTTGATCTTCAGCATAACCAGCTCCAGGGTCTGGGCGAACTCAATCCGGTGTTGTTTGGACTGCGCCGAGCCCGACTCGCGGAGCGTTTTGCGCATGTAGTGCATGGCACACGCAAAGAAATCAATATTCGTGTTGTAATCTGGGGGGATCCCAACCGCGACCGTGGCTCGCTCCAAGAATGGCAGCCCGTGGTGCTGGAGGACCTCTGCCAGATGATTTTCGAATCCGAGGAGCCTCTGGGGCTTGACAATAGACAGCATCCAGAGGCCGAGGATGTTGATGCCGAGGTCCTTGAAATCGAAGATGTGATTCTTGACCAGTACTGCAAGGAAGAGGGGAAGGTACCGCCGATCTGGCGTGCTCAGACTCTTCGGCATGTCAGCAAAGATCCCGTACTTCCCGCTGGAAAAGTACGGCGACAATTGCTAGCAGAGCTAGTCAGCATAATGCTCGCAAGAAAAAGTGGCAGGCATTTACCGACCGTGACCCTGTTCTTGATGAACCTGGCGGCTATCCTGGCGGCCAACGTGACGGACTTCTCGGCGCAAGTCGCTTGCTGGCTTTGCTGCCTCGGAGGCGGTTCCAGAGGGGCGGAGAGGAGAGTGCGGCTCATCCAGAAAAACTCCCGGCTCAGTTGCTCATTCACCAACTGCACCCGTCAGCGCTCAAGGTCCCAAAAGATGTCAAACAAGGGAGCCTGAACCTACCAGAACGGCGTCTTCCAGATGGGCAGTATCGGGGTTGTCTGAAAACTCGCTCGAGTATTGCTCCTCGGATGCCTCGTCAATCAGGCCGATGAAGTGTTCCAGGGTCTCGAGCGCAACCCGGACGATGCTCCAGTCAAATCCGGGCGAATGGTAATCAAGACTCGTGAACACCTTTTGTAGTTGGCCTACTGCGGGTCAGCAGCGTCCTGTTTCCATCCTTCCAGAGGTAGACTTACCCATGTTGAGAGCGTATAGCGCAACCTCCAGCTTCGGGGCTCGGTGCAGAACATCAAGGGACGCTTTCATCAAGAGGTAGAGCACGTCGAGAGCAGTCGCCTTGTTTTTTGCGACCATCTCGTCCCGCACCTCCTTGCTGACAAAAGGCACCTCGCTGGACAAGGCCCGAAATTGCTGCTCAATGTCCGACGCAGCCGAGAGGTACTGATCCAGCACCTGGTTGAAGACGTTGTTCCTCCAAGCAGCGAGCGACCTGAACGACGAAGCGTCCTCGACCTCGGAGATCACGAATCGCGCAAGCTGGTTCCAAGCCCTAATGTTGATCAGACAGGCTTCCTTGTGAGCACTACCCGGAAGGATAAGCTTCTCGATCAGGTGGATAGCAGGCCGCAGCTCCGGCGGCGACACCCAGAACAAGGTGCATAGGAGGTCGTGATGGTTCCTCAGAGCCGCCAAGTCGCGTTGGTGGATCGTGTCCTCTTTGAGATATTGTCGGTTGTGGTTGGGAAGGGTCCTCGCCACAAGGTTCCTGATGTCCTTCAAACAGTCGAGCTCCTTCAGGCGCTGGATTGCCAGCGCTAGGAGTTTGATGAAGATGTGAAAGCACCGGTCTTCGGCCTCGATAGACAGAGACGGGTTCCGATCAAGTTCCTCAAGGAACCGCGGGGACTTGTACACCTCTTCGTTTCTCAAGTGCGCCAGGTTCTGCGAGCCAAAGAAGTCGAAAATGGTACCGATGATGCCCGTGCACTTGCGCCATCCCCACTGTTGGACGAGAAAATGGCAACGCGCGACCAAGGCACGGCAGTAGTCGTTGAAGCCCGGTGGTTGTCGAGGATTTTCGTGGTACAGCTTGAAGACGCGCTTCAAGAGCTGCTGCGGCAGTGCCCACCCTTCCAGAGCGGCGGTGTGCCTCAAGCCTGGGATGAGAAGTCCAGAATTGTCGATCTCTCCGAGAGGCAGCAGAGTGAACATGTCTTGCCAGAGCTGCTCGAACACTTGAGTGTCCGCGGGCAAGGCGGAGACCCCCTGGTCGAGCATGACCGAGTGGGTTACATCCCAGAAGGAGGCTCTCGGTATGGCAGCGCTTTCCAAGACCCTCATCATAACCACCCAATTGTTCGCGAGGACGCGGTCCGATCGTATCCCTCGCTCTCGGAGAGCCGAATGTTGCAGGTCATCATACAGCTTCCTTAGTTCCCCGGTACCACAATCAAGCAGGTGTCGAATGGTCATCGCAGCTGACTTCTTGAGCAGATCATCGAGCTTCATGGTCTGCATCGGGTCGCCGCTGGGCCCATGGCTCAATGAACGTACCGCCAAAATCGTCACGGTGACGCGAGCAACAGCCTCAAGCTGTGTTCTCCGAGCACCGTCCGGAACATTGCTCCACTTGACCGAGTCGAACCGGTTGGTGAAGCTTGAGAAGACCTCCAAGCACCTGGACACAAAGGCTTTCTCTTCGAGATCACTCCGGATGCTGAGCGAGCGAAGAACGTACCCAAGAACGAAGTCGGCTGCTTCGATTGCCTTTTCGCCTGTGCCACTGTCTGTTGCTGCTTGGGAGATGATCTGCTCAGCGACCCAGTCCACGAGGATGCCAAGCTCGGACGACGTTTTGTCATCCCAAGCGCCCCATCGCAAAGATTGCCCGTCAAATGAGAAGGTTGCGGCAGGTCGCTGGTGGCGGACGCGTTCAGGGAACCCAGCATCGACCGCTTCTCGCAGGCATCCGCGCCCGATGACCGTGCTCTCGTGGAAAAAGACACCTCTGTCAAGTGGGAAAATTTCGAAATGGTGTGTGTAGTGCGTCCCGTAGGGACCGAGGCCCCTGAGCTTGTCTTCAGCATGGTGCTCTTGAACGTCGATGGGAGACAAGTCGGCGGGCAAAGGATCATTGGCGCGGGCATATTGCGGAGCCTCTGGGTCGACATGTTGGGGGCGTCGTCGCTTTCGAAATCTCGACCTCGCAGCTCCTCTCTTGTCCCTGGGAGGGGATGGAGTCTCTTCGACTTCGACGCGGTCGCATTGCTCAAGAGTCGCAGAATCCTGGAATGTGAAGTTGACATCTAAACTTTGGCCGAGCCCATTCTCTGTTAACGCATCCAGCTTCCTCCGGGTTTTCCTGAAGGATGCATCCAAAGTCCGCTTCCTGCGACTGAGCTGCCGCCGCTTGTCTTCCCGTTCGTCCTCCTCAAGCTGCGCAGGGTGACAACTGGGCCGTCGGTCTCGCAATGACTGCCGTGATTGGGGGTTGGAAGTTGAGGGCTGATGCGGAATGAGAGGTTCCTTGTCGCCGTACACGGTGACAAACGAGTCGAGGCTCCTTTGACGAACAAGCTTCTGAGGGTGAGTACGTAGTGAGCGTGGCGGGCGAGATGTGACATTTGTTGTTATTTCCCTTAGAGGGGCCCTGCTTCTTTGGTCTTCGGGCTGCCTTGGGATCGGAACCGAAATCTTCGGTTTCATCCTTCCCGACTTCCAGTCTCGAAGGACGGAGAGCGCGTCAACATTGTCGCTCCGCGTTGCCAGGCTGATGAGTTTCCTCGACGGGCTGGCCTTGCCCAGGTTCGCTTTCCTCTTGACAGCACGAGCCGCAATCCTCACGAACCTTGGGGCATTAGGTTCTATAACATCCAAGATGCTGAGAGGTGGTGGCGTGGCTGGCCTGTTTCTCAGTTTACGATTCGCTGAGAAACCCGCTCTTTTCGGGCGTTGATAGTCGGTTAAGTCCCTCTTTGCAGATGCTGAAGTAACACCATGCTTTGACCGGCTGAGGACTTGGGTTATCTTGGGTTGCCGAGAGGGCTGGTTGGGACGGGCAAAGACTGACTGCGTGCCAGTCCGCTTTTGCTTCTTTGCCTTGCTGGCCGTGCTGTGCAAGCCGGGTCTCTTCCTGCTGGGGAGCATCCAGTCGATGGAATCTTCCTCCACCACAGACGACCCGTCATCGTCGTCTATGACGATGGCCAGCGGTGCAGTCTGGATGAGGTCATCTGCCGAATTTTGCCTTTGCCTCGGCTCGCTATCGGAGTCTCCGGACTCATCGAACAGCATTAATGGAGCAGTACTTGACGGCTTGGGCGACCCTTGACGGGGCAAAGCTACACCTCTCCTGACAACTCGCTCAGGGGAAGGGTCGGGGCTTTTCCTCCTCGGCTTCCGAGAACCGGCTTTGTCTTGCTGGCGGTCCAGCCGGAGCCATGAAGCAGGCAACACTCCCCGAATCCTGCGGCTGTTTCGGCGAACCACGTCGGAGTCAGTGTCGGTGCTGTGACTGGACCCCGCGGAATCCCCATCGGTCAGGTCACTCTGATCCTCATGAATGATAATCGGAGAATCCAAAACGCCACTGCCGGTTGTGCCAACTGTTGGCGTGGGACGCTGCGCAGAGGTTCCCAACGGGCTTGGGCGTCGCCGCGTGGGCGGCTTCGGTGTCGACACAACTTGTTGAGGTAGTGTCTGGGGAGGCTCCGGTGGCGGCGGCTCATGCGCAGAAGGCGAGGACGGCAAGTCCCATATATTCAGAGGCGGAGGAGGAATGAACGGTGGGCGCGGCGGAGACGAGCCTTGGGATGAGTCTGCCACGAACCTAGGCCGCTTCCGCTGCGTTGAGGAAAGCCGCTGGGCAGGTGGACGCTTCCGCACCTGCCGTCGCTTCTTCTCAGGCAGAGGCTGAAGCTTCTCTAAGGGAGGCAGATCCTCGTCGGAGAAACTTGTAGCATCAGTTTGGTCCTCGTTTGTCCGCTGGCTGCTAGTCCGTAGCTGCGGGCCCGAAGGGGATGTTTTGGGAAGCGAAGGGGTGAGGGCTAATTCGTCCTCCTCATCAAAGAGGATGGGAGCGTCCTCTTCCAGGGCACCTGCGCCTTCCCCACTCGCCTCCTGACTTTCCTCTGCCTGAAATTCTTGGTCTTGCGAGTCTTCCTCTTCGGCTCTCCGACGTGTTGGCTGCGCTTCCTCCACAACCCTGATAGGCTTCACCCCGTGCGACCTCATGAATTCCGTGTATTGTGCATTTTCAAGTAAGTACGGATGCTGCTGGATCGGCTTCCGCGGGCGAAGGGAACGCCCTAGTCGAACAGCAGCCTGCCGCGAAGGATCCTCCGCGCCATCGGGCAACGCTGCGTCATTCAGGGACGGCACGTTAGGGCGGACTTGAGGCAATGACGGAGATGCCGGGGGGGTCGGGGTCCTCGAAAGAATACTCGCGGGGGAAGACGCGCGTGAAGTCGGGGTGGTGACGCGAACGTAGCCAACCGATATCTCGTCCTCGAAAGAAAGATCATTCGCCGCGGAATCCGGCCGTTTCTTTGGCGGAAGAGTCGGTCCGCCCACGGCCTCGTCGGCAGCAGGGGAAAGACTTGTTCGTTCATCCAGGCATTGGATAGATGGGGCAGGCAAAGGGGACTGGCTCAGCAACTGGGAGGGTTGCCCGTGGACAAGCGGGAGGGGTGGAGAGAGACCGCGGGACGTTGCCGAGGAGCTCGGCAAGCTCCAGATATCGCCATCTTTGGCCGGTTTGCTGGGCGCCTCCTGCACTCCCGTATCGACAGCGTCATTTCGGGACAACTGATTGGACTGGTCAAACTGGCCATCGCCGTGAGATTCTTGCGTGTCATCGAAGCTGTCGTCGTCCGAGTCCGGAACCTCTCCCAATTCCCTCCAGTTGCTCATGGCGCCGTGTTATCATGTCGGAAAGGTACTCGAATCAGCACTCATCAGTCCGTCCTATCGAAAAATCACAAGTGAGCAGACTGCAGCAACCGTCGAGATGGTGTCATCTGTCATCCGTAAGACAGTTAAACGGCCGTAAGACAGTTAAACGGGGCATGTATGGACCTGGGCATGTGGATGCGCCACTCCGACGCGTCAAAGGTGTAGTGGGACGCGACTTCCGCCAAAGAGCTCTGGTGGGGCACCTTGGCATTTCGCGTGTTGGGTGGTGCAACCTGGAACCACACGACCTCAGGTAGTGGAAGGTTCCTGAGCTCTTGGCACTGTCTCATCTTACCCGACCATATCCGACATTACGGTACTGTTATTGTATGGACTGTGCGGAAGTGCTCGACAAGCAACTTTTCTGTACACTACCTCTTGATCAAGGAGGCACGCCATTGACCAGTTCAAGACGGCCTCCATTTCACCATGAGCAATCAATCCAAATTCATAACAATTGGCCTGGTCCTGGCTTTCGGGATCGGCAACGGTACGAGGCATATAGGTCTAGGAGAGTGAACCAGATGCTGACACCGCTTGCAGCCTTCTATGCATTCGACCCAAGTTTCAAAGAGTTGAAGGAACAGCGAGAAGGCACGAAGTCCAAGTGAGTTTTCAAATCCACCGCTCATCCTCACCTGCCGGAAGCTAACATCAAAGACAGTAAAACACCGGAGAGCCTAAAGACCTCGACACCGGAGCCGGACCGGCAAGAAAAGGCTGCGTAAGGACGCAATGGCGCCTAGCAACCGTCACCTGATGTGATTATTCGCTTTCTCCTTTTCGAGAGCTCGGCCCCGCTCAAGGTCATGCAATAGCAAGAACCAAAGCGAGCGGTCCCAGACCTACAAAGAAGGAGTCCGGGAGACCCCATCCCACATGTATTCCGTACATTTGAGTAACAAGTGTCAATATAGCCCTGTAATAGCCCACGCTTACTTTAGGCACTGTGTCCCGATCGTATATGTTGGAAGACCCGGTGTGCTGTAACTGTTACCGCTTCGAACGGTTTCAGGCCTGCCAAGATTCCGTAATGAAACGCCGTAATCTTCAGTGTGGTCACGAGAGAAAGAACGGAAAACGAAACGGTGAATAAAAGCAGAAAGAGCACTCACACCTCACCGCGATATAAATCAAGATGCGTTCAGGGGAACTGGCTACGGAGTATCTGGATTCAAGTTCCTCATATAGGTAAATATGAGACCGGCTTCCTCGTTCACAGTGCGCCGTTTACCCTGGCCTGACCACTGTATTTACAAAGTAAATTACACAATACGGAACTGTGCGGGGACTAGCGGGAAGAACAGGATTGGGCTCTCCAGATCAGGCCACCTCGAATTCCGAGCTGAGGCTGGTCTGCCCGAAAAAAAGCTCGTCCGTGCATGACTTCACGCCTTCCCACACCAACGCTTCGCTGAAGGAGCTCCAGGCCGCCAGCCGCGCTGATAACTCAATTGGACCCATCTCCCCTCCGAAGCTCTCGCCGAGTCCGGTCCCGAACGACGAGCTTTGCTTTCGCCCACCAAAATGTCGCCCATCCTCCGCAACGCCGTTGTGCGCGCCTCCCGGCAGTCGGCAACGGCGGCCCTCGGCCGCCGCGCCGCCTCTACGCACGCCATCTCGAACCCGACGCTGGCCAACATCGAGAAGAGATGGGAGGGTATGCCGATGCAGGAGCAGGCCGAGCTTTGGATGGCGCTGCGCGACCGGATGAAGGAGAGCTGGACTGAGCTTACCCTTCAGGAGAAGAAGGCCGGTAAGTTGCCGGTGCCAAAGCACTCGCAGCACACCCTCGTTTCATCAACATCAGACCTCTGCCGCGGCATCATGGAGCTTTGGGCAAGCTTCAAAGGCGCTTTTCTTAGGCATTGCGATGGGTTGCGCGGCGTCAATTGATCGATAGAGAGCTCAGGGGGAGCTCCTGCGATGCGTCTACGTCACTCGCAGTCCCCGCTCCCTGCGCATGAGGTCGTTACGGTCACCACCAGCAACAGAATAACGCTAACCCGACTGTCTCTCGCCGCAGCCTACTGGATTGCGTTCGGTCCCCACGGCCCCCGTGCGCTCCCTCCCCCGGGCGAGAATAAGAAGGTCGCTCTCTACACTGCCATCGGCGTCGGCATCAGCTTCATCATCTTCGCTACCCTGCGGTCGTTCGCCAAGCCGGCGCCGCGCACCATGACCAAGGAATGGCAGGAGGCGACGAACGAGTACCTGAAGGTAGGCATACTCTTCCGGGTTATCACATACCCCTTGCAGTAGTCATTCGCCGCTAACACACGACGCCCCCCACAGAGCCAAAAGTCGGACCCGTTGACCGGTATCTCGTCAGAGGGCTACTCGGGCAAGGGCCATGTGCAGTCCCCGCCGGCGAAGCGATAAACCCGATACGATTCCTTTTGTCGATAGATGCGACTGCTCGCGCCGCGGCTGCGCTCCTGCAAGGCAAGCCTGGAGCAAGACGTCAGGGGTGTCGGAGCATTGGGGGCTTACAGGGGCTGCTGATATTGGATGGTGTAAATACTGTACAACGCTGACAATGCGACTTGTTTCCTTGCCAATCTGTGATTCAGACTCGGACCAGGTTGTACTTGCATCATTGTCGTCCCTCGTCCCCAGTGGCCTCGCGGGGTGGACTTGGTTGTACAGTACTCGGCCCAACGGAAACGAGCACTGCCGGTCCGGCAATACACAGCACGCTCCTCAACGAAGGGACAACCGAAACAGATTCTCAGCTCTATCCCTCTGGTCCTTCACGTTGAAGGCATCCTGGCATTACTCATCTCGCAGTCTCGACCCTTAAGATCCCCGCATCATCTCAACGCCGACTCGTAGTCGTGTGTTTGTCGCCGCCGCCGTGCTGCGCCTTTCTGTACAAGAGGACCTCGGTCAATCAGCAAGAAAAGCGTCCGCTACGGGCCCCATGCCCGGCACGAGCTGGGACAGATGGAAATGGTTCTGCGTTCGGCTTGTTGGGATGTTCAGCTGCCTCTACCGAAAGTCACCTCGAGCGAGCGCGAGGAGGTCGAAGGTGATTGAAGGCGTCCATCCGGATGCACAAGGGAGCGGCGAGGGAGATGACGGTGGCCCTTCCCCTGTCTCTCCTTTCTCTCTCTCTCGCTTGCTCGCTACCTCCAGTATGTATTGTGAGGCACAAGAAAGACGAGAGAGCACATGCCTGTAGTCCGAGGGGTGCGACGGCTGAAGGTGCTGTTGACGGTACCAGAAGGTGCACGGTGTCGCGGCGGTATATCGGCAGCGCCATGGGTAAGTTGTACTCGGGATGCGTCGAGATGTGGTTGCTCGAAACCTTCCTAGTACTCCTTTCCGGCGATAGTTCACCATGGTGGTCGCTGATGGGGGGCCTTGGTGTCCCGAGTATTCCGCAGTTCGATCATTCGCAGGCTTACGACGGCCATTCTTGCTTTAGCCACTGGCTTGCCATTGAGTCCTCCAGCGAGTTTAACAGCGAAAAAAGAGGTCACACGTTGAAGGTCAGCGACTCTATTCGAGGAGATTCTCCGGATGTGAAGACATTCGATGCATCCACAAGGATCGCAAAGAGTGACCATAATTGCCGCATGCTTTACATACAAACGGATCCAAAATCTGTGCACAGTCACGACCTGCGGTTCGATTCCCGGCTGATATCGACCCGGCAGCGTCGAATCGAAGAGGCTCGTCTATCGCGCCATGCAGCTGCGCAACATCCATCATGAAAGGCACCGCCCGGACTGCTGCAGCTTCAAGTTCCCCAGAGTTTGAATCGTGCATTTGGTGCATTTGTGCATTTGGTGCATTTGCCTTCCAGGGCTCTCGCCCCTATTGGCGGAAAATCATGGGCGCCTTCAGCGGGCCAACGTGCCCCAATTTTGCCGACACATTGGCTGCCCCTCGGCACGGCGGGCCCTGTGTTGCCCAGCGTGGGGGACCCCGGACCCCTTTTCGATTCAAAAGTTTCGGGCTTCACGAGCGCGAGCCCGGCGCCGGGCAACACAACCGAGAAACCTCTCTTGCCATGACTTCCACCACCGTCGGTTTCTTTCTCTCCTCTGTCGGACCACGTGGAGAGGACGTGGTTCTGTATGCGCCTGACTGCGCTTCAGGCTGAGAAACGCCGGCTTTGCGAAGACTTGGCGCCTTGCGGGGTGCTTTGTCTCTCGTGTCTTTCACTTCAGGGTTGAGAGCAACGCGAGCTCCAACCCGGTCTTCGGCTGATCTGCACCCGGACTTTATCGCCAAGGGCCATCTCCGATTGCGCTGTCTGTTTGACTCCGAGCACAACAATTCAGGTACGCTCCATATGTGTCCAACTACACAGTTTAGACATCTTCCGCCATTATGATTACCTGAGTCGTTGCTGACTTGGAGTTTCAGAAATCGAACGCTGGAAACAAGCCGCACGGCTGCGTCCCTGACGGTTGCGTCATAGGTTGGTGGAGCTGCCGCAACCCACGGCCGCAGCATCCTCCGAGTTCGCGGGCAGATATTATATAATCACCTTGCGCCTCGAGACCGGCTCGCCTCGGTCTCTCCTACCCCCGATCGGCGATGTCGAGGTTCGCAAGAGCAAGGCGGCTGCTGCCGCTCCTGGCCGTGGCCGGCGCAGCCGGTGGTACGCTCTACTACGTCTACCGCCCGCGGAACCTCCCCGGCTACGAGGGCCCCGTGGTCCCGCCCCCTATATTCGGCGCCGACGGCACCTTCAAGCTGCCACGCTTCCCCCGTGTGAAATCGCGCGCTGAGCAGATCGCCGATCTCAAGAAGAGCGGCGCCGGGAACAAAGAGGAGGAATACGACATCCTGGTCATTGGCGCCGGCGCCACCGGGTCAGGAGTCGCCCTCGACGCCGCCACGCGCGGGCTCAAAGTCGCCCTGGTCGAGCGCGGCGATTTCAGCTGCGGCACCAGCAGCAAGAGCACCAAGCTGGTGCACGGCGGCGTGCGCTACCTCGAGAAGGCCGTCTGGAACCTGGATTACGCCCAGTATCAGCTCGTGAAGGAGGCGTTGAAAGAGCGGAAGTACTTCTTGCAGACGGCGCCGCATCTGAGCATGTGGCTTCCCATAATGCTGCCGCTGGACCGGTGGTGGAAGGTCCCCTATTACTGGGCCGGCACCAAGTGCTACGACTTCCTCGCTGGAAGCGAGGGCATAGAGAGCTCGTATTTCTTGACTAAGAGCAGGGCTATCGACGCTTTCCCTATGCTCAAGCAGACGGACCTCGTCGGGGCGCTGGTCTACTACGACGGCGCGCACAACGACTCGAGGATGAATGTCTCGCTCGCCATGACGGCAGCACTTTATGGCGCCACCGTGGCGAACCACGTCGAGGTCACCGGGCTCCTGAAGGACGCCAACGGCAAGCTCTGCGGCGCCACTGCCAAGGACAACATCGCGGAGAGAGATGGGAAGCCGGCGGACAACTTCACCATCAAGGCCAAGTGCATCATCAACTGCACCGGCCCCTTCACCGACGGCATCCGGAAGATGGATGATCCCAACTGCAAGGAGATTGTCGCGCCCGCCAAGGGCGTGCATATCGTGCTCCCGGGCTACTACAGCCCCGGCAAGATGGGCCTGATCGACCCGTCAACCTCGGACGGGAGGGTCATCTTCTTCCTGCCCTGGCAAGGCAACACCATTGCCGGCACCACCGACGAGCCCGCAGAGATCTCCAAGAACCCTTTGCCGGATGAGAAGTCCATCCAATGGATCCTCAACGAGATCAGGCATTACCTCTCTCCCGACATTAACGTCCGCCGCGGGGATGTCCTGGCAGCGTGGACAGGTATCCGTCCTTTGGTCAAAGACCCCAAGGCCAAGAACACGGAATCGCTCGTTCGCAACCACCTGGTCGACATCTCCGAGTCCGGCCTCGTGACCTGCGCCGGCGGCAAGTGGACCACGTACCGGCAGATGGCAGAGGAATGCGTCGACGCGGCCATCGCCGCGTTCAAGCTGCAACCCAAGCCGGTCACCAACGCGCCGCGCGTCAGCGGCACTGACGCTGTCGACGACGGCGCCAACCTCGACGGCTCGTGCCAGACGCACCGCGTGCGGCTGATCGGCGCGCACGGCTGGAGCCGCACGCTCTTCATCAACATCATCCAGCACTTCGGCGTCGAGACCGAGGTGGCCAAGCACCTGACCGAGAGCTACGGCGACCGCGCCTGGACGGTCGCCGCACTGTGCCGGCCGACCGACAAGCGCTTCCCCGCGCGCGGCGAGCGCATCTCGCAGCTCTACCCCTTCGTCGACGGCGAGGTGCGCTACGCGGTGCGCCACGAGTACGCGCAGACGGCCGCGGACGTGCTGGCCCGCCGCATGCGGCTGGCGTTCCTGAACGCCCAGGCCGCGCTCGAGGCGCTGCCCAAGGTCATCGATATCATGTCGCAGGAGCTGGGGTGGGACCGGCGCAGGCAGGAAGTCGAGTGGAAGGATAGTGAGTTAATCCCCCCCCCCCTCTCCCCGCTCCCCCAGCCCTAGCTTTGAATCAGAAGAAGCCCCCTTTCAGTTGTTTTGATAGCTGACAGGGATCGTGTGTTAGCGGTGGCCTTCCTCGAGTCCATGGGCCTGCCCAAGCCCATGCTCTCGGCGACGCGGAAACAGGTCGAGCAGGGCAAGCTCGACTTCAAGTCATCGCTCGAGTACCGCATGTACTCGCGGCACGACAAGCCGGTTGAAGACGAGGTCTAGGAGCCGGGCAGATAGTCTCCATCCAAAACTCAGTTGGCATAGGTTTTGCGGCGTTTTGATCTAGATGGGCGTGGCTGGCTGCTGCATGCTTCTCTATCTTCAGCATCGAGGTGCCCAGGAGGCGGTATCATGTCCAGCGTTTGTATAACATTGGCTAATCGATATTCTTGTCACCTTAGCCGTAGCCCATGCACATGCCGGCTTCATCCTGGCGTTTTTTGTCTTCCCTTCGCCGTGCTTCCGGACATCGTGTTGTCGATCGGCCCATGCTGAATTCCGCCGGAGTCTGGAACCTGCTGCCGAAATGCCTGGCCCAGCCACTCCCACATTCCGCACGAGGTACGACTGCCGCTTCACGCGACGGGAGGATGCATCCTCGTGGGGACGACAACAGGGCATAGGAAGTTAAGCCAAGGCAGCAACAAACGTTCAGCAGCACTACGAAGCACGCATCAATCCCACGCAGAGAGGAAATAGCCAAGTCCAGCATTTTCCTGGACATGCCTCTGGCGAACCCCGGGGGCTGCCTGCTTGTCCAGGGGCTCAACACTCTGTTTACAAGTAAGGCCCTGGACTTTTCGAGCGCGCCAACCAGAGCGCCAGGGGGAAGGTGGTTCCGCGGCGTCAGCCGGCAGGCAGCCACTTCAGCAGCGACATGGGCGCTGAATCATCGCTCCTCTGGTGAGATCCAACGCCAAGGTAGGCCGTCATCTCCGTTTCCTTCTCCGAAGACGCCCGTCTCCATTTGCGCCTCCGTTCTGATTCATTCTTCGAACCCAGGCAGGAGACAGCGACCTGGCTACCTTCGTACACAGCCACGAAGGCAACAACAACAGCTGAACCCGGAACAGATGCCTCCCGTTCGCGTGGATTCGTCCCTCGCATCCACGCTGCTAGGGCGATTCGGAAACAAAGAGCACTTTCACCAAAACGGACGGACAGAGCAGCGGACATAACTCGGACTTGCACAATCACGCGACTCAAGCACGAAGCAGCCTGCACGGACATAAAGACAAAAGTTCCTCCCTTGGTAGTTATTCTGCACTGGAACGCAATCCGCCGGGAACAAGACGGAACTGAGCTGACAAACAACAACAACGGCAAGGCAAAGAAAAGCAAAGACAGGAAAAAAAAAAAAAAAAAAGAGAGAGAAAGCAGGCTGACTGTGCCTTTCCAAGGCCCTCGGCAGCAGTCGGTAGAAATGAACAGGCAGAGTCAGTCTGCCGAGGGTTCACCGACCCATCCCGGTGGACAGCCCCATTCCAGAGTCGGGACACACAGGTAGGTACGGAATAAAGCAGGTAAGGGGTCAGGCTGGCAGGCAGGCAGGCGAGCAGGCAGCCAGAGGGATAGTGAGATGGATCAACACGCTTCAGGCAGCAGCAGCCACATTCCGCAAGTCCAAGTTCCCCACCCGGGCAGCTGGAGGTTACTGTAGATACTTGTTCCTGCGTAAGCGTGGTAAGGTGAGGTACGGTAGGGAGGTAGGTAGGGAGAAGCAGCAACACGAACCATGGACGGCATTTTGAACTCACTCATCATCCTACGCCAGAAAACAACACACACCCCACGCAAGCAGAAGTCAGGTAGGTCCGTCTTGTCCGTCCAGGGACAGGCCGATGGACCGGTCGCCGACAACACACACACACACACACACACACACACACACACACACAAACACACACACACACACACACACACACAAGCACGCACCAAGTTTCAAGCCAGAAGCCAGAAGCAGGAAGGAATCTGAACCAAGTGCTCCAATGACAAAGTATGTACGCACGCATTAGATTGGAGCGCCTCTTGGTGAAGGCTAGGGATCCCCCAGGTAGGTAGGTAGTAACAGCTCACCCAAATCCCCAGGTAAGCTAAGCAACCACCCAACTCGGTGAGATGGATCATATGTACGATACATATATCCCACCCCTTCAAACCCTCAAACGCAGGGCCACATGTGGGCTGTCCAGTTACCCCATCCTTTCGAATCGTACGTAGTAGAACGAGCCACCTGACGATCATCGGCGATGGCAACGACAGCGACGATGATGAACGACAACGACAGAAAACACGCTTTTGGTGTATGAATGCATGCCAGGGCCCCGCGCCCGGCCGATCCGCCGCCCTAAAACGCCCGCTTGCTTTTCTCCGCGTTTTGTATGTACCATACATAGTAGTAGTAAGTAGTTGTAGTTGCCGACAAAAGGAAAACGGGCATAGAGAGAGGACGAGAGATAGAAGAGTGAGGATAAAGACATTACAGAGCCGCACGCCGTTAGTTATGCCATGCCACGTAAACGTCGAGATAATAAAAAATGAAATCGTCACCCATAGATACCGCGTGAGCGCGACAGACCGGAGAGGGCGAGCCATGGGACTCAAACACCCACCCCACCACAACTCATCCAATATCACCGGCCAAAACCCGACCGACCCAAACCAACCCAGTCTAATAAAACCGTACCACACAAACAACCCAGAGCAGACAGACAGACAGACACGCCACGGGGTATCTTTCACCGCCCACCGCTACCGTCATCCCAAGCCCGAAAAGCCCCAACAAAAGCCAAAAATGTCAAAGAAAAGAGATAAAGCAGCAGATAGGGGATGGACGGAAGCAATCACCCCTCCCGAGGCCCCAGGCTCAGCACGCGCCGCAGCAGCGTCATTCTGGCGCCGCTCGCCCGCCGGAACTGCAGCACGGGGCAGAACTCGGCCAGACCGCCAGACTGCAGGCGCTTCTCCAGCTCGGCCTCCCAGCCGTACGGGTCCGCGTCCGCCATGTCGGGCGGCGACGACAAACACTGTGACAGCTGCTCGGCGTCGACCGAGACGTAGTCCGGGCTCGCGTCCGTGCTGGCGGTGGCCAGCGCGCCGTCGTCCTTGAGGAAGCCCGAGAAATCCGTCATGGCCATCGAGAAGCGCGTTGGCACGTCTGCTCCAACGTGGCCGGCGACTGGGAACGGGCTGGTGCTGCGGTGGGTGACGTCGTGCATGGGGCTGGCGACCGGTGTGGGGAGATCGCCGAAGCGGGTAAGCATGGGTGCCGTGCTTGAGGAGGTGCTGCGCGTGGTGCGGATGAACAACCGCCGTGCGGGGCCGTCCAGAGGGGTTTTGAGGGGACGGGGTCCCGATGCCCGCATCCTTGGGGGTGCAAATCGCCGGGCTGCTGCCGCCCGCCCTCGGCTCGCGGGGTATGGTGCATAAGCTTTTGCGGCCATGCCGGTCTTGCTGACACCGTTGCAGCTGAGGCTGCAGTTGCCAGCACCCGGGCCCGCGTTCCCCAAGATGGTAATCGAATACCGCTGACCCGGGTGCGGCTCCTCCCATTCTCCCGACGCGCATGGCGTCTGATAGTCAGTCTGGAGTGCGACGTGTTCGGCAGCCTTCGCGGGCTCCGATGGCGAGGCACTGACAAGGGAGGTTGTAACGGTGTCTTCAGGGACCGGTATGACCTGTAACCCCTATAACGGGTTGGTCTTGCGTCTGGGCTGGTCCGGGTCGCGACGGTGGACGTCAACATCGACCGGAGCTGAGGTGGCGCTCGAACTGTGGCCGCGTTTGCTACGGCCCATCCTACCCAGGCCGAGTTTGGCTCCCATCTTCTTCCAGCCGCTAGTGTGGGAGCTGGCGGCCTTCGGCAGGCCACCGGGAGAGCCAGTGAACCCCAGGTTGGAGAGCGGTGGGGTGGTGGGCGGTGTCATCGGCTCGTTTGAGGTCGGTGACGACGTGTTGGCGCTCTCGTCTGTGAAACCCGCCCGCTCTGCAGGGTCACTGGACGACGAGGTCGAGCTCTTGGGTTCGCTGGACCAAGGCATGTTGAGCAAAGGCAACAACCCTATCCTCGGTGACCGGCTGGACTCTTCGGAGCTTGATGACTGATCCTTCGGGATCCGCAGCCGTGATCGGGCTTGCTTCGGGTCGTACGATTCGCCCCGGGCGGACTCCTCCAACTGGGCCGAGACGGACGCCCGGAAGGGTCCCAGCACCGAATCGTTCATCAATTCGTAAACAATCCTCACGGCCTCGTCCAGCTCCGACGGGTCTGGAGGCTGGGGGGTGGCAGGCAGCGACAGAAGACGATCCCGGACGTGGGCTGGGAGGTTGACTTCGCGATGGCCGTAAGGTAATATGTAAGCGTTGATAATCTTCTGCCAAACGGCACACGCGCGCTCGCCGGCCTCTCCGTATCCGGCCGCCTGTTCCCTCACAAAATCAGAGTACGCCGTCCTATAGCGGTCAGCGTCCAATGTGAATTCGAGCGTCTCCAGGCAGTGGTTCTGAGACAGGAAAGCCGTGAATGCGCCGAGTGTGTAAGGTGGTGGCGCGGCGTTGCTGAGAATGTCCCTCAATGATGGGGGCGACTCTGGGTTCGAGCATGATGAGGCCGCGGGCATGAGAGCCAGGCTCTGAGGCCGCGACGGGATCATGGTTGGTTCACCGCCACTGTCCTCGACGACTGAGGAGGGCCGCGGCGCTGATTCCCTTAATGTCGGTCTCGTGTTCATCGGGGATGGTGAGTGCGCTCGAAGCTGTGCCCTTGGCATTCTTCCAGGCAGTGTGCCCCGGACCAGTTAAAAAAAGTCCAAGGAGGCCTCACCGCCGGCACAACAAACAGGATCTCGTGCAGACGAAAATGACCGAATCTTCCTTCTCTTCATTCCTTCCGATCCGACATTATTGGGGAGGGGGGGGGGGGGGGGGGGGGCGGGCACTGCTTGTGAAGGTCGTTTGAACGGACTGCAGCGTTCGCAAGGCCAATCTGCGTCGAAGTGCGCGCTGCCGCTCACTCCGCGCGATGCAAGCAGCCTCCGCGTTTGCCTGGCAGCAGGTACCGGTCACGGGCCAGCCAATTACAGCGGCAGGTCTCCGGACAAGTGCAGAATGGCTGCAGGGGAGAATCCAGAGGGTCTTCGGGCCAGGACCCGGTCGCCGCGCCGTCGGGAATCGTGTGTCAGGCGGTGGACGTGACGCAACGGCGACTGCGGGTTGCCGATGGTGGAGCGGAAGAGCGCGGACGAACGAGACGAGGCGAGAGGAGTCTAGAAGCCAACTAAAGCCGGAGCCTGTGATACCGGTCTGAAACAAGCGGCGGACATCCAACAACAACACGAGAGTCTGTAGTACGGCAGCACAGCAGACCCGGCTTGTCTGTCGAATTTGTGTCGAAGGGAGGTGACCGAGGATGCGGGTTCAAATGGGCGCCAGAGACAGCAGCCGGGCGCAAGTCAGTGTGTTCCCCAGGGCCGTCTGTCCCACCAAGCGCACAAAGAATCGGAGCGCGAAGCAGCTCTGAGGACCGGGGTGAGGCTGGGAAGGAAGCCAGGCGGGAAATGCCTGTCGCTGGCCGAATTACGCGACGAACCACACGCAGCCGGAATCAAAGAGGTCGGTCAAACAGTCGTACCGAGAGCGCCGAGCGGTGGCAGGGATGGCGAGAAGCGGCATCAATGTTGAAAGAGAAGGTCGACCCGAGCGTCCGGTAGAGCGGCGAAAGGGAGGAGCGGGAGGGTCGCGTGGGAGCACACTTCCACGGTTGTTATGGGGAGAAAGGGGATCAAAACGGAAAGCCAACAAAGGAAGGCATGCAGGCGGCTTGTCCTTTTAGTGTAGAGCGTTTGGGGAGGACAGCACGCCTTGGCCGGGGGGGAGGGAAGGGAAGGAGCCGGGGGTTGGGCATGAGCAAGGAGGGCACAAGCAGGGGTGCATGGGCAGGGGTGACCGGGATGGAAGGGGGCAGGGGTCTGGTCATGGTCGCGGTCGTGGTGGCATGGGCAGGCAGGAACCATCAGCGGACGAGAAACGGCGGGGCCGAAATTCGACCCAGCGTTTTCTTCGTTCTGGAGCTACACTCCATTAGGTACTGTAGCGGACTCTGGACGCAGGCCCACGGCTCCAGCGCCCAGTCCAACTCGCAGAGTACTGGACCTGAGGTATTGCCTCGTTACCTATCCCCGATCCATGCTCGAACCGCCCGCAGTTGCAACAATTTAGGGTCCTGGCAACGGGCCACGGGGCCATTGATGGCACGGAGCAAGGGCGCTTTGGGCGCGCCGATCCGGGAGGCTGGGCGGCGAGCATGCGCTAGTGACGAGACTTTGACGGTATCTAGTGTACGGAACGCACTATGCACGAACCCGCGACGACAAGCAATGGCGTTCGGGGTCTCACTATCATGCCATTCTACACTTAAGGTACGGAATACTCCGTCCCTAGTGTGGTGTGCCGGGCGACGAAAAGTGAATGAACCAGGTGAACGAGCCGCCGCCGGACGGGCAAACAGCTCCGAAGGTGGGGCGCACTGCCCTGGCCTTCGTGCCGCCGCAGCAGGCTTCTGGAAGCCTTCTGTGTGCCCGCCCAGTCATCGATTCCCAGCGGAAAGAGCGGAAATACTGCAACCCAGGACCCACCCACGATCGCACAGCGGCGTTGGATTGCTGCACGTGTCAGCCAAGCCCACGTTGGGTACTGTGTACGGAGTACTTGCAGTTACAATGCCCCCCTTGTTTGTTTGTTAGTTTGGTACTTACGGTGGGTCACAACAAGGGTTTGAAAGCCAATCAACAGTGGATTACAAAAACTGTACAGTACTTAATCTTCCATAGAAAAACAGAAGCGCAACAGGTCAATCTCAGTACCCCGTGTACCCCCCCCCCGATTCTCAATCACCTGCGCCAGCCGACTTGGCATGGAATGAACCAACCGCAACAGATATTCAGAGGGCACTGCATTCCACGCCTACAAAATAGCTTCGAACCTACAGAATGGGGCCTGTTTATAGCTGAACTGCCCACCTGGCTGATTTGGCTGATTTCGCTGATTTGGCTGCCCTGGCCGATCTTGAAGGATTTAATGGTTTTGATGGTGGTGATGCTTTTCTTGATGGTTTGGTGGAATGCAGTGCCAGAGCTAGGAACCGAACAGGTACGTAAAAACCTGGAAGGCCGATTTTTGGTTGGCTGCAAGGCCCTGTCAAAAAGTGGGGCGAAGAACCAAACTAACAAACAAACCAGGGTTGTACTGTACATTTTGCGATGGGTCTTGTGCCCACCAGGGAATTATCTGGACGTCCTGCAGCCGCTTCGCCGCGGCTTCGATGAAGAAACTCATCCGTTTGTCTGTCGAACGGCTCGTGCAGAGGTCCGCCTGGTGCAGAAAATGGCGTGGTCGTGGGATGAGAGGGGCGTTGCAGCACGCTGTGTACTGCGCACTCCAATTGTGTCGCTCAGGGTCCAGGTCGGGAGTGGAGAGCCTGCTGTCACCGCATCCCGGCCTGGCGAGAAAGCGGACCGCTGACGTCTTGATGATCCGGTCTACTCAACTGCACAATCCGAACTCTGAGCAGTCTTTTGCCGGCCTCGCAGGGTCAGATGAGTGCGCTTCGCGGAGGCTTGACCGCTTGGACCGTTGGGAGACAACCCCGAGAGTGAAAGCCAACAAGGATTGCACCCGCTGCCCTCCACCTTGCTGTGGCCAGGCCCTCCCAGAGCGCTTGCAGAACGACTCGTGCATCCGATCAAGACGGCTCTCAAAGCATTATTAATTGGACTACAAAGCCGGAACCCATGAATCGCTTGGCTGGAAATGCCAAGTGTATGATGATTAGAGATCGAATTGAGACAGCGAAGTTCTCGCTCCGTCTGAGCAAGTGTACAGATGTGGTGTACTGTACTTCAGTCTGGCGGGATAGTAAACATTGGTCACCATTTCTTCCTTCCCTTGTCACAGTTAAAACTCAGCAGTTCGCTCAGGCAGCGAGCGAGCTTCAAGGCACCAATAGGAGCGGCCCTTTGGGAAAGGCGGCTTGTCTTGTCCAACCAGCGTCGATGGGACGATGGGACGGAATCAGGTGGTTCAATCTGTGTTTTTCTTTCCATCATCATTCCACAAAACCTTCTCTCGCAGGGCACATCCCAACAAGAACGGTTTGCTGCGTCATACTCAGCTACACTACGGAGTATCCGTCATACCTAAACCCAAGAGGGTGGGGAGACTTTGCCACCCAGAATCGAAATTTCTCACAATGTCGCTTCCAGAGGTTCCAGAACGATGAAAAGACGATTCAAGGCCGGTCTAGTGTACACTAAGCGCCCGTGTTTCTTAACCCCAACTGGTTGGGTCACAGCCATCAGGGTCGCAAGTCGCCGGGTCGCAAGCAACGGACGGTGGAAAACTCGGATGACGTAGTGGAGATCAGACCTGACTTGCCCCTGATCGACCTTTCCGCTTTCGACGCGTAGTGAGGACGACGGCGGTGACCATCATTACATAGTGTACACTATGTAATGTGGACTCCTGAGAAGTTGTGCATTTGTCTGAGTTTAACTAAGGTAACCCTCTTTTCCGTTTCGCAGAAGGCCTGGACTGCCGTTTTTTGGTTGTTGCACTCGCCTGGGCCGTTTACACAGGGCGGCCGGAAATACACGAGGAAATAAGGAAGGTAGGTATCACCGTTCAGCCCAACCTTACACAGAAAAGTGAGCCACTCGGGCCTTTCCCGTAGGCAACTGCACTAGCGTTAGTGAGCGCTTTTCAGCTGAAAGAGCGCTGCCCGGGTTCAGCCCATGGCGACGTTGAGTCTCCGACCTCTACTCCGTCATCTATTTTTTTTTTTTTTTTCTCTTCAAAATGGAACAACCTGGAGCGCCACTAACGTTGCCCCAGGGAACTGCCTTGAAGGTAGGGAGGCTGATCAGCGTTGACTCGTATCTCCAGCGAAAATAGCAAGGCATTACCAGCAGCCGGGCAACTGGCGAGCCGCCTTCGGAGCGAAACCCGAGCCGCGGCACCTATCCCGGGTCTCGCACCATTTCGCGCAATATCAACACAAAGACAGGTGAGACCGTGTCTCATACCCTCGTCCTGAGAGGTGATTTCCTTTCCGACGGCACGCCATCAGATTATCACCAGCTTCTTTGTTTACCATGAAGCTCACCGATGTCGGTGAGTCTTCTGCCGATTGCGGCAGCCGTCACTATCCGTGCCTCCACCTTGACAGGTTTGTCAGCCCGTAACGCTTGGAGATTGGAAGCCTCGTGACTAGCCCCGCCGATTTTCATTCCTTTGCCTGGCCTAGAGGAAGAGTCATTGTGGCGGTGCCGTCAAGCTCATGGCAGTCAGGGCGATGGTCTTTTGCGCGCTTACTCACCGGGCAGGAGCCCGGCTACAAGTGTGTCGCTCTCAGCCGCAACCCAGGCGGGTGCGAAGACAACGCGTTTGTTTGTTCCTGTGCCACGCAAGTTGGGTTCATGAACAGAACCGGCTTCTCCGAATAAATTCTTGCCCGTGACAAGCCGATTCTCTGATCCATCAGCAGCATCCTTCACGCGTTGCCACACGTGGAGCGCATCCCCCAGCTTGTCGCTTGATCGGATCGGGCATCTGCGAAGAACATTCCATAAGCGAGGGAATCATCTGACTGAATGTTCCTGTTGGGCTGGTCTTTGCCCCGGCTGGCAAGGTGCCGCAATTGTGCAGCTTCCGCTATGGCAGCTGCCAGCGTGCGGCACAAACTGCAATGACAATCCCGGCATCCGAAAACGGAGGTCTTCTTTCGGCTGACTGCACTTGACTCCTCCGAACATCGTCTCATTTCCCGTCGGCTCACTTGTCAATTCCAGACTCCTTTCGCAGGGTTGTTGCATACCTTAAGATGTAAGGTACACAAACTCTGCAATAGATTAAAACGTAGGTAGGTACACAAATAAGTGTACGACGTGCACTATGGAAGTGGTACGATGCTTGGGCGAAGTGCGGCAAACTCTCAAGGTCACCATCCGAATCTGGCATGGCGGGAGAAGCAGAAGCTTCCACGGAATGCTTCTAGAAGCTTTCCGTGCCGGGCGCTTGCGTGCAAAGAACAGCGTGAACAGGGGAGCGGGAAGCTGTGTGTGGTTGCATCTTGTGCCGTGCATGCAGGTCGGTTTTCGGAGCAAGCAGCAGCAGCAGGTGTCAGCGGGGCGGACCCCAGCAACCGATGCAACCGTGTGGCAGGTTCCGCCTGTGCTGATGCGCTAGGTTGCAACTTCGAACGGAGATGCCGCGCCGAGCGACGGACAGGGAAAGAGGTGCGCCCTTCCACCTACCTTCCATCGAATTTTTCAAAAACGAGACGATTGGAGAGTCGCCAAGAGGAATCATGACAGCCACAGCAGGCGCAGCCCCGCCACTCGTCTCCAAATCCTTTTTTGTTCTGGCCTGCAAATTTCCGGTAGACGTTAAAGAGGTCCCGCCAAGACTAATTTCGGCCAATTGTCGGCAATGTTTTTACACTGTCAGTACGTCGCCAAGATCGCTACGGTGTTTGCACTATCGCCAAGGGTTAGTTCGCCAGGGGTACGGGGGGCGGCGCCAGCCCCCCGCTGGTTAGGATTTAGGTTAAGGTAGGATACGGACTGTAGTTAAGGTACGAGTTATCTTCGTTTTCTTTTTTTTTTTCGATTTGGTTGAGGTATCGTAAAGTTGTTGTTGTTGCGACTCTTACGATTTTGCATTGTTGATGTTCGAAGTTGTAGCGGCCCCGCTTACCCTTGGCGATTTGTAATTACTTGTACGCGGCAGTCTCCGAAATTAGTCTTGGCGGGACCTCTTTAACGACGACCAAATTTCCTGACAGGGATTGATGGCTGTCCTGGTAAAAGGCAAGGTCATCATCATGAACTTTGGAAACCGGGCAAGAATTGTTTGCATCCACATCCTCGGCGCCAATGGCGCCAGCACATGCGCTCGAGATGACTTGTCAACTCCAATGCCTGCCAACCCGGAAGTCTGGCGCGGTATCTGTACGCAGTAGGGAGTACAGAATACCACCTCGTTATTCACTAATGGCTGACGCGCTTTTATCCACTTCGCGCCACCGCCGAACGAGGCCAGTCGGCTGACAAAGCGATCCCGAAGTGATCCCACGCCTTCGTTGATCCATGTTGCTCAGCTCGCCAGCATCCTGCGGGTTGGCCTTGGGACCCGGCCGAGCTTCACCGCAAGACATCAGGTTCCTTGGCCACCGACCCCTCTCTTCACACGATGCTGTCTGGACTCCAAGCTATCGATGGAATTTTCCTTCCCGGGATGCTTGGCCAAGCGGCCCAAGCCTTGAGCCTCACCACACGTGGAACCACAGAGAGGCTAGCGACGGGCTTGTCGGTGGAGATGCAGACCCAGCCCCTGCCTTGCGTGCGCCGGAGCAGTTCCCTAGGTGCGGAGTATTCCGTGCCCGAGTTACACTATGCGCAATAGCGGGACTGTGACACAATATTGTCAAGCCAGGACCAATCAGGTATCGCCGCGCATTTCCGCGTCCGTTTACCTCGTTCCCAGAGTGTCAGTTCGGACGGTTTGCATTCGTGATCTGCGCTTCGCTGGAAGCAAACGGGAACATCTCCACCGCCGCACTCAGGGTCTCCTCTCTGTCAACGGAGCGGCCAAGCTGAATCTCTGCAACACTCCGCAAACAGTGGAACACTTGCAAATACCCGGGGAAGGCCTCGGTTCCCTTGTCTCGCTCCGTCACTGTGTACACTACTGTGTAATCAGAACGTAAACTCCACCAGTTCACTGCGATGAGCATGCTGGGTCCGTATATCTTCGAGTGCCGTCGAAGATCGCCGTGTCTCCTTGCCCAGAGGCTGGTGCCCGCCCGGGCAGTCAACCCGAGCGCACTGTGGTCTCGGGATACCCATTTTGTTGTTAGCCTGCTCCCATTCCATGGCAGCGCGCACGACTATGTAACCACGATAACGATAGTTAAATAAAGAAGACCAATCCACACGTGCGCAGGATCTTCGGGATTGGACACCCATCTCGTCGTCGGCGACGTTCCCTTCCGCTCGACGCTCATCACACTGAGCAACTCCCCCACCCCCAACGCGTGGTCTTTGTCTCAGATTGACGAACGCAGACGCAGTAGGTCGCCGATACCACCCCAAGCGGGCATAGCTAGTGACCACCGTTCCATGGTTCAGTGACTTTGTCAGCGCTACACGACACGACGGTGGGGCCGTCATGTCCGCTTGGCCAAGGCCCTTCCTTCACTAGCGTCCCACAGTACTCCGTACACTACACAGTACCCCATCCTTGTGGGGGCAAGATCATCGGAAGGGGGCCAGAGCACTGACCCGGGCCCGGGCTGCGTGGGGGAGCAGAGGGGATGGGGGAAGGGCCGGAAAGGGGAGGAGGTGGTTGGCGAACCAACCAACCAACATCCATCCCCCTGAGACTGGATGGGGTATTTCGGCGCTAACGATGAGAGCGGATGAATTGAGGTGGATGGAGTCGTCGCGCTATTGCTTCCTCGGCGAGAACCTCCTCCTGCTTCGGCTTCCTCCGAAAGGACGACAACGGAGGAGAGAGGTGTTGACGCTTACATATGTGACGATCGATACGCCAAGGGCAGGTCTGGGTGGCCTTGCTGGACCGGCTCTTGTTTTCCGAGCCTTCTCCTCCTCGTCGCAAACTGAGGGTTGCAGAAGACACAGTGGTTCCCGTGCACGCCACGACGTTGGAAGGCTGGGTCAAGGAAACCTCCCTCCACAGGATGGCGGGACGAGGGGAGCAATGGCACGTCAGCCGTCAGTCTGAACAAAGGACACCGGAGTTGGCGAGATGGCTTGCGTTGGGGCGTGGATTTCAGCTCCCTCCGTCCCATGGTCTAAGTACAGCGCTGTATGTTGATGTTCGAGCGCTAAATACGCGCGGCTGTGTCCGATTGCATGGCACTTGTTCGCATTTCGAACTGGTCATGGGCGTGGGTTTCCGTTCGGCGGCTGACTTGATGGCGCGCCTCCCCTTCCGAGGTGATGGACGTTCTCCTCGCATCGGGGATGCCGCTGCGGAGCGTCTTGCTGACTTGGCTCTCCCCCGTTGGATGCCGGCTGCTGAATGACTACACGACAACGCCCTCACGGACCACTAACGATGCAGTCTCGGCTGCGGAGAGGCGTTCGTTTGCGGCCTGCCATGTGAGTAAGGCATGTTGCATGTTCTCGGAGTGCCCGATGTGCTCTGTCGGCCGTGTAGTGCTTGCTGGCTCAAGAAACGCCCCCTTTTTACACTTTACGTCGGGCACGAACACGACGAAACATCAGGAGCAAAGGAGCGGAACTGGAGGGGGGAGCACCTCTGAACTCGTCTGGAGTAGGACGACGCGAGCCGCCCTCCCCTTCACATCCCGTTACCAGTAGAGAATAGTTTCTCAATCAACTCACCATCAAAGTTAGGAGGAAGTAGGCGTGCCAGGGCACCCAGCACCTCCCTGTGGTCCTTTCGAGCACGCTCTGCCTTGACTGATACGACAGTGGTATCTCCCTCCGCCCACGGCTTGACGACGTCCGTAGTATCGAATACACAATGACTCCACGTGCAAGACGCACAACACCACGCAAGTGTCGTGCTGCCCAGTCCTACACAGTAAAGAATACACCTCCACAACCCACCAGGCCCCTCCACGATCGACATTCTTCCGTGTCATGCCGTGTCATGCCCGTCCCATCTACCGCTCCACAGGCAGTGTGACCGCCACCGGTACCTGCCTCCATCCCCTACACTATGTCAGATGCCGATCTTGTCAGTCAGACCAGCTCTTCATCCGGCGACCGGCTGCGCCGATCTCCCGGGTCATCGCCGTCTACGCAGTAATTTGTTTTGCTGAGTGATGAACCGGGCCACTCCAACACCACTGCGGCGTCCTCACCTCCAGGCCCGGTTCCACTGATCGACTACATTGCGGCAGGCCACGTGAATCCCAAGACATCGCGGCGATTGGGAGCATGGCCACGTGCGATGACGTATACCAGATGGATGCGCATGCGAGGTTGGGGGCTCTTGAGTCGTGGCCGTGTGGAATTGGGAGATGGCGAGCCTCCAGCGTTTGCAGGGTGACGGTCTCAACCTGGAATCATGGCAAGACCCTTATGGTAGGCATGGATGGGGGGATACGTCACGCTGTCTGGGCGATACCTGATTGCTGTAATGGTCAGCGGATCATGGATGTCCGCAGACCATGAGTCGACGGCCAGGCCGGAGTGGACAGATCAGGAACTGGGTGGTGAAATCGGGCGCGCTGACTCGTGTCCGGCATCAGAACACTTCCGAACACCCACACCTGGATCGTACGTCACCCAGTCATTCATTGCCCTGGTTTCCCGGCAGCAGAAATCAAGCATTCAGTAAGGCAACTGTAGTGTCCCATTTGACCGCCGGGGGGAATGCCATGCGTCCCTAAAACGAGAATGAAGGCCCAAAAGGCACCAACGATGAGTCAACCATCCCAGCCAAATCTGTGGTGTGCTTCCAACGGTAGCAGTTCTTAGCCCAACAAAAAGTAAACTCGTACACTGGTTCGCCGCAAGGGGGTATCAACAAGCGCAGCCCGAATATGACATGCAAACAAACCCTCCAGGTCACCCACCCAATAACCGTGACGAACCTAAAGCCAATACACCAATCCCGATGAGAACCATGTCGGCTCATCTTCACTTCCGAAATCCACCGCCATCAGCCGCCCACAAGGGCATTCCAACTGAACCTTCCTCCCTCCAGAGATATCCCATCCGGTGATCCAGTAACCGGGACCATTCAGCTTGCCAGCCAGGAAGCCCCACATATGCCCAATGTGTTCCCCATCCAACTGAAGAGACACCAATAGAATAGGAAGCCGCCAAAAGCAAGCCGCCGTCTCAGAACGCCGATTCTTCACAGGCCGTTCGCTCTCCCCGTCTTTTTGCCTTGAACGCCAAGTCCGCTCTGAATGTGAACCCGCACCATGCCGCGCAAAACTCCGAGTTCCGTTGTAGAAAAACGCCGCCCGCCATAAATGCGAATGCGGTAATGGTTTGTTGTACAGGTCGTGGTGCCACGACATCATCGTCTCTCAGTCTGCTGCGCCATCTCAGTCTGTGAGGAAGGAAAATGTCAGGTATCGAGTTTCAAGTCTGCACGCCGCCCTTCGTGAGCTCGAAATCGGAGAGATGTGGGGTTTGGAGTTGTGAGATCTGAATGTGCGCAGGGGATGGGAAATTCGTCTTGTCAGCCTCGATCATCGCCTTCGGGAACCGGCTGCACGTCGCCCGTCGTGAGCTCGGAGCCCTGGGATACATGGTTTGAAATTTAGAGATTGAGTGTGCACAAGGTAGAGGAGCGTGATCTTTGCCCTCGGTAATCGTTCTCGGAAGCCGGCTGCACGTCGCCCATCGTGAGCTTGGAATCCGGAGATGCGGGGTTTGGAATTGAGAGGTGTGGATGTGTGGCAAGGTATTGGAAGGTCGTTATGGTCGCCCTCGGTCATCGTCTTCAGAAACCGGCTGCACGCTGCCCATCGTGAGCTTGGAATCCTGCGATGTGGGGTCTAGAGTTGAGAGCTGTGAATGTGCGTATCATCGCCCTCGGCCACCGCCCTCGGAAGCTGGCTACACGTCGCCCACCGTGAGCTTGGAATCCGGAGGTGCGGGGTTTAGAGCTGAGAGGTGTGAATGTGCGTATCATTGCCTTGGTCATGGCCTTTGGGAGCCGGCTGCACGTCGCCCATCGTGAGCTCGAAATTCCGAGGTCGACATCCTGAGATGCGGGGTCTGGAATTAAGAGGTGTGGATGCGTGGCATGGCATGGGAAGTCGTTATGGCCGCTCGCGGTCATCTTCTTTGGATGTGTGGCATGGTATGGGAAGGTCGTTATCATCGCCTTGGTCGTCGCCTTGGTCATCGCCTTCGGGAGCCGGTCGCACGTCGCCCATCGTGCGCTCGAAACCCTGAGATGCGGGGTTTGAAGTTGGAAGACGTGATGTGTGTCAAGGTATGGGAGCGTCGTTCTCGTCGCCCTGGGCTATCCCCTTTGGGAGCCGGCTGCACGTCGCCCGTCGTGAGCTCGAAACTCCGAGGTTGATATCCGAGATGCGGGTTTGGAGTTGAGAGATGTGATGTGTCTCAAGGTATGGGAGCGTCGTTATCATCGCTCTTGGGCTATCGTCGCCCTGTGTCATCGCCTTCGGGAACCGGTTGCACGTCGCCCATCGTGCGCTCGAAATCCTGAGATGCCAGGTTTGGAGTCGAGAGATGTAATGTGTGGCAAGGCGTGGGAGCGTTGTTAGAGGAACCCTTGGTTATCGTTGCCCTCGGTCATCGCCTTCGGGGGCCGGCTGCACGTCGCCCATCGTGAGCTCGAGGTCCTGTGATGCGGGGTCTGGAGTGGAGAGATGTGGATATGTGGCAAGGTATGGGAAGGTCGTTCTAATCGGCCTCGGTAGCCATCTCCTTGGTGTTCGACGAAATGGTCGGTTCGCGCTGCACGCCGCCCGCCGTGAGCTCGAGAAGTTGAGAAGAGAGGCTTGGGGTTGTCAGTGGACGCGTTGGCAAGGTATGTGAGGTCGTTATTGTCGCCTCGGTAGTCATCCCGGTGAGGTTCGACGAAATGGTAGCTTCTCGTAACACGCCGCCTGTCGTGAGCTCCAGAAGTTGAGAGAAGTGTGTGTCGCCAAGGTATAGGAGGTCGTCATCATCGCCCTCGGTGATCGTCTCGGTGATATTCGACGAAATGATCAGTTCCCGCTGCACGCTGCCCGTCGTGAGCTCGAGAAATTGAGAAGAGAGGAGGTTGGGGTTGTCGGATGTGAGTGTGTTGGCAAGGTATGTGAGGTCGTTATCGTCGCCCTCGGTCATCGGAAGCCGGCTGCACGTCGCCCATCGTGAGCTCGAAATCCTGAGAAGTGGGGTTTAGAGTTGAGAAATGTGGATGTGTGGCAAGGTATCGCATGGTCGTCATGATCGCGCTCGGTAGTCATCTCCATGATGTTGGTTGAAATGGTAGTCGGTTCCCGCTGCACGCGGCCCGTCGTGAGTTGGAGAAGGTGAGGTATGGTGGGAGATGTGAGATGCGGATGTGAATGTGTACAGCGCGTGGGCGTTCAATAAGATCGCCCTCAATTATCCCCGACACTCTCTGCCCGCGGAAGTTCCAAAGTGGAGAGAACGCAATCGATCATGGAGTCGAAATCTGAGTGGGAATGGGAAAGTTCAAGGCCGGGGCGAGGATGGCGTTATCTTCGCTCGATGGCTGTGTCGGAGTCATGAGGCGCGGGGTTGTGTCCTTCGGTATCTCTCTTCTCTGATGTGGGCGGGGATCGTTGTCGCGAGTTCAGACCGCCTTCTTTTCGTAGGATGGCAAGGAGGAATGTGTCGTCTCCCGCTCAGTACCCGTCAAGGCTGAATTCGCCCTTGAATCCCTCATTCAGCAGCATCGCCGCCAGTCGTCTCCGCTGCAGTGTCATTTCGCTCTCGGTGTAAGAGAACTTGGGGTTCAAGCCCAGGGCCATGCACATGGCATTCGTAATCGTGAAGACGCCGCAGTCCCAGCCATTGGTCTGGCGCGGGGCTTCATAATCGACACCGCGCCACTCTGCCTCCACAAACTGGTCCTCGAGAATGAAGCGCACCAGCTCAAGCAGCTTGGTCTTGACGCTCTCGTCGCCACTGCCGCCACGCATCGAGTCGATGTGAGAGACTGTCCTCTTCTCGGGACGGATCACAGCCAGGGTCCAGTGGGATTGGTCGCAGATGGGGATGAGAATTGTGTCGATGTTAAGAAGGTTTGCTTTGCGGACGCCGGCTCTCCGCAGAAGACGACCGCAGCCACCCGGCCCATGAGAGAGGAGGCGAGGCCAGAAGTAGGACGTAAAAGCGGCACACTTGGGCTCCTGGTCTGTCGCACCCTTCGCTCGGTTGACGTAGTCTGCAACGTGCAGGATCGAGCCAATGATGACGTTGTCGTTCAACCATGCAGTGGGCGGCAGCAGCTTCTCTTCGAAATCGCGCCTGGTAAGCGGCTGGCCTTCTAAGGTCTTGACCAGCTCGGCGGTGGGGTTCGCTCTGGCCGCATTTGCGACTCTGATGTTCCAGTCCTCGGAGAGAGCGGTGATGAGAGGTCGAGCAGGCTGTCTCAGCCCGGTAAGCGCAGCGAATTGCTCGGCTTCCGCCCTCCGCTGGGCTTCCTGCTCTCGACGACGTTCCTCTTCAATGCGACGACGTTCTTGCTCTTGTTGCAGGAATTTTTCGCGGAGAGCTTCTTCCTCTTCGCGCTTCCGCTTCTCCTCGATGCTGCGCCGAACGCCTGCCTCGAACTCTTCCCGGATTTGACGCTCAAGCAACAGCTCCTCGAGCTTCGTGGTGGAGATGGCCAAATCGTCCTCGTCTTCCGCAAAGAACTCTTCCAGAGTGCGGGGGGCGGGCTTCTTTTCGGCAGGTTTGGCAGGTTGCTCCTCCTCCTTGGGGCGCATCAGCGGATTGATACCGGGACTGGAGCTAGCAGAGCTGCTAGTGTCGTCCTCGAAAAGGTGGGCTGCACGCCGGCGAGGTTCGGGGGTTGAGGGAAGAGGAGGGAGCGGGATCCGCACCATGCGTCTTCGAGGGGGGAGGTTGACCGTCGTCTTCAGACGGTTCTGTTCGGCCGCCTCTGCCCGCTTCTCCAGGTCGTCATAGAGGCGGTTGAGGAAGCGGCCATACTTTCGGGAATAATGAGTGAGTCCCATCTCCCTGTCCTCTCTCTCTAATGCCCTCTCCTCAGGTTCTAGATCTTCAGGGCTGCCCTTTTCTTTGAAATGGATGGATGTGTCGTGCGGCTCCCGAACCGCCGTAACGGTTCTACTGGCCTCAAACACGCGGGCCGAGTGTTCGTCACGGAGCAGCTCTGCCTTGAGCTTCGCCTTGAGGATCCGATCTGCCTGCCGGGGGGTCATGATCCTGGCAGGGATATGCGCCGGTGGGATGAACTGGGATACCGGGCTTTTGAAGGCAAGCTTCCTCTTCTTTTCTGGAGTTGCGACGTATCTGGGCGAAGTCGGATGCCCCCACTCTTTCGACGGCTTGAGGATACCCTTCGGCTCTGGCACCAATCGGTAGTCGCCAGGATTGATCTGCTCCTCCCAGTCGCAGGGTCCAGGTTCCGGGAACTTGAAGTCGTAGAAAGGTTGGATATCGAGCTCATCCGCGGGAATATCCTCCATGACAGGCGGCTTGGGCTCCTCGGGAAAGAATCCAGGCATGTTCTCGGTCGGGTGTTCCTCCAACTCGACATAGCTTGGCACCATCTCTTGTTTGTGGATGGCATTAGCGTCCACAATCATCATGCAGATGGTCTCGAGTGTGGCCTTGTCGATCTTGCACACGCTGTCAAGCGAGCGGAGGAAGCACAGAAACTCGCCCAACATCCCCGTGTTTTGCCTGAACATGCTGGAGCCCAGTGGCAGGCGGCGCGGCGGCGTGGGGTAGGTCTTTTTCAGATCCTCAAACAGCTCGCGGTCGTATACAATCTGCATGAATTCGATGCCCAATCTGAGGCGCTCCTCATATTTCTTCAGGGTGTCGATCAGCTTTTCGGCTCTCTCCTCGTCGGACTCGTCTGGTAACACAGGTCCGTGTCTGAATTCCCGGAACATGTGAATGCCAATGCTGGCGGCGAGGTCCTGGCCGTCTTGGATCTGCATCTGGATGGCTGCAACAGATGGACCGCCGATGAGGTTGCCGGTCTGGATGCTGTCGAGTTGGGTCGCGAAGATCCTCGCGAGATGTTGGATCCGGTCGAGGCCGATGCGCTTGGTGGGGTCGTCGGTCCAGATAAGGCGGTCAAAGCCGACATCCCCGTCCTGGTTGGTCGGTGAAGTCGGCGCCCGGCGCTTCACTCTCTTGACAACGATGTTGTCATTGTCGGGAGCTTTTCGGCGAGTGTCCACGGTCTCGTAGGCATCGCCGCGGAATTGATGACGGAGCTTGCCGTAGAGGGTCGCGAGAGGGCTGCCCATTGTTGCGACAGCGCGGCCGATGATGCCGAATGTTCGCGCCCACATCGATCGGGCAGGTGCGGGGGCCTCTTCTTGGGGAGTTTCCGGAGCCCGAGAAGATTCCTCCTCCGCGGGGATGGGCTCCTCGGGGGCAGGCACGACTCGATCGACAGATTTGCCGTCGTCCTTTGAGCCCTGGTTTTGGGCTATCAGATCGACTTCGCAATCTTCAGCCGGGCGCTTTCCGTTTTTGTTGAGGAGGCCCTTGTAGACCTCGTGGTACTCGTTGTTACCGCAGATGCAGTGCCAACGGAGGTCGTCCTTCTTCTGGAGGACGCGCAGGTTCTTGGGTCCGGTGCCCACGACGTAGAAGCGGAGGTGGCCGGCTGCGGCCTCGGCTTCTTCTCTTGAGCTGTAAATGTTGGGCGGGCCGCACCAACAACCTCTCATGTGGTGGTCGTTGCGGATCGCAATCCACAACTCCCGAGCGAATCTCTCCTCGCCTTCCGCGTCGCGGCGTAGGCGGAAGTAGCGGGTCTCCTCCCCGGGGCTGGCGGGGGTCGGAGCGGGCAAGGTCGACGGTGTTACGTCGATAAATCTTGTGAGGTACCGTTGCCGGTACCTCACCGGCGTCGCGGGGGCTGGCGGCGCGGGAGCGGGCGGCGGGGAGGAGACGAACCGGGTCGGGGGGGCGAGAACGACCGGCGGAGGGAAGATGGGCGGCCGGGCGGCCGCGAGAGGGGCAGGAGGGGCGGGGAGAGCGGAAGCGGCGGGAGGGGCGGGCGGGGCGGGCGTCGCGGGAGGGGCGGGAGGGGCGAGGCGGATGGGGAGACGCGCCAACTGCGCAACAAGCGTTAGACTGCGGCGGTTGAAGTCGCTCTGGGGCTGTTTCAGCGAGGTAGGCACTCACAAGGTTGGCGCGGGTCGGTCTGCCGCTGCTTTGGCGGCGGCGACGGCGAGACACTCGGGCGGAATCGCCCAGGCAGGAATCGTCCGGCGCGATGCCGGAAGGTCTTCTCAGACCACGGCTATTGCGCGTGGTCCGCGGCGTTGGGGCTTGGGCAGGCATCGTCAGCGGTCGGTTCCTGCTTTGTTGTGGAAGAGAGAGAAAGAGGAAGAGTTTTCGCCTGCGAGTGGGAGAATTTATAGGGTTGGAACTGCCCCGCGAAACTCGCACCGCTTGCGCAAAGCCAATTCGCGGCGAGGGAAGGCGCGGCGCGGGGCAGCGAAGAGGGAAGGCGCGGCGCCGTGCGCTCCAGGCAGGTGCGACCACGACGGGCCAAAGATTGCAGGTGCGACGAGGCCATTGGCGCCTACCTCACAGCAAAGGGGCAACTTCCCAATTCTCGGACAAAGCAGTACACTTGAACTACTACGAAAACCGGCAGTGTGTTTCCCATCCGTCGCTCCTCACGACACATCTCAGAAGAGTGGAAGAAATGAAACGTCGAAAGGGTCTTTACCCGATGGACCAGATAGACACCAATAATTCAGACGTTCCTCCCGAAGTCAGCGGTCGGGCTTTCGCCGGTGGAAATCGCATCAGCTACGAGGGCCGCAGGTGGGTTTCTATTTAATTTTTTTTCTCGAGACGATCGCGGGAGGGACCGAAGTCGCGGTCAGTCGTTCGGCTAGCGGGTTCGGTGGGGCACACGATCGCGATCGCATCGTTTATCGTTAGCGTCGCCGTGGCAGCTCGCGGGGGTTCACGGTAGGTCTTAAGCTATGGTGTTTATGGGCGCCCGCGCGGGCGCTGCGAATCGCGATGGAAGAACGAACGATGCGGCCCCGCAGTCGCGATGGCAATTGAAGTGGTGTTGCGGCTCTGCAGCTTGGAGCTTGGACATTCCAACCCTGCGTCAGGGCGCCACTCGCTTAATGCACCCTGTGGGCTGAGGACCCCTGCCAACTTGATCTCCTGTGGGAACGATCCGATTCGTTGTGGGGACCACCCTTCCAACGTCACTCGTTCTCCTTGCCAGCGACCGCATGCTGGACATGTTATTGTGTCGTCGGGTAGCACAATAAGGAGGAGTTTTTGGTGGGCTGGTTCAGTTTATTTAAAAGAAGCCCCGTTCTGTCTCATTTTCGCCCGGGCTGGGGAGATTTGCGGAACAGCGCGTTGCCAAATCAAGGATTATTGAGAAACCTGGAAAAATGCTACCCATAAGCTCTGCGCACTCTATACGGAATATAGAAGGGGCAGACTGAAAAGAGAGAGGAGAAGTTTGACATCCCCTAAAGGAGGAGCAATCCGTAGAGTCATTACGAACGCCAAGGAAGCCGTCAGTAAAACGACAGCAACAAAGGTGGATGTGAAAGGTGCAGCGAATTAGGATTTCGACGCCGAACACGAGATCGCCACCAAAATCACTCCCATTTTATGCAATGTCTTTTTAGAACCTAGAGCGGCATTGGCATCCGGTATGCTCGCGAACTACTTTGAGCTTCGAGTTTGGAGTGTGGCTGATGGTAGAAGGGTCCCGCCGGAGCGCGCTGGACTCCGCGCTGGACTTGTCTACCGCCTAGGCAGCTTAATTCCAGGCAGCCTTTGTGACACTGAAGTCAACGGTATCACACATCGCATAGCAACAGCAGGGGACGCCGCACCCAGCAGCGGGAATAGAGCCGTTTCCAACGGTTGGTATCTGTGCGCATTTGCAATCACATCGTTAAGTCACCCAGTCTTGGCTCCCATCTTGCCCTTCAACCAGGAGATACTCTTCCTGACACTGTCGCCGACCTTCTCGTTGTTCTCCCTCGCCTTCTCCAGCCCTCCCATGCGCAAGCCGCCGGGCAGCATCCACCACATCAGCAAGATGAACAGCAAGATGGCCAGCACGATCGGCTGCAGCACCTCGACGCCCTTGCTCTGGGCGATCGCGCCGACCGCGAACGGAAACAGCGCGGCGCCGCCGCCTCCAAAGGCCGCGGCAAAGCCGATGGCCGACACGTGGTAGTCGCTCGGCAGCAGCTTCGTGGCCGCGACGATGGCGGCCGGGAACAGCGGGCCCAGGAAGAAGCCCAGGAAGGCGACGAAGGTGGCGGAGGCGGCAAAGTTGGGCACCAGCCAGTACAGCAGCTGGAGGGCGACCGACAGCAGCAGGTAGGCGGTGATGGCGAGCTTCTCGCCGATGCGGCCCGTCACGAAGCCCAGCACGACGCGGCCGACGGTCAGGCCCAGCCAGAAGAAGGTGACGGTCAGGCCGGCGACGAAGGGGTCGGCGTGGCGCACGCGCAGCATGAAGGTCACGATCCAGCCGCCCAGCGAGACCTCGACGCCGACGTAGCCCAGCAGGAACAGCGCGACGAGCCAGGTGACGGGCGAGCGCAGCACGGTGCGCGTGGTGGTGCGCTGGCCGCCGCTGCTGGCCTGGTGCATGGCGCGGTGCGCGCTGGCGTCGGCGCGCCAGAAGGAGGGCACCAGCAGGAACAGGGCGAGGCCGTCGAGGCCGATCATGAGGTAGTAGAAGGCGTACCACGGCAGGCCGCCGCGGGTGACCATGGCGGTGGCGATGAGCGGGCCGATGGTGGCGCCGAGCCCGTAGGCGCCGTGCAGGAAGCCCAGCAGCTCGTTGGCGCGCTGCATATTGCCGACCCACGCGTTCCAGGCCGAGTCCTCGATGCCGTTGCCGAAGCCGATGAAGAGCAGCACGACGGGTATCGCCGGGTACGGCGGGTGGGAGATCAACGGGATCATGCCGACCAAGCGGCAGAGGGGGCCCAGCACGGCGACACCACGCTGCCCCAAGTAGTGGTGGATCAAGTTGTTGAGCAGGGCAGCGAGAAGGTAGCCGACGAAGGGGGAAAGGAAGACGAGCGATACAACGGTGTAGGTGATGCTGTAGTATGATTCAATCTAGGAGGGCGGGGGTCAGCTGGGTTGGCCCTTTCGGCTGATGATGCGAGCGAGCTGAGCGTACGTATGGAAGGAGGGCCTGTCCAGAAGAGTTAGCCACGGTGTCAGTGGGGGCTTGTGAGGTAGGCGGGAAGCAAACGTACGCCGAGCGCACCGTCTGTCATGCCCATCAATATAAAGGAGTAGTTGGATGAGAGGAAGCGGAAGACGTTCACGGTTGACTCGTTCCAACGCTGGAGCTCGAGGGCGGCCGGAGGTGAGGGCAGCCCCGACTCCTCCTCGGTGGCATCTGGAGCGCTCCCAACCTTCTCCGGATCCTCGATGCGGCCGGCCGTGACATTGCCTGAGCCCATAGCGGCCGCCATGGTGAAGTGATGAAAGACGAGTCGGTGTTGGACTTGAAAATGCGTCCATCCACGGCTCTGGGGTTAAACGTCTAACTCAGTATACCAATCCTCAGCCCGACGGACAGCCTGCCTTATATGCGGTTTGAGTCCGCAGGCCCGTCTGGCGGGCCTTCCCAGTTGAAGAGTCTCCGACTTCGTTTACGAGGCGCATGCACAGGGCGCAATGATTGCTCATCCAGATGCCCTGGCGGCCGAGTGCTCCCCAAGCGGTCAACGGAGGTACCCCCCAGGTCAGCAAAGATCCGAAGAAAAAGCGCAAGGCGCGGCGGGGAGCAGCCCAAAAAGGCGTGGACATGTTGGAGAGGCCAGGCCGCAGTCTGCATTCTTCCATCATGCTGTCGTGGGGGGCCGTTCGACGTTGGGGTGGGTCGCTCGTTATTCCCGGAGACGACAACGCCAAGGAGTGACTGCCAGCGGGCAACTCCTGTGGGTGGCCGTCATTGAGTTGATTGATTGGACTCTTGGCGGCATCTTGCCCGCGCCGAGGTTCAGCCGTGCGGGCCGGGCCCGCCGTCTTCATGAACGGCAGCTCCGCAAGTGCTCTGCAGCCCGCACACACTTGGTGGTCTCGGCAGCTGTCGCCAGGAAGCACATGACCAGTTTCAATTTTTCGTCAACCATCATTGTGTTGCACTTGTGCACTTTCATCGGTATCAAACACGGCTGAATATAACGTCAGTGTATGCAGCTTAGCCGAAGTTTTGGCGGTCGGACCGATTCTCCCCGTACAGCGCTGGATCGCCTTTGCAACAGGCCGCCGTGTTTTTGGAACGTTGAAGGAGGTCCTCAAATCACTGCCCGGCAATTGGCGTCTCGAATTGGAAACTCCGCCCTTCACCGCTCTACCCTGCTCCGCTGCCGCTAGCATCTGACAGCTCGATGCTTCGGTCCCTCCTCGCCTTCGACAATCCCAAACCTTACCCAAGTGATGCTCAAGATGAAGCAAGTGGCACCTGAGTCCCGAAAGGGCGTGGACATGAGCGAAGCACACTCATCTATCTCGTGGGAGAAAGGGCAACCCGTAGCGGGTTCCATGAGCCTACTACACAGATACACCCAGAGGCGCCTTGCGTCGCAAGCGAGTTGTCCTTCGCGTTCATGAACACAACGAGATGAGCCACAGATGGCCTCCCCGGTGGCCCCGCAGTGCATTCGCATTGCCACTGCGGATTGCAGGTGCAACGTCCCGTCCCCTTGCCGACGGCCACCTTGCGAGTTGGCCGGGACTCGTCGGTGCCCACCAACTGTCATGATGCGTAGCGAGGCTCCGAAGTTGCTGAAGCACGTGAAACTGCCTCATTGCCCGAGTCACTGTGCAGGAGGATAGCTCAAGCGTACGGGCCGAGCTAGCAGCACCGAGATCACAATGGCCACCAAGATGGGACCGCTCCTGAAGGCCCCCCTCCCTCCTTGCCCGCCAACCTTCTAATGGTTCTGTTGTTCAGCCCTGGCAGATGTTTCGACAGACAGCCTGAGGAAAGAGCAGAAACAACACCTTCGCGGCCGAGTTTCGCGACCGGCTGTGGCCTCAAGGTCACATAGAGTTGGGATTCTCCCCCGCTGGGCTTCCTCAAGATTCGCATCGCTTGAGAAGTGCGACTTGCCGTGCAAGAAGGTCGGAACAAAAGTGACGTGACGCTTGGAGAACTCGGACCTTCGCAGGCCATGGCAAATATTGCATTTTCACTGTGTGACAATAAACGTTGTCGTCGCACTTGTAGTTCCCTTTCGTCTTATAATATATAGTTGAAGTATAGAAATCGCCTACTTGGATCGGACAATTCAGGGTCAGCACATAACCCTAACCCCGGTGATGCCACAGTGCGGCCTCGCTCACTGAGAGGTCGAATCCAGACGGACAACACCTACAAAATAGAGGCAGTCTCTCCTGAAGTTTACTTTGCCTTCCAAAAGCAGCAGTACTTTTCACTCTCACGGCCTCATACATCGATCATCCAGCTTCAAGGAGGAGGGGAAGGAACCCAGTTTGAAAGGATGGAGAAAAAAGCCAAAGGCGCCCCTTCGGGCGCCGACGACAGTGCGGCAGCCGCCATGAACAACAAAACGAAAACGAAGTCATCCACAGCCCAAGACGACCAAGTCATGGCGGTGCGCCCCCCTCCCCGTTTACCACCACCACCTTGCCACTTCTTGCTCCTGTAAACAGATCACGTTAATCCATTCTCCCCTTCCCCCCCTTTTTCCTCCTCACCCAACTTTCTACTTCTCACTCACAGATCCCCACTCCCCACCCTCCCCCCCCCCCCTCTTCCCTTCCCTACCCTTTGCTCACGCGCGTCATGGCCCACCCAGACCAACAACAGCAGCATCGTGTCCAAGCGCAGCGTCGAGATGCTGTACCATTCCGCCGGCACCGGCGCCGGCGCCGACGCCGAGCCGTCCTTCTTCCGCTACTTTGTCCGCCGGCCGCAGCGCCGCGCCCCGCTCATCAACCGCGGCTACTGGCTGCGCCTGCGGGTGGTGGACGTGCTGGTGCGGGACTTCTTGAGGGGCGGCGTCGGTGGTGGTGTCGGCGGCGGCGGGGAAAGGGGGAGGCGCAGGCGGGTGGTGGTTAATTTGGGCTGTGGCAGGTCAGTTCTTTTCTTATACTTTACTTGTCGGCCTTCTTTTTTGCCTTTTTTTTTTCTCTTTATTTTTTCTCTCATTTCCCCCCCTCTTTTTGAGGCATTGCATTGAGTCGGGATGAAAGGAGATGGGATGGGAGGAGATACAATTGAGGTGCTGATGCTGAACTGGAAGGAGGAGTGTAGCGATGTCCTCCCGTGGCAGTGTCTCACCCGTTACCCTGGGGACTGCGAGAATGTCGTGTTCGTGGATGTGGATTTCCCGGACCTGATGGAAAGGAAGAGGCAGACGGTGCTGGGCACGCCCGAACTGTTGCGAGCGTTTACAGGGGTCCGCGCCCCAGAAACGGTGGTTAAACCCGTGGTCTTTGAGAGCGATCAGTACGTCCAGATCGGGTGCGATCTGAGGGATCTCAAGACGCTGCAGCAGGGGCTGGCCGCGGCCATTGGGGACCTTGCTGAGTGCGAGTTCATCTTCGTCGCCGAGGTGTCGATTACCTATATGGACACAGACGGGGCCGACGAGGTCATCCGCTGGGCTTCGTCTGTTGGGAGAAAGGGTGAGTACCGGTATTCTCTCCTTGGAGATGGCAGCTCGTGTGTGATGGGCTGATCATGGCTTCAGCCGAATTTGTCCTCCTGGAGCAGATCCTCCCTGACGGCGAGGACCACCCGTTCGCCTCAACCATGATGAACCACTTCCGGAAGCTTAACACGCCATTAAAATCCGTCCACAACTACCCCACCGTGTCCGACCAGCACGCCCGCTTCTCCTCCCTCGGCTGGGACTCAGTTAGGGTCTGGACGCTTTGGCAGGCATGGGCCGACGAGACCTTCCTCTCTGCTTCCGACCGCCGCCGACTGGACGACGTCGAGCCGTTCGACGAGTGGGAGGAGTTTGCCCTCTTTGCCAGCCACTACTGCGTGGTCCATGCTCGGGTCGGAAGCAACGCGGCCGCGGCACCGGCGCCGCCTGTGCCCTCGAGTACCGAAATCCCCGTTCAGCCCGCTATCCTGCAGTTTGACCCGTGCCAGGGGCAGAGGGGCCAGCGGCGCTTTGCAGCCGCAATGCAAATCTCGCGAGACGGGGCGCAGATGTCGCTGTTGAACGTTCTGGGGTTGGGGACAAAAGGCAGGCTGCAGTCGTGTGACGTTTTCACACTGGGCGCTTCCGCGAGTGATGAGCCACTCACGTTTCGCGCAGGGGGCCCGACGAGCAGGATGTGCCACTCCTTAACAGACCTAGGAGATAGCGGCGCATTGCTGGCGGGAGGGCGCGGTTCTCCGGACAGTCCTCTCCGGGATTGCTGGATTTTCCATAAGAGCCAGGGTCTCTGGAGGCGCACGCACGATCTCCCTATCCCGTTGTACAGGCATTCAGTTACGGCGCTGGGAGAGACAGGTTTGGCGTTGCTTGTTGGAGGCCGGAGCGAGATTGGCTCGTTTGCTGGCGCTCTCCTGTACCATCCTGAGCGGGGCTGGGTAAACTGCGAGGTGGTCGGTGACAGACCGGCTGCTGTTTACGGGGCAGTACTCGCTTGCGGGAGAAGTACGGGGGAAACCAGTTTTAGTGGGATTTATGCTGGCGGTCTAGAAGATGGTCTTATTTCCGACCAGATTCTGTCCTGGGAGGTGAAGCTGTCAGATGCTAAGGTATGCCGATGCTTGGACCGGTAGAGGCTCCGGGACTGACCACTGCGCAGAAACCGACAGTCAGGTTCAGCAAGCTGCCCCTCCCCGGGGCGTTGGAAGAGGCCTCATTTCGGCGGTTGTTGGCGAGGTTCGGTGCAACGTGCCTTCGGCATGGCGATGAATTCCTGATCTTGGGCGGCGTAGCCAAAGACCATCTCCTAAGCCACCAGGATGAGGCGCTGTTCTGCTCCTTGACATCAAGCGGGCTGGAGATCTCTCGGCGGCTACGACCCGACAGCGCCCAGCATGTGGGTTCCGTTCCCCGCCCACTATTTGTTGGACATTCGGTAGTCTTGAGGCCAAACGGCGACGTCGTCGTGCTCGGCGGTGGCGCGGTGTGCTTCTCCATGGGTACCTTCTGGAATAGCGGTGTATACACTCTGCGCGTCCCTGGGACTGGAGATTGTGGCCTAGAGGTATCACCAGCTGCTTCCCGCTGGGCGCACGAAAAGACCATCGACATCGTCCCGAGCCAACCGGGTCCTCCAGTGGTATTGAACCCTCTGGACGGGGCTAGTGGACCAACCATCACGCCCATTCCGCGCCTGAAGCTGGAAACGGCAGACGACTTCCACGACGTTGTCCGTGCGGGACGCCCAGTAGTCCTGGTGGGTCTAGATCTAGGCAACTGCATCTCCGCGTGGACAATGGACTACCTCGTCGAGAAGGTTGGGGCGGACCGCAAGGTAAGATTAAGTTGTCACAGCTGGCGGCGGCGTCGCGAGAAGTTATGCTAACAAGAAGCAGGTCGTCATCCACGAGGCCGCAACCCAGGCCATGGATTTTACAACCAAGAATTTCCGCTATGTTACAACCGAGTTTGGTGATTTTGCTCGGCGAGTTGGGCATGGTGACAGGCTCTACTTGAGGGCGTTGTCACACGAGAAGCCAACCGAGAAGCCGGCAGTATTGGCAGACGACTTCCCGGGACTGGCGGCCGATTTCAGGCTTCCTGCGCAGCTGGATTTGGTTGCGGAGAACCACTTCAGTTCTGTGCTAAGGCTGTCTGGACCCGTGAACATGTGGCTGCACTACGACGTGAGTTTCGAATGGAATCACTCCCGTCGTGCTCCTGGCTGCCTACCACCGCGGCCCTGTGCTTGCTTGTTACTTTCCCATAATCCTTTTCTACCGCTTTTTTCCATCTCCTTTTTATTCCGCCTGGCGCTGACGATGACGCGCAGGTTATGGCAAACGTCTACTGCCAAATCGGCGGATCGAAACGGCTGATCCTCTTCCCACCTTCGGACGTCGAACATCTTTCCTTCTCGCCGGGCGCGTCTAGCTCCAGCATCGACGTCTTCAGCTCCCTGGGTTCGCCCGAGCTGGCGCACACTCGGCCTCACGAGGCTCTGCTGTCGCCCGGAGACGTGCTGTTCCTCCCTCCCCTATGGCTGCACACAGCGACGCCGACTTCGGCCCAGAGCATCGCGGTCAATGTCTTCTTCAGGGATCTCGACGGCGGGCATTATGCATCTGGACGGGATGTGTATGGCAACCGCGATCTCGGCGCTTATGAGAAGGGGAGGCAGGACGTTGCCCGCATCGTGAAGTACTTCGAGAAGCTGCCGACGGAGGCGAGGGAGTTCTACCTCCTCCGGCTAGCAGATGAACTGCGCAGAAGGGCGCGGGGATGAGACATGCAGTTTTGCGTCACCGAGGACCGACGGCCGACGCCTTTTGCCATTCGTAACACCGCAAGTCCCTCCGTTATGTGGCCCCGAAAAGGCTTCTCGGTGGTCTTGGGGTGCGGTGCTGCCGCCTTTGAAGGTCATCTTGGACCTGAAATTGAAGACCAATGAGGCTCGCCCTGGGAAGCCTCCATGATGCTCCGCCTGGTACGTACCTGATCTGCGAGATCCGCCAGTGCCACAGATCTCGGAGGCGCCCAATGGGAAGCGGGCGCACAGCAGCGAGTCGGCAAGGCACATGTTTCAAGGGACCACCCCGACAGGCTCGCCAAGGCGGCCCAGCATGGCGGCAGCGTCACCAACCGCAAACAGCAAAAATAGCCAGGAAAAGCTCCGTGACAGCAAGATAAAAGGAAAAAAAGAAAGGAGAAACGAAAACCTTAGCTGGCGCGACGTGTGCTGGTCGTGTTGGTTACCTTACCTTACCTGTACTGTACACGTACACCCTTGCACTGCGTACTAGTAGATACCTTAGGTAGGACCATTGCACCGTGACGCAGCGGATTCTCCCTGAAAAGAACATTCCGGTTGACGTGACCCGGAGCCAAGCTGATAAGCGTGGGCCTTGTCCAGGGACTAAACCCAGGCAGCGCCCTCGCCGGTCGTCGTTAAAGAGGTCCCGCCAAGACTAATTTCGGAGACTGCCGCATACAAGTAATTACAAATCGCCAAAGGTGAGCGGGGCCGCCACAACTTCGAACATCAACAATGCAAAATCGCAAGACTCGCAACAACAATAACTTTACGATACTTCAACCAAATCGAAAAAAAAGAAAACGAGGATAACCCGTACCCTAACCATAGCCTATATCATAACCTTAACCTAAATCCTAACCAGTGGGGGGCTAGCGCTACCCCCGTACCCCCGGCGAACTAAACCTTGGCGATAGTGCAAACCCCGTAGCGATCTTGGCGACGTATTGACGGTGTAAAAACATTGCCGACAATTGGCCGAAATTAGTCTTGGCGGGACCTCTTTAACGTCTACCCCCTCGCCAGCACCCTCGCGATGAGGCCCGTGCATTTGCCGCCGCCCCGTGTCCCTGGCCGGGATTTGTCGGACCAATTTTTTTTTCACGGTCGCATTCTCCGAGCCTGGGGGCCACCTTTGCTACCTACCTCTTTTTTCCCAAGCGGCTCGTTGCCAACCACACCGAAAACCTCCCATCAGATTCAATTGACTGCGTCTCTTGACCCTCGCGAACCCCCGAGTCGTCAGGGACCACCGGAACCACTCCACTCAGTTCTTTTTCGTCCTCTAATCTTCGCACACATACATAATGGCCAGCTCCGCGACAGAAGCCGGCAAGGTTGAGCTTGCCGCTCCCAAGGCCCAGCTCAGCGGCCTTCAGCTCTACTCCCGGTTCGCCCTCGCCGGTGCCGTCTGCTGCTCCGTCACCCACGGCGCCCTGACGCCCGTTGACGTGTAGGTGCCCTTGCGATGCAATGCGCTGTCGCGCCCTGCCTCGCGCCGTGCCTCGCGCCCTGCCGCGCCATGCCGCGACACGCCGCGACACGGGCCGGGAATGGGGGATGGCGACAAGTTAGGGAGCCGGTGGTCCATCGCTAACACGCGTCGGCTTCGCACAGCGTCAAGACCCGCATCCAACTCGACCCCGTCACCTACAACAATGGCATGATCGGCGGCTTCAAGAAGGTCGTCCAGAACGAGGGCGCTGCCGCCCTGCTCACCGGTGTCGGTCCCACCTTCGCCGGCTACTTCCTCCAGGGCGCCTTCAAGTTCGGTGGCTATGAGTTCTTCAAGCAGCAGTCCATCAACCTCCTCGGCTACGAGACTGCATCCAACTACCGGACCGGTGTCTACCTCGCCTCGTCCGCCGCCGCCGAGTTCTTCGCCGATATCGCACTCTGCCCTCTGGAGGCCACCCGTATCCGTCTCGTCTCGGAACCGACCTATGCCAGCGGCCTTATCAGCGGCTTCGGCAAGATGCTGACGACTGAGGGTGTCGGCGCTTTCTACGCCGGTTTCGGCCCCATCCTCTTCAAGCAGTGAGTTTGAGCACGGGCTTCCTTTCTTCATCTACATCGATGTGTACCGCTCGCTCACACGTGCCTAGGATCCCGTACACCATGGCCAAGTTCGTCGTCTACGAAAAGGTCGCCGAGGCCATCTACCGCGTCTTCCCCAAGAAGAACATGTCGGACGGTCTCCAGACCACCGTCAACCTGGGCAGCGGTCTTGCCGCTGGTTTCGCTGCCGCCATTGTTTCTCAGCCCGCCGACACCATGCTCAGCAAGATCAACAAGACCAAGGGTCTCCCCGGCGAGAGCACTACCTCCCGTCTGATCAAGATCGCCAAGGAACTGGGCTTCAAGGGCTCCTACACCGGCATCGGTGCCCGTCTCTTCATGGTCGGCAGTCTGACTGCCTTCCAGTTTGCCATCTACGGCGACCTCAAGAAGGTAAGCGAGCATCGGCACCCTTTGCCTTGTCTCGGGAGCTCTGCTGCTCCATCCCAGACACCGACTCCTGTATCCGAAAATTCTTAAATCCAGGAACTGCATGGCTAACTCTTTACGCTGCAGATGCTTGGTGCCACCGGTGGCGTGGAGATCAGCAAATAAACGCCGTCACGGACTGGTTGCTCCGTGTAGATGGTGCGGACGGGGTCGGGGGTTTGATCTGAAGCGGTTGTGGGGGTGTAATGGTGGACTGGACAGAGCTGGAGGACGACACATTTTGCGAGCCCTTTTTGGCTTGCTCGCCTGAGACAACAAAACGACACGGCGGAAGCATCTCGGGACATGTTGCCGGGGAAAAATGATCCTTTTCTTTTGTCTGCGAACTCTGGGGCGGGATTTGGTTCTGTTTTCGTCTTGGGCGACACATGCTTCTCACACACATACTAGAGCATAGAGCGCTTGGGCAAAAGCGCGCGTCCTGCCAGAAGGGTTGGCTGTATAATAGTCCAAGATTCCTCCTGATAGAGAGCAAGTTGCTGCTGCGGCTGGTTGTGGGATGCATGGTCAGAATTACAGCGATGCTTCGCATCCATGATACGTTAGAACGCTTCGATGCCTCTAAATACATGCCAACCGACAAAAGGCCTTTCTAGCTTTGGAACCCGATGAGCAAGAAACACAGAGTTTAGACGCTCATCCATGCAACCCCAACACGAATACAGCTTCTAGAATGCCCTCGCCCCAGCCGGCCCCCCAATCTAATTACACCACGATCCCCCTCTGCGCCCACCCGTTCCGGCCCTTCCAAGCCCACAGGACCAGCCCGCAAGCGATCCACACACTGGCCGCCATCCCCCAGAAGGCCGGCGCGTAGCACGCCTGGCCATAGCACAGATTACCCTGTTCTCCTTCTCCTTGACCACCACCACCACCCCCTCCGTTCCCATTCCCATCCCCATTCCCATTCCCGTTCCCAGCCGCGGCCTGGTACACGGCCGAGTAGACGGCGCCCCACAGCGCGGCGCCCAGGGCGGGGAACATGGCCACGATGCCCCAGTTGGTCGCGAAGTTCTCGACGCCCCAGATGACGGTGATGATGATGGGCGCCAGGCTGAAGACGGCGCCGTAGCCGGCGCCGACGAGCGCCGAGACCACCCACAGCCGCCCGCCGTGCGCCTGCGCGAAACCCGACGCCAGCAGCGCCAGGCCTAGCGAGAGCAGCAGGGCGAAGAAAAGGAGGAAGGCCACGCGGGAGATGGGTCGGAGGGCCAGCTTGCTGTCGTTGTTGCTGTTGTTGTTATTGTTGTTGCTGCGGGTGGTGGTGATTTGGACGTGGCGGGCTTTGGGGCTCGGCGCGAGCAGGTCGGTCAGCGTGCCGGTGAGCAGGCGGACGGCGGTGCTGGTTATGCCGATGATGGAGACGTGCGTGGCGGCCAGGGTGGGCTTGTCGGCGAGGTGGAGCGTGGGCGGGTACAGGGTCTTGATGACGGTGCCCACGTTGTTGATGAAGGCCTCGCCGGGGCCGATCATCAGGACGAAGCCGAGCGCGAAGCACCACATGGTGTGGTCGGCGAGGAAGCGCCGGGTTTCGGCGTTCAGCACCCACTGCTTCTTCAGCCGGGCCTCTTCCTCCTCGGGGTCCTTGATGCCCGCGTCCTCCATCTCGTCGAAGGGGTCGCTCCGCTCCACCGTGCCGTACCCGTTTTCGGACCTGCCGGGAGTGAACATCGCGCTGCCGTCCAAGATGCCGCTCCGCTCCAGCTCCTCGACCGCCTCCTCGATCAAGTCCTTCTCGTTCACGATAGTGAGCCCAAACGCGCCAATCACGCCGACCACGACCAGCAGCACCGCCAAGAAAACGAAGAAGCGGAACACATCGACCTCCCCCTCCTCGCCGCCCGGCACCGCAAACAGCCGGCTGCCCACCTGGCTCAACCACATGCCGCTCAGCCCGAACGCAGCAATGGGACCGGCCACGGCCAGGCCCCTGTGCTTCCCCCTCCCGAAATTCTTCGCGCACGTCGCCACGGCGCTCATGTACATGGAGCACGTGCCGACGCCGATGGCCAGGAACGCCAGCACCATCAGCACATACCACCCCTGGGCCGCCGGGCCCAATCCTCCTCCTCCTCCTCCTCCTCCAGAGGTGCTCGCATCCTCCTCTCCCCTCCCGCCATCACCATCTCCCACCCCAATTCCATCCCCGTTCCCAACCCGCGCACACGCGCCCCGATACGCGACAGCGGCCCCCGCGTACCCCGCGCCGAACGAGGCGGCAGCCAGCAGCGCCAGCGGGCGGGGCCCGGCGCGGTCGCACAGGTAGCCGAGCAGCGGCACGGGCAGGTACATGGCGGCGGAGGCGGCGGCGGCGAGGCCGTTGACGGCGAGCTGGGAGTAGCGCAGGCGGGCCTGCAGCAGGGGCGCGTAGAGCGAGAAGATAGTCACGGAGCCGGCGCAGAGGGCGGAGAGCAGCGCCGCGAGCAGGGAGAGCGTGCGGATGGCGCGGGCGCGATTGCGGGTGTGGCTGCGGCCGGTGGGGGAGGAGGAGAGGCGGGAGGATGGGGATCGGGAGGGGGATGAGGACCGGGATGGGGAGAGCGAGGGGGAGGGGGAGGCTGCTGCTGGTGGTGTGCTGGATCGAAGCAGCGGGCTGGTTTCGTCGCCCGGCGCGGCGGGGCGGGGTGAGAAGGGGGACATGGCTTGTTGTGGGAAGGGCGAGGATGGCGGGCGCGGTGGTCGGTGGAAAGACAGGCTGGTGAATGCGATGGAGTGACACGGCCGGGTTGGGATTGGCAATTGGCCAGGAGTGGCCGTTGCGCGGGTCAATCACAGCAGGCTGGACGCATGCTCACAACCTAGCAGTCGATTATTGCCGCAGGTACGCGTGGGGTGGTGAGCACGGCGGCGGAGGACCTGTTGTCGTTCCTGTCTGCAGAGGAAGGGTAAGGTAGCCCGTCGTTCCTGGTCCGGGGCGTCCGGGAATGCTCCGGTTGGGCGGATTTAGCGGATGACCTCATGCAGTGGCATCTGTGCGCAGCATGTCAGCGCCAAGCCGAGTGTCCAGCAGTGCCAGGCCCCTGTTACGCAGTAATCCGTATCGTAATCCGCAGTTACCTACCTGAATTGAACTGCGGTGCTACAGCGGAGCCAAGCGATGGTGAAGAACATGGAAAAGGGGAGAAGCAGTGCCGCCTAAGACAATTGAAACTCGGAGGAGTACCAATAAGCAAGGAGAAACAAGGGACAGAATGAAGGAAAACTGAAGAGCGAGAGAATCGAGGGGCGAAATAGAGACGGGAGTCGAGAAACTTGGACAACAGAATAAGGTGTTCCATACAGAAAGGCAGCTCGGGCAAGTAGAGAAAGAAGCGGAAAAATCGGCCCAGTCCAGACAGGAGACGTCGTTACCACTGGCATCCGTCCCGGCGTCCTCGCTGGGCAGGTTAATGGTGCTGGCGTCGGGGTGGTCAACGGCCGAAACCATCCCAGGTCGTGTGTGGATTGCCGAGAGTCGGATATCGAGGGTCATGTCGTTGTCTCCAGGCCGCACCTGGATCGCGTAGGAAACAATCATTGCGTCATGTATTTAGCCCTCAATTGATACTCAGATGGCACGCTCAAGCTGAACGACGAGACACCGGCACCAGAAAGTCCGACATTGGCCACCCCGTCAGTTCGCTCAAGCCTACTCAACCTCCTCGATCATGGGCCGCGGCTTGGAGCCACTCTGCACCGCCGCCGCGCTGTCAGGATCCACCTCCAGCCCAGCCAACTTCGTCAACCCGCCACCAAGCACATCTTGCTGCTGACTCCTCTCGGGCGGCAGCAGCCGGACAATCTGCCAATTCTCCAAGCTCTCCACCACGTCGCGAGAGTGCTGCACCACCAGCCCGTCGTTGTCCGTCTCGGCCACGTACCTCAGCGTCCGCAACACGTCCTCCTGCGCCTGCCCGCCGAAACCGACCCCGGGGTCCGTCCCGCGCTGCCTCGCCTTCTCCAGCGCTCGCACGAAGCTCAGCACGAACAGGACCGCCGCCCGCCGGAGGATCCCCTTCTCCGGCTCCCTCTCCATCTGCAGCACGGCCACGCACAGGTCCACCGCCGCCACCACCAGCTCGCGCCCGAGCGCGGCCACGCCCGCCTCCACGACGGCGCCCAACACCGACAGCGCCGACGCCCGCACCCGCACGTCCTCGCTCCCGCGCGTGCCCTCCCACCCGGCAACAATCCTCTCCAGCGCCTCATTCCGCGCCCGCTCGCCCTCATCCTCATCCCCGGTCTCCTCGTCAAGCCCGAGGTCCGGCACCTCGCCGCCCCAGGCCTCGGCAGCCTCGCGGTCCTTGCGCCGCTTCGCCTCGGCCTCCCTCCGCCTGCGCGCCTCCGTCTTGGGCCGCCTGCCCCGCCGGCCCGCGACCGCCACCAGCGCGTTGGCCACCTCGCGCAGCGCCCCGTCCACGCCGCCAAGAAGGCCACCACCACGACCACCACTCAGGCCGTCCGCCTCGCCGCCGAGGCGCTGCACGACCTGCAGCAGGGCCTCGCCGAAGCGCAGGCGCGCGTCGAGCGGGTGGGCCTCGCGCGCGTCGGCGAAGCGGTCCGCCAGCTCGCGCAGCACGGCGCGCGGGTGCGCGGGGCAGAGCAGCGCGTAGAGCCGGATTGCGTGCAGGTAGACGTACTCGTCCGCGTTGGGGATGACGGTGGCGAGGAGGGCCAGGATGCCCGGGATGTCGAGCACGGGCGAGCGCGACGTGATGAGCGTGCCGAGGAGGTGCAGGCCTTCGGAGCGGACCGGGGCAGGCGAGTCCGGGTCGAGGATGTACGAGACGGCGAGGTTGTAGGTCTTGCGGTCTTCGACTTGCCGGTTGGTGGGCGCGGCTGTGGCGTTGGGGGCGGAGGCGGGATCGTCTAATTCATCGCGGTAGAGGAGAAGCAGCCGGAGATTGCTTGCGGTTTGGGAGAGGTTTGTGGCGCCTCGGGAGAGCTTGTCGAGGGATGACTCGATGAGGCTGAGCACGGCCGGCTCAACCCGCGACTTTTGGAAGCCGGGGGCCGTGATGATCATGTTCAAGAGGCTGAGTGCTACGCCCGACACTTCGTCGTCCTCGTCGGCGTTGTCCGCTGAACCAGCCAAGATCTGACTGACGAGGTCAAGGATGGCTTTCGGCTGCGTTGCAAGCTTTTCCGGGAATCTCTCCATCATGGCTAGGAGCGTCCGGAGCTCGGCAAGGTTGGTGACAGGATCCTGCTCCTCCTCCGCCTGTTTAATCACGGTCTCGCCTCCCTTAAGATCATGGGTGGATCTTAGCCATCTTTTGAGGAGTTCAAGAAAGGCAGTGGAGATTTCGGCGTCTGAAAGCGCCGTTGTCATAACGTCCAAAAGGACACGCGCTTTGTGATCGAGGCGTGGTAACACTGCAGATTCATCTGCGTCCCTAAACAGCTGCCTCGAGTCCACGATCTGGACTTGGCCGTCTGGCGTCGTCTCGTACCTCCATTCAGGATTGCGCTTGGTAAAGCCGCCAACGTAGTCCAGATTCGCGATGACAAACAGAACGAAATGAGCGGTTGGTGTCAGTTTTAGGAAGATCTTGAACAGCTCTCGCGCAGGCGCGAGTACACTCTCCGCCATGGACGGAGGCGGGTCGTGCCACGATGCGAGGGACCATAGCTGGGTGATCAGTCGAGAGAGCAGCCGCCTGCACAGATCTGGATTAGGATGGGCCTCGGCCAGCGAGTGCAATCGTCGGAGCGCAGTGGCTAAGTCTTCGGGCTGAACAATTACCCTCCGCTTGCTGAGGTCGATGATCCCGTTCGGCTCGGTTCCCACATCACTCGGAAGCTCAGGTGGCTTGATTAGGTTGAGCATTGGCTCCGCGAGGTACTTCCAGCCGGCGGTGTCTCGACGGCCTGTTAGCTTGCGCGGCAAGACGGTAGAAGGGAAACGGGTGCGTACCAGGAGCTCCCGACGATTTCCGGCCCAAGATGCGTCCAATGACATAAGCAGCAACCTTGGCCACCTCGGGCCCTTCTCCTCCATCTAGCAATAGCAGCAGTTGCGGCGAGATGGTCGAGTACCATGTCTCAGGGGTGACCGATGCCGGTTGGGTGGACAGCAAGTTACTGGCGAGATTGAGTGCTTCCTGGGTGATGTTCGCTCCTCTCGTCTGCGGCGTGGCGGCCTCGGACACTTTCACCGTGCTCGAGGGATGCACGGAGAAGACAAACTCCAGAGTTGCGCGGACACCATTCGGGCGGAGCGGCACCCGTGTCAGCGTCTCCATCAGCTTGGAACGCAGCCATGGCGGAACACGGCCGGGTCTGATCAGGATGCTGAGGGCTGCGAGGAGGTCCAACGTCTTCGTTCTGAGGTGCAGGTCAGATCTGGAGGGCAGGTTGTGAGCGTGCTATGTCAGCCTGGCTCACCTCTGGACCAAGCCATCAAACTCCCGGAGCGCAGGTGCCCTCATGTCCTCGCTCACATCGGGGTTGAAGGCGTTGCTGCCAGCATTGATGAGGGATTCGATCAGCTGCTGGCGGCCCTTTGCCCTGGCCTTGGCCTCCATGGTTTTTGAACGTGAAAGTGGATCATGTATAGATTCAAGGAGGATTTGGTGGGATTATATTCGCCCTGGCTTCCAATCTCGCCGGCAGTGCCTAGCGACCTGTGAAAGTAATGTTTCTCAAAGCCAGATGAGGCCCATCTAAACTTCGATCGCCTCGCCGGGGGATGCACATGATGTGCTGCAAAGCATGAGGGAAAATACTTAGAGCGGGCGGTTGGGAGACTTGGTGCAAATATAAAACACCTGTGATGTGACTTGCTGCCCGTGAAGCTTGCACGGACAAGTTCCCGAACCTTCTGAAATCCTGAAGCGAGAGAACGATAACGTTACACTTGTAATGTAATTTACCCAGCGAGACCAGAGCGGGGCACCTTGAGGAAGCAGGCGGTCCACAGCAGAGGTTGCCTGTACAGTACATACACGCGCTTATATGGGACAAACAAGAGAAGCACAGCACCCTGATCCTTTGCACCGCTCAAAACATCTGAATAGTGGCAAGTCAAAAGAAAGCGTGTGGCAGGGATGCATCCCATATTGGTTCCTTCCTGAGAATCGACAACCATCCAGTATTCCATACTGTAGGATAAAAGTTCTCCTCATTTTTGATGATTCGGAGAGCTGACCTCCCAAACCGCTTCATATTTCACCCAGAGTCAACAAAGTGCCGGTGACCTGTCCTGTGTGGGCGTTGTCTCGATACCCTCCTTTGCGGACCGAGCAAGCCAAGCATATCTGATTTTACCATGGATCCAAACTAGAACTCCTCTCTCCTCCTGTACGCTCGCTAAGGTCAAAGTACTGGCAAGAGCGACGTCTGAAATTCGGACGCTTTCTTCGTCTGGATAACATACTGGTCATGGACCCTAAGATTTCATCCTTGGTCAGCCCATTCGCACCTCCACGCGGCTCTTTCCTCGCCGTTGGCATTCCCCATCCCACACACCGAGTGCCCATCGTACCCCGTTCAAGTCCCTAACAGATCGCCAAATCGGCCAGAAGAACGGCAAAGGAACGACTGTCCCCCCAATTCCAAACAAGTAGCAAGCAGACCAGCAACTGGGGTATCCACAAGCAAAAGAGCAACGCCACCCGTTCACCTCCCCAACCCAATACCCGTCACCCACAACCGTACGCTTCCTCGAAATGCGGTCCATAACCCACCGCTCTTCCATAGACCCGACCATCAATCACCTCCCTAACTCCACCCTCCTTCCCACCCCACGAACTCCCTTCCGAACGCGCCATACCCGACCCTCTCAAACCGGCTTCCGCAGACTCTTCAACAGCGGCGCGATCTGCGACCGCCTGCTCAGCCCCACGCGATACCGCACCTTCTGCGGCAGCACGCCCGCCTTAGCGGCCGTGGAGGCGAGTTTCTGCTCCGGCCCGGCGGCCTTTGCGTCCTTTTCGGCGGTGCCAGAGGATCCAGCGGTAGCAGCGGCACCGGTCACCGCAGTAGTAGTAGTAGTGTTCGTGGTCATCGGAACCGCCGGGGCGGCATTTTCTTCGCTCGCACCCCTGCCACCATCGTTCGCTGCGTCTGGGTGAACCTCGGTATTGGGTGGCTGCGTGTTGGGCGAGAGTTCGGACAGCGGCTGGTTTGGGGCCGGTTCAGCTTGGCTGTCGTTGATGGCTGCTTGCTCGTCGTTTGGTACGACGGTGGGTTCGGCTTGGGGTTGGGATTGGATGGCCGTCTGGGACTTGCGCGGACGACCGCGCTTCCGTTTGGATGCGGGTATCGGCTCTGATATCTCGGTGGGCGCTATCGCGGACTCCTGTATTTCTTCGCCTTGTTGTGGCGGCTCTGTGACGTCGGGAGAAGCCTGGGTGGCTTTTGCTCCCTTCGTTTTCCGACCTCTTTTGCTTTTGGCGGTGGATGTTGGAGGCGTCGGTCCGCCATCGAGGCCTTCAACCTCGGGGGCAGCGGACGGGTGGTCAACCGCATCCACATCTGGGTGACCCACAGCATCCCCGGTGTCGTCTCCAAGATGTCCACCCCCTTGCGGGAGATGCTCGTGCCCATCGGCGCTTTCCAGGGGATCCAAGCTCCAGGAGTCGTCTTCCTCCAGAACAACCCTCCTCCTCTTTGCCCTCCGTGTTGACGTTGACGGAGGGGGCTCAACCTCCGCTTGAACCAGCCCAGCGGACTTGACGACCTTCGTCCTGCCCCTTTTCGGCCTCGAAGTGTTGGTGCTAGTCATGTCCGTCAGGACATCAGGCGATGATTGCTGCGAGGCCGTCAGCAACGCTCTTCTCACCAAAACAAGGAGCATACGAACGCACCGGCTGGTTGAAATCCCGGCCGAGAAACGTCTCAGCAACACGGTTTTCATCCAGCTCATCAACAGGCTCCGGCAGCCGTCTTGAAGACCCAATCCGACTTGGAGTCGGGTAAGCAATCGTCGTAGCGCCGCTGGACTTGTATACCTCTCCCGCCACCGGTGGCTGCGCGGGGAAAGATGTGACTGGCTCGTCCGGCGCTGCTTCCGACGACAAGGAAACCGTCTTATACTCCTGCTTCTGACTCGCCGTGAGGACGCTCTGGGAAATATACAGCGACGAAGCCGTGTCGGGCATGCTGGACGCCACGCCGAGAGCAGCAGCGTTCCTTCCCCGCCTTGACCGCGTTTGCCTGTCCGAGCTGGCCACCACCTCTGCCGGCACAAGCATCACAGGACTGGAATCTTGAGCCTGCGGCTGCGGCGGTGAGCTGGACGGCGGCGAGCGGCGTCGGGTCCTTTTCCTGGCGGGCGGCGGCGTCGCCTCGGGGAGCGCGTACGGGTCCTGCGTGGGCGGCAAGTCGGGCATTGCTTCCTTTAGGCTCAGCTGCTGCCGTCTCGGACTTTTGCGCTTCCCATATGTCCTCGTCGATCTCTGCGACTTGGCGGAGACGACTGGAACATCCCACACATCAGCGCTTCCTGCGCTGGCAGCGTCTTTCCTTGGCGTCGTGATATCGGTCAGGTCGATCACCTCCGCCGGAACCACTTCTCGGCTCCTCTTTGGCCTGCGACTAGCATGCGCAGGGTCGGTGATGGACGTGTTGGGGGATGAGGCGTTCTTGGCAGGGTGTTTCTGTCCCGGCGGCGGAGCGGACGAGATCTCGGTCCAAGCGGAGGCGGGGGCGGCGGCCGGAGCCGTGTCTGGAATGACCTCGGAAGCCTCAACAGCGGCTTGTTGCTGATCGTAGATGTGCTGGAAAAAAGACGGGTCGGTCGAGTCAGTGCTGGCGTTGTGTGGCGCACCCATGGGCTCAACGCGGGGTGATGCCGCCTTCTCCAGCGTCAATTCCGGATGGCCCACCTCCGCCTCGCCGTCTCCTGCTTCTGGACCGCCGCCAAAGTCGCTATCATCGTCCTCTGAGTCGAGGATCTCCCTCCGTGGCGCCATCACTGTGATCTCGTACAGGTCCCTCCGCAATTGCTATGAATTCTTGCCGATTCGTGTTGCGGAAGGCAAGGCGCGGTGCAAGGTCTCGCGTCGCGCACGGTGTTAGCACTGAACGCGCTGTCACGGGTTGCCAAGCCGCGTCGAGGGTATGTTCAGTAGCAACCCTAACCCTCGACGATTTCCCTGAGAAGATGAGTGATGAATAGGGCGGTAAACTTGGGCTCTTGGAGTAAAGTTCCTTCATACCGGCTCAATCATGATGGATGTGGAGAGTCTGGGCTACGAGATGGAACAATCCTTGTTGATGCTCTGCCTGGAGATTCCAGGCCTTCACAATACGATGGTAGGGCGGCACTCACAACAGCCCACTGAACGAGAAGTAAACCACGTATAATTAATTAGGTAACTATTCGGTATCGAATGCTAGTAGGATAGTATACGGCTCAAACAATGAGATTGCCGCACGATGAGGGGCAAAACATTCCGAACGCCAATCCCAAAGTGACTGCCAATACCACTGTCATCCCCAGGGTTCGCAGCCTCTCCCCCAGACGGCGGCAGCATTACCATTATAACCATCCCATTACCCACCCCACCGCTCAAACTATAACCCGGCGCCTGATACCCCTCGATTCCCACCTCACATGAGAATGAGGACGATAAGGATGATGAACAGGACAACCGCCAGCGCCGCTCCGCCCAGCACGATCGCCGGCCACGCGTGGTGGCCCCTGGCCGGGGGCGGGTCGGCCGCGGCGCAGAAGAAAGTGTTGCTCTCGCAAACGCTGCACCACGTCGTAACGTTGGCAATCCCGATGCTCCACATGGTCGCGTTGAAGTGCTTGAAGCTCATGTGCGCCTGGTCGCTGCCGAACAGCGGGTACGGCACGAGGGCGCCGCGTGCATCCGTCGAGTTGCGGTAGAGGAACCGCACGTGGAGCTGGTCGATGGATGGATAGGCGGTGCTGCTACTGCTGCTGCTGCCGCCGCCGCCGTCGCCGCCGTTGCCGTCGTTGCGGTACTCCGGTGTGGTGGTGACGTGATCTGCGGCCTGGTTGCCGTAGTCAGGGGAAGAGGTGCCATATCCCAGAAACATGGTGCTGTCGTCGATGGCCTTCTGGGAGTAAGTGCCGGCGGTGAAGTCGTAAGAGCTGGTGCGTTTGCTGGGGGGAGCGGCGCGCTTGCCATTGTTGTAACGGTACGTGGGTTCGATGTTGACCTTAGGGGAGGTCTCGCCGACCGAGCTGGTGGTTTCGTGTTCTTGGTGTGTCTCCCCTGTGTCGTTGCCGTCGTCGACAGAGAAGAGCTCGAAGGTCAACGTCGCACCCGCGCTCGGAAGTTGCGAAAACTGATGGCTTGAGGCGCCGGTGCTGAGACCAGTGAGTGCGAAGAAGGCGAGGAACGGCTCGTGCGAGGTAAAGGCAAGGTTCAACTTGTTTTGTGCTCCACGAGACTCGATGTTCTCGGCAAACAAGGCCGTGACCCTGCTTGCGAGCGTGCGGCCAGCAATGGCTTGAGTCAAGTCGTCGTCCTGAGCGCCCCCAGCGCCAGTGACGTTTGCATGCCGGAGGCTCTGCTCCTGCCAGGCGAGCTGGCCGAGCTCATCCAGGTCGCCCTCATTCAGGGCCAACGCTGTCCTGTTGTCATTGTTCCAGCGGTAAGCAGCGTAGTCGTATAGGTCATAAGCGTTGTAGAAATTGGCCTGCGAGAGCGGGAGTGCCTCGTAGAATATGGCGTCCCAGAGACTGCCGTAGAACTCCTCGGTATTCTGATGGATCGACTCGGCCACACTATTATTGGAAAACAGGAGCAGTGAGTTCTCGCGCTTTCGGCAATTCTCATGGCCATGGGACCTGCATAGGAAGTAAGTCAGCCCTGCGAACCAAGGGAAGCAGCGTTAGGCCACACGCTTACCATATCGAGTCAGGATCCAGGTCGGGGTGAACGGTCCTGATGTTAGGGTACTGATGGTCACACAAAGGATCGTTCAGCTTCGAGCCTTCACCAGGCCCGTAGTCCGGGTCGGCGTTCTGCTCGCACGGGCTGCCCGGGGACCGAGGATAGAGGCCCTGCACGAATGACACGGCGCTTGCCAAGGAGCATTCATCGGTGAACGACTCGATGTTGAAATGCGAGTTGTCGATGTCCTCGGGGCTGATGCCGACGATACCCACGAAGCCGTCATGAGTTGAGGGGCCTAAATAGCGGGCACGGAAGGCAGCCCCTAGGTCGTGCATCTGGCGTGCTCCGAGCGGAGTGAGCGTCGCAGGCTCCAAGCTCCACGAGGCGAAGGGTGTGTGGTCGCCGTACATGACCTAGGAGGCCGACGACCACACGCGCTCCTTGCTCGACCCGGCCAAGCTGGTCGGCACCAGCAGCGCAAGCACCGCCGGCAAGACAGCCATGATTCGGTGCGGCGGGCTCGAAGCACGCTCGACTCCCGTGGTGCGTACTGCGTAATAATGGACAACGAAAGGGAAGCTAGGACAAATGTCGAAGTCGATTTAGAGATGGGAGCCGAGTGAGGATGGAACGGAACTGGGGAGCGAGGACAAGGCCGAGCGACGGCGCTCTGCTAAAACCTCGGGAGGACTCGACAGCCGGCACCCAGAAGCAACCGTGCCTGCTTTTGCCCGCTCGGGAATAGAGGAAGTCAGCTCCCGCTATCTGAGTCCCGCCACGGGCGGGTTGCTCGCAGGGTAGGTGCCTGGGATGTTCTCTGGCACCATGACTGGTGGTAGTTGCCCTCGAGCAGGGCATCTACCTCCCCCGCCTCTATCTCGCTGTGCGAACGGATTAGTTAGGCGAGCTGCAGTTTCAGCCCTTCCATGCAGGTTATCTTCAAGTCCAAAATGGCGAAGCATCGGACTGGATACCGTGAGGGAGGAAGGAAGCAGTGCAATGAAGAAAGGGCTCCCGACGTTTCTTACGGAAGGGGTTAAGCGTATTGAAATTCTGTCTTGCACCACACACCCACACTCGTAAGGTAGGTAACAACCTGGTACCTGATTACACAGTATGAGTGTATTGGCCCCCACTTGGATCCTTCCCGAATTGTCACCGTCTTGTTGATTGCACGGCCAGGGTCTGCCGCCATTCTTCGTTCCGTGCGCAGCGCAGAAAGGAAACGACGACGGTTGCCAAGGGCTCGCTATCGAGCCGTGGTCATCAAACTGCCGAGCGATGAGAAGCGCCCTGTAATGACGTTGCGAGTTTTTTTTTTGTTTCTGGGAAACAGCTCCGACAGGACCCGTCCGTTCAGCTCGGAAAGCAGGCAAGCGGCGAAGTCGATTGCATGCTGCACAGCACACAACGTTCTGGCCCAGTCCAGGTGCATTTTTGTGCAATTCATTAAATGGGAGAGGTACACGTGGTACGGAATACACGTACAGAACAGTGCAGCTCGGGGGGTTTCAGCTCCACGATCGCTTGAGCACAGCAGCTGCTCTCGTCAGTCCCCAACTTCCCGGTCCAACATCAGCATGCCGTGCCGTCAACGGTTCCGTCCCAGGGCCTTGTCCCAAGGCCTTGGGTGTGTGACGATATCCGTCGTATCGTCACCCTGAGACTCTCGCTCGGAGACAGTTCGCTTCTCACAAAAAAGCTCCCACAGCGGTGTGTCGGTTAGTTAGTGCCCGCGCGCTTGCAGCCCACGCAGCCCCAGTGTCCGCCATTGGTGCGATTGCCGCCTTCAGTCCAGTTCAGCTCAAGCGCTGCAGGCAAGTCTTGTCAGGTCACCAAGAGCTGCCGAGAATGAGGAGCAAACTTGTCTTAGGCCGCGGCGCCCTTGTCGCTGCAGTCGGGGCGGAGGAGCACACTGCAGCGCCACGCCACCTCCAGACCCCGACCCCTAGCTGAAGGAGTGGGTGTGCTCTCGCGCCGAGCACAGTAATCCATGATCCGTCCACAGTACGGAATAACTAAGAGACGAGCGAGCTTGCGTTGCGTCTTCGCCGTCCAGCAGCCCTTGCTCACTGAGGAAATCGCGCCGCTCGCCTGGCTTCGTGATCCAGACTGCCGTTCTCGTCGATTTTTCCTTCGCCATTGCACCGCACAGTCTAAGCCGACTCTGTTGTTCCCCCCCTTCGGGTCGGCCGCGGTCGGCCAAATCTAGATGGTTTGCCGTCGCCGACGAAAACGTTAGCCCGATGCGCACGGCGGCTCAACCATGACGGTCATCGGTCCCTTGACAACCACGTTTCGAGCCCCGTCTAGTTGCACAACCACCACGCCGCAGCTTTATCAGGTCTGGTCCGGGAGCGTCTCGAGTTACGTTGAAGGTCCAATCTATACCTCGGGCTCGGGCTCCGACTGCTTCCCCAGCGGCTATGACGCCGCGTCGAGCAACTACTACTCACCCGGCTGGTGTCCGGCTGGGTACACGACCGCCTGCTCCAGCCTCGCATCAGCGAGGACCGAGACCGACACCGAGACGGCCGTGATCTGTTGTCCGACGTATGTTGCATTTTATTTGCGGCTTTCGCCTGGGAGGATATCAATGTCAGCGAGCTAAATCCTCTCGTCGATGTGCAGTCATTTCCGCTACACCTGCCTAGCACCTTCTCAGGGTCAACCATCGCTCGGATGCACGACAACATGGACGTCAGCGTTGGCAGTGTTGGGGGTCACGGTTGTGACAGACAGCAAGATCGCTTCCACGACGGTGGTTTCCGAGACGTCAAACGGAATCACGGCCTACGGAGTCCAGGTCCGTTTCAAGGCCGGCGATCCGACGGCGGCGGCCGTAGGCGGTGATTCTGTAAGTGCAGCTGCAAGTCAGCAAAACCCTCCTGCTGCGAACAGCTCGGTTAATCCACCTAGCAGACCAACTCCGTCGCAACCCCGACGACAGCACCCGCCGTCTCAATCCCGACGCAACTCCTCGTCCCAGCCCAAACCTCCTCGCCTCCCAGCGGCCTCGGCACCCCGGCTATAATCGGCACCGCCGTCGGCTCCGCAGTGGCAGCTCTTCTCATCGCCGGCGCGTTAGGTTTCTTCTTCTTGCGCTGGCGGAGGAAACGAAGACGGCAGCGGCCGTCCCTTTCGCCCCCACCCGTGCCGCCTAAGGACGTGTCCGCGTCGCGGACTTCCTACCGCAAGGTGCCGCCGCCATACGAGCTCTCGGAGGACGTCTCGCCGCGCCGGCCCTCCATGTCTGTCTCGAAACGGCATCTGTCCATGTCGCCCGTCTCGGCGCGGTCGCCGACGGAGGCGAGGATAGATAGCGATGTGCTGGGCGCCTACAGGGCGGCGGTCGAGCTGGCGGCTGACTCTCCCACCGCAGCTTCGCTGAGGGATAGAGCGTCGCCCGAATCGGCTAGCAGCGGGTGGACTGACAGGCAGGCGCGGGGAGCCACCATGCCGACCCCGTGGCTATAAGCACCTTAAGGCGATCGCGAGGGTGGCTTTCGACGTTTGACCTGGTCCGCTTTTTGGTGGCCCACTTAATTTATTGCTTGGTTAACACCTGGGGGCCCGGGTTTGAACATGGCGCGGTGTTCGGGTCGGGCCTGTCGCGTCGCCGAAGGTTGAAGGCTGCGGTTTCGGGTCGGCCGCACCGCACCGAATGTTCAAACTGATGAATGGACTTGTTTACGACCTAATTGGCGTTGGGCTACGACACCCAGACGGGATTCTGATCCGGCTCATTTTTCGCCCGCACATACCATTTCTACACTTACGCATATCATCAGATACGGTTCTTAATCTGACGCAAGCCCCATTTTTGATTATGGGAGAAACAATATCCAGAAGATGTATTATTGGAATGGGACCAGAGTCGCTGTTCGGGCATCTTTACTCACTAACTTTTGGTTAAACTAGTCGGGACTCGGGGAGTGGCCGGACAACTTAGAGCTCGAATGTGGCTCTTTAGCACTGTTTCAGGGTGGAAGATATCTCTTGTAGTGACAATCTGTCTGTACGATACCTGAGGATTCATTTCACTTTCAGCATTTGTGGATGAAGGATCCGTTGAGCCATCCTGTTCTTGTAATCTCGTCCAGCTGATCCTGTGAGCGATCCCGTGCAGCGCTGGCAACTGCCGACGGCTGCAAGCAGCCGCTCATGTAACTAACGTACTGTACATTACATACAGTGCGGCCTTGCCTGCTTAGCGTGTCTGCCAAGCCCAAAATTTCCCCATTGCAAGCCATCCATATCAACCAGCCGCCAACATCACATCGCGTCCCGAACGCAACTTTCAAGACGACAAGCGGCTAAGAAACGGGGAACTCGCCGCACAACCTCACGCCAGGCCCAGAACCACGAAGCCACAGACGAGACGACCCAATTCCCTCCCCCAAACCAACCAACGAATCTATCACCGTCTCTCCAGCTCTGCCTGGCAGTGCATTGCAAGCTTAGACCGTCGTCCTTCTAAGCCACGCCCCGATAAACTCTCAACAACAAGAACACGAAATCGAACCAAGAAGAAAGTCAACGACTAAACACCGACCAACCGACCGATCGACTAACCGACAATGAGCTTCGTCCCCGTCAACCCGCGGCCCTTCCTGCAGGACCTGGTCAACAAGGACGTGATCGTGCGTCTCAAGTGGGGCGAGACCGAGTACAAGGGCAGACTAGTCGTACGTTTGCTTCCCCTCCCCCGCCCCTTTTTTCTCTCCTTCCGCCCCTTCCTTCCCCCGACCTTCGACCCTGCACCGGTCTCCTCGTCTGATGAAACGGAAATCAACGAGACTGGACTGAATTCGGAGTTGCTGACGCAAGGACTGCTGCTGCCAGAGCATCGACAGCTACATGAACATCCAGCTGAGCAACACGGAGGAGTTCATCGACCGCAAGCTGACGGGGCAGCTGGGGCAGGTGTTGATAAGGTTGGTTGCAGGCTTCTTCTCCTTGTTCTTACACCTGGGGCGTTTCTTTGCTGCAGGGGAAAGGGGTGGAAACCTCGGCTGACTCAGAGAGCAGGTGTAACAATGTGCTTTACGTGAGGGCTGCGGATAAGGGCGGGGAGGAGGATCGGGATACGAAGATGGAGGGTTAGGGTGGGGTACGAGACATGGGGAAAAGAAAAGGGGGTTATGGGCAGGGTGTCTTCTAGGGCGGACACGTTGCTGCGGCGGCGGGCGTGGTGGGAACGGCCCTGCCGCTTCAACGGCGCCTGGGGCGTGGATGGCGGGGGACCAAGGAGCAGGTGATATCCACGATATGGCATGGTAAACGTGGACGGAATGCCCCTGTGAGGGACGGAAGAAGAAAAGTCTGGAACATTGATGCGGCGTTGCGGCGTGGGCATGCATCTCCGCCTGCATGCTGCTCTACGCCGCCGAGCGGGGTGCTCACCCCCTTTTCAACCCACAGCATGTAGGAGCTCTACAGCTCCCAGAGGGGGATTCTTGAAATGAACTCCTACATCAAACAGGCCACCTTGCGGCTGCTGTGGAGATCCGACGTGCCGACCTTGATTCGCGTCTTGGGCCCAACCCAGGCGTATACCTCCACCAGCCACTCGTACCACACCTTTCTGTCATCTGTTTGCCGCCACATGCTGACCTCGAGTTCTGTGTCCTGCGGGAAGTAGAGCGGGCTCTACGGCAAAGTGTTATTTGAAGGTCGAGCTTCGTATCTCGGGACGGCGGGAACCGAAAAAAACCTACCTTGAGCGGAAAGAAGATGGGAAACCACGAGATCATATCCTTGCTCTTCCGGTCAATCTGGTCCGGCAGGATGCTGATCTCGACAGGCTCCTTGCCAGCCCCGGCCTGCGGGGCGTACAGGACCGATTCGAAGAAGCCGGCCAGCCCGTGGATGACGCCGCGCGTGGGGCACACAAACGTCAGGTGGCAGTGCCGCGCGTTGTGCTCGTTCGTGCCGCCCGCCCCGGACATGCTGCCTACGCCGCCCGTGACGTACCTGGCGGCGGCCTTGCCGTGCTGCGCCGCAAAGTCGTCGGCGCGGGCGACCTCGACCGGGTGGACGAACTCCCACGCCTGCTGGAAGCGCGGGTGGCCGGGCACTTTCTGGGCGACGTAGTCGACGGCGAAGAGGCGGACCACCCAGGGCGTTTCGAAGGCGTTTGGGTCGCTGACCACTCGGGAGCTGAGGTCGGCGAAGAGACGGGGCGTGGAGATTGGGCTCAGGTGAGCGGTGTACGAATGCGGGATGGAGATGCCGTGGGGACGGGCGATGTGGCGCTGGATGCCGTCGAGGCACTCAGGCGACAGCTCGTTATCGCCGAAGGAGCCCAGTAGCTCCGTTATGAGGATGTCAACCTTGCCGATGACGTCCTCTCTGCCCTTGAGGCGCGGGCCTTCCCAGCCACGCATGTCGGTCTTGACGAGTGTTACCTGGTTATTCCATTCAAGCCTATTCTTTCTGAGCAGATAGACGAAGGCGTCCTGGTTCTTCTCGAGCGCCCAGATCTGAATGGGCGTGCCGGTCTTCTCGGCGGCACGCAACGCGCGCGTGACCAGGGGCCCGCGGCCGGCTCCGGCGACGGTGACCACCAGCTCAGGGCTGGAAGGGTTCTCGGGCGTTGCCGTTGACGTCGGCTTCTTGAGATCCTTCCACTCAATCATGGCCTCGGTGATGGCTTTCTCGTACTGGTCGTACTTCACTGGGTCGCCCTCAAACACCTCGTACGTTGCCGACTCCAGGTTGTCGGCCAGCGGCTGCAGCGGTGGCTGCAGCCAGTCCTGGAAACTCATGAGGGCGGGAGTCTCCATGGCCGAAAACGGGGGCTGCTGGCGCTCGAGGTGTTTCATGTATCCGACGTGGGCGTTCAGACTTGGCATATGGGGTCGCCGGTTCTCCCTGAGGGCCTGATTCGCTTCTGCCAGCGACGGGAACTCGGCCGCCGTTGGATCAGGGAGAACTGCGAGCTCTTCCGGGCGCGGTCCCACATCGCAGAGTATTAACCAGGGCGGATTTCTCAGTCTCATGTAACGATTGATCATGTCCTGGTGGTGTTTACTCAGCGACGGATGTCCGGCACGGTTTGGCTGGAATGTCTCGGCTCCAATCGTCAAGTAATGCAGCGGTTCGGCAAACCAGCGCTCCTGGAGAGCCTTTTCAGGCACACGGCGCGGAATTCGAATGGCTGTGTACAGGTCAGCAGCTGAGATAAAGCACCGTCCCCCTCCCTGGATGGGGCCAAGATGGTCAAGAAGCATACCGACAAACAACCTCATCGAGTAGTTGCACATGGATCGGATGGTGTTCCAAGAATCCCAGGCGCTGAAGAGGTCAATCTCTTTCTTAGCACCTGCTTCCGGGCCATTCTCGGGACCGAAGATGGTGGAGAGCGTCTCTGCCTTCTCCTCCAGACCGGGCTCCCGGTACATGGGCATATGGATGATGATGTTGGCCCGGTTTGCCACGTTCAGCGCTTCCCGGATGGCGCGGGCGTACTGAGCAATGCCGCGGCTGCTGTCATCCTGCCGCGGCCCAGGCACGATGATGGTTCTCGCGCCGCAGAAGTTGGCGTACGCTGCTTCGAGATTCAGCACCTGGCGAGAGAGACTCGACACGTGGGGGTCAGGGGAGCACAAATCAATCCAGGGGCTGGCGTAGGCAGCGAGAGAGCCGATGTAGTTGCTTGGGAACAGCGAGGTGTCCTCGTCCGTCAGGGTCGGCACAACAGGGCCCGGCAGGGACGGGTTCGCCTGCTGGCTCGCGGTGAGCCCCCTCTGCTGAACCCACTCCTCTCGCTCACGGAGGTAGTCCCTGTGCAACTTCACCACCCGGTCGAAGAAATGCCGGTTTGTGATGGGCGCCGTCACGAAGCGGAACTGCTCTTGGTCAGCGCCGCCACGACCCAGGACCGGTGCTCGTAATGACACCGCGCTTGGACTTACACCGCTGTTCAGCACTTGGGCGTACTGGTCGTCCGAGAGCGCCTCGGAACGGGTCGAGTCATGCTGCCCGATGTAGAACGTTGGCCGGCTCTCAAAGCTTTCCGACTGCGGGTTGAGGCTCCCACTGGAACTCATGGCGATGACTGAGGTAGTGCCTGGGGCCAAGGGAGAGCGGCTGAAGGACTGGGCAAAACCCGGAGGAACGACCGCAAGCTGCACACGCGGGGACTGCACGATGCAGCAGGAAAACCAAACTGCTGAATTTCAACTTCGGTGCCTCATGGACCCATAGTGGATACAAAAGCCAGAAGGACTGCGCCGGTGCCAAACCACACCTGGATCCCCGGAAACCTGGTTGTGTGACGGTGTAGGACCAGGTCGCACAATTTTCCTCCTCAAACCTGGAACCCACACAGCCTGGGCTACAACCTCGCTGCTGCTGTTGGATTTCTCAGGGTCCAGCGTCAGTTTCGTGCTCCAGGCAGGAATGTGGGGTGCGGGGTTCCACCGGGACTAGCATAACTACGGATACACGAACACGAACGTCAACTATCCACAGTAAAACAAGGACTATGCAACTATACGGATACGCTAGGTGCCAGGCTAGGTAGTGTTGCCCCGCCTAGTTGCCTATCTGAAGCTTATGGGCGATAGTTAGCGAAGCCAACACTCCCGACCAGCCTGTGAGACTGACAAGGACAAAGATAGCGCAGCTGGCCTTTGCAAGAGAGCGTCGCCTTTGTCTTTCTATGAAGCAACCCATCACACCGTTGATTCGGGTCTCCTTGCATCCAAGAACCAGCACCGCACTGTCCCGCATAACTGCTTATCGGAGTGCACACCCCACGCACACCCCAAGCCTCGGCCCAATCCGACGACTCAGGCGCCTCGCAACATCCAAAAAAAAGTTGCAGCCTCGTGCATCGCTGGCGCTCGCAGGCAACAGCGACCACCGCGCGCCGCTCGAGAATTTCCATTCCGCTCCCGCTCTTCGCACGCAGGTCGCAACCGCGATGGCCGACCCCACAAAGAGCAACCTCAAGCGATCAAGCACCGAGAGGGACGGCGGTCAGGATTCTAAGCGACTCAAGACCAACGGAGACGCCGGCGCAAACATGGATGCTGTCCCGAACCCGTATCTGGCGCACCTCGACGACGGCGCCCAGGATGGCTCCAGCTTCAAGTCGCCTCTCGACCGGTTCGAGCGCCACAAGACGACGGCAAAACAGGCCGCAGAGGCGGAGGACTCGGACATCAACCCGTGGACGGGCAACCCGCACTCGCAGCAGTACTTCAAGATCCTCAAGGCCCGCCGCGAGTTGCCTGTGCACAAGCAGCGCCAGGAGTTCCTCGACATGTACCACAGCACCCAGATTCTCGTCTTCGTCGGCGAGACCGGTTCCGGCAAGACCACCCAGATCCCGCAATACGTGCTCTACGACGAACTGCCGCACAAGACCCGCAAGCTCATTGCCTGCACACAGCCCCGCAGGGTGGCGGCCATGTCGGTCGCCCAGCGTGTTGCCGACGAGCTCGACGTGACGCTCGGCGAGGAGGTCGGCTACAGCATCCGCTTCGAGAACAAGACAGGCCCCAAGACGCTGCTCAAGTACATGACGGACGGTCAGCTCTTGCGCGAGGCCATGCACGACCATGACATGTCGCGCTACGGCTGCATCATCCTCGACGAAGCCCACGAGCGCACCCTCGCCACCGACATCCTGATGGCGCTGCTCAAGCAGATTGCCGAACGGAGGAAAGACCTGAAGATCATCGTCATGTCGGCCACCCTCGACGCCCAAAAGTTCCAGACCTATTTCTTCAACGCGCCGCGGCTCGCCGTGCCGGGCCGGACGCACCCCGTCGAGATCTTCTACACCCCTGAGCCGGAGCGCGATTACGTCGAGGCTGCAGTCAGGACCGTGCTGCAGATCCATGCGAGCGAGCCCGAGGGCGACATCCTGCTGTTCTTGACGGGCGAAGAGGAGATCGAGGACGCCTGCCGGCGTATCAGCCTCGAAGTGGACGACATGATTCGGGAGTCGGACGCAGGGCCGATGGCGGTCTACCCCCTCTATGGTACCTTGCCGCCACACCAACAGCAGCGCATTTTCGACAAAGCCCCGGCGCCCTTCCGCAAGGGCGGTCGACCCGGTCGAAAGTGCATTGTTGCGACGAACATCGCCGAGACCAGTTTGACAATCGACGGCATCGTGTATGTCGTGGACCCCGGCTTCAGCAAGCAGAAGATCTACAACCCCCGTACCAGGGTGGAGTCGCTGCTGGTATCCCCCATCTCCAAGGCATCGGCTCAGCAGCGTGCTGGTCGTGCCGGTCGGACGCGGCCCGGTAAATGCTTCCGATTATACACCGAGAAGGCGTTTAAGGAGGAGCTTATTGAGCAAACGTACCCGGAAATTCTGCGGTCCAACCTGGCCAACACGGTCCTCGAGCTGAAGAAGCTCGGCGTCGAAGACCTCGTGCACTTCGACCTCATGGACCCGCCAGCCCCCGAGACCATGATGCGCGCCTTGGAAGAGCTCAACTACCTCGCCTGCCTGGACGACGACGGCGAGTTGACCCCGCTGGGCAGCCTGGCATCCGAGTTCCCGCTCGATCCGGCCCTCGCCGTCATGCTCATCTCATCCCCCGAGTTTTACTGCTCCAACGAGATCCTCTCCATCACCTCCCTCCTCTCCGTGCCCCAGATTTGGGTGCGGCCCATCAACGCGCGCAAGCGCGCCGACGAGATGAAGCAGCAGTTCGCGCATCCCGACGGCGACCACCTGACGCTCCTCAACGCCTACCACGCCTACAAGGGCGCGGAGCAGGCGGGCGAGGACGTCAAGAAGTGGTGCCACGAGCACTTCCTGTCATTCCGGCACCTGTCGAGCGCCGACAACGTGCGCGCGCAGCTCAAGCGCATCATGGAGACGCACGGCATCGAGCTGGTCAGCACGCCGTTCCATAACAAGGAGTACTACACCAACATCCGGCGGGCGCTGCTCGCCGGCTTTTTCATGCAGGTCGCCATGCGCGAGAGCAGCAACTCCAAGGTGTACAAGACGGTCAAGGACAACCAGCTCGTCATGATCCACCCCAGCACCGTCATCACGACCCCCTACGACTGGGTCGTCTACAACGAGTTCGTGCTCACCACCAAGCAGTACGTTAGGACCGTGACGAATATCAGGCCCGAGTGGCTTCTTGTATGTGGCACCCTTCCCCCCCCCCCCCCCCCCCCTCCTTTGAGCATCGATATGTCGGACGGAAGAAGTAGATGGATGGATACTGACTGGTCTCAACAGGAAATTGCCCCAGTTTACTACGATCTCGAGACCTTCGAGAAGGGCGAGATCAAGTCGGCTTTGACGCGTGTCGCCGAGAAGATCCGCCGCCGCCAGGTCTTGAAGGGCGGCCAGTAACTGTTTGTTGAGGTTATGGTGCCCGCAACCGCCGGGCATATGGATGGTGAAAGGCAAGGGATTAAGCGTGATCAGGTCATTTCCGGCGCAGCCAGATGGGGTTTATGCGACTTGATGTATCACTAGACTTGGTAGACTTGGTGCGACTCGCGGCCTCCTGCAGGTCTGGAAGGGAAATTCCGATGCGGTTGGCTCCACCAGTGGTCTACAACCTCGCGGTGCACTGCAATATGAAGTGTTGATATCTACCTACCTAGGTACCTCATCTTTCGGCATCTGAGAGAGCCGGTTGCAACCTACCTCGGCAAAGAGGACGACAGGGGCTGGCTACCTAGGTATAGGTAAATTTAGATATCGCCCGAGACAGCTTGATATTGCCCGAGACAGCACGTCACCTGCATGCGCGGGCAAGCCAGTGCCCTCTCGCGCAATTCTGGCCACCTGCTCGACTCCATGCGGAATTACTGCACTGTGAAGACACCGTGAAGGACGATTTGTCTCAACTGACAAATGTCTCCCTGGCTGGGCTGGCTGGTGCTGCGGATGCGTTCCGATTTGCCTGCTTGTCTCCCGCTGCGAGTCGCTGTTGGTTTTTTTTTTTTTCCGCACAGGCCGTGTGTGCCATGCCATGCAACAGCGCCATGCCATGCCATGCCACGCCGCGCGCCGCCCGCAGCGAGGTGAGGCTGGCTGATAACCTTACTGGCTCATGGCACCGCGGCTTTGCGTGGGGCCACGCTGAGACCTGTCTGTGGCGTACGGAAGACTGCAGGTGTGCGGTGTTCTGTCGCTAACTACTCCGTACACGAGCTTGGCTGGGCGTTTGCCCGCGGGCGCGCGCGAGGGCAGTGGGTGGGGGCACGGAGAAACATACTTACCTATCACACGCCACACGCGCAGGCGCATGCGGAGCCCGCATGCCTGAAGCGTGGTGAGGATGGCCGGATCGGGCAAGACAGCTGTGAGATCGAGGATCAGGCTGGATGGTCTGACTTCTCCCAAACCTACCATGGCTAGTGCCCCTCCTTCTGAGCTATACTAACTGCTCACTACTGCATGTCGAGGTGGTCCCGTTCTTGGTCCGAGGCGCACGCTAGTCCAACGTCTGCGGGAATAGGCAGGACTTGACACGGTCCTTGGTGAGTTGTGTCTTTTTACGTAGCCCACCAGATATGGTGGTTGGTGATGAGAGCTTTGGATGTAACTACGGATACCTCCGTACAGATGTGGGGGTCCCAGGCGCCACAGGGGTGACGCCTCCGCCGAAAGGGTGATCCTCGGTCAACATGTGGTTTGCCGAGTGACCTGAGCTGCCCGCAAGCAACACTCGGCCACCAACGACGCTTGTGGGGTGACACGGCATGGACAAGGAGTGCTTCATGGTGTCGTCGTCCGCCAACGTGGTGGGAAGCCCGTGTTGCTGTTCCGGGATGCACCAAGTGACGAGGACCAGCTAGGCCGGCCACGAGGAGCTAAAATATGAGCTGTCAAAAATCTCATGATCCTCCGCCGCCGTGCTCGTTGTGCTCGTTGCGCTCATTATCGTGCCGCCTTTGCCGGGTATGGTTGGATCCCGTTTAGATTCCAATCATGCAGGATGCTCTGTCGCAACACTCTGGTAATCTGGCGAGACGGGAGAATTGTCAAGGAATCTTCTGGCCGGGGTCCTTTCTTGTTCGTGCGGCAACCCTCTGAGATGGCGGTTAGTCAGAGGACGATGCCACCACCAGGGCCACGAGGCTGTTGTTTCACCCTCTCAGTTGCCGACCGGGTGTTCTATGTCCAACTTGTCGCGATGGGGGCTGGGTATCGATGCTGGTGCCGTTGATTGCCGAATGAGAAAAATGCAACGCAGTCCGATCCAGGTTCCCACCTACAATCGAAAGCGCGCCGGAGCGAGCGCAGGACAGAGGTGAGCTGTCCGGAAACGGAAGCAGTGCAAGAGCTGAGGTAGGTACCTACTGACAACGGAGATAGCCCCGGAAACACTGATGTTTTGAGGGCCATCCCAGCTGGAATCCTTCTGCTACTGTGCAGTGCGCTGTGCCTGACGCCAGCTGAGATGCAGCAAAGGTGTTGACTCTGCATCCTCGCTGTGAGGGGCGCTAGTTATCCAGGGGCCGCAGACACGACTGGAATACACTCCCTGAGTTGTTCGAGTTCGCATCCCGTGCCATCGGAGGGCGGCCCCAACGTCTTGAAGTATTGCACTGATTGGCTCTACAGAGGATCCGAGCGTCACCATTGAGGCCGGCCACAGATGGGTGGGAGGCCACCATTGTTCATTCGTCTCTTCTATTTGGGAAGACATCAAGCTGCAGGAACACAGCAGGAGGAGTCGTTTCCCAGCGGGGTTCTTAATTCGGTAGATTCAACGGCCGGCGTGACAACAGCAGAGAGCTCTACGTTTCGCCGCAGCGTCCAGGTTGTCGGTCGTTGCCTGTTCGACAACCTGGAGAGGCTGGCAAGGATGCAGCCAACAACTTCACTGTACGGAGTATTCCGTCGTGTAGAGAATACAGGCGTTGCCGCGATGCCAGCTTGAAAGTTCGGGTTGCCCTTCAAGCTGCGGAGCGTTTCGAGTCCGGCCCGAGTTCGGGAACAAGGCACCCAGAATGGCAGTGCAGTGCGTACAGTAACGTCCAGTTAGTTGCACGACCGACAGCGGCGGATTGATACAGGATCATTTTGCCACTACATTCTGCCTTTGGACTCCCAAACTCTATTGGCAAGAAGCGCGTTCGTGATGCTCATGACGAACGCTGGTCCGGATCGAACGCTGTGAGGACCTTGGTGGCCATTGGCAGAAGACGACCCAGGGCCCATGGAGGAAGAGGTACAGTACACAGTACGGTTACGGTGAACGTGCACGGCTGGGAAATGGGGTCTGCTCTGGTTGGTGGTGTGCTCTTGTTAGTTAGGGTCGCGCTTTCCTCCCTCAGAACAATCTCTCAGCAGACAGCCACCGCGACCGAAACTGCAGGGCATGACCGCTCCAGGCAATGGGCCGGCACGGCCTGCCCATCGACGAGCATGAAAGAGGACTTATAGGTACAGCTTCCAAGAGCCTCAAGCCCTGGATTGTGCGACCTTCGGCTCTCACCTACGTGGCGCCGGCCGTGTCACAACGCCGAGACTTGGGACCAATAATTCCGCCTTCGACACCAGCGCTCCACAGCGCAGGGAACCGTTCCTAAACGGCCTGTCAAACGCTCGTCTCTCTTTGCTGCGTTGCAACGAGAACCAGACCCGGAAGCGCGCCGGAGATTCCCATTCGTCTTCCTGGGATCAGAACTCTTCGCCAAGGACTCTTGGGACACCATTCTGACCGTGCGTGTTCGTTACCTTTGAAAATCGAATGACATGCAAGGCGGTCGCTTCACTTGCGGGGGAGCCTTGCGCATCAGTTGCCGTCCCATGTCCGCACGGAATTTGCTCACATGGGAAGCATCATCGTCCACGACGACCATATCGTGATCCCTCCTTGCGGCCGGCCCAAGAGAAACGGTTTTGGTGCCTGCCCTCCGGCTGCTGTACCCTGATGCCCAGGCTTGCACGCCGTAGAAAGCAGGAACTTGGTGGTGGTGAGTTCGGTTTTGTTTGGGACTGCACATGCGATTTGCGGGACTCTGTCAATGAGAAGTGGCGCGTCCGCGGGAACTACCCTACATTCTACCTAGTGAGGCAACCGGGTCCCCTGCCCTCCCTGGTCTGGTTTCGATGGCCGGCCGGCATATGTCACCAGGAGCCGAGGCCGGGAGATCAATGCAGCTCGGCGCACGCCTTGACCCTCGAGGACCCTGGCCATCTTGTGTATAAAGCAACATGCTGCCACCCTCGTAGTCTAGCCTCTCTGCGGCTTTTGCAGCGCTTCAGGCGTCCATGACACGCGTCGCCAAAAGGGTGTAAGAGACGCCAGCCGCCTTCCTGTTTCGGCCGCTCGACTGTCAGCGGACAGTCGACAGTTCAGTCCATCTTATCGACCTCTTCCCTTCGCTCCTCGCCAACTCCTCAGTTATAACCAGGGCGATTGCCACACAAAACTCCGTCATGTCGGGCACCGGAGGTTTCTACAAGTACCGCTGCAAGTACTTCTACACGCACAACTGCCCCAACTGGGTGTACTGCAACGGCCACGCCTGTGCAATGTGCCTAGTAAGTCACGGTCACCTACCACCACCGATCGCCCGTCGCTTCACCGAAGCCTACTAACGCCCATTCCGCAGGCCGAAGGTCGCGAAGCGGCAGACACCGAGCCCGCGGCGTCTGCTCATGCACAGGGGCCATCAGCATGGCAGCGCCCACACCAGCACCAGCAACACCCACCGACCTTGGCCGAGATATGCGTCCCGCAGGCCATTCACGGCACCCTGTGCTACACTATCATGGAGATCATTCCAACCGACGACTCCTCCCCCGGCGCGTACTGGGTCCTGAGGCAGAAAGCCATGGAACCACGGGCGCTTCCATACAGCAACATAACCACCAGCGACACCCCGCGGCCGGTCATGGCGGCTGCGGCGATGCCCATGCAGATGACCTATTGATGGCGATCACAGCAGCCCGGATGGAGATGGACGGACGACAGGCCCCGGCTGGCTCGGCACGTGCATGACCTTTGCCATGAGTTTGAGACGCAGCGCTGCATTTTTCTTGTTTTGGGCACGATACGGATACCTCGGGCGAACCCAGTCTCATTTCGTCTTTTTTTCCTTGTTCTACTCTCCGCTATCCCTCCCCCGGAACCAGTCCGCTTCAGCTTGGGAGGGGGCAGCATACACTGTACACGGCCTGGCAGGAAAAAGTCTGGGACGCGCAAGATTGATACCACACGTTGGCGGGTTGGGTTGATGGTACCTTTTTGGGTGGGGGTGCTAATCTGCAGGCCGGACGGACAGGGGGGTGGTTTGGTTACACGGCGTTGCTCCCTGCGGGTTCGTGGCACAGTGTTTTGAGGGGACTGGGTTATTATTGGGCACTGTCACTATCGAATTACACACCAGAATATCCACGAGTGTGAGTAAGGTACCCAGGTACCGTAGTTATCATAGGCACTGGGTAGAATGATCGGATCATCGACGCCGAGAGACGCATCAGGAGTTTGTTGAAAAGTAAAATTGTGACGACTTGGGCACCCTGATCTGTGCGCAGGCCGCGTAACGACGTTATCGGGAAAACTCATCCCTGGAAAGCTGCCCCAGGATGGTAGAAAATGCCTGGCCCCTGAAGCTCGAGCATCCGCGACGCAGCGTCTTGCCGGCCACGACAGGCAGGCATCGGACTAAATTTGCTGCTGTCACGATCCCTTGCTGCCCAGTTACGGCTCAGCATCTCATTGCTTCGCGAATCAAACAGACAGCTTCGTTCCACACTCGGGCACTTCAACTTGTTGATGCAGCCTCCGTTGGCTCCGATTAGCGGGCGGCCCCGCCTTTCAGGCCGGTCTGGACGCGACTCCCACACGCGCCGCCCCCAGAGCCCTTGCTGCCGCTTCCCCGTGGGATACAGTGAGGGGTTTCGACGGGATTTAGGCGAGCTAACGCATTGTATCCATACGAATAGGTAGGCGGCAAGCACCTCATCCTGTCATGACCCAAATTCATCAATCCTCGAGCAACCCGCCGATTTTCACACCCAAATTCGGTAAAGCAAGTCGATGCAATGCTACCACCCTCCCCAGAAGCATGCATCCACCGACAGATTGTGCGCCAAGTCGCTTCTACACTAGCGAAATCATGTCTTACTACACTACTAGTGTACTACATCGGTACCTTATCTGACCGATCGAGCTGCAAGATGCGTCTCAGTCGGAGGTAGGCCCGCGGGGGGCCCTTGGGGCCGCTTCACCTTCCCAGTGTCCAGTACGGAATACATACCTCAGCTACCTACACTACCTAAATACGCGGGAACCGAACGAGCGAGCTTTCAACCAACCCACCGCTATCGTCAAAAAACGATAACTACTGCGCGGTAACTGTTCCGCGGTGGCTCATAGCAACGACCCACTGCTCCGTGCGCGAGATTCTCCGGTTGGAACCTCTCCGGTCAATGCGCCCGGAGCCTCCGACACTAGTGTGAGGACCATCTCAGAAAGGAACGGAGCCATCGACGCGACCGCGACCAACATGCTTCCCAATTGTGGTAAGGTACGGTGTACTCCGTACACTACGCGAGTGTATTCCGGCCATTACGCGTCAACAGGACAGAATTACCCGGGTGTCGGCTGGTGGGGGTCATGGTCGCTGTCAGGTAATGTGTATACATTAAGGGTACCCTCCCTTTCGATAGGTAGGAATGCAACATCCGCTCGTGTTGACGTCCTACATAGCGCGCAGGGAATTATCAGCAAATCACTGTAACATTACTGTGTAGTCGCGCGCTGGATCAGTGGGTTTCTGGTTTCCAGAGGAGAACAACGTTGGACACGACTCTCAGATCTCGCGAACCATGCTGGCCCCACTCAATCTTCTCGAAGCCGGGCGGCGGCAGGGTTCGGGATGGCCCGGCCGTGCCGAAATCGTTCGAGATCTGCGCTAGCGTTGGCGAGGCGACTAGCGCAACGGCTGGGGATCCACATTGAGCAGGGCAATCTCCACCAGCAAAGAAAGCACCGAGGCACGGTCGATGAGGCAGAATTGGGGCGAAAAGGATCAAAGAGAAATGAAGAAGAGAGAAATGGAACCAAAATAGTTCGATCTCGATCGAGTTCAGGAGAGAGCAGATAGGAGGCATCGATAACATCATCAGCCTGGGCCCTCGCTCCGGAATTGCAACCCACCTCCCGCCATCACATCACCAAGCACGCCCCACTACGCACGGAACGAGAGCCGAAGCGAGAATCCGGGTCCCGTACGCCCTTCTGGAACATCAAGGCCAACCCAGCCAAGATAACCGGGAGCGCACTTCTGGAATCCGGCAGGCAGATAGATAACCAGAAACAGCAATCCCTCCTCGTCCGCTAACAGTCGACAGCCAAGTGGAGCGAAACGAAACACCCCCCTATGCGGGCACTGGATTAATCCTACTGTATGAGGGTAACTAGTGTAAACGATACTTGTCGAGCCTCTTGTAGACGGCATCGTACGATTCTGCGTACACACTCGTTCCCACATCATGCGTCGCTAATCCGCCTTGGCGCGAGCCCGGTTTCGAATAGCCGCATCCTCTCCCGAAACAGGTTGTTCTCCCTGCCTCCGTACACGACTGTCACCACTGTCGTGCAACTGTGCAATAAAACTCCGGAAAGCCCTACACTACTGTGGTGCCGCCCAAGCCGGCCGAGCAGTTTTGGCTCTGATCGCCCTGCTGCCGTAGTTAAACCTGAAACATTGAATACTGTGTAAATCTGGCGCTCTCCGTGCTGGAAACACTTTGCCAAGACGGTTTGTTGACTCTATCTACACTAGTGGAGCGAAAAAAAAAAAAAAAAAAAGCCAAGAAGCAGCAAAAACATACAACACCAGGGATTCGCTGGTCGTCACCGACCCAACTACTAATCTGGCTCTCACAAGCTTGTCTAGGGGAGAGCGGACGGGATCCCGAATATTCTTGTGGATATGGTCGTATGTGACAATTGCGCAGCCGGATTTGAGCTTATCTTGGGAAGATCCTGGGAGAGCGACGATGCTGGGAGACTGCCTTCGCCGAAGCCCAAGGACAGGTCTCCCGTGGCTCTCAAGTGAGATGGGTGAGAGATGAGGTATTTTCCATTATTTATCGAAACCAGGTTCAGGCGTGAGAGTCCGAACGCAGCAAGGCACTGTCGGGCAGTTACACATCAGGGTGTAAACACACTACAATGCGGTGGGAGTCTGCCATGAACGGCGCTTGTTGAAATGAATTGTAAAACATCAATGATGAGTAGGCAGTGCGGTGAATGCGGTGAACGCCCGTGTACGGGCATATTGAAGGGCTGGTCTCGCTTTCGGGGGTAGACTCACCTTGCTGCGTCGCCGTCTGCCACGGACAATGGCCCGTTCTGTCCTATTGACAGTCAGTACCACACACATCAACTCAAAGGCGAATCAGAGGGCACTTATCCTCCAAAATGAGGGGTTGTCTTCCCGCCATTTCTGGAGAGAAGACAACCAGGACCGCCCCCAAGGGCCCGTCCTTTTCCAACCAGCCGGCATCGAACAACAAAGCGCTCCCTGGAGAGCTCCGACTCTGGAGAGCCGAAGGAGACAGAATCCGAGCGCCAGACAAGCACAAAGCTTTGACTCCAACTCGAGATGGGTCCCGGACCCGGATCCGTCTCCACCTGCCGCCTTCATCAGGAGAACCCAGGTTGACGCATTGTTCCTCAATCAGCCAACTAAGTCCCAACCCCCAACCCCCCACAGAGTGTCAGGATCCTCCGCAACGCCCAACCTTTAAGCAGAAGCCGACCGTCATTGATGCAGATCTCGTCAAACTCGGCAGCCAGCGGTGCACTTCCCCGTGCCGAGACGCCGAGCCAGCCACTGCTCTCCGTGTGTGTCGCACTGCCAACTGGGACTAGTTTTTGATTCCTCTCCACTGCCGACCGCCGAGTAGGCGGAGCCGACCAAGGAGGGCGGTACCGCACGGACAAAAGACGTCCTCAAAAACCGCGCTGTCATCTCCAGCCGAAAATCGTTCTTTCAGACCCGGCGGAGGGAGGGAGTGCTCGGCACCCGAAGGCACAGCGAGACACGGGGTGTTTTGGTCGTCTTGTCGGACGTAGGACGGACGCCTACGAGGACAAGTTAATGCGCCTGGTCGGACCTCATGGTTTCATGACGCGTGGGCATGGTGCCGCAGCGCGGTCCATGGGGGTCGGCGGAGCCGCGAGGCGGTTGGATACGCATGCAAGAAGAGACGGAAATCGAGGGTACCGAGAACGTGACAGCACGGCGTGGTGGACATCATCCTTCGACATTTCCGCGTGGAGTCGAACAGCCCTCGCTCACCGAAGTGATTCCTGCGAGGTGAGCTGCAGACAATGTGGTGAAATGTACTGGATGATCGTGTGGAGCCAGATGCTGCGCTCTCCCTCTCATTCCGGAAGCTGGGACTGCAAGCAGGAGCCAGCCCATGGGAGCATGCAAGCAGACAAGCTGCCCGGAGGTATCCGCCGACACTCGGTCGTCCAGCCAACACCGCCACAGGCAATCCGCATTGACCAGAGTACTAGTTCCAGTGTCCGATTCCCGACGAGCGGCCTCGGGCCAGAGGCGCTTACCGTGTGGACTCATGGGAAGGGACGGTCGCCCACCGAGCCGGTGACTGGAGCCCATCCCGCCGGTCCGCCCACGTCCTCGCCGGAGCAGTGCCACACCACTTTTCAGCGGCCAGTGGCGACGTACCCCTCGAAAGACGCGAGCATAGAAGGCGGTCCGAACGACTATAGGAGCGCAAGACTTTTCAGAACCAAAGGTATACTTAGGGTTAAGTTCCGAGACCAATTCGCCCCGCGGGACTGGCTTGCCCGGCGGACAAGAACTGAACCGCAGTAATCCAGGCGCGGCAGGCTTGAGAGGCACCCGATACGGGATCGAAGCTGCGACGTACTGCGGGTGTCCAGACACCGGCGGGGCGGTCGCGATGACATTCCTTGCGGAAAATTGGAATCGGAGAACTGTGGGGGAGGCGCCGTGCGTGTGAGCGAAAGAGTGGAAGCTGGAACGGCGCGGGTCGACGACGGGAAGGCGACTGCTGGCTTGCACAGTGCGATATAGATTGACGAGAAATGCCTCTCGGGTGGGTTCCAGAGGTTTGGCGTGCCTTGGATCGAGACGGTTCCAAGATGGACGCTGTGCGGGCAACTTCCGGGGGTTTGGGAACTTGAGATGTTTGGATGTTGCAGGCTGCGGGTTGCAGCGAGCGACGCGTCTGTTGCAAGTCCGACGCGTCGGGGCTGCCAAGATCAGACCGACCCACAGCACATGCCCCACACGGCTTGTGACAGCGGGACGGCAGGCACACCGCCCCATGGGCGGCCCAGCCTACCACGTCATCATTCCCACTCAAACGGCCAGGTTGCCGGACATGTGATTCGACTCTTTCTCGCCGTGTCTCGGGCAATGCCTCGACTGCTTGTTCCGCAGCCGGTTGTTTTCTGATTCAACTCAATCACAAAAGAACCCCGATGTTGCCAAGCATACCTCGGTAGTTGACAGGCGCTGAGTCGCTCGCTGCCAACGCCTTCAGTTAATCTTCTTTGTCTTTCCCTATCGGGTAGTGACCGGTGGTAGTGACCGGTGTATCCTGCCGGCACCTTCATCAGCGCCCCTTTCCCGCTTGCACACCCAAAATCAGCGTCTTTAACCGCTCCTTGCAGGGGCATCACCACCCGCCATGGCCACTCCCGACCCCACAACCAACCCAACCCCCGGGCACCATCACACCTTCAACCAAGCCTGCCGCCTCGCCCCCGTCCAAGAGCCACCACCCCCCAAAGGCCTCGAAGGCATCCCACCGATCCGCGCCCAGTTCTTCTACGCCTCGCACATCCCCATCGACGACCCGCTCTCGGCAGCCACCACTATCGTAGGCGGCGGCGGCGGCGTCGGCAGCGGCGCCGCCGCTGGTGGCGCCGACTCGAAGCTCTCCAAGCTGCCGCTGCGGCCCTTCTCCGCCGGCGACAACGCCGCGCTCGAGCGCGCCTGGCTCTCCCTCGCCTCGGACCGCGACCGCCGCAACCACGAGCTGGCCCGCCGCAACCGCAGCCCCAGCCCGGCGCTGTCGCGCGAGAACGCCGAGAAGCTGGCGGCGATCGTCGGCTTGCTTGCCGCGAAGCATCGCGAGAAGCACGAGCGCGAGGGGCAGGCTCCGCCTGGTGGGGTTGGGGCTGGGCCCGGGGGCGCCGTTGGGGCTGGGGGGACCGACGCCCCCGAGCCAGGCGGGGTGCCTGTTTGCTGTGCGGAGCTGCCGATTGATGCGTCGGCTGAGTTGAGGAGGGAGTTCTGTGCGGTCACGAGGCGGAGGCAGCAGAGCTTGGACCATGACCGGGTGCTGGCGGAGGTTATGGCGCAGATGGCTAGGTTGAAGATGGAGGCCGAGGGGACAAAACCAGAGTCGGTGGTAGCGTTGGGGACGGGGACCAACCCCGCGGTTCAGGCTGTTGGGAGTGTGGGCTCCAGATCGTCGACGGCGTCCACTGAGGGTGCAGTGGCATCGAGTCTACCCGTGGGGAGCGCCATTCCGGCCAGGCCGCCAATGTTGGATGATGGCATTTCCGGGAAGCCGTTTGTTCGGGTTGAGCCGACGTCGAGGTCGAACAGGACCTCTGGTACGGGCACTCCCGACGACAGGGCCGCCAAAACTGCGCTTCGCGAAAAGGCCAGAGGCGACAGTCGAGCGTCCACTCGTGGACGGCCTATCGCGGAACGGTTGGAGTGTTCGGCTGAGGTGCCCGTGGGGATTTCGAGGCTACACATGGTCTCGCTGCCCGTGCTGCAGATGAAGCCGATTTACTGGTCTCCGGTAAATGACATTGCCACCGTGCTGAGAGCCACTTGGTTCTACAGGTAAGAGCGCATTGCTGATACCGGGACTTCTTGGTTAACGAGCTCTAGAGACACTATGGTGCCCGTAGAACCCGGTGTCGCGAATCAGCTTGAAGCTGGCTATCGCGAGCTTCGGCCATGGACCGAAACCTGGGCCGATGAGCTCAGGTCTGCTCTCGACGTCGGTCCGCTTGGCGAAGAGAAGGTGGCCCATCGCCTCTGGCCAGAAGCGACGGACAAACGGTACAAGAGCAAAGATGGCTTCCCCGCCGAGCCGCCAATATCAGCTGATCCGTTTTGCGCTGCGAGGTGTTTCCGCGGGGAGGCCGCTGCTGAGGGAACTCTGGAACCCGTCCACCTGGAACAAGGCACGGCGCTGCCCCCTCCTGAGTCTAGGTTGTACGCCAGCTACTACGTCATCTACAAGGACGGTTCGGCGGCCTTCCTCTTGAAACCCAGCCAAAAACCGTCCGCCTACTACGGCCGAAGACCTGTCTCCAAGATCATGAAGGGCGTGACGGTAGGATTACCTGTCGTCCGTGGATTTGACCGAGCTGGGTGGGAGCGGGTGCACGATAAGCGGGCGGCTTCGCGAGCGAAGGACGTGATAACGGGAACGCCAGCGCCGTCGCAGGCGCCGGCTGCCGGACAAGACGGGTGCCCGGGTTGTCAGCTAGAAAAAGACCGCGGACAAGTTACGGACCTGGTCCTCGTTGTCCATGGGATTGGGCAAAAATTGTCTGAGCGAGTGGAGAGCTTTCACTTCACCCATGCCGTCAGCGCTTTCCGGAGAGCTGTCAATATCGAGCTCGAGAGCCCCACTATCAAAGCTCTCCTCCGGCCAGGGCAGAATGGGATTATGGTCTTGCCCGTAAACTGGCGCCATCTTCTCAGCTTCGAGGAGGGTGGCACAAGCGACGAGGGAGACAAGGATGCCTACTCGCCGGAGGGCTTCACCCTGAAGGACATCGAGCCCCCCACGATCCCAGCGGTGCGCAGCATGATCTCCGACGTCATGTTCGACGTTCCCTTCTACATGTCCCGCCACAAGCCGAAGATGATAGCCGCGCTAGTTGGCGAGGCGAACCGCGTCTACCGGCTCTGGTGTCGCAACAACCCCGGCTTCGCCGAGAAAGGCCGCGTGCACCTCATCGCACACTCTCTGGGCAGCGCCATGGCCATTGAAGTCCTCTCGAAACAGCCCACGCGCGTCCCGCGCCCACTGGACCTCTCCAGCCCCTCCCCAGACAACCGCTTCTTCGAGTTTGACACCACCAACCTCTTCCTCCTCGGCAGCCCCGCAGGCTTCTTCCTCCTCCTCGAGCGCGGCAGCCTGCTCCCGCGCCGCGGCCGGCTCAAACCGGGCGCCGACGCCGCCGACACCGTCGCCAAGGACGTGGTCGGCGAGGTCGGCACGTTCGGCTGCATCGCCGTCGACAACATCTACAACATCCTCGCCAAGGAAGACCCCATCGCCTACCTGCTGAACGGCACGATCGACCCGGTCTACGCGGCCAGCCTAAAACCGGCCTACGTCCCGAGCACCAGCACGTCCTTCTTCAAGTCCGTCGGCGCCGCCGTGCGCGGCCTTACCGGCGCCGCGCCATCGTCATCCCTCACCACCGCAGGCGACGGCGCCTCGCGCAGGCCGCCCGCCGTCGCCCGCCTGCCGTCGCAGCTCGAGCTGGAGGTGCACGACTTCTCGCGCGAGGAGATCGCCGAGAAGAAGGCGTTCCTGCTCAACGACAACGGCCAGGTCGACTACTTCCTGCGCTCCGGCGGCGGCCCGCTCGAGATCCAGTACTTGAACATGCTGAGCGCGCATACCAGCTACTGGACCAACCAGGACCTGGTCCGGCTGCTGTGTCTCGAGATCGGCCGGGTGCCCGGCCGGGAGCACGCGCTGGCGTCGATGAGGGCCGTGAAGGTTAAGGGCCGGTTTGTGGGGCACTAAGGAGTCAGGAGTCAGTAAAGTGCGGGTGAGTTTGGCGGGATGTGGGGTGAAGGTCATGAGTTCGCCTTTTTTTTTTTTTTTTTTTTCTGGCGGTTGGCGTTTGGCATTGGGTAGCATGGCGTCGTGTGTTTACGGATCATGACGTTGGCGGCCTTAGATTGGAATGGTGTCAACTGGGCTGGCGATTGCTCTGGGCACTTATTGATCAGGGGAGTGTGTGGGCCACTCTGGCTGTCGGCGTTTCACCTACAAAGATACCCATGGGGATAGAGTGTTAATCACAGTCATAGCTCTAGACTGTACTACTTCCATTATCAATTTATGTCGAAGTGACTGGGCAGCTGAGGCTCGAAATTGCTCGATCAACACATGAACTCCTCGTTCCCGCACCCTCGCCACTCCAGACTGTCGGCCTAGCGGCATTATCCCCTATGTCAAGATCCGATGCTCCGCGGCTATTACCCGTCCAGCGCCATCAACTCGGCATCATCCAAATCGTCCATCTCGTAGTCACTCTCCTCCTGCCCGTTGCCCACAGCCACCGCCGCCGGGGCAGCAACCAGCGGGTTCAGCTCCCTGTCGCGCTGCGCTTGCAGGTCCTTGATCCGCTCCTCATCCATCTTCTCCTGGTGCCTCCGCAGGTCGGCCAAGCTCCACGTGCTGATGCCCTCCTGGTCCTTGGCGCGGAAGGGCTGGGCCATGGTCTTGAGGAAGCGGCGGGCGCTGCTGACCGCCATATCGGTGCTCAGGTTGGTGTCGGCGTCCAGCAGGGCCTGGTTGATCCACTTGGGCAGCTGGGCGCGCTTCTTCTGGAAGCGGCGGTCGGCGAGCACCATGAGGCCGTAGTCGTCCTTGCCGCGGAGCACGCGGCCGAGGCACTGGGCGGCGTGGCGCATGGCGTCGAAGGAGAGGAAGTCGTTCTCGCGGATGCGGTACGTCTCGCGCAGGAACTCGAGGCGCGCCTTGAGGATGCGCGACTCGGTGTACTGGAAGGGCACGCCGACGCACAGCACCGTGCGCCCGTACTGGTGGTCGAAGTCGATGCCCTCCGACACCTTGCCGCGCGCGACGCAGAGCAGCACGGCGCCGCGACCGTTGCAGCACGCGGTGCGGTACGTCTCGAGCGCGAGCGACGTCTCCTGCGCGTCCGGCGTCTCGACCAGGATGAGCTTGTACTTCCAGACCTCGTCCAGGATGCCCATGCCCTGCCACATGCTGATGATGGATTCCATGTAGAGGTACGAGGGGAAGAAGACGACCATGCCATCCGGCGTGATCTTGGCGAACTCGGTCAGGAGGTTGCCATAGTTCCGGACCACGCTGGGCTCGTTGCGGACCTGGAAGCTCGTCGATATGGAGGCCTGATCGCTGCCGCGCGTCACGATCATGGGCAAGAAGGACCGCCTGGCCAGCGTCATGCTGTACGATTCCTGGACGACGGTTGGGAAGTTGAGCATTTTGGGGTACATCTCCAGCGGCGAGATGGTTCCCGAGGTGATGATGACGGAGCTGAACCGGTCAAAAACCGGTTTGATGGCGATGGCGGCATCCAAGCAGGTGAAATGCAGAACCGGATTTGGCACCTCCGCCGTGTCGGACTCGTAGGGCTCCAGGATCAGAAGGAAACCCTTCTCATACGTGGCTACCAAGGTCGCAAACGTAGCTACTTCTTGCAGGGGCTGATAGTCCTCGATGTTCGTGAGCTCGAGCGTCCTCACCAACGAGGTCAACCGCTCTGCACAGAACCTCAGGGGCTTCTTTTCGATGAACGTATATTCCTTGAGGTGCGCAAGGAAGGAAGGCGGAGTTTCGGAGATGACCTGCCGGACTTTCATCCTGGTCTATGGACAGTTAGCAGACCACTGGCACGGATCACGGTGGGGCAGACTGACCTTGAGATACTCGATGAATCTCCGAAGGAACGCAACGAAGTGCTCTGCCCGCCGGATGTTCCCGGGGACGGCCTCCTTGAGCAGGTCATCCGGAAGGGCTAAGCCAAGCAGTTAGCATGGAATAGCCAGCAGCTCTGTAAGTACTCGGCTTACTTGGATTCGCCATGAAGGAGTCCTCCTGGCGGCCGTCGTCAGCGCCCCTCAGACCTTCCACGAGCTTCTCATACTCGTCCTGCAGCTTCTGCTGATCCGACTCCCTCATCTCGTTGATCCTGTTCTCCAAGTTCTGAGCGCCTCTCGTGGCTCTCCGTAACGAGTCCTCGGTGATGTCCGTGCTGAGCGACTCGATGCACACGTTATCGATGTTGTGGGCCTCGTCAAACACGACGATGCAGTCCTTGGACAAGTCTTTGGAGACGCGCTCGGCGATTTTAGGATCAAGCAGATAGTGGTAGGAGTATATGATGACGTTACAATATTGCATCTGCGTCGGTGTCAGTCCTCGGCGACCAACAAAAAGGCTAGGGGGCGGTCCGAAGGAAACACACCATCCGCCGGGCAGTGAAGTAGGGACATTGCTTGTGTTGCTCGCCATACCGCAGGAGCCCGTCCAAGGTCCAGATGCCGTTGGGAATGAGATTGTGAGGCTCGAGAAGGTCGAGATTGTCGTGGTAGACGCAGACCTCGACGTCCTCCCCCTTGTTCTTCTTCTCTTTGACGAAGCCCGCGGTCAGACTGCGGCAGCGGGCATCGACAACGTTGCCGCTCTTCTCCCGTTTTACAGATGGGTGCAGACAGAGGTTTTTTCGACTTGTGAGACCGAGCCCTCGGAACTCCTCCTCATGTCCGAGCCGCTGCGCGCGGAACTTCATGAGGGCCTTGAGCTCGACCAGCGCCTTTTCGATCTCGGACATGGTTCCTGAAGAACGGGTCAGCGAGGGCAATTCCAGGGGGCCCCGAAATAGCAACTTACGAGAGCAGTAGATGAGCTTGCGGTGCGACGGGTAGTACTGCTGGTAGGCCACGATGAGCGACAGCAGGGTGACCGTCTTGCCCGTGCCCGATGGCATCTCCAACACGCAGTTTCCCCCGGCATCGAGCGTTTCTGCGCCGCGTCAGGCTCAGTTCAAGAACTTCCCTCCGTTAAGTTTGGAGCGCGCACAAGTCTCACTTTTCAGATCTACCATGTAGCTGTCGAGTAGCAGCAGGACAGTCTATGTCAGCGGGACTGCAGCAACATCCATTCGTCTTGGGTTCCAACGCACGCATATTGCTCTGAGGAGACATTAGTGAGACGATAACCTGCAACAAGGCAGAGAAATACCTGCCTGGATAGATGCGCGGGTAGGGGAAGAGAACGGGCAGGTCGCTGTTGCCGCCTCGTCAGTTACAACACCGGAGAGAGCGGGACATGGGATACGACGCGTGCTGCGTACTCAATGTTGAACTCCATTTTGAACCGTCTATTCTTGAGTGAACGACTAAGTAAGCTTGCACGATGCTGATGCTGATGCTGATGCTGCGATTCTCAACGGGCAAGTCGCCCCCAAAACGGGCCTCTTCTGGCGGTTTCCTCCTTGAATGCGTCGATTGCGAAGGGAGAGTACCGACCCGGTATGGTCGGGCCACCAAATCCGCAAGCTCCACTGACTCTATCTCAACAATGCACCTGGCATCGCATGCCGTGTCTCTCTCTTCCTGCGATAAGGGCGCTCCTGTTTTGTTGATGGTTGAATCGTCGAACTTGCTGTGATGTTTCTGGTTTGGAGGCCAATTGGCAGTCACGTGGATTGCTGCCTGGCGATGGCGCTGAAGGAGAAGTGGAGTCAGCAGGCCGGTCTCCACACAGGACAGTACGGAATAACGCTGTTCCATACTCCGCGCACCCTTACATACGGAGTAATCCGAAGTTACCGCTGTTCCCTCATCAACCATTCAGAATCAGCTCGAGCCAATGCACCAAGAGCTGGTTCAACCGTCACTCTCACCCACAATCCATGGCGCGCGGTACGCAGGGAAATCCTTCGCATGCAGGTGTCGGCCTACTACTCTACCTGATGTTACTGTTTGATTGAGACGAGCTTCCGCCCTTTGGCAATATCGCGCAACGCCCCCGCTATCACCTCGACACATGGCCAGCGGGGTTGGTGGTATCCAACGGCAATTCCGATCCGCCCCTCCCGGCGCCGTCCGCCAACCAAGCTTCGCGGCCGATAACACGCTTCTCTTCCCGCACTGCAACCCACTGCAACGTCGGCGGGATCTCTTGCTGCAGGCGCCTCGCTTCTGCCAAGGAAACCTTCTAGACGCTCCATGCACCCGCTCCCTGCACGCCCACCGTTTCTCGGCCGCGGCATGCTTGATTGTCCCGCCTCGCGTTGCACTGGAGCCTAGGCTGGTCGCCATTCTTGCGCAGGCACGGCCGCGAGCAATGAGAAGACGGGGGACGACCAAAGAGAGGGAGAGGGCAACGTCGCACCCACCGCGTGCCACAGGTCGCCAACCAAGAACCCACTTCCCCGGCTCCTGTGCCCGGGCGCGCCGCTAGCTCCTCTCCGGTCCCGGGCGGCTATCCACGTGGAGAGAGACGAACGTCCCATCTGCCCGCATTACGACCTCGTGGGATGACACCGGAGGGTTTCTGTTGATCGCCCACGTGCGACAGTGCAGTTACTTACACAGCCAACAGCTGGACGACGATCTGAGCGGAGTCTTCTCCGTGGTGTTCGGTTTCAAATGAAGCTGTTTTTAGCACACCCACATCACCCTGCCGAACGGGAGTCTGTGTGTCCTCGCAGCTACACTAACGGCGGATTCTCACGAGGACGAGGTGTTTCAAAACATGCCGGGCAAGGCGTTCTTGACGAGGCTTGAATCCCACACCCCGCTCGCGGCCCCTCCGCAGCCCGTCGACTCGCCAGCTCCACGCCGCCGACCTGCATACCGCAGCATGTAGGTATGTAACCTTAACCGGCCTGGGGTCATCTCGAGATGGTGGTGTTCTCTTCATTTCCAGCCTCTTCCCGCCCCCCCATACGACCTTGTCAGAATGGTAGTCTGACATGCCGGTCGGTGCGTTATCACTGGCCGAAAAGGAGGGTTTCAGCGAACGCGGCGGCGCAGACGGCGCACGCCGACCGCGTGGAGCACGCGTGGAAGCCTTCCAGAACAATTGATCCCACCCTCGCTGTATGTAACTGGCGAAGCAGGGGTGCGGCTGAGAAGAGAGGGCGGGAAGCCCTGAGTGGTTCGGCGATCCCGCCCGTCCGTCATCACGAGCTGCCAAGGTGCGTGGTGATTGATTCCTTCCTTGCCGGCTCCCACGGCGCTACGGGGACGGACCCAGCAAGGGAGCTCTCAAGAACGACTATCCGTACCACACTCGCGATAGACAATACGCACTCCAGCGTGATCAATATTTCGTCATGCGCCGCGCGTCGTGGGATGACAAGGTTGGGATTCCTACTACGACGTTCTCACGGAGACGCTGGCCACTCTCGCCATCGGTTCCGGAGCATGAGGCCATCGGCCGCGGGGCTCTCTCGCTCTCACCGGCATGGGAGCCGGGCCAGGTCCTTCCCGCTCAGCTGACCAGTATAGTGTAATCCGTACATCAGACAACCTTACGCAGCAAGAATAACCCGCTATGAGGGACGGCAGGTGGGAGCTGGGGAGCTGGGAGGCTGGCGGCTGGGCGTCGCTCTGCACTCACCTCACTCAGCTCGGCGCACTGATCGGCTGCGCTTGTTGGCGGCTGCCGAAGTGCCCTGGCAGCTTCACGGATTAACCTTAGTTAGCCGCAGGCACCGAGTTAACTTGGGTGGGAGAAACGGGAGAATGTGGGCAAAATGTGCCCGCCCATTGGCCGTTGGCCGGGCGATCCCGTCTCCCAGCACCCAGGCACACCACACCCTTCCCCCTTGGCTTCGATCCTTTGAGGATCAGAGCCGGGAACAATGCCGGATCCACTGCCATAGCACATCCTCTGTCCATTAAGGTACACTAGCTCCGTACCTTAGCACGGAATATACTATACTAGCGTTGAGAGAGCGATGTGACCACGGCACTGCAGAGTGGGATAATTAGCCCAGGCAGCCAGATTTCTGAGCTGGGCTGTGGCTGTGTGCGTCGATATCTGAAACAAAGCAATGCGGAGAACCCTCCGATCGGCTCGATCCCATATCCATCCCGAGCCTTGTCGAGCACGTGTACTGTGTACTCCGTACTGTCATTAATATCTGATGTTGCTGCTGTTGGTGATAGACGGACCACTTGGTAAGTTACCCCGCCTTGTGCTTTGGGGCCAAAAGAAGAGAGGGGTCCTGTCCTCGTACTGGTATGGTGAAGGTTTCAATGCATGGCACACCTGAGTGCTCTACGGATACAAGAATGGTTTCGACAAAAATAGACGAAGTTGTAGATGTGCACGCTCGCCACTGTCACACGTGGTGCTGAACTTGGTCTTTCTGCCCCGTGATATCGCTGCTGCTTTGAGCTCTGTACGGATGGACGCTGGTGCTCTGCTGTTGGCAAGAGCGCTGTTTCATGATTACAGCTGCTAAGTTACCGTCGCAGTGCATGCAATGTATCTGGTGGAATCGCATCACCAACCTCAAACCGAGGTCCTTGGGATGGATGACGGGGATTCCCGCCAACTGCCGCACCGTTGGCGGCACGCTGCCCAGTCACCTGCCGACGGGAGTCCGTGCTGATTGCCGCGGGGTGGGAAGGGAAGGGTGCCAGGCACTACACTAGCGTTGCAAAAGCCAAGGGGAACAAGAGTTGGGCCGTGCGAAGCGCAGCGCGGCCAACCGTTTCTGGCATGTGCACGTCTTGATCAGCATGAACCGTAGTGTACACTGCGGATGGTGGAAGCGACGATAACTTGCTGCAGAGTACGGAGTGTGAGCTAATTTTGCCCGTCACCGTCCCCGGCATCGGATAGCAAAGACACGAGCTTTGCGAGGCTGCACCAAGATGCGATTGGCAGCTGAGGCTGATTCCTCGTGTGTGAGTGTGTGATCGTAGGCCATGAGAATAGGCAGACACTGAATAAGGTGGTGTTGAGATGTTTCATGAAACAAGTTCCCATCAGCGAACAAATCAGCTTCAGCATCAGCATCAGCACCGTCTCGTCATCAGCCACGTTCGCACTTCAGAACACGGGAATACCGCCAGGGCGGTAGCGTCGGCTGCCGATCCCTGCTGGACAAGAAGGGAAGGAACAGACCTGTCGAATGCGAATGCGGACGATCGATTAGGCGCCGTCCAATCAGCCCGCGAGATATATTTGGGCAAATTCTCGCTCGGCGTGGGGCCCCCTAATGCCACACCCCTCCCCTGCTTTGGGAATTAGCCTTAGCGGCGGATGATAAGTTAAACGCGATGAACTGTTGGTCTCCGTGTGCGCGCTGCCCCGCCAGCATCGGCGGGTTCCTGGTGCGTGTGCGCTTGGCTCGCTTGTTTCATTTCACCCCAGCGGTTCAGGTGTGGCTGTGCAGCTGGACGGAGGGGTAAAATGCTCTCTTCAAGTACCTCCCGTCGGATCTCCACTACCGTTTCCCAGGTATTGTGTAATGTAATCCGTAAGGGACGTACGACTTCGCTGAAGACCCAGATAAGAATAGTTTTGTTAAGAAGAGGTGTTTGACATCCTTGTTCAAAAGTGTATTTCATTTCAACGGACCGTTTCCAAGAAGTATGCGCTGTGGGGCGCCCGTATCCATACTGGAGTGTTGTGTCGTGCAGAGCAGGACCTCGCATCAGTGAGCTGATGGTCGCAGCAACGTCGCCGATTAGTGTAGTGTAATGGAGTAATGTAAGGTGTATGCCAATGTGGGGCGTCGTATCCATCCTGGAGTGTACTGCGGTAGTGCAGAGCAGGACCTCGCATGAGTGAGCTCATGGTTACTGCAACGTCGCTGATTCAACCCATTTCCTCGGGCTCTTCGTGTCGGAGGGTTGGACTCGGAAACCTCGTCACCGAGCTCCTGCAGTATCATCGCATTTCTACGTTAGTGTGCGGCCAGGTGTTTCGTTGCCTGGGGGCCAGACTGAGGCACGGAGTGCACAGTACAGTACCTGAGTTCCTGTTTGAGGCAGCGAGCTTTTCGGAAGTTTGAGCAGCCGAGTCTGGTGCATGCACAGTGTTGGTGATGAGTCCTGTTGACCCGGCACCCGACCTGAGGTGGTGACGGCTCGTGCCGACCAAGAAGGCGCCCAATCCCGTTTGCGATTCGGATGCTGGCTAGGCAGGCTGTTAAGAGCGAGTGGACTGGCCCGACCGCATCACCGACCTCAGCTCTCGCCCAATTGAGCTCTGTGTGAGCCGAAAAGGTGGTCAGAATGTCTTGGATACCTGAGTAAGGATCGTTCTCCTGTCCAAATCAAGCGAAGCGCAAGTGCGGGTGAGCGAGCGCACCCAAGAACCTCGGCACGTGCGAGCAAAGTTGCGATCCTGCTGCGAGGCTCCCTATCCTCCCTACCTCAATGCTACTAGTGTACAGTGCAGTACCACAGTAGTGTCGTACACGAACGTTTCGGATTCAGCCCGACGTGCACCGTTGCAGTGCTGCGGAAGGGTGTGTGGGTTCCACATACAACTTGACCTTCTGGCATGCTAGCCATGTGCGCAGTATCCGTCCTGTGGTCTGTGGTATGTATGTACATGTTGCTTGGTCAATTTTGGGAGAATCCTTTGGCTGCGACGTTGAAGTGCATCCCACCTAGGTCTTGCATCTGCGAAGCGGCCGCTTGCCCCAGTCCTTGGAAATCCCTGGCCTGGTGGATGGTAGAGAGGAGGATTTAAGGTGTTGGGGCGCAGCAGGGGACGAGCAGATATCGACAGACTCGACAGAGAGAGATCCGTTGTGTCCTGTAACTGGTGTGAATGTATCTGAGCTGCGTGCCCGGCAGACGCCTGCTGTTTCTCAGGTGCGGCCTTTTGCAGCCTGGTGATGAACCACCTGAGCTCTTGGCTGGCACTCAACATTGGCGCATTTTGCTGTCTCTGCAGAGTACCTTACTGTGTAGACCAGCAGATTTTTCGTTCGAAGTGGAGCAGTGAGTGAATGCTATTCCGTGCGCTAGGTACGGATTACACGTGTACTGTATACTACACTTCAAGATGTATCCGCAAAACGGAGTTGGTAAGTTCGGTCCACGCTCGTGAACCGGGAAAGCGGGGCCTTGACCGCCGATCATTGCGGAGTCCCTGCCACTGATCTCGGATCCTCGCACGGACAGCAGCAAGGTCCGGACGAGGTCGAACAAAGGCCTTATTCTGTGATTGTACGGATTACCCAAGTTAGCGCAAACTATCTGTCGACATTTCCGTACATCTTGGCCGTTGTTCGACCAGAGCCAGGAGCTCTGATCGACGGCCCGCCCTGTCCAACGCTCCTCGCCGTCACCCTGTACATTGACCACATCCACGGCTGGAATTCCAAGTGTACACTACACTTGTCTCGCGAGACAAAATCGGTCAGCCACCTCGCCTTCAGTGATACCTGATATCCCGTCCTCACAGACCTGGCTACGGGAAGGGCGTCCCACCGCTGCTGGTGGTTTGCTGAGAAGGTCTGCGGTGGCTTGTTGCTGATCGAGCCAGTCACCAACCCACCGGACCGACGCCGAATGTTTCACAGCTCAGTTACTTGCATGCAGACCGGCCATTTTTGGAATCCAGTCTCCTGGTACCTGATCTGATCTTTCCTGTCTGGGTAGGTACTCAAGGTATGCGCTGTGCAGTTGTGTCTGTTGAAGCATTGATCGATCCTATCAAAGGCAACGGTTCGGGATGCACTGTGGAATCCGCTGGCTCTGCGGTTCCCTGGGCTGCTCAAAGCACCTGAGCCGCCCTCGAGCTGGGCGCTCCAGGGGGTTGGCACAGCAGGCCCTGCTCCACGCTCCGATTTTAGGTGTGCTGCGCCGCACGAGAAGGTTTGGATGCCAGCAACTGCCGCGTTTCAGATTCACAGCTGCAGATTCCGCTTTTCTGTTGGCTCTCCAGCACTCTAGCTTCTCATCAGCTTGGAGGCGGAGTCCGCGGACGGCATTTCGGCGTCACTGGTTGAGACAGTCAACAGCAGCAACCTCGCGCGGGAGATTTGTTCCGTGGTTGCAAGCGGCGACTGACTATTATTCATTCGTAGCAGTAATTCAAACGAAATGAGATGAAATGTCGAGCTCGACAGGCAAGCGGGGATTCAAGTTCTCGGGAACTGCCTTGGCGGTTAAGGCCTTTGCCCCTTGTGTAGTTTGTCTACGATTGGGCATGGTTCATCCCGAAACTGGCTGGTTCACCGCGAGGTGGCTCGGAATCACAAAAGGAAGACAGCCCAAAAATTGGTAGTTATGACCACTCTTGCAGAACGAGTTTTCCCAAAACTTCTTAGTTGCCTGGAGGCTGCTGCTCATCATCCAGGGGCTGTGAAGCGGAGTGGAGCACACAACGCACTGGGCGTGCAGGCCGAGCGGGGTGGTGTCATTGGTTCGTCCAGCGATTGCTTGCTATTCACTCCGTACACAGATTATGGGACCTGTACCTACCTAGGTAGACAGAGGAGGCCGAAAAGCTCGTCATCTGCATGTTCAAGATGCTGAGGAAGGAGTGGGCCGTTGATTGACAACCTAGAGATGCCGGCCTACTGGTATTGTACATTACTGTGCGCATCGGAACGAGCCCAAAGAGGACGCTGCCCTGAATTGTGTGGTCTGGTCGCTCGGCAGTAACTTTGCCAGTGATTGGCCCAGCGGTCTAGACATACTGCGGTAGTGTACATACAAAGTCCCTACAGGTCATTTTTCTCCCCTGGGCCAGGCACCTCGCCCGACGCCACGGCAAGACGGGAGCGGCGGGCCAGACGGCACCGAACCACACCCTAGCGTCTCCGCAGTGGGTGCCGCGGCCCTACACTTGGTCAGTGCTCCGCGGCGGTTGCGATGCCGGATTGACTTGCGAGGCAGAGATCAAGTTTTTCTCTGATTACACTTGTGTACCCGTACCTCGCTTTGCCAATGGTTGTGACCGCATGAGAGCGAGTGATGACGTGAGGTCACTTGTGGAAATTAGTCAGGTATTCAACTTGGCACGAGGTGAGCCAAGGGGCCGGTTGTGGGCAGAAGGGCATGGCTACACGACACGAACGGCTCGCAAGTCCCCGAGGCCCACTGCGCCCGCCTGCAGCGTACAATTGGCGAATGAGGGTGTACGGAAGTACTGTGTAGTGTAACGAAAGCTCACGCTAGCTGTGGGGTTGGTCGGCTCGCATCGCATGCAACTCCAGATTCCACAAGCCTTCGTACATCTGTCCAGTTGCGACCCCATTAAAAAGACCATACACTTTCATTAGAAGGACCAACTACCTATAGTGGTCTATGCGCCACCCACCAAAGTCTTGCCGCGACCATCACCACGCAGCCAAGCGAACATATCGCTATAAAAATTGCAGATAGAAGGCATTTGCAAGGGCGAATACAAGCCTATAGGCTCACCAAAGTCGCTGGCCATAGCATAGGATGACGACAAACACGAGCGCTATGACGGGGGCTCCGCCAACTGCCGCACCGTTGGCGGCACGCACCGTTGGCGGTGTGTGTAACGTTAGTACGTACCGTTGGCAGTGCACTGCCTGTCACCTGCTCGCGGGAGTGTATACCAATTGCTATCGATAGATCAAGGTCATGTGACTAGTCTTGGCAATATATCAGCTTGGCCGCTTGGTGATTGGTCGAGGCAAGATTTTGGTGGTAGGCGTACGGACCCTCCTACTGTGTGGTCCTTCTATACTATACTAATGAAAGTGTGTGGTCTTTTTAATGGGGTCGGTCCAGTTGCTGTACCTATTTCCATCGCAAGCCGCTCCAAAGACGTCGCAAACAGAACGTTTTCCGACTGCGAGATCGACCCCCTTTCTCCTAAGGGCACCGATAACTAATCCGTACACTACCACCTTCCCAATGTCTCCTCTCGATAAAGACCCACTGCGCAATCCTTTTACCACGCCAGCATCCAATCACCTCATGAGCAGGGCCGAACAGTTGGGGGCCGAAAGTCGCATGGAACCCGTGGCGTTTGTTTGCACGGGGTACCAGAGAGCAACCTTTGCGCCCACGTGCGGCCAGCAAAGCCCGGAGTGCCTGGCGAGTCCCATCGCCCCGAGTCTCATCGCTCTCAGGGTCTTCATTTGCGGCCGACTGCCCTGTGTCCTTCCCAACTGATTTCAGAAAATGGCTCCCTTCGCCTATGCACACATACGCAGAAATTAACATGGCCTCATCAATTCCCCATGACGCCTTCCAGAGCTGGCATCGAACTGGTTCTGCAGTGTATGGCCAAGATGCAGTGGCGAGGAGTTGGCTGGCGGGCCTAGTCGCAGACGCGCTTGACAGACGCAAGCGCTCGCCTCCCCCACAGCGATACAACCGTCGCTGCTCGCACAGCGTGGTGCAGCCAACCGCACATGGCCTGGCCCGTGAGTGGTCCTTGACCTGTTCCTTGGGTCGCCGATCCGCAGTCCCGGTGGCCGTGATTCCGGTGACAGCTTGCCCGTAGGGTCTCCCATTACTATGGCAACGCTCTCAATGCCTCTCTGCACGGAGCTGCGCACGGCCGGCTCTTCCGGCTGTGCTCGAGAGTGCTGATGCCGGTCGTCGGGGAACCAGTGTTGCCGACGATCTCTCCGCTGCCGAAGGGGACCTCTGGTCCCCGCTGGCACCGCCCTCGTGTCTTCAGGTTGCCAAGGAGCCCTTCGGGAACCCGAAGTAAACCCGCCGGTCGTTGCAGCAGTCGCAAGCTGGGAATGTCTGGCTCTGGTGTGAGTGGCCGGCCGACGGACAGGCAAAGTCTCCTGGGCGGGACTTGCTACCCAGCGCAATCCGTACACAGTACCCATCTGTGTACAGTACACGACGGAAGCATACAGTGGACTGACGGCAGGGCAGGACCGATAACTACTACCACAGTAACTAGTGTACCTCAACTGACCCCTCCGGGATTGAAAACGGGATGAACCAGGCTTGACTCGCAAGGGTGTTCTGCTCTCCGTTGCGAACCCCGGGAACTTTTAGACAACCCCTTGAGACGCACTGCTCCCAAACCGGTGTAGCGTTTCTATTTTCCTCCGAGGGGGAGCCTTTCTCTGCACACCCCTCCCCAAGCTGGCTGCCCAGCCACAGTTCCCCCAAGCTTTCCCCCTCTCACCTCCCCCCTCCCCCCCGGCACCCAAACCCCCAACAGCTCCCGTACTAACCGCATCGCGCGTGGTGCTGATCCGCTGCGAGCCAGATCCTTCCTCATCGGGCTGGTGCCCACCAGCCTTGTCTCCCATCGCAGCTCCACAGCACCGGAGCAGGGTTTGGTGCTGACCCACGGCGTCCCTCGACGGCCAGCCCCTGTCGTTGTCCTGCATCGCAAGGTGGGCAACCCCTTGTTCCCGGTCCTGGCCTCATGAGTGCCAAGATGCATCGTTTTAGTGTAGCCCCCAGCTCTTCAGAGTGGACGAGTCTGAAGATCATCCATTATTAGCCAGGCAGAAATGTCACCCATGTACAAATCTTATAAGATACCCTGGCGGTCTGCCCTGTCAACAAGCCCATCGTCCTGCTCGCACGGCCGGCCGCAGCTTCATTCATCGCAGCAAAGCTTCAACAAGAGGAGCTTTTCGCCATTTGCCTCAAGTTACAGTGCTACACACACACACAGCTTCACGGCCCAGACGACCACTTTTCCCCGGCCGTCGCGTATATCTGGCCCGGTCCCCCTCTGGCCCTGCTCTCAAGGAGCTTCGGCGCGCTTGATCACCAATCGGACGACCAGGCACTCCCTCCTGGCCAAGATCCCCTGGCCACCGCAGTCCGACAAACATCAACGGCTCTCGTGTCTTCCGTCAGCCTTTCTTACCCCCCCCCTTTCCCTTATCTTACACGGCGCACCAGCTCTTACCAAATCCCGAATAAATTCGCCGCGCCCCCCTCCCCGGCACTTTCATATCCATCACGTCCACCATGGAGCACACGCCGCCCCCTTCTCTCACCAGGTCGCCAGCGTCCCCCGCAAACACCTACTGCCCTTCGGAGGGGTCGTCCCTTGACTACCCGTCCCCGGGCCTGGTTGAGCAACAGTACAAGCTCTCGTCGATGTATGGAGACCAGTCCTGCGTGACCCCGTCCATGAACCCGGAGATGTCTCTTCCCCCCCTCGATTCGATGGGCCACCCGGATTGGAACAACACGACCGTCATCCACCCCGGGTCATCTGCGTCCGGCATGCCCAGCATCTTGTCGGCGGATTACGAGACGTTCGGGAGCTTCCCATACAGCCACGATGGCTATCACCCTCACTCGCTTAGCCACCCGCCCTCGATCCACGCCGCGACGCCGCCACCCACTGCTTCTGCCCCCAGGTCCCCTGCCGCGCCGTTGAGGACGCCGTACACGCCCGCTACCTCGGTGCCCGGGCCCATGACCCCACGGGTCAAGCTGGAGGGGACTTCGGACTACAGCCACAGTACCGAGGCGTCGCACTACCCTTCGCCGCGGTCGGTCCAAACTTCGTACCAGTCTGACAGCGGGCCGTACGCGGCGAGCACCTCGACCGGTTACCTCTCGGATAGCGGGTCGACGACATGGCACAAGCCCGAGTACCAGCCGGTCGAGCCCGATCACTTCTACCCCGGGCCGCCGCCTCCGCAGCCACCCGCCTTCCTACATGACGCCAGGAGACAGTACCGGGTGACCCGGCCGCGGCGGACGCCGCGCCGCCTGACGACCAAGGAGGAGGCCAACTTCCAGTGCGAGGTCAAGGGCTGCGGCAAGCTCTTCAGTCGCAGTTACAACTTCAAGGCGCACATGGAGACGCACGACGAGAAGCGCGAATACCCGTTCCCGTGCCAGGTGCCCGAGTGCAACAAGAAGTTCGTGCGCAAGACGGACCTCCAGCGCCACCACCAGAGCGTGCATCTGAGGGAGCGCACGCACAAGTGCGACTACTGCGGCCGCATGTTTGCGCGCAAGGATACTCTGAGGAGGTGAGTCCAGACACGGGCAGCAATGCATAACAGGACGCTCGGGAGTGAACGGGCTCTTGCTAACTCGCAGTCCGCCTCTAGGCACATGGAAGACGGCTGCTCCAAGAGATTCGACATCGGCACCCTCGACCTTCGCGCCGACGCCTTCGACAGCCTGCACCCCAGCACCCGCACAATGGCCCCACTGGGGCCCCTGTTGCCGTCGTCGGGTGGCCTACCGCCCATGGCCACCCCGCCGCTCTGCAGCTCCAGCGTCTTCCCCTCTTTGCCCCCGACAATGCGACCCCGGGAGCCCCTCGCCGCAGGCGACCACTCGCAAGGCCACAGCTGGGGAAGATGATGCGACCCAGTGACGGGTGCAACAAAGCAGGAGCTTTTCTTTCTTTTCTTTCTTTTTTTTTTCTTTCTTTCTTTTCTGTGGACATATTTCATACTCTCTGGGTAGATACCAAGCAGGCGTCGAGGACAGGACTGGTGCGCTTAAGGGCTGGGATATCATGTTCTGCACGCTTCTTTTCTTTTCTTGTACGAATACATGTATCAGTTACGGCGATGGCAAGATCTGACGGGAATGCGGTGTTCGGTTCGGCTATACATTGGGAGGCTTAGTGTTGTCAAGACCTTCTTGACTTCTTGATTTCGGAGGGCAATGAGCGGCCTGTTTTTTTCTGCAAATCTCACTTCTTCGGTCCACACACACTGTATGCATACCTGGTATGTTGCAAGCAAATACACCAAACACACGAGACAGACAGACCCGTCTATGAGCGACTGCACCACCCAATTTCAGAAACAGAGTGAAGTGCAATTCCTCCGCCCGCGTGATCCCACGTCATCATGTCTGCTTTCCCGGCGACCGGCAGTTGCGAGGCGGACCTCCGAGTCGCGATCGATCTCGTTCCTGTGCCGCAGCCTCTTGGATCCCGCTCCGCCGCTAGACGCTGTCCGCTTGTGCAGCGGCGCAGCGGCGCAGCGGACCAACGGACCAACTCCCGCCAAACGCTAACTAACGTTAATCGCTCCACATCGCTAGGGGCTCCAACTCTTGGCGCCGGCCAACCGGGCATGGTGCTCCACCTCCGACCCGACGACCGAAAAAAATCGAATCGCGCCAAATACGCTCAGCAGTTCGTTTTCTTTCCTTGCTCGCTCCTGCTGTTAGGCAGGTGCGTATACCAGGATCGGCAGCAGTTTGCCCTATGGGCAAACCGAAGCTCGACGGAGACCCCTGGCGACATGCCCTGGTCGGTCGTGGCTGCTCGGCCAAGTTGAGCGGTCATTTCAGCGGCGATCGTGTTCGTGTTGATTATTGGTCAGCTGTGGGAGCGGGAAGGCAGTAAGGCTGCATAAGCCCTCGCTCCTTCCCATCAGCTCGCCGAATCCTCCTGCATGGCCCGCTTTGCCTTTGCCGATTTTCCCCCTCCATTTAGCACTCATCAAATCTCTATACCACCCAAGAGCGAGGAAGAGAGCCTCAAGAATATTGCTTACCCGACAAATTGCAGCGAGACTGAACACCTGGGGGTTGCGGGTTGCCTGGTCGGATCGCGGCTTACCCGGCGACGGCTGCAGCTTACCCTCCCACATGCCCACGTCATTGGATCGCCCCGCCAGCTGGTCAAACGACGAGCGAACCGGAACGTCGGATAGGGCTTACACGGCAGAGAGTACTTCCGTACATAGGTCACAGCTCTCCAACCTGAGCACACTCCGAAATACGCCAAGAGCTCACGTCGTGCATGAAAGGTAAGGAAGAGGCTCGCAGGCGATTATAAGCTCGGTGAACAGATATAGCTCTCTGTGGTACGTAGCGCTGCCCGCGTCAACGCTCTGGCAGGGCTGGGAGGTCGAGAGCGCTGAGCAGCCAAAATGACGGCCGGAACATCCGCACGCTTCTCATTCCATTCCTTCCAATCTCAGAACCGGAAAGCTCGCGTATGTGCACAGAGACCAAGAAGCTTGTGTTGGAGACGAGTCGAGACGGCCGGATGTCTCCGTCCGGCAAGGGATGAATGGCCAGCGCACGGTACTGCACCAGGCGAAAAGGCCACTGCCGTCTGCGAGCCCAATCAGAAGACGTCAAGACTTCAAGGTTGCGAGATTAGCCCCGGCACCACCCAGCTGAGGTTCAACGGTTTCGCAACGCCTGTGAGCATGACAAAAACCGGGGAGGATCGCCCACACCCCACCCCCCAGCTGAGTGCAGGGCGGAGGGCGCTAGTTAATGTCTCGAGGCATTTTTTCTTGCTGACGTTGTTCATTGTGGCAGCGAAGCGACGTCAAAGTGTCAACCCATGTCAATTGGTCGGCAACAATGATTTGGAAGGACGGCGTGGGGTCAAGCGGAACCCGTGTGTCGTGTATACTACACTCCTACACCGCACTACTCTGCAGAGCTGTTGTGCTCCATCGGTCTTATCCCTCAGCCTGGCCGAGTTACACAGCGGCCGCTGCGTGATTCTGGCCGCCCCCAAACTCAGACTCCTTCGCCTGTTTTTTCTCTCTTCGTCCAGGCTTGCGAGCGGACATACAAACCTGGAGGGTATTCCATACACCCTCGACCAAGACTCGGCCGAGGGTGAGGTGAGAACGACCCTGGGCGGCGTGGCGTCACCGCGAATCCTGCGGGCAGTAACTTAAGGTGTGGCCCGTACATACGAAATGTGGATGGCGGAGGGTCGCGATTGGCTCAACAGCCGCCTCGCACTCTGGAAGGGTTGCACTGCAACCATCAGGACCCAAGGAACGCATCGCAATGCGGTTAGGGTGTGCGTCGTGGCGCTCGCTCCGCTTGGCTCAAGCGCATGTTGGCATCGGCGACGGCAAGGAATGTATGTCGGCAACTGCTATACCCTTGCTCCAGGACTAGTCGGCGACTTAACCAAGGTCGAGCGCCCACGATGTAACGAGCGGCGGCCCGTCAGGATGGCGTGCGCGAACTCCGTGGAAGTACGGAATCCTGCGATCGTGTCCTCCTCCCGAGGGATCCGTGCATGCCGTGACTGAATCGCACCCCCTCTGGTTGCTGATTCCGGAGAGCCAGCCTGTTAACTACTGTTATTGTCAAGCAATATAGCCGACCAGCTCGCCGATCATCAGCGCGAAGCGGCTTCGCCTCCCATCATCGGCATTGCGGTGCCGTCTGACTGGCGTTTGTCTTGCTCAGAAACTTTGCGCCCTACACTACCGTAGTTAGTGTATGTACCTGATGTAGGTCAGATAGTTAGTGTCTGCATGAACTACGGATCTACCCTACACTAGTGTACTGCTCTGCCGCTTCCCTGTAGTAAAGTTAGCCCAGCGCCAACAAGGCGTTCATCCGATCCCTCCGACAGGGAACGATCTCAAACTTTCCCTGATATCCGATTTGTACGGCGTACGGTGTGAAATCCGCTTGCCCGTCGGCAGTCGCAGACCCGTTCGGTATCCGAGCGCACGGTTCCTCTTGCTCCCTCTCTGCATGGCGAACGTGTGGCGTTACACTAGTGTAGGCGGCGCACGTGGGATGGATGGAGTTGGGGATCGACTACACTACTGTAGTGAGGTGTAATTAGGAGGTAGATACTGTGTAGTGTAAGGCGGTTTCTGGTCACGAGGCGGAAAGCCCTCCGCTGTTGGCCGCCGCCGCCGGCGTCTGTGCCGCGCGCCGACCGACCGGCTCCACGGCGCGCGCACGTGGGAAAAGCGGCAAGGGGTTTGATTTTCTGAGGTTTTGTGGCTGCGCGAGTGCATGCTTTGGGACAGGGGCATTTTTCTGTTTGTTTCTGGGCTGCGTACGGAGTCCAGGGGTAACTACCTGACTACCCGTCATACACTACAAAGTATACCACCAGTTCTGTTTGGTGCTGCGGTGAGATCAGCCTGGTGGCGGATGACAAGCGCGAGATGACGGATGACAGGCGCAAGATGACAAATGACTGGAAACACGGCTGAGACGGACGGGCGCACTTGACGGACAGGTGGCGCGGCGGTCCCTGGCGCAGTTAGCATAAAAAACGGACATCCCGTCGGCCAGCCGGCCGGGCCCGGGCCCGGGTCCGACCTCTCGGGACCGGCGATGGATTAAGTAATCGGGCTTCTCATTGTCTGTTGTTTTATGCTTAACTTCGGAACACACGTTCGTCTTAACGAGACCTAACCTACCTTATATTTGCGCACGGCCGTCGGCACCTATGTACCTTAGTGTACAGGGTGTGCTTCGCGGAGTGTACTGTACACTATCCGTACTGTGGTAGGTGTTGACGGCGGGAGTGCTTGCGCCTCTCGGCACACGGTACGTAAGGTAAGCACCAAGTGTATTCCGTACTGGACACAAAATCTACTTTGAGATTCTTCCTCAAGCGAGGACATCTCTTTGCTTTTTCCTTTTTCTTCTTGTTCTTCTTTCTTTTTTCCTCCAAACCTTACGTCCGTAGTTTATATCCGTAGTTTATTTCCGGCCAAGGCAAGTATGTATACTTTCCCTCTCTGGGATGGTCCCCTGAGGGAACCCCGCGTTTGGCGAGATTGAACGACACAGGCGGGCAATTGCGGAACAGGCAGCAACAATAACTCATGAACTAGTGTAGTGTACGGAGTATGTCCACTATTTTCATGAACGGCCGGTTCGAGAGATGGCCAATGCGACAGATCGAGCGAACGTTGCTCTCGTCCAGGGCCCTGCCCTGTCCTGCGCGGGGACCGCCTCACCCTGTCTCCGGTCCGGCCTTGGAAGCCCGAGTAACGGATTAACTACAGTTGGTTAGACTTTTGATGCGAAACGCCAGTCCTGGCGGCTGCGATCCCCGGCGGCCGGCTCCCTTTTGGTGATGAAGCTTGTTCCTTGTCCCTGTCCCTCCCCCGCTCTCCTTGTTATTGTTCTGGTCTCACCCCTACCCTTGTCCTTCTCCCGTCGTCCTCGAGCTTAACTCTCCTCGGTAAGGAGGCCTCGGCGGACCGCAACCGTCTTCCGTCGCCCGCTGCCGATTGACGCGCTTGGCTTGGCTGATGCCCTTCGCGATGCCCGGATTTTTTACCCGGTGGAAGCCGTCAACGTGCTAAATCCGCGGGCTGGGTGGGCATCGGAGAATTATCTCCGGCTGGCTGATGAGGTCTGGCGTGCGGTGAGCGGTAACATCTGCTGGTTCCGCCGAGGAAGTCGGTGTTGTCTGTCTCACCTGGCGCCAGCGTGGGAATCACGGTGGTGTCTCCAACCACATTGGCATCCACCCAACTTGTGTCAAAGGGGAGGGGAATAGGGTTGTGGTGCGGCTTCCTCCGTCTCACTGGAGGCGCGAAATTCTCCAGGTGCACCTGACGGGGGCCATGGTTCCCGTCTGCAGGGGAGATATTCTACTTCCCAGCGCGGGAGTCCCTTTCTCATACAAATTAATCGCTGACTGACCAACCGGGACAGCGCCACCAGGGTCACTGAAACGGGGAATATTCAAATACCTGGTACCGAAGCAGGCTCAGTGTTGAATGAGGAGTCTGTGCTACAGGTCGGTAACTGGAAGAAGTTCTGAACAGTATGTTGAAAGCGTGCGTCTGCGGGTGCTGAGATTGACGGGCTTTACCGCCCTCACCCGTTCCGCCCTCCTTGTTTGCACCTCGTGCCGGGTATTACCTTGGAGATTGGCGAATGAGTGAAGGCGATGCTGAACATCGTCAACGCATGTTGCATGCAACGCCCCAAGTCCGCGACATGTGACGGACATCCCATGGCTGAGAGCAGCAGCACGAGTGTGGCGAAGAGACGCATGTCATACAATAGTCAGTGATTAGTCTACTGCAGAAGATCCGACGCAAACATCTCGCCCGGAGGTGGTGTTAGGGGCGACGAACGGTGAAGTAGTGTACACAGTAGTCTTCGAGAAGAGAGCACACCAGTCGGACTTCGTGCCCTTTCTGGAATATGAAGACATGTGCTGCGCAGGGGGGAGAGACAGAAGCACGGCAGCGGATCCTTCAGCGGGTGCGTCCCGTTGCTGTGCCGTCCGTCGTGATCCTACCGCCCCCGCAACTTCGATATCAGGGGCCAAGAAAGGAGCCGTGATGAAGAGATCCAGATCTGTCTGTTGAGAGATTTTCCACACGCCTTCCTGGCTGGCTGACCACCCACCGTCATCCTACACTACGCGGCCAGACCGAACTGTTTCGAAGACCTCGGATTGACGGTGGCTGTTTTCGTCTTTCCTTGGGTGGCTGGGACTCGCATGTAGCGGTCCGAATCTGACTGTATCAAGACTTTGGGATGCTGATGGGAGACAGGATGCACGTTTCGGAGTTCGCCGAATTCCTGGGTAGCCTGCCTGTGTTACTATGCTATGCTCGAGAGGCATTGCAAAGTTCCCAAAGTTCCCATGAGGTTGAGCGTTTGACCGAGGTCAAGGCCAATGGGTGTCGGCGAGAAGATGCGCGGGTTATCGCCACTCGAGGATGGTATCCGCGATACCTGCTCTGCAGCAGTGTAGCTACACCAGTATTGTTCTCCTCAGCAAAGTTCACATTTCACCTTGACTATGCAGTGCAACATGCAGTAGAGAACGGAGTATTCCGGAGTGTTGTTGACGCCTCGCCCCTCTGCCCACATTCCCGACCCCCATGGCCACCCTGGCAGCCCACAAGCTGGCCAGGCCGGCACAGTTGAGGCCACCCAGGCCTGCCCCCTCACAGGAGTGGCGATGCCGTGACGGAAAGGAATACACTAGCGCCGAAACAGCACATCGGGAGGGGCATGGAAGGATCCGTCCGGGGGGTGGCGGGGATCCTGCCGCCAGTCGACAACCAGGGAGGCGACAGTAGTGTAGTGTACACTACACTCCGCAGTATTCCGGAGGTAGGCCTACTCGTAATTCGCAAGATCTGCCATGTATGTACATACACATGTAGGACCCGTGGCAGGAGGGAGGCCGGCTAACGCAAGAAAGCGAAGCGGGCATGCCAGCGGCTGCATCTATCTCGTCTACGGCCTACGTACCTAAGCTTGGATGAACGGGGTGTGTCTATCAGCCCCCGACGACAAATTACAAAAACTGGAGAGCGAGGCCGATATTCATCTCAGGAAGGAGAGAACGAACAGGTTGACGGCAGGACCAGAAGCTGCATTCAATAGTTGCTGCAAACTCGCCGACTGCTACCCCTTCCGGGCTGTAAGTCATACACAGTACAGTAGATTCTCCAGCGCCGGGAGGCTGTCCATTGCAGGACCTCTGCCTCACAGCGGAGTGTTCTTGGCTTGCGTCCAAAAGCTCTCCATCTTCCGCTGGGCAAGGAACTCTCTCGCTTCCTGGTCCGTCTCGCAGACCTTGCTGCCCCATTTCTTAAACATGGGCGCCTTGACCTCGCCCTCGAACACGAGCACGCACTTGTTCGCCGACAGGTCCTTCAGCTGCCCCTTTTCGTCCTCCGCCTTGAGCCACTCCTTCACCGCGGCGCCCTGGCCTCCCGTCCCAGCGGCCGGGCCCGCATCCCTCTCGCGCGAGGGCAGGGACTCGGTCCAGTCGATGCGGCGCAGCATGAGCTTCTTGTAGTTGTTGATGCTGTGCTCGCCGCCCTCGACGATGACGAGGTTGAACCTGGGGTGCATGATGCACACGCCGCTGAGGCCGAGCTGCGTTGCGTTGATGCTGATCTTGTAGCGGTGCTGCCCGTTGGCGAGGCTGCCGATCTTGAACACCAGCAGGTGGATGCCCTTGGCCGCGTCCTTGGCCTGATTCGCCGCAAGCTTCTCGCGCCGTTGCTCCTTGGTCAGCTTGCGCTCCTCGTTGGCCTGCATGTGCTTCTCGAAGCGCGCCGCGATCTCGCGGTTGACGCGCGCTTCGACGGCCGTCGGGTCCTTGACCGCCTCTTCGCCGAGGACGCGCATCAGGTTGGACTTCTTGACCTTCGGCGGCGGCGCCGGCTCGAGGCCGAGCCTGATCTTGGCCTGCTTCTCCTTCAGCTCCATCATGCGCCGCTGCCGCCGGAGCTTCTGCTGCTCCTTTGGCGTCAGGTACATAGGCTTAGGCTCCGGAGCGAGCTTGTCCTGCGGCGGCTCAATCGCGACAGGATGCTGGATGTATAGCGTGACGATGCTATCTGGTGTTGTGAGCTTCATGGACTGCGGGATGTTGCTGTAGTCTTTCCCGTCAATTAACCCTTCATCCCACCACTCCAGGCCTGGCGGCGCCTCAACCACAAACGCTTTCTCGACGTCCCGATCCTCCTCCAGACCCGCCTTTCGGGCCTGTTCCGCGATCCTCTTCTTCATCTCCTCCAATGCGGCTTGTCTCCGCAAAGCGTTGGCTTGCTGGATGTATTTGCCCTTCTGGTTGAAGACCAGCTGCCTGGAGACTCTGGCCTTACCAGCAGGCGCGTTGCTCGTGTCAATGTATGGATTTTCCCGGGGACCGCCGGACGCGGTCGTCGAAAGTCCCGGCGGTTTCCCCCTGGCAGCCTTAGCAGCATCTTGGGCTGATCGCTGGCCCACGGCTGCTCGGAGCGAGTCGGCTGGTTTGAGCGGGGCGCTGAGGTCGGCAAGCGCGGGATGAAGAGGCGTGTTGAGGCCTCCCTTGGCCTTCGCGCTGCTCACAGCTGCCGCGACACGGGCCTTGAGCGCCGCCATTCGGTCGGCAGCCGACTCGGTCTTCTGTATCCTCGACGCCGGGTCATGGCGGGGGCCAAGCCCATCAGGCTGCTGGTTCCGATCCCGATCCATGGTCAGAGCATGTGCCGGTGCCACGGACGGACAGACGATGATGAATGAAGGGACAGCTGTCGGAGGAATGTCGACAACGTTGTGCAGTCGGAATCTGCTGTCCTGCTTGCCTGAGACGTAATCGAAAGCCCGGAGCGATCTGATGTGTGTGCGTTTCTCGGTTCGGCAATAATGATTCGGTCGGTTCGATGTGAGTCGCAGGACTGAATCGCAGGATCTGGATGGCGAGTTGTTGTGTTAATGTTAGAGCCTAATGTTAACTTTTGACTTGCCAAGTTCTGATGGCCTGCCTGAACCTGCCTGCTGATGCAGCCATCACTCAGCTGCAGTGCTGCCAAGCCTTGAGGCGCCAAGCAGTTGGGTAGGTGCCCCACACCGCTGTGCCTGGCATGTGGGGTTCTGCCTAATGTCACCGCCAAAAAATATTCTCGCTGAAGCTGCCATCTCCAACTCCCCGCCAATCACCGGTTCGAAGGCCGCGATACCAGCGGAGAAGCATTCGCTGCGGCCGGGTTTCGACCTCTCAACCCGCCACAAAATTCAACAATTGCGCCAACTGACGGGATTGCTGGGATGCAGGATTATTAGGCTGAACTGCCGCCCGCTTCCCCAGCATGAATATCGCACAGCCCGTGGCGTCGGCGCTGGAGAGCGTCGAGTTCACGTTCCTGTCAGCCGACGAGATCCGCGCCATCTCGGTCAAGCGCATTGAGAACGACCAGACCTTTGACAACCTCAAGAACCCGGTGCCCGGGGGCCTCTACGACCCCGCCCTTGGGTCGTGGGGCGACACTCTGTAAGACACCGTAAATCCAGAGAGCTAGGACATGTACACTGACTGCGCTCTCTGCAGATGCCGAACATGTAATCTGAACCAGGCACAGTGCCCCGGGCATCCGGGGCACATCGAACTCCCAGTGCCCGTGTACCACCCCATCTTCATGGACCAAGCCTACCGTCTCCTCCGTGCTCAGTGTGTCTACTGCCACCGTTTCCGTCTGCCGCGCCACGAAATCCACCGGTACACTTGCATGCTTCGGCTCTTGCAAGTCGGCCTCCTTCACGAAGCCCAGATGATCGATGCGTTTTCCCCCAGCGAGCTTGGGGAGCAACTCAAGAGCATGAGGTTAAGCGACGTGCCCTCGGCGGGCGATGACGAGGCAGAGGAGGAGGGAAACAACGTGCATGAGAGCGCCATCCGTGCCCGGGAGGCGTATGTGCGCCACGTCTTGCAGGAGCACGGGCTGCATGTCAACCTCGGCGACATACGAAAAGGCAAACACGAGGGTGCTGCCGAGATGAGGCGAGCCTTGATCAAGGAGTTCCTCGCCCTGATGGTCAAGGACAAGCGGTGCAGAAGCTGCGACGGCATCTCCCCCGTCTACCGCAAAGACCGCTCGGTCAGGATCTTCGAACGTGACCTGAGCGACAAGGAAAAGGCGGCAATGGCGCAGGCCGGGAGGAAGCGCAGCGATGCTCTTGCGATCAGTAGGAAGGCCAAGAAGCACGGCGATCTCACTCCCGATGAGGGAATCGCCGACGTGGACTCGTCGTCCGAGGACTCGGCAGGGGAGCGCGACAGCGAAGGCGAGGGAGAGGAGCTCGACGAGAACGGGGATGTGGTCATGGCAGATGCCCCGGCCAAAGCCAAGCCGAAAAAGTCCAAGTCCGCAAAACCCGCGCAGCGGTTCCTCAACACCATGGAGGTTCACAAGCGCCTCGAGTTGCTCTTCGAGAAGGAGCAGGAGGTGCTTTCCTTGCTCTATAACTCAAAACCCCGGCCCAGGAGCTCTAAACCACTCACCGCCGATATGTTCTTCATTCGGACCCTTCTAGTCCCCCCAAATCGCTATCGTCCAGAGGTGCGGTTTATTGGTCCTCCAGGAATGCCTTAAAGTCCAACGCTAACTTAGTATGACATAGGGCCGCCAAGGTGATGGCGAGGTCACCGAAGCGCAACAAAACAGCCTCTACAAGATGATCATCGCTCGTGCTTCGATGGTCACACAGATCACGCGAGAGATCAACAGCCAGACCAAAGAGACGGCTGAGGACGAAGGCAGGAGAACGAGAGATATGAGTTCGCTCTATCAGGCCTGGACGGAATTGCAAGACGCTGTCAACTCGCTGGTCGACCGCGACAAGAATCCGATCCAAGGTGCGGCTGGCAAGCGGAACGAGGAAGGGATCAAACAGAAGCTGGAGAAGAAGGAGGGCCTGTTCCGGAAGAACATGATGGGCAAGCGGGTCAACTTCGCTGCCAGAAGCGTCATCTCGCCGGATCCAAACATCGAGACTAACGAAATCGGTGTCCCTCCTGTTTTCGCCAGGAAACTCACGTATCCCGAACCAGTGACCAGCCACAACTTCAAGGATCTTCAGTACGTGACTACAACAGTGTAACCCTTGCGCTCCCTTTTCGCCAGTACTAACCGGGGCCAACCAGACAAGCTGTCATCAACGGCGTTGGTAGGTTTTGAGCGGTACACCTTTTATACCAGTTTGGCTTCCAGATCATGCTGACCACGGGACCCAGACAAGTGGCCGGGTGCGGCGGCCATTGAAAACGAGAATGGCCAGATCATCAATCTCAGGACGAAATCCCTGGAGGACCGCGTGGCTCTGGCTAATCAACTTCTTGCTCCCACGGGGAACAACTTCAGCGGCCTGCGGAACAAGAAGGTGCATCGACATCTGACAAACGGCGATGTAGTCTTGATGAACCGGCAACCAACATTGCACAAGCCCTCCATCATGGGCCACCGAGTTCGAGTCCTGCCTGGGGAGAAGACCATCCGCATGCACTACGCCAACTGCAACACGTACAATGCCGACTTCGACGGTGACGAGATGAACATGCATTTCCCCCAGAACGAGATTGCGCGCGCCGAAGCTCTCCAGTTGGCCGATACGGACCATCAATACATCTCCGGGACGGCCGGGAACCCACTGCGCGGTCTGATTCAGGATCACTTGTCGGTCTCCGTGGCGCTCTGCAGCAAGGACGTGTTCCTTGACCAGGGCGACTACCACCAACTCGTCTACAGCGCCCTCCGGCCAGAGAGCGGCCACATCACGGGCGAGAGGATCGAGCTCGTGCCCCCAGCTGTGATCAAGCCGATACCGCGCTGGACAGGCAAGCAGGTCATCACGACGATCCTGAAAAACATTAGGCCAGCCGACTGCGGCGACCTGTGGATGAACGGATCCGCCAAGATCAAGAGCCGAAGCTGGGGCGAGGCGTCGGAAGAGGGCGAGGTGATGTTCCGCGATGGCGAGTTCATCTGCGGCATTCTCGACAAGTCGCAGCTGGGTCCCAGCGACGGGGGGTTCATCCATGCGGTGCACGAGGTCTACGGCCCGTCCGTGGCGGGGAAGCTCCTCAGCGGCATGGGTCGGCTTCTGACGCGCTACCTGGCCATGGTTGCCTTCACCTGCGGTATGGACGATCTTCGCATGACACCGCAGGGAGAGAAAGACCGGAAGGAGACCATTAAGGCCGCGTCGCATATCGGTCTCCAGGTGGCGGCCAAGTATGTCTCGCTGGAGGAGCAGAAGCCTACCAGTGACGATCCCGTGCTGCTAGAGCGCCTGGAAGAGGTCCTCAGAGACGACAAGAAGCAGGAGGGCCTGGAGTTGCTCACTAGTCAGGAGTGCGCCAAGCTGTCCACCGAGATCACCAGGCTATGCCTGCCTGCTGGCCTCGAGAAGCAGTTTCCCAAGAACCACATGCAGTCCATGACCATCTCGGGTGCCAAGGGTTCTCCCGTCAACGCCAACCTGATTTCGTGCAACCTCGGCCAGCAGGTCCTGGAAGGCCGCCGCGTCCCCGTCATGGTGAGCGGCAAGACCTTGCCAAGCTTCAAGCCCTTCGACACCGACGTGAGGGCGGGTGGTTACATTGTTAACCGCTTCTTGACGGGCATTCGCCCGCAGGAGTATTATTTCCATCACATGGCCGGTCGCGAGGGTCTGATCGATACGGCCGTCAAGACATCTCGGTCCGGCTACCTTCAGCGGTGCTTGATCAAGGGCATGGAGGGCTTGCGAGTCTCATACGACTCCTCGGTCAGGGACTCGGACGGCACTGTCGTGCAGTTCTTGTTCGGAGAGGACGGCATCGACATTTCGAAACAGAAGTATCTTAACGACTTTGAATTTGTCCTGCGCAACCTCGACTCGCAATTGCCACAGATCCGGTATCATGAGCCTGGCACTCAAGCTCTGTTTGAGCACAAGGACGAGGTCATCAAGCGGATGAAGAGCGCCATCCGGTCAAGAAACAGCCGCAATCCTCTTGACCCGGTAGCATCCGAGCTCGACCCCACCGCCTTTGCCTTTGCGACCTCGGAGAAGTTCTTCAGCAAGCTGACGGAGTACGTCAAGACAAATAAGGACGGACTGATCAAGGAGAAGAAGGGGCCAGAAAGCCAGAAGGGTCTGATCACCCGCAAGACGGCCGAGAAGATCTTCGCGGCCAAGTACTTGCGGTCGCTAGTTGAGCCCGGCGAGGCTGTTGGCATTGTCGCTGGCCAGTCTGTCGGAGAGCCGTCGACGCAGATGACGCTTAACACATTCCACTTGGCGGGACACTCGGCCAGGAACGTGACGCTCGGTATCCCGCGTCTCCGCGAGATCCTGATGACGGCCAGCGCCAAGATCTCGACGCCATCCATGACTCTCGTCCTCAACGAGGAACTCTCAGAGCAGGACGGCGAGCGGTTCGCCAAGTCCATCAGCGTGCTCCCGCTTGCGCACGTCACCAAGGAGGCGGTCGTCCGGGAGCGCGTCGGCCACGGCATCGGGTATGCCCTGGCCAAGTCGTTCGAGATCCGGCTGCGCTTCTTCGAGGCCGAGGAGTACATCAAGATGTATGCTATTGACATTGCTGATGTCCTCAACACGGTGGAGAAGAAGTTCATCCCGCTGCTGTGTGCGCTCACGAGGAAGGAGATCAAGAAGAAATTCAAGGAGCACAGCGCGGCCACGCCCGAGATCGGCGTCAAGGTTGGCGTCGTGGAGACGGCGCCGAGCGGGGGCGAAAGGGAAGATGGTCCCGGCAACCGGGACGACGACGATGACGACGACGACGGCGATGATGACGACGCCACGAGCGCGAAACAGCGAGCCAACAGGAGCGAAGCGGTCTCGTACGGCCCGAACGACGAGGATGACGACGCCGTTCAGCAACAGGTCCAGCGCGAGACAGCCGACGACGAAGAGGGCGAGGAGCGGCTCAACTTCGTCGACGAGGCGTACGGCGGCAGCCCCGAGCCCGAAGACGGTGTCGGCGTCGGCGACAAGACGGACGAGTTCCGGGCGCGGTCACGCGAGGCGCGCGTGAAGAACAAGAACGAGCACGTGGCGCGCTTCCGGTGCGACGAGGTGGGCGGCGAGTGGGTTGAGTTCACGCTCGAGTTTGACGCGGGGATCCCCAAGATCCTCATGCTCAGCCTAGTCCAGGAGGCGGTTAAGAAGTCTCTCATCCAGCAGATCCACCGGCTCGGCACCGCCACGTTCGAGCCTAAGAAGAAGAGGGACGAGGTGACGGGCGAGGAGCGCATAGTCGAGATGCTGGTGCACACCGAGGGCGCCAACTTGCGGGCCATGCAGCAATACGGCGACTACATCAACCCCAACCGCATCTCGACCAACGACATCGCGCAGGTGCTCGAGGTGTACGGCGTTGAGGCGTGCCGCAACAACATCGTGCGCGAGCTCAGGGGCGTCTTCAGCTCGCACGGCATCGCCGTCGACCCGCGCCATCTGAATCTCATTGCCGACTACATGACGAGGTGGGTGCAATTTTTTTTCTCCTTCACGTACAGCTTTGCGAAGGAGCTAGCCATGCTGACGGGCGCGTGCTACAGAAACGGCGGCTTCACGCCGTTCAACCGGATCGGCCTGACGGGCAACGTAAGCCCTTTCACCAAGATGAGCTACGGTACGCCCCCCACCAAACAGCCCTTTGTTTGTTTGGTATCTTGCTCGGCAACTTTACTGACAGCTTTTTTTTCCTCGACACAGAAACGACCGTTGGCTTCCTCAAGGATGCCGTCCTCGACGGCGACTGGGACACCCTGGCCACGCCGTCCAGCAGGCTGGTGGTCGGCAAGCTGGGCACGGTCGGCACCGGCTCGTTCGACGTGCTGACGAGGGTGCCGACCGAGCACAAGGTGGTTGCTTTTTAAAGTTTGGGGGGTTCTGCCGGAGCCGCGTGGAAGATGATGCGGCTCTGTCAAGGTAGACCGTGTGCATGTAAATCGTTTGTGGCGGTGTTAGCATTGAGACATGTACGGAATACAGCTGCGGACGGTTCCAGTGAAACAAGGTACTAAACAAGGTACTACTGCAATACTTAATTCGGGTTTTCCGTCAAGGCAAAATAAGGTATCGTCGATGTTCACTCAAGATGTGGAATGCTCTGCAGGCGTTCTCCTGTTTCACAGCAGGCCGGGGATCGCATCGGACTCGCGTTGATCGTCATGCATGCACCCCGCATACTCGCTTCTGTCCATGCCTTGCTTGCTGCAGAGCGGGGTAGCTGCCCCTCGGTCCGGTGCCTCGGCTCTCTGCGGATACCGAGGACAACAGGGCCCGTTGAGCACCGGCGGCGCTGAAGTCAACGATTTGGCGATTGGCTTTTGTTGAGGTGTTGAGCCCATCCCTGTCGACGACAGGGCGTGCGAACCGGCTTTCGTGTGCTAGTATAACTATTTCCGTATTTCGACCTCGGTCCATCCCGCCTGGTTTGAGAGAGTTGTTGTTTCCCAACGAGGCCTGGGAGGAGAGATTCCAAATTTCGAGTCGTAACATAACAACAAAGACTGGAAATCTCCTACCAGTCAACGTCGTTGTGGCAACTTAAAGACTGGTGGTGTGTCTTGCGTTTACATTAAGCACTGCGCGCCATCGCTCGCGGCGTATGCTGCCATTGTCCCGTGTTGTTCCGAGAACGGCTTGGAGGACCGCATCGACGGCCAGGATGGCCCGCCCCAAGATCACGCTGTACGTCGACACGGTCAGCCCGTTCGCGTACGAGGCGTACTACATCCTGAGGGTGCGTTTGCCGGGGAGGAGGTGTGCTGCGGTGGTCCGGTCATGGCTGCTGACTGCTTGACGTTGGGGCAGAACGAGGATGTGTTCAAGGCCTGCGATATCACATATGTGCCCATCTTTCTCGGCGGGCTGATGCAGAAGGTGAGTCGTCGCTTCGTCGGGAAGGGAGTTTGGGTATCTAAGTGCGTTTGCAGTGTGGGAATATCGCGCCCATCAAGATCAAGAGTAAGTCTTCTGTCTATCTGTCCCCTACGCTAGCTACCTCTCTCTCTCCATCTCAACCACACCACTCTCCTCTCTCTACCCCCCCTTCTTCCACCAAGCAACCGTCACTAACCCAACCGCGCGCCCACCTGCACAGACAAAGATAAATGGATGAGCATCGAGCGCCTCCGCTGGGCGCGGCACTTCGGGATCCCGATGACGACGGCGCTGCCGCCCGACTTCCCCGCCCCAACGCTGCCCATCATGCGCGCGCTCTGCGTCGTCGCCGCCTCCGACCCGGAGCCGGGCCAGCCGCGCCTGACGCGGGCGCTCGACACCTTCTTCGCGCAGCACTGGGCGCACGGGGCCGCGACGCACAAGCCCGAGGTGCTGCGCGCCACGCTGGCCGGGCTGTTTGGCGAGGCCGAGGCCGAGAGGAGTTGCGTCCACCCTTTTTTTTTTTTCTTTCCTTTCTCTGTCTGCTTCTTCCCCCCCCCCCCCCCCCTCTCCTCCTTTTTCCAACCTGCACCCACCGTACCTACCTACGTACCTCCCTTCCCAGATTAGAAGCAACCAACGCTAACAAGCTTGAAACCAAACCGAACAACAGTCCTCCAAGAATCGACCACCCCGCAGACCAAACAAGCGCTCGCGGCCAACACCGACCGCGCCTTCGACTCGGGCGCCTTCGGCCTGCCCTGGCTGGAGTGCACGACGGCGCAGGGCGACAAGACCGAAGGCTTCTGGGGCGTCGACCACCTGGGCCAGGTGGTGCAGTTCCTGGGACTGGACCCGCTGGTGGGCAAGCGTCGAGGACAAGGCGACGGGGATGGGAACGGGAATCGTGATGGAGAACGGAGCGGGAGTGAAGGATGGAAGGCTCTGCTTTGATACCTAGATGTACATACAATGCATGCGAGCTTCATTCACGCCTGGGTTGAGTACTTCGTCCTTCAGCCCGGTCATCCAACCAGTCGATACGCAGGATATCTCCCCTAGTTCCGTCATGTCAATCCTTGAGTGCATGGCGCCGGGTGGAGAACAGGGGTGTGGCGTCAGGCCGGTCAGGTCGGCGAGCTTATGTTTTGGTCCTCGCGTCGAGGCGCGTCACAGCTAAGCCGGGGCAGGAAAACACACACAGAGCAGGTGGCAGGCAGCCTGAATGTCAATGCAATCGCTCGTGATCATGAAATCAGCGTCAATATTAGCAGCTTTCCCCAGCCGCTATCGTAATGTACAACCCCGGGAGAGAGAAAAAAACCCATCGCAAAAAACGCCGATGTCCCGTGTACCGTGAATGAACCCTTCATTCAGAGAGCATCCCAATAAGAAAAGTCATGACCGCCCAAACCCCCCAAGCTACCAATGACCGAAAACATGCTTAGTTGCGCTCACCACGGAGGCGGCGGGCAAGCTGGATGTCCTTCTGCAGTGGTTGTTAGTGTACTGTTCATCGCGTCGAGCATGACTCAGAGCAGGGCGCGTCGGTGGCAACTTACGGACTGGATGGTGACGCGCTTGGCGTGGATGGCGCACAGGTTGGTGTCCTCGAAGAGGGAGACGAGGTAGGACTCGACCGACTCCTGGAGCGCGCCGATGGCAGAGCTCTGGAAGCGGAGGTCGGACTTGAAGTCCTGAGCGATCTCACGGACCTGTATTGCATGACGCGTTAGTGTCGTGGCGGTGAGGGGTCAGAAGTCGCCGGTCGCAGCAACGCGACCGACCGACCGATTGACAAGCGCGATAAAATTAAAACTTACCAGGCGCTGGAAGGGGAGCTTGCGGATGAGCAGCTCAGTCGACTTCTGGTAGCGACGAATCTCACGAAGAGCGACGGTACCGGGCTTGTAGCGGTGGGGCTTCTTGACACCGCCGGTCGACGGGGCCGACTTGCGGGCAGCCTTGGAGGCGAGCTGCTTGCGCGGAGCCTTGCCACCGGTGGACTTGCGAGCAGTCTGCTTGGTGCGAGCCATTGCGACTGTTTGTCTGACTGTGTGATGATAATGTGTTGATGGAATTTAAATGGAGTTGATGGAAATCGTGGTAAACCGCGATGTGGCTGATGGCTGAAGGTGGAGTTGTGGGAGTGAGTTGAAAGGGAAAAGAATTTGGTGGGGGGTGCGAGGTTTAAGTAGGCGGGCGCAGGCGGCCACCTTGGGCGGCTGATTAGTGGGCGGGTTTTTAGATCAGAACTTGCGCTTGCCGCTTTTTTTTGTTGCCAGAACCGGGGTCTATTTGGAGCGGGAAATGGAGTCAGCTTTTGCACGCAAAACCAAGCGTGTTTTGGGGGGGATTTGGCACTGCATTGCTGGTTGTTAAATAACTCGGCTTGCTATTGGCTCAAAATCCGGATGCAGCAGACGCAAGGGCCAGCTGCGGGCAATGTGGGGCCGCAGCCGCCTTCGCTGCATTTGATCAGGCAGCCAACCAAAGGCGGGGTACGTACTTTGATTCAAGATCTGAAACTGTCGACTCTGAAAGATGGATATCGCCGCACCGCACCAGTTCCAACTGCTCGTGTAGTCTGGTGACGCAACGGAGGAAGGGCGCTGGCTTGAAATGCGCCTGAATGTTGTATTTAGCGTCTACAGGCCTTGGCAGAACAGTTGCACTGTAAGCAGTCTGGCGGACCTTTGAGTGTATGGGGTTACAACCGCACGCAGCTTGATACCAGGGCACGGTGGCGTCGATGTCAATCGAGAGATTGCAAAGCTCTTTGGCAGGGCATCGGAGAGTTGAAATGATTCAGTTACGATGGGCTTCAGTGATGCACTCGCTGTTGTTCTTGCAGCTATTCGATGGATGTTTCTCTGAAACTATCATGCGATGGCACTGGCGCAGGCGCAGGCGCAGGTGCCCCAGACACAAAGGCATCCCGTTCCCCGTGGAGGGTATTGATGACCCTGTGCCAAGTGAGGCAAGAAAGACATCACGGCTCAGAGAGCCAAAGGCTCATTTGATATCGGAACTCCCTATCCCCGCATTGCCTGGTAGGGCAGGGCGAGCTGGGCGGAGGAGAGACATGCGACTCCCAAGGCTGAGATCCACATCCATGGATGGATGGCGTAAAGTTATTTACCGTGGTACCAACGGGGCATTTCCCGGGCCCGGGATGTGCCTACACTACACTACCCATGAGCGGCATACCTCAGGGTACGGAGATGGAAAGCACTGGCAACGACAAAAGTCGGGTGTGGGAGACGGACCGAAGGCCGCAGGCGTGTGTCTTGCGGAGGGTGGGGCAGGTCACAGAGGTACCGACATGAACACAACAAATGTGGAGAGTGGTACTTCAAGCCAGAACATCCCAAACAGTTCTAGCGGCAGATGCCGAGATGGATGGAGTTAAACATGTATTTTCGGTCCGGGCCAGTCAAAAATCGGCAACGGGCTGTCGTCGATTCCAAGTTGTTTTGAAGGTGGGGCCTCCCGACGGCGGATGCCTGCTCCAATCGGCACCCCTGCGCCCTCAAGCTGACCGTGTTCCCAAATCAGCCCGGTCGGGAAACAGAAAGCCAAGCAAATCAGAGATCACTCTGCCACGTTTATTAAAGCCCGCCCTCTTTCCCCGCGTTCCTGGAAACCTTCCCCCAATCCTCTCACACAAACCCACACCCAACTGCATCTTCAGCCTCACCCCACCACATTTACACAACAACCGACAACATGACTGGACGTAAGTCGCATCATTTATTCATCCATGGTGTCGTCGCATGCGATACTGACTACTCCCTGCAGGTGGCAAGGGCGGCAAGGGCCTCGGCAAGGGCGGCGCCAAGCGCCACCGCAAGATTCTTCGCGACAACATCCAGGGCATCACCAAGCCCGCCATCCGCCGTCTGGCTCGCCGTGGCGGTGTCAAGCGTATCTCTGCCAGTATGTCTTCTCATCCTTCTCCCTCCCCCACGTGTTCCCCACGCGATGCATTCTCTGACGCGCCCTTCCTACAGTGATCTACGAGGAGACCCGCGGTGTCCTCAAGTCCTTCCTCGAGGGTGTCATCCGTGACGCCGTCACCTACACCGAGCACGCCAAGCGCAAGACGGTCACGTCGCTCGACGTCGTCTACGCCCTCAAGCGGCAAGGCCGCACCCTCTACGGCTTCGGCGGCTAAACGCCCGTCGGCACGACGTCACGCTTCATGATGACACTTTTCGGCGCGCTTTTTGCACTTTTTCATCCATCGGTTATGGTTGGGCTGCGATGACTTTCTCACGGGCAAATGGGTCTTGCTTTTTTTTTCCTGGTTGGGTTCTGTACCATATTGGCGGTCAACAAAGGGGTGTACACGGGTGGACATACCAGAGCATAATCGATGACCCCTCTTCGGAGGGAGCTTCTTGATCAATTTTTGCCTTGTCACGTGTCTGCTGTGCCTCGACGTGTTGGAACGTGTTGTTTACGTGGGTAGGTCGCGTGTGGAGCGGTCTCGGCACGTCGGGGAGTGCAAGTGATGGGCTTAACGGCCCTTGGTCCACTGACGCGCCCCAGCATCTGCTCTTGAGGCCGGCTGATTTTCCGTGTGACTCATGCCCTCGCCACATGTGCGGTGTTGCCCTACCCTTCGCTCTCCGAGCCCGAGTCACGGACACCGCCCCGCAACCCCGGATTGCGAGGCATCCAGCAGAGTTCGAGGAAGCTGTATCAGCTGGCCAGAAGCAGCTGCAGTTACTGAGTGGAGCATCAATAGCCTCTCTAGTTCTTGCTAGCATAACGTTCGCGATTAAGCTGTGCTATTTCCAAGCCCCGTTGTAACTCTTATGCCGTATGGCTCTTCGGGTCAGGTGCCCAGGGGTTCGCTAACTCGCTCAAGCCCTGTGTTCTGCGGATTTCGATCTCGAGATGCTCATTTGCGTGTGGCACCTGATCGAGTCAATCCTACAGCTTCGGTTTCCAGTTGTTGTTGTATCTCGGAATCGCTCAGCAACCCTGCTTGATCAGTACTGGACCGGTTTGGACCGCATGCACCGTGTGTTGTCTCGCGCTGTTCAGACCCATCAATCTCCGCGGGAGATTGGCGGTGCCTGCTCAACCCGAGTGTTGCCCTTGGGCACAATCACCCAGCACAGTGTAATCTGATGTAAGACAGGTGTCGCCGTGGCATCTGCCCTAAGCGAGTATTAGTTGGCCTGTGTTGACTGGCATGACAACACGCCTTGTCCGCGTGAATCAGTCCTGAATGCAGGCTGGACCATGATTCAAGGAACCTTGAAGTTTGGATGGCGGCTAAACATACCATATGCCTCTTGAATCGCACCTCGTCGGTTGTCCGATAGACTCCCACATTTCCATAATTATGGCATCATTCAGTCGTATTAATAACTGTCCAGGACAACCCCTTGAACCCGGTGACAGCATTCGTGGGTGGGGAAGTCACATTTCTGGTCCTCGCCCTCACGTCCTCTCTCTTTCCCCCTTTTCAGCTGCGGCTCTTAAAAATCGTCGAGGAGGATGACGAGTATCCAAATTCAATAGCTAGCACAACCCGCAGTGGCAAGACATTGTGTCTGAAAGCATTTACCGGCTCAATGATTATTCAATTAGGGAAGCCTACGCCATTCAGGAAATCTGCCAGGCTCTCCACAACCGGGCCGCTCTGAGTACATGCCGAGACCATCTTAAACATTCAAGTAGGCCATTACTAGCGAATGTCGTTGTCGGCGGGTAGCAGGGTTACCGTCCATCTTGGTGGTTCAGCCTCCTTTTGTCCAGTGTGGTATGGGTCACCAACATGATTCCGCCGCGTCCAAAAGGGATTGAAGCGCCAGTACCGTGCGGCAACTTTAAGGTTGATTAAGTCCTCGGCGGAGATAGCACATGGTTTGAGCATGGAATGTGATTTTGTATTATGCCCTATACTGCCAGGTGCTATGACTAGCTAATTCCACCCGGAGTCTCGTACGCGACGAACATTGAAGGATAGCCACACATGAGCGCATTTCTAGATCTGCAGCCAGTATCTCATGCACAGCATGTGCGATCACTCGTCTTCCCAAACGGCTTTGCAGCCAGTAACGAGATCCAGTAATCAACCTGGGTGGCATCACCAACTCAGGTTCCGAGGCGTGCCAGCGTGTCGAGAACAATCAGAGGCCTTGCTCCCAAGACAACGATCCTCGCCATCTTCGTGATAGTTGGCGTTTATGCGTGGCACACCACCCCTGTGTGTTTGCCTATCTTCAGGGAATCCCACCCAGCCGTCGAGTTTTTGATTACTTCCACAACAATGGACTTCGCCTATAATACTGCGCCTACTGCAACCTCTGCTGCGGTAGGTTACCGGGCGGGCACCGACGTGCACTCCCCCGGTCACCGTAAAAGCGCGCCCAAGTGCCTACCTAGTTACCTTTGAATGCAATGGCAATACGTGAACATGAGAGCGTTACCTGCGGCTATATTCCTGCCTTGACCCGAAGCGTACCCGTCATGACAGGTCCTCGGGCACCAGGCATTGTTAACGGCGCTAGGCTTGACTTTCGCCCACAAGTGGTTGAGAGATTTTGCTGTCACGACCCATTTGGCCGGGCGCAAGGGCAGCATTTCGGGTGTCGGATTGTTGACGAGCTCGAGGGAAGTATTAGGCAGCAGGCTGGCTTAAGTCCTCCGGAGTACTACTACTGCTACTACTACCGGCGGTATGGCCACCGAGGGGGGCCTTTGTTCTAGGAAAATAAAAATTGGGAACAAGACGCACGGAAGGGGCCTTGTCAACTGCGTCTTGTCCGAGGGTCGAACTACGACTTGTGCTGGTCACGCAGACAGGCGGTTATTCAGATGAACTCAGCCTTGTCCGAAGCCGATTACCCTCCCTTCTTTCTACGCATCAGACCGGACATCCCTAACACGGGCCGAGGGGTCATATTGGACGAGTACCATTATACCGGCTTGAATGCCAAGCTCGCGCTGCTACCCTCAATCGACTGTCTCGAGTGCGTGCCTCTCGTCAGATGGCCTATTCGAGTGTCGTTGATTCTGCGCTGGCACACCATACAAGGACCAAGAAAACGAAGCTACAACTGCGATTCGTTGCTATGACAATCCCAAGACTATCGTCTCCAAGCCACCGCTGAATACGAAGCCAAGACCGTCGTGGCCGCAGGTCTTGGCCACCTTTTCTCACTTAGCCGAGCGGAAGTTATGGCTCCATGGTGACATGATTGGAGTACCACTAACGCAGAACACCTGATGAATGCGACAGCGCAACCGAGCTGAACTGCAAGCAAACAACCCCCGCAGAAGTGTTCGAGTTGAAAATGGCGCGGCATTCCCCTGGGAAGTGTTGACATCTCAACTCCAACCTCATTCCGCACGGGACAGAGCTCTGTACGTCCCCCGAAGAAGAACGAAAGAGGTGACCATGGCCCTTGGATACTCGTCGTTGGTCCTCGCGGCCATTGCCGCCTTCATGTCAGTACACTGCGCGCCTGCTATTCGGCCTCTCGACGGCAGCTGACGGAATAGAACAGCCACCCAGGCATGGGTTCACCAGCCTGCCCCGCGCCATCCTCGAGCACCCCAACCGCAACACCTTCGACATCGACTTCAACATCGACATCCACACACGCGGGCCCCGAAACGCTGCCCGCGTCTTGCACCTACCGACCGACGGCTACATGGTACGCCACAAGCGGCTGCGCCATACCTTGCGCGACCAGCCCCTTCTGCATCGCAGATGGTCAGTGAACCCGATCCCCCCCCCTGATCCTACCCGGGGGGCACCCACCCCACGACTCCTTAAGGACCCAGCATCCCTGCCTGCGACTTTGAAGAACCCTGTAGTCACGAAGCCGAGCTGACGCGCCATGGGATCTGTGCAGACTATGTCGTGCTGCCCTGCGGATGTTCGCGTGCGGCGGTCAGCCCAACGACTGTCACCATCTGCCCGACGAGGTCGCCCTGCTACCAGTGCACGACCGGCTGGGGCATCGCGACCATCACCGACTCCAATTGCCCGCCCAGCGCGACCCCCACCACCGCACCGACTGCGGCGGCCTAGGGGAGGATGACTCTTCTCCGTTTTCCCCAGCGTGGGCTTGGTTTTGCCCAGGGCGGACGAGTGGTGAGAGCCAGCTGGACGGATGTCAATCGGGGGTTAGCGCGAGAGGGCTCAATCACAATCGTCGGTGAACATGTATCTCGAGAACCAGTGCCGAAGCGGCGAGTGAAACACGATGACGGCTGGCTGTGAACCAGCACGGACAGCATTCCGAAGTGTGAACTCTGTTACGCCACACCATTGTGTTCCGAGACCACGGAGGACCTGTCAGGCTGACCTAGCTGCTCATGGCACAATCGAGCCCAAACTCGCGGTACTGCCGCCGTACCGATAGCCCATTCGCCCCGCCCCCAGTCCTCCCAGCAGAGACTTTTCATCAACGGTTTTGGCGATGTGCGTTGTGGGACAGATGTCATCTCCCGGTCCCACTGCGGTCCTGCACATTGGGGCGTTGAAGTTGAGCTCTTGACACTGTCTCTGAGCCCGATTCATTTGCTCCGACGGCAGATTGAACGCTGGGTACGACTCGGAACTTCTGTGCTTGAGGTGGAGATGAAGGTTGCGGCGATAGCGTCGAGAGACGGCTGGATCTTGGTAGCGACCGCGGGCCACGCGGCCTTCGACAATACGTAGCCGACTGAGAAGTAATCCGTCAGGGGGTTCAGAGCAGGGTCTTTGGAACGGCCTAGTTTGATGAGTGAGATGCTGGTGACTTTCCCCTGGGTGGCCGCGTGCGAGTCGAGAATTCGTCCGACGCTGTCGTCGAACACAAAAAGCTGGACTGGAGTTGTTTGGGAACGGTCACGACAAGGTAATCGCCCCAAGCCATGACGATTGAGAGCTGCTCGTCTCCCGTCGTGGCCAGGGCGGCCAGCCGGGAAGGTGGCAGAGGAACAGAATTATGTACGGAGGGGAAAAAAAGGCAGTCGACGAGTCGCGGCTGCCACTTGGCAGGCCTTCTCACTCCAACAGGAAGGAACCTGCTTCCCATCCTATGGGTAAAGAAAGAAAGAAAGAGAAAGGAGAATAAAAACACTAAGAGAAAAAGGGGGAAAAAGAGAACCAAAAACAAGAGCAAAGAGAAAGAAAGAAAGAAAGAGCCCCAGGGAAGTTGCGAGAGCTTAAATGCATCCAAGAAGCCGGTGCTGATTAGACGAGACACGCGAGGGAGCGCGGTGTCGTCGCGTCTTTGCCCTGGGCCCGTCGCAAGGTTATGCCGAATTTTGATTGGCTGACACCCTGTCAGGTCTTCCTTTTTGGGCAAGGCACTCCTGAATCTGCCGTCCTTATCGCTCTTTTGCTTGCAGTTGTCAGGCACGCCGCGCATTCCTCCCGCTTTCCGCTGTTGAATGGCCGGGTCCCCTTCCCGAATCCTTCCTTCCTATCTGCTCTGACTGGCTTGAAGTTTCCACGACGCATTCACTGTTGTTGGATGCGTCTTCCCTCTCCATAAGGTTGGGCAGCAAATCTCCTGGTTGACCAAGTCGAGACCGGTGGAGGCTCTCGGCAGCCGATGCCGAGCTCGCAGGTGACGGCCCAACAGTTTAGGCAATCGCGACCCGCTGCGTATCCACAGCGTTGTCTTGTCACAGGGCTGTCTCGTATGCCAGAACATGTCTGTGATGGATGAAGCCTGTCGGCCTGGAGCGTAGTCGGGCCCAGAAACCGTAAATAGCGTGACTGGTTCACAATCTCACGCGTCGCTCCATGTTTGACCAGCCAAAAAGATTCGAAGAACCCAATGGAGCTTCACGTTTCTGCTCACCTGATCGACAGTTTCAAGCACGAATTCATAATCTTGGAGACGGAAAAACAATCTATTGTTGTGCTATTGGATGGGGTCTTTGGCTGCTTTCGAGTGCCGTTCTGGTCTGGAGGGTTGACCTGCGCCTTGGATAGCAGGGCCGCCGTCTCGCCAATGACCATCTCCAGGGCTCGCTGTACTGGCTGCATTAACTACGATGGAAATGAAGCCGCTGAGGAAGGCTCGCGCCGAGCTCATTTTCGCGACAAGCTGCCGGTACACATACGCAGTGGAACAGAGCTTCGACCTGACATCGTTGTGCCACGGTCCGCATCGGACGACAACTGAGTTTGTTGCAGGAACATGCATCAAAACGACCCGGGGAAGCGGGGAGAAAATCAGGAGAGGGGCCCCAGATGCATCGACTCGTTCCCCAGGGGCAATTGTTGACCCAAGTATCTGGCGGTTGTCTGGCTCGGAGGAGCGTGTCTCGAGGTTTCAACAGCGCCGGCATCGAAACGAACATTTGTCGGTGTTTGTCGGGTCCTCCTTCGGAGGACCCGCAATCGGCGGAGCCTCAAAGAGGCGCCGCGAGTTCCGGTGGGAACGGGCCGAATAACGTCACTCCACCAGCAAGTACGATGACGACACAGAATTCCCCTTGCGGATCCGCGCCCTACGGGTTCTGCCGGTGGCGAGCTACAACTGCCGTGATACGCGGGCCAATGGAGCGACTAGAACTGGCAACGCCGCAATTATACGCATTCGTCAGGGAGCTGTTCAGCTGGTGCTGTGGTCGTGCTGGAGCAGCTGCTGAGAGGGTGATCATAACGTGAGGTCCAGAGGCTCTACTTTTTGGCAGGCCCGATTTACTGCACGGTGGACTGCCAACTGCTCTTTCCCTCCCCTCGACTCCATGGGGCCCCTCGAGCCCCTCGTCTCTCGCGCCTTCCAGCTTTCCAGAGCCCGCATGTCCAGCTGACCAAAATCCCGATATTGTCGAGCGTGGAGCAGGCATGGGGTTTCCGGCCTCCTCCACCCGCCTGCCATCTCCGACTTGAATATAACGACACAGCTGCTCCCAAGCATCCATTCTTGTCTTGTCACTTCTTCGTCTTAGGAAGCAGGAAACCACCTTTGGTTTGTTGACTACACTGCGCCCCGCCCACCGAACGAGAAGATGGCATTCTCCCAGCGCGTCCAGAAAGGGTCTGCCGCCCATGGCACCCCGGCGGCGGAGGAGACATACCATGGCCTGTCGGCGGCCGCCCTCGCCGCCGAGCAGAAGATTACGGCCATGGCCGTCCTTCTCGGCGCGGTTGCCAGTATTGGTGGCTTCATGTTCGGCTATGTCAGGTACGCTGTTATGCTCCCCTGCCGGCATTGCTGCCTCTCTGGCGTCTGGAAGCTGACACCGATTCAAGCGGTCAGATTTCGGGCTTCTTCGATATGGCTGACTATGGCCGCCGCTTTGGAGAGTACAATCCAGCCACCAACTCGTATGACTTCAGTGCTCCTCGCCAGGGCGCCATTGTCGGCCTCCTCCCTGCCGGCTGCCTGTTCGGTTCCCTGATCGCCGGCAACATTGCCGACACCCTGGGTCGCCGCATGGCCATCTCGGTATCGGCGCTCTTCTGCTGCGTGGGCAACATTATTGAGATCTCCTCCGAGACCTCCTGGGCTCAATTCGCTGTCGGCCGCCTGGTCACCGGCCTTGGGATTGGCTCGCTTTCTGTAGTTGTTCCCATGTACCAGTCTGAGTCGAGCCCCGCCATCCTCAGGGGGGTACTCGTTTCTACCTACCAGCTTTTCATCACGCTCGGCATCTGGACCTCCGAGATGGTCAACTATGGCACTCACAACATATCCAGCTCGGCATCGTGGCGCATTCCTAACGGCCTGTCGTTCCTCTGGTCCCTGATTCTCGGCGCCGGCATCCTGGTGCTTCCAGAGTCGCCTCGCTACGCGTACCGCAAGGGCCGCGAGGACGAGGCCCGCCGCACCATCGCGCGCCTGGCTGGCCTTAATACCAACGCCGCTTCTGTCAACCAGCAGATCGATGAAATCCGTGCCAAGCTCGAGGAAGAAAGAGCTGGCGCCAGCACCAGCTTTTTCGAGATCTTCACGGGCCCGCGCATGCTGTACCGGACATTGCTGGGTATTACCCTGCAGGTGAGCCACGCCGAAGCTGCCGAGACCAGCTGTTGTTGCTAACTGGTACCCAGGCCGGACAACAGCTTACGGGAGCGAACTTCTTCTTCTACTACGGCACCACCATCTTCCGGGCCACGGGTCTTAGCGACAGCTACGTGACCCAGATAATTCTTGGATCCGTCAACGTCTTCTGCACATTCGGTGGCCTCTACGTTGTGAAGAAGTGCGGCCGCAGGAACGCGCTCATGGCGGGCGCCGCATGGATGATGGTCTGCTTCCTGGTCTACTCCTTCGTCGGGCACTTCAAGCTTGATCAGACCAACCCCGCGGCGACGCCCCAGGCGGGTAACGTCCTGATCGTCTTCTCGTGCCTGTTCATCGTCGCTTTCGCGACGACATGGGGCCCGCTTGTCTGGGCCGTCGTTGCCGAGCTTTACCCCGCCAAGTACCGCGCTCCGGCCATGGCGATTGCAACGGCGAGCAACTGGCTGTGGAACTTCTTGATGAGTTTCTTCACGCGCTTCATCACGGATGCCATCAACTATCTCTACGGCCTGGTGTTTGCGGGCTGCTGCGCTGCGCTTGTTCTGGTGGTGTTCTTCTTTCTGATTGAGAGCAAGGACCGGAGCCTGGAAGAGATTGACACAATGTATCTGCTCCACGTCAATCCCATCACTAGCAGCAAGTGGGACGAGAAGTCTGCGCTGGAGTCAAGCGACTCTAGTGGCCGCCAGTCCCGCCAGCACTCGGATCAAGGAGACCATGTGGAGGTGCAAGCGATTCCTTGAAAAAAAGTGGCATGCATTCCGTGGAGAATGTGTTGGCATAGACAGAAAGAGGTGGCCTGGCGTCATGGAGCTTAGCTGTTGAGGACATCCATCTCCCCACTTTGGGTGTTCTGGCCCCTGGGTTTGTGCAAGTAGGCTCGCAGGGTGTTGTGGAAGCCACAAAAAGGGGTATTGTTGTGTTAGTATTACGTTTGTTTTGGCATGCGCAGAATTGTCTCTTGCTTTGTGGTTATGGCCATCTGACGCCTGTTTCGTCAGTGGTGTGAGTGTGTTTCTGTGCTGTGTATCTTACCACAATGACGCACACTAAGGAGAGTGCATTCGCCGTTCCCATCAGCGTTCCTCGGGGCACAGACGTGATGTTCATTTATAAGGTACTTCGTACATATATAGGTACCTACAAGGCTATTCACGCTCACCATACCACAGTACACAGTAAGGCACTGGAAAGGACATTGTGCCGAGGCTGCCCGGATTGCCATACGATGCGCGAGGCTACACGGGATAGTAGGTGTTTACTGGTACGTAACGTATGATTTGGCAGCGGCCGTTCCCACTGGCCTTTATCTCGTATTCTTTTCATCTGGTTTGTCATACGAACACTTTATTGTTTTTCTGTCCAATTTGGCCGGGTGAGAAAAAAAACTCCTTGCTCGATTTCGGCTTTTGGAGCGGGCATAACTGACTCACCACTCCTCCTATCCACTCACCTGCCATTCCCGTTACCCATCGTCCATCGCATCTCTCTTCAGAACCAGTCTTGCACGAATTGAGACTCCTCGTTTGTAAGGCAACGGCTGCTACGCGGCTTCTCTGCTTCTTCTAGGTGTACAAACCTCTGTGGCTTCCTTTATGTTGAAGGTTCTTGGGGGCTGGGTTGGGTGCGCTTTGCGGCTCTCGCGGCTCTTGGTCGCCGAGCAAGCCATCCCACTCTCCCACTCATGAGAGCGAGGTTGCATTGAGCGGGTGTGACGCTGATGGAAGGTGGGTCCGGCTGTTGGGTTTTAGTGTCGTTGCATGAGTGAGTTGTTTTTTGTCGACCCCTTTAAATCGACTACGCAGTTTCATTAGAACGACTACCCACCACACCAAAAGTCTACGCCAAAGGCGCCAACTGTACGAGTCTCTTATCGATAAGAGTAAGATCATGTGATCAGCAAACACAAAGTGGGTACACTGTCTCGTCGACAGGCGCTTCGCGTAAGGTAGTCGGCGGTCAAGGCAGACGGTATTCAAGCTTGTTCAGCATAACACTCGCGTTTTTAAGGTTTTTCAACCAATGCAGCATTTTCAGTCAAGCCTGCATTTGCTGGCCTCCCCAATAATGCTCGCAACATCGTCGATTTGCAGCGATTCCTGTGGCGACCGCTCAGCGAGGGAGTGTTGTGCCTCTCGCCGCAACATTTTAGTGTGAGCGCACGGGCCTTTTTGGAGGGTAGTCGTTCTAATGAAAGCTGCGTAGTCGATTCAATGGGGTCGGTTTTTTGTCTTTTTCCCTTGCTCTCTCATTTTTTTCTTCGCTGGTCTTGGCCTGGTTGGGCTGGTTATTCTTCGGCAATCGGTCTGATTGGCAGGGCCTGGTCGGGATTTTTCTCTTCTGTCTCACGGCGACTTTCCTAAAAAGTACAACGCCACTCTCTTTCTTACGGCGGAAACACTTCGTCACGAGGAGCTGTTTCTTGATATTTTTGGGACATAACTATTTCGCACAGGTAGGTTTTGGTAATTAAACCCTCCCTCAGTCCATCAACAATTTTGCTCTTTTTTGTTGCGGTGCTGTTAGGGCATGCTGGGGCTTGTCGGTGGGGTTGGCTGTCGAGGTGCGTCTGATCTGATGGGTAGTTTGTCCGAATGACGGCCTGCAGGTGGCTCTGTCACCGAGCAGTGGGTTCCAGCAGTTTTCGTCAACATTTTGATCTGGAAGTGGAGCTCGGGCGAGGTTATACTCGGCTCCGGCCGGCGGGCCCGGTCCGGGTTTAAGCTGGCTTTTTCGGGTGGATGCGCCTCGGGCGACAGATCTGGCCCGGATTGGTTCGCGTGGCGTGGTTCGGTCGGTGGTGTGGTAAGTCGAAGACTACACTACCGTGTAACCTCTGGAAGCGGGATGGATGGCGACGTCGCGAAAGCCTCTCGAGTTTCGCCCCTCGGCGGTTGGGTGCGCACTCAACAGCAGAGAGAGTTCGGACGGGTTCGTCTGGTTCAAGGATGGCGGCGAGCGAGCTGATGCTTTGCGCCCCGCTCGCCTCATCCACAGTTGAAACTCAAGATCCATCCATATCCACCGACTCGGCCTCTCGCTGCCCACCGCAACCCTTATCCACCACCAAGACTCATCTACAACACTGCACCTCCGCCAGGGTTTTCATTGGCGGAGGTGTAGCGTTGTAGATGAGTAAAACACTGGCGGAGGTGTACGATGGACGCCGGAGAAAGCCTTGACGAACGAACAGGGTTCTTCTGCCTTACTCTTCAATGTTATCGAGTTCCCCTGGAATCACCGAAGGGCCTCTGCTAGCCGCATGCCTGGCGGTTGCCCCTGATGGTGCCGCAAGGGCACCTCATTCGCTCGCCCGCTGGCCTTTCTCATCATCTGTCATTTGGTTTTATCATCGCTATCTTTATGGCCGCGCTTGTTGTCGGCGTTATTATTCTGCTGGTCCAGATTCGACACTTCGCCTCGGCGAACGGACAACGGGAAACGGGGGCTCCACCGGCGATCGAACTTTTTTTTCTCATGGACCCCGTCTCATCAGGGACTGCTCTGATTATGTGACTCCTCCCGACTTGCGGTGTCTGCACCTGTCGTTCCCACTGCTTCCCCATCCTCCCGGTCGTTTGGTCCCCCCGTTTCTGTGTGGTCTCTTGGCTACGCGCTGCATCGCGGTTGGTGCGCGTTGACTCACCCCTTTTTCTCTTACTGGGACCGCCGGACACGTACGTTCTTGCCTTTGCCTCCGCCGGAGTTGGAATTTCTGATCGCAGGTTGTCTTCCAAGACGGCCGGAATAAGGAGGGGGTGAGCAAGGAGCGCAGAAGCAGGGCCGATGAAGGCCTCCGATACCTGGCCGCCGTCGCCGGTCGGCTATTCGTCCGGCTCGGACATCGGCGTCGTGGGCGTTGTTGTCGGCGGCGAGAAGGCTAAGAAGGGGGGTGACGGCGGCGCCAACAGCAACAACAACTGCGATGCCGAGTCAGCGCAGCGCGGCGAGCTGCAGAGGCAGCTGTCGGGGAGGCACCTCAACTTCATTGCCATCGGCGGCACTATCGGCACCGGCTTCTTCTTGGGCACCGGGTCCGCGCTGGTCAAGACCGGCCCCGCAGGGTGTCTCATCTCGTATGTCTTCATGGGCACCGTCCTGTGGTCGGTGATGGTCTGTTTGGGCGAGATGGCCACGTACATCCCGACGGCGGGCGCCTTCTCGTCGTATGCGACGAGGTTTGTTGACGACAGCTTGGGGTTCGCCGTCGGGTGGCTTTACTGGTTTGCCTGTGAGTGCTTCCACCTCCCGTGTCCGAGGTATTGGTGTCTACCGGGTGAAGATTGACGGCATGGAATCAAGGGGCGACAACGTATGCGCTGTCTCTCACCGCAGCGGGCCTCATCATCCAGTACTGGAACCAAAACGTGAACATCGGCATCCTGATCGCCGTCTTCTGGGTCGTCTTCACCGTCGTCAACTACCTCCCCGTCCGCATCTACGGCGAGCTCGAGATGTGGCTGTCGAGTCTCAAGGTCATCACGATCGCCGGCTTCATCATCTTCGCCGTCTGCATCGCGGCCGGCGCCGGCCAGGAAGGCGCTCTGGGATTCAAGTATTGGCACGACCCGGGCGCTTTCAACGAATACCTGGTGTCAGGCGGGATAGGCAAGTTCGTCGGCTTCTGGGCCGTGATGATCCAGGCCTCGGTGGCCTACCAGGGCGCCGAGCTCGTCGGGGTCGGCGCCGGCGAGGCGCGCGACCCGCGCAAGACGGTGCCCAGCTCGATCCGCGCCACCTTCTGGGGCATCCTGAGCCTCTTCGTGGTGACCATCTTCCTGTTGACCATGGTGGTGCCGTCCAACGACGCCAGCCTGCTCAACGACTCGTCGTCGGACGCGTCGGCGTCGCCGCTCGTCATCGCGGCGCAGCGCGCCGGCGTCAGCGTCCTGCCGGACATCATCAACGCGGTGCTGCTCACGGCGGTGCTGTCGGCGGCCAACTCGAACGTTTACTCGGGCAGCCGCGTGCTGGTGGCGCTCGCGGAGGAGGGCCAGGCGCCGGCGCTGTTCAAGAAGACGAACCGGCACGGCATCCCCGTGTTCTCGGTCGCCGTGACGGCCGCCTTCGGCCTGCTCGCCTTCCTCAACCTGTCGGCCGGCGGCGGCAAGGTGTTCAACTGGCTGCTCAACATCTCCGGCGTGGCCGGCATGACCACGTGGGCGAGCACCTGCCTGTCGCACCTCGCCTTCGTGCGCGCGCTCCGGGCGCAGGGCATCCCGCGGTCGGACCTGCCCTACGTGTCGCGCTTCCAGCCCTACACGGCCATCTACGGCCTCTTCTTCAACGTCCTCATCACCCTGACCCAGGGCTTCACCGTGTTCATCGACTGGAGCACGAGCGACTTCTTCGCCGCCTACGTCAGCCTCATCCTCTTCGTGGCCCTGTGGGCGGCCCACAAGCTGTGGTATCGGACGCCGTTTGTCGACCCGGCCACCGCCGATCTCGTTCGCGGGCGCTACGACCTGCAGGAGGAGCGATCTGCTGCTGACGGAGGGGTGTGACGAGGAAGCAAGCGACGTTGTAATAATATGTGATTTCTTGCCTGCATAAAAGGAACAGAAAAAAAATGGTGTTTGGAGCTCAGGGGGTCCGTGTCATTGCTGAGGAAAAAAACGAATCGCTTTCCGGATGTTAGACATAGAAAAAAGGGCGCAATGTACGATATACGACGGCATGCATGACAGCGACAATAGAGCCTCCTTGGTTTTTTGGATGTCCGGTTGTTTCCTCGATGAACGGCTCTTTCTGCGCCTTAGAGGACCATGTTCCAGCTGACCTTTTTGCCCCTCATCATCTCCAGAACGCCAACGGGCAGGAACTGCTTGTCAACGAGGCTCAGGCCGCCGAAGTCCTCCATGAGTTCTCGGGCGTACAGTTGCAGGAACCACTTCTTCTCCGAGTCGAGCCCGACCTTGGTGTTGTCCAAGAAGGACTCGAGCTCGCTCTCGACCTCCTTGCTCAACGCAATCTTCTCGGCCGCGGGAACGGTGACGAGCCTCCGCACAGCCTGGGCGAACGTGCCGAACAGGAGCTCGCGGAACAGGCTGTAGTCCTGCAGCGGGAAGAAGATCTTCCTCCATTGCCTGAAGATGGTGTCCAACTCCCTTGAGTTTTTGTCCGGATAGATGGAGCGGAGTCGTTGAGTCAGAACCGGGTCGCTAAGATCCTCCCAGGATGTTTTCCGTTCAAGGTACTGTTCCCATTCATCCTTGAGGTACTCCTCGATGATGTCCTCGGGCGTCTCCTTGATCTGGTTGCGAACCAGGAATAAGCCAACAAAGGGGTTCCGGAGGCCAAGGCCACCGAGTTGTTCCGGCAAATAGACAAAAGCGTCGGGCAGGCCCGAGACCCCGAATCGATCCTGGATCATGCGCTTGACTAGCGTTCGCCGTGTCTCGTTAGCTTTTTTGTGCTCCAAGATGCGGATATCAGGAAATGGGCAAAGGGGGTGGGTGTGTCCCAACTTACGATGCTCGACCACGCTTCCCTCTTTCCCGTCAGAGCCGGGGAACAGCCTCCGCAACATGTTGCGATACGTGCTCAACACCTCGTCGATATGCTCCCGCCCGAAGCAAGGGGCGGGCTGGCCGAACGTATGGCTGAAGAACCGGCCGACGCAGCTATTCCATGTCTGGACCCACGAGAGCACGCTCTTGCACTCGGCCAGCTGTTTCTTGAGCTGGTCAACGTGCGCCATTACCAGGTCCTGGTCGATGACCCATTTCCCGGAGTTTGGATCTAGACACAGGAAGCCGATCTTGACCGGGCCTACCGGCAACGAGCTGGCGATGGCGGCGTCTCTGTTTCCGGACCCCGGGATGCAGACAGAGCCGGTTTTAGCTTTGTTGAAGTCCAGGCCGAAGACCTTGGCAAACGATTGCATGCAGTCCCATGCCAGCGCGCATGTCTGGGGCTCGCCCACGAGCCAGATGTCGTCGTGCAAGCGGTACAGCAGGGTGCCGGTTTTGCGGTTGACGGCAAGATCCAGGAAGAACAGCACCAGCTCGCCCGTGAACTTCTCCGAGGCGTGCGCCATGGGCACTCCCCTCTTGCGGATGCGGGGGCCGCGCTTCGGACGGTCGTCCGAGGCAGCGTCCAGGTTCAGGGGCGCCTCGAGATACTTCTTGAAGAAATCGATCCAATCCTGGCCGAAGCCGACGTAGCGCATGACGGCGAAGATGGTGCTGTGGGAGAGGCCGGTGCCGTACCACTGCAGGTCGGTCTGCACAACGGCGACGCCGCCGCCGCCGCCGCCAGGCGTTGCCCGGGTGTCGTAGGTAACACCGCGGAGGCGATGGACTATCAGCTCGGCGGTAAGGTGGCGCAGGAGCTCTTGCTTGATGCCAGATCGCTTCTGCTGGGAGCCGTTCGGGTTGGTGCCGTCGCTATAGTTGCTGCTGTCTTCGTCGTCATCATCGTCATAGCTGAGGTCTTCGTCGAGGGTCGTGGGAAGTTGAGAGAGGAAAAATGTCTCGAGGTATTTAGACTTGCGGTTACTCTCAACGCTGTTACTGGAAATCGAGGGCTGGCTGACGTAGAATCGGCGTCTTTTCCGATCGGCATCGGTCGGTGCTGTGTGGCGCTCAAGCGGTCTGACGAGCACGGCGCGCATGAAAGCCTTCAGTGCGGGCTTGAGCAGGTTGCACAGCCTGATGCCGATATACTCTGTCCAACCAATGTCGTCAGCTATATCTATCCTGCCTGACCATGGCGGCGGGATGGCAGCCGGAGCAGCGCCGGCGCCGAGCCGTTGGCTCGAGAAGCCCGTCGAGAGTCAGCGGAAGCGGTAGACAGTAAGCAGGAGCACGTACGGACAAAGATCATCTGCAGGATGTCATCGTCGGCCCAGACGCGATATTTGCCGTTCAGGCAGCGACGCGGCACGACGCGGATACCCTCGGGGCCGGCATCCCAGCGCCATTCCCTCAGGGCAGAGAAGCGCATGTTCAAGACGTCAGCAATCTCGGACTTTGCAAGGTTGTTCTCCAAGAAGTCGCGCAAGAGGGCCTGCTTCTCGTCACTCAGGATGTCCTCGGTGAGGAGGCCTTTGATGCAGCTCGTCAGGGACTCGCTGGTGAACGGGGCTGTCTCGGACATGAATCTGAGGCTGTCCTCGGCGATCTTCTTGCGCAGCTTCTCAAGTTCCGCTCGGCTTTCTGCGTTGGGAAACAGGGAGTCGAGGAAGCTGCGGATTTCGGCCTCGTCCGTCTGGAGCGGCTCGAAGACGACGGACTCGAACTTGTCGACGAGCTCGCTCAGCCGCTGACGTTGGCGCTCGACGAGCTCGAACGAGTCGCCGTCCGGTTCGTCCGAGGCCGGCAGCGGCTCATCAAGCGGCTGGTCCATCCACTCTATGACGGATGGTCAGAACCTGGAGAAGCTGGCGCACCTTGGGGGGCCGGGGGCCGGGACGCCGGAGACGGGCCTGTTGGGGTCAAGCACAAAGAAAGCATACCAGTCAGGAGACGCGAGTACAGGTGAGCCATGTCCAGCCTGCGGCTCTGTAAGTCGAGCTTGGCGCGGAGCTGGCGGCTGAAGCTCGCCAGCTTGGACACGGGGATGGAGGCATCGTAGCGGGACTGCTCCAGCCAGCGCTGCAGGTTGGTGAGGCTGCCGTCCTTCGAGGCAGCCGGATAGAGCTCTGCGACGGCTTCCACGAGGCAGGCGAGACGGTCTTGCTCGTTGGCGGCGGCATCGGCTTTGGCGACATACTGGCGCTTGCGGGCCTCGTACGACTGGCGGCGCGATTCCAGCTCGCGGATCTTGGTGCGCGTAATGCTCTGCAGCGTCTTGGACAGCACCGACGTGGGGGACGCCATGTTCTAAGCGTCGATCGGCGTGTGAGCGCCGGTTCAGATGGTCACAGTTTGCGTTACTTCACGAGCCGAGCGGTTGCGACAGACAGATATTTATACTACACTATGCCCTGGCCTGGACTGTGTGGCCAGTTGTTCACTTGGAGACGAGACGCTCGACGGCCTTCAGACTGCGTCCAGGACACCTCCTCCAAGATGTGCAATATCCGACAAACACCACACCACATTGTCAAGCACGCGAGACTTCGTCCCACTTGGCCCCAACCTTGTTTGATCTTAAGTGAGTCAGTCACCCGGGGTACTTTAGACGATCGACATCGCGAAACCCATCGAACGAAGTCGAATCCGATCCAGAAATCAACCACACGGCCACACGGCAATCCCATTCGCCACACTGCCTTCAATCTCCCCCACGACAGTGAGCCAGCCCGGCCTCGAGCAACCCCGGCATGGCGGATTCAGCTCCAGGCAGCGGGACCCAATGAATGAAGGAGATCATTTGACTCAAACAGTCAGCCCCGCGAGCCAAGGTTCCCGAGCATGTGCTGAACCCTGTTGGTGCCTGGGTGGGTGTTGCGGGTGGCTCCTGCGAGGTTGTCGCGGGGGGTTGCAGTGCATAGGGCAGGCTTGGCTGGATTTGGGGACCCAGCGAGTGGGGCGCCAGCTTCCCGCGGAGCTTCAAACTCCATTATCTACCACCTGTGTAACGGGTCGAAAGAAGAACCAACACGGTTGCTTACGCTCATTGCTCCGTGTCGGTTTCCAAGGTCAATCCGTATTACTCCGCCTCTTGTCCAAGAATTATACTAGTCTAACAAACAAGACCGACGGCAAGCATGCAAGCCACCTGTCAGCCCTCGGCTCTCCGGCCTGGAACAATGGCATTCTTGGTGCCACCCAACCGCGTCACGAGCATTGGCAATGTTAGCCACTGACCAACCCTCAGAAACCGTTTGACGGACGTCCCTTCAACCTCCCCCCCATAACTGCTCGAAGTTGCTGTGCCTTGTTGCCGGAGGCCAAGAGTCCCTTGTTGATTGTTCCGTCCTGCCAAGGGCCTGCTGTTGCGTCATGTTGCTTTCCAGCGGCGCGCTACCCCCGGCCCGAGCCTATTCGGCGCCCGTTAGATAGGAGTAAACATAGGTGTGAGAATCACGACAATGTGTTCAATTGTGGTGCTGATTGACTGATTGATCGATTACCTCGTCGAGGTGCTTGATTAGAAGTGGTAGAGGTTGCCCGTGATTATGTAAGCCAATGTCGGCAGTAGCAGCCAAGAACAGTTTGGATGTGGACAGGGTGTTGCTAAAGCTCCGACAACGGCCGCGGCTTCACCTTTTTGGAAAAGTGGATGGTTGCCTCACGTTAATCCCCTTCCATGCGCTGTCAACTCGGAATGCTCAAGCTTTGAGAAGGCGCGTTCCTGGGCCGCAAGCAGCAGGATCTTTGCAAATCCGTATGGATTCAAAGGCTACGATGGCGGAGTTGGCGTGGCAATGCGGCAGGAGTTCTCGTGGTGCTGGAGTGCCGCCTCGACGACAAGAATGCTCACCCTGGGAGTACGTTGTTTACTTCATGCTTGTTGGAGGTCCTTTAGGCGTGGATCGGAGACCTGGACGGGCAGCGGCCGGCATGGTCTTCTATACGAGACCGCGATCGCGAAATACGTTTTGATGAAAGTCAAGCCAACAGAGTCTTAAACAGCATCCTGCATGTGGCATTTCTGAACACTTGCTGAATCTGCCAGTATTGGGTCATGTTTTTTTAGCATGGGGTTCCACAGGCCGATGATCGCTGCGAGGGGCGGCCCACCTCTGTTATTTTACCCCGCCGGCGGGCCGCAGAGCCCCGGAAGTTGTTAATTACACGACGCAATACTGCGTTGACCTCCAAAAAAACACGCCGAAAGCTTGAGCACACCGCCGGCCTGGCTACGACAGACAACGCTCTGCAGACACATCTGCGGAGCCCAATTGCGCGCTCACGCACAGTCCGAGCACCATGGCGGGCGCCAGCGGGTCGGATCCCACGCGGATCGCGATTCTGGGCAAGGACGACATCGTGGTCGACCACGGCATCTGGCTGGGCTTTGTGACTCACGACCTGCTGCAGCACCTGCCGTCGTCCACCTACGTGCTCGTCACCGACACCAACCTCTACCAGACCTACGTCCCGCCGTTCCAGGCCGTCTTCGACGCCGCCGCCCCGAAAGATGCCCGCCTGCTCACCTACGCCATCCCGCCCGGCGAGTTCTCCAAGGGCCGCGAGACCAAGGCCGAGATCGAGGACTGGATGCTGGCCCAGGCATGCACCCGCGACACCGTCATCATCGCCCTCGGCGGCGGCGTCATCGGCGACATGATCGGCTACGTCGCCGCCACCTTCATGCGCGGCGTGCGCTTCGTGCAGGTGCCCACCACCCTGCTCGCCATGGTCGACTCCTCCATCGGCGGCAAGACCGCCATCGACACCCCGATGGGCAAGAACCTGATCGGCGCCTTCTGGCAGCCCCGCCGCATCTACATCGACCTGGCCTTCCTCGAGACCCTGCCCGTGCGCGAGTTCATCAACGGCATGGCCGAGGTCATCAAGACCGCCGCCATCTGGGACGAGGCCGAGTTCGCCGCCCTCGAGGAGAACGCCGCCGCCATCCTCGACGCCATCCGCTCCAAGGCCTCGAGCCCCTCCGCCCGCCTCGCTCCTATCCGCCACATCCTGAAGCGCATCGTCCTGGGCTCTGCCCGCGTCAAGGCCCAGGTCGTCTCCTCCGACGAGCGGGAGGGCGGCCTGCGCAACCTGCTCAACTTTGGCCACTCCATCGGCCACGCCTACGAGGCCATCCTCGCCCCCCAGGTCCTGCACGGCGAGTGTGTCGCCATCGGGATGGTCAGGGAGGCAGAGCTGGCCCGCTTCCTCGGCATCCTCAGCCCGGGTGCGGTCGCCCGTCTCGCCAAGTGCATCGCCAGCTACGACCTGCCCACCTCGGTGCACGACAAGCGCATTGCTAGATTGTCGGCCGGCAAGGAGTGCCCGGTGGACGTCCTCTTGCAGAAGATGGCGGTCGACAAGAAGAACGATGGCCGCAAGAAAAAGATCGTGCTGCTGTCCGCCATTGGCAAGACGTACGAGCCCAAGGCGACCGTGGTCGACGACCGCGCCATCCGGATCGTCCTGTCTCCCTCGATCCGCGTCACCCCCGGCGTGCCCCAGAGCCTGTCCGTCAGCGTGACGCCGCCCGGCTCCAAGAGCATCTCCAACCGGGCTCTCGTCCTGGCCGCCCTCGGCGAGGGCACAACGCGCATCCATGGCCTCCTGCATTCGGACGACACCCAGTACATGCTCACGGCCATCGCCCAGCTCCAAGGTGCATCGTATTCATGGGAAGACGCCGGCGAGGTCCTCGTCGTCAAGGGCAAGGGAGGCAAGCTGCAGGCCAGCGCGGAGCCTTTATACCTCGGTAATGCCGGCACCGCCTCACGTTTCCTCACGTCCGTTGTGGCTCTCTGCGCGCCGTCCGCAGTTTCTTCGACCGTTTTGACGGGCAACGCGAGGATGAAGGTGCGGCCCATCGGTGCGCTTGTCGACGCCTTGCGGGCGAACGGCGTGGGGGTCAAGTATCTCGAGAAGGAGAAGAGCCTGCCGGTGCAGGTGGACGCCAATGCTGGCTTTGCCGGTGGCGTGATCGAGCTGGCTGCCACCGTGTCGTCGCAGTATGTCTCGTCCATCTTGATGGCTGCGCCTTACGCCCACAAGCCCGTGACGCTCCGGCTTGTCGGCGGCAAGCCCATCTCCCAGCAGTACATCGATATGACTATCGCCATGATGGCCTCATTCGGCATCCACGTCGAGCGGTCAGCCGAGGATCCCAATACCTACCACATCCCCCAGGGCGTCTACAAGAACCCGGCCGAGTACGTCGTCGAGAGCGACGCCAGCTCGGCTACCTACCCGCTGGCCGTCGCTGCCATCACCGGCACCACTTGCACCATTCCGAACATCGGCTCCAAGTCGCTTCAAGGAGATGCCCGCTTCGCCGTCGACGTCCTCCGACCTATGGGCTGCACGGTCGAGCAAACGGACAGCTCTACGACCGTTACCGGGCCGCCAATTGGCACACTCAAGGCCCTCGAGCATGTCGACATGGAGCCCATGACTGACGCTTTCCTGACTGCCTCGGTGCTTGCCGCCGTTGCCTCGGGCACCACCCGGATCACGGGCATTGCGAACCAGCGCGTCAAGGAATGCAACCGGATTGCCGCCATGAAGGACCAGCTCGCCAAGTTTGGTGTCCACTGCAACGAGCTCGAGGACGGTATCGAGGTGGTCGGAAAGCCATACCGCGAGCTGCAGAATCCGACCGAGGGCATCTACTGCTACGACGACCACCGTGTTGCCATGAGCTTCGGCGTGCTGGCCACCATCTCACCGCACCCGGTGCTCATCCTCGAGAGGGAATGCACTGCTAAGACCTGGCCCGGATGGTGGGACGTCATGTCTCAGGCCTTCCACGTGCACCTGGAGGGCGAGGAGGATCCGACGGCGAAACAACCCGTGGTCAACTCGTCGTCCGGCTCAGGCTCCGATCGATCCATCTTCGTCATTGGCATGCGCGGTGCTGGCAAATCGACGGCCGGCCGGTGGATGTCGCAGATCTTGAAGCGGCCGCTGATTGATCTGGACGTCGAGCTGGAGAGGAGAGAGGGCATGACGATTCCCGAGATCATCCGCGGCGAGCGCGGCTGGGAGGGCTTCCGAAAAGCCGAGCTGGAGCTCCTCGAAGATGTCATGAAGAACCAGTCCAAGGGCTACATCTTCTCCTGCGGCGGCGGCATTGTCGAGAGCGAGGCGGCGCGTAAGCTCCTCATCTCGTATAAAAATGCCGGCGGCTGTGTGCTTCTGGTGCATCGCGATACCGACCAGATGGTTGAGTATCTGATGCGGGACAAGAGCCGCCCGGCCTACTCGGAGAACATCCGCGAGGTCTACTACCGCCGCAAGCCGTGGTTCGAGGAGTGCAGCAACTTCCAGTACCACAGCCCGCACCTGGATGGCTCCGAAGACCTGCTCGAGCCCCCAGCCGATTTCAGCCGCTTCCTCTCCGTCATATGCGGACAATCCGCGCACCTGGAAGACGTCCGCAAGAAGAAGCACTCCTTCTTCGTCTCGCTGACTGTCCCAGATGTGTCTACGGCGCTTGACATCATCCCCAAGGTGGTCGTGGGGTCCGATGCGGTCGAGCTGCGCGTTGACCTGCTCCAGAACTACGACCCTGACTTCGTCGCTCGCCAGGTCGCCCTTCTCCGGTCGGCGGCGAAGGTTCCCATTGTCTACACGGTTCGTACCGTGAGCCAAGGCGGCAAGTTCCCCGACGACGACTATAAGCTGGCGCGCGAGCTGTACCAGGTCGGCCTGCGCACCGGCGTCGAGTACCTCGACTTGGAGATGACAATGCCTGCCGAGATCCTCGAGGCGGTGACCGAGGCGAAGGGCTTCACTCGCATCATCGCATCGCACCACGACCCGCAGTACAGGCTGTCGTGGAAGAACGGTTCCTGGATCCCCTTCTACAACAAGGCGTTACAGTACGGCGACGTGATTAAGCTCGTGGGCGTGGCCCGTGAGATTGGCGACAACTTCGCTCTCACTAACTTCAAGACGAGGATGCTCGCTGCTCACAACAAGCCCGTGATTGCGCTCAATATGGGCCCGGCCGGCAAGCTCAGCCGAGTGCTGAACGGTTTCATGACGCCGGTCAGCCACCCGGCTCTGCCGTCCAAGGCCGCTCCCGGGCAGCTGTCGGCGGCCGAGATCCGACAGGCGCTGGCGCTCATCGGCGAGCTGGAGCCCAAGTCGTTCTACCTCTTCGGCAAGCCCATCGGCTCGTCGCGGTCGCCCGCGCTCCATAACACGCTGTTCGGCGCCACCGGGCTGCCGCACCAGTACTCGCGCTTCGAGACGGACCGGGCGTCGGACGTCCAGGACCTCCTCCGCTCGCCCGACTTCGGCGGCGCCTCGGTGACCATCCCGCTGAAGCTCGACATCATGCCCCTGCTGGACCGGATCTCGGACGCGGCGCGCGCCATCGGCGCCGTCAACACCATCATCCCGGTGGCCCCGTCCGCCGACGGCGCCAAGCCAGCCCTCCTCGGCGATAATACCGACTGGATGGGCATGGTGTTCGCGCTGCGGTCCGCCGGCCTGGTGCAGCGCTCCGCCGCCCGCCCCGGCGCCGCCATGGTCGTCGGCTCCGGCGGCACCACCCGCGCCGCCATCTACGCGCTACACTCGCTGGGTTACGCGCCCATCTACGTGGTCGCGCGCACCCCGGACCGCGTGCGCGAGCTGGCCGCCGGCTTCCCCCCCGACTACGCCGTCCGCCACCTCGCCACCCCTGAGGACGTCGCCGCCCTCGCCCCGGACGCCCTGCCCGCCGTCGCCGTCAGCACCATCCCCGCCGACAAGCCCATCGATCCCGGCATGCGCGAGGTGCTGGTCCGCGCGCTGCACGCCGGCAATGGCGGCGGCGGCGAGACCGACGGCGCAACACCCACCGCCGCCGCCAGACCCCCGCGCGTCCTGCTCGAGATGGCGTACATGCCCCGCCACACGCCGCTGATGCAGCTCGCCGAGGACGCCGGGTGGAAGACCATCCCCGGGCTTGAGGTGTTGGCTGCGCAGGGGTGGTATCAGGTACGTTTTTTTTCTTCTCTTATTCTTTACTCTCTCCCTCTCCCTTTCTCGACCCTCTTCTGTTGTTCCATCCCTCCATTTATTAGTGCGTGGTTTGCATTGTGGAGGTATGGCTGGCTAACCAAGACGTTGTTGCTGTACACAGTTCCAACTCTGGACCGGCATCACGCCGCTGTATGCCGATGCCAGGGCCGCTGTTATGGGCAGCGAGTCTGCGTGAGCGGTTAGGGAGACGGTGGTGGTGGTTGGCGTGGTGGCAGCCTGTTGGATGGATGGGTAGGGTTAGGGGAATGAATATGTGTTGCCGGACTGTCCCTCGTCTCGCGTCCGGTCCTGGCTCTGGTCGCGGGTTTCTGCTTTTTTCTGATTCTGCCAGTGGTACTCTGAGGTGCCTACCTCGGTACCTTTTATCGACATACTACATAGGCACAAAAAGGTGGGGGGGGGGGGGGGGTTGGTACGTGCAAGGACGGAGCTTGCGTAGAGAGGGGCAAGTTGTCGGCTTGCTGGTGCGCGAGTCGAGCTGCACGGGATAGAGAAAAAGAAAAGTAGTCGTGCCTTCTACATGCGGTCTACCTTCAGCTTTGCTGTAGACCTTGACTTTTCGGGGTCTACTGAAAAGGTGCAGTCGGTGATGCTAAGCTTGCGTGTACTGTACCTTTGTGTTCTATGTAGCATGGGGTGTTTGGTGCCATAGCAAGCAGGCCCCTTCCCCGGGTTGTTTACTGCTGATTACTCAACTTACTCACCCTCGTCGTTGTGTGGCTTGGAGACACAGCGAGATACCCCGTCGAGTAGTGAACTCCTTCTTATCTGAAGTTCATCCATCTAGACACAAGAGTTTATACGCACTTATTTACGCCTATTTTATTGGTGTTCCTATTCGTGTTGCGGTTGGGTTGGGTTACATACCTATGCAGTGAAGTTGAAATAAGGTCCTGCTCTGCCGCTGCAGCCGCTTGACAGGGACATGGGTGTCTTGTTGGATGCAGGCGGATAGCTGCCCAGGCTATAGTGTAAGCGCATATCAGGGTCTGACGGCGAGGTCCCCCGCTTCCCAGAAGACCGAGGAGCGGACATCTTCTATGGGCATGGATAAGGTAGCGTTGGTAGACCCTGCCTCTGTCAGGCTTGGAAGAGATGGTGGGCGGGTTGCTGACGTCCTGCATCTTGGTGCTGATTGCTCTGACCGGGAGACAGCCATAGGGGCACTGATCGTCGAGGACATCATCATAGTGGACATGGTCGGGGTCTTGTCTCCATACTGGGAAGCAGGGCGGCCTGATGCTTGACTGGGCATTTACTGTGTCAGTTGTACCGACGGGTTTTTTTTCTGATTGTAATGTATCTACGGGTATCTAGGCTTGGTTGTCTGTGTGCTGGTGAGAAGCATCTCCCGGAATCTGCCCACGCGTCACGCAACACGCCCGACTGTTGCTGTGCTGGACATGTCCTCTCCGGTATGTACCTGACTGTACATAAGACCGCACCCGTCATGTACGTCTCGTGACCACCATCGGCCGGAAGCGATCATGCCACCACCCCCCGTTACTTCACTTCTTTGTTGGGCCGAGAGCCGGCATGCTCGGTCCCTATCCCATCATACCACGTATCCAGAAGAGTTCATATGTTAATGCCATCGGCGATGATGACACGGCGACATTTCTATAATACGTCTTGGACAGCGAATTTCCGCATCCGACGAACGCGATCGTCGGGTGCCCGACATCACCATCACCATCGGGACGCTCGCGAGCCTGGTGCCGTGTGTGGGCAGAGAGGCACGGGGTGTGGCCAGGGAGGGGAGGTCCGCGTGAGGAATGCTATAGCGGGTGGAATGCTCTAGCGTCTTCTGTCTGCTCATTTTGCTGCTTAGTGGCATGTCCGGGAGCGGCTGGCAGGCGGAAGAGGTTCGGCGGTTCATCATCAGGCTATTAGGTACCTTGGTGCAGTAAAGTGTGCAATAGGAAGTTCAGGTGGGTAACTTGCGCCAGTTGTTGACATGCAGATCAGATCGGACGATTCCGTCGGGAAAGTGTTCGATCCCGGGAGCAACGCTGCTCAGGTTATCCCGGGGCAGCCCGCTCAATGGGGAATGGGGCCGCTGATGATGTATAAGGAGACGTCAAAATAGACACCAGAAGAGGGTGATCATCGGGACCCCTGCGTCATGAACCGGCTTTGGCAGGGATATTTTGGCTGTCATCCTGGCTAGAGTGATACGAACAAGATCTTGCTGCATACAATGATCGTGTCCGGCAAGCGCAATCGCTTCTGTTTCCGATTGCTGTAAAAGCACGAGGTTTGATGGACTAGTCGTGGGTGACCAGTCGAGGAGTGTGTTCAAGGCGGTGGTGGTGTGACTGCGTCATTGGCCAGGCGAGCAGGAAACACAACAGCGCTTCATTTTCTCACATATATCGTCTCGCTGTTCTAAAACCCATGCCAGCCAACCGTCCAGCAAATTCCCAGCCCCATGTTCTCCGAGACCCCCCCAAGAAACAACCGCAGTGTTGCTCGCCGCGAGGCCTTTTATTCTATAACCCTAAGCTCGTCTCCGAACCCCTGATAACCCATACAAGAGAGAAACAGCACGGAACTACCATGCCGAGCGCTGTTGGTGATACAATGAAACATGATCATGTACAGTCTATCAGGTTTGACTCCCATCCCAGAACCAATGATTAGCGACCAAGGAACGCCATGTTCCGCTCGAAGAATGACATTCTCTCTCCCCGAGAAAAAAGAACAGGCACCGTGCGATGCAGTGGTTCATGACTTCGTCAAAGAGCCCACACACCTGCTAGCCAGCTAGAGCGCGCTTGGGAAGACAAGGAAAGGACATCCGATGCCGATTGAAATAATAAAAAGCGATACGATGAAGTAGTGACGTTTTGGAGAATCGAAGCGGTGTTCAAGAAACTTGAAGAAACGGGATGAAGCACCCCGCCCAAGTCCGGTCTGATGACGTCAATGGCGTTGACTGTGAGGTTGCGAAGTTGCGGCGCAGCAGGCAACGAAGATCGGCAGGGTCCTGCCAGCGCTGGCGAATTGGTCCACTCGGGTACCCCGGAGCCGCGCCCAAGAATGCGCTGGAAATAGCCCAAGAATGCATGCAAGACCACAGAATCCGGGGCGGACACACAGTGCATTTTGTACTGTAGTCCATGGAAATGCTGAAGTCCATGTGGGTTCCCCATTGGGCTGCCTCGTAACCTTGGTGGGGCACGATTCGCTGGCCAGGTCGAGTCGCAACCTCTTTCGGACGGATGCAGTGCGTCGGTCGACGTCATCGCGATGCAATATACCGTTTCTTCCATGGACCCCGTGTCCTGCCAGCAAGCTCGGATTGTGTGCGTGGAAGCTGGACGGGACGCAGCCAAGCCGCCTTCAGGCTTTCGGCGCAACCGTTTGCGCTGTCAGGTGCGGCAGCCCAAAGCGCCAAGCGTGCAGCGACCGCTGTCGCCCAAGTTTGAGACTTCAGTTGTCGCTGTGCCCTCCGCGCCGGCGCTGCTTTCCCGGGAACTCAATCTCCGGATGGCACACTTTGTAGTGACGAGTGAGCGCGTCCGCCCGGCTAAAGGTCTTGTCCTCGGTGCATAGATCACACCGGACTTTCTGCTTGTTGGGGTTATGAATGGTCCCCTCGTGCCGCGTAAGGTCGTACGGTCTAGAAAAGACCGCGTTGCATGGTTTCCCAGTGCTCGGGTTCAGCCGGTCGCACCGGTGCGGGCCAGCCTGCGTGTTCAGCAGACTCGAAGTCATGCCCGTCCCATCCGGCCGCCGAACTCCGCCGAGGCCGTGCGCTTGCCGGTGGCCCTCCCTCTTGTGCTTTTGCAGCAGCGCAGGTGTTGCAAACCGCTGCGTGCAGCCGTGGTAGGTACAAGTGTACGTCCCACCGTTTGCCCGGGTGTCGTCGATCCTATGCGGGGTACCGCTGTGCGCAGATTCCGTCGTCGCCGTGTCCGCCGACCCGAGTCTCGTCGCCGCGGGCGACTCGTTGGTCACCGATGGCACTGCGCTCTGCGGCCGTTGCTGAGGAATGAAGGGGTAGTGTTGCGGTACCGGAACGGGTCCCGGCACTGAGGAGGCAAGGAAGTTGTTCAAGGCACCGTTGTCCATCGGCAGTCCGTGGAACACCGGCTGCTGCTGGCCGTGGGCTGCAGCAGCCTTGTTGATCGCGTCGGCGTTGAACCCTGCTGTCGTGTTCTGCTGCGGGAAGAGCGGGAAATTCGCTTCACCATCGGGCTCGTGGAACTCGAGCATCGCGTCCTTGGGCGAAATCGTCTGCGGCGTGGATGTGTCGGTTGACCGAGCGATGTGTTGCTGCATTGCTTGCGCGTCGTGCAAGGCCTTACTCTGCTCCCGCATCTGCTGCGCCGAGCCAAATCGCGCCTGCGACGACCCAATGCTTGGCGGGAGCTCATGAAGCGGCAGGTGAGCAAACGGCGAACCCTGGCGGAACGGCGACCGGTCTCGAGAGGTCGCCGACATTGACGAACTCGTCACCGCTGACAGGTGCTGATTGTTCGCGGCCTGCAACCGTTGGTTGAACACGTCGCTCGTAGGCGATATCGATGTCGGACCCGACGACGAAGACGTAATCGTGAAGTTGGGATTGAAGAGCTCATCGTTGAAGGCGTCCGTCATGGTGCGGCCGAGCTTCGGAACGGCAGGGACGGCTGCTTCGTCCATGGGTGGTGAGTGGCTTGCGCTTGAGAGAGAGCCGAGGAAGTACTCGAGAAGATCTGAGCTAATCTCACCAGTATTGTGCCGCTTATCCTCTTCGGGCTCCCCAGCTGGCGTGGCAGGTGAGTCAGATGCTATTGAACTCGCCACCGACACGGGCTGTGACCGGCTTGATCCAGTCGCGTGGTCTGATGGCGGCATCAGGCCACGGTCGTTCCTGCGCCTCGGCGCCGTAGCGACGTAGGGGTAAGATGCGGAATCGGCGGCGCCGTAAGACGGTGGTGTTGAGGTGTAGAAGTTGTCGTGCGTCACACCAGGGAGCGACTTGGCCGCCAGCTGGTAATTGTTGAAATCATCCGCACCGTGGAAGACGGGGAAGGCGTCCCCGATCGAGTCGTTCACGGCGATCTGAGGATTCGCGAAGTTGTGGGAGAAAGGCGAAAGCGGGCCATTCGATCCCAACGAGGACCGGGACGATTCTCGATTGTGCGAGAAATGGCTGACCGATCGCGGAGTCACCTGGTGGGCGTTCGGCACCCACGCTTCCGTTTGCATCGCGCCGGATTGTGCGAAGAGCGGTGCAGATGGCCCGGTGACAGCTTGGCCGCTTTGTGGCGGGGGAGGGAACAAAGGACCCTCGCACAGCTGAGTTGGGGTGGGGATGCTGTCGAAGGTGGACAAAGGCGAAGAGTCGATGCTCGAATACTGAGACAGTACCGATTGCGTCGAGACCGGCGAAGACGATAGACTGGGATGTTTGCTCGGGCTCGATTCGAAGTCGTCGAAATCGAAACCCAACGTGCTCGGGTCGGCGTCGAGGAGCGACGCTGCGTGCTGCGCGGGGTCCTGGGAGGCCGACTGAAGGTGCTCTGTTGGGTGGTGTTGCTGGTGGAAGAATGGAGGTTGGCTGTGGTTCGGTAACATGGTGTCCAGCTGAGTTTTGTGTAGGTTACTGATGCGTGGCGAATCGACGCGGAAGACTGTGGAAGGAAGCTACAAACTGATTCTTTATAGCAATACGGCCCCAGGTATGTCCCTGTAGTTCTGGGCGTGTGACTAATGGAGGGGTGAATGCGGGAATGGGTGACGGAGATACGATGACGTAGGGTCACTCAACGAAAGGAGCCGGCAGCGGCAGACAGACCCCTGCCGCAGGGCGGGCGCAAGGGCCCCCCTGCCGCTGGTGCTGTGCTTCGCTGTGCATGGGTTCCGTGGTACTCGTCGGTACCCGCCTGAAGCCGAATGTACACTACATGCCCGCACGTACTGTACTTCTATTGGTCGGCCCAGGACCGACTCAGCCAGGATGGTGCGGGCCGGTTGTTTGTGGTTAGGCCCGGCCTGGGCGCCTTGGCTTTGGTCTGCGACACCAGAAGCTCCGGAGATCCTAACACACCTGATGCGCGAATGCGCGAGTCGCGGGGACCCTGTGCCGAGTGGTTCTGCCGACTGCTTCGAGATTCGACTCGGCTGTGCGAGCGCTTTCATCGCCCAAATGTTGGTAATCGCTAATCGCCTAACATCGCAGAAACTTGCCCAAGAAAGGCCGGGAAAGGCGCGCTGACTCACGGGAAGAGCGGCCAAGGAATATGCCGACTCACGTTACCTGAGTTGCTGCAACGGGAATGTGTGCCGGCGAAGGGAGCTTGACGGTTGGAAATCTGTGTCCGGGTCGATAGAGCAGCGGACGGCGATCATGAGCGCGCTGGTCTGGAAGCGTGTCCATTGTGTCGCAGTAGGCGGATGCAAGGAGCGATTTGGCGGCCTTGTCGCGGCCTTCTGGTCTGGAAGGCATGGATTGGAATACGAGACGGTCGTTTGCGTCGATCGGGAAGAGCAAATCCAGCAGGTCTGGACCACTGGAAAACTTGGCAGTCGGGCCCGAGAGATTGAACACGTGACTAGTCCTGCACAGAAAAACTCAGGTATGTTGGAACTATGGGCCGCCGTCTCAGAGGAAAAATTGAAGTCTGCGAATGGGTGTAAGGTATGTCCGGATACAGCAGAGTTTTTCCACCCTTACACAGTAGGCAGGGTCAGTGCTAGGGTCCTCCAGACCTTACACGAACGGCCGTAGTGTACTGAATTTGGAATCCGCCCATCGACACAGCCACTTCGGCATTCCCAACGATTTCGATGTCGTGGAGGGCTCTCCGGCATCGCAAACTCCTTACCGACAGCGAAGAGCCAATCCGAATGCATTCGGCGATCTCTTGTCTCGGTAAAAATTTCTTCAGATCTGGCACGACCGGGGGTTTTGGGGATGTAATCCGTACACCACGGCCCGGAGTATTCTCATTGAGGGAACCCCCCAAAATAGCGCCCACCCCTCTCTTCGAGCGCGCTTTCCTACGGCATTACCCAGTTTTTGGCGCAGCGTCTGTCCACGCCTGCACGGTATTCCAAATAAGCGGCCTCGGAGTAACTTGCGTGTTACTGGCAGGCACGGCCCGGAATGATCTCTAAAAAGGTGCTGACGCATGGGATGTCGGCGGGTGTGGCTGTTCATCTAAGTTGGCGATCTCGGCAGACCCCAGCTGAGACGAAAAGATGCCGTACGATAACTACTTGAGTTGGACCACAGACGAACAGGGTTGAGCACTACGCAACGTCGCATAGCATATACAGCAGGACACAGGGAGAGGAGGGGAAGGGAAAGGAGGGTGAGGTCGACTCGAGTTCCGCGAATCCTGTTTTTGTCCCGTCGCACTTCTCAGAGTTTTCTGATGGCCATGGCCTCGCTTGTCACGAGGCCGGGCTGTCCAGCCGCATCTCGTAACAGCCGCATCACATGATCCTGGCAGCTGAGGAGAGCCCACCCGAGCGCAACTCCTCTCGCGACTACCTTTTGTATTCCGTACGCTGCAATATATCAAGCGGGGTGTGCATTTAGTCTTCTGAGTCAGATGTGTAAGGCGGACAAAGTCCTGCGTACACGGTGACTCGGTTGGGTCGGCCAAGCGATTGCGAATCACATCTGGGAGGATGACCGATCTCGGCATGGCTGTCGTCCACGCCGCTTGTGCGCCAGAGAGCTAAGGCGCGGATTATGTAATGTACGCTAAGCACACGTACCCTGACACCGTCCCGCAAAACAGCCCAACCTAAAAGCCACTGCAAATCAAATCCCGGTTTCCGTGACAGCCCGGCTCCGCGATGGTTCCAAGGTGCGCATTTTCTCTTCGCAGCGGCCGACAATGCATCCCCGTCAGCAACGCACACCGAAGGATCCCCGGCCGTCTCCGTAAGTCCGACTGCGGGGATAACTACACTACACTACTTAGCGCGCGGGATCGACGGCTAACGATCAAGCCAAGCAACACCCGCGCGCTTCCAGCTGTTTCCACTCCTCTGACTAATCGGCAAGTTGACGACCAACGTTACGTGGTAGTGTTATGTCCGTTCTTCTTACAAGACGCGCGTAACTGATGAGTAATGATGATGCCTCATCGATATCTCGCTCCTGTACGGCGTTTGGGGCACCGCATCCTCTGGTGTGCGTCTGCCGTAAGGGGAAGCAGGGCGCGCTGGCTCGCTGTCCGGCGTTGACTTGCGACACGATGTCGGCGAACGGAAGCGGTGTACGGAGTACTCCGTAGAACCAACGCCACGTTCCTCAGCTCCCGCTGCCCGCTGCGAAATCTTCTGCTCGGCTGAACTTCAGCGTGGCTGATTCACAAGGAGGGAGCACGGCTCGTCGGCGCACCGACTAACAACAGTTGTAACTCACCGGTGCTGCATGCTGCACCACGTCTTGGTGTATGTGTACGTACCTTATGTACACTATGTACCGCCCCAACGACCCAGGGGCAGTGACACCGTCCGTTGAGATGCAGACCTGGCGGGCCAAGGTCCACGTGTCGCGTGCTTCAAGCTGTGTACACGACTGTGCTCAGCAAGTTGCAGTGTACAGTACAGCTCAGTTAAGAAGCGCGTACGGATGGTGTAGGACATTCTGGAAGCCGGCTGTGTGGCTTGCTGATTTGGCAGACCCCCTTGGTTTTGGCTGTCCAGATCGCCCGTGCTCAACATCTGTTGCAGAGGAACGACACCCAATCGAGGCGTTGGGTTGCACCAGAGAGGCTGCGCCGCACATCTGGCAGATGGCATCCGGGCCCACCCGAACCACCCGAAGTTGGCCAATGATGTTGGGAGGGTGCCCTCGCCAAGGGCGCGCTAGTGTGCAGATCTTTTTGGCCTTGTGTCGGCGCCGCCGGGGCCCGGGAAGGGGTGTTCCAGACGCTCGGAAGCGACCGTTGGTTTTGATCGGGCGAGAGCACACGGCGCAGGAAGAGACAAGGGCGCGGAATTGAAGCCGTTGAGTCCGAAATGCACGCCAATACACACGGGACACTAACTACACTACGCAGTAGAATCAACACCCGCCATCCTCGAGTCGGCAAGGTCCTCTCGAAGAAGATCTTGCGCTTTGCAGTTTAGGGGGGCTCTTTCCCCAGCGTCAACGACTCGAACATGAAACGGGAAGCTCTAGTGTAGGGGCTCGGGGTGTCGGGGATGGAGCCGCTGGAACGTGTTTGGTCCATCGACAGCTTCCATCCCAGCTTCTCGAAACAAACAGTCAGCGATTATCCCAGGAATTGACAATCCACGGATGAGTGATGCCCCAGTGGGCTCATGGTATTCGGTAGTTACCTACCTACCATAGCGCGCCACGGGGGGTTGTCGACATGGTCTCCACTACCATCTTGCAGTACGGATTGGATCACATAGTCGTAGGAGAATGTTCAATTTTCCAAGATCATCGCTATGAAAGTCGCCTAGACGAAATTCTCCTACCTCTTAGAGTACAATGTAGTCGAGAGAGCATCCCTCAACGTAAGAGAGTATTTTCAAGAGAAGGGATTATTTTCAAGTGGAAAATTTTGGGTTGAAGGTTAACCGTGGAAGGAGAGTTGAACGTACGTTATCCTCCGAGGGGAAATATTTCGGTCTGTGGGACTGTCCCTGACCAAGGAGACGGGCGCCATGACCATTTCGACAACCACCCGTGGCGCGCTATGGTATTCATTGGGTCGTCGCTGCAAGTTGCAGGCGCTAGGTGTCTCGCGATTTCGCACATTTCTCGGGGATGAGGCGATCGCAAGTGCAGGTACTGTACTGTACATTTCGACAGGTTACAGTACTTGGTCCGGTACACGACGAGTGACAGTACACTACCTGACACAGAATGGAGGCTTGCATGTTCGACATGTGGCAGCCGTGCGCAGCCACACACGTAGAGGGTTCCTTCTGCAGAAGTGAAAATTCCGCTTTCGTCCAGAGCAAATGCAGAAAAAATTTTCTTCCCATCGTTTATCCATACCGAAGGCTCGGGAGGGAACGCCGGCCACCAGCGCCGGAGAAGCGCAGTTTGGATGTGTTGCACCGCAGCCCGCTAATGCAGGACATCTAGTCCAATCCACGTGCATCTGGATCGGTCGAAAAAAAGTGCGGGTCTCTGGGAAGCCGAGCGGTTGGCAGGGGTTGCAGCCCAGCGGCGGGTTCCACTCGGCCTCGGCTCTTGGGCCTGTTTCTCATTCGTCTCACGGCCCTTGACCGATGGACCGAACGACGGACCGAATCTGTGTTTGTGAGTTGCGACCATGTCGTCTTTCAGCCTTCCATGGTCCTTCCGATGCACAGATCCGGCGTGACGGACTTTTTTTTCCCAGAACCCGCATGCGGTGCATCCATCTCGGCGTCAATTACGAAAGAAAGGCCGAACGCTCCGAAACCGCCGGAAGGAGCTGAGTCACAGTCTCGAGCAGGAACTCTAATCCAGACACCGAGACTCCCGCAGCATATACCTACCACCTGCCTACTTGATGATTCCATTCCGCACAATGGCGAAGCTGGCTGCTGAGTGGTTCGCCCTTTCGCGATGCCGGCGGCATCCAGGCGGGCGATTACTCAGCCAAACACACTCTTAGTTACCTGCCGCAGCCTTACGATATTCACAGCACTCACTGTTGACCTAATACGAACTGGAGGTTTAGTGATTGAGGACGATTGCCATACACCGTAACTGAGCATTGGGAAATGGCTACGGAAGCACGGAGGTACAAATTCCTTCTCCTGTAGGCAACAACATCTCTAGGTCGGGGAGGGACGTTATAACTCCTTCAGTAAGGCTGATATTACCACAATACATACACGACTGTGTAAGTTACCCCCGTGGCAAGGCAGCCTCTCCCCACGTGCCAGGGACCAGGGCTATGGAGCTGAAAACTCCCTGTCCACCCATCCCTTGTTGTCTTGGCCCTGACAGACATGGGGGCCCCCCCCCCACCCCGGGCCGTCAACGAGCATCCGGAAGAAACGTTGCTTGCGCAGGGGCAACTGCAGGCATGGGGTTCCAGACCACTGCAACGGAAGTGGAAAGTGCACCGTGCTGGTATGGAGGTAGCCAACTCCGCGTACTTTGTAGCCTTGCCTGCCTGAACCAGGCAAACGCAGAGACTCGACATTGACTCATCTCGCCATTTCTGCTTTGACACAGTCTTTGCCCAAACTTCAGACGATTAACTAGGTAGCTTGACGTTTTCAGATTTCCGCGGAGTCTGACTTCGCGGGAAAGGGGAGGGTCGCCGGGCCCGGCCGTGGGAACTTGGGCGATCACACGTTCGCCGTGTTCGGTAAGCCCCCAGGTCTGGCCTGCTCCGGGTCTCGGTGAAAGGCCGTGGAAGTTCGGCCGGGATGGGACAGGGAGTCTACACTAAATAGAAAGGCGGCCGGGAATTTTGACCGATCAAGGTTCTAGTGTAAGGTAGCCAGGCCTCCGAGCTCCAGACCGTTCGATTTGCGCGGCTGGTGCAACACCCAAACCGCCCAGATCGGGCGGAAAGGGAAAAAAAATTCCCGTGTTGGTGCGCCAGCAGATAGGAGGTTGCAGGAGAAGTCAAATCGTTGGGTTGCATCATGTGCTGATTTACACCACTTGAAACACCAAACACCCAAAGAGAAGAGCTGGATCCTTGAGTAAAAACATTTCGCAATTTTTCCACCTCCACCTCATAGCTAACCTTCACCCCCCGCCAACCCACCTCCTGTACACCCCCCTACCCCTTACCCCCTGCATCCAAGTTGACTTCCTCGCAGCTGTGTACATGTACAACCTAGTTGAGGAGCAGTCGCAATACGCAAGGTCAGCTACATCCAAGCAGCTCTGACTCGTCAGAAAAGGCCGCCAACACCATTTTTCAGACAACGAACTCCACCCCCTTATCTCCAAGCTCCAGCAGATGCTAGAAAGAAACGGCGATCGTGACGAGCGATGCGCGTAGGTATCGTTAGATGGCCCCAATTGCCGAAAAAACACGCACCAAGATCGGACACGCTCCACTACCGCCGGGCCCCTATCTCCATTGATCTGCCTTCCCTTCTTTCCCTTCCTTTCCCCGCAGCCGCTAGGATGGGGGGAGGGGATAGCTCCCCACTGTATCCGTTTCGTTTCTGATGCCGCGTCGCCCCACCGCAGGAACCACTGCTCTTCACTCAAATGATAATAAGCTGTGAATGCCGAGTCATGTCAGCCGCGCCGTCGATCCAACCCCATGCAAAAAGACTCCCCACCCCCACCCCTGAAGCAACCCGATTCCCCAGCACACAACTGTTCCAGACAAGTAGGTCAAAAAAGAAGCAGAGAGGAAGGACTCACCTCGATCAACTTCTCGGTCAGCGCGTAGCACGCCCGGTCCGGCTGATGCTCCAGCCCGGGACCGCCGGCGAGGTTGAACGAGCAGCTGCGCCAGAGTCCCCCGAAGCCCATGTCCTCGAGCAGGTCATTGAGCGCCGCGGCGGCGGAGGAGGAGGAGGAGGCCGAGGCACCGGCGCCGGCGCCGGCGTTGTCGAGGGCGCCGGCGAACTTGGGGTTGGCCGTCATCGTCTGCAGCAGCGTGTGCGCGGCCTCGAGCGTGGCCGGCGACTGGCAGTGCAGCAGGATGTCGTCGAGGAGGGCGATGATGGGGGCGCACCTGTTTTAATAACAACCAGACAGGTTAGTAATCACTAGGAATGCAAATAAAAATAGTTTGAAAAAAGGGCAGTGGGCGCATGGGGCTGGTTGGGGGATGAGTTACAAATGCATGACGACGGCCGGCCGCCCCAGCGCGATCCGGTTGAGCCACTGCAGGCTGCGGTTCTGCACCGCGTCGTCGAGATACTGGAAGTCGACCAGCTCGATCGCCGTGTTCAGCAGCAGGTCCTTGTCCTTCAGCTGCGCCAGGTCCTGCTCCGCCCGCAGGGCGCCGGGGTCCAACAGCCCTGCGGGGCTGACATTGATGCCCGCCGCCCAGAGGTGCTCGCGCAGTTCGTCGGCCGAGGTCGTGCGCGCCAGGATCAGCGACATGTAGGGGGAGGTGACGAGGTCGCGGATGTCCCGCTCGGCGACGGCCGCAGCGCCGGCGGTTGCGTTGCTGTCGCTGCTCTTCTTCGGCGTCGTCATCTCCAAGAAGGTACACAAGACCCTCAGCGCGGTGGGCCTGGTGACGCTGTCGGTCAGGCCCCGCACCAGACACGCGCACGCGGCGTAGTGGAAGTTCTCGCTGTTGAAGTGGATGCCGTAGGCCTCGTCGAGCGGCAACGCTGCCTCTTCGAGCTGGCTGCGCCCCTGCAGCAGGTACGGCACCATCCGGTCGCCGCCGTTGCGCATGTCGCCCGTGATGCTGATGTTGGTAAGCACGGCCTCGAGGAAGAGCGCGGTGCAGTTGAACAGGTTGGGCGGCACCAGCCGGAGCAGCGACATGGCGAGCCAGAAAAGCTGCAGCCCATAGCGCGACGCCGACGGCAGCTTAGCCATCATCTTGGACAACGACGTGACGATGGCGACGAGCATATCGCTGTTGTTGTCCTCGGCGAAGCGGCCCACGCTGTTGCGGAGCGCCACCAGGACCTGGTACAGCAGGTCGTCGTCGACCTCCTCGCGCGCGAGGCAGCCCATGACGGTGAAGGCCCGCGGCTGTATGGCCGGATTGTTTTGGAACGCTGTGCTGGCGACGAGGCTCATCCACCGAGAGCGCCAGGCGTTGGCCACGTCCACCGACGGCGCCGCGATGGAGCACGTCTCGAAAAGGATTGTGGCCAGGTTCTCTGTCGCAGCGAGCGTGGGCGCGGCCTCCTGGTTTGTCGATATCGACGCGCCGTCGCGCATGAAATTGATCGAGTTCACAAAGATCTCGTTCTTGGGATCCGAGAGCATCTCCAGCGTAGCCCTGAGCTTGTTGAGCCGGTTTTCGTCCAGCGCAAACGAGGTGCACGCCGAGTGGATCGAGTTGATCAGCAGCCGGTGCACGACGACTCTGACGTCAGGCATGCCGGTGTTGGCGAGCATCGAGACGATGTGGAAGATCTCGGGCAGATACAGCTGCGCTTGCACTCCGCTATCGAACGACAGAGCAAGGCAAAACTGCAGCAGCACGCAGATCTCGTTCCACACAGCATTATCCGGCAGATATTTGGTCGGCCGCAGTGACGACCGGTTGAGCGCTTTCCGCAGGCGCGAGATGATCTTGCCCCTTAGGGTGATGGTGCCAATCGCGCGGGCAATCGACGTCAGCGTCTCGGTCTGGTCGTCTTCAAACCCCAGACTCAGCGCCGTCTTGACAATCTCGTCGAGGAGAATGTCCAGCAGCACCTCGTCCTGGTAGATGACAGGCCAAACCGACTGCTCCAGCGCGAAGGTCAACGTCGGGTCCGAGAGCGCGACGTCGATCAGCTTCCTGAACAGCGCCGCGATCTTCTCCCGCCCCTTGTCGCTCTCGGGCTCGCCCGCCAGCAACGACGCCCGCAAGCCGGGGATCCAGGGCGCCATGTACGCCAGGCTCAGCGGCTTCTGCTCGTCCAGGAAGCTGTCCCACCCGACGAAGAACTCGTTCAGAAAATCAGCCGTCAGCTGCGGCTCCGTCTGCGCCAGGCTCTTGCTGATCTTGATGATGAACTGCGACGGGTCCAGCGGCACCGATATGTCCTTGGCGCTCATGAGGTCCGACGCAGCCGTGAACTTGAACGCCTTGCATAGTGCGCTGAGCAGGTTGTACGACGACAACCTCAGCGCAGGGTCGGGCGTGGCCAGGTTGGTCAGTGCTAGGTTCAGCAGCGTCCCCGGCACGTCCTGCGGCCGGATCAGCCGCTCGAACGACTTGGTCGCCCGTGTGTCCTTGGCGTACTTCGCCTTCGCCGCGCGGATAGCCTGGAGCACGTCCAGCTTCTTCGGGCTGGTGAAGTACATGACGATCTTGCCGTTGTCGGCCCTGAGACCAAATGCCGAGTCATCCTCGGTCTGGATCGAGGTCGGTGCCTCGTCCACGTCGCCGAGCCGGAAGATATCGTTGACCGTCGTGCTCAGGCGGAAGCCGGGGATCTCCTGCTTTTTGGTCGTGGTGACTTGGACATACTGACTGCCTACCTTGATCACCACGTCGATCTTGCCCTTGGATTTTGACAGCCTGATGATGGGCTGGAAGACGTATCGCGTATCTGTCACTACGCTGATTGTCTCCTTGGGAAGATGAAGGTGGGTGAGGTGAAAGTGCGCCTGGAGCTCCTGCAGGCTCCCGATTAGATGGTACTCGACGTTCGCTGGACTGAACACGCCGGTCTCGTTCTTGGTGGAAACACGGAGAATGCGCCTGAAGCACTTCTTGGCGGCGCTGTTCATGTTGTAGATGTAGATTCGCGTCAGTTGTTTGGACAGTTCCGTCGGCGTCAGCAGCTCCAGCTTGTGAAGAAACTCGTCTTTGGGCTCGTTCTGCCCATTATAGCAGGTAGCGTCGATGAGAAGGCCGAAGGGACGATGCCACAGCCGGCTGGCGAGCTTGAGGTAGCAGTACAACAAGGTGTCGTAGTCGATCGACTCGCCGTCTATGTTGCGAAGGATAATGCAGATGATGGAGAGCCCGTCCTTGCTCTCGCCGCCGTCGTATACGGCTCGGGCTGTGAGGAACGACTCGGTACTGCGGAAGGCATTGCGGAGCATGAAATCCTGAAACCTGGAATACAACGGCGGGGTGTTTGCGGAGATCTGAGGCCGATTCCACGTCACAGCCAGCGGTGGCGGGCCTAGGTTCATGATGAGATTCCTCAGAGGCTCCAGCACGGGCGAGCGGCTTCTTGTCGACTCGGCCGGCGACCGAACGAAATCCCTCCTCTCTTTGGATGCGAGCCGTTGGCGGACATGGTCCCAATGCTCGTACAAGAACCTGTGAAGCGCTACACAGGAGCCGAAGTCAAACGATTCGCCCTTGACAGGTTGCTCCACCGCGGTTGTCGGAACCTGCGCGATTCAGTCAGCCCAAGTCGGGCCCGATCACAGCCAAACAACAGCGTCTAGACGTACCGAACTTTCTCGCAAGAAGGTCGTAACCTTGTATATGTTGTTCGTCAAGAAGTCAATCAGCGGGAACATATACGGCTCCTTGGCGCCGAACAGCACGTTATTTGCCAGGTTTTGGATGACCTTGGCAATAAGCAGCAGCCCGCGGCGCATCTCCTTCGAAGGCGGTGTAGAGACCAGACCTTCCACCTCGGGAGCAACGATCGCCGGGCAGAAGAAGCGCAGGAAGATGAAGGCGCCGACGGCCGTGTATTTTGCTTCTGGGAACCGCTCCACGACCGATTCCGAGATCTGCGGCTGTCAGCATGCACGAACACGTTCGGCCTCGGCGGGCTAAACCTACGATGTTGCAAATCTTGCGGAACGATGCTGGCATGGCGGCCGCCGAGCCACAGATATTCTCGATAAACACCCTCGTCACGATCTGCAGATGCTCGGCGTTGGTCTGCAGCTCCTCGGGCGAGCTGACCCTAGCGGGATCCAGCTCCAGACTCAGGTCCTTGGAAGTCATCATGAGCCTCTCGACAACGTTCTGCAGCGTGTCTTTGAGGTAGTTGACGCCCTTCCACTTAGCATAGATGGACAGCATCTTGGTCGCAACGCAGGTTCTCCGGAGCAGCTCGGATTCGTTTTCTGCAAGGGGCGTCAGCTGAGCGAGCGACAGTCACTCAAGTGGTCATGGGAAAGAAGTCGGCCCACCTGTCTCCTCAATCTCCTGCTTGATCAGCGCCTCGAGCAGCACAAAGATCAACCCCCTTGGTTCAAATATATTCAACAACGAAACCGTGAGCTCGTCAACCTCATGGCTGGGACAGACAGCGCTCATGGCCGCCGCCAAGCTCGTATCGCTGGTCAGAAGCTGCCAAGGAGACACAAAACTGTGAGCATCCACCCATCCTGTTCCAAGCCACATATGATGCGTGCACAATGGATTGCTCACCTCCAACAACTCGTCATATTTCTCATTCACGGCCGCATCGCTCAGGTTATTGAACTCGGTGCCCTGGACCAGGATGTTATGCAACACCCTGACAAAGGCGGTCCTGATGTCCGGGTTCTCGTGGTAGCCAATACTCAGCGAGTGCTTGAGGCCGACATCAATGTTGGCACTGAGCAAGTTCGACAGGATGGTGATGGCCAGGTCCGCCGTCGACGCCTCCGACGCTGGGCCATAGCCGCCGCCAGCACCCCCGGCAGCAACGGACGCCGAAGTCATGCTGCCGCCAGTGCCGAAATGGTGATGGCCATGGTAACCGTGGTGATGAGGGAGGGACTCGCCCAGCCTGCCCAAGTCCGACCCACCAGAGTCCATGTTAAGCAGCGACAGGAAGCGATTGAAGTACTGGTGGAACATCTGAGACTTGAGCTCGCTCGTGCCGGCGTCGGTCTGGCCGTCACCAGGCTGGAGCGGCAGGCGGAACGTGAGGGTGGCGAGGGAGCGGAGACAGGCCCTGTCAAGGTCACGCTGGACACGGGCCATCTCGTCCTGGCGGGCGCCGCTGGCGGCATGGGCCGCTGCACCGTCGCTGCGCGGGGAGCGGGGACGGGCGATCCAGCTGAAGATGTACTCGAGCAGCTGGTTGCGGATGCGCACGTCATCGCGCAGGTTGAGCTGTTCCTTGCGCTTGGTGACGGCCTCGACGAGCTGGCAGACTTTGATCTTGACTCGGAGGCTGCTGGGGCTGTCGGTCACACCGTCTAGAAACCTGGCGAAGTTGAGGCAGAGCCCGCCGAGGTGGAGGCTGGACGCGGCGCCGAGGTCGGAGGGAGTGTCGAGACGCTCCAGGAGGGCCTTGAGGAGGGACGAGGATTGCTCGGCGAAGATGATGTCGTTGTCTTGGCCCTTGAAGCTCGGCTCGAGAGCGCCCGTAAATAGCACGTCGAGCTCTGCCTCGAGCGCTTTGAATAGGGGCTGGAACAGCGACGGCGGCACCTCGGTGGACAGAACGTCTCTCATGGTCTCGCGGACTCGGACGTTTGCGCAGGCCAGCTGCTGGACGCTTAGCCGGAGATAGCGCGTGAGCAGCGGCTCCTCGTGGATCCCCGACGACAGACGGTCGATCCACCTGAGCCCGCTGATCGCAGGCTCCTCCAGATTGACGGCCTGTTCGGCCGTGCAGATACCGCCCAGCGAGGCGAGGAAGCCCGAATAGTTGCGCCACTCGGCCACCGTCCTCTCCAAGATGCCGTCACCGTTCGTTTGAGAGATATCCTTGGAGAGATGGAGCCAGCGATCAAAGACAAGCTCCCACGCGTCGAGGATTCCGGTGCTGGGATACTGCATGCGCCTCAAGAGCGCCCTGATTCTCTTCTGAAACGCCACAATGCCGGTGAACCGGAAGTCGCGCGAAGCTATCTCACCAAAGATCTCGCCGTTGCGGAGCAGAGTGAGCGACGACTTGGCCGTCGCGGGAGCGGTATCGATGAGGCGGCATTCGTCGAGGAAGGTGCTAATGCAGGATGTCACCATCTGGCAGGCCTCCATGTCTGCTGAGCAGAGAGACACGAGGAACAATGTCTCCAGCTTGGAAGAGGCAGCAGTCCGCTCGGGAATGTCGTCAGAAGTTTGGCCGAGTTCCTGGTGTATGTCAATAAGCCCATCACAGAAAATGCCAGCCCCGAATGACGCACCGGTATCGAGGTGAGGAGAAGCAACCTCGATTCCAAATAGCCATTGATAGACCTGAGCTCGTCAGCGGTACAGGGCAGTCTCGCCCGGTCGCAGATCGATATGAGGATGAGTGAGCTGCGCTCGTTATTAGCCCCTTTCCCATTGTTCAAACAGCTGACCTAGAGCCAAACATACGTAAGTCGCCAGAACCTCGTCTTAAACGCCTTCGACCCCAACCCCTTGGACAGTCTCAGCGTTGTCAACAACTGCTCCTTCGCAAACAAGCGCTTCGCAACGCCGGTCGCCAGTCGCCTGACCGACTCGTTGGCAGCAACGATGCATGAGATGAGCGCCTCGAGATTTTCCTCGTAGAAGCGGTCGCGCTCGGTGCGGTCCGTGGGCGGGCCCTCGAAGAGCGTCATGGGCGAAGCGTCGAGGAAGTTGAGGATATTGCACACCATGTTAACCGAAGGGGCGCTCTCCACCGCCTTGCGCTGGGCAGTCTGCTCCTCGATGTATCCCTCGGCCAGGAGTTCAGACACAGTCTTTTTGCAGTTAGATGATTGCTCCGATATTCACGAAATGACCGCGAACAAGAGAAATTAAAATAAAAAACTTTACCTGCAACTGAGCCTGGACGAAAGCGCTCGCGGCCGTGAACAGGGGCTGATACCGGCTATTGCCGAGCCGCGCGAAATGGGCGCACCCCTGGATCACGGCAGTCTTGAAGCTATGCGGTGCTGAGGGAGAGAGGCAGGCCGTGGCGAGCGACTCGAGACAGTGCTCAAAGTTGAGGTGCGCCAGCGACACGAACGCCGCCGTCATGATGTCCTGCTCGTAGGCCAGGATCTCGGCGCCGGGCGCAAACCGCCGGAAGACGGCATCGCGCACCTCGTCCTGGACGTCCATCGCGTAGCTCACCAGGGCCGAGTCGCTCTCGCCGTCAAAGTGCCTCGCGACGCGCAGCAGCAGCACCAGGCAGTAGGCGGCCTGCTCGTTGCGGTTCCGCAGCGACTTCCGCAGCCCGTCCAGGAACTGCACCTTCTTGGCCATGCCGGCGGCTTTCGAGTCGCGCAGGTTGCTGGCCACCTCGAACACGTCCGGCTGCAGGAACAACAGCGTCATCTGCATCGGATACAGCAGCTTGCGCCGGCCATTGTCGCCGATGGTGAGCGTCATGTCAAACAGCGTGTCGGGCGCATTCTCGCGGCGCTTGGGACTGTGCACCGAATGCAGCTGAACGAACTCGGTCGGATGGCGGTCGATCCAGGAGGTGATGAGCTGGGGCACGACGATGGCTATGGTGTTCTGGAAAGTCTTGCGGAAGTGCAGGAAGCTAGAGCAGAACTCCTGGATCACGAGGCTCAACTTTTGGCTGTCGACCCAGAAGAAGGAGACGGTGCGCATCATGACGAGCGCCGCGCGTTCCTCCTCGGCGGCGATGGCGGCCGCGGCCGCGTTCGGCGCGCCCTGGGCGGACACGGTGGTGCGGGCCGAGTACATGACATTGCGGAAGTAGTCGAAGGCAGCCGGCCAGGTAGACGCGGTCACGAACTCGACGATGAGCTTGACGTGTGCCTCGATGGCGGCCGCGTGGGCTTGGAGGAGGCTCCGAGTCTCGGGGGGCTCGCTGGACGACGAGGAGACCGGGGTCCGCGACGGCTCCTCCGGGGAAGAGGTCGTCGCATGTCTCGCGGACGCGTCGTCGAGTATGGTCTTGGCGGGCAGCATGTATCCATCTGGAATGGGCTCAAACAGCACCTTGACGACCTCGAATATGCGGGCGAGCTGCACCTCGCTGAGCGCTTCGGGCGGGTAGAAGGCGGCTCGCCGTGAGGAGGACAACGGCGGGTCGGGCGCGGGAGAGGAAGCCGCCCCATCGCCGGGACCCTTCGGGCGGTGCCAATTGCTGGCGCAGCAGTCGGCGATGAGCTCGAGGACGTAGAGCTCCGAGAGCAGCACGTGTGGCGGGTGCGAGAGCACGGATTTGTAGGGGCGTATGAGGTCCTCGAGAAGCGACAGGAGAGCGTCGAGGATGAGGCCGATGGAGGATGCGCTGATCTTGACGAGAGTGGCGCGCGTGATGGAGACGATGTCGTCCTGGGAGAGGTCCTGGGTCGGCGTGCCGGTGCGGTGGGGGAGCTGTCGGGCGAGCGAGAAGGCGTGCGTCGTCAGTCAGCCAGTCCATCACGAACAGAATAGCCAGCAGCAAAAACTGGCGACAATTGGCAAAACTGAACGTACTCTCGTAGTGAGCCTGTCCACCAGGCAGCCCACCAGGCCCGCGTCGCCCTTCATTGCGCGTTTACGAGTGCAGGACTCGGCCTGCGCCTTCTCATGATTGGGTTCGGTATAATTTCCAGCTTATCTCTTTTCTCCTCCTCCGTGCTCGACCTCGGGCGTGGAATGTCTAGGTAGGCCGCACCGCGGATCTATTCAGGCTCGTCGGGTCTAACTAGAGACAAGATGCAACAACGGCAGACTGGTGCAGGCGCACCGAACGCCGGTCCTGCGGCAGCCGTTGGTGCGGGCGAGCAGACGCCGGGAAGGGAACGTGTGCGCGAGACGAAGACGAGGCGAGACGAGACGGACCGCGGAACGGCAAGCGGGACGGGGAGGTTTGTGGCTTTCCTCGCGCCGGGGCGCACTGCCGGACTGCGGAATGCGGCAAGCTCCCTAACCTTAAGGCGGGGGTGACATGCTGAGCACGCCAAACCAGAGCGGGGACCCCTACACCACACTACCTGGTAGTGTGCAACCTCGAAGCCCGCAGTGGGGGGCTCGGCGGGCCAGCGGGCTACCTAAGTGGGCCCCGTTGGGGGGCCGAGAGCCCACTAATAAAACCATGAATTCGAGGTGGGTGGCCCGCCGGCACGAAACCACCACAACGCCGCACACCGCCCGCCAGATTCCCTCCGTCCCTGGCGGTTCCTGCATCAAGCTATTTGTACACGACCTAGTGTACACTATTATGCCACAGACACAACGAGAGTCTTAGCTCCTCGAACCGAGTCCTCCGTCTGAGCATTGGGTTGTGCATGTCAAATTGCGGCACCCAAAAGGAAATTGAAAATGCTTGCTAGCGGCCACTGTCACCGTGATGTAGAACGTTACCCTTCTCAGAAAGATCTCGGCTTCGACGGACTTGGATCTTCTATGTACAGTGGGACTTGGAGCAACCGTTGGTTTGTGCGGGCTGCATCTCGCGTTATCAATGCATGCGCGGGGCCCAATGCCGCGATGCAACCTCCACCGAGCGGGTGGTGGTGCTGTCTGTGGTCTGTGTTCCCATGCGGAGTCCATCTACCACACAACGGGCATCGGAGAGGATTGGGTGACGGTCAAACCCCGACGGGGCATCCGGCAATGTTTTCTTGTTGACTTGGGTATTTCGTGATCTGTTTTCCTGCGCATCACTCCCAAAAGACCAACATGCGCTGCGACCCTTCCCACCCTAACCACCTATACATATATACACACAACAGAATGCGTCCCTGCGTTCCAAGTCCCACCCTAGCGTTCTCCTGGCACGATGTGACTGCCAATCAATATCTCAATATCCCCGTGAGTCGCGATAGTTCCTGCCCCGGCCGTCGCCGCCGTATCTGTTATCGTACCGCCGATCCTGATGAGGCGCTGGCGGCCGGTACTGCTGGCCCTGATAGCCTTGGTAGCCCCCTTGGTAACCGCCATGCGCCGGCGGTCCGGGAGCGTAGTGATCATTCCGATATCCTTGGCCATATCCCAGATGGCCATAGCCCTGGCCGTAGCTGCCACCGGGAAGGTGAACCGGAGGCGGCGGCGGCGGCACTCCCACGCCGAAGCCGGGATACCCGGGCGGTGGGGGCTGCCACGACGGCGGAGGGGCGTAGCGCTGCTGATGACTGCCGCCGGCGTACCCGCCACCGTATCCATCGCCGTAACCGGTCCCGTAGCCGTTTCCGTAGCCGTTTCCGTAGCCGCGGTCAGACTGCTGGTAGCCACCGCGATCGCGACTGCCTTGGCTCCGTGGAGGTCCGCCTGCGTAGTTGATCCTGTCCCCGCCACGCCCACCGTCGTTGTAGTTGTTTTTCAACGGCACGCCGCCGTAGCTTCTTCCCGACCGCTGCCCTTTACTCTTGATCATCTCAATGTCGCTCCTGTCCAAAGCGGGCGGGGGCAGTTTTACCCCGCGGAGGAGCATCGACTTGTGCGTGTGAGAACTGCTGCTCGGCATGTAATAGTGTACACTGTTCGTTTTCACTGTTAGCAAGAGGTTTCTCTCGCTGCCAAGACCGCCCATGTTGGCGAAGGACAACATACCTGAGCGACCGGTCGTAGTCGACGTCCGGCATAGTATTCCTTTCCAGCGGGTACACCAGCGAACCGTGGGGCACGTAGCCCTCGATCTTTTCGACCTTGCCGGCAAGACCACCACTCTTCTTGGGATTCAGTTTGAACTTGGGCACGCCCTGCTTCTTGGAGTAGAACTGAGATGTGATGTCCTCATACAGACTTGTATGAGCATCCGAGATCAGAAGGACATCCTTTCCCGGCGTGTTGCGCAGTTGGTCTTCGGCGCTCAGAAGGTGTGCCCTGGTTTCCATGGCGGCCAACAATCGCGGCATCTCGATGAAGGGTAGTAGAGCAACGCCCTGCCAGGCCATCTTCTTACCGTTCAGATCAATCTCGAACTCCTCGGGGTAGAAGTCGAGGATCGGACTGTCTTTATCGGTCATCAAGTCATGGAAGACCTCGGGGATGGCATGGCGGGAAGCAGCCGGGAGCACGCTCATGAGCTGCTCGAACGGGCGCGATATCCGGCCCTTCTCAAAGCTGATCTTCATCTTGCCGATGTCCACGAAATCCGCCGCGAATGGGGCGTAGTGATACGGGTAGAACCACTCCCACGAGGGGCAGCCCTGGAAGTAGTACATCAGCACCCAAGCGAGACCCTCGGTATACGCCCGGGCAACCTTGTGCCGGAAAGCGATGTCTTTCGGGTCCACTTTGAACTTCTGCTCGTAGTACCGGTCGGCATAGCCCTCTTCCCAGAGCCTGACCGTGTCGACTGGGCCTTCCTCGTCCGAGCCGGCAGCAGCCTCGGCATCGGAAGAGGCATCGGGTGTATCCTTTCCGTCCTCCTCGAGGAGTTCCGCCTTCCGTTTTCCGAGGGCCGAAGGCGGAGATTTGGGCGCCTTGCCATCCCCATCTTCCTTCTTGGGCCCGTCGCCGCCGCCGCCGCCGCCGTCAGCCTTTGCTTGGGCCTGCGACATCAGGCCTTGAATCTGGCTCTTGAGCACACTGGCAGCACTCTTGTTGGCCACGTTCGCCTGTTCAAGCGCGCGGCGGTTCATCACCATGTCGTGGGTGATGAGGGACACCGGCTTGTGAATGCTTGTGACGGGGAACAGGTTCATCCCCGCGGGCGGCCCATTGGCTTCGGGGGCCCGATTCCGACCCCGGCCGCTGAGCGGTGAGTCCTGGGCCCCGCCTCTGCCATTACCTTGCTGGTTGTTGAGCTTGCGTCTCTTGATGCTGGCCTCGCGCCGATCCTCAGTCTCCTTCCGCCTCCTGAAGATTGCATCCTCCTGCTTGGCGAGGCCGGCGAGGATGTACTGGGCGCGCTCGAGGTCGACATGTCCGTCTTTGGTTACGTATCCACCCATGACGGGTAGGTTGTCTTTCCAGATGGCCGTGAGCGTATCGATGCCATTCTCCCTGATGTCGAGAGCAGGCAAGTGAGGCAGGAAGTCATTTCCGACGAAGAAGCACATGAAGACCCAATCGTCGATGGCGCGCTCGAGATCCCAGCGGAAGGGGAGATTGGGCACGCTCAGCTCAACGGCAAGATACTCACGCAGGATGGACACATGGAGCCAGATGAACGGTTTCAAGGGCAGGGCCTTGTCCTTCTCGTCAAACTCGCCGTCCTTCTGCTTCGCCTCACCTTTGCAGTTCCTCTCGTCGTGGCCTTTCTGGCCGCAGAGCTTGCACATCCTGGCCTTTGCCTCCTGGAAGAAGACATCCTCACGGAGGACACGGAAATGTGGCTCGTGGGTGGCAAGGCCAAGCATGATGAGGTCTGCGTCCAGGCCGTAGATGACATGACGAGTGTTGGGGTCGTGCTCGGGCGAGTTGCGCTGCGAGCGGACAAATTCCATGATCTTGTGCTCACCCTCGCCGGGGACGGTGGCATCAGAGATAATGACCTTCAACTTGGCCCACGCGGGGTCTGTGTTGAGCTTGTACGCGCACCAGTACCGCAGACTCGCGGCCAGGATGTCCATGAACGGCGTGCCTGGAGTGATGGAGTTGGAGTCAAACGCCTTTTTGACAACGGTCTCAACCGGCTCCTCCTTAGCATTGCTGCCATTTTCCTTTCTGAGCATTTTGAGAAGCTGCTGCCTGTCCTGTTCCTTTTCCTTGGCTTCCTGAGCGGCGCGGAATCGACGAGAGCGCTGCTGGTTCATCTTGGCCCGGGGCGCAACGCCATCTGCCGCGTGTTAGTACCGGCGTGGCGCCAAAGCAGAGGGAGAGCGGGGGTTCAGCTTACCGACAGCAATCATGAGCAACTTCCTCGGTCGGACCATGTTGACAACGCGGTCGGTGTACTTGAAGATCTCGATCATCATCTCCTCCTCATCCTTGGGCGCCGGCTTGTCCTCGGGGTGGGAGCAGGGATGGACGATGCCGTTCATATCCAGGTAGAGATTGTCGAACTCCTCGCCATTTGGATTGGGCTGGGTCGCGTCGACGGGCACGACCGTGCCATCTTCCAAGACGACGGGCTTGTCCTCGATGACTGGAGATATGATCTTGGGATACTTGGCGGAGAGCCACCTGAAGGCAGCCGGAATACCCATCGTGAGGGCGTCGCAGCAGGATCCAGCGGCAGAAAATCAGTCGGTCGTGGCGAACGGAGTGGGCAGCCGGAGGCAGTCGTAACTAGCCGGGCGGTGATATATCGCACGGATCGGCGCCTCGGAAATGTATTCGACAAAAAAGCGGCCTTATGTTCGTGCACATGGGACCATCCGGTGCGAGGCCCTCGGAGTATCCGTCGCGAGTCTGGGGATATTGCCAGCAAGGCAGGTGAAAGGGCGGGAACAAAGACCAAGACCAATTAAGCTTGGTTTCGCTCGAAGCGACTTTTTGGACAAGGAGATACCCGCTCTTTGCTCCGGGTTCAATAAGGAGGGGAAAAAAGAAAGTAAAGGAAATCTGCTAGAGATGGCGAAAGCGGCGGAACCGATGCGCGATTGAGGGTTGCGCGTTCCTGGCGGCGGAGTGGTTGGGAGGCGAGGATTTGGCTCGGCGAAGAAAATCAGCGAGACGCAAATGGAAAGTGGACCCTGGCTTGCCTGCGATCACGGGAAGCACCGTACGAAATAATACGATAATGTTCGTATGTACTCCGTACGGAATATTTTACAGCCACAGCACCGCAATGCCCAGACAAGGCGGTGCATTGCGGCTGCGCACGTAAGAGAGTAACAGCGGGCCCGAGCTTCCATCTGCCAGTTCCAGTCTCGAGTCCTGCAGCACCCCATCGAGTTGAGTTGACCAACGCTGCGTGTAAGGTATGTGCACAAGTGCCCTGTGCTCCGTTCGGAGTATTCCGTAAGTCGGTAACCTTACCTTATGAGTGTACCGTGTTCCATTGGTGCAGGGGGATTCCGCCCAGCTGTCCACACCAAGCCCTGGGCCCTCAACGCTGCGCCAACTTGAGATACTAAGCTCGTGATCGCCAGAACCGGGAGAACTGGGCCATTGGCAACCAGCGGGTTAGTGTTACGCGTTCTCTGCGTACTGTTGCTGACGGGCGGGCTGCGACCTACGACTGGAGTTTGTGCGAGCCCACGGTCGATCGATAAGACGGAGACGCCCCAGGAATCGAAGACACCAAGTCTATCGCGAACCTTCCAACAAGAGTCGATGTCCCTCCATGGCAGGTAACCGCCCGCGAATTTCCCCTCGTCGACCCCCACCGACGCCATGTCCCTGTTCTCGACCGTCACGACCGCGCCGGCCAAGCAGTCGGTGAGCGAGACCATCCCAGTGCTCAGCGGCCGCCTCAGCACCGCGACGCTGCTCGAGGACCGCCGCGCCGCCATCCTCGGCCTGCGCAGCTTCGCGAAGCAGTATCCCGCCTCGGTAGCCTCGGGCGCCCTGCGCAGCCTGATCGGCAGCCTGAGCCGCGATGGCGAAGACGTAGACACGGTCAAGGTCGCGCTGGAGACGTTGCTGATGCTCTTCAGCCCCGACCCAGACAGCCCCGAGGCGTCGGAGGAGATTGCGCTGTGGGTGGCCGACGAGTTCACACAACGGCACGAGAACATTGCGCTGCTGTTGGGTTTCTTGGCCAAGGACAGGACCGACTTCTACTCGCGGCTCTACTCGCTGCAGCTGCTGTCGGCCATTCTGTCTGCGCGCACCGAGAGGGCCGAGGAATGTATCGTCAATACAAGCGACGGCATTTCCCGCCTCGTCGCCGTTCTCGAGGATCCGAGGGAGGCCATCCGCGACGAGGCCATCGGTCTGCTCACGGACCTCACCCCGACCTCCAACGTGATCCAGAACTTAGTCACTCTAGAAAAGGGGTTTGCGCCCATATTTGAGATCATCGCCGCCGAAGGCGGTCTTGCCGGTGGCGCGAGGGTGGTGGAAGACTGTCTGATCCTGCTGGCCAACCTGCTGCGGCTCAATCCCTTGAACCAGACCATGTTCAGGGACATGGGCTTCGTTGCAGAGATCAGTCGGCTCCTGCGGGATGCTTACAAGGAGAGTAAGGATGGACAGGAGCTCGCGCAGTGGGTGGAGGTCCAGCGCAACAGGAATGTGTACGCCATGCTCGCCGTCATACGGCTATTCCTTGTTCCCGGGGCGACGGGGACGCCGTTGAACCAGGAGGCGTTCCTTGGTGACCTATCATCGGGCGGGCGCGGCCGTGTACGTGGTGGACCGGTCTTAGAAAACACGCTCCAGATCGCTTTCTCACACGTCGCCGAGCTGCCGATCAAAGCTGAAGCACTTCTCGCATGCGCAGACATGATTAGGGGCAACGAGAAGGTGCAGGCCATGTTCGCCGGTCTACAGGTGCCGTCGCCGCTCGGCGAGCCGGCTGCCAACGGACAGAGCGGCCAGAAGAATGGCATCCCGAGGGTTTATGTTATTGACGGACTGTTGGATCTCGTCTTGGCGGTGAGCTCGCTGCCGGCCTTCGACCTGCGGATGGCCGGCTGTGCCTGTCTAAAAGCGTACTTCTTCAAGCACGCCGAGATCCGTATGCACTTTCTCGACCACGCTGTCCGGACGCACAAGGCGCATGCCGATGAGCTCACCAACGTGCTCACCATCCTCCTCCAGCCGCGCCCGGACGCGGTTGCGGCAGATCCTTACAGGTACTGGTTTGCCGCGGTGCTCATGCTCCACCTCCTGCACGACAACCCCGAGACAAAGGCGAAGGCCATGAGCGTCACAGAAGGCGATGAAGCCAGCGGCGAGGAAGTCGTCACCTGCATACAGACCATGACGGCGCACCTCCTAAGCAGCGTCGCCAAGTCGGACGACCCGCGCATCAGCATCGGCTACCTGATGCTGCTGTTGTGCTGGTTATTCGAGGATCTCGACGCCGTAAACGATTTCCTCGGGGAGTTCACGAACCTCCAAGGGCTGATCCAAGCCGCGATAGAAAACCCCAACGGAGACGTCATGGTACAGGGTCTCAGCGCGATGCTGGCTGGTGTCGTATACGAGTTCTCCACCAAGGACTCCCCGGTCCCGCGGGCGAAGGTTCGGGAGATGATCATGACGCGCATGGGCCGCGACCGCTACGTCGACAAGCTGTCCAGGCTACGGTCGCACCCGCTCATGAGAGACCACGAGGTCCTGCCGCAAAAGCTGGATGGCGCGGCAGACCTGAGGCTGCCCGACGTCTACTTCGACGACACCTTCGTCGAGTTCTTCAAAGACAAGTACAGCCGCATCCTGCGCGCCATCGACCGCGACCCGGACCTGGAAACCTCGGTCGTCACCAACGGCGCGGAAAAGGGCGTCTCGCGCGAGCTCGTCGACTCGCTGCGCGCCGAAGTCGCCGAGAAATCCCGCGCCGTCCAAGAAGCCCAGGCGCAGACCGCCTCGCTCACCGAGCAGCTCGCGCAGGAACAAGCCGCGCACCGGCGCACCAAAGAGCTCATCTCGGCCGACCTCGCCCGCGCCAACGACTCCGCGGCCGCCCTCCGCGCGCAGCTCGCCGCGCGGGACGCCGCGCTGCAGGCCGCCGAGGCGCGCGCCCTCGCGCTCACGCGGCAGCTGACGCAGGAGCAGCAGGAGCACCAGCGGGCGCGGGCGGAGGCGGCGCGGCAGCAGGCGGCCGCGGAGGCGCAGCAGCGGGCGCACGCGCAGGAGGTGGCGGCGCAGCAGGCGCGGCAGCGGGCGCGCGAGGAGGAGCTGCAGCGGGCGGCGGAGGGGGCGCGGCGGGCGGCCGAGCAGGAGGCGGAGCGGGCGCGGCGGCGCGCCGAGGCCGAGCGGGCCGACCTGCGCGCCACCATCAGCAGGCTGGAGGTGGACCTGATGAAGGCGAACAAGGCGCGCGCCGGGGCCGAGGCGCGGGTCGCGGAGCTCGAGGGCGAGGCGCGGCTCCAGGGGGAGAAGGGCGAGCAGGTCGGCAGGCTGCTGAGAGCGCGGGAGGAGGAGGCCAGGACGGCCGCGGAGCGGGCGACGGTTCTGGAGGGCGAGCTTGCCGAGGCGAGGGAGGCCAGGGAGAGGTTGGAGCGGGAGGTGGAGCGGGCCGTCGCCCGGGCGGAGGAGAAGGAGGAGGAGAGGAAGGCTGTGCAGGGCGAGCTGGATGATATGTTGATGGTGTTTGGGGACTTGGAGGAGAAGGTGACCAAGTACAAGGTGAGTGGTTGCCTCCAGGTGGTGGCGGCGGGGCTGTTCGCTGGTTCCTGGGACTGACTATTTTTGCTTGCAGGAACGACTCAAGGCGTTGGGTCAGGAGGTGTCTGATGGGGAAGACGAGGATGAGGACGGTGAGGATGAGGCGGACGAGGAGGAAAAGTAAAGGGGGGGGGGGGGGGGGGGGGTCAGGGCAATATCCACTCAGGGTTGAGTTTATGAAAGAGGGCTTTTGATTGACATTGGACGGGGCTTCAAAAGCAGGCACTTATGCTTACCTTAAGATACGCATTTGCAGTGGGCACTACATGAATATAAAATGAGCGAGGATGCTGATGAATTGCGTCGGTTTTGGGGGTCTGCACGAGCTTGTGAGTTGCGGCCAAACAAGATGTTTTGATCGCTGGTACACTAAAATAAAGCCAAGGGTAAATGAACTCTGTTTGGCTATGTAGCTCTAATTACACTCTCATCTACAATATCTAAGGCGCTCGACTCTGATGGAATTTCTAAACAGATTACATTGGCTGACAGTTGAAACTCTACATCTCTTTCCTGTTGATCTGGTTTAGCTGTATCTTGATATCACTGACGCTAATAATAAGCTTTTGATGCGGGTCTGCAGCCCGCTTCGCCAGCTGATTGACAATCATTTTTCATCATCCAATACTACATTACACGACTGGCTTACTGTAACTATCTTACAGAGTGTTTAGTCGCTAATTACCTGCTTCCGGCTCCTCATGGCTGAGCTTTCGTTCTGAGCATCTTATAGAGGGCTAGTATCCTTGTGAGTCCGCTGTGGGGCCTATAGTTATACGCAGTACTTGGTGTGACTGGCGATGAATATCCGCTCGAGCGACGGGTTTAGACTCGTGATCAGCACGAGAGCGTAAGCTACGCTACAGACTCGTCTTTCGTAGTTATCCGGCGTATTCTTACGCTCGTGAGCGCTCCCCGTTGCTTGGGTCGACCCACTCAATCAATCGGTAAGTCGCTGCTCTCTAGGCTTGTGACTCGAAGCTTGAGATTTAAACCCATCCTGAGCCATGAAGTAGGTAGATATGCAATCTTCAGTGTTTGGCGCGCTATCGAATCTTCGCGACCAACGAATCAAGATGGACTGAATATGAAGTCTTCTAGATCCTGGAAAGCCTTGTCAAGATCATCGTTGACGATGATTTTGTCGTGCACACCTGTTTCCGCGTACGCCAGCTCGGTCCTTGCCCGAGCCAGTCTCCTCTGGATGCTCGCCTCATCCTCGGTTCCCCGGCCCCTCAGTCGGGCCTCGAGCGCTTCCAGATTCGGCGGCTTGATGAAGACAAAGCGCGGGTTGATCTGAGCATCCGGCTTGGACTGCTCCTCCTTCAATTGCTTGACGCCTACCATCTCGATGTCGAGCAGTACGACCGACCCTCTCGCAGTCTGGTCCATGACTGTCCGCTTGCTAGTCCCATAGAGATTGCCATTGAACTGGGCAAACTCGATAAAGGCACCCTTGGCGATGAGCGACTCGAACTCGTCTCGAGAAACGAAATAATAGGCTGAGCCGTCCACCTCGCCGGGCCTCGGCTTGCGAGTCGTGTGGGAGACGGTAGTTGCGAACGTGTCGGGATATGCGTCCATGAGTCTCTGACAGAGCGTACCCTTGCCGACGCCGGACGGCCCGGAAATGACGATTGGTCGGCGGTCAGTGGGGACTGTGGTGGGGCATGAAGGGTTACCAAAAAGGTCCATTCTAGTTCCGTACACTGCACTTGAGCTGAGGGGAGCTGAGGGGGAAGAGAAGCCTGGAGATGAACATACCACGAGCCATGAGCGCGTTGGGATCGAGAAACGCGTGCGTGTCCGTTGCGCGTTGAGCGAGCTGCTGCACAGAGGGAGAACGTGCGCCACGTCATTGGTTGCTGCGGTGACCGGCCGATTAAGTGGTCGTTGGTTTTGGCCGAGCTTGGCGTGTTCCTGACATGCTTGCGGTCGCGCCGAGTGTCAACATCTGCCGTGTGGGGGATGCTTGGGGCAGGTAAATAAGCCATCGCAAACAGAACCCATTTGTGCAATCTCTCTTCTGCCACCACTTTGCAAACCCCGCCAACATTGACCTCGGCATCCCGCTGCTGCAATGGCCACCGAATCCGAAACCGAGCAGCTCAAGAGGCAATGCCTCGCTTATCTGGACGACGTACTCAACCGCATCGACAGCTTCGACAGCGACGTCTACATTCTCGGGGACGAGCACCTGACGTCTCTGGGCATCCGCCGGGCCGAGGCCCTCGACATTGAGGAACAGGCCGTCGATTTTGGCCCCCGGTTCTTTTCTCCTCGGTTCACGCTCGAGCAGGCCCGACAGAAGACGGCCGACTTCATCCGCGACTACAGGGACTATCTCGGCGACCCTGATTGGCCCAAGAGATGCCGGCGTGGCTCCTTTGTAGATTCCTGGGAGGACCATCCGGGACCGCACGACCCGGAGGAACCGCATCCGCTCTGCTGTCCTGAGCAAGACGCAGAGTTCAGGCTGCGCTGGTTCCTTGACGTGTTGGGCGGCGAATATTATCGTTCGGATGGCGACTCGCCGAACCTGGGCGTCTGGGAGGGCTCGGTTTGGCGATACCGGCTGTGAGTCTCCTCTGTCTCCTCCGCATCCTGTCGGCCCTGTATGAGCGCTCGATCAGAGTCGAACTGACTTGTGCCGGTAGTCAATGCAATCTTGTTCCGGACTCAATGAACAATCTCCCGGGTCACTTCGCCGACTTTGTCAGAGTTGGAACTCCCCCGCGCCGCTACGTATATTACGCTATCGGCGCGTTCGTGATCCAGGATCCGTCTACCGAGTTGCCACACATTGGGGGAGCGGTGATTGACTCTACAGAAGCTGGCGAGGGCGAGGTGCTACGGAGCGAGGTGGCCGCTGCCGTTGGGCTCCTCCGACACCAGTTCCGTCGAGGCGACTTTTGCCAGAACCACACTCTGCCTGTGAGCGCCTGCTCAATACTCTCTGCTTTCTTCTGACCCTTGCTAATTTCCGTCTGAATCCAATCACGGATTGCCAGGCCATCGTCTTCTCCTTCCAACACGACAGGTTTGGGCGAGTGACCCAGTTCCACTTCGATGGCAGGTCACTTATCCTGCGGCAGTCCCGGCTGCTCGACTTCCGCAGCGACGAACCGACCACGGATGCGTACCACATGATCCGGTGGTTGGCCAACCGGCCAATTGGTGAGACAAGGTTCCGTCAGGTGGCGGCGGACGAAACGGAGGAAAATGAGGTGCAGGACGTTGACAAGGCCGATGGCAAACTGCCTATTCCAGTCCGCGGGCCGTGACTGACGCATCAGTGGCATTCCCCACCTTGCACAGCACTCCGTCAGTCCTGGCTTCGCAGACGGGATCGTTGGGCAGTCCTGGCCGGAAGCTCTGCCGCGTCGGCATCCACGCCAGTCGAGGGCCGATGCCAGAACAGAGAGTCGTGGTGACTAGGAGGTGCACCAAGGCCAAGTTGACAATCTCTTCGTCCTTGGACCTGTCCTTTTCCGGCGCCAGGCTCTCCGGGCTGATGACGTCCAAGTGCTTTGCCGCGAGCAGACTCGATGCGGAAGAGCCCGATGCCGGCGGAGACGGGGTCCTCGGCTGCTTCGGCGGCGTCGCGGGCCGCTGGGACGCCTGCTCCTGAATGGAGAGGCGGCCGAGCTGCTCGCTCAGGCCCGCTTCCTGCGCGCTGGCGGCTTCTTTCCTCCGCGTCTGCTGCGCTCTCGACCTCCTTCAGCGTCTGAGGTTGGCCAGGTGTGCCAATCGCCAATGGTCTCCTGAGCATGCAGTTGGTCCCTGGCGCTAAACACTCGCAGATGCAGGCGGGTCGGTGGACCAGCGCCAACAAACAGTGCACTGCTTGGCAACCTGGAAACGTTGGGCGAGACGCGGGGGCTTTTTGTGCCAGCGGTTGGATTGCTGCTGTTTTTGTTGTTTTGTTTTTGGCGCTGAAAGTCCGGCCTGGGGCCACGCAGTTGGGCCCACGAGATGCCTGTGGCATGTGTGGACGCGCTGAGCTGGATATCCACTCCATTGCAGAAAGAGAGGGCCTCCCTCCCGTCGAACAGTCCACACAGCGACTCTAGCCCGTACGGCGCCCTTGGTGGCGTACCAACCGCCATGTTAGCCGCCTCCCTCCCCTCCATTTAGGAGGGCCTGCAGGCCGAAGTGTACCAAGGCGACTGCCTCCCCGCCAGCTCCTGCGAGCGGCTCCTCCAGCCTGTCTTGCCAGGCTGGTTCATAGCCGGTGATTCGGCTTGCTAAGCCGCTAGCGTTGCCACAGCAATAGAAGGTAATAACTAAAGGAAGAAACAGAGACAGAAACAGAGAGAAAGGAAAAGGAAAGACAGACTTCACCTCCTCCCGCACTCTGAATCCGAGTGCGATACTTCGCCTCATGAAGTTTCAAACTTCCAGGCTTCTTTTATTTTTAGCTAGTAAGTCATTCCTCTAGTGATTTATATGGCAAGATACTGAACGTTATCATGATCCACATTGCGAACTCCACCAAACCAACTGGAAATCGAATCCAATCCACCATACCACAATTCAGTATCACCAACCTGCGGTTTAATCCACCACCCTGCGTTCGAACCACGGCACTGCGTTCGAACCGCGGCCGCAATGGATAGTTATCCAGGCTCCGATCAACAACAACAACATCCACACGTCGCCTTCAACCCAGCGATTTTACTCGCTCCAGTTGCAAAGGCACGCTAAATTCTTATGTAAGCGGCTGTAGTCAACGGGAATGGGATCTAACTCGGTCTGGCAAAAAAACATCAGCGAGTGGCGAGGCCTCGGGTCCACACCCAGTTAGTGTGAAGAAAAATCAGCTTTTAACTTGATCACCAAAAAGGGCAATCTGCCTGGTACCCGCCGTTAGTCCAATGAAGAACGACTACAGAATCAATCATTCATAAAATTTCAAACCGCACAAAAAGCAAGAGCAAAAAAATAAAGAGTAACTGAGCGATGGCCGAAGCCTGCCCGCGCGCGTCTGACTCCGAGTCGGTCTCGTCGTCCGACAACGAGGAGAACTGGCTCAACAGGCCCAGCGCGCGCGTGGGAGACGACGACGACAATGACGATGACGACGACGACGACGACGAACGGGAGGAGGTCTCGGTCGTGTCGCTGTTCGACGACCGCGTCTTCCCCGACGCGCCGTCCATGCTGGCCTACTGCCGGGACAAGTTCGGCTTCGACTTCGTGGCCGTCCGCGACCGGCTCGCCCTCGATTTCCACGGCTGCGTGCGGCTGGTGAATTTCGGTGAGTTGGCCCCCCGGCCCCCCGGCCCCGTTTGTCTCGGCCGGCCTGGAGAGTAAGGGAATCGACGATTTGCTGATTTGGGGGCCGGTGGATGATGGTGCCTGGTAACCAGTGCGGCGGAGTGTGAAGGACGGCGCGGAGCTGCCGGCGGAGATCGGGGCGGATCACCTGGCAGATGACAAGCTGCTGATTCCGGTGCTGGAGGATGATGCATTGATTTTCTGTCTCGACGAGCTGCCCGAGCCGCAGCCTGGGGCGGCTGCGGGGGAGGAGAAGGGCAAGGCGGCAGGCGACGGCGACGGCGAAGGGCCGCTGGTGGACGAGCTGCTGCGGAAGAACGCGCAGCTGCAGGCCGAGCTGGAGCGGCTGGCCAAGCAGTTCACCAACTACCGGCTGGCGGTCGAGCAGACGCTGGACAAGCGCTGGGGCGTGGACGAGGAAAACGAGAAGGCCGAGGCCTCCCAGACCGCTGCTGCTCCTGCTGCGGCCGACAAGAAGGACGAGAAGGACGAGTCGGCATACTACTTCGAGTCGTATGCCCACAACGGTGAGCGCCGATTCCCGCCTCTTCTTTTTTCAAACACACACAGACCACGCCTATTAAATCCCGCCCAGACATCCACGAGACCATGATCAAGGACGGGGTGCGCACCGACGCGTACCGCGACTTCATCTACGGCAACAAGCACCTCTTCGCCGGCAAGACGGTGCTCGACCTCGGCTGCGGCACGGGCATCCTGTCCATGTTCTGCGCCAAGGCGGGCGCCGCGCGCGTGCTGGCGGTCGACAACTCGGCCATCCTGGACCGGGCGCGCGAGAACGTGTTCCGCAACGGGCTCGACGGCACCATCACGTGCATCCGCGGCCGCATCGAGGACGTGGTGCTGCCCGTCGCGCAGGTCGACGTGATCGTGTCCGAGTGGATGGGCTACTGCCTGCTGTACGAGGCGATGCTGCCGTCGGTGCTGTTCGCCCGCGACCGCTACCTCCGCCCGGGGGGGCTGCTCGTGCCCAGCCACGCCAGCATGTGGCTCGCCCCCGTGGCCGACGCCGAGTACCTGGCCGAGAACGTCGACTGGTGGCGCGACGTCTACGGCTTCGACATGCGCGCCATGCAGGCCGGCATCTACAGCGACGCGCGCATGACCGTCATGCCGGCCGACGCCGTGTGCGGCGAGCCCTGCGCGTTCCGGATGCTGGACCTGCACACGGTCAAGGCCGAGGATCTGGTGTTCGAGGCCAAGTGGCGGACCGCGCTGTCGGACAAGGCATCCGAGGCGCTGGACGGCTTCCTGGTGTGGTTCGACATCTTCTTCGGCGAGAGCCGGCAGGAGGTGGTCGAGGCGACGCTCACGGCGAAGAAGTGGGCATCTGCCGGGCGGGAGCGCGTGGCCTTTACCACGGGGCCGTTCGGCACCGAGACGCACTGGAGGCAAGGCCTGTTCTTGATCGACAAGACGAAGGCGAAGGAGGTCGAGGTTGCGCCGGGGAAGACGCTGACGGGCGAGATTGCCTATACCATTCCCGATGGCCACGCCCGCGGTCTCAACATCAAGTTGACCTGGGGACTAGAGGGCGGTGACCGGCAGAGCCAGACATGGCTGCTACACTGAGAGATTCAGGGTATCTATAGAAGACTGCCTGGTGTGGTCGTCTCTAGGTGCCGCCGATAGATGGCAGGGCGACTTACGCCTCAATACGTCCAATGCTGAGAGAGTTTCGCTCCCGCTTGACTGAAATCAAGAATGAGGTAGGTGATCTATCCAAAACGCCCTGCTGATGCAAACCACACATGCCCAAACTCCCAAGTTCAACCGATATCCCATCAAAGATAAGGAACACCCACGCTCTGCATGATCAGGTTCACAATGCTCAAGAACCCTTCACCAAGAATGAAACCCTGGTTTCCAGCTGTCAGTAACCTTGTCGGCCAGCAGGGCAGCGCAACGATAACCCAGCAGACTCACCGAAGCCAACACGATCAGCGGCGTGTCCTGCCATCCCATGACAAACCGCCACCACCAGCCGAGCAGGCCGCCGACCGTCCTCGCCAGGGTGAACGACGGGACGTTGTACATGCCCACGGCAACCGCGATGCCGCCGGGGATCAGGGCGTGCCAGCGACTGCCCGCCGTCTGGGTGCGCACGGCCGTCGTGGCAGCAAACAGCACGGCCGCGCCGATGGACCATTCCTTGGCCATAGGCGGCAGCCCCTTGCCCGTGACAAGCCGGGCGGTGAAGATCCAGACGTAGCCGGTCGGGACTTGGAACAAGTCGCCGGGGATTTGGTATACCCTGCATAGATAGAGGCAGGAGTTGGTTAGTTAATTGCTTCGAGGTCAAGACAGACGAACGACTTGGAAAGAAGGAACAGACGACTCACGATGTGTACAGCCGGTAGATGAAGGCGCTGACCACGGCGCCCACGGTCGCGCCGATGACCTGTCCCCAGAACTGCGCTTTGGGGGCCGCGCCCAGCAGATGCCCCGTCTTGAGATCCTGCATCATGTCGCCCGCCTGCAGCGCGCCCGCTTCGGACACGGCACCGGCGACCAGGTTGATCAAGACACTGGACTTGTTCGACTGCGGGACGATCAGGGCAAAGAACAGCTGGGCAAGCTTGCTGATGCCCGAGACGGGGTTCAGGTCGGTCTCGCCGAGGGCCCGCACGCCCATGATGCTCAGCACGAGGGCCATGAACACGGCCGTGATGGTCGCGTAGAGCGGGACGAGGTCGCCAAACACGATGTGAATGCAAAGGATGCAAAAGAGGATGGAGAGCACCAGGCCGACGACAACGATGCGGTCGCTGACCTGCTGGTCCAGTGGCGCGTCGTCCTCCCCGTCTTTCTCCTCCTCGAGTTCGCCGAGCAAGGAGTTGGCGTCTTCGTTGTAGGAAGCAGTGCTGCCCGCGGGCCCAGATGATGCGAGGGCAGCACTGCCATCAGCATGAACGTCGACGGGCACGTACCCCGCATGCGACTTCCGACGCAACAGCGTCTTCACCCTGCCGGTGATGAGCCGGAAGCGAAGGGCACCTCGCTGCTGGGCGAGGTACTGACTCGCCGAGCGGAACGCGAGATAGCCCAGGCTGACGACGGCATCGGCCAGCATGATGGCCAGCGAAGTCCACACGATCCACCCCTTGCTCCCGTTCTCCCAGTCGTCCACCGGGCCTGGCGCCCACCCACGGCTCTTGGCCAGCGGCGAGAGGACGCCCCAGCCGACGACAGCACCCAGCAGCATATGCAGCGTCGTGGCGGGTCCCATGATGATGCCCTGGCCGACGTACGCCAAGCTCGGGTTGAGCGTCCACAGCCAGGTGCTCGCGGCGACCGAGCCAAAGATGGGGATGTTCCGCAGCACGGGAACGAAGTAAGTCGCAAATGTGAACACGCCGGAAATGAAAAAGCAAACCAGCAGCAGGCGCACGTTCCGCCGCCAGGACTCGGCGTTGCGCGTCGACTCCCCCTCCCCACTCACCGGCTGCACCACCACCGTCTCATCCTCATCCTCCCCAGCCGGGGCAGCAGCCAAGCTCGCAAACCCCGACGCGGCCGCCACCCCCTTCCCATCCGGCCCATCGCCACCACTACCACCACCACCATCATCCCTCGTCTGGCCATGCAACACGCTGATCAGCACCGCCGTGCTAAACCCGCTCGGAAACCGCAGGCGCTCCCTGATGAGGACCTGCCTGCGCAGGGGCACAGCAAACACGACACCAAAATAGCACAGCCCCAAGCTCCACAGCACGAGCTTTCCGAGGCCGAGCACGATGGGCCCGCGCTCCTCGGGGGCGAGCAGGTAGTTCATGGCGGGCAGGACGCCGACGAAGCCGCAGCCGAGGGGCATGATGGCCATGCTGCCGGCGACGGTCTGCACGAGCACGTTCTCGACGGGCGAGAAGGGCGGGCGCAGCCCGTCGTCGCCCAGGCGCGCGCGCAGCAGGCGGAACACCCCGAAGCCCAGCAGGCTGGCCGGCATCGTCATCGTGCTGACCCAGCCCGTCTGCAGGCCGAAGTACATGTTGGAGAAGCAGATGACGAGGCCGACGGCCAGGCCGACCAGCACGCCGCGCGCGGTGAAGGACTGGCCGGGGATTTTCCGGGGGCGTGGTGGCCGCGGGGTGGTGGTGGTTGTGGGGAGGGGTGCCAGCAGCGGACTGCTGCTGTCGGCCGTGTCCGGGGTCATGGCTGTTGACGAGTGAGAGGACGACGGAGCAGGTGAGGAGGGTTTGCGCCGCGGCATGGCGTGGTAGTGGGGATAAAAGCAGAGTGAAAAGAAAGACCGCCGACGCTTTCTCTGCACTACATAGATGGTAGATGGCGTTGGTCTAAGGGACTGGGAATGAGTGACGGTAGGTGGAGGGAGTTGAACAGTGAGGAGTGAAGAAGTCAGCGATGCCGAAGGCGTGGATTAATAAGTCGGAGAACAAGGGCGCCAATCAGGATGTGATACCTAACCCGCGCTCACATCCATCTAACCGAAAAAGGCAGGCAGTGCTTGATCGTTCTCCAACGCTTGAGGCAGTATGACTGTGTCAAATGACGAAACTACTAAATACATAGGTGCAGAGGTACAAATCAGGCTTCCAACTCTCTCGACTGTCATGTGTCTAGTGAAGATGGGCGTTCGAAGGGCGGTCGGCGAGTCTGGTTGTGGTAGGACTCTGAGTCTGCAGCCAAATTGGGCAACTCACGGGCTAGCCATAAGCCTATAACAGCCGTCTGGGACTTGAAAGCCCTCTGTCGTGAACCTGAACCAAACACAGAATAGAGAACACCAAACACCACACCGTGTTGTTGCAGCAGCAAAATGATATATATTCTCTCCCCTTAATCCTGTCTTTTCTCCCACTCGGTTGATGCTCTGCGCCTTCGTTGGCGCCTCTTCCGATCCGTGGCTGCCCATGCAGATAGTATGCACGTACACAAGTATTCCTACACCATCGCGCCGCGATCCATGCAACACCCCCATCTAAACAAACTGCTGTGTAAAACCAACCCATTAACTCTTATTGTTAGAGACATCAGAAACCCCGACCCATCAAAACCCAAAGCTATCCAGCAGCGAATTCGCATCCGGCTCCTCAAACACCGTCGCCGGCGGCGCCTGCGGCTTGGGCAGGTGCCCGCCCGACTTCATCTCGGCCGGCACGGGCTGCGGCTGTTGTTGTGGTTGTTGTTGCTGCTGCTGATGCAGTGGCAGCTGTTGCTGGTGCGACACGGCCACCGGCGACACAGGCAGGTCGGCGACGACCAGCGAGCCCCTCCGCTTGAGCAGCCTGAGCGGGTCGATCTCGCCGCCCAGCCCGGCCGCCCCGCCCGTAACCCCAGCAGGCTGGAAGAACTCCCAGTTTCGGACTAGACGGTAGCGATACCATAAGCGTTAGTTTCGCCTTCATGCAACGCAGGGCATGGCAGGGGTAGGTGGTGTTGGGGGTTGTCGAGTGTAAGAGTCAGAGAGACAAAGAGACAACATACCCAGGTCCAGCCCCAGCAGGTCGCAGCCCATCCTATCGTAGAGCCGTGCATTGTGCAGCACGAACTCCCACTCGACCTTGGGCGTGACCTTGCTCGCCCCGCGCAGCGTCTGCAGCGTCTTCTGCCGCAGCTGCCGGTACAGGATCACCAGCGCCGGGTCGTCCGTCAGGAACAGCCGCGACTTGAGGTCCGGCGAGCCGGGCGTCTCGAGCAGCGTGTACACGGGCGTCTGTCCCAGGGCGAGCATCCCTGCGGTTAGCCAGCCGGCCCACGGAAGTGAAACAAAACAACAACCACCCCGAGTGCTTGCTATGCACGGTCGATTCTGATGCTGGCGGCATCGGAAGGAAGTGGAATGGTAACTCACAATCAGAGCGCGCACCGCCATGTCCCGGCGGTGGAGCATCCAGAAGGCCCACGAAGCGAGCCACCGGTTCCCTTCCTGCGCCGCGATGCCGAGCACTTCCTCCTCGAGCAGCCGGCGGAGCACGGGGCCGTGGTCGCCTTCGTAGACGCGGGCCACGGCAATCGCGAGCTGCACGTCCTTGAGCTGGTTGAGGCAGACATTGACGGCGTCCTGCAGGTGATCGGCAAGGAGGAAGAAGGCGGCGGCGTATTCTACGGTACATTGTATCAGCCCACGTTGCTGCCGAGGAGATCAGTTAGAAAGGAGACATACCAAACCGCCGCTTGCTCATCAACGCATAAGCGTTTTTGAGCGCCGCCGTCCGCCACTTCGGATCGTCAAAGTTGTTGGCGAGAAACCGCTGCGTGGCTCCCTGCTCGCGGTTCCACGTCGCCATGCGCCACAGGCCCTGCAGCACCGTCTTCTTCTTGAGCGCCAGGTAAAACAGGCTGCAGTCGATCGGGTTCTTGGGGTCATTCTTGGCGTACTCGTTGCGCGCAATCACCTCGAACTGTGCTTTCTGTTCCTCCGTCAGCTCCCCCACCCGCTGTTGAAAGAAAAAAAGACAGAAACAAAACAAAACCCACCACAGCAGCATTGTCCGCCAGCCACATGAAGATGCCGCTCTCCCGCGCATTCTCCCACAGCATGCGCCCGTGGCACTGCTTCGACACAAAGTCCACCAGCACGTCCTGGCTCGTCGAGTGATACGCCCAGTTGATCTCGCGCCAGCCCATGTAGATCTCGCTGGTGCGGCCCTTGCGCAGCGCGTGCTGCCGGAAGAAGAGCATGAAGCGCGCCCCGTTCTCGTCGAGCGACCGCCGCTGCTTCTCGACCAGCCCGGCGCACTCGATGATGTCCACCAACTGGATCTGCTCGTGGCCCGACAGCTGCGGGATGCCGATGCGCGTGAGCCGCTCGTTGATCTCGGCCGCCACCTCCTCCGAGAAGGGCTCGTCCCCTTCGTCGTACGACATGCGTCGCGCGAGGTACTGGCCGGGGTCCTTGTCCGAGGACGTCTTCGTAGACTTTTGTCCAGCACTTGTCAGCAAAAAACTAACCAATTAAAGTCCCTATGGATGGAGACTGAGGAAGAAGACAAAACACGCACATGGTCGGCTTCGTAAAAATCCTCGAGGTCCAGCCCCAGATAATCATCCACCACGTCCCCCTCGACCCAGAACTTCAGCGTCTTGTGCAGCGCCATCAAGATGGCATGCACGAGCACGATCTTGCCGGCCAGGATGCACTGGCTCAGAAACTGCGGATGGAACACCGGCAGCGGCCCGTTGAGCCGCTGCACCACATCGAACAGGTCCCAGTGGCGCTCGCCGCCCTTCCTCCGCGGCAGCCCCAGGCTCGTGACCAGCGAGCTGCCGGCGTCGAACTGGCGGTCCTGCACGAACAGCTGGTTGCCGGCGCCGATGACCAGGTGGCCGTCGCCGAGCCAGACCGAGTCGCCGATGGGGTGGGGCGTCAGGTCGCGGATGGAGATCTCGCGGATGGGCGCCCAGGCGGGGCCCTGGTTGAGGTAGTCGAAGCGCATCTGCGAGAGCAGCAGCACGCGGTGCGGGAAGCCGACGGCCAGGATCGACTGCATGTCCGGCGTCGACGTCCAGTCGAGGTCGCGGATCGTGTGGCCGTCCTCGAACTGCTGCGCGTACTCGAGCCGCGCGCCGCGTATGTCCCAGATCGTGAGCGCCGACCGCGCCGCGTTGACCAGCGCCGCCTTCTTGCGCGTGCTGCCGCTCACCAGCGCCGGGTCGCACACGCCCGTCTCCATGGAGCTGGTCGACAGCCACTCGACGTCCTTGCCGGGGTGGCCCACGCGGGCGGTCCAGAACTCGACCCGGCCGGAGTGCGTGTACGAGATGGCCACGTCGCGGGCGAAGACATCGAGGAAGCCCGAGACGTGCGGCGTCGTGCCGGCAGGGTCGACCGGAAGGACGTAGGCCAGGTCGCCTGCGTCTTCCAGCGTGAACTTGACGAATTCGTGAATTGACGGCGGCTGGTGCTGGATGCCGTTGGAGGTTGGAGTGGAGGCGTCGCTCCGAGGATAGAAGGGGAGCTTGACCTCCCAGACGACGCCCCTCTTCTCCGATGTGATGGTCGCGATGTGTGCAGTGGTATAGTCCTCCACCTCTTTTCGCGGGAGAATCAGCAGACAGAGCGGCTTCCCGGGAATATCGTATTCCCTCTCAACCAGCATGCGCGGTTCCGACTGCCGGCAATCCCACAGCGAGAGTTTCTCGTGCCTGAGGAAGACGACAAACCGGCCCTTCCTCAGAAGACACATCCTGTGGATGTGCCCCTCCTGCGCGATCACCGCCTGCCGTGAGAGCCCCGTCCGCTTGGCATCCAGCTCGTGCTTCCAGACGATGCTCTGTCCATGCTCCGTCCGGGAGATGATAGCCTTGCCGCTGAAGTTGCGCACAATCTTCCGTATTGGCGCTGAGTGGCCAGTCCACAGGCATTGCTGGCTGAGCCGCCGCCTCTTGGGGTTCGGGTCAAACAAGGCGGCAATGTTGCTGCGGAAGACCTCGATTCTGCCGTCAAAGAAGTGCAGCAGGACGTGCAAGTGCCCTCCCGAGTTGCAATAGCTGTAAGCCTCAACATGCTGGGTATCGGGCCCGGTATGCCCCTTCAAGAAATCGAGCTCGGAGGAAGCGACATGCGCGACATTAAAGATGTTCGACCTCCTTGTTTTGCACCCGATGTTCTCGAGCGCCCACGCAGACATGTGGCCCCCGCCGTCCATGACCACGCAGATCTCCGGGCTCTTATTCGCAACCGTAATCAGATGCTCCAGCGCGACAGCCTCCTCCTCCGACTTTGCCCCTTCCTGAACAGCCTTCTCCGTCGCGGCCGTCAGATTGCCCCCATGCATGACGAACGCCCATCGTAGGCCATCCCCGCGCAGCCCTCGCCCCTGGAGAGCCTCCCGCAGATCCAGCGTCCCCCACAGCCGCAGGTGCTGATGCCCATAACTATCGGACCCAACCCACACGCGCAGCACGTTGTCAGCACAGAACGTATACAGCGCATTCTCGATCGTCTGGTCGACGTGGTGCGGCCGGCGCCACTGGATCCCCGTCACGGGTTGCGGGTGCCGGAGGTAGATGAAGTCGAACCGGACCTCGCCCGTGCCGTAACTCAACCGCCGCCACACCTTCACCAGCCGGTCGCACTCCCCGACCGAGGCGATGTACGCTGAGTCGTACGACAGACTGGCCAGCCGGACCGGGCTCGCCAACCGCTTCCGCCACGAGCACTCGGGCGCGTCGCCAGCCACCGAGCTCGCCGACGTCTGGTACAGCTCCAGCCAGCGATGCGCGACGAGCAGCTCCTCGGACGCGCCCCACGACAGCGCTATCGCCGGGCCCCCATCACCATCACCACCACCATCATCACCACCATTATTACTCCCTCCTCCCCCCTTTTCAATTTTAAAACCCGCCTGCAGCGCCCACCTCAACGGCGCCTCCGCCTCCCTCTCCCCCCCACCAGCAACCCCGCCACCAGCAGCCCGGTCCTCCGCAAGCAGCGGCCGGTACACCCTGACGGCGCGCGACGTGCACACGGCGATCTTGCCCGACGCCTCGTCCAGCGCGACCGCCTGCAGCGGCTCGGGGTCGCCGTCGTCGTAGACCGTTTGTAGCAGCGCATCGGGGAGGGCGTCGCCGAGGATGGAGAGCGCGTTGCCGGTGATGTAGGCCTGCGGTAGCCCATAGGCGCCGGTTAGTTCAGTTCAGTCAGCTTACCGGGGGGAGGGGGGCGGGGGAAGGTTTGGATAGGTTGGGCACGCACCGTGATGCGCCGCGACTTCCAGCAACCCGTGGCCAGCGCCTGGAGCCGCGGCGCTGGCGCGCCGGGCAGGACGGCTCTCATGCTGCTGTCCTCGTTCCTCGTCCTCTTCCTATGCTGGCTGGGGCGAGTTCTATCGGGGGCGCGAGTCGGGCGATGACATTGCGAATTTCTATTCGGAACTGTTCGGGTTCGCGGGCTCGATCCAGGACAAATCACGTTGCGCCGAGTGAATGTCAGGCGCAGCTGTTATTCAAAAGTGCTGTCGGTCTTTTCCGTCTGGCGACGTCGCGATTTCGGTATCAGCCACACCTTGCGGTTCGTTGATGGAGGGATGGCACAGATCCGCTGTAACTCGGTGGCGCGCCGCGCCGCGCCGTGCCGCTTTCGGCTTCGGTTACGCTAACTACCTTAGCGCGCCAGGGGGGGGTAGCAAAATGCTCTCTGTTATAGTTTCCTAGAACTAAAATAGTTTTCTAGTTTACAATATACTTTATATTATAAAAAAGGTCTCTACTACTATCGTAGAGCTAAAATTATAATATAATATAAAGACTACTTAGATAAATTATATATTTAATAGTAAAATAATCACTATACTAGTTTTCTATTATATATATCTTAGATCTATAGAAAGATTTTAAAGTTAAGCTTTTTTTTAATTTAAAGATTATTTTCTCTAAAATTAATTTTCTACTTCAAAGATTATTTTCTCTGAAAATGATTTTCTATTTCAAAGATTGCTTTTACCTCTTTTATTCTCTAACTATGTCTTTAAGCTTAAGCCCTTTAGATAAGTGTGAAATTCAAACTAAAGTGCAACTGTAAAATCGTAGTCTCGTAGTCTCGTAGTGTAATGGTAAATCTATAAGCTTGTAATGTGTAGGCTTTGAGTTCGATTCTTCGTAGAGTCAGTTTTTTCAACTAAAAAAGAAAAAAAAAGAAAAAAAAAGAAAAAAAGAAAAAAAGAAAAGAAAAAAACCTAGAGTAAATAGAAGACTTTATTTTTATATATAAGTATATAGAGAATAAAATTTTAAAAGATAATCTTTAATCTAAAAGTTAATTTTATATTAGATAAAACTATTTTAAATTATAAGTTTCTTTTTATTACTAATAATTATCTTTACTAATTAAGATTAATATCTATTTAAAATAGTCCTATTAGTAAAAGACTATTTTTTATATAAGATATTTTTACGTCTTAAGTCTCTATTTTATTTAAATTAATCCTCTTAGTTAAGAATCATTTTCTTGAAAAGATATCTTGAACTCGAGACCGGTAGGAGCCTGTTTCCTAGGCAAAATATCTTGACGCTCCAAAATGGTCCCAGAGATCATTTTGCCACCCCCCCCTGGCGCGCTAAGGTAACTGCAGGTCACCCAGCTACAGCGCGATTGGCTCACTAATAGTGGGCTCCTCTGTGCTGCCTGTCGAGATGAGGTAGAGAGATACTGCACGGTATGTACATAAAGGTTGGGTAGTGTAATGTAAGATAGGGAAACTCCCAAGATATAAATGCCTTCACACACTCTCCGGTCTACCTGTCCAGTCCCGAATCAGTGTGAGCAGTCACGCAGCCAGCTACACCACACGTGCCCTTGGTCAGTGACCCTATGACGTGAGCGGTGGGGGTACCTAACCGCGGACCAACTCGGGCAGTCCCAACTCTGAAATACAGGGGCAATACACTTTGGACCTTCTGCCTCGGGACAGTTTTCGAGCGGCAGAGACGCTCCCGCATGGAAACAAGAAGCAAATTGAACTTTTGGAGCAGCAGGAATGATCCATTTCCGTCTCGCGATGTAACAACCCGCATAGCTTCCAGTGTTGAGAGAACTCATGCAGAGACCTTTGCAGGGGTAACTGAAAGCCTAGCACTTAACTGTGACGCCACCCACGCCAACCCCCTATCCCAGAGTCCTGTATCCCTCTTCTGCTCTAGGTACTACCATTGCGCCGCGATGTGCAGAAGCCACATCATATTCATAACCCGTATCTCCCTAGCTTCCCGAAACCCACGAAAACGCAATAATGCCGATTCCATACGCTTCAACGCGAAAAGACAATCAATTACAGCCTGACACCCGCACCTATCCCCTTCCCGACGTACCACACCGTCTCGGTCCACCTGCCCAACCTGACGGCCACCACGGCCCTGGCATCCAGCTTCATCGTGCCGCCCAGCGCCTCCCGGAGCTTGCCGTAGCCGACCGAGTCGATCGACCAGTCGACCGGCAGCCGCGGCGTGGTCGAGGCGCCCGGCGGCGCCGCGAACGGCAGCGCGTACTCGATCCTGCCGATGGGTTCCGTGTGGTTGTACAGCGCCGTGGCGTTGACCGCGTCGATGAAGACGGTGTTGCGCGCGAGCGGAGACACCAGCGTGAACGTCGCTGTGGACGAGAGGACGTGGAAGGTGGCGTCGCGGATGAAGCGCGCCTGTCCGTCATCGTCGTCGCCATCTCCGGACTCCCCGTCGTGGTCACTGCCGGGGAGTCTGAGCCGAGGGGCGGGGAGGGTCAGGTTGAGACGAGACAGGGCTTCGCCGAGGTGCGGGAGCGAGGGAACGGACCCGCGGTGGGTGCGGACAGTGACTGTTGTGTTGTAGCCTGATAGATACTGAGACAGGAGCTCCCTGCCATGTTGGACGCCTTCCTTTCCGCCCATCGACGGGTTCCAGGTTGCTGATACGGGAAGGTTCGTGTTGTTCCCTGGTTTGACCTCTAGATTCTCGGCCCGAGCTTCGCCAATCGTTGTGCCGTTGCTTTCCACATGTATGCTGATAAACGGAATGTGTGCCGAGTACGGCGTCGGGTTTGTGATATTCACGGATGCTTTGAGCGAGATGGACGTAGCGGTCGTGTCGGTGATTTCAACTCTTCCCACTTTGGGTGCCACAGAGCCCATGACATCCCTTCCGAGAGCTACAAAGGGCCGTGTTAGCTTGTCGATGAAGTAGATCTGCGGTGGCAGGGAGAGTAGCGAAGCGAAGCCCAGTCAGGCAGGGGGGACTGACGACATGGTCAAAGGAGGGACGGACGGTTTACGGGGATCTTCCCCTTGGCGGGGACTGCTTTCACCACGAGCTCGCCGAGTATTGTTTCCACCCGGACATCCACAAGAGCCTCCACACCCAGAATAACCTGTCTGCCGCCAAATAGCAGAGCCTGAATCACGTCGGTCAAGACGTCAGGGTCGGTCACGTCAAGCGGAGCGTCGTTGATGCGCGACTGGATCTTTAGCATGGCCTCGCGCTCCTTGGTAGCCGGGATCTGCGTCGAATTTGCTTTCTGCCATTCCTTCAGGTTCAGCTCTCCGAGCTTGTTGCCTCGGTAGAAGACATCAGCATTTGCGCGAACGCTCGTGACGTTCAGCGAGAAGTTCATCTCGGACGGAAGCCCGGCAAGCACTAGGATGGTTCCCGATACCCTGGGCCTGGATTCCGGGTCGTTCGGGTCCGCTCCGAGGTCTGGTAGGGTGAAGTGGACGTCTGTCACAGTGAAGTTCCGAATCAAGTTGTCAAACGTGCGCCCCGGAAACGGTACCGGCACCGTAATGCTGGATAGAAGCTCAACAAGCCAGCGAGGGGTACCACCGGCCGGATAGTCCATTCCGCGCACCAAGACCGTTGCCGTCTCGCCAGCGAGGTATTTCTTGAACAGCATGTCCAGCGGCGATGAGTCCGAGCCAGGGCATAACTGGGTGAGAGAATCGGGAAGCTCTTTGATGAGACCATGAGCGTCTACGACAACGGGTGCGCGAGGCCTCACGGCGACCGGGTCAGTGGCGCAGGCGGCAACCAGGATGGATGGGTCGGTGGGATTGCATCCGGGCACGAGGATCTCGAAGCCCATCGGGGGCACGTCGAGCGATACTGGGTAGTCATTGAAGGACGCTACGGTGACGTCGGCCGCCATGGCTTTGACCTTGCCGCCGAGAAGGATCTTCTCCTCGAAATTCAATTTGGTGATATTGTACTCGGGAATGGTAGGCAAGTCGCCGCCTGGACAACACATCAGCACAAGCGTCCGGAAAGGTATACATAATATTGAGACCAGCATCTTTTGTCGACGGCTCAGAACAGGGATTTCTTTCCAAAATACAGCGAAGCAAATGAGCGGTAGAGAGATTGACCTTCAAACGTGAGTGACTCCGCGATGGCGTGTGTTCCGAGAGGAATAATTCCCGCTCGAAGTTGGACGTCGGCCTGCCCCCTGAGCCGAACGCTGTTCAGCTTCCCCTCCAGCCATTCATTCGCAATCATGCGAATGCCCTCGGCATCGCCCGGAACAAGGTCGGCTGCAAAATCCACGGCGTTGTTGCGGCCATCCACGATGCTGACCGTCAATGGAGGGACAACCGCAGTTCCAAGCAGGAGGTCGTCATAGTCGGGGAGATAAACGTTGATCTTGGTCTCATCCGCCCCCAGCTCTCCGACGAGCCAAGTGACGGCCCTGCCTACTCGCCTGACATGCTCGTTTTCCACACGCTGAGCTTCTAGGCGGAAATCGGCTTGTATCCTCACTCTCACGCCGTTAGAGGTAATAGAATCGAGCGACAGGTTCGTGGGTTCAAGGACGGCTGCTTCCTTCGCATACTCCTGGACGGCGGCCGGAACAATGAAGGCGAGGATTAGCACGGCAAGCGCGAAGAGCGAGAGAACGATCATGGCGATAACGGATGGCCATCGTATTGATCTGGTCTGCGCGGGTCTGACCGAGGCAGGATCTGTAGCGCGCGACGCAACAGAGGCGGCGTCGCTGAGGTGGGCGTCGTCCCGCTCGCCATCGTAGCGTGGGGTTGCAGCTGAGCTGGACAGCAGCGGGGTCGACTCGACCGGCTCGTCGGGCTCACGGCCATGGGGCGCTTTGCCGCTGCCAGCAGCGGAGAGAAGGGGCGATCTCTCGGAGTCGGCCATGGCCGCAGTAGGATGGCTCCAGCAATCGGTGCCGAGATGGAGGGTGGAATCTGAAGCAGCAGCAGCCGTCCCCGGGACAGACAGCAGGCTGCGCTGCGCGATGCAATGCACTCCGATGCCAAGACCTGATGCCGGAGGCCTATGTCATCGTCGGTCGGCGCTCCGTAGCTCGAGATCCTGCAAATGTACTTGGAGGTAAAAACGACCGAACAGAGTATCAGTGAGTGCGGATGCGATTTTGGCAACTGGAGAGAGGGTGCCGATGATGTTGATGGGAATCATTGATGTTGGGTTGATGCGACGCCGCGTTGTCCGACTCGCTAGGTACCTGAGGTAGGTCAGGTACCCGCCTGAACCGGCAGGTCCAGACCAACTATGCCAATGGGAACACCATTGCGCTCATTGGTTAGGAGAAGAGGCACTTGCACAGTATCTGTCTCCAAGCTTTTGGATTGCATGCACTGTGCCGTACCTTACTCAGGCACGGAATTGCGAGCACGATCTAACCCGAACTCGCTTAAGAGGTTGAATTGTTATGGATTTTCTCCCGTTCAGATCCTCCTTTGCCATCTATCGCATCAGACACACTTGTACTTCATCTCGGGGGCCGTCAGGTCAAACAAGTCCGTGCTGTACGTACTGTACGAGTTGAGTTTCGTTAACCAAGTTCCATTGGCTGAGGGGCACGTGCTGCGATAGACTCAGGTACACCCTCGACCCCGGGTTCAAACCCCGGAGTGGGAATGAGACGCCATTGGACAGGACCACCATCCACCGCCCATCGGTCAGCTATGGATTGCATTGTGGGTTTGGATCTTAATCCAACCCTATCTTAACCTTCCAGGGGACTTTCTGTTGAGAGGCATTCCGGTTTCGCTTTCAATTCGATCCCACTGCCCAAGGACCGGACAATTGCATGGGCAGTGTGGGCCTCCGCCGGAATTATTGCACTCCAGTCCCTACACTACAGTATGACTCCCAGCGGCAGGTTTCCTGGGAGTTACGAGATACTAACTGCCCGATAAGATAATCCCGGAGTTCGGGCTCTTGCAATTCATTCCCAAATTGGCCGAGCTCCCAACCATCAGGGTCCTGGGGCATCTTTGACTGACTCACGGCTTGGCGTCTACAAAACATTGAGTCCCGGCCACCTCGATTTGGCAGAGGTTTCGTTCCCTACTGCCACTGAACAATCTTGGCTTCCAGAGGGTGCATATATTGAAGCACCAATTAGGACAATTTGTTCCCAAGACACCGAGCTCGACATAAGTCTGCACGGTCGACACCGCAATGTCTCCCCCCAGGGCTGCTTTCCGCACCGTCAAATCCGCCATGGCTCACCTCCAGACCCGCTCTCTCTCCAGCACCTCAGGGCCCAGGCATCTCTTGTCCATTAGCGACCTCAGCCCGGCCGAATTCACCAGGCTCGTCCTCAATGCCTCGTCTCAAAAGGCCGCCGTCAAGGCCGCCTTCGCTGCCGGCGAGCAGCCTCCGAAACCGCTGCATGGGACTCTGGCCGGGAAGACGGTGGCTATGATGTTCAGCAAGCGCAGCACCAGGACTCGCGTGTCGACAGAGGCGGCCGTGCAGTTAATGGGCGGCCACCCCATGTTCCTGGGCAAGGACGACATCCAACTAGGAGTACGCTTCGGCTTCGGCTGCCTTCCTCCACAACCTACTACGCCTTTTGCCTCCCCAGTCTAATACCTTGCTCCCAGGTGAATGAATCCCTCTACGACACCTCCGTGGTGGTCTCCTCCATGACATCGTGCATAGTCGCGCGCGTCAACGCGCACAAGGAGGTGGCCGACCTGGCGGCGCACTCGTCTGTGCCCGTCATCAACGCGCTGTCCAGCGACCACCACCCGCTGCAGACGGTGGCCGACTTCCAGACGATCTGCGAGAGCTTCGGCCCGGCGCGCGGCCGCCAGCCGTCCGACTCCAGCCTCGGGCTGGAGGGGCTCAAGGTGGCGTGGGTGGGCGACTCGAACAACGTGCTCTTCGACCTGGCGACCGCCTGCGTCAAGATGGGCGTCGACATCTCGGTCGCCTCGCCCGCCGGGTACGGCATCCCCGAGGGGATGAGGAAGCTGATCCTCTCCGCGGCGGAGGGCGTCGCGGCGCCAGGCAAGCTGGTCGAGACGACGGTGCCCGAGGAGGCGATCAAGGATGCTGACATCTTGGTCACGGACACGTGGGTGTCCATGGGCCAGGAGGCCGAGAGCCAGAAGAGGTTAAAGGCGTTCGCCGGGTACCAGATCACAAACGAGCTGGCCAAGCGCGGCGGCGCCAAGCCGGACTGGAAGTTCATGCACTGCCTGCCGAGGCACCCCGAGGAGGTAGATGACGAGGTGTTTTACGGTCCGAGGTCGCTTGTCTTTCCCGAGGCGGAGAACAGGCTGTGGGCTGCTGTTGGTAAGTGTTTGCCCAACTCTCGATTTCCTAGAAAGTTTCCGGAGGCACGGCGCTAACTGGTTCCCAGCTGTCTTGGAGGCGTTTGTGGTCAACAAGGGGAATATCTTGTAAGCGGAACAAGGCTACGAGATATTGCGTTTGAACCACTGCAAGCATTGCTTTGAAGACCAAGTAGGCGTGGCGTCTGGCTGGCGTAGCGTACAGAGAAAGTTCACGAATAATAAGATACCTTTTCCAAGACGGGAAGAAGATTGATCCATTCATTTTCTTTACGCCCAGTGACGTGGCCCGTTGATACATGACCAGTACATTTTCCAACCTCTTCGCCGAAAATCAGATTGCTTAGCCAGGCGGAAGCTGGCTGGCATCGACAACCTCGTCGGCCTCCTTCACAGGGGTATCCTCGTCAGGCCCGTACAGAGGAGAGCGGGGCAGCGCCATGAGACCGGTGCGGGCTGACTCGAGAATGCCGAAGGGAGCGATGAGCTTGAGGAACGAATCTATCCTGGATGGCTTCGCGGACCTGGACGGATGCCGGTCAGTTATGAGTCAGAGAAGTTGGGGGCGTGATGGACGAAGGATCCCAAGCTTACACCTCGACAATGCAGCTATTAGTGCTAATGTCCAGGACCTTGCCGCCAAACTGGTGGGTGAAGTAGGTGATGCTCTTGAGATGCTCGTGCTTGTGGCGCAGCGCCTCGCTCGCAGCCAGGCGGCTGGGGTGGAAGTCCTTAGCCGTTTCCGCGAGGCTAGAGTTGGTCTGCGCCTGGCTGTTCTCGGCTTCGGGCCCATCGGCAGCAAGCTCGCGGTGGTGGGCGAGCAGCTCCTCGAAATACTCGGGGCCGAGGATGTTGATCTTGGCCAGGAGCAGCTCGCGCTGCACGAGCGGAGCGTTGGTGTAGTCCAGGACGGCCCAGACGGGAACAAGATCCTCCAGCTGCCGGCGCGCCTGCTCGACGACGCCGTCCTGGCCCGTGAGCACGATCGTCATGCGCGAGAGATCCTCCACCTCGGTGCTGCACACGACGAGCGAGTCGATGTTGAAGCCGCGGGCGGCCAGAATGCCGGAGACGCGCGAGAGCACGCCGGGCTCGTTCTGGACCAGGCAGTTCAAGACATGGCGCTTGGGCGGAGCAGCTGACGGTGTCGGGGTCTCGTAGAGGATGTTGGAGACGGCCGCCTGGGCAGACCAAGCAGGCGGCTGGTCGACGGGAAGAGGAGCTTGGCGGCGACGGATGGCCTTGTAGGCAATGGCCGACGTCGAGCTGCTGTACCGGGCGCTAATCGACGGGGCCAGGCGGGGGACATCCCGAGCCTGCGTCGCTATCCTGCGCCATGCCGGGGAGGAGGCGAAGAGGCTGCGAGATGCCATCTTCAGGAAGCAATTGCGAGGCCGGAAGGCCGCTGTGCTGGGAGAAGGTTGCGGTCCCAAGCCCTCCTCGCAGTTGTACGGGCGTCCAAATATGCAGTCGAGATGGTCACTCGAGTGAGTCACCCCAAACCCAGGGGAGATGGGGTTGGAATGGTTGAAAAGTTTCCGACCGCCTCGGTTTGGTTGTCCGCATTGGCCAATTCCGCTGGCTGGGAGTCCAAGGGCTGGCCTCCGGAGCCGGTGCATGAGTGGGTCTGGAACCTCGATACCCAATCAGGAGAAATGATCGTCCGAGTTCCGTTTTATGGGGTAGTGGGGCTTAACATCTGGTCCTGCACCTTTGGGGATGGGGTCCCGACCGTGCGGCAAAGTTGTGCACTGTGAAGCTCGCTGAAGTATCCTTGCGCTCTGGACAGCCTGTGGATTTTTCCAGGCCGGGTTCCTCGAGAGTTGGCGGACGGCTTTCGGTGAACCAACGGTGCTTTTATTCTTTGTGAATCGTACCACAGACAGTTCTCCCTACGCATACGGCCACCTTTGCGCTACTACGCAACCCTTGATAGCCATCGACGTTTTCCGCTTCGCCAACCTTCTGCTCGAGTGACGGCTCATTACTGCGGAAAACTTGGACGTGATGGACGACGCCGAGCGACGCGGCGCGAAGCGCTCTCGCTTCGACCAGACCGAACCTGAACCACGCCGCTCTCGGTTTGACCGCCGCTCTCGCTCGCCGCCGGCCCGCAAACCTGATTCCAACCGCGACCGTGAGCGTAGCCCTCTGTCGCGGCCCCAAGACTCACCGTCCGCCTCGAAGTCTCCGTCTGTCGACCCGGCCGCGGCTGCTGGTAAGCTTCTTTCTTCACGTCCTGTGCTCTGCGTTCTTGCATGGAATGGGCACGAGTGTCTGACCTACGCCTACAGCCGCTGCTGCTGCCCGTATCAATGCGCAAATCCAAGCACGCAAGGGCATTCAGCACGTCGACGTCCCCCCTATCCGCTCGAGCTCGGCAGGCAAAGCTGGCGCATCCGGTACCAGCACCATCAATGGAGAGATGTATATCTCTGATGGCGATTACATTAAGGATATCGAAGTCAATGACCTGCGCAACCGATACCTCCTCACAAAGGGGTCGACTCAACAAATGGTAATTTTTCCTTGGTTATCACACTGATCCGTGTCATCAGCTCCCTGGCCGTGGCTTCCGTGACAGCTCTCCCATGGCGCTCCTGTGCGGGATGGTCTTGCTTACTTGAAGCATGATAGCTTGCACAGGCTCACCCTCTTTTGCATCTGCTGACCTCGGCTGCCTGATCTAGATCAAAAAGGAAACTGGTGCCGGTACGCCCAACCTTGAACCTGCAACTACTGTTAGAGGACGCCGGTTGACTAGTTGATTTTCCAAAGATGTCACTACCCGCGGCAGCTACCTTCCCGACAAGAACATGGCTACCCCCTCGGTACGATCCTCGGTCTAGTCGGGTGTCTCGGAATTGGGCTAACGGGTCGGCAGAACCCGCCTCTCTATCTCCATGTCACCAGCACAACGAAGGAAGGATTGGAGAAGGCTGTTGCTATGATTGAGGAATTGATGAAGCAGGAACTCCCGCAGCTTGTCGACGAGCGTCGCTTCCGTCGCCGGGAGCAAGACCGAGAGCCGGTCGAGCGCGATGAATTCGGCCGAGTAAGTGGCAGTCAGGTTCGTCTTGCCCAATGTCCGATGTCTGACTTTGAACAGCGAAAATGGCCCGAGGAGAAGATTCCGATCGGCTTGGAGCCGGTGCCGGGTTTCAATCTTCGCGCCCAGGTCGTGGGACACGGCGGGGCCTACGTCAAACATATCCAGCAGGAGACAGGCTGCCGCGTCCAGATCAAGGGCCGCAACTCCGGCTACGTAGAAGCGTCAACCGGCCGCGAGAGCGACGAGGATATGTATCTGCACGTGGCGTAAGTGTTGGTCTCACCGGGTTGGTCCGCGCTTTTCTAACGGTGTGTAGGGGTCCTGACCCCAAGATGGTCGAGAAGGCAAAGGAGCTCTGCGAGGACCTGCTAGCCAATGTCAGAGAGCAGTACGAGGAGTTCAAGAACCGCCCGCCCCGTAGCTACGGCGGCGGGGGGTATGGCGGGCGCGGTGGCGGCGACTCGTACCAGGGTTATAACCGCGACAGCCATCACCATAACAGCAGCCACAGCTACAGCAACTCTCCTGCGCCTGGAGCGGGCCCCTCGGCGTCGCCTCCGTCGTCGACTAACACTCCGACGTCGGCGGCCGACTATGCAGCCCAATACATGCAGTATTACGGCACCGATCCGTACGCGGCGTACGGTGGCTACCAAGCATACGTCCAGATGTATCAGCAATGGGTGGCTGCACAAGCCGGCCAAACTGGACAGCCGGGAGGAGGTGCTGCAGCTGGCGCTCCGGGTGCTGCAGCTGGCGCCCCGGGTGCCTCGGCATCCCCGCCGCCTCCGCCTCCAAGTGAGGCCGCACCCCCTCCTCCACCTCCTTCTGCAGCACCCCCGCCACCGCCCCCCTCGGGGCCGCCGGGAACAGGAGGATATAGCGCGGTATGTGCGATCCTGCAAACACTAGGCGCCCGTAATTGACTTGATTTAGGTGCCCCCGCCGCCCGGTCTTTGAGGGTTTCACCCCGTCCTTCATACCATGCGCCATGGCCATGCGACCTGCATAATACTACAGCACCAGGCTGCTTGAGTGTAGGGCAAGCAACAGGAGGGTAACGGAAGTGAAGATTTAACAGGGACTGTTGAAGGGATCTTTTCCTAGCGCCGGCCCACGTCGGCATGCTACCCAAAACATGAGTGTTGTTATCCCAGGCTGTTTTTGCCATCTGTACAGGGAATTGTCGTGGGTGGTAGGACCAGCAGTCCGCTGGGGTTGGCTGGCTGAAGCTGTCGACCCTCGGACAAACAAGCAGTGGTTGTTGCCTTGGTTGTTTATCTTCCACTATGCGAGCCGGTCATTGGAGTCCTGGAAGTCATATGCCGCAGTTGTGGGGGACGAGAAAGCTAGACACTGCCACCTGCTTAATCGAAGCCAACCAGGAACAACGGGCCTGTATGGAATCATTTCTATAACTAAGAGACCACAGGTTGAACGAGCCCTGATGTCGGGGCTCAAAATATCCCTGCCATGTCTTCCATCATGTGCAACGGTAATAATACGAACATACCTTACCTACGCAGTACAGAATAGATTGAGTGGGGCGTTGCGCTGATGGGATCCAGCTCGGTGCCCCGCAACACCACTAATGCATCCTCATCAGCTCGCACGCCCACCATGAGCCACCAGCGGTACCCATCCCACGATGCGGTCAAGGAGCCGCATTCTGTGTCTTTAAAGGTCTTGCGGTGGGTTTCCTGACACCCCTCCCACTTGCGCCTTGAATACGGAATACAGACACTGAACCACTCAGCCTCTCGCGGCCGTCGCTCGTCGCGCAATACCCCCTCCAACCTCCTCTCTCCTCGCCGACCTCCCACCCGCCACCGCTCCCAGCCTCGTTGGCCTACAGTAATGGCGCCGGCAATGCCAGCGGCGCCAACGCCGACAACCCCCTCCAGCCGCCACCCACAAACCCAGCTCCCTTCGTGCTGAGCCCCATCCTCAACCTCCCCCCGTCCTTCGGCTCCGCCTACGTCGGCGAAACCTTCAGCTGCACCCTCTGCGCGAACCACGACATTCCCGAAGGCGCACCCCCCAAAACCATCCGCGACGTGCGCATCGAAGCAGAGATGAAAACCCCGTCCTCTCCGGCGCCCATCAAGCTCGCCCTGCTGCCCTACACATCATCCGACGCCAACAACGACGCCCCCACAACAACAACAACAACAGCCGGCGTCGACCTCACCCCGCCGCACGCGACCACGCTGCAGCGCATCCTCGCCTTCGACCTCAAAGAGGAGGGCAACCACGTGCTGGCGGTCACGGTGTCGTACTACGAGGCCAGCGCGCTGGCCGGCCGCACGCGCACGTTCCGCAAGCTGTACCAGTTCGCGTGCAAGGCGTCGCTGATCGTGCGGACTAAGCCCGGCGCGCTGCCGGCCCGGCCCGGGGGCGCGAGGCGGTGGGTGCTCGAGGCGCAGCTGGAGAACTGTAGCGAGGAGGGGATGCTGCTGGAGAGGGTCGGGCTGGAGCTGGAGCCTGGGTTGGCGTGTGTGGATTGCAATGGGTTTGAGGAGGGTGAGGGGATAGGGGGTGGTTGGGCTGGTGGGGAGGAGGGAATGGGTGAGGGGGAGGGTGACGGGGTGGGGAGGACGAGGAAAAGAGGCATGGGACGGCCGAGGAGAAAGAGGCCGGTACTGCAGCCTGGGGAGACGGAGCAGGTCTGCTTCGTGATCGAAGAAGAGGAGAAGGGCCGGGTGGAGGAGGTGGATGGAAGGGTGGTTTTTGGGGTGTTGCAGATTGGGTGGCGGAGTGAGATGGGGAATAGGGGGTTTCTGTCGACAGGGAAGCTGGGCACACGGTTTGTGAAACCCAAAATCGTAGACGGATGAGGGAACAGTCAATGGCGTTTGATGGTTGGCTTGTCAGTCAGTTGACACGGTAACATGAGGTGTACGGGACTTGAATTATTCTCCTTGAGGGTGCTGACAACGCGATGGCTTCTGCCCTTGGGCTAACTACCTAGAAATATGGACGATGTGGCTTCGTCATTCCGGAGCAATGGAATTAGGAGTAGAGGTACTCCAAATTCAGAGTGCGAAGTAAGGTAGTCAATGTGTCAATGCTGTTGTCTGCGCGACCACCACTTACACGCCTGGCATTACCTATCGGGTTGTGTTAAGATTCGAGGCACGGGACGGGATTCTCAGCCCGTCCCTGACTTTTGAAGGGCATATCAAATCCCCTAGCGACCCGGGCTTCCGGGTCGCAGCTTAGCCGACGGGTACGTGTTTGACATTAATATGCTCACGCGTCCGTCCTCCATCGCAGCCCCCTTGTATGCCTCAGAATCTACTGCAGAGGAACGCGAGACAGCTGCCGTGGCCCGACAACTCGCAGCTTTCCAGTCAACGAATGAAAACATCTGCTTCTTTTTTGCGAAACATGTTGCTTGCATTCCTTCGGCGATTATGGATCGTGACAGGTGCTTGTCGTCCAAAGTGGAGCCCGAATCCGTGTCGTCGATCCCGCCGTTGTTACACCATACACCGCAAAAATGGAAACGGACCGGAGTACTACCACAGAAGGAAAGGACTGGGAGCACGGCTCAGCTATAGCACGCCTCGCTAAGATCGGGCCAGAACGGCAGCGTGAACCAGGTTTTCGGAAAGCCCTCCCGTGACTGAGTTCGTGATCAAACGGACCGGCGACTTCTACACTAACTACCAGGTAGGTAGCCTTTCGTGCCGTCTTCGCAAGCGTGCCTTGGACGGGCGAGGTTCGAGTCTGGATCGGATACTAAGCACAGCAGGCTAACTCGAAACCAAGTTCACCATGTCTGTCCGCCCGAGATGCAACGGCGTTGCAGCTGTGGGGTGGCTCGGTCTACCCAACTTGTTTGCATTGATCCTGCGTGCATTGGCTGGCTGGCTGGTTCGTGAATCAAAGCACTGATAGCTGGAGAGTTGCCTGTTCGGGAGGACATATAATAGTTACCGAGTATGCGATGGGCTTGTTGGTGAGCCCGACCGGTCACGGGCCGGTGCCGGTAAACGGCTAATAATCACTTGCCATGCAGCCTTCATCCAGGGCAATTTCGGCATGAAGGGAGAGCTCGCACCATTCATCCATGATGGCAGATGTTGCGAGTGCGGGTGGGTAGCTGGTGCTGAATGATCAACACGTCCCGCCCAAAGGTCGGTCGGTATCGCTGTTTCATGGCGATCTTGGCAGAACGATCGAGCAACAGGAAATTCCAGGGTCTTGATCTGCTGCAACTCCCCCACACATGCCATTCTTTGAATCGGGTCTTGTGGAGACCCCTTCTTGCGGATCGTCGCCGATACTGTGGATGTATTCCGTACACTACACGGAAGCTCCCAAGGGCCACCGCGGCCGGCTTCTCTGATCGATTGGACGTGTTTAAAATGTGCACAAAGACACCGTACGATACTAAGGTATATATCTGTACGGAGGATTTGTGCGTATCGGACCATGTTTGGGTCGTGGATGCTTACAGGGATGGCTGCGGCATGCTGACGCCTATCGCCATCAAGCCCGCTGCGTCTGCGGGTTGATGGTGCTGTGGATGGCACCGCATAAATTTCCTCGACTCAGCGGGCGGGAGACTCCTCCATGCGGGTGGGTTGGCGGTAGCGAGAGCTGCACCGCAGATGACCGCCAGTTGATCACCTCCAACGCGATGGAGATGTACAGTAGTGTACTCTGTAGTGTACACTACAGTACCCATCAGGATGCCGTCATCTGGCTGTCCCTCGAACAGGCTAGTGCTAGTGTAGCGCAGTATTGTAGACACCGAACGACGTGGAGCTGCCATGTGTCGCCCAGTTGACCCCATTCTCAAGAAGCAACCCCCTTGCAGCTTTCCCAAGACGACTCGGTTTCGCACGCTTCTGTCCTACCTCAGGCGGCTGGTCGGCTGCAGCAAGCGGCGTCAACGCGTCAACGCGGCGTCGAGGCTGGTAGCGGCCTAACGAACAAGCCAGCACCCTGACTATTGCAGGGATGTAGCCTTGATAGAACTGGATTGGATGAACCTCCAATCGAGCGCATTACTGCGAGGACGGCGTCTTCCCTCAGCAACGATGAACGCGGTTGTCAACTTACCTAGTCAACGTAACGCACGCGAACCTTGAAGACGCAAGAGGAGCAGACGGCGGTGGAGTCTTCCGGGTTGGTGACGAAACACGCCGACTGATCGCGAAGGTGGAAGAGCTTCCGAGGGGGCCGGCCCCCCCGATTTTCCCCTCTGTGTCGTGCAGTTGATCGGCAGAGTGCGGTCCCGTTTCGGATTCTTGGGGTAACCTTGGATGCGGCCCCGGTCACCCTCCACGAAGCGTTGATCGTTTTCGGTCCAGTCGGGAAGTGCCTCGTGTTGGGGAGAACCGCCCGGAATCGAGGAAATCATTATCATCAGGGTAAATATTGCTTGCATGCGAGGATACGGAAATAATCTTGCTTCCCCCAAGAGATTGAAACGCTGTCCACGAACAACCTCGGAACCCTTCCCAAGGCGCGGCGACTTGACCGATTCGTGATGGGGAGCTTGCAGCTCCACGCACACGACGGAGGACACGACACGGAGGTTATCTGGCAGGTGTGGGCCACTCCAAAATCGTTGCCTGTCCAGAACGCATCCCACTCCGGGTCGTCGTTAAAGAGGTCCCGCCAAGACTAATTTCGGAGACTGCCGCTTACAAGTATTTACAATCGCCACGGGGTGAGCGGAGCCGCGACGACTTCGAGCAACATCAACAACGAGAATTGCTAAGACTCGTAGCAACAGCTTCGCGAAACCTCAACCAAATCGAAAAAAAAGAAAACGAAGTTAACCCGCACCCTAACCTTGACCCTCACCCTAACTATAACCCTCACCCTAACTAGCGGGGGGCTGGCGCCGCCCCCCGTACCCCCGGCGAACTAACCCTTGGCGATAGTGCAAACCGCTTGGCGGTCTTAGCGGGGTACTGACGCTGTAAAAACATTGCCGACAATTGGCCGAAATTAGTCTTGGCGGGACCTCTTTAACGTCTACCCCACTCCGGTAACCGCGTAGCCGCCTCCACTTGGTTAACTCCTGAGTTGAGCTCCACGCCCCTGAGGATGCGGCTGCGCCCCACTTGGAACGCAAGGTGATGCTCGTTCGTGCTCTTCTCTGGAGGATGGGTTGAGGAAGGGACACGACATTGCAGAAGAGACAAAAGATCCGAATTGCCCAGAGAGGCCAATGTCAAGCGAGGGATGGTCTAGCCGGTGTTGTTGCATATACGTTAGCACTTTAATGTATATGATCGATGATGTGTTATCCCGCGATTTACCGACTTGGGATGCGTGCATGCAGAAACAGAGAGGTACTGGACACTTCACTACCACACCACCACTGAACAGATTATAACGTTACCAACCAGGGCGTCTGGGCCTAGCGCGCTAAGGACGCAGGGGCTCGAGAAAGGGTGGCGCACCTCCTGCAGCTCTATTAATGTACTGTAGTGTACACTAACGTTACAGGGGTTCAACATTTAGGCCTAAATGCAGATGCAGTGCGGGCAGGCAATTCAACCTGGAACCTCGCCGTCGGGCCACTACACGACGTAGCAAAAAAATAGTTGAGTGCCCACGATCGCCTCGCCGGGTGCTCTCGACGCACCAAACCTTGGGATCTCCTTGCGAGCCAGGGCTAGACAGCACCTGCTGAGGGAAGTCAGGTCTCAATTCTGGGGTCTTGCGGTCGCAGTTTTCCCGAAACTGATCCGTCCCAACCTGACCCTCGTGAGCCTGTTCCCGGGCGATCTTCCAGATCGATTGGAAGCGACCTCGCGCCTCCTGCTCGATTGTCCCACCCATTGCTTTTCATTTTTCTCGTCCGAGACCGCAGTCTGCCAATTCCAAGGGCCCGGGCTGGTACCGTGCATTTGACGTTGCACGTTCGCTGGCGGGCAGGGCTCATTCGTTTCTGGCCAGCGCCGTTGGGACCGGGAATCGAGCCGAGCGTGCGGTTGCACCAACTCGCCTTCATTGACTGCATTACTCACGCGGGTCTCACCAACCACCCCGCGCTGGGCACGATACCGAGCACCGACCCGAGTCGACAGGCGACCACAGCTTTGCCGAGGCAGCACATCGAACCGAGAGGCAAAAAGAAGCAAACGACGCTTGCACAAGTGATGTATCATGGACAACTCTTCCACCCCGCTGGCCGATTACTTCTGGATCGCCGGGATAGAGCACATCACCTACGATGATGGTCCCGCCCTGCAGCAACCCCAGCAGCCCCAGCAGCTTGACGATACGATCGTCGAGGATGGCGAGGGCGAGGCGACCGAAAGCTCGGTAGCGACTTCGTCGCGTGCCACCGCTCGGCATTCCCGCCAGAGCTCAGCCAACCGCCTCTCCACCTTATCCAAGCTGTCGCTCTCTCCCTCGCTCTCCGGCGGTGAGGGTCGGGTGTTGGAGGACGTCGACGGCAACACCCGTAGCAACCGCAGCAGCGCAACGATCCGGCCGAATCCGCCGCCGAATTTGGGCAGCACCAACACCAACGGCAATGGCAGCGGTGCTCCCGTTAGCCCTGGAGTCCATGGCTCTTCCGGAGGAGAGGGAATCGGTTTCGACGGCCTACCGGCCGACTTTGACTTTGATGCGGCCCTGCTCAAGTTCGCAGCCGAGCGCGAGAACTTCCTGGACGATCTCAACTTCAGTGCCGGGGCAAAGATCCAGGCGAGGCCGCCCATGGTCAACCCGCGAGCAGAGAAACTGAAGGCCGACGAGGCCGACCAGATCGGGAAGAAAAGTCCGCTTAGGAGCATCCGTGGCAGCATCCGCCGCAAGATGAGTTTTAGGGACATGAGCAGCGTGAGGAAGCAGCCCATGCCTCCCCGAACGGGTATGTCTCGCCGCCCAGCCTTTGAGCTTGCTGCCACTTCCCGGCCTTTGCTTGGACTGATTTGTTCTCCTGTCTACTAGCTTCCATTCGGACAGCCAAACGGCTCAGCAATTACAACTCGGTTATCCCCCCTCCCGAACCGTTGAACTTGGACCCCGATATGCACCCGCTTAAGAGGCGGTTTGAGCCCGTTTTGCTCGACCGATATCCCCCGCGAGACGCGTCGGCAGAGGAGCTAGCCAGGAGGGGCAAATTTCCAGACTATGTGCCCATGTTCGCCTTTCCCAACGACATCCAGATCGTGTCCTCGGATGACCGGCCACGCTCGACCTGGCACGGATTTACCATGACGTCGGACGACAACTCCAAGATCTACGGCATCACCATCATCGTGTGGACAGCGCTGAACGCGGAAGTGGCGGAGGAGGTGGAGAAGCGGTGTGAGCGGTGGCGGCAGAGACACATGAGCAATGAGGAAAGGGAGCTCGCTGCAAGTCTGGGCGGCCGCCTCGCCGCCGAGCGAGCGAACCTCTCTCAGCTGCTGGCGAAACTGGGCACCGTGCCCTCGGGGTCGGCGGCCAGAGAGTCGCTGGACGAACGGATCAGCGCCGTGGAAGAGAAGATCGCCCTCATGACGGAGATGTTGAGGCCTCTGAGACACGGCGCCGCGGCCAAGATCGATGGGCTCACCGCCGGCGAGACGGGCCTTTGGGCGCCGCGGGCGTTTGGTATCCTCGGCAGAGACCCGTCTAAGATGGGCTTCTGGAAGGAGTGGCTCCGGGCGGTTGTGGTGCCCATGACCGACGGCGCTGTCTTGCGGGTCCCGCCAAGCTCCCCCAAGGTCGGGCGATGGCAGCCTTTGGAGCGCTACGTCGTTAATCTTTGTACCGAGGCTTTCAGTCCGCTCAGTTCGCTGACCCAGGTGGAGCTCGGCGTGCGGGAGCTGCGGCTCTACGCTCGGAAGGAGGCGACCAACGAAATCCCGGGGTCGCGGACCATCGACATCTACGCTCTTTTCAGATGCCTGTCGCTGGAGAACATTGTGCTCCTGTTCGAGCACGCCATGTCTGAGGCTCGCATTATCTTCCTCTCGTCTCATACCGGCATGCTGCACCTTGCGTGCCATGCACTGGCCAGCCTCCTCTACCCGCTGAAATGGGCCAGCATCTTCATCCCGGTACTGCCGGCAAGGCTTATCTCGGCTCTCGAAGCCCCGTGCCCGTACATCGTGGGAGTGGAGAGACGGTACGAAAAGATCGAGCTTCCCGAGGACGATTACGTTCTTGTCGACCTCGACAAGGACACCGTCGAGGCCACGGCGCCCCCCGTCAGCTTGCCGCGGCAGCATCGGCGGAAGCTTCTGTCGCTGCTACAGATTGCTGCTCCTCACCGCCTGAGGTACGGCGTAGCGCCAGGGCCGCCTCCGTATGCCGTTGAAGCATTTCCCTATGATGCGTACTCGGCCGAGAATGAGGCGATCTTCAACCCTTGTCCGGCCAAGAGCTCGCTGGGAAAGTGGGTGACGCAGAACTCGTCCACATTTGGCGAACCCGATGAACCGAGCTCTATCCGCACACCCCTCTTCAACGCGTTCGCGAAGGCCAAGATCGACAGCAGCAAAGTGGATCGGCCGCCGACTGCAAAGTCGAATAAGGGCAGTCCTCCTTCGTCAGTGTCGCCCGTATCGATGAACTTCCCGCCGATGCCCATGACGCCGGTGTCGCGCAGCGACTCCGGGTTCGCCCAAACCATCAAGGAGAAGCGGTCAGGTCACTTCGACGAGAAGTCTAGGCGCAGCTCGTCGTTCGGCGTGGATAGGCATCATCCGCCGATGCATCGGCCGAGCCTCCCCTTCCTCAACGGGCACAGCCAGAACCTCTCTATCTCGGCCATCTCGATCGACTCGCAGTCCTCGTTCGGTGGTTATGCGCCTTCGACGTACGCGCAGTCGACCATTGCGGCCTCGACGATCATGCCGAACATGCCGATCCAGCCAGTCCGGAACACGGAGAACACTGTCTGGGTGGAAGGCCACTGCTTCAACTGGACCGCGTCTGAGACGCAGTCGACCTGCACGATCTGCGAGGAGCGATCGGAGGGCGACGGGCTTTACAAGTGCGGCGGGTGCAACTGCCTGGCCCACAACCGGTGCCTAGGATTCGTGTCCCTGGTTTGCCCCGAGGCCTTCCACGCCGACCGTGTGCGGGCCGCATTTGTGCGCTGCCTGGCTAGCCTCCTGTACACATACCGCAAGCACCTTGGCCGCCCAACAAGGCAGCAGAAGGCCAACGGCCAGCTGTACGTCTTCGACATGGACGCGTTCATCCGGAGCCTGCCTTACGACCAGCAAGAGTACGCCACCATGATGCGGGACACCCAAGGTAAGCAGGACCTTCCCGCCACACTCCTCCACTCTTGGGCCCCCCTCTCTCTTCTCTTCTAACAAACACCTCTCAGCCTTCAACGAATTCATTCACGAGCGCGAGCGCCGCCCGGCCTCGGACCCCGCCATCCGCCTCTTCGACGAGATCATCCTCGCCAAAAAGGCCCGCGGCCGCCCCACCACGCTCTCCGCCGGCCTGTCCCGCCTCTCGGCCCTGCGCGCCTCCCACGGCGGCTATCCCGGCGCCGGCCCCGCCGGCTTCCACCACAGCCATGCCGCCGCCGCCGCGGCCAAGGTGCCCGGCTACCTGTCCGACACGACCGACCACATCTGGCGCACCGCCTCGGTGCCCGTGCCGTCGGCCAAGTTCCAGGGCGACTACCGCAGCGTGGTGACGCGCGTGCCGCTGCGCCTGGACCCGGCGCTGATGCGGGAGCCCCGCGCCATCCAGGGCGTCCCGCGCCCCGAGCAGGGCAAGGGCATGCGCGGGCTGGTCAGGAAGCAGGTTGCCAGCATGCTGGGCCCGCCGACGCCGGATTTTAGCGTGCCTTGATCTTTTTCCCCGTCTGCCTGCTCGACCTCGCGTTGGGTTTGATTACTTTACGGGTTGTTTGTGAGAGGGGAGGGTTTGTCAGTGCACTGCTTGCTGGTGGGTTTGGCCGTGGCTTCATCCAGTCTCGATCATCTGTCTCCTCCTTCCTTTTCTGGTGTGGCCAAAAGGGGGAGGGAGCTCGAGCGTGTGTCTGAGCGAGCGACTGAATCAGGGGAACGGAATGAATTGTGTAATACTTTGCTTTTTCTGTACGATAGGCATTGTAATCTGTATGTTTGGCCCCCCTTTCCCCTCTTCCCCCCTTTCCTTCCTTGCCGCCTGGGCCTTGGGAGGAGGGGCGGTGAGGGGACGGACTGATGGGGGTGCTGGCGCAGGCTGGGTTGGAACATGGAGCACATAGCTGAAAAGGAAGCGAAAGCATAGTTTAGCCATTGCGTTGCGCTAAGTACAGGACCTAGCATTGATATACTCAGGGTATTGAGGGGCTTCCGGGTTTGGTTTGGTTGCGTTGGACCGACTTGGACACGGCACTGACCGCCGCCGCACGTCGGTGTCTGAATGACCACCAGCGCTTCCTGAAGTGGTGTGGTTTGCTGCCGTTCGGAGATATTTGCCTTTCGAGTTTCCATGATGATGTAGGTTCAGGCAGGCTCATCCGCTCTTGCCCTTGATGCAGCATCGCTCGGGTTCTTCCAGTACGCTATCATTGTGACTCGCACATCCACTTCCTAACTGCACCGGTGGAATGATACGCGACAGACCGCTAGCTGAAACTGGTACAACCACGCCATACCTTCTATACCGGGCCGCCCCCCCGGACATGAACTCGTTCACCGCGAACTCCCAGAGAAGGAAACCCCGTCTCATCCAATAACCAAGCCAGCTGCGCCCCGACGCCTGCCATGCAAACCGCCATCCATTACCGGTAACCCATGATGACCATGCCCATGCCCATGCCCATGCCGGAACCGTGACATCAGCTAACACCGCGCCGTAAAGCTCGCCATTTCACGCGCTTTGCGGCCCGCCGCTCCCCTTCCCTCCATCGCCTCCTGACTCGTCCTTCCCGGGCTTGTCGTAACGCGGCATCTTCTCGTACGCGTTCGGGCTCGGCTGGCGCTTCCTCCTCCTCCCGCTCGTGCCGTCTCGCCCCCGGCCGTGTGGGTGTGAGTGCGCGTGGTCATGGGGATGATGATGATGATGCCCGTCGCATTGATGCCCGTGTCCGTGCTCGTCGTCCCCGTCGGCGGGCGGCTTCCTCCCCCTTGGGTTTGCGCTGTCGGAATCCGAGTCCGAGTCGGAGGAGGAGGAGGAGGAGGAGTCTGATGAGGACGACTCGTCGCTTGACTCGTCGACCGCGCGCGGGCGGTGGTAGATGCAGCAGACTGGTTTGATGACGATCGGTTAGCTGCGGGCAGGCTGCGGGGCAGAAGAGGGTTGGCTTGCCTTTGGACTTCTTCCGCCCTAGCCCTTCGTTATCGACCACGTCCGACCGCCACTGTACTGTTCGCCTGTTGGAATGGGCGCCGCGCAGGCGGAGGACGGGCTGGGGCTGGGCCTCGGTCTGGTTGGCCGGTGACGGTGTTGTAACGGTTTCTGTCTGGCTGCGAGAGGGCTGCGCGGAGGCGAACTGTTGTTGCTGTCGTGTCCGAGGAGCGAGAGACGCCATGGCGTTGCGAGTTTGTGTTTGGCGGGCGGAAGCGGGGGTTCTGCGCTGTGCCGCGCCTTGGGATGTTGGTTTGGAGACCGGGTGGGCTGTCAGGAAGATGCCCCGCCGCCTTTTGTAGGTAGTGCGTTTCGCGGTTCGAATGCGGATACGCAGTTTCGAGACCTCGCAAGAGGTGTAGATCCTCGTTCCTGGAGAAGGTAGGTGTCGAGCGGTCAGATTTATGCTCCTTGAAGCTGAGCACTTTTACATAGAGGGCGACCAAAGATTTAGGTTGGAGATCTCCCACCTTGGCGGTTGCCCCATGCTGTCACGACAGGGCTGAGATCAGCAGCGCACAGACACTGCTGTGGGGCAGTGAGCCTAGTGTACACTACCTAGTGTATCCCGTAGAAAACCCTGGAACCTTGGAAGCTTAACCAGGGGCAGTCCATGTGACATGGCCCAGCGCAACACATCAAGCCGACCGCACCAGAGCCGTGAAGAGCGAAGGAAGATGCTCATAGCTCCAAACAAAAGGCTACTGTGCAGCTGGAGATGTTGTGTGTGTAGGGCTACCATTGGACATTCTAACTCGCATCAACTATTCTGTATAGCCAACGCGGATAATCACGGTTGCTCATCGCCGTTCGAAACACAGGCTTCCAACATGATACTGAGGGAAACAGGCAATTGGGTGCTTCTATGCTGTCCCATTTCCGTCTGTTCTGGTTTCGAACACCAATGACCTCTTTGCGTTGCCCAGTTGTCCTCAGTAACTCCTGGGATCCGCCTTGCGCACACGAATGCTGTTCTGCTGCTTTCCGCTGCGCAGGTCAGGACGGGATGGGTTTGTTTTTGCTTGGGCTCACATGCAGCATCAATAGTCAGGACTGTGTCTGAGAAGGTCTCCCGCTTCGGATGATTGCGCCGTCAGCGAACAAGTGGGTGTTTCTTTTACTGGCAGTGCAAATGAGCTGTTTGTGGACGTGACACCAATGCCATTTCCTGGTTACTCGAGTAAGGCGAGGCACCTTCCAGGAGTCACACTCTTGGACCACTTTCCGCCTCCTCGCTTTCTGTAAGATTCCAGGCGCCGCCTTCACACACTCTTCTCTTTCTTGCATGCCCACTGAATGAGACTTTGAGGCAATCGCTCTCGGGTGGCTTTTTTGGCAACCCGCAGGTCGGCGCCGCAATAACTTGAAGGTCGGATCGCGCCGGAGAAGGCAAGCAACGTCCCGGGCTTGCCAACAGTTGTCGAGCCATAATCCTCTTCCTGCCCGTCCACTAGGTAACAGGCCGATTTGGGTCCTTGCTTCCTGTTCTGGAACGGTGAGATCGTTTGCCGCCACTCAAAGAGCAGGCACGATCCGCTCCACTGTCACTGCTGCAGGCCGGTTGAGACCCGCGTGAAACCGAGTCGCGACTGCCAGCTTCCAGTCCTGACCGCATACCAACATAGAAGATACCGGCGACCGTTTCCTGAGCCAAGGCAGTCACAATGGCGACAGCGCCCCTTCCCGTTATGACCATGGACGACCCTCAAGTTTCCGCGCAGTCGCTCGAGACGGACGACCCAGCAACTTCCGACTGCCCGACAACCTCGACCATTGAAGCACCGACAGACGATCAGCCAGCGTCTAACGACACAACCGCCGCGATGCCTCCTGGCGGCAAGCCGCGATCCAACACTCTGAAGCGCGAGGCTGATCTCAGCTCGCTGCTGAACGCCGCCGAGAAGACAGAGCTGACCTCGCTGGTCACCAAGGTGACCGAGTTGATGCTGAAGCAAGTCACAAGGCTGTTTGACCCCATTGTCGACCCTGCTGAGAGCGCCCAGCCATCGCGCATTGCTCTCTGGAACCAGCTGCCCTATTACCTGAAGGACCTAACCCTGGGCGGCCCCCTGAGCGAAAACCGAGCCAACCGGATCGAGAACGTGAAACCCAGCCGCTCCAAGAAGGCAGGCCGGGCGAAAGACAAGGGCGATGCCCTTCCAACTGTTGCCGATGCCGCCGGCGAGGAGGCGACCGATGGCGCCCCGCGGCTCCAGGAGCTGAAGAAGGATGTGTTGCAGCACTTTCGCAAGTGGCAGACGGCTGTGCACAGGAGAATCGGCGAGATTTCGGTCAAGAAGGGACCCGAAGCTCAACCCCGCCAGTTTGGTCAATCGCCCTTTGGACCGAAGAGACGCCCGTCTCCCAACAAGAGAGGCAAGTTGAGTGGTATGTGATGAGTGCTGGCTTCGGACGCCCAGCTTGCTGACAATGGGACAGGCCCGAAGGTCCCGCCTGCACAAGTTCCGACTGTGGAAGCCGACCCTGTATTGGCACAGGTCTATCCGCCCACCCCGACAACGCTCTCCTCGCTGGGGGTAGAGAAGAGGTGCCTCCTGCTCCACTGTCTGCTCCTCCTGCTGCTTTCCCTGGAGCATTACAATGCCCATACCCGCGTCCTGCTCCTGAACCTTGCGTCCTCTCTCCAATTGCCTGCTCGAATCCTGGCCGAGGAGGAGATCAGGGTGGGCGGAGCCTTGTCCCAGGTCGCCAAGACCCTGCCGCCAGACCTTCTCACGCAGAAGAAAACCGAGGACGGCAAACCGGCGAGAAAGTGGAAGGCTGCGCTCGCGAGCATGGCCAACGCCGCCGTCGGAGGAGCAGGCGGAAGCCTCGCTGAACCGCTCATGGCGGCTGGTATCGGATCACTCCCTGGAACTGCTGCTGGTGCTGGGATTCCAGCCACGGCTGCAGTCGGACTCCTCGGTCCGATGGCTGACAACGCGCTGTTTGTTGGAGCGCTGTTCGCCGTGTACGGCGCCAGAGCTAACGGCAAGATGATGGAGCACTACCTCCGAGACGTCTGCGACTTCGCCTTCATACCGCTCCGTGGTGCGACCGGTCCGCACTCTGAGATGGGCAAGATCGCGGCAGAAAACCGCCGGCTCCGGGTCGTTCTCGGCATCAGCGGTTGGCTGACGAACAAGACTGACAGCATTGCCGACCACTGGCAGTGCTTGGGCGAACAGACCGAAGTGTACGCCGTCCGGTGGGAGCTCGAGGCCCTCGTCAAGCTGGGCTCGTCGTTCGAGACGCTGGTGAGGAGCGCAGCGTGGTCCAGGGCGAAGAAGGAAATCATGGCTCGGACCAGTGAGCCACGTTCCAGCTTCCCAGCTCAGGCTGCACTGAGTGCTAATCAGCAAGGGCCAGTTTTCGCAAACCTGGTCGACGGTCGCTGGCCCGAGAGCCTGCTCAAAATCAGCAAGATCGTCGACAACAGTTGGAACAACGGCATGGTCCGGGCCGACAAGCTCGGGGCTGCGCTCGCCGACGTCATCATGGGCAAGGCGCAGGGCGAGCGGGGAGTGTCGTTGATCGGCTATAGCCTCGGCGCCCGTGCCATCTACGCCTGTCTGATGTGTCTGGCTGAGAGGCGGGCCTTTGGGCTCGTTGAAAACGCGGTGATGATGGGCACGCCGGCACCTTCGGAGCCCACGGCGTGGTGTGCGATGAAGAGCGTGGTCTCGGGCCGGCTGGTCAACGTGTACTCGGAGAACGACTACATCCTGGGGTTCCTGTACCGGACCAGCAGCATCGATTACGGCCTGGCCGGGCTGCAGCAGGTCACCGGAGTGGACGGCATCGAGAACGTGGACGTAACTGCTAAGATCAGTCTCCACCCGCGATACCGGTTCCTCATCGGCAGCATCCTGCGGCACATCGGCTGGGAAGACACGGATAGGGAGCAAATCGCCCGGGACGAAGCAGAGATGTCGTTTTACGAGGACCGCAACCGGAAGCACGAGGAGCGACGGAACACCATCGAGTGGGGCGAAACGGAGATCAAGAAGGGAAGCGAGCCGGGCGTTATCCGGACTCGGATGCGAAAGAAGAATAAGAAGTGAGCTGGCGGCGGTGCGGAACCGAGCGGTGGGTTATGGAGTTTTATTGAGTTTGTGTAGGGGAGACGGAGTACGGTTTGGAGAGGCCGACTGTTGGGAAAGGACCAGGGCCGGGGAGACCGTTTTGTCTGTCGACATGTATTAGCATCCGACGTTTAGTCCACAGTGGGCTTATCTGAGGGGAGGCACACCCAGCAGAGCATACCGTAAGATAGCCGTACTCACAAATTCGAGTTGATCAGCCGGCGCTGTCGAGCATCGTCTTGCCAGCTTGTCCCAGCTCGCCAGGGAACAGCATCCCCAGTGTCCCGGGAGAGTCCCAAGGGGGATATTCCTTTCAGTCGTTTTCCCTCCATCCGTCAACGGGCTCGCCCTCTGGACCGCTCGTTCACGGCTTGTCGGCCGCGGTGCTGTTGTCTCATGCACCCTTGGCCTGAAACTAGCATACTCCTTTATCCCCTCTCTCCCTCCTTTCCCTCACTCCACCCCGTCCGCCATCCCATCCCCATCCCCATCTCCCTTGCCACTCCTCACGACGAAATATCTCCCCACCTTCTCCTGCGCACACCCCAGCACATCCCAACTCTCCTCCTCCGCCCCAACAACTCCTTCTCCCGATCCCCCGTCCTCACGCCGCGGCCGCCGCGGCCGCCTGCACCGCCCGACGACCTCCTCGCGCGCGAGCGCGTCGCGCACCGTCGCCAGCGTGATGCTCGCCTCGCGCAGGCCGGCGGCCGTCTCGTCGCGGATGGCCTGCAGCGGCGCCACGCCGCGCGTGTCGACGCGCTGGATCGCCCGCACGAAGTGCAGCTGTGCGCGCAGCGTCGCGAGCATCTCCGCTGTCTCGGACGCGCTGGTTGGTTGGGGCAGGGCGGAGAGGCGCAGGAGGTGCGCTAGTTTCGTGGGTGTTATTGTGGATTCTTCGGGTTCGGTTTCGGCTTCTGTGGTGCTGGTGGTGGTGGAGGAGGTGGTGGGTTTGGGCGGCAGGAGGCTGCGGATTGACCACGTCGGGGTGGAAAGGAGGGCGTAGGGGTCGTGATGCGGTTTGGATGGGGGTGAGGTTTGGGTGGAGGAGGAAGATGAGGAGGACGACTGGTGGCGTCTGATGGACGGGGTGGTGAAGCGCCGTGGGGCGCGGGTTAGGAGGGGGAGACGTGGCCGGGCCATGTTGAGGGCGGGTTGTCCTGCTCGAGGAGTTGTCGTGGATGTGGACGGAGCTTTGTCGCTGCAGCTGAAGTTAGGTAATGTCGAGGCTCCGCGTTGGATTTTGACGAGACGAGCTGGGGTTTACGTTGATGGAAACATACTAGCTTAATTGGGCACCTATACTGCCGAAAAGGGTATAAAACCGTGGCAGCATCTGGCGTCATAGCTCAGGCTGCAGCCTGACTTGAGACGGCTGGCCCACCTCCAGGCCCCGCCTCTTCGAAGGCCGACTGTTAGCGACGCCAAACACCCAACAACCGATTTCTCAGTTTGCAAAAGATCTGCCAGTTGAGACATTCCCGAGTCACTTTGACGTTCACTACCTGCAACACATCATGGCTCTGGACCCACGCGCGCTGGAGGAGAAGGTGCGCTTGCGCTTCCCGCCCTCGCCGGTGCCCCCTACACACCCAGCTGCTGACGCGCAAAGTACACAGGCCAAAAAGACCCTCCAGAGCGCGTCTAGCGGATTCAGCTTTTTCAGCAACAAGGAGGACAAGTACCAGAATGCTGCCGATCTCTATGTCCAGGCGGCCAATGCCTACCGGTTGGAGAAGAAGAGTACGAGCCTGCGCGGACCCATCCTCCTCCTTCCAGCCCCTCGCTGACCGAGAGGCAACAGACAAGGAAGCGGGCGCGGCGTTCGAGGCAGCAGCAAATATTCACCAAAACAAACTGAACGAGCCGGACGACGCGGCGAACATCATGGTGGACGCATTCAAGGTGTACAGGAAAGAATATCCCAACGACGCCGTGCGGTGTATCAAGAAAGCCATCGACCGGTACCAGGCGAAAGGCAACTTCCGGCGGGCGGCTTCTCATCTGGAAAACGTGGCCGAGCTGCTCGAGGTGGAGCTTGGCGACCGCAAGCAGGCCATGGGCTACTACCACGACGCGGCACGCTGGTACGAGGAGGACGGGGCAAAGGCGTGAGTAGTGGCACACAACGACCCCGTTGCTGACAGTCGGTGCGCCTGCATTGCTGACGCTCTCGGCAGGCTTGCCAACAAGCTGTGGCTCAAGGAGGCCGACATTGCTGCGCTCGAGGGCGATTATTACAAGGCGCTTGAGAACTACGAGAAGGTGGCCGACTCATCACTAGACAACAACTTGATGAAATACTCGGTCAAGGACTACTGGCTGAAGGCGGGGATCTGCGTCCTGGCGACCAAGGACCTCGTCAGCGCGCGCCGCAACCTGGAGCGGTACAAGGAGAAGGACCCGTCCTTCGCGGCCCAGCGCGAGTGCCAGCTGCTGTCGGACCTGATCGAGGCGGTCGAGGCCGGGAACCAGGAGCTGTTCACCGACAAGCTCTACGCGTACGACCAGCTGAGCCGGCTCGACAAGTGGAAGACGGAGATGCTGGTCAGGGTCAAGAACCAGATTGAGGAGGCGGATAATGAATTTTCGTGAGGCACTCGCTTGCCTGGGTGGGTGTGCGGCGTTTTGGCGGTTTAAACAGCATACCTTGAATATGCCTAAGTCACTGCTTGGCCCGTCTCATGGTAATCCAGAGACTGGGAGTTGTGGGTCGAAGTGGTCGTCTACTCTTGTTTTTTCGTCATCTCAAGCGCTCTGAAGCTGAAGGCACTCGCGGGATCGGTATTCGGTATTCGGTATGCCACTCTTGGGGACATTGGTTGCCTGCTCAGTCTGGGGATAGCACTACAAAGTCCATCCCTACGCCGACTGTCCCCGAGTGGCTGTCCATCCAAATCTAATCCCTTCGAAGTGTACCCGTCTGGGCTGAACCTGCATTCCCTCCGGACACCGGCCAGGAAGCCGCGCTTGCGCCACAGCTGGACGTGGTATCCTGACTACGAGACCCTGCAGCAAGTCTTCTGGAAAACCTGCGAGAAGGAAGTCGGCGGCTTGTCTGCAACGGAACTCCGCGCAATCAGATGGCAAGAGGGCCGGGCCTCTTTCTCTCAGCTGACTTCACCAGCCGTCTCGCGAGCGGGCCGGAACCGACCGCTATATGAAGTTGTGAGCAGATGCCGAATTTGGTCCAGGTTGCTGAACGAGCTGTTCGTCAGATTGTGCTGGTAAGGGTGAAACTTCATGTGCTAAATGCGCCATATCTAACCCTGAGATGCGTCAACTCAGCTTCAACCCTAACCCTTCACTGATTTGCCCAGAGTTAGCCATACACAGTTGGGGTTGCGCACCGATAAGCGATAACTACACTAACACCCAACTTTTTGACCATGCTCTCAATTTTCTCGATCACGGCCAGCGAGGTGCCTCGACTTGCACGCCATTCCCGGACACGGAACCGCCAAGATGGCTTCTCCTTCGCTGAAAGAGAAGCTGGACAAGATCCGGTCTCCGAATCTGCAGAACCAGAAGCAGGTGCGTCGGTCTGAGGACTAGCAGTCTTCCTGACTTTCTTTTTTACCCAATTTCACTGGGCAGTTTCAAAACACTCGCTGTGAACTTCACTGACTGACACGGGCCGCAGACCGCCAGTGTGCTCGAGGGCGTCGAGTCCGCCTTCAAGGAGCGCAACACCGAACCAACCCCGACTGCTTACTTCGCAGCACTCCTCAGCTTGCTCGATAACAAGACTCTCGCACAACCCGTCGTATATCTTCTCGATCTCGTCACCCCCTTCGTGCCTGAGCCCCTCCTCCGGGCCAAGTTCACCCAGATCCTCACGCTGCTGGCCCCCGTGCTGTCGCAGCCCGAAGCCGATGCGCCCCTGGTCAGGTCCTCGATTGGTTGCTTGGAAGGTCTGCTGCTGGCCCAGGATGCCGCGGCGTGGGAGATGAGCGCCGCCGTGATCGGCCCGCGGCGGGCCGTCGGCGGCCTGTTGAGCTTCGCCCTCGACCCGCGCCCGAAGGTGCGCAAGCGGGCTCAAGAAGCGCTGCGCAAGATCCTGAAGAATCCGCCGCCCAGCCCCTCCCTCGACCACCCTGCCGCCGCCATGTGCGCCGAGACCGCCATGCTGAGCCTGCAGGCGCTGGCCGACAAGGCCGCCCAGCTGAGAAAGGAGAAGAAAGGGTCCGAGGGTGTGCACGACCCTGAGCTGATCCACGCGCTTCAGCTCGTCAAGACGGTTGCTTCGGCGAGCGGCGGGTGGCCCAGCAAGAAGATCGAGGCCCTGTGCGAGTTGCTCCTCGGCATCGCGCGGTCCGGAAACGAGTACATGAGCATGGCCGTGTTCGACATTTTTGAGATGATTTTCGAGGGCATGGCGGACGAGGTTGCGTCGGCCAAGCTGCCGAGGTTGCTCGAGATCATCAAGGAGCTGCGCCCGGCCCGGAACGATACCCAGCTGCTACCCCCGTGGATCGCCATTCTATCCAGAGCCTACGACGTCTCGGCGCAGATTTCGCCCGAAGAGACGTTTCAGGAGCTGTTGGAGCCCTTCAATATGGTGGCCGGATACCTCGAGTCCGAGGCAAAGAACATCCGCATTTCGGCCTCCGAGTGCTTGGTGTCGTTCATGGCCAACTGTGTGCCCCGGAATGTGCTCGTCGATCCATCAGTGTACGACGAAAAGGTCATCAGGCAGCTAGTAAACACAGTCGAGGGTCTCCTTACCGTGAAGTACCAAGCAGCGTGGCTCGAAACGTTCAACGTCATCGGCGCCATGTTCGACGCCCTGCGCTGGAGGGCCGCGCCTGACCTCCTCGGCATCACCAAGAGCATCGGCGAGATGCGCGGCAATGATGCCTTTGCGGGGAAGCAGGAAGCCGACGAAGTGCTTGGGAAGGCGATCCGGGCGATGGGCCCTGAGGCCGTACTCAGCGTCCTACCCCTGAACCTCGCAAAGCCGACCAAAGGCCAGCCGGGCAGGGCGTGGATGCTCCCGCTTCTGCGCGACTACACGTCCCATACCAACCTTGCTCATTTCAAAACAGAGTTTGTGCCTCTGAGTGCCACCATGTTTCAGCGCGTGCTTGATCACGGTGCCGCCGCCAAGACGATGGAGGTCAAAATCTTTGAGACCGTCGTCCAACAGATCTGGTCAATTCTCCCAGGTTACTGCGACCTCCCGCTGGACCTAACAGACGCCTTCGACAAGGGCTTCGCCGAGATGCTGACGACGTTGCTTTACGAGCAAGTCGACTTGCGGCTCGATGTGTGCCGGGCGCTCAAGGCGCTTGTGGAGTCGAACCAGGCCGTGGCCTCGGCGTCAGACGAAGACGACCCGGTTCTGCTGGCCAGGGTAAGCCCGGAGACAGCGCAAAAGAACCTTGAATATCTCGGGACCACCTTCGCGGCCGACTTTCTTGCCGTACTTTTCAATGTCTACAGCACGACCCTCCCCCAGAAACGGGGCCCCATATTACAGACCATCAACTCGTACCTCAGCATCATCCCCCCAGCCCGGCTGATGGAGACCTTCGATCTCGTATGCGAGAAGCTGGCCGCGGCGCTCCAAGAACCAGTCGAAAAGCCCAAGAACCAGCAGAGCGGCGAGCAAGTGCCTTCTACCGCGCACACCCTGATGGATCTCGTGGTCACCATGTCGATTTACCTGCCTAGGGAGAGCTTCGAGGCTTTGTTCAAGATCGCATCCTTAGTCATCTTTAAGGACGACGACCCGCAACTGCAAAAGAAGGCTTACAAGCTGATTCCGCGGTTGGCCGACTCGGAAGTCGGCAAGGCCGCTCTTGAGCAGAGGCACAGCGAGATTCAGGCGCTCATTCTGTCGAGCGCCGAGAAGGTCTCTGCGCCTGCAAGGAGAGAGCGTCTTGCTGCAATTGCCGCTCTGATCCCCTTCATCCCCGACACGTCGCTCCACTTTATCCCGTCCGTGCTTTCCGAGGTGGTCATCAGCTGCAAAGAGCACAATGAGAAGGCCCGGACCACCGCGTTCGATCTGCTCGTTCTGATGGGCCACAAGATGGTGGCTGCTGACGGAGCGCTGATCGACAACAGCAAGGTGCCGCACATGCCCAAGGACGCTCCGATGGCAAAGGCTTCCATCGAGGAGTACTTCACTATGATCAGCGCCGGCCTCGCGGGCAGCACGCCGCACATGATCTCGGCCTCCATCATCGCCATCACGCGCGTGCTCTACGAGTTCCGGGAGGCGCTGAGCAAGGAGACGATGGCGGACCTGGTGCAGACCATGGACCTCTTCCTGACGTCCAACAACCGCGAGATTGTGAAGAGCGTGCTCGGCTTCGTCAAGGTGTGCGTCATCAGCCTGCCGACCGACATGATGCTGCCGCGGCTCGCCACGCTGATCCCCAACGTCATGGTCTGGAGCCACGAGCACAAGGGCCACTTCCGCGCCAAGGTCAAGCACATCCTCGAGCGCATGGTGCGCCGCTTCGGCGTCGACGTGGTCAACAAGCACTGCCCGGAGGCCGACCGCAAGCTGATCACCAACATCCGCAAGACCAAGGAGCGCAACAAGCGCAAGAAGGCAGCGGCCGCCCGGGACGGCGGCGCGGACGGGTCCGATGCCGAGGAGGCCGGCGCCAGGCGCCGGAGCCGCTTCGAGAGCGAGTACGACCAGGCGCTCTACAGCAGCGACGAGGACGAGTCGGACGACGAGTCGCACTCGGACGACTCGGACATCGAGATGACGGGCCGCCGGCAGAAGCGCCGCGCCGCCCACAAGACCGGCACCGCAGGCGGCACCGCGTACATCCTCGAGGACGAGGACGAGCCGCTCGACCTGCTCGACCGCAACGCGCTCGCCAACATCTCGACCACCAAGCCCGGCAGGCTGAAGAAGGCGCCGCCGGCCGGCAGGAAGACCAAGGTGCGCACGGACGCCGACGGCAAGCTCATCCTCGGCGGCGAGGACGGGATGGACATCGACGCGCCGCCGTCCGCCGGTGCTAGTGCTGGTGCTGGCGGGCAGGAGGAGGAGGAGGAGAGCGGCGTGAACGCGTATGTCGCGGCGCTGCGGGGCAAGGACGTCCCGCGGCGCGGGCTGCGCGGCAAGCTCAAGTGGAACCGCGGAAGGAAGGGCGCCGACGAGGACGAGGACGAGGAGGAGAGCGAGGATGGCGGGATGGAGGTGGACGAGGGCGCGGCGGCGAAGGCGTTCAGGGACAGGGCTGGGGGCAGCAGCAGTAGTAGGAAGAGAGGCGGTGGTGATGGGAAAGGGCGAGGCGGCGGTGGACTCGGAAAGGGCAAGGTTGGAAGGGCCGGCAAGGGCGGCATTGCTGCTGCCGTCGGGCGGAGGGGGCTCGGGCAGGAGAAGCGGAGGGGTCCGGCCATTTACGGGAGTCGGGTTAGCAAGGGCGGGAAGGGGAGGCCATGATTTGGGAGATTTTCCTTTCTTTTCTCTGTTTGGTCGGTTTTGAGGGTGGGAAAATGGTAAAATAAGATGATCTTTAAGGTATGAAAGTAGTGGTTTTCCATGTTAAGCCACGATTGTCTACCGACACATATGTCCGAACCAAGCATCTTCTATTCAGCCGTCAGGCGGAGAGACAGAATCTAGCTCTATGCCCACGACCTTTTAACCTCTCAACCAACCCCATGGAATGGCCGTCTCTTATATGGTATGTACATCCTCGACAGGTTTTAAAACCGCCGCTACCCAACACCTAGGCCAGGCCACGTTGATAACCAGCCCAGCCCAACCAGCATCCACAAACCCGCCGAAACGCTCCCTCCTATCCAACATCCGCTGCGCTACGCTGCGCTCTAGAAACAACAACAAACGCAAGGACCATCTGCGCCTCTTACTCCCTCACTCCCTCACTCCCTCACTCCCTCACTCCCTCACTTACTCACGCACTACCCCCAGCAGACCGGGCAACCTCAGCCTTGGTCCAGGCCTCGAGCCCGCCAGCGGCGATGATGGCCTGCACGGGGGCGGGCAGCTCGCCGACCTTCTCGGACCAGACGGCGGCCTTGGGGCCGTCGCCCTCGCGCACCTCGACGACGCTGCGCCGCACGTCCCAGGTCAGCGTCCAGCCGGTGCGGCGGGTCAGCACGGCCGCCGGCTTCTTCTCTGCCGCTGACTTCTTCTTCTCTTCTTGTTCTCCGGGGGCGCCGGCGGCGCCGGCGGACGAAGAGGAGGAAGAGGAGGAAGAGAAGTGGGCGCGCAGGCGCTCGACGAGGCGGGGCACCTCGAGGTTGGGCAGGGCGTTGTTGATGGCGTTGCGGGCGAAGATGTTGCCGAAGCTGCCGGCGACGACGAGGGGGATCTGCTTGGCCAGGATGGCGGTAGCGGCCTGCTCGCGCGACGAGCCGGTGCCGAAGTTGAAGCCCGACACGAGGATGTCGCCGGGCCGGGCGACGGCGCCGAAGTCCGGGTCGTAGTTCTGCATGCAGGCTCGCGCCATCTCGTCCTTGGTCACGTCGTCGCGGTAGGTCCTGTCGGGAGTGGCTCTGTCAGTGGCTCGTTCGACTTTCTAGGACCATGGGCTCGATTTGTCTCCCGCCGCAGTCACCTTCCCTCGCTCAGGGCTTTTGAACTTACAATGTTCCCGGACTATAAACAGGATGAAATTAGTCTCTTGTGGGCTCGTTGACAGCGGCATTTTCGGTACTTACTAGATCCCATCGGTACTCAGGTTGTCCGCGTCCAACCACAAGATCTCTCCAGTGATCTTCTCGGGGAAACCGGGCAGGATCTCGGTCTGCGTCTTGTCCGACTCGGCCACGGCAGACTCCACCCGCTCAACCAGAGAGTCTAGCTGCTGGACGATGTTGGCCAGCTTATCCTCGACGGTAGGTTCAGCACCGACGCCGTAGCCGTGATCGACGCCGGACCAGTCCGCTGGCACCTGGTAAACGTCCGGCCCCGCGATCGTGCCGCGGAGCGCGCTGGCCGCCACGACTTCGGGGCTCGCAAGGTACGCGTGGGCATCTAAAAGACATGCTCAGTAAGTTGCTACCACTCGCATGAGTTGAACCCCCTCAGGATCCCCTCGGCAAGGGAACGGAGGAGTACGAGAAGACACTAACCTCGCGAGCCCATCCGTCCCTTGAAGTTGCGGTTGCTAGCGCTGATGCCGACCTGGATGCTAGGGTTAGCAGGGGACGCCCTTCCTTCAGGAGAGTTTTCGACTCGCCTCGCCGGGTTCGAGCAGACCGGCCCCCAGGCCAATGCACGGCCCGCACCCAGCAGGCAGCGGCTGCGCGCCGGCGTCGAGCAGGGTCTGCCAGTCGCCGGCAGCTTCGGCCGTCTGCTGCTCGGGCGCCGAGGCCGCTGCGATGTAGAACCGGACGCCCGGGGCAATCTTGGGAGGAGTGCCGGGGTTCGCCTTGGCGGCGTCCCTGAAGACCTTGGCGGCGGCCGCGAGGTCCGAAGCGCGCGAGTTGGTGCACGAGACGACACTTTGTTTTAGCCAGTGAGTTAGCAATCTCGCCGGCGGCATGCAAACTCGTCAAGGTAGTGTTGACATACTATGCTCGGTCGACCTTGATGTTCTGCCGCGCGAGCTCGGCCAGCGGCGTGATGACCTTGACTGAATTGGGGCCCGATACGTAAGGCGACAGGGTGGAGAGGTTGAGATATAGCTGTTTGGCATATACCGCATCCGGGTCTGCCCTAAGGGGGTTGGCAAAGAGCTCGTCTATCCGCTCCTGCGTGAAGCGTTGCTGCGTCGCCCCCTTGTTGAGCGCCGACGCCTCGGCCGCCTTCTGTCGTAACCAGCGCTCCAGGGTCCGGTCGATAGGGAACAGGCCGGTCAGCGCGCCCCATTCACACGACATGTTTGCGATGGTAAGCCGGCCGTCCACCGGCAGGCTTGCCATGGTCTCCTCGGAGCCGGTGAACTCGACGGCGTGATTGAGCACGTCGTCCTTGAACAGGCCGCACAGGGCGACGATCACGTCCTTGGGCGTTACGCCGGCCGGCAGGGTGCCCGTAAATGTTACCCGCGCAACGGGCGGCAGGCGCCACCAAGTCTGCGACGTCGCCCAGATGCTGGCGGCGTCGGTCCGCACGACGGGAGTGCCGAGGCAGCCAACGCCGCCGTAATGGGTACTGTGGCTATCCGAGGCCACCGCCAGGGTACCCGGCCACGCATATCCTTCCTCCACCATGATCTGGTGCCCGATACCGCGTCCGGCGGGATAGAAGTCGACGCCGTGCTGGGCGGCAAAGGCCTGGATCTGCTGGTACTTCTTGAGATTCGCTGGGCTGGTATTCTGGACGTCGTGGTCGAGGGCCATGACCAATTGCTGGGGCCGGTTGACCTTGGTCGCTCCCAAGGACATGAACTTGGTCGCGACGGGCCACGAGTTGTCGTGCGTCATGCAATAGTGCGGTTCTATCCTGATGTAGTCGCCGCTCCGGACGCGCTTCCCCTCGGGGAGGCCGACGGCATAGCGCTGCACGATCTTTTCCGTCAAGGTCTGCGGCGAGCGAGAGGCGGAGGCGGTCGTGCTGGCAAAGCGGAATCGCGCGTGGGCATGGTGTAGCATGTGCCGCCGGCTCGGCAGACACCATGATCTGGTCCCCGGCGGCAGTAACTAGGTAGGTAGTGGATCAAAGAGTCAGAACGTGTCTGAGTGGGAATTTTCTGAGGATCCCGTACTCGTGCTTACCAATTTGTACGCCATGGCGGGATACCTTGGCTAGGCCCCCAAGTATAATCGTCGACGAGAGTCGGGGACGGTAAAGATGCGGCTTCTACTGGCACGCGACTTTGTTGTGTCGGTAGTGTGAGTGGTCCTGAAACATCTGAACCCCTCAAAAATTTGGTCGTCGTTAAAGAGGTCCCGCCAAGACTAATTTCGGAGACTGCCGCGTACAAGTAATTACAAATCGCCAAGGGTAAGCAGGGCCGCCACGACTAAGAGCAACATCAACAATGCAAAATCGCAAAGACTCGCAACAACAACTTTACGAAACCTCAACCAAATCGAAAAAAAAGAAAACGAGGATAACCCGTACTCTAACTATAACCCGTATCCTAACCTTAACCTAGCGGGGGGCTAGCGCCGCCTCCCGTACCCCCGGCGAACTAACCCCTTGGCGATAGAGCAAACGCCTTGGCGATGGTGGCTATGTAAAAACGTTGTAAAAACATAGCCGACAATTGGCCGAAATTAGTCTTGGCGGGACCTCTTTAACGTCCACCAAAAATTTTGTTGCTGCAGGAGCGGGAGCGGGAGCGGGAACCCATGCGCTCGGTGCCCCGCCTTTGCGTTTGAATGGACCGCACCTGCGACCTTCTCCACAGCCCACACTTACTGTTAACGTTATCTTCCGAAGAATTGCCGTCAGACAGCAACGACAAACGATCACCTTCGGATTACAAAAGAGTTCACTACTACACGACACTCCCTTACTTGCTCAGGACTTCCGTATCCTTCCTTGCCTTACTCATCTTTAACCCCACGGCATCAATTTCAAGACAGGAATCCAACATAAGAAGCGATTCGAGGCTCTTGTCGATTCAAATACCCGGCTTCTGCAAAAGGTAACTTCAGCGACGACGAGGACGGCGAGGACGAAGATGGCGAAGAACAAGGGCAGATTGGGACAGAAGAGGACTCCAAAGACCATCGCCTCAGAATTCTTCTTCGAGGTTGGTTCCCTGCAAGATAGTGCGCCAAGATCATGCTTCGGCCAGGGCTCGGGTGCACTGCCACTGCCATTAGCCAGGCGAGTCAGCCTCACCTCCGGCCGCAGAATATGTAACCAGGTAGTTAGCATTCAAATGGAGACTTTGAAGAAATCGCTGCCTTCTCCATCTCATCCGCACTTTGGAGCCAGCCTCGATCCGCGAGATGGGCGGCACCCCCTCCAAGCCCAGGCACGCCACGCCACACGGCACCGGCCTGTGCGCTCGCTGCCGCCAGATCACCTTCCGGCCCATAAAGAGCATGAGCGTGCGGCGCTGGTACTCCTACTTTGACTTCCTGTTCGACCGGGAAGACCTGGCGGACGAATACAAGGCCCGGTATGACAGCTTCCTCCGGCAGATCCCGCACGCGCCGCCCATGTACGAGGCGATCCTGCAGCCCAGCTACGAGGCCCTCTTGGCCAGCGCGGCCTCGGGGACTTGCGCGCTCTGCAGCCTCCTCGCCCGCCTGTTCCTCAAGATCGGCCGCTGGAGCCCGCCCGACGAGCCCGGCATTGACAAGTACGGCGGCATCGTGACGTACCCGCCGATCCGGTTCCCCACCATCGACGAGGAGGACATCGACGAGCTGCGCTCGGCCAGCCCGGTCGTGTGGCTGGAGATGGTGCTCCGGCAGCACGACCCGACCGCCGAGTCGCTGCGGGACGCGCTCGAGGACGCCGCCGTCGTGGTGAAGACGGCCAGCCTGGGCGCCGACGGCCCGCGCTTCTTCATCACCGGCGTGTGGCCGGCCGAGAGGCCCTCGCCTCTCCCCGCGCCGGTAGCGACGAGAGCCGGCGCCGCCGCCGTGCGAGGTTCCAATGACAAGCACACCGGCAGCGCCGCCGCCGTTGCGCTCGCCAGGCAGTGGCTGGATACCTGCCGGGCGCACCACCACCTGTGCAAGCAGCAAGACGCCGTGCAAGTGTCTCCGAACGTGCTGCCTACTCGCTTGCTCGACCTTGGGGTTGTTGGAAAGCATGATGCTGACGATATCGCCCTCCGGACCATCCGCAAGGACGAGGACCTGGGCGGGTCCCTGGAATACGCCACGCTCAGCTACCGCTGGGGCGGCCCGCAGCCGACGGCGACGACAACGGCCAACCTCGAGCAGCGGCACCGCCGCATCCGCCTCCGGGCGCTGCCGAGACTGTTCCGCGAGGCCATCGCGTTTACCCGGCGCATGGGCGTGCGGTACCTCTGGATCGACTCGTTCTGCATCGTCCAGGACTCCAAGGCCGACCTGGTCCACGAGATCCCCCGCATGGTCGACATCTACTCCCACGCCGTCTTCAACATCTCGGCCAACGCGGCGAGCAACCCCGCAGCGGGCCTCTTCAGCGCGCGCAGCACGGCAGAGTTCGCGCAGCTCGAGGTGCCGCTGCGCTTCATCCTCGATGGCGACGACGAAAAGAGCTCCATCGCACAGCACTCCTTCCGAGCGATCTTGTCCCCGGGGCTCGTACCCGACAACACCGCCCCCTCCGTCGGCGCCCAAGACCGGAGGGAAGAAGGAGGAGGTGGCGGCGGCGGAGGCGGGCACCTCGAGCAGCGCGGCTGGATCTTCCAGGAGCGGGCCTTCTCGCGCCGCGTCTTCTCGTTCGAGCAGCAGATGGTGTGGTTCGAGTGCCGCGAGATCGTCGCCGCGGAGAACCTGCCCCAAGGGCACTCCAGGACCCGGCGCAGCAGCCCTGCCGCGGCCGAGAAGTGGGAGGGCCTGCTGCCGCCCTCGGCGAGCCGTGTCCGCGACCTCAGCGGCATGAGCGACCATCTGTTTCAGGCGAGGAGGGGGAAGGATTCCGACAGTGAGTGCATTAGGTGTGTGTGTTTTTGTGTGTTTTTGGGGGTTGGAGCGGGCTGGCTTTGTTTCTTGACTTTAGAGACCTGGAGTATCGTCGCCACGTTTCCCTACTTAGCAGCTCACTAACTCTCGGGGATGCTCCGCACCAGACACGACGGCCGATACGCACCTGCGCGAGCTGTACCGCGACTGGTACGACGCCATCCCGGGCTACATGTCCCGCACGTTCACCTTCGAGGCGGACCGGCTGCCGGGCATCTCGGGCCTCGCGCGCGAGATCCACCGGCTGACGTCCGACACGTACCTGGCCGGGCTCTGGGCGCGCGAGCTCGTCCGCGGGCTGTGCTGGTCGGTCACCGGCGGCGGGCCGCAGGCGCGGCGCTGCCGCGGCCCCGGCGCCTATCGCGCGCCGTCCTGGTCCTGGGCCAGCCTCGCTGGGCCGTGCAGCATCCAGTACCCTTCCCTGCCGGCGGACGCCGACCTCGGCCTGGTGACCGTCCTCGCGGCCCGGACGCAGCCGGCGGACGGGAATGCCTTCGGCGACGTCGTGTCCGGCGAGATCAGGCTCCGCGGGCGGATGAAGGAGGCGCGCGCGTGGTCGGTCATGGAGGCCGTCGGCGGCGTGGAGGAGTCGTACGGCCGGCTGGCGTCGGTCTTTGACGTTGACACGGACTGGGAAAGGTCCGGGGCGTACCTGCGCGGCGGGTTTGCGCAGGCGTACGTGGAGGACGTGGAGGACTACAAGAAGGCGCCCGTGCCTGTGTGGGTGCTCCCGCTGGTCGCGTTCTGGCCCGTCGTCGACGGCGTCAGAAAGGGCAAGAAGCTGTGCGCGCTGGTGTTGAGGGAGCGGGAGGATGGCACGTTCGTCAGGGCCGGGTTTCTCTGGCGCCTGTCGCGAGGGTCGGATGCAGAATGGGACGACGCGGATGAGGACGGGCCCGAGTCGTGGTTTGGAAACGGCTGCGAGGAGAGGGATGTCATGATTGTCTAAGATGGGTGAATGGACATGTGCCAGCTCCCCGCGACGGAAGATGGGGGGTAGTCGGCTACGAAAACCCCGTCGGGGTTTGCTTCGACACATCCCGGCAGTTGAACCCAGGTGTCTCCGGTTGCTGCGTCCGCCGGACACCCTCCCAAAGCTGCTAGACTATTATGCCGATAATCTGTTGAGCGGAACTTGTATATAAGGTGGTGGCAGTGAGTTCGAATGAAAAGGGGGAACCATCAGGTCAACACGTTGATGATGAAACGGAAACCGTCAGCCAAGAAAGACAGGAAGGAAAGAAAAAACTACTCCAGGCAAAAGTAGAAGATAGACAGTCAAGAAGGTAGACAAGAAAAATAAACAAACGAAAAAATAGACAAACCGGAAGCTAGACAGACAAGCAAGACAGACAGGAAGAAAAACAGACAAAAGCAAGACAGCAAATCAGCTAGCCAGACAAACAAAGAAAATGACAAAGAAATTAGTTAAAAGAAGCACACCCACACTTTTCTACCCCCTGTCCTCGCCTCCCTACCCCTGGAAGAGCACGGCGCACCACGGGCGGAGGGTGCCGAGGCCCTGGACAATGGAGATGGCGACGACGATGCACAGCCAGGGTCGCCTCCTACTGTACCTACGCCGTCAAAGCTGCCGCGGCACCAAGCATATACCCCGGCGGATTGAGTAGCACTCGCCTTGGCGGCGCCGCTGCCTGTCCGCCGTCGCCGCCGCCGTCGCCGCTGCCGTCGCCGCTGCCGCTGCCGCTACCTTGTTTGTTGCCTCTTATATATTGGCGCAGGTAGACAGGTTGACCCTGGCCGGTCCTCAGGGTGCATGGCTAGCATCTGGCGGACCAGGATAACTAGCCGGTTCTTGGGGTCCTTGGCGTACATTTCGGCTACTTTTCCAAATAGAGTGTCGGGATACGTTGAGTTCCCGAACTTCTTCATCTCTGGAAGTTCGCCTTCCAGTAGCAGGATTCCAATTACGCCAAGGGCCCAGATGTCGATCGCCTTGGTGTAGCTATGGCTCTCGAACATCTCTGGCGCCAGGAACTGCGGCGTCCCGCAGTAGGTGTATATAAATTCCTCCTCTTGCGTTCGGCTTCGCGGGATAGGCCATGGCGAAGCGTCGGCGAGGCCATGGCGGAGCGTCGGCGAGGCCATGGCGTGCTCCCTCCTCGCGGGGCTTCAAGATGGGACGACCCTCCTCGGTCCGCGGAAGCTTCCTTGCTGTCTTTTCCATCATCGCCGATCGACAGAGACCAAGCTCATGTGCGACAGCGACAGAGCGGTTTGCGCGGAATAGAGATTGGGCAAAAAGCAGCAACTTCGGTCACAGTTATTCCACTACGGTGAGGTCACTCGGGATGAAAGAGAATCCGCGGTCGGGGGGGTTGACCGTCTTGAAGAGCGTGCCATAAAAGAAACCACCCAAGTCAGTCTATGTTCGCAAAAGGCACAGCGGAGGGGGCTTCCGCCAAGCCGGACGTCGAGTCAGGTCCCGTCAACTTGCCAGGCGCGAAAGGGGCAGCCAGCAAGGCGGAGGCAGCAGCGTACAGGCAAGATTGCCAGGGCAGGAACTCTGAGTAGATGCCTTATGTCCGCAACTATTGACTTACCCCTGAATCACCGAACGCATGGCGCTGACGTCACTGCAAGTGAACTCCCTTTATTAAAATACATCTCAATGAGCTAGCCTCTCTATCTCCCGGAAATGATCAGAAAACAAAGCTGTGCCTCAGGGTCAACGCGCCACATAATGCACATAATGGGGTATCTTGGTTGGCAAACAAGTCTACTTGGGGGGGGGGGGTGCGCGGCGCATTCTTGGCGTGCTCCTAGACGGCACGGCCGTCCTCGCTTTGGCCGTCCTCGGTCCTCAGAAGCTTCCTTGCTGTCCTGTCCATTGAGTTGGACCTTGACAGCGACTCCCGGTTTCTCTTGCGCACCGACCGTTGCGTCACTGTGGCGCATGAGCTTGGTTCCGATCGAGCGTCGGTACTCTCTCCGTCTTGCGCAGGTTGCTCATGGCCGTTGTCGCCCGAATCGTGAGCGACCTCTTCTTTGGCCGGCTGGAGAGTCTGCCCCTCGGATGTGTGGAGCTCGGACGGCCGCAGGGTACGGTCGCTATCATCCTCCTGGACTTGGGTGTCGATGGGACCGGACCCGATGGACGGGACTTGGGCGGCGGCGGTTGGCTGGCATGGACCCCAGTTTCTGAGCGCATACTCCGTGTCTCTGACACAATCTTCCGCAGGAGGCCGGTCTTCAGGGTGCATAGCTAGCATCTGGCGGACCAGGATGACTAGCCTGTTCTTGGGGTCCTTGGCGTACATTTGGGCTGCTTTTTCAAATAAAGTGTTCGGATACATTGAGTTTCCGAACTTTTCCATCTCTGGAAGTTGACCTTCCAGTAGCAGTATCCCAATTACACCAAGGGCCCAGATGTCGATGGCCTTGGTGTAGCCAACGCCCTCAAACATCTCCGGCGCCAGGAACTGCGGCGTCCCGCAGTACGTTTCCATGATTTCCTCGTCTTTGGCCAAGCCAAAGTCGCTCAGGACGAGGGACAGCGGAGTCTGGCTGCGGACCAGGATGTTGGCGGGCTTCAGATCCCGATGGGTGACGCCTTTGCCGTGCAGGTAGAGCAAGCCCTCGGCCACTTGCTTGAGGACCTCGGCCGTCGTGCGCAGCGCGAGGACGCCTGGTGTAGCTCGAAGCATCTGATCCAGACTGCCGAACTGGCAGTACTCCATGACGAGGATGGTGTTTTCCTGAGTATCTGGGTAGCAGTCCACGTACTCGACAATGCGGTGGTGGCGGAGGCGCTGCAATATGTCGATCTCTCGGCGAAATCCGGAATTGGAGCGGCGGCCGACGACTTCCTTCGCGGCGAAGACTGCCCAGTCGGTCAGACGACGCACCTTGTGGACCGTGCCGCAACCGCCCTCTCCCAGCCTTGATTCGAACCAGTACATGGCCCGCCACTCCGGGGGGCGCGCCGTGTGCGACTTCGTGGCTATCTCTGTCGCGAGTGTTGACTCAAGGGTCAGAGCTTCCAGATCGCAGCAGCTGGCGAGGAACGCATCGCGCCTCTCGCGGAATTCCTGGAGCTCGGGGCCCCGGCGGCCCGCAAGGCCGATCTCTATCTCAAAGCATGGAATCTTGAGCTTGATCTTGGGTCCCGGGGGTAGAATGCACTTGTACGGCACCCCAGGGAGCGGGCAAGTCTTCTGATAGCCGCGCCCGCCGATCGAAAGTCTGCTGCCACGCGAAGAGACGTCATACAAGACGACATGGTCGCCGTCGAAACCGAATTTAATATGCTTGCTGCTGATTTGCCTGTGGTCGCAGACTATGTCGCAATGTTTTGGGTCACGGCCGAGGACAAACTGAGACCTCGACTCTCCGGGAGGGTTCGAGAATGTCAGCACCAGAAGGATTTTGCAATCTTCCGGATCCTCCGTCCCGGCTCGAGCATGACGGTCCAGCTTTTTTGGTTTATTTCCGCTGCCGGCCTCGGTGCCGATTCGGGAACGGTTTGCCTCGCAGAAAGCGCGGCAATCAGCGAGGCAAGTTACCCTTAGTGTCATGATGAAGTCCGACCACGGCACCCTGTAACCGCCTATAGTGAAGTGAGACAATGCCATCTTGGAGAATTGACGGAGAAGAACTTGAGTGTCCATGCGGCGTCAGTATTTGAATAATGGTCACCGAGAATGGGCGCCGTTGGGTTCTTAACATACTCGGCGCGTAACGAGGTCACAGCGTAGCGAAGCCACAAGGTTGTCACAAGATGGTCGTTGTTGGTTGCTGGTTGCTGAATGCTGGTTGCCGGTTGCCGATTGCTGGTTGCAGGTTGCAAGTGGCGGGCTGGAAACTAAGGTAAGATGCTTCGGGCAAAATGTCATCCAGCCTCAGTTGGCCCTCTTCAACGTTCCTACGTGTAAGGGCGGCCCAATAGATGAATAGATGTTGGCGACCAGCAGGTGGGCGCTCCCGTTGCTGTGCTGGCCGCGTGGAACGCCGGTCACCCGGGAATGAGTTAAGCACCTGACAATTGTATGCGATTGAGCTGCTTCACCTGCATTTATTACTGTTGGTCGCTAATGCCATATCGATCCAGCTGCCTGGATCAACTATGTGTGTTAAATCATGGCAGGCACAAGTCAATCCGATTGAGAATAGAATACCTTAGGTATTCATCCCGGTTCCATCCTTAGATCACGTTGAATTGTTGACTGCAATGTTTATGCGACGAAGAAGATGAAGAACTACTTTATTGTGTATAGCATGTCGTCCAGGTAGCCTTTCTACACTATACACTACCTAGAATAAACGCAGCCCTATTGTTCATCCCGGGATAATCAAAACATTTGTGAGCAGATGGGGTGTTTTGGGTAGGGAAAAGTGGGGCTTTGGCGCGCGCCTGGCGCGCTGGGAGTGGGAATGAATGGGACAGGAGTGAATGCTTTATTCAAACCTCAGCCCCTGACAGCAAGTGTGTGTTACCTGAATGCATGCTCCCCCCATTCCAATTCCACGTGGCTATTGACCAACCACACAATAGGTACCACAATGCTTAGCTGGCACCGGTCTACCTCTCCATGACAGGCGCTTGTGTTCTCTCCTCCTAGATAATCTACCCTTAAACAACCAAAGAAGGATACGAACGCAGTCTCTCTTGTTCAACGATCGACACCGGTGTTCCTTGGTGCAACGCCTCCCAGACCTCCAGACCTCCAGACCTCCAGACCCGTTCATCCAATCTCTGTAGATATCCCCCCCGCTCAAACATGGCGTCCCCGCAGCTCAGCAATGCGGCGTCTCGGTCGGCGTCTCGGTCGGGGTCGCGCTCGCCCTCGCCTCCTCAGGCCATCTTCTTCCGGGGCAGCCGCCCTCCCTCTCCTTCGCTCGTTCCCGGATTTCTTAATCTCGAGGCTGTGGATCGGAAGTTAAGGTTGGCAGGCCCGCCACCCCAGCCAGAATTTCCAAAGACTAACACCCTTCTTCAGGGAACTCACCCCGAGGCCGGAAGAACGAACCATCGAGGGGGAGCGCCTGGAGGCGCTCCAACTCCGTGACGAACTCGTCGAGCTGGGCGGCATCCCCTTGCGGCCGTGGGTCGAGTTCGACGCTGAAGGCCTCACCGACGAGCAGCGCGGAGACGACAACGGGGAGTGGCGCATTATGGACCTATATCTGACGGAAGCGGAGGCCCGGCGGACCGAACTGAAATTGTGGAGGCGCTTTGCCAAGCGCCGGGCGATGGACGGCGAACCCGACTTTCGATCCGTGGACCAGGTTGATCTCCTCGTCGCCTTTATCGCCTACCTTCGAGGTCACCTGCAAAGGGACATGGAAGACCGCACCAAACCCGGCTTCGAAGTATGGGACACTTATCTCCAGTTTTCATACTACAGAGATGTGATCGATGATATGGCCCGAGTCCTTCCGCTCGCCGAACGCCGGCTCCACATACTCCGGAGCGAACGGGGCGACCCACCGGCGGTCGAAGAGGTCGAGGTGACGACCGAATCTCTCATAAAAGAATACAACCTTCCCGAAGCCGGTATGTGGGTGTGGATGTGGCAATATTCACAAGAAGAAGCCGAGTACCGCATGGCAGGGCTGTCGCCGCCACATCCTGCGGATTCGCGCAAGCGATTAAGAGAGGATGATGGGGATGAGGAGGAGGAGGAGGAGGAGGCGGAGGAGGAGGAGGAGGAGGCCACAAGGCCGTCAAAGCGCAGAGCTCCCCCCTCGGAACCGGTCGCGGAGGCAACGGGCTTCACGCACCCAAAGATGCAGAGGGAGCAAAGCCAAAGCGCACAGCAGGATTCGCGCAAGCGATCAAGAGCGGATATTGAGGATGAAGAGGAAGAGGAAAAGGCAACAAGGCCGTCCAAGCGATCAAGAGTGGTTGATGAGGATGAGGAGGAGGATGGAAAGGCCACAAGGCCGTCAAAGTGCAGCGCTGCGCCCTCGGAACTGGTCGCAGAGAACACGGGCTCCACGCACCCGGAGATGCGGAGGGAGAAAAGCCAAATCGCCCAGCAGAATTCGCGCAAGCGATCAAGAGCAGATGATGAGGATGAAGAGGAAGAAGAGAAGGCAACAAGGCCGTCCAAGCGATCAAGAGTGGTTGATGAGGATGAGGAGGAGGAGAAGGACGAAGAGAAGAAGGAGGAGGAGGCCACAAGGCCTTCAAAGCGGAGAGCTGCGCCCTCGAAGCCGGTCGCAGAGGCCACGGGCTCCACGCGCCCAGAGAGACAGAGGGTGCAAAGCCAGAGCGCACAGCAGGGCAGCGACGAGCGAGGCGAATCGTCGGGCCGCGGCAGCGTACCAGCGGCAGAAGCCCGCCAAGCGGAGAGCAACGACGGCCAGGACAGGCCAAGGAGAGCCAGGAGGAAGCCGGCCGCGACAGCAAACAGCGAGATTGTCGGCAGGCCGTCGCGGTCAGGCAGGGGCAGGGGCAGGGCTGTGCCGGAGAAGAAGGCGAGCGAGCCGGCAAGACGCAGCACCAGGGCAAGACCAGTCGTGGGTGAAGGCTCAATCATAGATGCCCAGGGACGGAGGAGGAGTGCGAGGATTGCCGCGAGGAAGGCGCGGGGTGGGTGATTGCCGCCAGGAAGGCACGGGGTGGATGAGGCTGGTTTTATTTTCCCTGCGTTTCTGTTTCTCTCTTAGGTCTCTCTCTCTCGCCTCGCAATTTTGGACTCAACTTTCTGATAGCCGTGCTGCACATGCAATGATTGCAATCAAGTGAGTCCAAGTGCCACTGGTGACAACCCGAACCCGCAACGTTGAATGCCACGTCCCCTTTTCTCAACCACACTGTATCCGCACAGTAGGCCCACCCGGATCCTGGCAACATTTTTAAGGCACAACCCAGCCCCCTTCCACTCTTGCTCTTTTCTCTCCTTCTTTTTTCTCTCCATGAAAGTTGATCACCCCGGGGACGCAGAATTCAGGCCCGATGTTTCAGAGCGCTCCCCCTCGGGGGAGTCTCTCTGTGTGTGCATTGGGTTGTATTAACCCGGCAGAGCGAAACTGGCGTCTCAAGAATTGCTACTATGCAGGCTTTGCCTTGTGCGGGCTCTGCGATGAGTGGGCGATCCCGTTTGGCCTCGACATTCCTACCCTTAGCTACGACGAGTCTGCGTGCTCAGGCAAGCAAGAAAGCCTGTCTGCGTTGGTGAAGGGAAGCTGGAAGCCTTGCTACATCGTACTCGCGACGGCGTGACTGTTGCTGGCAGCGGCTGGCTGGCTGGAGGACTGCCTGCCACCCCGGAGGGTGTCAATGGTTCTGCATCGTAGTCTTCCCGCTGCCAATGCTCTCTGTCTGTGTCCTCGAAGTGACTCTAAATGACGAGCACTTTCCGGCGGTCGGTAATATTAGCTCGTTCCCCGCCAGGCAGTCCACGGCGTTTTTCAGCAACTACCCGCAAAGTTGAACAGCATCCTCCCATGGGGCTTGTGGTTGGCTGTTCGACAAGTAAGCACAATCTGCACACAGGAGGCCGATGCCCAATGGCACAAGAAGAGGTCAGCCAGGCATGAGAAAGAAGCCTAATGGCGAAGGGTATGAAGTATGAAAAAGAGCGAAGAGGAGAAAGTGAAAAGAACAACGCACGGGTGGATGTGCGAAAAAGGACGAAAAAAACGTCACCTGTAGGATTCGAACCTACGCTCCCGAAGGAACTGCCTTAACATGCTGCTAAGCCCAACTTAGCAGGGCAGCGCGTTAACCACTCCGCCAAAGTGACTTGTAGGGGCCCTTTCGATAGGATGCCCAAGTAAGGAGTACCGACGGAAGCGGGATGACGGCACGGTACCCTGGTCGATCTTCCAAACTCCACCACCTGTGCACCGCTTCGCTTATCAGAAGTTTACAGATGTCCTCGACAGTCGTCGTTGCGGAATGTGGCTGCATCTGGAAGGAAAGGATGCTTGGTAATCAGGACTCGGGAGGATGGTCGGTCTCCGAGTTGCTTCCAATGTCTAACATGGACACTTGCGCTGGCAAGTACCTAAGGTACATGACCTAAGTTAAGGTACCTATCTGTGCCAAAGCAGCAACGTCAACTCGCCGGGGATCAACTGCAACCAACGTCCCCGCAGAAGCAGCCCTCGGGAAGCGCAGAGGCATGCAGCCGCAATGCAACCACACCGAATGGGTATTCTGCATCACCAACCCCCTCAGGGACTCTCGTTTCCTTGTCTCGGGCCTCAAAGGCTTGCAGTACTCCCATCCTCGATTTGCAAAACGCACCATTCACGGGAAACACTACTCATCGGTCTCGGAAAATTGTTGACTTGAGTATCAATTGATCCGAATCTGCCGAGCAGAGAGAGCTGCGATGGATGGCGGGTCCATGCGGATGGAGCCCACGTAAGTCGAAGCCAGGTTGAATGTTGAGATGACGCGACAGCAAGCACTTTCGTGTATCGCAGCTGAAGGCCCACAATCGGATTTGACGGTGCTGCTGGCGCCAGCGACGGCCAGCCAAGCTACCTGGCCCAATCCCCCATTCGATGCCCGACAGCTGTTGCATTGTGCTGTCACCGCCACGACTGGACCGGCCGGCCGTTTAAGCCAACAGCCCGGCTCACGTCATGTTTCACAACCCCAGCGGTCCATCTCCTGCCATGGATTGATTCCCGCTCCTACTTGAAGATCCCTTCACGTCCTCGGCCACTTCTCTCCGTTCTCTCTCAACATTCACCACACTCATGTTCCCACAAACATCCCACTCATGCTCCGCCGGGCTAACCCTCGTCCCAGGAAGAAGGTGGCCATCGTTGGCAGCGGCTGCGCCGGGATCGCGGCGCTGTGGGCGCTGAACCGCAGCCCTCACGATGTCTACATCTACGAGGCCGCTGACCGCCTCGGCGGCCACACCCGCACCGTGGAGTTTGTCAAGGGGAAGTACCGGGCCATGGTGGACACGGGCTTCATCGTCATGAACACCGAGACCTACCGTATGTCATGGCCGCCAGCACCAACCGCAGCCGCAGCCGATCTGGGCTGACAGCCAGCGCAGCGAACTTCCTCAACTTCCTCAGGCACATCGGCGTCGACACGGCGCTCACCGAGATGAGCTTCTCCGTGTCCCGGGACCAGGGTCTGTTTGAGTGGGCCGGGACGAGCCTCGGTGCAATTTTCTGCCAGCGGAGGAACCTTTTCTCGCCCACGATGTGGCAGATGATCCTGGACATTGTCCGCTTCAACAAGTTCGCATTGGATGTCTTGATAGACGATGACGTGGGCGAGGAGTCGATTGGAGAGTATCTAGACCGAGAGCGGTACTCGAACGCGTTCCGCGACAATTACCTGCTCCCTCTCGCGGCAGCCGTCTGGAGCACGGCGCCGGACAAGTGCGCACTGGAGTTTCCGGCTGCGACTCTGATTCGGTTCATGTGGGTGACGTTATTAGCCCGGTTTGTCGACATCGCAAGAGGCACTGACGCTTTGACAGGTGGAACCACCATCTGCTTTCTACCCTTGCGCGGCGGCCGGCGTGGCTCACCATCGCGACGGGCGCCAAGACTTACATCGACAAGGTCATGAAGGGCTTCCCGCCTAACCACGTACGACTCAACACGGCCGTGACCGCGCTCACGAACGAGCCTGACGGACGCGTGCGCCTGCACACCGGCGACGGCAGTTCCGAGCTCTTCGACCACGTCATCTTGGCCACGCACGGCGACCAGGCGTATTCCATCATCCGCGACTCGGCGACCGAGGAGGAGCGGGCCGTCTTGTCAAGCTTCCAGACGACGCAGAACGTCGCGGTGCTGCACTCGGACTTGTCGCTGATGCCCCAGTCCCGCAAGGCCTGGTCGAGCTGGAACTACCTCACTGAGTCCAAGTCCTCGCCGTCGCTGGCGGGCGAGCGCGGCGTCGACAAGGTCTGCGTCACGTACAACATGAACATCCTGCAGCACATCCCGCGCGAGACGTTCGGCGACGTGCTGGTCACGCTCAACCCGCTGCACGACCCGGCCCCGGAGACGGTGCAGGGCTGGGTGGTCTACCGACACCCGTTGTACACGCCAGAGGCGGTCCGCGCCCAGCAGCGGCTGGACAGCATCCAGAATAAGAGGGGCATCAGCTACGCGGGCGCCTGGACCAAGTACGGCTTCCACGAGGACGGGTTCAGCAGCGGCCTGCGCGTGGCGGTGGAGCACCTCGGCGCCAAGATCCCGTTCGAGTTCAAGGACTCGACCTTCAGCCGCGGGGTGACGCCGCAGCTGACGATCCGCGACAGGATCATTCGGTGCATCATTTTGCTGGTCCATATCTTGTTCATCAGCGCCCTGGACTTGCTGTCGGGGAGCTGGGCCGGGGCATCGACCACGCGGCGCCTGGCGAGCAGGGTCAACGGGCCGGCTGGGACCAACGGACGGCTGCATAAGAAGGAATGTTGAAGTATTTGGTAGATCGACGCAGGAGCGGCTTGGAAACAGCAGACGTGTCTATATTTACTGGCAAATATCATAGATATGTCGCATCTTCCCGCCCCCTTTTGCGCCACTTCTGCGTGTAAGTGAGACGGAGCCAAAACGCTGCCAGCTGGCCGCCAGCCGTCCAAGTTTCGCTAGCTACCTCAACTTCCGACGCCCATTCAAGATCAGACAACCACCATCGCAATCCACCACCCCGACCGTCCAACAGCAAACCAACCGAACCCCATGAATCCAGTGCCGCGCGCAGCCGCCGCAGCGGCCTCCGCCTCACCGGGCTGGTCTTGCTTCTTCTGCCGGCGCGCGGTCGCCGCCCAATGGCTCGCGGGTGCCGGTGCGAAAACGACGCGGACGCCCTCCCCACCGCGACGACTCGGTAGCTCCCCGCGCTTCTTCTCGCGCAGCTTTCCCAGGCGGCAACAAGGGCAACAGCAACAACAACAGCAGCAGGGCAATGCGAGGCTGGGCGGCGTGGCGCCGGGGATGGACCGCATGAGTGAGGTGTACAGGAGGAGGAATCGGTCGACAATGTAGGGTTTTTTCTCTTCCTGTCCTGGTGGGAGTGGACGGAGAGAGGGGAATGTTTGCGTCCATGGTGTGGGGTGGATGAGCGGATGGATGGATGGACCGGCGCTGAAGGTCGATTTTGCTGCTTAGGTATTACACGCTCAGCATCATCCTCGGCACTGTGGCCTTGTCTTATGGCTCCGTGCCCTTGTACAAGATGGTACTTTACTTCCTTGCTTTTCCGTCCTTCAACCCCCCGCCCCCTTTCCCCGGGACAGGAAAAAAACTAACTTTCCCCCCCCCACCCCATCATCAGATCTGCCAAACAACCGGCTGGGGCGGCCAGCCGGTGCGCGCGCACGGCGGCCCCTCTTCGAGCTCCTCCGACGGCGACCTCGCCTCCCGCCTGGAGCCGGTGACCTCGGCGCGGCGGATCCGGGTGACGTTCTCGGCGTCGGTGTCGGACGCGCTGCCGTGGCGGTTCACGCCGCAGCAGCGCGAGGTGCGCGTGCTTCCCGGCGAGACGGCGCTGGCCTTCTACACGGCGACGAACCGGTCGGCGCGCGACATCGTCGGCGTCGCGACGTACAGCGTCACGCCCGCCCAGGTGGCGCCCTACTTCAGCAAGATCCAGTGCTTCTGCTTCGAGGAGCAGCGGCTCGCCGCCGGCGAGACCGTCGACATGCCCGTCTTCTTCTACCTCGACCCGGACCTGCTCAAGGATGTCAACATGCGCGGCGTCGAGACGGTCACGTTGAATTATACCTTCTTTAGTGAGCATCTCTTGCCTTCTCTCTCTCTCTCTCTTTTGCCCCTTTCCTTTTCCCACTTGCGAGGGCGGTCTCTTTTCGGAGACCGAACCATCGAGTTGCTGACTGACGGCGTGAACAGAGGCAAGGTATGACGAAAACGGGAAATTCCAGGGCGCGCCAGGGGTTTGAAGTGGGAAAGAACTGGCCGCGTTTGGAGACGGTGTATGATGAGGTGAAGTGTACTATTTCCCGGCTGCCTGGACTGCAGCATAGACGGTAGCACGATTGCGGCGGGGAAAAAACTCTGCGGTTTGGGATAAATAGAAGTTATACCCTACTCCGGTGCTGAAAGGCCATCATGCGGGACAGAACAGCTCAAATCCGCAGGGCGAGAGTTGGGATCACCGAACATCATCATTACTATGATACAATATTATACATATGTCATCTTCTAAGCGTTTCTAGTGTATCCAACGTTGACGGCTCACTCGCTGGCCGCCTCCGCCGCCTCCGCCGCCTCCGCCGCCCTGCGCATCGCCTTCTGCATCTTCTTGACCCCCTTCATGCTCTTCCTCGGCCGCGACCCGGTCTTCGTCTTGGGCTTATTGCGCACCCACGCGTTCATCGGCGGCCGGTACCCGATAAACTTGCCCTCCGGGCTGTACACATCAACCACCGGCCAGTTGGGCTCCTCGCCCCCATGGAGCTTCTGCATCTTATCCACGTTCACCGGCTCAGGCCTCGGATCCAACGTCTGCAGCTGGTCCGCGATGGTAGCCGCTTTCTCGGCTTCCTCTCCTCCTCCGTCGGCAACCGGCGAGCGAAACAACTTCTTGGTCCGCACTTGCACCGCCAGCTCGACCCACCCGCACCCCTCGATCAGTATGTCGATGCCCAGGACCCGGTACGGCAACTGCTCCACCTTCAGCCCGACAGCCACCTTGCTGGTCAGCGGGCCGGACCGGGCCTTGGTGACGTCGTACCGCAGCTGGAACGCGCCGGCGTGCTTGATCTTGGCGCCGGTGCCCGGGACCGCGATGTTCTCCACGCGGGGGGCGTCCTCGGCCTGGGTCTGCACGGCCACGGCTTTCGCGGTCGATGTCAGGTGCGGCTCGATCGGGGTGAAGGCGTACGCGAGGAAGACGAGCTCCTCGTCCGGGGCGACGTTGCGCGGCGTGATGCGGATGAAGCCGCCCAGCAGGAGCGACTTGCCGGGCTTGAGCACCTGCTGCTCCGGCACGATGCGCGACTTCATGATCAGACTGGCGCGCTTGTCCTCGCGCACGTGGAACTCGAGGTCGCTCCGCGCGAGGCCGGGGAGGTCGATGAGCTCGCCGCGGCCGTTGCCAAAGGGTACGCGGATCGGCGACGCGGTGGTGCCTGGCAGCGGCGAGACGACAGGCATGGCGGGGTAGTCGGTCTCGGGCCGGGGCGGCGGGAGGAGGGAGAACTCATCGTCCAGCCCGACGGCGGCTTCTGCACTCTCTGGGGTCGGCTGCGCGGTGGCTTGCGGGTCGGCTCTTGGAAACACGTCGACGGAAATCTGGTTCTTGGGAGCTTCCAAACCCCTCCTCCCCTTGGGGAAAACGGCTTCGAAGAGCTGGCTCTTGCCGACATTGACCTTGCCGACCAACCAGCCCGCGCCGCCGCGCTCCCAAATTTTCTCTTTGAGCTCTTTGGTCCACCAGCTCCGCTTCGCGCTGACGCAGTGCACGTTTCCAAGCCTGACACGCCCGCCAACCCTGCCTAGGGCCTCACGCAGTGTTTCTCTGAGGTACGGCATCAGCGAGTCGACCTGCTCCTTCTTGGGTGCCAGCAGGTCGGATCTGCTGATGACGAAGCTCATCTCAGTCCGCCTTCCGTGTTGGTATTTGACCGTCTTCGCTCTGCGGTTTTGCGTGCGCAGCGAGACATCGAGGAGACTGTGCAGTCTCGGTAGCAGCGACATGGGGAAGTCGGCGGCGTCCAGAACGTGGTAGACATGGTTGTGCTTGTAGGGCGACTCCTCGATCGTGTCTCGCAGGGACTCGATGCTCGGGTGGTATATCGAATTGCCGGTCGAGTGGTGGACCAGGTTGTGGCAGCGGTCGCAGAGGGGCGGGGTGTCTGCTGCCGGTTCAGCCCCGGTCTGGGGCGCGCGCTCGGGGAGTAGGGCCGTGAGATTGATGCCTTGCTGTGCCAGGGCGTCGACATCAACCGACTTCAGGGCCTCCTTGACAATTTGATCGGCGTCCTCGACAGGGCTGTGCGGCTTGCGTTTCGCGTCATCCCCATCTTCCAGACCCAAATATCGCCGGACAACCTTGCGCGACAAATCATAGTAGCCCGCTTCGTTGGGGACGGCCGTCTGCGACAGCGCGCCGCAGCCATGGCACTGCAGGGGCAGCGTCCTCGAGGGCTGCTTAGTCAAAGCAGGAGCCTCCTCGGGGACTTTGGGGACAGTTTCCGTATGCAGCCGCCGAGCTGCAACGGGGCGCCCTGATGGTCGGTTCGGTCGGGGGACTGTCGCAATGCTGGACGGCAAGGACCGGAATGCGGGACAGAGATACAGCGGGAGTTCGGAAGTCGACGTCGCAGCAGGCCGCTCGAGGCTGAAAACTCTGCCCAGCCATCTGCAGCAAGCCGTGCGTCCTGGTGGCATGGCGAAACTGCCGGTTGACTCAATAAAAAAAGAGCTGCCTTGTATTATACACAGCAGTGTGTTGCTTGAATGTTGTGGTCAAGATTCCAATCGCTGGTTCCTTGAATCAGAAATTTCCTGTTACATGGTATGTTGTATGCCCATTTTGCCAGGGTCCTGCATGCAGACCCCTGCTCCAGCTCCAGCCGTTCGATCATCGAGCTTTCGGCAGGCAAAGGCGGTGAGGCGTGGAGGCCTGTCTTGGCGCGAAGTTCAGGGCCAAAAATCTCCGGGGCCCGATTCACGCGAGACGGTCCCTGTCGCCGACGGCAGTTGTCCGCACATTCACCCCATTCGTGTATCTCGAGCGCGACGGCTCAAACGATTTTTCAAGATGGTGGGCATCGGCCGCCGCATGAACAAGCTGAACGCAGTAAGTACCAGAAGACCCAGCCTAAGGCGCTACCAGGCAATGTGTGCTGACTGTCGTGTCGCAGAAGGTAGACTGAACCCACGCTGTGATTTATCCTCCTCGCGAACGACAATGCTGAGAGCCTTTTGCAGCTTGTCAAGATCAGGACAGGGCCCGGGGCGGCGGTGCTTCCTCGGGATGTCACGCGGATACACATGGAGTTTGCCCACAAGATCAATGGCGGCCACATGGGGCCAAGGTGCGAGCGATTCCATCACCCTGCCGGCGCGGCCTGCGTGCGTGAGCACTTACATCGTTCGGCAGAAAATTCTGGCGCGAGGCGTTGCCACGGCTAAAGTACTGGAATCCGGCGGTGCCCATGGTGGTCAACCGCACGCGAGACCAGGAAGGCCCCGCCACGCTGACGCTCTACTTCCGCGAGCCGGGCGCATCGCTCCAGTCCGACGTTCCGCAGCCGAGCTCGTCGACGGAGGGCCTTGCGAAGGCGCCCGCGCCGGCCGAGGGCGAGCGCATCGTCACCATCGACATGAAGAACCGGCGGTCCGAGGCCATCCTCAAGGAGTTTCTCGACAAGAGCGGCGCCGTGGCGGTGAAGACCTCGCCGCAGGACGAAGTTCTAATACGTGAAATCGCGGACCGGGAGGCGCAGGCTGCCATTGACCGGGAGGTCATGCGCAAGAGGAACGAAGAGATCAAGAGGGAACAGCGGAGGCTCGCGCAGGCGCAATCCGAGGCGGCTGCGATCCGGGAAGCGCTGTAACCTGGCTGGATAGACGGTACCTGTAAGTTTACTGTGACATGGAGGAGTTGTTTGGGGATGCCGCTTATGCATTACGAACCCCCTGTGCTGGGGATATTTGAACCTGTACGATCAGCTAGTTGAAATCTGGGCGGATACCAGCTGCGGGGTGCTCGATTCTCTACCGTGCCTCAGGAGATGGATGCGTGTTCGCCATTGCGCTCGAGACGGACAAGTTTCTGCTTTGGACGGGCCTCGATCTTGAGATGACGGCTATTACCCGCTGCAGCCCAGAGCACCTTGGTGATTCCAGCATCGTTACCCAGCCGCCCAGAGAGATGAGAGGGTCTTGCACCGGTGATGTTGGAGTGATATATGAGTGTATGACTTGACGGGATGTTTTGCGTGGTTGGGTTTAATAGAGGTTGTGTACTTGGTGTCACCGCTGCCTTTTGGTCTTGCGGGAATCAGATCGGCCGCATGGCTGGTGCATACATTTGGATGTGGACGGGACACTACATCGACCGCGAGGAGCGAGTGAACAAGCACCCTATGACGTTCAAGGTGGTTGGTAGGACTAAGGAGCAACATCCACGTTGTTAGGGCATGAAATGAAAGTGAGTTCTCAAACTCGGCAAGATCCCAACATCCCCCTTCGCCCTCTTTTCCCCTCCCCAAAGTAAACAGATGATACAATAGCAATCTTTAGTGCGCAACAACCACCACGTTCCACCACCACGCTCGTAGCGGCCACCCAGCTACTTCACTTCGTCGCGAGGTACTCGCCCCAGGTCTGCTTGCGCGCCGCCTCCCTGTCCCGCTCGTCCTGCACGACCACCGGCATCCTCCGCACCGCCCCGCCGCCGCCGCCGCCGCTTCCCCTTCGATCGACAAAGCTGGCAACCGACGCCGCCCGCTTCTCCCTGGTCCTGTCCCGGTCCCGGCGAGCGTCCGGCTCCCGCTCGCGGCCTCGGCCCTTGGCGTCCCGGTCTCTGTCGCGCTCGCGTTCGCGCTCCCTGTCCCGGCCCCGGTCCCGGTCTCTATCTCGGTCTCGGTCTCGGTCTCTGTTCCTCTCCCGGTCCCGGTCCCTCAGCCGTTCCCGCTCCCTTTCCCGGTCCCGGTCCCTCAGCCGTTCCCGCTCCCTTTCCCGGTCCCGGTCCCTCTCCCTTTCCCTCTCCCTCTCCCTCTCCCTCTCGCGTTCCCTATCCCGCTCCCTCAGCCGCTCCCTCTCCCTGCCCACCTCTCTTCCCCTATCCCTGTCCTTGTCCCTGTCCCTGTCCCTGTCCCTGTCCCGCTCGCGCTCTGCGCCCTTCCTCCCCGTCCCCGCGCCCGCCAGGTCCGACCCCGTCCGCGGCGGCGCCCCACCCGCCGGCCACGTGTACCCCCTTTCCGGCCTCCCACCGCCGCCGCCACCGCCAGCAGTGCTGCTAGTGGCAGCAGGCACGACGCCGACGACCGAGTGCCGGTGCGAGGTCGCCGGCAGCAGCTGCGGCTGCGGCTGCGGCTGCGGCGGCGGCTGATGCAGAGCTGGCGCAGGAGGCCGAGCGGAGGAGAGGGTGCTGCCGGCGAGGTAGTATGTGCGCTGGCTGTGGTGGTGGTAGCGGGAGGAGCTGCGCTCCTCGCGGTCGGAGGTTCGGCGGCGGCGGCGGTATGGCGAGGAACGGCGGGAGGAGAAGGACCGGGAGGAGGCGGCGGAATCGGAGTCATCGTAGTCGGCTAGGGAGAGCGGCGGGGAGGGGATGCTGGTTGGGCGGTAGCGGGAACGGGGGCTCTGGGGGCGGGAGGGGGATGGAGGGGCGCATGGGGCGCTGAGGCTGCCGCTGCCGGCACCGGCGCCGGGGAAGAGAGGGGACGGATGGGGTGCTGCTGATGCGGTGGCGGCGGCGGTTGCTGTGCTGTGCGCCTTGAGCGCGTCGTCGAGGAGCTGGCGGGTCTGGCGGTCGGGCTTGTCGGGCAGGAGACGGCGGGAGATCTGCTTGGGCAGGCGCTCCGGCTTGCCGTCGAGCGGGCTGTCAGCGTTGATGGGCAGGGTTGCGAAGACTTTGGCGAGCCGGTGTGCTTCCTCGTCGGGGCAGGCCCTCGTGAGTAGTGTCATCCAGCGCGACCATCCCGAGAGCGTCAGCCCCGGTACCGTGGGCCGGGCGTTGGGTTCGGCCGGCACGAGATAGTATTCGCACGCCAGCTGCTCGTACAGCTCGGTCAGCTTGAAGGGTCGTGCTCCCGGGCGGCTGCGGAAGATGTCTGGCACAGCGTCAGCATCTCGACTGCTTCCTCGTATGGCACAGTCCGGACAAGCACGGTACCTGTGAATGGAAACGGCTCGGGCTCGAGTCTATGGAGCGAGTAGAACGCCGCCATCTTCTCTGGCGTGACGACTAATGTCTTCCGTGGCAGGAACTCATCCAGCTGCAAGAGTGAGTGATCTGCGCTCCAACGAGGACGGGGCCTTCTGTTTGCATTCTCTTGGCTTACAAGAAAACTGCCGATCCCCCTGAGCACCTGTTCCCATCGCTTCGTGGGAAGGCTGTTCTGGTCGAAGAGCACGCCCCATTTCAGATCGACGACACTGATGTCGTTCTGCAAGCTTTGCGTCGGATCAGACGGCGGCGATACTGTGCTGCTTCGTGAGACGCTCGGCTGCAGTGTCCGGGGCGACAGCCCAGGGGAGCGTGGGAGCTGAGGGGAACAGGGAGACGGCGGCGGCGGCGGCGGCGACGGCTGTGGTTTGGCGGTGGACATGTCTGGCACCGTCAACCTGGGAGTTTGCTGAGTCGGGGCTGCTGTCCTGCTGTTTTCCCTCTCCATCGCTGTGGGACTCCGCATCTGCCCTACTAAGAGAAGGATCAGCTTCCTCCTCAACAACACCTGGACAAGGGGTCAGGCGGCATCTTCCTACGCTCTTCTTTGATCATCTTTCTGATTTCGACGAGCACATCGGCTGACGCGACCTGGCCTGGAGGCTTAGAGACCTCCACAACACCCTGCTTCCCCTGCACCTGCCCATTCGCCTGCCGCATTATTCCGGGCTCTCTTGGTTTCCCGACGTTCGGCGTGGTCTTCTCCGCTTGCTCAACCTCAATCTCCGCATCTGAGCCGCCAGACGACTCGTCCTCGGAGCAAGTTTCCTCCTCATCCGTTGGGTGGTCATCATCGCTGCCATCCGCAATCGGTGGCGTCGTCCGGAGAGCTGGCGGGAAGGGGAACGAGCCTCCTTTCGTAGGCAAGGGGGCAACGACCCGGTTTGGTGTTGGAGAAGCCATCTCCAGCTCTGACGAGAAGCTCAATGCAAAGCGCAGGGGCGAAACTGCAGAGTGGTCCGCTGCAGAAGGGGGGAGAGGGCAGGCGGGAGGGCATGCAAGCTGCCGCACCTAGCCCAGATATACCACCGCAAACATACTCCATGGCCCATGCCCTCGACCCAATGTCCCCTGTCCCCTTCTTCGACGTCAAGGCACTGAGCCTCAGCTTCTCCGGCTGTGTCGGCCCTGACCCGGACAACGCGCGCTGTCTGGGCGGACCACGCGAGATCAGCGTCGTCCGCCTTGCCTTGCTCCCCCCGCTCCAATAAAAGAGGCAAAGCCGCAAGCCATCGTCCACCCCCCCCAGGCTCAGCCGGAGCCCTCACATGGTTCCCCGGCGCCGCACTGCACACACAGCCAACCGACGATCATCCCGCTACAACCCAAAGGCATTGAAATAAGAAAACTCCCGGCGCACAACGCGATGCAGTACACGGGCAGCAGGCCACTTCGTACCCAGCAATAGCCCATTCCATCTTCTGCCTTGTACGCAGGCAGCCAAACCATCCAAGCCATGTGGTGTGTGGTGAGGCGCCAGATATTGCAAGCGGGGCGTGTGCCACCCCTGCCCAACGCGGGAATCGACACTCCAGCACTCCAGCCGGGCAACAGGCCAAACGCCCGGCCAACCAGAACCACAACCGCAGCCTAACCAAACACATCCGAAACCGAGTCTTCGTTAGCCTGACATGTTTGCCCCGCCTTACGCGCAGAGCCTCGGAACCCGCCTGTCTTTGCAGTTGAACCTCTCAGGTTTCCTTGATTACCTACCTTAGGCATCCCATTATCCCCTACCTTCGTCGGAAGCACCCCTAGCTGAATTAGGCCGCCAAAGACCTAACTTGCCACCGAGCCCAACACGGACAGTCCGAGAGAACGAAACCCGTGCCACAGCACAGCGATGGCAGTGAATTCCAAATGCCCAGCGAAGAAGAACAGAGAGGTACTAACCCAACCAGACTCGAGACCGACGACAACCACTAAACATACCATACCCCGGGTCTCGCTGTCTCCGTTGGGGCAAGGCAAACCTCCCTCCCCCCCCCCCCCTTATGCACGGGTCATGCTGTTGTCGATCCCAAGCAAGTTGAGCCCAACCATCTTCCGACGTTTCCAGCCACCGAAAGGGGAGGCAGCCAGCCTCGGCGCCTCGCACTCTGGCAGTTTGCATCCCGCATCCCGCATCTTTGAGCTCACATCTCACATCTTCCACTGCCGGAACCCCAAGCGGAAATCCATATCTATTTCTTACCACAACCCGCCAAACTACATATACTGAATGGTTCTCATAACCCTCTCTCCCTCCCTCCGTTTTGTGCTGCCATCCATCATCCATCTACTACACCCACGAGCAGCAAGAACAGGGGCGTAGACAAGGACAAGACAAGCCATGAAGACACCAAGGAAAGAGAATGCCACGCCAAACAATCAATCACCAGGACGAAGGCCAGGCCAATGAGTCACAAGGCAACCCCTCCCATCCACCTCCACCTTACGGAGGTAGAGCTCAGCGGCAGCAAGATCACCAGCCGGGCGCACAACCCGGGTTTTTTTTTTTTTTTTTTTTCTTGCAAACTCCTGCCTGTCTGGCACCCCTCCAGCCCCGGGGATCGGGAGCGGGGAGGGGATAGGGGGACGGGTACCTTCTCCTCCCATCCCGGCACCGGCCGGGCTCGGTCTGCTGGTACCATGCGGTGGTGGTATCAATTCAAATTCAGTTTGGTGGTCCGGTCGAGGGTTCGGTGAAGCAAGCAGGCTACCGACAGATGCTGATCGTTAATTAGCTACCGCAGTATCTAATTAGTGTAGGTAGTGCTTGGTTTCAAAATCTTGGAGGGTAGCTTAGTTGCTGGTACAGTACGCAGTGTACCCATCTTATCCCCGCCTTCTTCCTGTCTGCCTCGCGAGTGTGTGACACGCATCTTGGCGGTGGCAGTTTCGCTGATGATGGCCATGGCTGGCCGTGACCAGATGGCCTGATTCAGCTTGTACAGTACACGTCGTACCAGCCCATGTGGTTGTCCGAGTTGCGCCGGGCCGGGCTCGATGAGGCTTCGTATCAAACCTGGCTTGGAACAAGGTAGAACGTCGGTCATGGTTCCGTGTTGCCCGGCCCCAGGGAGGTGACGAAATCAAACCGTTGTTGCTCTCCTGTACGGGGAGCTCATACATTGAGATTTACATAGCCCCGACTGAGGGGGGCAGCCATATCCGATTCCAGTATCCCTTTCCGCCCCTTATTCCGGGGTCCCCCCTTCGTAGTTCTTCCCAGCGAAGAACCAGATTAAGCAACTGACCGAGGAAAAGAAAAAAAAATCAACGGAAGGCGAGAAAAAAGGAACCAAGGGGAAAAACGTGGCGAAATGGCAACATGTACGGGCGAAAGATGAGCCCAACGAAGCCTGGCACTTCCAATGCAAAGACCTCCATTCGCTCCGCAGCATGCCGGCGTCTTCCTCACATATTGTCATCGGAGTCGCCTTCAAAGTCGCCGTGGTTCTCGAAAGGGATATCGTACTTCAGGTAGTCCGGAAGCTGAGGCGGCTGCTTGCGCGTGGGCTGCTCGAGAGTCAATCCAAGCTCCGGACAAGCTCACACGGTAAAAGGTGTAAATACGCACCGCTCTGGCCCATCCCTTCTTTCCCAGATTCTCCGGCCGGAGGTTCTCCGTCTCCGCACGGGTGCTCGCGCTGTCAGACACGACAGTCGGGGTCTTCATCATGCGGGCGTACTCGCTGTTGGGGCCCCAGGCGTTGAAAAAGATGCCTTTGACCTGTTTCGCATCAGCCGTCGTGGCGCTGCCCATGGCCGAGGCCTTCTCCGCGGATTTTATCATGGATTCCGTAATTGTATCTGGGATCAACCAGTGAGGCGCTCTGCCTTTCCCCTTGAGATGGGGAGGGATAATATTGTCCATTCGGTTGGCGTCTGAGCGAGGCGCCTCGCCGGCAAGACTGCTGCTGGCCGTGCCTCCGAAGTCCGAGGACATATCGTCGGTGGCGGAAGCAGGCTGAAAACGCTGTTAGCGATTCAACCTCACTGCCCCCCCCCCCCCCCCCCGTAGGATAAGAGGTTCGTTACCTGAATGCCACCGAAGTCCCCAGCGCCCCACTCGAACACCATCTCGTCTCTCAGATGGGAAGCATGAGGCAGTCTGGGTCGCATCTCCTCTGCCGACAACTGGCCGCCCGGCGCCGGCAGCGTTTCTCCGTTTTCGGTCTTAAGCTGCCACTCGGTACAATCGAGGCACCACTGCCATGCAAAATGTAGAGTGAGAAGTGCGGTCCTGATCGATGAACAGGGAGCGCGGACAAGGACAACTTACGTTCTTTCCGTTACGTCTCGTGCTCTTGCTGAAGAATCGCAGCTCCCGCCAGCGGCCGCAAGGTCCGTTGCACTTCAGCTCGAGCGCCTGCTTCGCCGAATGCTCCTTGCAGCGGATACCGGTACGCGCCGGGGTTGCGGTTCCATTGCGGGCTTGCTGCTCGTATTTCTCAAGCTGGGTCTTCGAAAACTGGTCGCGAGTCTTCCACTCGCCATGCTCGCAGCGCAGTCGGTCGGCCATTTTGGTTCAGTGATGATTCCGCCTGCTCGCCTGGAATTAGTGTCATGAGGGACGAAGCGCCTGGCTGACGAGACTGAGCAGCGGCAAAGGCCCTTACTATCAGAGCAATCGGCCAACGTAAGGTACTGAGACGATCGGACAAAGTCCCCAGTTCTCTGGCTGAGATTCTTGATTCAAGGAAAGCTTGTTTGCTGCTTGAACCAGGAAGGAAAAAAACGAATGAGGTGCGGAGGGGATAACTTGAAAAGCGCGGATCCGCCCGACAATGACCTCCAGAGGGCGAAGTGGCGGAGTGTTGGGTCGGCTGGGCACTGTTGGAATCCACGAACCTCGCAGACTCGGCGCGCTTCGACTTGAAAGCGGCAGTTCTTGTCTGACTACTCGGATGATGGGAATAATGAAGCCGGCCTGCCTCTGGAGTTGTCTGGCTCTGAGAGAGAGAACTCAACAGGGAATGGATCTGTTGTGGAGAGAAGAAAGCGAGGAGATTCAGGCATTCAAACAATGAGAAATTGAGTGCCTCTGCTCCGGAATGCGAGCGAGCTAAGTGTCCGCCAGATCGATTTCCGCCGCCGATGCGAGCAAGGAAGGAGCCAGCTACTCAGGGTTGAGAGGAGCACTCGCGCCTTCTAGGTATTAGGCAGGCGCTCTTGCACAACAACTGCCCGGAATTCCTGGACTGTGCAAAGTGCCAACCAGATTTGGGAGGTACCCCAATGGAAGTCCTTACAAGCCCGAATTGTCACTGGATGCGAGCCATTTGTTCATTGGGAAGCCTGAACCTACAACGAGCTGGACGGAGCTGCACATACGGGGGATGATCTCACGCTTGCTTCCTCTTTAACCCTACACAAGTGGACAAAAATGCGGCTGCCGAGATCCCTCACTGTCTCTCGTCTTGGACCACAGTTCATTGGAGCAATGCTTGATTGCCTGGTGATGCGATGATATCCCCCATCTCGGCCGCTGTCCGATAGGCACCTACGGTCAGGGGGAAAAGCATTGTTGCCTCGTAGCCTCGTGGCCTCACAGCCTTGTAAAGGAGTTACGAGCCAAAACATAGAAGCACGTCTTTGCCTTGGAGACAGTAGCTCTAGATGTGCAGAATTTGTGTCCCTTGTTCCAGCTGCATACCTCTCTTCCTTTCGGAGTCTTCCCCCCAGTTCACCCGGTCGACACCAAAGCTGAAGACCAGCCTCTTCCCGGCGTACCTTAGGTGCTTCTCACTTTTGCTCACCTCCCTTCAGGTACCCTTTTCACTGCCACGGCAGATTATGAGAATTACTCAAAACCTAGCGAGCAACACAGCACAGCACCGGCCCTTTCCGAACGGGATGACCAACTTTAGGATCAACATCGTCTCAGACAACGTCTGCCCCTGGGTACGGGCGCGCAGAGCGACATTCTAATGAACGCAGACCAGTCACGGGTAGTAGTTGAATGCTAATCAATCAAACAACACCTTCACCATCCCACGGTCGCCGTCCTACCTGGACGAAACATCGCTGAAGCAGGACATCCCGCTCCTGGAGCGTTTCACGCAACGCTTCGGGGCCGATTGGACCGCGGCATTACAGGAGCGGCTGCGCAACATGGGCGCGCAGGAGGGCATCGCGTTCAGTTCCGCCGGCAAGCTCAGCAACACGCGGGACTCGCACCGACTAATCCAGCTGAGCAAGATCAAGGGCAGCGAGGTGGCGGGGAGAACTGCGTCGTACTGGCGTTGTTCCAAGACTACTTTGAAGGCGCGGGCAACGTCACCAGCCACGAGACGCTTATCCTTGTCGGCGACGAGGCCGGGCTTGACCGAGAGGAGGGAAAGCAGTGGCTGGCGTCGGGGAAGGGAGGGGTCGAAGTCGATGCTGAGGTGCGGGAGGCAAAGGCGAAGGGGATTCGCAGCGTGCCTCACTTTACCATCCAGGGCAGGCAAGCACGAGGTCGACGGTGCGCAGGACTCTCAGGATTTCATGGAGGTGTTTGCCAAAGTCAAGGATAAGGAGCGCTGGGACTATTCGACCTCGGGACGTTACATAAGTAGCTGAGTGAAGCCGTTTTGAAATAGGTGGCTTAACCCATAGGTAGTACATTCTGATGAAACCCTAGATGTCACCCCAATCTTTCGTCCGGATGCTCGACGCGCGTCAACAATGCGCATAAGCTGCCTCGGTGGGACATTCCGGCGGCTGCATACTGTACGGAACGACACCAAATCAGGATGAACACCCCGGCTGGCATGAACGCCCGGGTCGCTGACTGATAATGGATAATGCCCTTCCAGGATGCGGTGCAGCGCAAGCAGCAGGCTTGTCTGAGGTGGACCAAGGAATCGACCTGTGATGCATTGTGTCAAGTGACGGTCGCCGCAACGTGGTAACCAACCGTGTGATCCTGTCACTCAAACTCTGCAGCCGCATCGGATTGTAGTGCATATAAGGCATGCTAGCTTGTTACCGAGGTAGGTGGAAATATATGTACACAGTAGAGAAAAAGACGGAAATGAAAGGGCACAGAGAAAGGGAAAACAAGAGAGAACGGAGAAAGGAAAGAGAAAAAGAAAGAAATGTGCACTGTTGGAACCCAGCAACTACGACGTGCGCGGATACAGAGGTACCTTGGGACACCGAAGACAAACTGAGCTGGGCGCCTCCCGAGTTCCCGACCGACAACTCGCATCTCAAGCTTCTCATCTGCTCTCGAGGGCGCTGATTGATGGCCAACTTCCATGTGAACGACCACAGTAACTTGCTCCTGCGACACTGTTGCTGTCCCCAGTTACGCTCCACTCACGTTAGTGCTGGGTGCGGAAGCTCCGGCAACGGTGCCGGACAGGGGCACAGCCTGCCCCTCTGGGACCAGGTTCGCTCAGGCCAGTCTAACCAACTTCGGTGGCGTGCAATTTCCCAGTCTCCCGGAACGACCACGATGACATGCAGAAATAGTCTCTTCGTTACCGCGGAGGAACTGGTTTTTTCTTGATGCCAAATTTCCGTTTGATGAAGATGGACTGATTGCAACGCTAACCTTCGAGAATACACAGTAGGTGGAGGGCGATGAGGTTATGGGACGGAATCGTTGCCGGGGCGGTGCAATGTCGTTTCTTCCAGAAGCTCTCTCGCTTGGCACAGCGTTGCAACCATGTTGCTATCGATGGCATACCTTAAGTTACGGCATAACTACGGTACCTCGGTAGTACGCTGGATCAACGTAGGCGCGATGTGCTGGAATAATGCTGAGTTCAGGCTAAGGTGCTGGTGTAGTACATATAAAAAGAACTTGTGGTTTCCGTGCCGTCAATCTTCAAGCGCCTCTGCCGACGCGCAGTCGAGATAGAGGCAACTCGCACCGGGCAGGCTCCAGGAACAGGTAGGGAGGCATATGTAGTGTAAACAGGACCCTGTCCTTAGCAAGCAGCGCTCCACTCTGTGTGTCATACAGTTAGTGGCGAAGGTTTCCAGAACTCGCTCTTGGACACTGCCTGTTTCAGCCCCTCATCGCTTGAACGGCGTCTCGCGAGTCGAACATGTCCTACACAGTACACTACTCGCAGTAGTGTATGCTAACGCCGGCCCGGTGCGGTGGATCAAATACAACCCAAGATGAAAAGCCCTAGTGTACGGAATACACGACACAGTAAACGTTCCACACTATTCCGTACAGTATGTAAGGTAGTCAACAATTTACTGTGGGAAGCGAAGAGAGCTAGGAAGATATCGTGTGAACGCCGGAGTGAATCGTCCACCGGACTCCTCACTGCGAGGAGATACCGCAGTAGTGTACGGAAGTACCACAGTACACTACACTAGATTGCGGCCTCTTGGCTCCGCTCTCGCGTGGCTTCTGTTGCCGAAGCTCATTCCCGTCAACTTCGTTTGGAGGATCCATCGCACAACTTCGCGGCTCGCCGTCCGGTTACCCATGACACGACGGGGCTTGGCAGGTTGATGCTTTGGGAATAGAAACCCATGTGAGCCCCCCTTTTTGGGTGGAGCTACACTCCAAACGAGGCATTAATAATGCCCCTCCCGCTTTTCCAATTGGGACGTTTGGGGCCTGCAGCCCGAGTCGAAGCTCTGATTCGAGAACCGTGACTCTCCAACGGTACCTAGCGCGCTGCTCTCCGCGTCATGCGACTGCAGTTTTGCTTGTGTCGCAGGACGACGCGCTGGGGATTCCTCGACTGCAGCGCATGAAACAGGAGAGCGAGGGATCTTTGACGAGTCAAGTTGCCGCTCCATTGTTTTTCCTCTTTACTGTGGTACTGTGGTGACTGGGCACCGTTGCGGGTTCCAAGGGTCTTTCATTTTCGAATGGATCTCATCTCTTTCTCACCCCACCCACTTCCTCCGCCCTCCAGCGTTTCGGCTGCCCCGAGCACCGTTGGAGCACCGTTGCAACCTGGAAAAGCAACGTTATCATTTCCTGTTTTGAGCGGCGTGGGGCTGGTCGAATGAGGCTGCGGTCGTGCCTCTTCGCTGCAAGTCCAGCCACTGGAAGCTGGAACCCACAGCACCGCCCGGTGATGCTGCGAATATCCCCCAGTGCCCTCCGCCACATCGACAACTCTGCATGCGCGAGAACTGCGCCGTGGTTGCCGTCAGGATTGCTATTGGTGCCCTCTCGAAGAATGGGCTGGCCGGATTTTCCAGCCAAATAACACACAGGATTGGCAATGGAGCTCTTGGCAACAACGAACAGCCGAATGGATTCTCCAACGGCCGGCCCGGATGCAGATCCAGCAGGCTGCCCACGAGGAGCATACCAACCTGTAATCATCCCACAATGGACGGGAGACCGGGAGCTGGGCAACCGCGAGTTGGAAAATTGCAACGGGCCACATCGTTCGGTTTTGTTGACTTGATGGCGACCCAGCCAGTGCGTCACATGAGGCATCGTTAAAAGAAGCCTCTGCAAATGTAATGTGAACGAGCTTTGTTGTGTTGATAGGCGTGTGGAAGCGTGCTGTGCATTTCTGGATGCCCGCCCAGGCACCCGACATTGTGATGGCTCCCCAAACTGCCCTGTGGTTGCCCATCACACTGGGCCACCAAAACAGCCGTGCATGCGCCGCCAGTCTGCCTGCTGACCGGGGATCTGACGGAAAAACTCTCGCTTGACTCCAGGATTTGCACCCTGTACACTAGCGTAGGATAGTACTCCAAAAGCACAGGCAGTGTGATCTTTGAGCATCGAATTTGCTTTTTCAACCTCTTCAACCACCCCGGCCCGAGTTCAAATTGCGTCTCGAAAAGAGCAACGCTTCCCCGAGTCGCTAGCGAAATTGGCGCCCCTACCGTTTTTCACCCCGGTCGCAGCGATTCACGCCAAGGCTCCCCGTGAACGGACCCATCTTCCACGCAGAGCACCTTGGTGGGCTCCTCCTCCTTCACCCCAGCGCCGCGGCAGGTCCATCCATCGACGCTTGACCTCGCGACCGATGAGTGAGCTGGTTGTGTCTCTGGAATCGCTCAGTGGTTCCGCTCATTCATTTGATCCGCGTCGGTGCTCGTTTTTGATGCCGTTATTTGTCTTGCGACGAGAACAAGGCGAAGCACCGAGCCTTCGCTGAGGGACGACCGCCCCGGCCCAGCAGGTACCTCGAGAAACCCGCACTATCCGGCGCAGCGGGACGACCTGCAGCCCCAGGTCACGACCACGCGGCTGGCGCTGTTTCCCCTGCGCGTACGGAAGAACTACGCTCTTGTCGACGCTCTTTTCTTGTACGGTATCACCTCGCTCACTTCCGACACGGAGCGCTGCCCTGGCAAATTTCAACCTCGTGGATCTTTCCATTGCTTCGGTCCGCGCTAGCTGGCCCTCCCGGTTAGTTACACTCACGAAAGGGGTGCTCCATTTTCCCTGGCCCCGGCCGCCGTTCCACGCACCCACCCACAACGCGAGCAATCCTGGCCCTCGGCCCTGGGCTTCTCCCAAAATTGTCCGGAATACCCTGTCCCAAGCTCGTCGACCACCTCCTTTTCCCCTCGCGTGCAAATCATTTCATGTCGCTCTTTTCTGAGGAAACACTCGTCCACTCCTTTGCCCAACTCATCGACTCCTCCGTGTTGTCCAACTATATTCGCTCTTTGCCCCCTCACGAAGCTTTGATCGCTGGCTACCGATCTCGTCAACGGGCCTCCGACTTGTGTGGCCACTGCCAACACCCCCTCCGAACGCATCCGTTCTCGAAACACTCTCGCTTGGCCTGCCGCCTCAACGAGCGCCCGTTCTGAATGCTACGTTAACGGTCTCTGGGCTCTTTTGTGTGCGCGGGAGCGCGCTTTTTGGCATTACGCGCCCCTACACAGCGCGCAAGGGAACGCTCCTGTGCTGAGGCGCTGCACTGGTCCCATCGTTGCCTTGTGACCACCAACCCGACACCCCGCTTCGAATTCACCTCTTCGGCACCATGACAGTAGCGCACGACTTGACCCGCCGGAGGTCCGCACAGGCCATCAGCGGGCTGGCCCTCGAGGACCGGTTCGAGGTGTTGAAGGAGATTGGCGACGGGAGCTTCGGCAGCGTGGTGCTCGCTCGGGTGCGGAGTGCCGGCGCCAATGTCGCTCGCCGTGGCACGGTGGTACGTCGTTGTACGCCCCAAGCTGAACGTTGAGATACAAATAGACTGACCGGACGCTTCCAGGTCGCTATCAAGACAATGAAGAAGACCTTCGACTCGTTCTCGGCTTGCCTGGAATTGAGGGAAGTTGTCTTCCTCCGGACATTACCGGCCCATGCTCACCTCGTGCCGGCGCTCGACATCTTCCTCGACCCTTTCAGCAAGAAGCTTCACATCTGCATGGAGTACATGGAAGGAAATCTGTATCAACTAATGAAGGCGCGGGATCACAAGTGCCTTGACAATGCCAGTGTCAAGAGCATCCTCTTCCAGATCATGCAAGGCCTCGAACACATCCACGCCCACAACTTCTTCCACCGCGATATTAAGCCCGAGAACATCCTCGTCTCGACATCATCCCATTCCGACTACAGCAACTCGTTCAGGCGGTACTCGGCATTGGTCACTCCGCCCTCAACGCCACCCACATACACCGTCAAGATCGCCGACTTCGGCCTGGCGCGAGAGACGCATTCGAAACTTCCATACACGACCTATGTATCGACACGGTGGTATCGTGCGCCAGAGGTACTCCTGAGGGCTGGCGAGTACTCTTCACCGGTCGACATCTGGGCGGTCGGCGCCATGGCTGTCGAGGTCGCCACGTTGAAGCCTCTGTTCCCCGGCGGAAATGAGGTCGACCAGGTGTGGCGGGTCTGCGAGATTATGGGAAGCCCTGGATTCTGGACCAGCAAGGCCGGCGAGCCAGTCGGTGGTGGAGAATGGAGGGAAGGGACCCGCCTCGCTGGCAAACTCGGATTCTCGTTCCCCAAGATGGCGCCGCACTCGATGGATACGATTCTGCCTGCTCCGCAATGGCCTGCGTCGCTCGCTCGCTTCGTCACTTGGTGCCTCATGTGGGACCCCAAGAACCGGCCGACATCAACACAGGCGCTTGCGCACGAGTACTTCGCCGACGCTGTCGACCCACTGCGGCCGAAATCATCGGCCTCCAAGATCCTGGGCCGAAAGCAATCCGACGTTGGCCGGGGGAAGGAGTCTGCTACCCCCACACCGACCTCATCAAAGCCATCGTGGTTCAGAAAGTCCCTGATTGGACGGTCGGAGAGCGTCGAGGTTATCGCTGTTGCACCGCAGCCCGTCGCCGCCAAGGAAAACGTTGCTCCCCGTCCCGCGCCAGTTATCCCGTCTGACGCTCCGGCACCGAAGCCGCGAGCGACCGCCGCGAAGCGGGCTACCTGGAACAACGGGCCATCAAATGGCGCGCCCATGCCAATTCTTCCCACTATTCGCCCCATCTCCCCGCTCTCCGACGCTGTTACTGTTCAAGGGAACAGCAGAACGCCGTCGCACCACGATGTTTATGCCCACGGTGGCTCCAGGGTTCCTCCGGTCGAGGAGAAGGGCTCGAAGAAGATCGGGCGGCAACTGTCAGTGAACTCGAGTACGAATCACTACACCGAGCTGCACAGGCAGCAAGCAGAGCGGGCGCTCAACGGCAATTCGGGCCTCGCCTCGCCGACGAGCGTCAAGGAGAGCTTCTTTTCTCACCTACGCAAGCGGGCAAGGAGATTTTCTGGGAGGCACCAGACACCCATCTCACCGAGCTACGATGACCTCGAGGCCCAAGCCGGTTGCGGGCCGTGGGGGAGTAACAGGTCCTCCATGGTCATTGACAGCCAGCCGCCTGTGCCGGTCCCAAAGGATATGTACGATTCACTGGACAAGAAACTGCGTGACGCGCCGCAGGTGTCCGAGGTCCCGCCCGCGCCACCAGCTCACCATGTGACGCCGAGCAGCCAGCTGAAGCGCCACCACTCGCTCCCGCATCATGAACCTCGCTCGATCGACAACCTGATGCTGGCTGCTCGTGGCTCGGGCCCCGCGTCAGGCCGGACACGGAGGGCACAGGCGGCCCAGGGCGTCAACCAATACGATGCCCCCGATGAGGAGGACGAGCTGCTGGATGAGGTCCTGATCTCGACCCACCGCGCCATGAAGCGCCTCGAGAAGGAGGAGCAGCCGCTGAGGCAAGCAGCCAGCAACATGGGGCTGGCCAACCCGTACCCGACGCCGTCCCCGTCTGCGGGCGGCAACGTGATGCTCTTTGGCGATGGGAAGGAGGCTGTGACGCCGAAGCCGCTGAACTTGAACAAAAAGACGGAGGAGTACAAGTGGCCTACACCTCCATACGACGAGGGCGACTGGGCCGCGTCGGCATCGGCGAGCATCTGGGCGGCAGGCAACCGCTTCTAAACACGCACTCGGCTCGGCGGCGGACTTGTCCTACCGCGATCCTTCATCCTTCTCTCTCGCTCGTCTTCTTTCTCACACACAAAAGTCTTGTTCCTGGCTCGGGCTCATGGGACGGTGTTGGGGCCTGTTCTCGCTTTTTCTGGGTGGCATCATCATACACTATCGGTCGCATCGCTCATTGTTCGGTTATCTTGAATCGGTTCTTGGTTTCTTGGAGGTGTCTGTCGGAAAACACACGCGTTTCTACCCTTCTTCCCTTCTTTTTTTTGTTGCTCTTCGCTCCTCCACACACACCGCGCTTCTGGACGTGGCAATCTTCATTTTATTGCTTATTCTCTTCTCTTCAGAGATCGCGAATACCCCTGGGGATGGATTTTGTGGCATAACACCTTCTTGTTCGAAAGTACAGATTCTAATCATCTTGTTCATTGTGTTATCTCATCAAACTTCTATCTCTTGCTCAATCTGCCATCAGATACAATACCCCCCTTATATATAGATTGGAAGGACCGGCTGGATGGGTCGTCTTGGTCCTCTCCTGCTCCGCCCCAGGCCGCAGGGCACAGACCACTGTTGGAGCGAAGTCACGGTGCGGAGAAGGATTGGTGTCCGCAGAGAGTATTTTTCCTTTTGTCATTGACCACACCACACTCAGACACATACATATCTTTCCTTCTCATCAGGTGAATTTTGATGGGCTGGAGGAAACGGCGGGATTGGGGAGGAGGAGGCTCGATTGATATTGTTGTCGTCCTACTACTTAGTTCATTTACTTCGCGACAAAGCACCAACACTGCACATCTTAGCCTTACATACCATACCATTATGCGTCCTCGCGTTTCCCTGCTCACCTCTAATTCTCCCTTTCCAGTTACTTGATCTTGTGAAGGGACAACTCGGTCGGAGACATCGCTGTTCCAATTGGTATCGCCTTGCTGCCTTCTCTCGGTAATTACGTCTGGTGTATGTGTACATTCAGCGTGTGGCTGGGCCGCTGTGTCTCAGAGATCAGATACGTTCGCCAAGGCTCTGCCGACTTCACCAGCGTGAGCCGGTCTTCTTTCCCATGCATAGTGTCCTGTACATCGACAGATAACTGCAGGCAGGGCCTCGATTGTTCTCGTCAACCCCCTATCTTCGTGGAGGCCGTGCCAACGGAGAACCACCCGTTTTCTTGACACGGCAGTCCGGTTTGCTCTGTCTTATGCCTCCTGTTCCCCTGCAGATTCCGTAATGCTGACGCTCGAAGATCGGGTCTCACTTTGGGGCGTCACGCCTGCCGGATCTGGGGTAGATCTGTTTGCTAGTGTATGTACCCATGCCGCATGCACACACTGATTGTGCGAGTGAAGATCAGGCCGCTGCACGGCGTGTGCGCTGGCTACACTCCAGTTGCCCGGTTCCCGTCACCTGCCTACCTAGTTAATCGCTGGATACAAGATCACAGTGCACAACGCTAGTTGGTGCGAGTACGGAGTGGGGGATCTGCGACACGAGCCATCCACTGTGTGTGTTGTTTGCTTGGGCATTTTTGGAGGATACAGAGGGGTTCGTTGATCGGCTGCCCCTCGCGCACGAGGGGCGCGAGGGGCGCGGTGGTCATGGTGGGCTTGCTTGCTTTTTGGGCGCGAAGTTGAACTGGAAGAGGGAAGCCACCCCCATTCTTCAGCTTTGCTTGTGGTGGTCGTGGGTTATGCTGCCAGATTGGTGGTGGCTGCCGTTGCTTTTGCAGGCGACTGACAGTCCGCATATCCCGTCCCTCAAGGTACACACCTGAAGTTTGGATACCCTCGAGCCATCCTCTCATTTACGTCTACGGTGTTGTTAACCTTTTCCTGCGTCGTCTCGTGCCTTCCTCAGTGGGCGGCCTGACGTGATTTGGAACCTGCTGCTGGGCTTCCCTTTTGGGGGGTCGCTGCCTGGGAGGACCTGGATTTCGGGGCTTACACGCGTCATCATGCATCGCGTGCCTGGCGTCCACCGTGTCGGGTGGGAAGGTGCGATGACAAGAATGAGCCCGTTGACTCATTGAACGCGTTACGCACTCGCAGATTCGCACCTCGCAGATCGCCTTTTGTGGCGTGGGAAGTCCGTCTCGGGGGAGAACCGAAATCCATCAAAGTCGTCGGCAGCGCGGCCTTGCGTGAACGGTCTGGTTCACGTGATCGTGCCAGACTTGCGAGTGGACACTACGCGAGGTTCGAACAGCGAGCTCCACTGAAGCTCGAGTTCATTGGCCTCGCCAAGCCAGGCACGGCGAGCTGACCCCTGAGACTCCAGGCAGTCCAGAACGCGAGGGTGGATGGCCCCAGGTCACCCCGCCTGCGGTCACCCCGCCTGCGCAGCTGTCGTTGCAGAACAGCGCACACACCACCTCAACCCACCACAGGCAGCAGCATTCAGGAGGCCAGGAATCGACGACGAACCCCGCCATCCACTCCCTGAGGGACTCCGCGTGCATTGCGGGCCTCTCTCGCAGTTTGCGTAACAGCGCTTGATCCCGCCAGTGTACGTCATTTTTCGGCCGGCTGCGCGGTCCTCGGCTCGCTCCACCGAGACCGAGGGCCAGCCCCGCCAACCTTCCCCAGATCCAGCCCGCGGCCGATCGGGCAGGCGTCGCGTGGCAGGGCCGCCGCCTTGCGCCTCGCTGCACGCGGGCCGCTGACCTGGGCGAGGAGTCGGGACGCACTTGTTGACATTCGTTACATCGCTACTTTTTCTTCTGGTCTCTATTTTATTTCGGTGCAGTTACGAGACGGTTGCTGTGCCCGTCTCCTTGTCCCCCGAACCGTCGAGTGTGGAGATTGTGTATGGGCTGTGTGTGAGACGAGACCGGCGGCAAGCCGTCCCGCTCGTTTCTGACGCGGCTATTGCTTCCATCTGTTTTGCCTCGCCGTCCAATTGTTCATGCCATGAAATTGTCTTGTCGTACTGTGAGGGGAAGCAGGTCCAACCGCCGTCACGATGAGCATCTCGCTGCCGTTGCACCCGTCCCCAAGCCGGCGGAACCGGGGCAGCAGGAACTACTTCACAAACAACCAGACCACCTCGCCGTCGGCTGCTGAGGCTATCAATGGACCCGTGAGAGAGCCGGCGAGGGACCCACCCCCGATCAACGACCGGCTGATTGTCGGCGTTGATTTTGGGACCACCTTCTCTGGGTGAGCTTTTCTCTGCTTGGTCCGCTTAGACTGTCTCAGGGGCCGCTCTGACTAACATCGACTAGTGTTGCTGCCGTTTACACCGGGACGCCGGACGACATTGAGATCATAAAAACATGGCCTGGCGGCAACGGCATCACCTCGGACAAGGTGCCTACCGAGATCTCCTACGACTTACCTGCCGGGGCGGCGCCCGGCACTGCGCCTACCGTAAAATGGGGCTTCCAGTTCAAGCCCGAGGAGCCCCGGCTCCGGTGCATCAAGTTGTTCCTTGACCGCTCACAAAAGCTGCCCTTCTATGTCAGCCCCTTGGAGACGGCCGCCCAGCTCAGGCGGTACAACAAGACTGTCGTTGACGCCGTGAGCGACTACCTGACCCAGATATACAAGCACACCATGGACACGCTCACCCGACGCTACGGCGAGTCGTTCATGGCGTCCACCAAGGTCGATTTTGTCCTGACGTGCCCGGCCGTGTGGTCCGACGCGGCCAAGAACACAACCCTTCAGGCCGCCGAGAGAGCAGGCATGGGTGCGCAGTCTCAGATTCAAATGATCAGCGAGCCGGAAGCGGCCGCTGTCTACACCCTAAAGGCGATACAGCCCAATAATCTGAAAGTGGGAGACAACTTCATCGTCTGCGATGGTGGCGGCGGCACCGTTGAGTAAGTTGAACTCCAGATGGATCACAGCTGCCAGGGATACCATGCTGACGTATAACGACAGCCTTATTGCTTATAAAATCGTCTCCCTCAGGCCAATCCGCGTGGAGGAGTCTGCTGTCGGAACCGGTGGTCTCTGTGGGAGCGCTTTCCTCAACTACAGGTTTGAGGAACACGTGAAGAACCGGCTGGGCCAGAGCCGGTTTGACGAGATGAAGGCGAAAAAGGCCAAATCCTGGCAGATGGGCCTTCGCTACTTTGAGGAGTTTGTGAAGCGCAATTTCAATGAGGATGAGCACCAGGAAGTAAACATTCCGTGAGTTGTCCCCCAAAGTGGCGGACATTCCTGCAAGCATCAGCTGACAGGCTCATCAGATTTCCCGGCCTCCCTGACGACGAAAAGGCTGGACTCGACTCGGGATTCCTTGTCATGACGGCAGAGCAGATCAAAGAAATCTTCGATCCAGTCGTGAGGGAGGTCTGCGACCTTGTCCAGGGGCAGGTGGACACCCTGCGGGCCAAGGGTGGTGTTGTCTCGGGCATCATCCTCGTTGGCGGCTTCGGCCAGAGCGACTATCTCTACCGAACACTAAAAGCGCACTTCACCAGCGGCGCGCCGCCCCCGTATAGCAAGACGCCGACGCAAGCGAATATGGACCTCTGGGAAAAGCCGTCTATCGAAGTCATGCAGCCCGTCTATGCATGGACCGCCGTGGTGCGGGGCGCCGTCCTCCGCGGCCTCGAGGGCAACATGGTGATCTCTCGGAAGGCGCGGATGCACTACGGCACGTCGTACGCGACCGTCTACGACGAGACGAAGCACTCGGTCAGCGAGCGGTACTGGTCGCCCCTGTGGGAGCGCTGGATGGTCTCGGACCGCATGCAGTGGCACATTGCTAAGGCAAGTTCCCCCCTTCTCTTTTGCCCCCTACCCCCCCTAGTAAAAACGCCCTTACGCACTCAACGACGCGCTAATGAGCACACACTCCCAACCAGGGCCAAGCCATATCCCCCCTCCAGCCCATCGCCTTCCACTACACGCGCAACTTCCGCCCTGGCCAGTCGCTCGTCGTGACCGACGACCTGATCGCCTGCGAGGCCGACGAGCCTCCCGCAGCCTACACCCGCGACCTCATCCACGTGTGCACGCTGACGACCGACCTCAGCGCCGTGCCACGCACCCTGTTCCAGCGCCTCACCACCACGCGCGGCGTCGAGTTCGACAACCTGGACTTCACGCTCGAGATGATCGTCGACAGCGCCGGGCTCGGGTTCGAGCTGAAGGTGGACGGCGTGAGGTACGGGAGGGTGGATGCCGAGTTTCATTGAGGCCTCAATCCTCCTTAGCGGTGGGAGTAGTGTTGTTGTGCATGGGTGAGGATCCAAGGTCTTGCAGAGAGGATATATATTGTGCGAGACGAATCTGCTGGGCTGAGGCAGGCAGGGCTAACCGGGCGGCCGTTGTGAGCGGATCTTGATGGCGGTAATGTGTTGTTGCGCTAGACTCTCTATACAGCTCGTTGGCTAGCTGAGGCAGTTTATATAGAATGCTGTCGAAAAGCACACCGTCTGAAGCGAGCTGGCTGCATTTTGGAGGCCCAGA